>NC_069071.1:76034545-77284545 GCF_025698485.1 Gossypium arboreum
AGGAACACGGGCGTGCTTTGTGGCCGTGTATGCAAAGCAGTAACCTCTTAAGATCACACAGTTAAGACACATAGGCATGTCATATGGCCGTGGGCTTATGTCAGTAGCTAGCTAAGTATCACATGGCCATGGCACACGGCCGTGTCTGCTGGTCGTGTGTAAAAGTCAGTATGTATACCCTGTTTTGGCACAGTTGGACCTCATGGGCGTGTCTAGTGCCCGTGTAAGGCATATGGCCTGATCACACGGGCGTGTGACCTCAACATAATTGAAAAATTTTTCTAAGTTTTGAAAATTCTAAATATGTGCGGTTTAGTCCCAACCTTTTCTAAAAGTATGTCTTAGGTCTTGGAGACCTCCATTGAATTGCTTATGCATTAATATTATGTGATATCCGTGATTCTGTATTGAACTATGATGTTCTGTCTGTCTGGTAATACCCCTTACCTATTCCTGCGATGGTTGCGAGATAGAGGTGTTACATACCTTATAACATGTAACTCAATGCATATGATTCTATTATTAACATTTTTTACAATTTCCCTAAAGTTTTATATTTCATTCAATTTAGTCCTTAAAATCGAAAAAAGGTTGTTTTTCACAATTAACCCCAAAATCATGATTTCGAATTCATTCCATCCTTAAATTTACATAAAATTCATGCCAAATTCAATATATTATCATTTTAGTCGTTGAGCTCAAGATATCCAAATTCACTTTACAAAATAGTCATATTTCAACACTAAGCTTCAAACTCAACCATTAACATTCAAAAACGTAAAATTTATGAAAAATCAACTAAGAAAACAAATCGAACTCTCCAAGCTCCGTTCAATAGTTTTTCAGTGAAAGAATGATGATATGAAGAAGATGATAATTTTGGTTTCGTTTATTTATGCTAAAACATTTACCTACTTACCAAATTAACCTTAAGTCAAACTTTTAATTTTCTTAAACAATATCCCTTAACTGTCCACTATCTTTCATTATGGTCTAATTACCTTACAAATATTCCCACTTTGACCATTTATGTAACAACCCATTTTTCAGTGAAATCGGAATAGTGGTTTTAGGACCATAAATCCAATTCAAAAATAAGGTTTATTTTTATTTCATTATATGGTCCGTATTATAATAGGCATGTCGTATGAAAATTTTGAGACAAAAATTTTATAGATTAAGTGTTTAATTACGAGAAGGACTAAATCGCATATAATGCGAAAGTTGAATTCTAGTAGCTATCAGAATTAAATAACTATGGGATTCAAATATAAAGGCCTAAAGTAGAAATTGAAAAATTTTTAATTTGGACCAAGTCTCGGTGGCTTGAGGTTATTCAAATGCATGGGATCAAGGCGTGGGTTACAAGTATGGGGTGTTACACGTAGAGAATCAATAGAGGCTCATACTTACCTAGGTAAACTCAACTATCTACAAAAGGTCATCCTTGATTCCTTCAACTTCAACATTTATAATCTTGAGGGCGAAGATTGGAAAAGTTCCATAGGAAATGGAAGCAATCAACTGACTTCTTCATTCCAATTAGGCCAAAAGTAGAGGAGTAGAACTAAGAAGATTCGATTGATCTAGAAGAAGTCCCCAGAGAACGCCTCCAAACAAAAGAGCCGTAGAACCAACTGACCAGCTAGTTGATGAGGGAAACTGAATATTTTCTTCTTTTCTCGTGTTCAATTTCTTTGCTCGAATTGTATGAATTTCCTTATCGTATTAATGAAATTATTATTTTTCCTTCCCAAAGGTGTCACTTACCCCAATGCTAACAGTATACCAAAGTATTTTCCATACAAAAGTCTTTAACTTATCTGAAGGACTAAGCCATGTACAACTTGTTATGTATACATGGTTGACTCTCACTTCTAGATGATCAGTTAAACCAAAAGCTTTGATACCAATTAATTTGTAGCACCCTATACCTGACCCGATTTATTGGATCCTAAAATAAGATGTCAAAAAATTTACATACTTAAAAAAAATTTACAATGGGCAAAAACCATGCTGGATGTACTTCTTATTTATTTAAAATCCTTTTTGAGACAAAAGGATTGAATGAAATGTTTATCATTTGTCACAGGCTCTCAAAAGTAGTATAAAGCCTTAGAACATAAATGTTTGATAAGACAAACATATTCAAAGTGCGTATTAATATTTTCTATTTGAAAACATGTTTCTAAAAGTGTCCCTTTGTAGGCATAACATAGCCCTATGATCACCCACCTCGGCACATTCTTGGCTTGGTCCCTCCTAGCAGACTGGATTAACTCAAGAACTTGCATTGCAAATAAACGTCTGTAAGTTCAACAAAACTTAGTGAATATCAAACATTATTATCTTTAAATGATGTTGTTGAGTTTCCTTTGAATTAAGAATTCTAGATTTCCTTTCAGACTTTGGAGGATATTTTTTTGATTCCTGACGGAAAACTATACATCGACCTTCAACTTAACCCCTTTTGTACAAACTCTACTAGATTAGTGGATCACAGGCTACACAATCTATATTGGATCTTATTCCACGCCTATTTTGAAGATAGAAGTTGGATGAAATTCTTAAGATGATATGCATACTGACACTACTTTTGGTGGATTCCTATACTGGCCCTGGCGACCATCAGAATACTAGGTACAATAAATCTTTAAATATATTCAAAAGACGATATCATTTCAAGGAACATGATATGCTTGATCATTTAAAATAATTCCTAAATAACTTCGATGCATACTAGAAAATACCCAATATTGGTGAACACTTACACCAATCATAGTTCTAGTTACACGAAGCTTCCTATCTTGGCAGAATGCAATGGTGGGTTCATTAGTTGGAATACTATCGATAATTCTTTCAAAAAATGCCTTGAAGGAATATCCAGGTCTCACCAAAGGGGTGGCCTAACAACTCGTCGATTAGGTGTTCCAGAATTCATGATACAGACTTTCCAAAAAACTTGCCACAAGTGTTCCCCAGATTATTCTGCCATTGAGGCTCTCTGAGTAATATGCCACAAAGGCATTTTTAGAGAATTCGCCACAAAGGCTTACTTTGGTTTGCCATCAAGACACCATACCAACTATCATGTTTGACAATATGGATTTGACTAAACTCAACATAGTCTGAGGTTTTCCCATCATCGCCCTCGGGACACGTAAAAACCTAATTAAGCGAATACGACTCATCTATTCCTATAATATGTCATAGCGATGGTCTTTCCACATAATTGTCACACTAGCATTTTCTCATGTTCACTGTCCCGACGAACCTTGTGTTTACGGTCCCAATAGACTACATTTTGCCATAGTGGCCTTCATTTTTACTGTCCCGACAAATGTTATCAAACTACCACCACAATTCCATTATTATATCACATATTTACCTGACACTTCGCTCGAACCACCTTATTGCCAACCACACTTTGACATGCACTACTCGAATGAATCAACATGGAAAATTTCCACTCATACGCTTTATGAAAATCATACTTCCTATACATGCTTTCGACAGATCATCATTTTCATACAACACATCATGCACTTTAGTACATACATACAGTTACCTCATATAAAATATGCTAGTACACATACATATTGACACTCTTCAAGAATACATACTCATCTAAATGGGCATTGTAATGCCCTCACGCCCGAGACCGTCGCCAGAGTCGAGCTTGAGGTGTTACTAAACTTAATTCATTAATTTAACAGCTCAAATAATTTATTTTTAAAATTTCCAGACAAGCTGGCCAACTGCATCACAGTCGCTTAAAAATTCATATCTCGAGTTCCAAAACTTGAAATTAAGATCTGTAAATTTTTCCTGAAACTAGACTCATATATATATTTACTAATGTTTTTATAGAATTTTTGGTCTAGCCAATTAGTACAGTTTATTAGTTAAAATCTCCCCTGTTTCAGGGTTCGACTACTCTGACCCCTATGTATTATGAATCAGATATCTCCCTATAGAGAGTTTCAATGACTATTCTGTTTGTTTCTTATAAAACTAGACTCAATAAGGATTTCATACATGTAATATAAAACTCCTAATTGTTTTGTTAAAATTTATAGTGAATTTTTAAAGTCAGAACAGGGGATACAAAGATCACTCTGACCCTATTCCACCAAAACTTAAATATCTCACAAAATATAACTCATATACCTATTTTGTTCCATCCATATGAAAATAGACTCATCAAGATTCAATTTTATAACTTACTCATCATTTAATTCCATTTATACTATTTTTAGTGATTTTTCAAATTTACATCACTGCTGCTGTCAGATTCTATTTTATGGCAAATTTTACTTTACTATAGATTTTCATGGACTAAATAGCATTTTAAACATACATAACATCAAATATGACTTAGATTGGCCATTCCAATGGATAATCATTTACAAACCCTTTTCTTGCCAAACCATAGCCATATCATAAGATCATTTACACAAAGTGAGTATTTTGCCATACATGCCACATAAACACACAAGCCATTTTACCAATTTAGGCCTTCGGATAGTGTGAACGAGTCTTCGACCTATGCCGATTCTCAAGTCGGCTTGTCAACAACTACAATGAATGAAAAGAAGGGGGTAAGCATAAATGCTTAGTAAGTTCACATGCAAATAGCAAGTAACATAATCATGAAATTCCACATAAAACATCATTTGCATAAACAACACCAAGACATTCATGTTTCATTTGCATTTAATATCTTTCTACGATTTCATCATACCAAGTTCTCAACCCGAGGATTTAAGTACATACCTGTCAAATTTTCTCATTCATCACACTTACCAATATGTGTAACACCCCGTACCCGAGTCCGTTACCGGAATCGGATACAAGGTGCACACAGACTTAACTATTTTCACAGTCCATTTAGAAATTTCCAGACTAGCTGGTCACTGCGTCACTGTCGCCTTAAAAATCATATCTTGAGTTTCAAAGCTCAAAATGTAACACCCCGAACCCGAGGCCATCGCCGATGTCGGACACGAGGGGTTAACAAGCCAAGTTCACTTGTTTTGCCCATCCATTTGACATTTCCAGTCAGGCTGGAAATGCTGCGTCACTGTCACCTTAAAAATCATATCTCGAGTTTCAAAACTCGGAAACTGGTTTCGTAAATTTTCCCTTAATTTAGACTCATATATCCATCCATGGATTTATTTCTAGAATTTTTGGTCGGGCCAATTGGTACAGTTTATTAGTAAAAGTCACCCGTGTTACAGGGATCGACTGCTCTGACCTTCGCGCGGTATAACTTGAATATCTCTCCGTACAGGGCTTTAATGCTGGTGCCGTTTGTTTCTAATGAAACTAGACTCAAAATGGAATCTGTACATATAAGGTATGTCTCCTAATTCTTTTTGGATAATTTATAGTAAATTTTTAAAGTTGCGACAGGGAACCCAGAAACCGTTCTGGCCCTGTCTCACAATAGCTTTAATATCTCTTAACATGTAACTCCTATGACCATTTCGTTTCTTCCATATGAAAATAGACTCATCAAGGTTCATTTACAAAGCTTATTCACTATTTAATTCCATTCCTACGAATTTTGGTGATTTTTCACATTCACGTCACTACAGCTGGCAGCATCTGTTTTTAAGGTAGGTCTTACCTATTTGGTAGTCTCCATGAACCAACTAGTCTTGCCATACATAGGTTCATATATGATCATTTTAACCATGCCAATGGCTGATCATATGACCAACATTCCCATTTCAAGCCATAGCCACATCATGACACCAAATATATACATACAAACCACAATTAGTCTAAGTTCATGCTTCCTTTTTCGAGCCATTTTCGCATGGCCGTACATATATACATCACAACGTATTTAACAAACAAGGGGTAGTCCTGTACATGCCATTTCAAGTTCAACCAAAATTTATACCAAAATGGAGGCTTGATAGTGTGGATGACTTGACTTCAACGATCCCAAATCCGATTGCTTGACGAAATCTAGAAAAGCGAGAGCCAAAGCAACGGGTAAGCATTTTATGCTTAGTAAGTCTCAAGGAATATAATCAACTCTAATTACAGCAATACATTCACATAGCCAAATGCATCATTTCATTTATACACATTCTTACTTCACACTTCATCATTATATAATTTCACAAAGTATCAATCAATTCAATAACTGAAATTCATTAGTCGATTGAGCGAATGTTGCTCAAACATGTCGACTTTCCAATGCACATATAACGTACCTTATCCTTTGGGCTTTTCGAGTGTACTAATTGAATTCATTACAGCAACCAACACTCACCTCCAGCCCAAGATTCTTGAATATAACCAGATATAATCACGTGCACAAATGCCTTGGTCTTAGCCGGATAGAATAACTTCATACGAATGCCTTGGTCTTAGCCGGATATAGCCACTAGCACAATTGCCTTGGTCTTAACCGGATATAATTTCAGCATAATTGTCTTTGGGGCTTAGCCGGATATTATTCAATTTCTCATGTACACATACATCAATAATCATTGGACATACATATTTCATTTTCGTTACTAAGGCTCAAACGCACATATATTCACAAGCATATTCGCCTTGGGACTTAGCCGGGTATCATTCAATTTCTCATACACACATAAATCAATAATCATACACATCCATACTTCATCTCACATAATTCAAGTAAGGTCACTTCTTGAGGACTTACCTCGGATGTTGTCGAACGGCTTTTTCGGCTATTCGATCACCTTTTCCTTCCCTTGTCCAATTGTGGCCCTCTTAGCTCTTGAGCTAATTCAAACAAATTCAATTTATTAAAACCTCATTGTGCTTGCTTATGGCGAATATGACAAGGATTTTAAATGGTCATATGGCCACTCTTTAGCTTGAATACACAATGGTCATGCACATTTTATACTACATCAAGCAATTCAATACAATTTATTTGAGCATCAAGGAAAAGCTAAAGCCTTCAATAGGCTACCCAAGGCCGAACATTCATGTACATGTTGAGGCCAATTTTGCATAATACCTCACAAAAACAGCATGCATTTTACTAGTTAATGCTTTGCACATTGTATTAAAACTTATAATATAGCATCAAGCACTTATGTGTGTGCTAGGCAATTGTGCTTGCAATTTCACAAGCATTCTTCCACATCTTCTTCTTTAGACCAATATATTCATCACTTACTTCATAGCCAAAACATCATGTGCAAACATATATATACAATATGAGCATGGCGAATTTCATGGTGTCCATAGCCATCCAAAAATACAAATTTTAACTAACATGCAAGAAGCATGAACCATGCTCATGAATGCATCATGGCGAATATGACAATCATGCTCCTTTTCTACTTCAATCATGATAAAACAAAAAAACTCAAAATCTTACTCAAGAGTAGACAATCCATCATTGCATGCATCATCATCAAGCTTCACACTTAGCATGCAATGGCTTTATCACTATAACAACTTTGGCCAAATACCATTTCCATGGCATAACAAAGATTTGAGCCATGGCTAACATGCACATCAAGTTAGCAACCAAAACATGCATGAAACTCCCAACACAACCTCATACATACCTTAATCTTGATGCAAATTTAGCCAAATCACCTTCTAGATCTCTTCTAAACAAAGGAAATGAAGCAAAATCCCTTCTTCCTCTTAGTATTTTCGGCCAAAAGGAGAGAGCAAGCATGAACAAATTTTTTGTTTTCTCTTCTTGGTTGCACTGGCAATGGGGTATGCTACTCTCTCACACACATTTTTTTTCATTCTTTTCTTACCCATGCTTATTTGTTTACTATTTCTCCCTAATGCCCAACAAAACATGTTTCATGACATGTTTAACCCATATCTCTTTGTCATGGCGGCCATTACTTGTAAAAGGGGAATTTGACATGCAAGTCCATTATTTTGTATGCATGCTTTAATTAGTCATCACCCTTTCCCTATCGTATTTTCAAAGTTCACTACTAAGTCCTTTCTAGTGGAATTCACCTTTATAACACTAAATCAATCATCAAAAAATGTCATACATGAATACACACATATTATAGACATCGAAATAAATTTTAAATTATTGTTATGCCTCGGTTTTGTGGTCCCGAAACCACATTCCGGCTAGGGTCTATTTTGGGCTGTCACACAAAAATTTGTTTCGTAATTTTTCCCTGAAACTAGACTCATATTTCCATCTATAGATTTTTTTCTAGAATTTTTGGTCTAGCCAATTAGTACAGTTTATTAGTTAAAGTCTCCCCTATTCCAAGGTTCGACTACACTGACCTTCGTGCGTTACGAATTGAATATCCCCTTGTACAGGGCTTTAATACTGATTCCGTTTGTTTCTATAGAAACTAGACTTAGATAGGAATCTATACATATATGGCATGACTCCTAATTATCTCTGGTTAATTTACAATGAATTTCCAAAGTAGGAACAGGGGATCCAGAAACCGTTCTGGCCCTGTTTCACGAGAACTTTAATATCTCTTAACATATAACTCATATGACCGTTTCGTTTCTTCCATATGAAAGTAGATTCATCAAGGTTCATTTACATAATTTATTCACTATTTAATACCATTCTTACTATTTTTAGTGATTTTCACATCCACATCACTGCTGCTGTCAGCATCGCCTTTAAGGTAGGCTTTACCTATTTCATGATTTCCATGATTCAATTGGCCCTTTTGCATACATAGCACAAAGTGTGATCATGATTAACCATTCCAATGGCTAATCGTTTCAAAACAATTCCATACCTCATAATGATCAACATACAAACGATTATGGTACTATGCTAAAACGTATATAAGCCATTTTCGCATGGCTATCCAAGTTTACACAAAACCGAAAGGTACATGACCTTCAACAAAAGGGTAGTCCTATACATGCCATTTCAAAGCTCAACCAAAATTGTACCAAAATGGGGGCTTTGATAGTGTGGGAGACTTCGACTTCCAAAAATCCGAGTCCGATGGTGACGAGCCAAAATCTATAAACAAAGAAACAGAGAAAGCGGAATAAGCAATTTATGCTTAGTAAGTTTGAGCAAGAAATTTCAGCACAACAAAAGCATAGCATTCATAAAGCTAACGGATAATTTCATATGCACAAATTCTCAATATCCTACTCATTTCACATTCCAACCCCTATGTTCATACATAAGGGATCATCTTAGCCAAATACGGAAACTCATTACTCGATTGGCGAATATTATTCAAGGAATCAACTAATTCAAGCACATACGAACATACCACATTGCTGGAATTTTTCAAGCGTATTAACTGAAAATTTTACAGCAAGATCGCTCATTCTCGAATCACGTACCTTGAATTTAACTGGATATAACGACTCGCTCAAATGCCTTCGGACGAAGCCGGTTATAGTGACTCGTCGAATGCCTTCGGACTTAACCGGGTTTAGTAACTTGCACAAATGCCTTCGGCTTAGCCCGGATTTATTAACTTCGCACGAATGCCTTGGATCCTAGTCCGGATATAGTCACTTAGCACAAAGCCTTGGGACTTAGCCGGACATCATTCAATAACCGAGCACAATTATCAATAAATTATGACACATCCAGTATTTCATTTTCATTAGCAAAACTCAAACACAAGGCACTTTTCACACTTGCAATTTCGGCTCAATAGCCACACACAAAGAGCATGATTTTAATTTGCTTTAAACATAATCTAATCAATTCGAATTTAAGCTCTATTACTCAAGAACTTACCTAGGATGTCGTCGAATGATTTCAATGGCTATTCGACCACTTTTTCCTTCCTTTGTCGGATCTAGTTCCCCTTTGCTCTTGAGCTTAATTTAACAAATAAATCGATTTAATCATTTGAGCATCGAAAGAGGAATACAAGGTACTTAGCCAATATATATACTCATTAGGCATCAAAGTCGCATGTGTACGAAATCATGAATCGAACTCAACACATTAGTTAATATTCCTCTTAGCCGAATTTTCTAAGCCAAGAATAGGCATCAATATGCTTGCCTCTAACCGAATGCATGCACACCAATTTCCCCTCATGTGGCCGAATATGCATGTCCATGTTGAGGCCAATTATACACTTAATACCACACAAAAACAGCATACATTTTACTAACTAACGCATTACATATCGTAGCTCAATACACATCTCTCATTTACTTCATAACCGAAACATCATCACAAGCAAATATACACCTTGAAATAGTATATATGTCATACCAATACATCATGTACAAACATATATACATATATATATGCTAGAGCCGAATCTCAAGTTGATTGTAACTAAACATGAACATAATTTCAAAACACAAATCTTACTTTCCATGCAATGAGCATAAATCACACTTTTGGATGTACCATGGCGAATACATCACAACACCATAATTTTGGTCATGATTAAACAAAGAACTTAATGTCTTACTCAAAATACTAAAAAGAAAGTCCAAGAGCCATCAATCCACCATCACATATATCATTAGCAAGCTTCATATTTAGCATGCAATGGCATTAACACAAAATCCACCTTGGCCAAATACCATCCCCATGATATAACAAAGGTTTGAACCATGGGCTAACAAGAGCATCAAGCTATCAACTAAAAACATGCATGAATCTCATGGCACAACCTCAAACATACCTTAATCTTGATGCAAGTATAGCCAAACCTCTTCCTAATCCTCTTCCCAACCAAGCATGAAGCAAAATTCCTTCCTTCCCCTCTAGTATTTTCGGTCAAGAGAGAATGAAAAATGGATGAACAAATTTTTTTCTTTTCTCTTCCTCAATACACGGCAATGGGGCATGCATGAGACCATTTTTTCTTTTTCCATTTCTTTATTACCCATGCTCATTAATTTATTTTTTCACCCATGATTCACCAACAAAACATGTCTATGACATGTTTTGCCCATATTCTTTGTCATGGCGGCCATAACTTGTAAAAGAGGGTATTTGACATGCAAGGCCATTGTTTTGCATGCATGCTTTAATTAGTCATCACACATTCCCCCATCATACTTTCAAAGTTTTCTACTAGGTCCTTTCTAGTGAAATTCACATTTATAACTCTAAATTAAAGCATCAAAAATGTCACACATGAGTTAACACATATTATAGGCATCAAAATAAATATCAAATTATTTTTATGCCTCGGTTTTTGTGGTCTCGAAACCACATTCCAACTAGGGTCGTTTTAAGGCTGTCACAACTCTCCCCCACTTAAGAAATTTTCGTCCCCGAAAATCTTACCGGTAAATAGATTTGGGTATCGCTCTTTCATAGAGTTCTCGGTTTCCCAAGTAGCTTCTTCTATTCCGTGTTTGAGCCATAATACTTTCACTAGCGGAACCCTTTTGTTTCGCAACTCTTTTACTTCACGAGCTAGGATACGAATCGGTTCTTCTTCATAACTCATATCGGCTTGAATTTCAACCTCTGATGGACTAATTACGTGTGATGGATCAGATCTATAGCGTCGAAGCATTGAAACATGGAAGACGTTGTGAATCTTTTCGAGTTCAGGGGGCAAAATCAAACGATCTGAAATCGGGCCAACTCGTTCGGAGATTTCAGACGGCCCAATGAATCTCGGCTCAACTTACCCTTACTACCGAATCGAGTATCTTTTTCCAAGGCGAAACTTTAAGAAACACTTTATCTCCCACGATACTCAATGTCCTTTCGTTTCAAATCCGCATATGATTTTCGACGATCGTGGCGCCTTCAGACTTTCACGGATTACCTTTACCTTCATCAAGCATCTTTAATCAAATCCACTCGAAAATTTTGTTTTCACCGAACTCGGTCCAAAACAATGGTGTACGGCATTTACGCCCGTACAAAGCCTCGTAAGGCGCCATCTTAATACTTGATTGAAAACTATTGTTGTAAGCGAATTCAATCAAAGGTAGATACCGTTCCCATGAACCACTGAATTCGAGGATGCAACATCTCAACATATCCTCAAGTATCTGAATTATCCGCTCGGATTGACCATCGGTTTGAGGGTGAAAGGCGGTGCTGAAATGCAACTTGGTACCCAAAGCTTCTTGCAATTTCTTCCAAAATCGCGAAGTGAACCTCGGATCTCTATCCGATACAACAGAAATCAGTACCCCGTGTAATCTCACAATCTGAGAAACATACAATTTAGCTAGTTTATCCAATGAAAAATCCGTACGCATAGGGATAAAGTGAGCCGACTTAGTCAGTCTAGCGACAACAACCCAAATCGCATCCTTCTTACTTGCTGACAATGGCAGTCCGGACGCAAAGTCCATTGTGACTCGATCCCATTTCCACTCGGGTATCGTAATCGGCTGAAGTAATCCTGAAGGCACTTGATGTTCCGCTTTCACTTGTTGACATATTAAACATCTCGAAACAAAGTCGGAGATGTCTCGTTTCATACCATGCCACCAAAATCGACGTTTCAAATCGTTGTACATCTTCGTACTCCCCGGGTGGATTGCCATTCGGCTACAATGGGCTTCGTTCGAATTATCGAAATAAGTTCAATTCTTTGGAACACAGACGGCTTCGAACCTCAAACAATCGTCATCATCAATTTGAAACTCGATTCCTTGTTGGAACACACTCGATCCGTTTTGCAACCAACTCATCGTCGACTTTACGAGCTTCACGAATTTGATGAGTCAATAATGGTTTGGCCTTTAATTCGCTACTAACACATTGTCGGGTAGAATAGACAAGTGTACATTCATTGCTCGTAAAGCAAGCAGTGATTTCGGCTCAAGGCGTCCGCAACCACATTAGGCTTTCCGGGTGATAATCAATGACAAGCTCATAATCTTTTAACAACTCGAGCCAACGTCTTTGTCGCAGATTTAAGTCTCTTTGAGTCATCAAATATTTGAGACTTTTGTGATCCGAATACACATGGCACTTCTCACCAAATAAGTAATGTCGCCATATCTTTAAGGCGAATACGATGGCGACCAATTCGAGATCATGGGTCGGATAATTTTCTCATGTGGCTTTAATTGTCTCGACGATAGGCCACAACTCGACCTTCTTGCATCAAGACGCAACCTAACCCAAGTAGGGATGCGTCACTATAGATGACAAACTCTTTGCGATTCGGTTGTACTAGTCTTGGAGCTTCCGTCAAATGAGTTTTCAATTGGTCGAAACTTTTACGACACTTTTCCGTCCATTCAAACTTGACATCTTTCTGAAGCAGTTTCGTCATGGGTATGGCTATCATCGAGAATCCTTTTACAAACCGTCGGTAGTAACCGGCAAGTCCCAAAAAGCTCCGAACCTCAGTAATATTTCTCGGAGGCTTCCAGTTAAGTATGGCTGAAATTTTACTCGGTCGACTCGAATACCGATCTGAGATACCACATGGCCCAAGAAGCTAACCTCGCTTAACCAGAACTCACACTTGCTGAACTTAGCATATAGCTGCTTATGTGACAGCCCAAAATTGACCCTAGTCGGGGTGTGGTTTCGGGACCACAAAACCGAGACATAAAAATAATGTATAATTTATTTTGATGCCTATAATATGTGTTAATTCATGTGTGACATTTTTGATGTTTCGATTTAGAGTTATAAATGTGAATTTCACTAGAAAGGACCTAGTAGTAAACTTTGAAAGTATGATGGGAAATGTATGATGACTAGTTGATAATGCATGCAAAAATAAGGATTTGCATGTCAAATTCCCCCTAACATGAAGTGGCCGGCCATGACAAGAGGGTATGGGCTAAACATGTCATGAAACATGTTTTGTTGGTGTATTAGGGTGAAATAATAAACAAAGGTGTATGGGTGATAAAAGAATGAAAAAAATGTGTGAGTGTGGTATTCCCCCTTGCCGTGAGTTGAGAAAGAAGGAAGAAAAAAATTGTTGTGTTCATCCTTTCTCATCTTTTGGCCGAAAATCATAAGGAGGAAGAAAGGGATTTTTGCTCCATTTTTGGTTTAAGAAGAGAACTAGAAGGAGATTTGGCCATACTTGTACCAAGATTAAGGTATGTATGAGGTTGTGTCATGAGTTTCATGCATGTTTTAGCTGCTAACTTGATGTTCATGTTAGCCCATGGTTCAAATCCTTGTTGTGCCATGGAAATGGTATTTGGCCAAGGTTGATATTGTGTTAAAGCCATTGCATGCTAAATGTGAAGCTTGTTGATGATGCATGTAATGAAGGATTGACTACTCTTGAAATTTCTTTTAGTATTCTTGAGTAGGACATTGAATTCTTTGTTTAACCATGACCAAAGTTAAAAGGGTATGGTTGTGATGTATTCGCCATGGTGCATTCATGAGCATGATTTATGCTTGTTACTTGATTGGTAAAATTTGTGTTTGGATGGGTATGAACCCCTTGAGATTGACCTTGCACCTATATGTGTGTATATGTTTGCACATGATGTTTTGATTATGAAGTAAGTGATAAATATGTTTGTTTAAAGAAGAAAATGTTGAAGAATGGTTGTGAAATTGCAAGTACATTCGGCCTAGTACACATATGATGTGAAAATCTTGGGATTTATTGTTGATTTGGTGCAAGAATGACTAAGTATAATCGGCCATATGAGTGCTTGATGCTATATTATAAGTATTGAGCTACAATATGTAAAGCATTAGCTAGTAAAATGTGTGCCATTCATGTGTGGTGTTAAACATGTAATTGGCCTCAACATCAACATGCATAATCGGCCATGAATGAGTACCTAAGAGGTTGTGTTGTTCGCCATGAGTAAGCATGTTGAAGGCTTTGTGTGTTGAGTCGATTCATGAATTCCGTACTTATGTGACTTTAATGTCTAGTGAATATATGTGGGCTAAGTGCCTTGAGTTCTTCTTTTCGATACTCAAATGATTGAATCAAATTATTTGTTAAATTAAGCTCAAGAGCAAAGGGGGACCAAATCCGATAAAGGGAAGGAAAAGTAGTCAAATAGCCATCGGAATCGTTCGACAACATCCGAGGTAAGTTTTCGAGTATCGAAACTTAGATTTTGATTCGATTGAATGAAGTAATAAGCAATCGAAATTGTGCCCTTGTATATGGCCATTGAGCCGAAATGATATTTTGATTAAGTAAAATGTGCATTAAAGTTTGTCATGAAATTGAAACAAAGATGTGAATGAATGTGCGATTGTGATATCGGGCTAAGCCGAAGGCAATTGTGCGATTGTGATATCGGGCTAAGCCGAAGGCAATTGTGCGAGTTGTGATATCCGGTTAAGTCCCGAAGGTATTTGTGCGGGTTACCATAATCGGGCTATGTCCGAAGGTGTTTTGAACGAGTAGCTATATCCGGATAAACTCCGAAGGTATGTGATTTGAAATTTATAAGCTGCTGGAAAATTTTCAGTTAATGCACTTGTGAAATTCCCAACAACAAGGTATGTTTTGTGTGTGCTTTGCACACTATGAGTAAGTGCGTATGAATATTCGCTCTAATGATAAATGAGCTATCGGCATTAACTAGGCCGTTATTTGTGTATGAATATAAGAGTTGGGATTGTGAAGTAAGCATGTCTTTGAGAAATTGTGCATATGAATTATTGTTTAGCTACTTGAATGCTATGCTTTGGTTGTGTGTATATTATGGCTCAAACTTACTAAGCATAAATTGCTTACTCCGTTTCTTTGTTTCTCTGTTTATAGATTTTGCTCGTTAGCGATCGGATTCGGGATCATAGAAGTTGAAGTCAACCACACTATCAAAGCCCCTTTTTGGTACTCCTTTAGTTGAGTTCAGATATGGCATGTATAGGACTACCCTCGGTTGTTTTAAGTACTTGTGATGTATATGTGTACGGCCATGCGAAAATGGTTCGTAATAGTGGAGTATGGAATTAGACCATTTGTGGTTTGTAATTATATTTGGTTTCATGATGTGATTATGGTTTGGAATGAGAGAGTTGGTCACATGATCAGCCATTGGAATGGCTAAATATGATCATATGTGGACCTAAGTATGACTAGACTATAGTTGGTTCATGGGAACTACAATATAGGTAAAGCCTACCTTAAAAACAGATGCTGCCAGCTGCAGTGACGTGGATGTGGAAAATCACAAAAATTTGTAGAAACGGTTTTAAATAGTGAATAAATTATGTGATCGAACCTTGACGAGTCTATTTTCATATGAAAGTAACGAAACGATCATATGAACAGTATACCGAGAGATATTAAAGTCCTCGTGAGACAGGGCCAGAACGGTTTCTGGGTCCCCTGTCGCGACTTTGAAAATTTACCATAAATTATCCAGAATGAATTAGAAGTCATTCCTTATATGTGCAGATTCCGTTTTGAGTCTAGTTTCATTAAAAACAAACGGCATCAGTATTAAAACCCTGTACAGAGAGATATTCAAGTTGTAACGCGTGAAGGTCAGTGTAGTCGACCCCTGTAACATGGGTGACTTTAACTAATAAACTGTACCAATTTGCCTGACCAAAAATTCTGGAAATAAATCCATGGATGGATATGTGAGTCTAAATTCAGGGAAAATTTACGGAATCAGTTTCCGAGTTGTGAAACTCGAGATATTCTTTTTAAGGCGACAGCGATGCAGTTTTCCAGCTTGCCTGGGAATGTCAAATTGGTCGGTGCCATAAGTGGTTTTGGCTTGTTAGCCCCTCGTGTCCGACACCGGCAATGGTCTCGGGTTCGGGGTGTTACAATTTTATTGGTATCAGAGCTACGGTTTAGTCGATCCTAGGACTACCGTGATATGTTTGGGGTCTAGCTATACATGCCATTAAGTGATAAATTGATAGTGTGGTGATTTCTGACAATTTGAGTTTGTGTTTGTTTATAGCAATGGATCCCGATCCCAACCGAGCAATAGCTGATGATGTGGAGAGTGTGGCGCTGCTCCGTGCAAGGGGCAGTGCGGCGGACTCTCAACCTATTGCCAACAATCCGAATGATGAGGCTAAGCAAGCCTTTTATAGTGTGATGAATGATTGGTTTAACCAATATATTCGAACTAACACGACTGTTCCACAACCTCCATTCCCGACTAATGCAACCCCCGCACCTACAATACCTCTGGTAACTGACCAAATAAGGTCAAGTAAGCCCCCAGTCGACAGAATTCGTAAACATGGGGCCACTGAATTCAAAGCTACGGATAGCGACGATGCCGAGCAAGCTGAATTTTGGTTGGACAACACTATCCAGGTGCTCGATGAGCTATCTTGTACACCCGATGAGTGCTTAAAGTGTACCATCTCCTTGCTATGCGATTCCGCCTACTATGGGTGGAGTACTCTGACTTCTGTTGTGCCTAGAGAGCAAGTAATTTGGGAGTTCTTTCTAACCGAGTTCCGAAAGAAGTATATCAGTCAGAGATTTATGGATCAGAAACGAAAGGAATTCCTTGATCTTAAGCAAGGTTCCATGTCGGTTACCGACTACGAACGAAAATTTGTGAGGCTTAGCCAGACGCTGCTGAAGTGCATTTCTTCGAAGTGTGATGTGTAAACGCGAAGATGGGTGAACGATGATATAAGCTGTATGTTGGCATTTTGGAAATCGAGAGTTTGTGGCTCTTGTCGAGCGGCGTGCAAAGCCGAGGAGCTCGAGATGGAGAAAAGAAAAGCTGAAGTGGGAGCAAGGAGTTTCGTAAGAGGTCTTCGGGGAAGCCCTTCCCATAGTCATCAAAGAAATTTAGAGATGGCTTAGGCCGGTCTAGAGACATTTCGGCCTTTTCTAGACGAGACCGCGATCGACCCCCTATGGGCACGCGAGTCACTTGGATCGCCAGTGTTGGCAATGATCGTCGAGACAGAACGGAGTGCCAATATTGTGGCAAGTGGCATTCTAGGAGTTGTAGATTCCGTGACCGCTCCTGTTACAAGTGCGGATCAGTCGATCATTTCATTAAGGATTGCCCGAGTTTATCTGAACAAAACGTAAATCAAAGTGGGAACCATGGTGCTACCACAACTCGAGGTGGGCCACCTAGAAATATGGGCAATGCTAGTGGCGGTCAGAGAGGATCTAGAGACGCTACCATCAGATCCGAGGCTCGTGCTCCTGCTAAGACTTGTGCCATACGCGCACGTGAGGATGCTTCCTCGCCAGGTGTTATTACCGGTACTCTTACTCTCCTTTACACTAATGTGATTGCTTTGATTGACCCTGGTCCTACTCATTCTTATATATACGAAACCTTAGCATCCAGTAAGACTTTGCCCATTGAGTCTACTGAGTTTGTAATTCGGGTGTCAAACCCCTTGGGTCATTACGTGCTTGTCAACAAAGTGTGCAAGAAAAGTCCCCTAGTATTTCGAGGTTCTTGTTTTCCGGCGGACTTGATGCTTTTGCCATTCGACGAATTCGACTTGGTTTGGATTGGTTGACCATGCACGATGTGGTTGTAAATTGAAAAAGCAAGACCATTGATCGAGGTGTACGAATAACGAGATAATTCGGGTTGAGTCTACGGACTTAAAAGGGTTGCCAACCGTAATATCAGCAATGTTGGCCCGTAAATACGTAAGAAAGGGTGCGAAGCATACCTTGCATATGTTCTAGATGACAAGGAGTTAGAAAAGAAACCCGAATCGTGTCGGTGGTTTGTGAATACCGGATGTTTTCCACAAGAATTGCCGGGTTTACCACTGTTCGGAAATAGAGTTTGGCATTGAATTGGTACCGGTACCACTCCAATTTCGATAGCTCCGTATCGTATGGCACCAACGGAATTAAAGGAGTTGAAAGCTCGGTTGCAAGAATTGGTGAATAGAGGTTTTGCTCGCTTGAGTTTTTCACCTTGGGGTGCACCGGTGTTGTTTGTGAAAAGAAGGGTGGAACCATAAGGTTGTGCATCGACTATCGTCGACTTAATAAAGCGACAATAAAGAACAAATATCCGTTATCACAGAAGCGATGATTTGTTCGATCAAGCTGAAGGAGCCTCGGTGTTCTCGAAAATGGATTTGATGAATCGGATCTTGGACCATATTTGGATCGGTTCGTAGTCGTGTTCATTGATGACATCTTGGTCTATTCAAGAAATGAGGCCGAACAAAATTTCAGCCATACTTAATAGGATGCCTCAGAAATATTCTTGAGGTTCGAGCATTTTGGGGCTTCTGCGGTTATTACCGACGATTTGTAAAAGGTTTCTCAACGATAGCCACGCCAATGACGGCTACTCCAAAAGGATGTTAAGTTCGAATGGACGAGAAATGTCGAAAAGTTTCGATCAACTGAAAACTTATTTGATCTAAGCCCCAATTCTAGTGCAACCCGAATCTGGCAAAGAGTTTGTCATCTATAGTGACGCCTCCCTACTTGGGTTAGGTTGCGTATTGATGCAAGAAGGTCGAGTTGTGGCCTATGCGTCGAGGCAATTAAAGCCACATGAGAAAAATTATCCGACCCATGGTCTCGAATTGGCTGCCATCGTATTCGCCTTAAAGATATGGCGACATTACTTATTTGGTGAGAAGTGCCATGTGTATTCGGATCATAAAAGTCTCAAATATTTGATGACTCAAAGAGACTTAAATCTGCGATAAAGACGTTGGCTCGAGCTGTTAAAGGATTATGAGCTGGTCTTTGACTATCACCCGGGAAAGGCGAATGTGGTTGCGGATGCCTTGAGTCGTAAATCATTTTTAGCTTTACGAGCGATGAACGTGCACTTGTCCATTCGATCCGACAATGTGTTAGTAGCTGAATTGAAAGCCAAACCATTATTGATACGTCAAATTCGTGATGCTCAGAAAGTCGACGATGAGCTGGTTGCAAAACGGGCTGAGTGTGTTCCGAACAAGGAATCGGAGTTTCAAATCGATGATGACAATTGTTTGAGGTTGAGAAATCGTCTGTGTGTTCCAAAGAATTCGGAACATATTTCAATAATTCTGAAAGAAGCCCATTGTAGCCGAATGGCGATCCACCCGGGGAGTACGGAAATGTACAATGATTTGAAACGTCGGTTTTGGTGGCATGGTATGAAACGAGACATCTTCGACATCGTTTCAAGATGTTTAATATGTCAACAAGTGAAAGCGGAACATCAAGTGCCTTCAGGATTACTTCAGCCGATCACGATACCCGAGTGGAAATGGGATCGAGTCATAATGGACTTTGTATCCGAACTGCCATTGTCAGCGAGTAAAAAAGATGCGATTTGGGTCGTTGTAGATAGATTGACTAAGTCGGCTCACTTTGTCCCCGTACGTACGGATTTTTCAATGGACAAACTAGCCGAATTGTACGTTTCTCGGATTGTGAGATTACACGGGGTGCCTATTTCCATCGTGTCGGATAGAGATCCGAGATTTACCTCGCGATTTTGGAAGAAGTTGCGAGAGGCTCTGGTACGAAATTGCATTTCAAACCGCCTTTCACCCCCAAACCGATGGTCAATCCGGCGGATGATTCGAGATACTTGAGGATATGTTAAGATGTTGCATCCTCGAGTTCGGTGGTTCATGGGAACGATATTTGCCTTTGATTGAATTCGCGCACAACAATAGTTTTCAATCAAGTATTAAGATGGCACCTTACGAGGCCTTGTACGGGCGTAAATGCCGTACACCATTGTGGTGGACTTGATTAAAGATGCTGAACTGAAAGTGATAGTGATCCGTGAAAATCTGAAGATAGCCTCCGATCGTCGAGAAGTCGACGCGGATCTGAGCGTAAAGACATCGAGCATCGGTGGGAGATAAAGTGTTTCTCAAGGTTTCGCCTTGGAAAAAGATACTCGATTCGGTAGTAAGGGCAAGTTGAGCCCGAGGTTCATTGGGCCATATGAGATATCCGAGCGAGTCGGTCCGATTGCATATCGTTTGATTTTTGCCCTTGAACTTCAAAAGATTCACGATGTCTTTCATGTTTCGATGCTTGACGCTATAGATCTGATCCGTCAGACGTAATTAGTCCATCGAGGTTGAAATTCAATCCGATGTGAGTTATGAAGAAGAACCAATTCAGTATCCTAGCTCGTGAAGTGAAGGAGTTGCGAAACAAAAGGGTTCCGTTAGTAAAAGTGTTATGGCTCAAACACGGGATGGAAAAAGCTACTTGGGAACCCAAGAGCCCTATGAAAGAGCGTTACCCAAACCTATTTACGGTAAGATTTTCGGGACGAAAATTTCGAAGTGGGGAGAGTTGTGACAGCCCAAAATTGACCCTAGTCGGGTGTGGTTTGGGACCACAAAACCGAGGCATAAAAATAATGTATAATTTATTTTGATGCCTATAATATGTGTTAATTCATGTGTGACATTTTGATGTTTCGATTTAGAGTTATAAATGTGAATTTCACTAGAATGGACCTAGTAGTAAACTTTGAAAGTATGATGGGAAATGTATGATGACTAGTTGATAATGCATGCAAAAATAAAGGATTTGCATGTCAAATTCCCCCTAACATGAAGTGGCCGCCATGACAAGAGGGTATGGGCTAAACATGTCATGAAACATGTTTTGTTGGTGCATTAGGGTGAAATAATAAACAAAGGTGTATGGGTGATAAAAGAATGAAAAAACAATGTGTGAGTGTGGTATTCCCCCTTTGCGTGAGTTGAGAAAGAAGGAAGAAAAAAAATTGTTGTGTTAATCCTTTCTCATCTTTTGGCGAAAATCATAAGGAGGAAGAAAGGATTTTGCTCCATTTTGGTTTAAGAAGAGAACTAGAAGGAGATTTGGCCATACTTGTACCAAGATTAAGGTATGTATGAGGTTGTGTCATGAGTTTCATGCATGTTTTAGTTGCTAACTTGATGTTCATGTTAGCCCATGGTTCAAATCCTTGTTGTGCCATGGAAATGGTATTTGGCCAAGGTTGATATTGTGTTAAAGCCATTGCATGCTAAATGTGAAGCTTGTTGATGATGCATGTAATGAAGGATTGACTACTCTTGAAATTTCTTTTTAGTATTCTTGAGTAGGACATTGAATTCTTTGTTTAACCATGACCAAAGTTAAAAGGGTATGGTTGTGATGTATTCGCCATGGTGCATTCATGAGCATGATTTATGCTTGTTACTTGATTGGTAAAATTTGTGTTTGGATGGGTATGAACCCCTTGAGATTGACCTTGCACCTATATGTGTGTATATGTTTGTACATGATGTTTTGATTATGAAGTAAGTGATAAATATGTTTGTTTAAAGAAGAAAATGTTGAAGAATGGTTGTGAAATTGCAAGTACATTCGCCTAGTACACATATGATGTGAAAATCTTGGGATTTATTGTTGATTTGGTGCAAGAATGACTAAGTATAATCGGCCATATGAGTGCTTGATGCTATATTATAAGTATTGAGCTACAATATGTAAAGCATTAGCTAGTAAAATGTGTGTCATTCATGTGTGGTGTTAAACATGTAATTGGCCTCAACATCAACATGCATAATCGGCCATGAATGAGTACCTAAGAGGTTGTGTTGTTCGCCATGAGTAAGCATGTTGAAGGCTTTGTGTGTTGAGTCGATTCATGAATTCGTACTTATGTGACTTTAATGTCTAGTGAATATATGTGGGCTAAGTGCCTTGAGTTCTTCTTTTCGATACTCAAATGATTGAATCAAATTATTTGTTAAATTAAGCTCAACGACAAGGGGACCAAATCCGATAAAGGGAAGGAAAAGTAGTCGAATAGCCATCGAATCGTTCGACAACATCCGAGGTAAGTTTTCGAGTATCGAAACTTAGATTTTGATTCGATTGATGAAGTAATAAGCAATCGAAATTGTGCCTTGTATATGGCCATTGAGCCGAAATGATATTTTTGATTAAGTAAAATGTGCATTAAAGTTTGTTATGAAATTGAAACAAAGATGTGAATGAATGTGCGAATTGTGATATCCGGGCTAAGCCCGAAGGCAATTGTGCGAATTGTGATATCGGGCTAAGCCGAAGGCAATTGTGCGAGCTATGATATCGGGCTAAGCCGAAGGCAATTGTGCGAGTTGTGATATCCGGGTTAAGTCCGAAGGCATTTGTGCGGGTTACCATAATCGGGCTATGTCCGAAGGTGTTTTGAACAGTAGCTATATCCGGATAAACTCGAAGGTATGTGATTTGAAATTTATAAGCTGCTGGAAAATTTTCAGTTAATGCACTTGTGAAATTCCCAACAACAAGGTATGTTTTGTGTGTGCTTTGCACACTATGAGTAAGTCGTATGAATATTCGCTCTAATGATAAATGAGCTATCGGCATTAACTAGGCCGTTATTTGTGTATGAATATAAGAGTTGGGATTGTGAAGTAAGCATGTCTTTGAGAAATTGTGCATATGAATTATTGTTTAGCTACTTGAATGCTATGCTTTGGTTGTGTGTATATTATGGCTCAAACTTACTAAGCATAAATTGCTTACTCCGTTTCTTTGTTTCTCTGTTTATAGATTTTGCTCGTTAGCGATCGGATTCGGGATCATAGAAGTTGAAGTCAACCACACTATCAAAGCCCCTTTTTGGTACTCCTTTAGTTGAGTTCGGATATGGCATGTATAGGACTACCCTCGGTTGTTTTGAAGTACTTGTGATGTATATGTGTACGGCCATGCGAAAATGGTTCGTAATAGTGGAGTATGGAATTAGACCATTTGTGGTTTGTAATTATATTTGGTTTCATGATGTGATTATGATTTGGAATGAGAGAGTTGGTCACATGATCAGCCATTGGAATGGCTAAATATGATCATATGTGGACCTAAGTATGACTAGACTATAGTTGGTTCATGGGAACTACAATATAGGTAAAGCCTACCTTAAAAACAGATGCTGCCAGCTGCAGTGACGTGGATGTGGAAAATCACCAAAATTTGTAGGAACGGTTTTAAATAGTGAATAAATTATTTGATCGAACCTTGACGAGTCTATTTTCATATGAAAGTAACGAAACGATCATATGAACAGTATACCGAGAGATATTAAAGTTCTCGTGAGACAGGACCAGAACGGTTTCTGGGTCCCCTGTCGCGACTTTGAAAATTTACCATAAATTATCCAGAATGAATTAGAAGTCATTCCTTATATGTGCAGATTCTTTTTTGAGTCTAGTTTCATTAAAAACAAACGGCATTAGTATTGAAACCCTGTACAGAGAGATATTCAAGTTGTAACGCGTGAAGGTCAGTGTAGTCGACCCCTGTAACATGGGTGACTTTAACTAATAAACTGTACCAATTGGCCCGACCAAAAATTCTAGAAATAAATCCATGGATGGATATATGAGTCTAAATTCAGGGAAAATTTACGGAATCAGTTTCCGAGTTGTGAAAATCGAGATATACTTTTTAAGGCGACAGCAATGCAGTTTTCCAGCTTGCCTGGGAATGTCAAATTGGTCGGTGCCATAAGTGGTTTTGGCTTGTTAGCCCCTCGTGTCCGACACCGGCAACGGTCTCGGGTTCGGGGTGTTACAGCTTATCCCATAAAATTTGCAACACTAATCTCAGGTGCTCTGCATGTTCGGTCTCATCTCTTGAATAGACCAAGATGTCGTCAATGAACACAACTACGAACCGATCCAAATACGGTCTGAAGATCCAATTCATCAAATCCATAAATACCGCAGGGGCATTAGTGAGCCCAAACAGCATCACTAAGAACTCGTAGTGACCATATCTTGTTCTGAAGGCAGTTTTGGGTATATCCCAATCTCGGATTCACAACTGATAATAGCCCGATCTCAAATCTATTTTTGAGAACACTGAGGCTCCCTTCAGTTGATCGAACAAATCATTGATATGCGGTAACGGATATTTTTTCTTTATTGTCACCTTATTAAGCTGACGATAGTCGATGCACAACCTCATGGTTCATCTTTCTTTTCACAAACAACACCGGTGCGCCCAAGGTGAAAAACTCGGTGAGCAAAACCTCTATCCACCAACTCTTGCAACCGAGCTTTCAACTCCTTTAATTCCGTTGGTGCCATACGATCACGGAGCTATCGAAATCGGTGTGGTCCTGTACAAGCTCAATACCAAACTCTATCTCCCGAACAGGTGGCAAACCCGGTAATTCTTCGGGAAAAACATCCGGGTAATCACAAACCACCGGCACAGATTCGGGTTTTATTTCTAACTCCTTATCATCAAGTACATACGCAAGGTATGCTTCGCACCCCTTTCTTACATATTTTTGGGCCAACATTGATGATATTACAGCTGGCAACCCCTTTAAGTCCGTAGACTCAACTCGGATCATCTCGTTATTTGCGCACCTCAAATCAATAGTCTTGCTTTTGCAATTCACAACCGCATCATGCACGGTCAACCAATCCAACCCAAGAATAACATCAAATTCATCGAACGGAAAAAGCATCAAGTTCGCGAAAAGCAGAACCTCAATTACTAGGGGACATTTCTTACACACTTTGTCGACCAGCACGTAACGACCCAAGGGATTTGACACCCGAATTACGAACTTAGTAGACTCAATAGGTAAAGTCTTACTGGATGCTAAGGTTTCGCATATATAAGAATGAGTAGAACCGGGTCAATCAAAGCAATCACATTAGTATCAAAGAGAGTGAAAGTACCGGTAATAACATCTGGAGAGGAAGCATTCTCGCATGCGCGTATAGCATAAGCCCTAGCAGAGCGCGAGCCTCGGATCTGGTCGTAACATCTCTAGATCCTCTCGACCACCACTAGCATTGCCGTATTTCTAGACGGTCTACCTCGGCGATGGTAGCACCGGTTTCCCACTCGATCTACATTCTTCGGACAACCTCGGGCAATCTTTAATGAAGTGGTCAACTGATCCGCACTTGTAATGAGGCGGTCACGGAATCTACAACTTCGAATGCCATTTGCGACAATCACGGCACTCCGTTCTCTCGACGATCATTTCCACCATTGGCGATCGAAGTGACTCGTGTGGTCACAGGGGTCGATCGCGATCTCGTCTAGAAAAGCCCGAAGTGTCTCTAGACCGCCTAAGCCATCTCTAAATTTCTTTGATGGTGTGGGAAGGGCTTCTCGAAGACCTCTTCTGAAACTCCCTTGCTCCCACTTCACTTTTCTTTTCTCCATCTTGAGCTCCTCGGCTTTGCACGCTCGCTCGACAAGAGCCACAAACTCTCGGATTTCCAAAATGCCAACATACTGACTTTATATCATCATTCAGTCCATCTTGAGCGTTTACATCACGACACGAAGAAATGCATTCAGCGTGCGTCCATTTGAGCCTCACAAATTTTCGTTCATAGTCGATGAACCGACATGGAACCTTGCTTAAGTTCGAGAAATTCCTTCCGTTTTTGATCCAGTAAATCTCGATGATATACTTTTTCGAAACTCGGTTTGGAAAAACTCCCAAGTTACTTGCTCTCGGGGCTGTGAAGTCGAGTACACCACCAATAGTAGGCGTAATCACGTAGCAAGGAGATAGTACACTTTAGGCATTCATCGGTGTACAAGATAGCTCATCGAGTGCCGGATAGTGTTGTCCAACCAAAATTCAGCTTACTCGGCATCGCCGCTATCCGTAGCTTTAAATTCAGTAGCCCCATGTTTTCGGATTCATCAACTGGGGTTTATTCGACCTTATTTGGTCGATTCACGGAGGCATTGTAGGTTGGGGTCGTATGAGTCGGGAATGGAGGTTGTGGAACAGTAGTGTTAGTTCGAATGTATTGGTTGAACCAATCATTCATCACGCTATAGAAAGCTTGCCTAGCCTCATCATTCAGATTGCTAGTAACAGGTTGAGAGTCCATGGCATTTGTCCCTTGTCTTGGAGCAAAGCGTCACACTCTCCACATCATCGCTATCTTTCGGTTGGGATCGGGATCCATTACTATAATTAAACACAAATTCAAACGTCAGAAATCACCACACTATCAATTAATCACATAATGGCATGTATAGCTAGACCCAAACGTATTACAATAGTCCTAGAATCGACTAAACCGTAGCTCTGATACCAATAAAATTGTAACACCCCGTACCCGAGTCCGTTACCGGAATCGGACACAAGGTGCACACAGACTTAACTATTTTCACAGTCCATTTAGAAATTTCCAGACTAGCTGGTCACTGAGTCACTGTCGCCTTAAAAATCATATCTTGAGTTTCAAAGCCCAAAAATTTGTTTTGTAATTTTTCCCTGAAACTAGACTCATATGTCCATCTACATATTTTTTTCTAGAATTTTTGGTCTAGCCAATTAGTACAGTTTATTAGTTAAAGTCTCCCCTATTCCAGGGTTCAACTACACTGACCTTCGTGCGTTACAAATTGAATATCTCCTTGTACAGGGATTTAATACTGATTCCGTTTGTTTCTATAGAAACTAGACTCAGAGAGGAATCTATACATATATGGCATGACTCCTAATTATCTATTTTTAATTTACAATGAATTTCCAAAGTAGGAACAGGGGATCGAGAAACCGTTCTGGCCCTGTTTCACGAGAACTTTAATATCTCTTAACATATAACTCATATGACCGTTTCGTTTCTTCCATATGAAAGTAGATTCATCAAGGTTCATTTACATAATATATTCACTATTTAATACCATTCCTACTATTTTTAGTGATTTTTCACATCCACATCACTGCTGCTGTCAGCATCTGCCTTTAAGGTAGGCTTTACCTATTTCATGATTTCCATGATTCAATTGGCCCTTTTTGCATACATAGCACAAAGTGTGATCATGATTAACCATTCCAATGGCTAATCGTTTCAAAACAATTCCATACCTCATAATGATCAACATACAAACGATTATGGTACTATGCTAAAAACGTATATAAGCCATTTTCGCATGGCTATCCAAGTTTACACAAAACCGAAAGGTACATGACCTTCAACAAAAGGGTAGTCCTATACATGCCATTTCAAAGTTCAACCAAAATTGTACCAAAATGGGGCTTTGATAGTGTGGGAGACTTGACTTCCAAAATCCCGAGTCGATGGTGACGAGCCAAAATCTATAAACAAAGAAACAGAGAAAGCGGAATAAGCAATTTATGCTTAGTAAGTTTGAGCAAGAAATTCCAACACAACAAAAGCATAGCATTCATAAAGCTAACGGATAATTTCATATGCACAAATTCTCAATATCCTACTCATTTCACATTCCAACCCCTATGTTCATACATAAGGGATCATCTTAGCCAAATACCGGAAACTCATTACTCGACTGAGCGAATATTATTCGAAGGGAATCAACTAATTCAAGCACATACGAACATACCTCATTGCTGGAATTTTTCAAGCGTATTAACTGAAAATTTTACAGCAAGATCGCTCATTCTCGAATCACGTACCTTCGAAATTTAACCGGATATAACGACTCGCTCAAATGCCTTCGGGACGAAGCCCGGTTATAGTGACTCGCACAAATGCCTTCGGGACTTAACCCGGGTTTAGTAACTTGCACAAATGCCTTCGGGCTTAGCCCGAATTTATTAACTCGCACGAATGCCTTCGGATCCTAGTCCGGATATAGTCACTTAGCACAAAGCCTTCAGGACTTAGCCCGGACATCATTCGAATAACCGAGCACAATTATCAATAAATTATGACACATTCGTATTTCATTTTCATTAGCAAAACTCAAACACAAGGCACTTTTCACACTTGCAATTTCAGCTCAATAGCCACACACAAAGAGCATGATTTTAATTTGCTTTAAACATAATCTAATCAATTCAGAATTTAAGCTCTATTACTCAAGAACTTACCTAGGATGTCGTCGAGCGATTTCAATGGCTATTCGACCACTTTTTCCTTCCCTTTGTCGGATCTAGTTCCCTTTGCTCTTGAGCTTAATTTAACAAATAAATCGATTTAATCATTTGAGCATCGAAGAGGAATACAAGGTACTTAGCCAATATATATACTCATTAGGCATCAAAGTCGCATATGTACGAAATCATGAATCGAACTCAACACATTAGTTAATATTCCTCTTAGCTGAATTTTCTAAGCCAAGAATAGGCATCAATATGCTTGCCTCTAACCGAATGCATGCACACCAATTTCCCCTCATGTGGCCGAATATGCATGTCCATGTTGAGGCCAATTATACACTTAATACCACACAAAATAGCATACATTTTACTAACTAACGCATTACATATCGTAGCTCAATACACATCTCTCATTTACTTCATAACCGAAACATCATCACAAGCAAATATACACCTTGAAATAGTATATATGTCATACCAATACATCATGTACAAACATATATACATATATATATGCTAGAGCCGAATCTCAAGTTGATTGTAACTAAACATGAACATAATTTCAAAACACAAATCTTACTTTCCATGCAATGAGCATAAATCACACTTTTGGATGTACCATGGCGAATACATCACAACACCATAATTTTGGTCATGATTAAACAAAGAACTTAATGTCTTACTCAAAAATACTAAAAAAGAAAGTCCAAGAGCCATCAATCCACCATCACATATATCATTAGCAAGCTTCATATTTAACATGCAATGGCATTAACACAAAATCCACCTTGGCCAAATACCATCCCCATGATATAACAAAGGTTTGAACCATGGGCTAACAAGAGCATCAAGCTATCAACTAAAAACATGCATGAATCTCATGGCACAACCTCAAACATACCTTAATCTTGATGCAAGCATGAAGCAAAATTCCTTCCTTCCCCTCTAGTATTTTCGGTCAAGAGAGAATAAAAAATGGATGAACAAATTTTTTTCTTTTCTCTTCCTCAATACACGGCAATGGGGCATGCATGAGACCATTTTTTTCTTTTTCCATTTCTTTATTACCCATGCTCATTAATTTATTTTTTTCACCCATGATTCACCAACAAAACATGTCTATGACATGTTTTGCCCATATTTCTTTGTCATGGCCGGCCATAACTTGTAAAAAGAGGGGTATTTGACATGCAAGGCCATTGTTTTGCATGCATGCTTTAATTAGTCATCACACATTCCCCCATCATACTTTCAAAGTTTTCTACTAGGTCCTTTCTAGTGAAATTCACATTTATAACTCTAAATTAAAGCATTAAAAATGTCACACATGAGTTAACACATATTATAGGCATCAAAATAAATATCAAATTATTTTTATGCCTCAGTTTTTGTGGTCCCGAAACCACATTCCGACTAGGGTCGTTTTAAGGCTGTCACAATATGTCACCTTCGTTTTAGGCATTCTTCTCATTCACTTAAGATTCACCCGTTGAACACATCGGAATATAATTCGAATACGCGGATTTCATGAACGTAAGTGCCATACCCGCAGCTGACAAACTCAATAGCCTGCGGAACATATGTAGCCAAGCTACCATGTAACCAGCCCATAAGTGAACTCGGACTCAACTCAACGAGCTCGGGCGTTCGCATCCATAAGTGAACTCGGACTCAACTCAACGAGTTCGGATGCCTAGCTACATCTCACGAACTCGGACTCAACTCAATGAGTTCGGAACTCAAGTATCCTAGTGACATGTCAGTTGTATTCTAATCTATTCCTAAGGTTCAAATGGGCTTTTTCCTTGATCTTACATCTTTTTCGTCTTCCACGGAATATCAGAACCGATACTCGATGATAGTTCATACTCATCAAGTAATTCACATAATTACATATTATTCAAAAATAACCACAAAACATAACAATTCATGATAATAATAAGCATCATATCAAATAAACAACATTAAATTGCTTAAAATGACAATTATGTTACTACATTTCCACATGAACTTACCTCGATACAAAATATTAGCAATCGAGCCTATTCTTCGTAAACTTTGTTTTTCCCTCGATTGCGACTTGAATCTCGTTTCTCTTGATCTATAATGCCAAATTAATCTTATTTAATACATACATTCATCAAAACAGTCTTTAATACGAAATTTGGCAAAATTACATTTTTGCCCCTAAACTTTTGCATAATTACACTTTTGCCCCTAGGCTCGGGAATTAAACTTCATCCCTTATGTTTTATGACATGATGATCATTTTTCCCTTCTATGGCAACATCAAATTGACACTCTAACATGTACTTATGACTATTAGGTATTTTTACCGATTAAGCCCTTTTACTCGTTTTCGCTTAAAATCGAGTAGCACAAGTTGTCTAACATAATTTAAAACCTCATATTCTATCATAAAACACCAAGATATACAAATTTCACCTATGGGTATTTTTCCAAATATGAACCCTAGGTTGAATTATTGCTAGTATAAGTTAATTCGAGCTACCGAGATTCCAAAAACGTAAAGAACATTAAAAACGGGGCTTGGAATCACTTACTATGGAGCTTGGAAGCTTGAAACAAACCCTAGCTATGGAGAACCCTTGAAATTTCGCCCTAATGAAGAAGATGGACAAAAATTGGATTTTAATTTTGTTTTTAATTCATTTTAATAACTAAATGACCAAAATGCCCTCACTACTAAACTTTCCAAAAATTCCATCCATGTCCAGTTTTTGTCCATAGACTTAGAAATTGGTCAAATTGCTATTTAAGACATCCTCATTAATATTCCAAAGCAATTTCATACTAAAAACTCCTAGAATGCAAATTTTGCAAATTATTCGATTTAGTCCCTAATTTCAATTTAAGCACTTTAGGCGTAGGATTTCATCACGAAATTTTCACACAATCATGCAATCATATCATAAACATCAAAATAATTATAAAATAATTATTTCTATCTCAGATTTGTGGTCACGAAACCACTATTCCGATTAGGCCCTAATTCAGGATATTACAAGCATCAACCATGCAAAGAATCACTAAAAGATAATGTGTAGGGGGCAGGTCTAGAGACCCACTTATACCTTGGTCCAGAGTTTCTATTTCGACCACCCGTCCCGATCCAACAACAACAACTACTTAAAATATCATAAAATTTTCATTAGAATCCCCATTACATATAGTTTACTATCATTCCAATCACATGGGACCCCAATCAGGGCCTTCCAAATCACACCTTACTTTTAATACCCTTCCCCTATTAATTGTGACATACAGATCTGTAAGACTTACCAGGGGATTGAATCATCTATAGATTAAACAAAATCTTGGCTTTAGCTCAACAAAAAAAAAAAGAAAAGGAAACATCTTGGTTAGAGATAGAAAAACCATAATCGTAAGGTAAACAATAAAATCATCCCGAATGTCTTCCCCTTATTAGATATGAACTACTTTACACCCTACTATGGACTTGAGAAGTGACGATTCTTACCTAAACCAAATCCCTTGATTTTCCCACAAAAATTCGGGGTAGGTAAAAAGAATCTAGCGAATGTCTTTGCTTCTGTTTGACCAGTCATAGGAAAGGTCAAGTCAATCCAATTGACTATTGTTGAATAGTGGCCAACCATGTTGCTGTGATGATTTATTTAGTTGGCTTGCTTTATTGTATAAGTAATGTTCCATACATCTCACTACTCTATTTTGTTCTCTGCTTTGCTGCTGCAGAACCCCAACAACTCCCAACTAATCTTACTGCAAGAATCAACTTGAATAGTATTCCAATAGATCGAGCGAACTATACCATGGTGGTGACTCGCGTATGGGGTGGTCTGAGAGAAAATTAAGTCTCTTGTAGCATTCTCACACACTTGGTGCGCTCTTCATGCTTAGTCAATACTATAGGGTGAACTCTTCTTCACTTGAAGTTACTCTACAATTAAATCCTTAGATACCACCATCGATCGAATTCTTTGTTAGTATGTGCCAAAACTCTATCTCGCCAACCAACGAACCGAGTGGCAAATCATGCTATCATTGTGCGCCAAAATAGAATTGACATGCATTATCTCACTCTCAATTGGATTCACCAATTCTAGGGTGTGACAAATTCAACACACAAACCCAAGTGCTATCGGTTGTTAAAATGATACAAACCACAGTAAAATAAAGCCACATTTGTAACATCCTAAAATTGGGCCTAGTTAGAATAGTGGTTTTGGGACCACAAATCCGACATTAAAATATTTGTTTTATGATTATTATGAGGTCTAGGATATAAAAATAATCATGTGTTAAAGTTTTATGAAAAAAATTTAAGTATAAGGTGTCCAATTAGAAATTAGGGACCAAATTGAATAAATTGCAAAAATTGGGTTCTAGAAGCAATTAGTATGAAATTGCTATGGATTATTAATTAGGAGGCCTTAAATAGCCATTTACCCAATTTCTATATTTTTGGACAAAAATGGACATGCACGGAAAATTTTGAAAGGTTATTAAGGAAGGGCATTTTGGTCATTTGGTAATAAATGAAATAAAAAGGGAAAAATATAGCTAAAATCAACCATCATCTTCCTTGTGGCTGCCGAAATTTTCTATAGCCATAGCTAAGGTTTTGGTTCAACAATTCAAGCTTGATAATAAGTATTCCTTAGCCCCGTTTTTTATTTTCTTTATGTTTTTGAGATTCTTGTAACATGTTCTCTCTATTTCTACCCATATTTCAAGCTAGGGTTCATGTTCAAAAATTTACCCATGCATGAAATGCTTGTGTTTTGATGATTTATGGAGGAATATGAGAGTTTAAAGATAGTAAACAACTTTTACCAAGTAGTTTTTCATGGAAATGGCCTAAGGGACCATTTTGTAAAAGTTGTGAAAATGAGTAAAAAATGTAAAATGAAAGAAAATGTGGGCTACTATAAGCAAGAAAAATATTTGGCTAGGTTTGGGTAACTTTGAAATTTCATGCATTTCATTATACGAGCCTTAGGACTAAATTGTAAAAAGTGTGAAAGGTTAGGTGCAAATCGGTCATTTTGCCCAGGGATGAGTCTTAAGCCTAAAATGAACAATATGAGGTATTAATAATTTATTTTTACTAATATAGACCCCGAGGAATCAATTTTGGAGGTCGACCGTGGAAAACAAAAGGTTTCGGAATAACCGAAATACGAACCCGAAGCAATTACCAGGTAAGTTCGCGTAACTCAAATGTAAACTATTTTAAATACATTAAAGATGTAAGTTCATGTATAAATTATAATACCGATATGCAAAATACGATAATTCATGAAAAATTGATGTTACAATGAAATGTCTCAGTTGAATAAAAAAGATACTTGATGGATTTCTCGAAAATGAATTAATGGTAAAAAGGATCTAGCCCGGACGGTGATCCTATAGTGACCTAGCCTCCTTGTAACATCTTGAAATACGGCCTAGTCGGAATCGTGGTTTCGGGACCACAAATCCGACATCAAAATATTTATTTTATGATTATTATGAAGCCTAGAATATGAGTGTATGCATGTGTTAAAGTTTCAAGAAGAAATTTTAAGTATAAGGTGTCCAATTGAAAATTGGAGACTAAATTGAATAAATTGAAAAACTTGGTTTCTAGAAGCAATTCATATGAAATTGCTTTAGATCATGAATTAGAAGGTCTTGGAGAGCAATTTACCGAAATTCTAAATTTTTGGACAAAAATAGGCTTGCATGAATGAAGTTTTAAAGAAAGGGCATAAGGGCATTTTGGTCATTTGTCATTTTAATGAATTAAAATGGGAAAAATCAAGCAAAAATCAGTCATTTTCTTCTCCATGGCTGCCGAAAATTGAAGAGACACCATAGCTAGGGTTTTCAACATTTTCAAGCTTAATAGTAAGTGCTCACACGCCCCGTTTTTAACGTTCTTTGTATTTTTGAAATCCCGATAGCTTGATCTCTCCATTTCTGCCCAAATTTCATACTAGGTTTCATGTTTAAAAATTTACCCATGCATGAGCTGCTTGTATTTTGATAGATTATGAAAGAATATAAAAGATTAATGTGTGGTAAACATCTTTTTCTAATTGATTTTCATAAGAAACCCTTATAGGGACCATTTTGCGAAAGATGTAATGTGTGGTAGAAATGAGAAATTAATGGATAATGTGGGCTACCATAAGAAGGAAAAGTGTTTGGCTAGGCTTGGGTAAGATAGAAAGTGTATGTGTTTCATTATCTGAGCTTAGGGATTAAGTTGTAAAAATATGATAGGTTAGGGGTAATATGGTCATCTGGATCGAGGGTAGATATTAAACTCAAAAAGCATAATGCAGTGTATAATGAGTTAATTTTGTTGTTATAGACCCCGATGAACAAATTCTGGAGGTCGATTGAGGTAAACGCAAGGTTTCGGAGTAACCGAAACATAATCCCGAAAAGAATACCAGGTAAGTTCGGATAACTTAAAGTAAACCGCTAATATGTATAATTGCATGATTTATGAATGCATGATATTTGCAATTGTTGATGGCATGAAAATGTATGAAATGCATCTTTGATAATGAATTGTTGATAATCGTCTCGGTGGAGGTTAAAAAGGAAATTCGATGGATAAACCATGTTTTACATGTGGAATGAGATCCCGCATGTGTTGCAGTAAGGATTTAGCTCGGACGGGTAATCCGTGATCTCAAGTATAAAAAGGAATCTAGCCCGGACGGGTGTTCCTTGAATGATCAAGCCTCCCGAAGAATATGTTTGCACTATGGATTTAGCCCAAACAGGTAAATTCGATTAGGGTCTGAATTTAGCTTGGACTGGTAATTCAGATCCGAGGTCATTAAGGGTGTTTGTCTCTATAAGGGATTTAGCCTGGACTGGTAATCCCAACATCACCTTACGAGTTCATGATAAGGGGAATTTAGCCTGGACTAGTAATTCCGCCATGAAATGTGAGGTTCACGGGAGTGCATATATGGAATGATCATTCGTATGAATTAAAGGTTAATGGGTATTCCATTGAGATTTCGTAGAAATTCAACGAGATTAACATTGGATATATATATATGTGAATGGAATATTAATTTTATGAGCTCATCTAGTTAAATTACATGATACATGAAAATGTGACTAACTCATTGATTGAGTGCATGTGATAGGAAATCATTTCATAATGGATGATTTCATGAATTGAGCCTAGATGTATGCTAATTACTCGGTAAGTTTACTTTCCAGTTATTTGAGTTTACTAAGCATGTAAATGCTTACCCCTTTCTTTTTCCCTGTTTCATAGAGCTCGAGAACTCGAAAGGATTGGGGGACAACTGGAGAGTCAACACACTATCAACTAAATAAGCTTTGGTATCGAGACTTTGTTCATTTTGTTCAATGGCATGTATAGTATTTTTGAGTATTTTGTTATATGTGTCATTTGATTTGCCAAATGAAGGCATGTAGATATATATTTATCTCTTTGTATATAGCCATGAAAGTTGGCTTAATTTAAGTAGGCTATAACCTACGATTTTTTTATGCATGGTTTTATTTACAAATGATGGGTTGCTATCAATTGGCAATGAGTCTCTTGAACGAGCCAATTTCGGATGGATAAATGTAGCATGGGAACCCATAAACACTAAATGGGAAATAACCTATCATGTATGAAACCAATGATATGAGGTTTCCATACAATGAGTTTTATTAAGATTATTTATAAGTGTAAAATTGTGTTTTCTCTCAAACTTGGAAATTTCTAAGCATAAGAAGTAGAAAGGGGTGATTAAAGGCTTGGAAAATAGCCTATTAAGGTCCACATGGTTAGACACACGGGCGTGTGTCTAATCCGTGTGAGACACACGGTCCATCCCCATGGGCGTGTGGTATGATCGTGTGTCCCCTGCACCTAAAACTTTAAGCTAAATTAGCATACGGATAGGACACACGGGCGTGTGTCTTGGCCGTGTTAATTTAACAGAATGCTCAAGTTTTGGACACGGAATGAGCCCACGGGCGTGTGAGTCCACACGACCCACCTACACGGGCGTGTGTCCCTTTATGTTAAGGAAAATTTTCTAAATAGCCCAAGGTAAATCGAACGTGCCCGTATTTGTCCCGCATTGCTCTCTGATATGTTATAGGTCTTGAAGGCCTATACAAGGGACGAGATGTTCATGATTGAAAGGTTTTAAATCCAAATGAAATTTTGTGATCCAAGTTAGTATACTGAAAGTGTAAAGTTCAGGTAATGCCTCGAGCCCTGTCCCGGTGTTGGATTCGAGCTAGGGGTGTTACACTCCCGAAGAATATATGTGTTGAAATGGATTTAGCCCGGACGAGTAATCCGATTAGGATCTGAATTTAGCCTGGACTGGTAATTCAGATCCGAACTCATAGGAGTATATGTCATTGAAAGGGATTTAGCCTAGACTGGTAATCCCGACATTGCTCTATGAGTTTATATTGGGGGGATTTAGCCTGGATTGGTAATTCCACTGTGAGAGCGAGGTTCACGGGAGTGCATATTTAAAATGATCACTTGCATGACTTTACGATAAATGAGATATCCATCGAGATCCCGAGAAATTCAACGGGTTTAAAATGAGAAATGAGCATAGAAATGCTTGAATTGATGAGCTCATCTAAGACTAATGTTATAATGTATTTTCCTGAGACTAACTTGATGGTCGAGTGTATGTGATAGGAAAATTATACTATGCATGTTGGCATGAATATCTATTATGATTGTATGCTAAATAACCGGTAAGTTTACTTTCTCGTTATCCGAACTTACTAAGCATGTAAATGCTTACCCCCTTTCATCTCTCTTGTCTTACAGAGCTCGCGGACTTGTGAAGATTGGAAGACGGTTAGAGCATTGTCAATACTATCAACTTGTCTTGCTTGGGTATATAGAAACTTTTATTTTGTTATAATGGCATGTATATGATTTTTGATCATTTTGTTATATGTGTCATTTGGCTAGCCAATGTAAGGGCTTGAATGATATACTTATTCATTTTGTATACGGCCATGGGAGATGACTCATTTTGATGTAGGTTGTAAACCTACTAATTGTGCATAGTTATGCTTAAATGTTTCATGTGATAGTTAAATGTGGTATATCATGAATGGACATGTGAAATGTGGCCAAATCATTTGGAGATGGTTAGGCCATAATTGGTAATGAGTTATAAAATGAGCCAAGTATAAAATGTGATTATTGAAGTGGTAATCCTTAATACAAAAAGGATAACCTAGCATGTGCTAAACCAATGAGATGAGGTTAACATGCAATGACTATGTCAAGGTGGATTATGGACATATTTAGGCCATGTTAAATACCATTGAAGTTTATAAATGTGTATGGATATTGAGGGTGACCATTGGCTTGGAAAATAGCCTCCAAGAAGGTACACACGGGTAGACACATGGGCATGTGTCTAGGCTGTGTGTCCTGCACCTTGAATTTTTAGGTCAGCATGCATGGTAGTAAACACATGGACAGAGACACGGCCGTCTGTCTCAACCATGTGGAGGACATGGCCTTGCACACGGGCATGTGTCTTGGCCATGTGTCCCTAGATGGATGATGTCTTCGTAAACAGAATGTCCATGATTTTTGGGCACGGGCAATGACACGGACGTGTCTAGGCCGTGTGAGGGACACGGGCCAGGGACAGGGGCGTATGTTCGGCCGTGTGAAAACCCCTGTAGGTTCGAAATGAAAAATAAATTCCAATAATTCAACACGGGTAAGGGACACGGGTGTGTCCCAATGCACACAGGCATGTGCATTGCCTCCACACGGGCGTTTGAGGCTTAAACCTAGAAATTCCCTAAAGTTTTCTAAAGTCCTCGGTTTAGTCCCGGATCACTTTTAATGCATGTTTTGGACCTTGTAGGTCCATAATTGGGACAATACGATTCTGTTTGATCAGTTTTAAATTGAAATGAAATTTTATAGCCCGTATTTTCCAATAATGCCCCGTACCTCGTCCCATTCTTGGGTACGGGTAAAGGGTGTTACAAAATTAATAAAAAGGGTTAATATGTAGTTTACACTTGAACCTGTCCAAAGGTACCTAGTTGGTACCTAAATTTTTTTTTGGACCAAGTTGGTACTTGAACTTGTATTCTACCACGTAGGCTGGTACCTTCATACTAACACCAATAGTTCGTGTTGACGTGACACTAATAGTCAATCCGATAGTGACACATGGTACCCTTTCAGTATGCCATGTGGCAAACATAAATTAAAAAAATCTTTTAAAATATATAAATTAATAAAAAAATATTTTTTACATCAAGAATAAATTTGGACAAATTTTTGTCCATATACATTTAAATCTGGATGCCTATTAGTCCAAATGCATTCGAGATGTATTTTTAGTAAGTTTATATATATATATATATTTTATTTTTATAATATATCAGTTTTTATATTATTATTTTGAAATTAAAAAGATATAGAATTCAAAAATTAAAATATATAAATTAATAAAATATAAAATTCTTTTTACATCAAGAAATGTACCTAGACATATGGTTGTTCAACTTCAAATGCATCTAAACAACAGTTTGTCCAAATTCATTGGGTTTTAGTTGTTTTATATAGTTTTTTTATAAATTTATAAATATTTAGTTCTTTTATATATATATATATATATATATATATTTAAAATAATAATAACCTAAAATTTGATATTTTATAAAAATTAAAATATATAGACTTACTTAAAATAAATTTAGACGCATAATTTGGATTAATATGTGTCCAAACTTTAGATGTATCTCGAACAATCATTTGTCTAAATTTATTTTTATTTAAAAAATATAATTTTTAGGGTAAACTACCAAAATAGTCACTTATGTTTGAAATGTTACGTTTTAGTCACTTATATTAACGAGTTGTAGCATTTTAGTCACTGAGTTATTAATTGTCATTAACGGTGTAATGGTAAGTTGACGTGGCACGTTAAATCATCATTTCAAACAAAAATTTGATGTTAAATTATACAATTAGTTCCCATAATTTTCATTTTGAGCAATTTAATTTTTTTCTTATGTTCTTTTAATTTTTTTTTCATTCACTTTTGGTTCTTCCTCTGTTTTCCTCCCTTCTCCATCTCTTTTAATGTAGTTTTTCTATGTTTTCCATTTGTTAAAACTAAAGGGGTAGAAGAAAAGGAAAATAAAGAAATAAAAAGAAGAAAATAAATTGTTCAAAAATAAAAGTATAAAGACTAGTTTTAACAAATGGAAAACATAGAAAAATTAAGTTAAAAGAGATGAAGAAGGAGGAAAACAAAGGAGAAGCAGAAGAGAATGAAAAAAAAAAAAAAAAAAGAAAGTTAAAAGAACGTAAAAAAATTAAATTGCTCAAAATAGAAAAATATGGGGATCAATTGTATAATTTAACCTAAATTTTTTATTTTAAATGATTATTTAACATGTCACATTAGCTTACCGTTACGTCGTTAACAACAATTAACAGCTTAGTGACTAAAATGCTACCACTCATTAACGTAAGTTACTAAAATGTAACATTTTAAACATAAATACCTAAAATGTTAATTCATATATTTTAAAGATTTTTTAAATTTTTTAATTTATATTCGCCATATATCTTATTAAAAAGTTATCACATAACTCTACCGAATTTAAGATTAATCCAAAAACTAAAAGAATTGGTGCGAAAATATCAACCTAACTAACTAAATACAAATTAAAATATCAAATAGTCCAAAAATAAAATACCAAGTAAACATTTTAAAACAAGTTAGAAAAAAGTAAAGTACGTATTAACGCTAATGAAAAATAACGCAGAGGGTTTACAAAGCGCAGTGTTGGATCGTTGGACCGCCCTTTTCGCTCTTTTCTTTTTGCTGCTGTTGTTTTATGATCATAGTAGATAGCTGTAAAATGGAAAATGGTGTCAAATCAAATGTCCTTGAGAAAAAAAGAAAAGCTCGGAAATTAAGAACCTCCCTTTAGAGCCCACATAGAAAAGGAGGATAATAATACCCTACTTCACAATTCACAGTTGTTTCCACTATACCTAAATGCTTTGGCAAAAAGAGACTGGTGGTTTTCATGCCACTCAACCTTGATGGGTCAAATTTAGTTCAAGTTTGTGCAAGAATCTTCCCATCCAAATTTCTACTTCTACTTCACTAGTCTAAATTTATAATCCAAATTTTTACAAGTCGCTCTTACTTCTGGAATTTACGTAACTTCCTTTTAACATGCATGACCCATGCCTAATGGACTTTCCACACGTAAAACCAGAATACGTGGATAATTAATTAATATATTCATATTATATAAAGTGGCCAAAACTTGTGGCAGTTAGTGGCGGCTGAACAAAGTGTGAAGGAGAAAAAGGTTACTGATCAACATTGTGGAAAGTTGATTTTTTGAAAATACAAACCTCAACGATGCCTTTTAAATTAAATATAAATAAATGAAACACGTTGAGAAAAGTTTGAGGGTCAAAGCTGGTTAATTTGTCAAAAGATTCATGTATGAAGTATCCTAATCTCTATTTATAGGCACCAATGAGTGGTTACTAGTGAGAGTGGAAGTTCTGAATTATTTCTGGTGGTTAAGTGGAAAATGGCATCAATATGGGTAGTGGGAAAGGGGAGTAATGATTAGATTTTGTGATTTGGACTTAATATACTAGATTTATGGATGGGTGAAAATTTTTTACTTTTTTTAATTGTAATGAAAAAGTTGGTACGCATTTTCTGATTTATGAAAATAAAAATATTTTATAATAATATATTTATTTAGTAAAATAAATATTTTTGATAATTTTTAATTAAAAATTACTTGACATTTCAACCATTACAATGTTAATATAATTATTCCATCCACCTCTTGATTAATATATAATACTTTATTTAATTTAAAAATAATGATAAATATTTCATTTATATTTAAAATCACTATTAAATTAGATATAATTTTTATTTAAATTTTATTTTAAATTATTTAAAATATATATTTATAATTTAAATTCCTTTAAATTTTTATTAAACTAAAAACATATTTCTTACCATAATTTGATTTATATATTATTATTCAAATTAATTTTAATTATTATTATCTAAATATATTATTTTTAAATTTTTTAATTTTTACTTATATCTTTTGTAAATCATTGTAAATTAAAAAAAACTTAATGTTAAGAGATTTAATATATTTTAATCTGAGATAAAACAACATTTAACCTATATAGGTAACAAATTTTCTCAACTTGATCCTGAAATTTTATAGTTTATATTAATTTTCGAACTTGACAATTTTTATAATTTAATCCCTAAATTTAAATTTGATTGAAGTGTGATAATATAATAATCTTTTAGAATCTAAGTGCAGGAAACTATACTGCAATAGATTTTGTTTGTATTGGTTGGATTCGGAGTAGTATATTGCAAATTCATATGAGTAAAAAATTTATGAAATTTCAGCTTGGAATGTTGGTAAACCTATATCCATATTGAATGTTATATTATCACTTGATTCATGTATCGCAATCATGGTTTGTACATCATAATCTTCGTCATCAACGAGAATTGCAGAATACCTTATTGGATTATGGCACGTCATATCTATACATCTCAAAACTAACTACAACTCTAATTTTTCTAACTATTTTTAACTTCATCTCCTCTGTTGTGATGTTCTTTCTGAACATCATGTTCATTGGATATTGTGACTTAAAAGACTACACTAATATCAATATCATAGATTAGACGATTAAAATTGACAATTGCATTAAGTATATTGCTCATCTCATATAGAACTAATGCGTACAATATCAAATTAAATTAATATTTTTTAATCAAATTTCAAATTTATAGTAGTAAGAAATTCTTTCATAAAATATAACATACATGTTGACACCACAAGATACAAATGACATATTCAAACTATAACATACAACATATTTCATATTGGGACTGCAAACATGTGGGTACTGGTTATTAACTTGCAATAAAACATAACTCACCTTCTTAATAAATGTAGTGGACTTTAAAAAATTATTCGGAAAACTGGTAATAATCAAATTACCCATCCATGAAATACTGGGAATCATTTTTTTATTACGGTTAGTCAGCCTTTTATTGATATTTTTAGTCCTTATGCAAAACAATAAAATGTAGTTTTAGGATTCTTATAAGTTAGAGAAAAAAAATTAAGTCTCTTAAAAGTTGGTAAAAAAATTTTGGTTCCTTAAAAGTTAAAAAAAAAAAAGAATTTAGAACCCTTAAAAAACTGGAAAAATAAGGATCCATTTGTTTATATGTAAAAGGTTTTAAGGAAAATGTTTTCTGCATTTTCCTGTGTTTATTTCACAGAAAATAGTTTGGTTAACGGAAAATAACTTACAGGATAAGGTAAAATAAGCCATTTTTTCTGTAAAATAACTTACATTTTAAAAAGCGCAAGTCATTTTTGAAAAAAGCTCATCTATAAATAATTTTATTTTTATATAAAAATTAATTAAATCAAGCTTAATATTATTATATTGATAATAAATTTTATTTTTATTTTAAAAATATTTAAAATATTATATTTTTCAATATTATTAAACATATATATTTAATTATTTAGATTTAGTCATATAATAAATTATTGATATAATAAATATAATTTATTATTTTAATAATTATTTAATATTTCAATTTTATTTTAATAATAAATTTTAAAATAATAATTTTAAATAATATTATTCTCATATTATTGAAAATATTCAATATTAATATTTTAATAATAAATATTTATTACAATTATAAATATATTAATAATAAATGTTTTGTAGTATAAAAGTTAAAATATGTTATAAGTCTATGTACACTTTACATATTTGTAATTTAGTCTTTATATTTTATTTTCAAGAACTTAGTATCTTTACTTTTCAAATTTGAAAATCAAGTCCAATTATTGACATCGTTAAATTTTTTGTCAATTTTGATGATGTCACATTTTAAATAAAAATACTCACTTAGTAGTCATGTAATTAAAAATGAAGTTGTAATGAATCAATTTAACATAATATTTTTAATATATGCAAAAACAATGTAAAATATAAAATTATAGATAAAAATAAACTCAATTAAATAATGAAAATATAAGAAAATCTTAAATGTATGTTCATTTAATTGAAAACAACTTTTATGAAATATTTTTAAGAAATCTACCGAAGAATAGAAAATATGATTCCTCCAAACACAGAAAATATTAGCTTTTCCAGAAAAATAAATTATTTTCCAAAAATCATTTTTAGTAAAATAAACGGAGCCTAATGTTTTAGACTCTTTTCAACCTTGAACCCTAGGCAATTACACCTCCAAACATCCCCTAGGATCAAGCCTGCGCTTAGTGTTACCTGTACTAAGCATGGTAGTTTTCCGCCCCCCATCTGTTGCTAATCTCTCCACAAAGCTTTTTATCAACTCTGAATATTTATAATCATTCTCATATTGCCCGCTTAAATCTGTTATATCTTAACAAATTATATTTCTGTTCATCTTCTCTAATCTCTAAACAGCCTTTTCATATCAATTCTTGCATCATTTTGTTCACAATAATGATGTGCTAAAAATACAATTACTCTTAAGGTCCCTTCTATAGTTACCAATTCTTGCATTAGCTTAATAATTGTTTGTCGTTGATCTTCTGTCCTAATTTATTTAGGGCTTCAAGATAATTGAACCATTTTTCTTAACAAATATAAAAATATATAACGAACAACATATTTTAAATGGCTAACATTTAATGATTTTTATTTGATATGACTATATTAAATACTTTAGAAATAACCTTTTTTTTCTCGTATATATATATATATATATATATATATGTAATAGCAAAATAAGTGTTTGCTACAGTGTACAGGTTACCAACTTTAAAGTTGGCACCATAAGGTCTAACTTCCACTCATTTTTTTCCACATTGAAAGTCGTATGCTAGAGCTAACGACATTCACTTATTCTCTCAATGAACTTATCAAAAGATGTAATAATATCAAAAGTGATCCCTTAATGTTTATCAAATCCATCACATTCGATTGCTCACTTGTCTGGTCCCTAACAATTTTACCCTGCTAAAACTCTTCCTCGCAATCTCCTTTAAGATTCCCAAGTCAAACAGACGATGTCAATTGCTCTCATTTTCATTGCTTTCTACACCTTTACAGGAACCGCTACCACCAGCCACCCATACATTTTGTGTTGTAATAAAATCATTGGATAGGATCATGACTGATGTGGTAAGAAGAGCTTAAGTAATAATTTCTCTTAAAACCAATAAATAAATAAGCAATGAAAATCAATTAATTTAATGTTGGAGTTTGAAAAATAAAATTTTAAATAAGGAATATGAAAATGAATTAAACAAGATTGTGGGGTGGAGTGAATTATAGCGGAGTTGAAGCATGAAAGTTAGGGGCCCGTTTGAACAGGTGCAGAGTGTACGTCGGTGTAGTCGCAGAGGTGCTGGGTGGAGAGTGGAAGCCACGCCTCAACATGATTCGAACCTGTCTCACTAAACAAAGGGTGGTCCACTCTGCTCCCCACTCTCCATCCTCATCCCATCATTTTACCTACATACACCACTACCTCTCTCTCTCTCTGCATTTCATATTAGAGGTCACCAAGCCAACAGTGTACGATCGTTCATGGATGATTGATTTGAATGAATTTCAGATTTTTAGTATATATTGATATTGTGATTTTATGGTAGTAGTTCATATTCTAAAAAAGAAAAATAGTGGTACAAGGATACATCACTCGTCTCGGGTTGAGGGATTGGATCACAGAAATTGCCCGTGATCAATTTTTAAAATAATATTGAAAGATCTAAAACTGATGCAGTATAATATTATAATAAACAAGATTTATCCGCATGTCAATACAATATAAGGAGTGGACTTCTTTTGATGCAGGGCAATAGAAAGGGCCGGCTGCCCCTATCTGTTTCCAGTTTTTGTTTATTTATCCCCAAAATCACCCACGTGTCCTTGCATGTGACTTTGGGAAAAACACTTGCCTACCTATACCATTATAAAATACATACCTCCAACAAAAATGATGCATATAGTTTTAGCTACCTACGGAGGAGGGGTGGCAAAACAAAAGCAAAAGGCATCGGAGGTTGGAAATAATGAATGTAAAATTCCAGAAGGGATCTTTGCTAGTTGATGAAATTATTATTATGATTAAAAAGAAAAGAAAACATGGCGCATCATATGGAGATTGGAAGTTCCCAAAAATATGTAGTGAAGTGGGTTTGGCACTGCCAAAATCTCCCACTTATATAATTCCTCACTCATTTCTACTTTTAATTTCTCATCTCTATAACTTTATTCTGAAATTGCATTTACTTGTATCAATGGGTTTTAATACATCAACATGAGTATATATATTAAAATATCCTCTCTTTTAATGCATTTTTCATCTATTTGCAGTAAAACATTAAATGAATATTAATGTGTTTAAATAATAATAATAGTAAACATATGATAATTGAGTTAGCGATCACTTGAGAAAAAAAGAAACAAACATGAAATAAAACCTATTGAAAAAGCAAAATTGAATATATTTAAAACGTTTAAACCTTATTTAAACTTTGCTTAGATTTTAAGAATACAATTTTCTGCGGTACATTCAAAATTACTTTTACAATCTGCTATGCATAAATTTTAATTTTTTTTTTGGTGGATGGATTGTGATAAATATAGTACAACTATAATTATAAATTAATATAAAATATTGAATGAATAATAGAAAAGAATTAAACAAAACGAAAAAAAAAAACAAACGAAGACATGTATGCAGTTGAATATTAAAAAAAAAATCCACATATGGCGTAAAATATTAAAAAACCCAATACTTTAGTATAATTAACTTGGCCCACGGTGGGTGTAGAGCACGAGTTTTATAAGAAATAAATCTTAGGGCTCTCGGATTCCCCTAGCCTATATAAACATATGGAATTCACTAATTCAACATAAATAATTCTAAAGATGTACTTATCCTATTAGGATAACATCTAATTACTTCTTTCGCTCAAATATAATATACATTTCAACTCAGTCTACCGTCAAGGATTTCATTAAAATAAAGTCGTCTTGAATTTCTTTTAATTAAATTGGAATTTAATATTTTTAATAACTTAATCTTTTAAATATTCATAATGAAATTTACTAGATAAGATTTTTCCTATAAAACACTGTGAAAATTGATGAGTAGATATTAATTATTAGAGAATAAATTTATTTATTTATTTATTTTATTCTATTTCATTTAAGATTATATTATTTTTATTAACCAATTTAACTATAATTTATATTTAATTTTAAATAATACACCAAACATATTTTATAACTTAAATTCAAAATTTATTTTTTGGTATTTAATTTTTCAGTCTATCAAACATATAGTTTACATTCTATAAATCTCTAAATATTTTTATTTTTTATCGAAACTAAATAAATAAAAGCAAAATATTTACTTACACTAGTGTAAAATTAAAGTCATGTTTTATATACACATTTATGCACCTTTATAACTTTTGTATAATTAATTTTTAATGATTTATCTGTTATATTTTATATTCCATTTTATAGGTTTTGTATGTCAAAATTATCATAAATTAAAATTTATTTATTTTATGTAAAAAAATCAGCCATTCAATATATATATATATATATATATGATGCTTTAGATTGCTATAATAGGCATATGAGATAAATTCCAAAATTTATATATACGACAAACATAATTATATTAATAAATACAATAATTAAATTAAATATTAATAAATATAAAAAATTACAAAAATATTATTTTTACACTAGAGAATTTTGTGATGAATAATGTAATATATGGGAATAGGTGCATTTATGATATGATTATGAAGGTGAAAAAGGGAATATTGAAATTGAATTGGGATGGGGTGAGGTGATATGTAAGCAATGGAATGGAGGTAGGCCAAGGCTGGTCTAAACACAAAATTTTATGGCCCAGACAAGATTATGGGCCTCCACTGGTAACATGCAAACCACGCCACGGTCCGTGCTTCCGCCTGTGCCATCCTGATTCTGATTCTGACTCTGCTTCAGCTTCAGCTTTTACATGTTCAGTGCAGGCAGCAGGCCAGCCAGTCTGCAAACTGCAATGTCAAAAAATGGAAATATTTTGAAATATTCAATCATACTATTTAATTCAAATTCAATTTTGCTCCAACTTATGCTTGATTAATTGATTTAACAATAAATTAAAAGTAATTAAATTATTAATAAATTTATATTTTAATAATTTAATTTTAAAATATTACAAAATAATTATTAAATTATTTAAAATTTTCATTTAAGTTATGAAGCTGTTAAAATAATTGTTGTATAGTTTTTTTGGTTGTCATATCTGCACCATTAATCTCTTTTACAATTTAAATTTTTTCGTGAAATAATTTTATTCTCTTATCACTAACACTAACTGTTAGTAGGGGTGGAGCTAGGGGCCTGACAAGGGCAATAAAATTATACTTTGGCACTAAAAAATAATAAAATTTTATTTAATTATTTAAAAATATAAAGATGTAAGCTATTGAAATTTCAAATTAAGTTTTCACCTAATGAGCTTGATTGAATTTTATGTCTAGCTATTTATTGACTTGTTGACTGAGTTGTTTATTTTTATTAGAGTAAACTACTCTTAAAATCACACAACTAAATTTAAATTTTACTCACTTAACTTTAAAAAGTTTTAAAATTATCATTAAACTATTCAAAAGTTTTCATTTAAGTAATTGAACTATTTCAGGGTTTTTATTTAAGTCATAAAACTGCTAACTTTTTTGTATAAAAAAAATTAGCTAACGAGCTGCAAGCAATAATTTGACGATCGGTATGGTGAATCAGTACACATTGACGAGTAGAGCACACTTTGGGTCCAAGTCGATCTGATAATCAAGAGCAAAGCCAAAAAAAATTTAGGGGGTCAGAATTAAATTGTATATTTTTACGATAATAATCAGAATATTGCAAAATGTGATGAAGATTAAAATGTGCGAAATTCTAGTTTCATTGTAACGCCCCAATTTTCGGGATTTCTGTGATTTTCAATGAATTTTTAAAATTCTTGTGTTTTGTCTGTTTGGCGTAGGTTAATTATGTTAGTGGGCCTCTAGAAGACCTAAGCTTAAGTTAAAACTCGGTAACTTTAGTTAATTTTAGTTCCATAGGAAAAAGGGGTTCTGCTTAATTGGGCTTTTAAGTATTAATTGGGTAAAATAAAACACAAGGAAGCAGGAGGCAAAGTGGCATGTGACGCCACTGGGAAGGCTATAAAAGTGGCGTGTGGATGCTAGGGAGAGCTGAGGTTCAAGTCACAATGACATCATATTAAGGGAATTATTATTTTTATGTACAGAAAAGGTAATCAGTGGAACTGAAGTGAAAGTCTGTCAGGAGAGGATTTAGGAGTTGATAACGGATAGGATTTAGGAGTTGATAAGGGATAGAATTTAGGAGCTGATAAGGGAGAGGATTTAGGAGCTGATTAGGGAGAACAGTGTTGGCTGAATGGTGGACTTTTGAGGAGTAAGAATTGGCCGGCCAATGGGTGCTTCAGGGGGGGCAATTTCGGCTAGGTTAAGTGCCAGTATAAGTTCGGCATTAGGGGTAAGTTGTGCCGTTTTTCTGACCATCCTTCCTCCTCTTCTCTTCTTTTCTTTTTCTCTCCATCTACTTTCTCCTCTTCTTTTCCCCATAGCTGAATCCTTCCACCACTCTACCCTACACTACCTGTTTTTCCATTGTTCTAAGCCTATAGTCGATTTCCTCAAAAAGCCGAAATCCCGAAGGCCTGATTTCTTTTGTGCCGTTTTCTTCTAGGCAAAACCCTCTTATTCTCCCTTATTTTCTTGACCGATTCTCTTGTCCTCTAAACCCCAAGTTTCTGTCGACAAAGCCACTACAAAACCTCATCTTTTCTTCACTGTTACAAAAAGCCGAAAACGCATAGCCATAGGGTCATAGCCGAATTTTAAGATCACTAAAGGCTCGACTTTTGTTATCATTTGAGGGGTAGATCTGCATCAGAATCAAGTAGGAGTTAATTGGAATCATTGACTGAAGGAACCGTTGGTAAGTTTTTTAACTTAATCCTTATTTCGGGTTTTAGAAAAGCCGAAACCCCTAAAGGTTAGGGGGCTGTCGATTTGGGCATGTTGCTCTAAGGGATGTTATAACTATTTTATTTTGATAATAGTGGGATCTAAAGGCTGCTGATCGAAGGCTTGGACAAGCGGAACGACTGGATCTAGACATAATTGCTAACTTTGGCAAAGGTAGGATCGCTAGTGCCTAAGGTGTTTTTGGCCAAATGTGGTAAGGGGTTATTACGTAGTTCATTTTCGATAAGTTAGATTAACGTGTTAGTAATTCAACTGTAGGTAGTACGTGTGTGGATCTCGTCAGTATATCATCGCAATCAGGTGTGTAACTGACATCCTCTCATAGACTAGATAGGCAAAAGCCGAAATGCCGAAATGCCGAAATGCCGAAAAGTCGGTATTTTGAGAACATGTGAGTGTGCGAATGCTCGTGAGATTAATAGTTTGATGTATGTGGTAAATTAAAGTGATAAGATTGCAAAGTGCACGATTCCAGGCATTTCGATGTTTTTGGGCTTAATGGGCCAAAAATCGGGATAGTACGCCAACGGGCCCAATTCGGTAAGAAAATGCGGTAAGTGTTTTTGATCGTACGTAAATGGCTATGTTATGCGTGGAAACCTTAAGAATAGATAAATTACTTGAATACGCCTATGTATAGAAATTACTGATATACCCCTAGGTGCAAAAAGTACCATTATACCCCTAGGGAGTACTTTTGACTGAAAAGCATGATGATTTATTTCTGTATGATGTATGCCATGATTGTATATCTGCTGCATGGGGACATGGATTATATTATGGAGGAAGCGTCCTGGTGGCTATGCCACAATTATCTGATCTGGTGGATCTACCATATATATCTGTTCTGGTGGCTCTGCCACGATTATCTGTATCTGGTGACTCTGTCACATTATCTATTCTGGCAGCCATGCTGCATATTTCTGTGGCGTGTAGCGGTTGGGTGGGTCGAGTAGTCTCCCCACACGGTGAAAGGTTGGTATGGGGGTGCATGTGGTTGGATATGGGTTGGGTTTTGCATAAACATGTGATATCTGTCCTATTCTGTTCTGGGCCTATGGGCTCTATTCTGACTTCTGTTCTGGGCTAAGGCCAACTTTGTAACGCCCTGTACCCGAGACCGTTACCGGAGTCGAACACGGGGTGTTAACGGACTTAATTCATTTGCTTACACAGTTCATTTTAAAATTCCCAGACAAGCTGGCTAACTGCATCACAGTCACTTTAAAAATCATATCTCGAGTTCCAAAACTCAAAAACCAATTCCGTAAATTTTTCCTAAAACTAGACTCATATATCTATCTACAAATTTTTTTCTAGAATTTTTGGTCGGGCCAATTAGTACATTTTATTAGTTAAAGTCTACCCTATTTCAGGGTTTGACTACTCTGACCTTCATGCATTACGACTTAGATATCTCCCTGTACAGGGCTTCAATGCTTATGTCATTTGTTTCTAATGAAACTAGACTCAAAAAAGAATCTGTACATATAAGGCATGACTTCTAATTATATCTGGTTAATTTATAGTGAATTTCCAAAGTCAGAATAGGGAATCCAAAATTGCTCTGGCCCTGTTTCACGAAAACTTAAACATCTCATAAAATCCGGATCATATGGTCATTCCGTTTCTTTCATAAGAAAATAGACTCATCAAGATTCGTTTACATAATTTATTCATTATTTAATTACATTTATACTATTTTTAGTATTTTTTCAAACTCACATCACTGCTGCTGTCAGCATCTAGTTTAAGGTAAATTTCACCTATTTCATAGTTTTCCATGAGTCAACTAGCCATTTGTCATACATAGCACCAAAATGATTGTGATTAACCATTCCAATGGCTAATCATTACCAAGAATTTCCATACCACTCAATGAACAATATACAAAATGATTATAATGCTATGCTCAAAATATGTATAAGCCATTTTCGCATAGCTATCCGAATATATACATTACCAAAAGGTACTTGATTAACAACAAAGGTCAGTCCTATACATGCCATTATCAAAGTTCAACTAAAAGAGTACCAAAAGGGCTTTGATAGTGTGGACGACTTCGACTTTGACACTCCCGAGTCCGATAGCTGACGAACAAAATCTATAAAATAGAGAATTAAAGCAACGGAATAAGCATTTTAATGCTTAGTAAGTTTAAGTAATGAAATTATTTACGACTAAAGTATAGCGTTCATATGACTAAATGAATAATTGCATATACGCATATTCCCAAAATCACACTTACTTCATGCTTCAACTAGTATATTCATACACAAGGGATCAAACCTAACTAAGGCCGAAAGTTTGTTAATCAATTGAGCGAATACTATTTAAAAGAAAATCAACTTTCCGATGCATATACGAAACATACCTTATTGTTTGGGTCTTATGAGCGTATTAATTGAAATTATTACAGCAAGATCGCTCATTTCCAAACCCAAGTACCTTCGGGATTTAACCGGATATAGCAAATCGCACAAATGCCTTGAGGACTTAGCCGGTTATAGTAACTCGCACAAATGCCTTGGGACTTAGCCGGATATAGTCACTAGCACAAAATGCCTTGGTCTTAGCAGGATATCGTCACTAAGCATAAATGCCTTGGGACTTAACCCAGATCTGATCACTAGCACAAAGTGCCTTGGTCTTAGCCGGATATCATCGAATAATCATGCACATATATCAATAAATCATAACACATCTATTTTTCATTTTCGTTACTAGAACTCAAACACAAGACACTTATCAACCATTACCATTTTGGCTCAATAGCCACATACAAAGAGCATGATCTCTTTACACATTCGGCTACTAGTCATAGTATAAACTAATTACCTCGATATATAATTCAAGTAGAATCATTATATCGTCGTTTATTTGTTATGATTATATGTCATGGCTTAATCAAATCATAAACTAAGTTCCATTACTCAAAGACTTACCTCGAATGTTGTCGAATGACTTCAACGACTATTAGATTACTTTTTCCTTTCCTTTATCGGACTTAGTTCCCCTTTGCTCTTGAGCTTAATAAAACAAATGAATTTATTCAATTACTTATCCAACTTTACTATATACAAATATCTATTTATTAAGATTCATTTCAAACTAAATATTAGGCAACCGATCATATATTCTCCCCATAGTGATATTCAAACATTGTAGCCAAAGAATCACAATTATCGAATGTTTAACTATGACCGGACATATGATATTGCCCGTATGTCTTAAGCTAATTACCGAACCTATTGCCTCAATTCATGTACATATCGAATATAGTAATCCTTACTTGAACTATTAGCCAACCTTATCAAATGAACAATTATACTTAAAATACCATATATATGTATATCTACATAAGTGCATAGATACTATGTTACCAACAATTATTTCCTTGCTTAGTAGCCGAACGAATATACAAATTAATTCATACAGTCAAACGAATCAATAATAGACTACCCTTAATCATATCTACCCGTCACATTTACTCTACTTAAACCGAATGAACTTGCACATAAAGTCCTTGGCCGAACCTCTCTAAACACAAGTCAACCAAAATCTTAATATTTATCTTGTGTATAACCTTATTTACCTTCCAATAATCATAACAATATCAAACTCTTAATATTTATGTACAAAGCCAAATCTTAATATGATCCAACCTCTAACTCATTCATTTCAATCACTCACACGGCATTTGTTCAATTCATTAGACAAATCTATGTTTGGCCATTGTACTCATGAGCATTAAAATTTATAATTTGACTAACTTAAACCCTTCTCTTCAACAATTCTTCATAAAACATAAAGACTATAACCCAATCTCATCCTTTAATAACTAAAACCGAATGCTCAAACCATCACCAAGATTTCAAAATTTTGACATGGGTTATGTAAGAAATTAGCTAATTAACTAGAAACAAGCTTAAAATTTAAAAAAAATCTAACACAATTTACTAACCTCCCTTAGGCTTAAAGTGACCGAAACCTTCTCTTCTTCCTCCCTCAAGTCACTGCAATGGAGGAGCAAGGATGAAACAACTTTGGTTTCTCCTCCCACTCACCTCATGTTTTATTATTCTTAATTCATTATTTTATTTTGTAAACTAAAAATGTTAATAGAAAAATACATATTATCAATAATAGCCCATACCATGGCCGGCCACTACTTATCATAAATGGAAATTTGACATGCAAATCCATCATTTTTACAACATGCATTAATAGATCCTTAGAGATTAACCTATCACATTTCAAAAGTGTCACACATAAGTCCTATTAACTAAATTCACATGCAATCGACAAAATCGAAGCTTAAAACTTTCACACATTCATATTCACATATTTTAGACAATAAATATCATATTCAAATACTTCGGTGACTCGGTTTAGCGGTCCGAAACCACTTTTCGACTAGGGTCAATTTAGGGTCATCACAACTCTCCCCATTTAAGAAATTTTCGTCCCGAAAATCTTACCGTAAATAGGTTTGGGTATCGTTCTTTCATAGAGTTCTCGGTTTCCCAAGTAGCTTCTTCGATCCCGTGTTTGAGCCATAACACTTTTACTAACGGAACCCTTTTGTTTCGCAACTCTTTCACTTCACGAGCTAGGATACGAATCGGTTCTTCTTCATAACTCATATCGGCTTGAATTTCAACCTCGGAGGGATTTATTATGTGCGAAGGATTAGATCTGTAACGTCGAAGTATCGAAACATGAAAAACGTTGTGAATCATCTCGAGATCAGGGGGTAAAATTAATCTATATGCCATGGACCAACTCGTTCGAGATATTTAAAGACGGCCCTATGAACCTCGGACTCGGTTTGCCCTTACGGCCAAATCGAGTATCTTTTTCAAGGTGAAACTTTAAGAAACACTTTGTCTCCCACGATACTCAATATCTCTTTGTTTTAAATCCGCGTCGACTTCCGACGATCCGATGTCGCCTTGGACTTTCACGAATTATTTTTACTTTTCGCTCGGCATCTTTAATCAAATCAACTCCAAAAATTTTACTTTCACCGAGCTCGGTCCAAAACAATGGTGTACGACATTTACGACCGTACAAAGCCTCGTAAGGTGCCATCTTAATACTTGATTGAAAACTATTGTTGTAAGCGAATTCAATCAAAGGTAAATACCGTTCCCACGAACCACCAAACTCAAGGATGCAACATCTCAACATATCCTCGAGTATCTGAATTATTCGTTCGGATTGACCATCGGTCTGAGGATGAAAAGCGGTGCTAAAATGCAACTTGGTACCCAAAGCTTCTTGCAATTTCTTCCAAAATCGCGAGGTGAACCTCGGATCTCTATCCGACACAATAGAAATAGGTACCCCGTGTAATCTTACAATCTGAGAAACATACAATTCAGCTAGTTTATCCAGTGAATAATCCGTACGTACGGGAATAAAATGAGCCGACTTAGTCAGTCTATCAACAACAACCCAAATCGCATCTTTCTTACTTGCCGACAATGGCAGCCCAGATACAAAATCCATCACGACTCGATCCCATTTCCATTCAGGTATCATGATCGGTTGAAGTAAACCTGTAGGCACTTGATGTTCCGCTTTCACTTGTTGACATATTAAACACTTCGAAACAAAATCGGAAATGTCTCGTTTCATACCATGCCACCAAAAATGACGTCTCAGATCGTTGTACATTTTTGTACTCCCCGGGTGAATTGACATTCGGCTACAATGAGCTTTGTTCAGAATCATCGAAATAAGTTCTGAATTTCTTAGAACACACAAACGACTTCTGAACCTCAAACAATCGTCATCGTCAATTTGAAACTCTGATTCCATATTCGAAACACATTCAGCCTGTAACACCCCATTCCCGATACCGTCGCCGGAGTCGGACACGAGGGGTTCTCAGACCAACTCTCATGTGTCACACAGACTATTTTTCACATTTCCAGTCCAGCTGGCAAACTGCGTCCCTGTCACTTTAAAAATCATATCTCGAGTTCCAGAACTCGAAAACCAGTTCCGTAAATTTTCCCCGAATTTAGACTCATATATCCATCCGTGGATTTATTTCTAAAATTTTTTGTTGGGCCAATTAGTACAGTTTATTAGTTAAAGTCACCCCTGTTTCGGGGTTCGACTACACTGACCTTTGCGCATTACGACCTGGATATCATCTCGTACAGAGCTCCAATGCTCATGCCGTTTGTTTCTAATGAAACTAGACTAAAAGGGGAATCTATGCATATAAGGCATGACTTCTAATTGTTTCTGGATAATTTATGGTAAATTTTCAAAGTCGAAACATAGAATCCAGAAACCGTTCTGGCCCTGTCTCACGAAATCTTGAATATCTCTTAAAATACAGCTCATATAGTCGTTTCGTTTCATCCATATGAAAATAGACCCATCAAGCTTCAGTACATAATTTTTTAGCAATTAATTCCACTTCTACTCTTTTAGTGATTTTTCGATCTCATATCACTGCTGCTGTCCGCAACAGTTACTGCAGAGACTATGCCAATTTCATGAATCCTTCCTTAGCCTTACTAATCATCCATCATACATGACACAAATTATGGCCACCTTATCAAAATTAAGGTTTCTAAGACTCGTGGCTATAGGTTCTAGCATCCCACTCAAACGACCACATAGGCCATTTTCACATGGCTTAAAGTTTACAACCCAAAATTTAACAAAACAAAATAGCCCATACATGCCAAATGTTCTCCTAAGTTGACTAAGAAGACAATACCAAAATTGCTGCTTGGTGTGATGACTTCGTTGACGGTTCCGAGCACCCAAAAGGAGACGAGTCCAAGAAACCTAAAATGGGTGACAAGAAAACACCGAGTGAGTTTATAACTCGAGAAGTCATAAGCATTCCACAACCATCCATTAATAAAATTATCATAAAATGAAATAATGAAACAAGGCCAAGTGTTCCAGACCATACCGAACTATACCATAGTTCCTTAGACCTTCGGATCAATCTCATACCAAGTCATACATTTACATTTCATATACTATTCAATTGGATATTTGAAGCAATTTCCATACATTATTTCATTTCCGCAACAATCATGCAATCAAATGAACTTTCATCTATTCCACGATACCTTATTTACGGAATGCAATTGAAATCATCACATAGATTTAAATCTTACCAACTCCACCCGAGCATGAACATAGCATCTATTAGCCATGAACTCAAGGTACTTACTCTTTCCGCTGTCCATACTCATCTCGATAAAGTCACACCTCCATATAAATATTCAATCGGAGATATGTGTAGAGTTCGCACACATAGTGCTTAATACTCAATCACGCACACTTAGTGCCATGTGATTCAAGCCCGCACACATAGTGCCATATAGTCCAAACTCGCACACTTAGTGCCATACATTACAAGCTCGCACACTCAGTACCAATCTCGTCACCGTGCACATCTATTTCTCGCACACTTAGTGCCGAAGCAAACTTCCTACACATTTCACTATCTCTTTTACGTTCAACAATATCATCTTTTCATACACATACATTTGTACATATTTCATCTCATTAAACACAATTGCATAGATATTACAATCATTTAAGCAATATCAAATATATGCTTAATGACTTACCTTGTATTGGGTAAAATGGTTCCAACTCGGCTACTCGATGTTCTTTCCTTTGCCTTTGCTTGATTCTCCATCTCTAGCTTCTTGAGCTTAATCAATAAATTAACTAGTTTAACCGTCTTGCCACATATTTATACATGACATCAACTATACTATCATCATTAATTCATCAAATCACAAAATTTTATCTCATGAACATTTAACACTTAACATTTACCCCATCTAGGCCGACTTTGCTAGCACACAAGCCTTTGGCGAATGTCCTTGACCTATAGTCACCAAAAATTTCTTTGTTCTTTAAAATTCATCCAAGACCACATTCGGCACCTCCAACTAATAATTTAGATACTCTCAAGCTCATTCACAAGTACTATTATATATCACATTAAGCATTAATTATTTTGCAACATGGATTCTATAGCATGGCGAATACTCATGCACATACACATATAACAACAAGAACTCAATGGCACAAAAATCTCCTTTTATTAAACATTCATCTCACTTCTCTTCATGCTTCGTCACAACAACATTAAAATACCAACCAAGAAAGACAACCTCCATGGCGAACTTCATCTCCATCAAATAGCAAAGAAATCTAAGCCATGGGCTAGGTAGGTTTCAAACTAACAACTAAAACATGCATGAATCTTAAGGAATGACATCAAACATACCTCAATCTAGTTGCAAGTATGGCCAAGCTTCTCCAAACCCCCCCTCTCCCTTACTCACGGCAATACAAAAATTTGAGAAAAGATGAGCACTTTTTTTTTTTGTTTTTCTTGTTCAATTCACGGCAAATGGGGGGGGCATCCATGCTCATCATTTTTTTTTTCAATTCTTTAATGCTAGCTTTTATTTTATGGCTTCCTACATACACCACTAACCTAACATGTTGGAAACATGTTCCTTTGCCCATAATCTTGTCATGGCGGCCACTATCCTTAGGAAATGGACTATTTGACATGCAACTCCATCTATTTTACTTCATTCTTTTACTAACCTCTTAAAATTAGCCACATATATTTAAATCCTTTCACATGAGTCCTTTTTCTTTCAATTCACGTTCAATTTAACTAAATCAAAGAATTAAAAATTCACACATGCATTTTCACATATATTTGGCATGGAATAAGGTATTTAAATGTTTTTGTGACCCAGTTTTGTGGTCCCGAAACCACTTCCCGACTAGGGTTAAATTAGGTATTTAACTATATCCTTGTTGCGAGACTCAGCCTACTATTGGTGGAGGACCTTAATTTCTATAGTCCTAAAGGAACAAGTTACTTAGGATTTCTTCCAAACGGAATTTCGAAAGAAATACATTAGTCAACGGTTCATCGATCAAAAGCGTAAGGAATTCTTGGAGCTCAAGCAAGGTCGATGATGATATCTCGAATCTGAACATGAGTTCGTAAGACTTAGTCGGTATGCTCGGGAGTGTGTGGCTGATGAGGTTGCTATGTGCAAAAGATTTGAAGAGGATTGAATGAAGAGTTAAAGCTACTAGTGGGTATTTTGGAGATAAAAGAATTTGTAACACTAGTTGAACGAGCACGCAAGGCGGAAGAGCTCGGAAGGAGAAGAGGAAGGCTGAATTTGAAGCTAGAGATGATCGTAAAAGATCGACGGACAAGGCTCCATTTTCTACTGTAAAGAAGTTCGAGAGGACACAAATAAGACGAGGCGATCGGGGATTTCCATTAGAGCACGACCATCGATGGACTCACGAGCTACTTGGTAGCTAGTGTGGGCAATAATCGTCAAGAAAAGCCGAATGCCCCCAATGTGGAAGGCGACACATAGGTGAATGTTGGGGTAAGTCATTAATAGGGCTGTTATGGATGCGGTTCAAGGACCACTTCATTAGAGATTGCACGAGCTAGATGAGAAGAATAAGATGCAAGGTGCAAGATCTAGTTGACGATGCTAGAGGTAGACCCCGAGGATTTCAAGAGGTAGGGGTGGTAATCGAGAGGGGTCTCGATACGGTTGTTCGATCCGAGACTCGTGCTCTTGCTAGAGCATATGCTATCCGCAAGACGAGAGGAGGCATCCTCCCCGACGTTATCACCGGTACTTTTACTCTCTTTGATACTAGTGTGATTGCATTGATTGACCACGGCTCTACTCATTCATATGTATGTGAAACCTTAGCATCCGAGAAGACTCTACTGTTGAGTCTCTCGAGTTCGTAATCGAGTGTCAAACCCTTTGGGTCAATACGTACTCGTTGATAAAGTGTGCAGGAGATGCCCCCTAATAATTCGAGAATCTTGTTTTCCGACCGATCTGATACTTCTACCATTTGATGAATTTGATGTTATTCTTGGTATGGATTGGCTGACCGTACATGATGCAGTGGTGGACTGCAAAAGGAAAACCATTGATTTGAGGAGTGCAAATAATGAGGTAGTCCGAGTCGAGTCTACTAATTTAAGAGGAGTGCCAGCGATAATATCTTTTATGACCACTCGGAGATATGTGAAAAAGGGGTGTGAAACATACCTTGCGTATGTGTTTGAGAGTAAAGAGACGGAAAGGAAACTCGAATCGGTACCAGTGGTTTGTGAGTATTCAGATGTTTTTCCTGAGGAGTTACCGGGATTGCCACCGGTTCGAGAAGTGGAATTCGGCATCGAAGTGGTACCGGGTACTACGCCGATCTCAATAGCCCCGTATCGTATGGCATTAACGGAATTAAAGGAATTGAAGGTTCAATTGCAAGAATTGACGGATAGAGGTTTCGCTCGACCGAGTTTTTCTCTATGGGGAGCACCAGTATTGTTTGTGAAGAAGAAGGATGGAACTATGAGATTGTGCATCGACTATTGTCAGTTGAATAAAGTGACGATAAAGAATAAATATCCGTTGCCACGAATTGACAATTTGTTTGATCAATTAAAGGGAGCCTCAGTGTTTTCAAAGATAGATTTGAGGTCGGGTACTATCGGTTGAGGTCCGAGAATCGGACATACCCAAAGCGCTTTTAAAACGAGGTACGGCCACTATTTAATTCTTAGTGATGCCGTTTGGGCTCACTAATGCCATCGCGGTATTTATGGATTTAATGAATAGAATTTTCAGGCCACACTTGGATCGGTTCATAGTTGTATTTATCGATGACATTTTGGTCTATTCGAGAGATGAAATCGAACACTTGAACACCGAGGCTAGTGTTGCAAATTTTACGAGATAAGCGAGTATATGCGAAGTTCAATAAATGTGAATTTTGGTTGAGAGAGGTTAGCTTTTTGGGGCACGTGGTGTCCGCGACGGTGTCGAGGTGGACCCGAACAAAATTTCGACCATAGTTGATTGGAAACCTCAAGGAATGTTACCGAAGTTAGGAGCTTTTGGGGCTTGCGGATACTATCGACGATTTGTGAAAGGTTTTTCGATGATAGCTGCACCGATGACGAAACTACTCCAAAAGATGTTAAGTTCGAGTGGTCGAAGCATTTGTCAAGAAAGTTTCGATCGACTAAAAACCTGCTTAACCGAGGCCCCAAGATTAGTACAACCGAGTCCGGTAAAGAGTTTATCATATACAGTGACGCATCCTTGTTTGGGTTAGGTTGTGTGTTGATGCAAGAAGGTCGAGTTATGGCTTACGCGTCGAGACAACTAAAGCCGCATGAGAGAAACTATCCGACCCATGACCTTGAACTAGTAGCCATAGTGTTCGCCTTGAAAATATGGCGGCATTACTTGTTTGGAGAAAGGTGTCATATTTATTCGGACCACAAAAGTCTTAAATATTTGATGACTCAAAGAGATTTAAACCTGCGACAAAGACGTTGGCTTGAGTTGTTGAAAGACTATGAACTCATCATTGATTATCACCCGGGAAAGGCCAACGTGGTGGCCGATGCTTTAAGTCGCAAGGCACTGTTTGCTTTGAGAACGATGGATGCTCACCTATCCGTTTCACCCGATGAGGTGCTAGTTGTCAAATTAGAGGCCAAATCGTTATTGATTCATCAAATACTTGAATCTCAGAAGGTCGACGCTGAATTCGTCACTAAACGAGTCGAATGTGTTTCGAATGAGGAATCGGAATTTCAGATTGACAACAATGATTGCTTGACGTTCAAGGGTCGGTTATGTATTCTGAGGGATTCGAAACTTGTTTCGAAAATTCTGGACGAGGCTCATAGTAGTCGAATGTCAGTCCACCCGGGTAGTACTAAAATGTACAATGACCTAAAACACCAATTTTGGTGGCCCGGTATGAAACGAGACATTTCTGAATTTGTTTCAAGGTGTCTGATATGTCAACAAGTGAAAGCGGAACATCAAGTGCCATCGGGATTACTTCAGCCAATCATGATACCTGAATGGAAATGGGATCGAGTGACAATGGATTTTGTATCCGGGTTACCAAAGTGTCGGAGTAAGAAAGATGCGATTTGGGTTGTTGTGGATAGATCGACTAAGTCGGCTCACTTTATCCCGTCGCGCACGGATTTTTCGCTCGATAAGTTGGCGAGTTATACATCTCCCAAATTGTTCGATTGCATGGGGTACCTACTTCTATCGTGTCGAATAGAGACCCAAGATTTACGTCGTGATTTTAGAAGAAATTGCAAGAGGCTTTGGGTACCAAGCGCATTTTAGCACCTTTTCATCCCCAAACCGATGGTCAATCCGAACGGATAATTCAAATACTCGAGGATATGTTGAGATGTTGCATCCTTGAGTTTAGTGGTTCATGGGAACGGTATTTACCTTTGATTGAATTAAACACAATAACAGCTTTTCAATCAATTATTAAGATGGCGCCTTACGAGGCTTTATACGATCGTAAATCCTGCACCCCATTATTCGGATGAACTTAGTGAAGGTAAAATCTTGAGGTTGATTTGATTAAGGATGCCGAGCGAAAGTTCGAGTAATTCGTGAAAGTTTGAAAGTCGCCGGATCGCCAAAAGTCGTATCGGATTTGAGAAGAAAAGACATTGAATATCGGGTTGGGGACAAGGTATTTCTCAAAGTTTCACCACGGAAGAAGGTGCTTAGATTTGGTCGTAAGGGCAAATTGAGTCCGAGGTTCATCGGTCCGTATGAAGTATCCGAACGAGTTGGGCGATGGCGTCGATTAATTTTACCCCCGAGCTTGAAAGGATTCACGGCGTTTTCCATGTCTCGATGCTTGACGATATAGGTCTCGACCGACACACGTAATCACTCCATCCGAGGTCGAGGTTCACCTAATTTGAGTTATGAAGAAGAGCCGGTTCGCATTCGATGCGTGAAGTAAAAGAGTTGCGCAATAAGAAAATCCCATTGGTGAAGGTGTTGTGGCATAAACACGAATTGAAGAAGCCACTTGGGAACTTGAGGACTCTATGAAAGAGCGATACCGAGCCTATTTGGGTAAGATTTTGGGACGAAAATTTCTTAAGTGGGGAGAGTTGTGGCGTCCCTAATTTAACCCTAGTCGGAAGTGGTTTGGGACCACAAAACTGGGTCACAAAACATTTAAATACCTTATTCCATGCCAAATATATGTGAAAATGCATGTGTGAATTTTTAATTCTTTGATTTAGTTAAATTGAGCGTGAATTGAAAGAAAAGGACTCATGTGAAAGGATTTAAATATATGTGGCTAATTTTAAGAGGTTAGTAAAAGAATGAAGTAAAATAGATGGAGTTGCATGTCAAATAGTCCATTTCCTAAGGATAGTGGCCGGCCATGACAAGATTATGGGCAAAGGGAACATGTTTCCAACATGTTAGGTTAGTGGTGTATGTAGGAAGCCATAAAATAAAAGCTAGCATTAAAGAATTGAAAAAAAATGATGAGCATGGATGCCCCCCCCCATTTGCCGTGAATTGAACAAGAAAAACAAAAAAAAAAAGTGCTCATCCTTTCTCAAATTTTTGTATTGCCGTGAGTGAGGGAGAGGGGGGGTTTGGAGAAGCTTGGCCATACTTGCAACTAGATTGAGGTATGTTTGATGTCATTCCTTAAGATTCATGCATGTTTTAGTTGTTAGCTTGAAACCTACCTAGCCCATGGCTTAGATTTCTTTGCTATTTGATGGAGATGAAGTTCGCCATGGAGGTTGTCTTTCTTGGTTGGTATTTTAATGTTGTTGTGACGAAGCATGAAGAGAAGTGAGATGAATGTTTAATAAAAGGAGATTTTTGTGCCATTGAGTTCTTGTTGTTATATGTGTATGTGCATGAGTATTCGCCATGCTATAGAATCCATGTTGCAAAATAATTAATGCTTAATGTGATATATAATAGTACTTGTGAATGAGCTTGAGAGTATCTAAATTATTAGTTGGAGGTGCGAATGTGGTCTTGGATGAATTTTAAAGAACAAAGAAATTTTTGGTGACTATAGGTCAAGGACATTCGGCCAAAGGCTTGTGTGCTAGCAAAGTCGGCCTAGATGGGGTAAATGTTAAGTGTTAAATGTTCATGAGATAAAATTTTGTGATTTGATGAATTAATGATGATAGTGTAGTTGATGTCATGTATAAATATGTGGCAAGACGGTTAAACTAGTTAATTTATTGATTAAGCTCAAGAAGCTAGAGGTGGAGAATCAAGCAAAGGCAAAGGAAAGAACATCGAGTAGCCGAGTTGGAACCATTTTACCCAATACAAGGTAAGTCATTAAGCATATATTTGATATTGCTTAAATGATTGTAATATCTATGCAATTGTGTTTAATGAGATGAAATATATATACAAATGTATGTGTATGAAAAGATGATATTGTTGAACGTAAAAGAGATAGTGAAATGTGTAGGAAGTTTGCTTCGGCACTAAGTGTGCGAGAAATAGATGTGTACGGTGACGAGATTGGCATTGAGTGTGCGAGCTTGTAATGTATGGCACTAAGTGTGTGAGTTTGGACTATATGGCACTATGTGTGCGGGCTTGAATCACATGGCACTAAGTGTGCGTGATTGAGTATTAAGCACTATGTGTGCGAACTCTACACATATCTCCGATTGAATATTTATATGGAGGTGTGACTTTATCGAGAGGAGTATGGACAGCGGAAAGAGTAATTACCTTGAGTTCATGGCTAATAGATGCTATGTTCATGCTCGGGGTGGAGTTGGTAAGATTTAAATCTATGTGATGATTTCAATTGCATTACCGTAAATAAGGTATCGTGGAATAGATGAAAGTTCATTTGATTGCATGATTGTTGCGGAAATGAAATGATGTATGGAAATTGCTTCAAATATCCTATTGAATAGTATATGAAATGTAAATGTATGACTTGGTATGAGATTGATCCGAAGGTCTAAGGAACTATGGTATAGTTCGGTATGGTGGAACACTTGGCCTTGTTTCATTATTTCATTTTATGATAATTTTATTAATGGATGGTTGTGGAATGCTTATGACTTCTTGAGTTATAAACTCACTCGGTGTTTTCTTGTTACCCATTTTAGGTTTCTTGGACTCGTCTCCTTTTGGGTGCTCGGAACCGTCAACGAAGTCATCACACCGTGAGCAATTTTTGGTATTGTCTTCTTAGCCAACTTAGGAGAACATTTGGCATGTATGGGCTATTTTGTTTTGTTAAATTTTGGGTTGTAAACTTTAAGCCATGTGAAAATGGCCTATGTGGTCGTTTGAGTGGGATGCTAGAACCTATAGCCACGAGTCTTAGAAACCTTAATTTTGATAAGGTGGCCATAATTTGTGTCATGTATGATGGATGATAAGTAAGGCTAAGGAAGGATTCATGAAATTGGCATAGTCTACTGCAGTAACTGTTGCGGACAGCAGCAGTGATATGAGATCGAAAAATCACTAAAAATAGTAGAAGTGGAATTAATTGCTAAAAAAAAATTACGTACTCGAAGCTTGATGGGTCTATTTTCATATGGATGAAACGAAACGACCATATGAGCTGTATTTTAAGAGATATTCAAGATTTCGTGAGACAGGGCCAGAACGGTTTCTGGATTCTATGTTTCGAATTTGAAAATTTACCATAAATTATCCAGAAACAATTAGAAGTCATGCCTTATATGCATAGATTCCCCTTTGAGTCTAGTTTCATTAGAAACAAACGGCATGAGCATTGGAGCTCTGTACGAGATGATATCCAGGTTGTAATGCGCAAAGGTCAGTGTAGTCGAACCCCGAAACAGGGGTGATTTTAACTAATAAACTGTACCAATTGGCTTGACCAAAAATTTCAGAAATAAATCCACAGATGGATATATGAGTCTAAATTTGGGGAAAATTTACGGAACTGGTTTTTGAGTTCTGGAACTCGAGATATGATTTTTAAGGTGACATGGACGCAGTTTGCCAGCTGGACTGGAAATGTGAAAATAGTCTGTGTGACACATGAGAGTTGGTCTGAGAACCCCTCGTGTCCGACTCCGGCGACGGTATCGGGAACGGGGTGTTACACTTTCGGATCAATCTCATACCAAGTCATACATTTACATTTCATATACTATTCAATAGGATATTTGAAGCAATTTCCATACATCATTTCATTTCCGCAACAATCATGCAATCAAATGAACTTTCATCTATTCCACGATACCTTATTTACGGGAATGCAATTGAAATCATCATATAGATTTAAATCTTACCAACTCCACCCCGATCATGAACATAGCATCTATTAGCCATGAACTCAAGGTACTTACTCTTTCCGCTGTCCATACTCATCTCGATAAAGTCACACCTCCATATAAATATTCAATCGGAGATATGTGTAGAGTTCGCACACATAGTGCTTAATACTCAATCACGCACACTTAGTGCCATGTGATTCAAGCCCGCACACATAGTGCCATATAGTCCAAACTCGCACACTTAGTGCCATACATTACAAGCTCGCACACTCAGTGCCAATCTCGCCACCTGCACATCTATTTCTCGCACACTTAGTGCCAAGCAAACTTCCTACACATTTCACTATCTCTTTTACGCTCAACAATATCATCTTTTCATACACATACATTTGTACATATTTCATCTCATTAAACACAATTGCATAGATATTACAATCATTTAAGCAATATCAAATATATGCTTAATGACTTACCTTGTATTGGGTAAAATGGTTCCAACTCGGTTACTCGATGTTCTTTCCGTTGCCTTTGCTTGATTCTCCACCTCTAGCTTCTTGAGCTTAATCAATAAATTAACTAGTTTAACCGTCTTGCCACATATTTATACATGACATCAACTATACTATCATCATTAATTCATCAAATCACAAAATTTTATCTCATGAACATTTAACACTTAACATTTACCCCATCTAGGCCGATTTTGCTAGCACACAAGCCTTTGGTCGAATGTCCTTGACCTATAGTCACCCAAAATTTCTTTGTTCTTTAAAATTCATCCAAGACCACATTCGCACCTCCAACTAATAATTTAGATACTCTCAAGCTCATTCACAAGTACTATTATATATCACATTAAGCATTAATTATTTTGCAACATGGATTCTATAGCATGGCCGAATACTCATGCACATACACATATAACAACAAGAACTCAATGGCACAAAAATCTCCTTTATTAAACATTCATCTCACTTCTCTTCATGCTTCGTCACAACAACATTAAAATACCAACCAAGAAAGACAACCTCCATGGCCGAACTTCATCTCCATCAAATAGCAAAGAAATCTAAGCCATGGGCTAGGTAGGTTTCAAACTAACAACTAAAACATGCATGAATCTTAAGGAATGAAATCAAACATACCTCAATCTAGTTGCAAGTATGGCCAAGCTTCTCCAAACCCCCCTCTCCCTCACTCACGGCAATACAAAAGTTTGAGAAAGGATGAGCACTTTTTTTTTTTGTTTTTCTTGTTCAATTCACGGCAAATGGGGTGGGGCATCCATGCTCATCATTTTTTTTTTCAATTCTTTAATGCTAGCTTTTATTTTATGGCTTCCTACATACACCACTAACCTAACATGTTGGAAACATGTTCCCTTTGCCCATAATCTTGTCATGGCCGGCCACTATCCTTAGGAAATGGACTATTTGACATGCAACTCCATCTATTTTACTTCATTCTTTTACTAACCTCTTAAAATTAGCCACATATATTTAAATCCTTTCACATGAGTCCTTTTTCTTTCAATTCACGTTCAATTTAACTAAATCAAAGAATTAAAAATTCATACATGCATTTTCACATATATTTGGCATGGAATAAGGTATTTAAATGTTTTTGTGACCCAGTTTTGTGGTCCCAAAACCACTTCCCGACTAGGGTTAAATTAGGGATGTCACACAGCCCATTTTGCAACCAATTCATCATCGACTTTCTGAGCTTCACGAATTTGATGAATCAACAAGGGTTTGGCCTTTAATTCTGCTACTAACATATTGTTGGATAGAACAGACAAGTGTACATTCATCGCTCGTAAAGCAAACAGTGATTTACGACTTAAAGCATCCGCAACCACATTAGCTTTTCCTGGGTGATAGTTAATGACAAGTTCATAATCTTTTAACAACTCAAGCCAACATCTTTGTCGCAGATTCAAATCTCTTTGAGTCATCAAATATTTGAGACTTTTGTGATCCGAAAATACATGGCACCTCTCACCAAATAAGTAATGTCGCCATATTTTCAGAGCGAATACGATGGCAGGTAGTTCGAGATCATGGGTTGGATAATTTCTCTCATGTGGCTTCAATTGTCTCGACGCATAAGCTACAACTCGACCTTCTTGCATTAATACACAACCCAACCCAAGTAAGGATGCATCACTTGTAAATAACAAACTCTTTGCCCGATTGAAATTTGCACTAGTATCGAGCTTCATCAAATAAGTTTTCATTGATCGAAACTTTTCGACATTTTTCGTCCACTCAAACTTAGCATCTTTCAAGTAATTTCGTTATTGGTGTGGCTATCATCGAGAAACCCTTTACAAACCGTCTCAGTAAGTAAGCAAGTCCCAAAAGCTCGAACCTCAAGAATATTTCTCGAAGGCTTCCAGTTAAGTATGGCCAAAATTTTGCTCGGATCAACTCGAATACCCGATGCAGATACTACATGACCCAAGAAGCTAACCTCTCTTAACCAGAACTCACACTTACTAAACTTAGCATATAACTGCTTATCCCGTAAAATCTGCAACACTAATCCCAGGTGTTCAGCATGATCGGTTTCATTTCTTGAATAGACCAAAATATCATCGATAAACACAACTACAAACCGATCCAAATATGGTTTGAAGATCCGATTCATCAAATCCATAAATACCACCGGGGCATTAGTGAGTCCAAACGGCATCCCTAAAAACTCGTAGTGATCGTATCTCGTTCTGAAAGCAGTTTTGGGTATATCTGAGTCTCGAACTTGCAACTGATAATAACCCGATCTCAAATCTATCTTTGATAACACTGAGGCTCCCTTTAGTTGATCAAAAAAATCATCAATACGCGGTAATGGATATTTATTCTTTATTGTCACTTTATTCAGCTGACGATAGTCGATGCACAATCTCATGGTTCCGTCCTTCTTTTTCGCAAACAATACTGGTGCACCCCAAGGTGAGAAACTTGGTCGAGCGAAACCTCTATCCATCAACTCTTGCAACTGAGCTTTCAATTCTTTTAATTCCATTGGTGCCATACGACACGGTTATCGAAATCGGTGTAGTCCGTGTACAAGTTCAATGCCAAACTCTACCTCCCGAGCATGTGGTAACCCGGTAATTCTTCTGAAAACATCCGGATATTCACAAACCATCGGTATCGATTCAAGCTTCTTTTTACGATTCTTTATTATCAAGCACGTATGCAAGATACGCTCACACCCCTTTCTCACATATTTTGAGCTAACATTGAGGATATTATTGTTGGCAATCCATTCAAAACAGTAGCTTCAACTCGGATTATCTTATTATTCGCACACCTCAAATCAATAGTCTTACTTTTGCAATTCACAACTACATCATGTATGGTCAACCAATCCAAACCGAGAATAACATCAAATTCATCAAACGGTAAAAGCATCAAATCAGCCGAAAAACAGGAACCTCTGATTACTAGGGGACATTTGTTACATACTTTGTCAACCAGTACATAACGACCCAAGGGATTTGACACCCGAACTACGAACTCAGTAGACTCAACAGTAAAGTCTTCTATGGATGCTAAAGTCTCACATACATATGAATGAGTAGAACCGTGGTCAATCAATGCAATCACATTAGTATTAAAGAGAGTGAAAGTACGGTAATAACATCCGGCGAGGAAGCATCCTCGCAGCATGCAGATAGCATAAGCTCTAGCAGAGTACGAGCCTCAGATCTGGTTGTAGCATCTCTAGATCCTCTCGACCGCCACTAGCATTCCCGTATTTCTAGATGGTCTACCCGAGCAAGAGCAAAGACCGGTTTCCCACTCGATTTACATTTTGTTCGGATAATCTCGGGCAATCCTTGATAAAGTGGTCACTGATCCGCACTTATAACAGAGCGATCATGGAATCTACAACTCCCGAATGCCATTTACCACAATATCGACACTGCTCGTCTCGACGATCATTTCCAACACCGGCAACCAAGTGACTCGTGTACTGTGGGGTCGATCACGATCTCGTCTAGAAAAGCCCGAAGTGTCTTTAGATCGGCCTAAATCATCTCTAAATTTCTTCGTTGACCGTTGAAAGGGCTTTCTCGAAGATCTCTTACGAAACTCCTTTGATCCCATATCAGCTTTTCTTTTCTCCTCATCGAGCTCTTCGACTTTGCAAGCTCGCCGACAAGCACCACAAATTCTCGATTTCTAAAATGCCAACATACAGTTTTATATCATCGTTCAGTCCATCTTCGAAACGTTTACACATTACAGCTTCTGAAGAAATGCATTCTCGAGCGTACCGGTTAAGCCTTACAAACTTTCGTTCATAGTCAGTAACCGACATGGAACCTTGTTTAAGTTCAAGAAATTCTTTCCGTTTTTGATTAATGAATCTCTGGCTGATATACTTTTTTCGAAACTCGGTTTGGAAAAACTCCCAAGTTACTTGTTCTCTGGGCACAACAGAAATCAACGTATTCCACCAATAGTAGGCAGAATCATGTAGCAAGGAGATAGTACACTTTAGGCATTCATCGGTGTGCAAGATAGTTCATCAAGTACCGAATAGTGTTGTCCAACCAAAATTCACTTGCTCGGCATCGTCAGCTGTCTGTAGCTTTAAATTCAAGAGCCCGTGTTTTGGATTCTATCAACTGGGGCTTATTTAACCTCATCGATCGCCATCGGAGGTACTATGATCTGAGGGGTGTATTAGTCGGGAATGGGGTTGTGGAACAGTAGTATTAGTTCGAATATACTTGATTGAACCAATCATTCATCACATTTGTAAAAAGCCCATCTAGCTTCATCATTCGATTATTAGCAATAGGTTGAGAGTCCATCGACACTTGTCCCTTGTGCGGAGCAGCGCTACACTCTCAAGATCATCACTACCTTCGGTTGGGATCGGGATCCATTACTATAAGTAAACACATTTTTAATCGCCGAAATCACCACACTATCAAATAAACACATAATGGCATGTATAGTTAGACCCGAACGTATTACGGTAGTCCTAGAATCGACTAAACTGTAGCTCGATACCAATAAATTGTAACGCCCGCACTCGAGACCGTTACGAGTCGAACACGGGTGTTAACGGACTTAATTCATTTGCTTACACAGTTCATTTTAAAATTCCTGACATAAGTGGCTAATCGCATCACGTCACTTTAAAAATCATATCTCGAGTTCCAAAACTTGAAAACCGATTCCGTAAATTTTTCCTAAAACTAGACTCATATATCTATCTAAAAATTTTTTTTAGAATTTTTGGTCAGGCCAATTAGTACAGTTTATTAGTTAAAGTCTCCCCTATTTCAGGGTTCGACTACTCTGACCTTCATGCATTACAACTTAGATATCTCCCTGTACAGGGCTTCAATGCTTATGACATTTGTTTCTAATGAAACTAGACTCAAAAAGGAATCTGTACATATAAATAATGACTTCTAATTATCTCTGGTTAATTTATAGTGAATTTCCAAAGTCAGAACAGGGAATCCAGAAATCGCTCTGGCCCTATTTCACAAAAACTTAAACATCTCATAAAATACGGCTCATATGGTCGTTCCGTTTCTTTCATAAGAAAATAGACTCATCAAGATTCGATTACATAATTTATTCATTATTTAATTACATTTCTACTATTTTTAGTGATTTTTCAAACTCACATCACTGCTGCTGTCAGCATCTAGTTTAAGGTAAATTTCACCTATTTCATAGTTTTCCATGAGTCAACTAGCCATTTGTCATACATAGCACCAAAATGATTGTGATCAACCATTCCAATGGCTAATCATTACCAAGAATTTCCATACCACTCAATGAACAATATACAAAATGATTATAATGCTATGCTTAAAATATGTATAAGCCATTTTCGCATGGCTATCCGAATATATACATTACCAAAAGGTACTTGATTAACAACAAAGGTCAGTCCTATACATGCCATTATCAAAGTTCAACTAAAAGAGTACCAAAAGGGCTTTGATAGTGTGGACGACTTCGACGTTGACACTCCCGAGTCCGATAGCTGACGAACAAAATCTATAAAACAGAGAATCAAAGCAACGGAATAAGCATTTTAATGCTTAGTAAGTTTAAGTAATGAAATTATTTACGACTAAAGTATAGCGTTCATATGACTAAATGAATAATTGCATATACGCATATTCCCAAAATCACACTTACTTCATGCTTCAACTAGTATATTCATACACAAGGGATCAAACCTAACTAAGGCTGGAAGTTTGTTAATCAATTGAGCGAATACTATTTAAAAGAAAATCAACTTTCCGATGCATATACGAAACATACCTTATTGTTTGGGTTTTATGAGCGTATTAATTGAAATTATTACAGTAAGATCGCTCATTTCCAAACCCAAGTACCTTCGGGATTTAACCAAATATAGCAAATCGCACAAATGCCTTCGGGACTTAGCCCGGATATAGTAACTCGCACAAATGCCTTCGGGACTTAGCCCGGATATAGTCACTAGCACAAAATGCCTTCGGGTCTTAGCCTGGATATCGTCACTAGAGCAAATGCCTTCGGGACTTAACCCGGATATAGTCACTAGCACAAAGTGCCTTCGGGTCTTAGCCCGGATATCATCCGAATAATCATGCACATATATCAATAAATCATAACACATCTATTTTTCATTTTCACATTAGAACTCAAACACAAGACACTTATCAACCATTACCATTTTCTACTCAATAGCCACATACAAAGAGCATGATCTCTTTACACATTCGGCTACTAGTCATAGTATAAACTAATTACCTCGATATATAATTCAAGTAGAATCATTATATCGTCGTTTATTTGTTATGATTATATGTCATGGCTTAATCAAATCATAAACTAAGTTCCATTACTCAAAGACTTACCTCGAATGTTGTCGAATGACTTCAATGGCTATTCGATTACTTTTTCCTTTCCTTTATCGGACTTAGTTCCCCTTTGCTCTTGAGCTTAATAAAACAAATAAATTTATTCAATTACTTATCCAACTTTACTATATACAAATATCTATTTATTAAGATTCATTTCAAACTAAATATTAGGCAACCGATCATATATTCTCCCCATAGTGATATTCAAACATTGTAGCCAAAGAATCACAATTATCGAATGTTTAACTATGATCGGACATATGATATTGCCCGTATGTCTTAAGCTAATTACCGAACCTATTGCCTCAATTCATGTACATATCGAATATAGTAATCCTTACTTGAACTATTAGCCAACCTTATCAAATGAACAATTATACTTAAAATACCATATATATGTATATCTACATAAGTGCATAGATACTATGTTACCAAAAATTATTTCCTTGCTTAGTAGCCGAACCAATATACAAATTAATTCATACAGTCAAACGAATCAATAATAGACTACCCTTAATCATATCTACCCGTCACATTTACTCTACTTAAACCGAATGAACTTGCATATAAAGTCCTTGGCCGAACCTCTCTAAACACAAGTCAACCAAAATCTTAATATTTATCTTGTGTATAACCTTATTTACCTTCCAATAATCATAACAATATCAAACTCTTAATATTTATGTACAAAGCCAAATCTTAATATGATCCAATCTCCAACTCATTCATTTCAATCACTCACACGGCATTTGTTCAATTCATTAGACAAATCTATGTTTGGCCATTGTACTCATGAGCATTAAAATTTATAATTTGACTAACTTAAACCCTTCTCTTCAACAATTCTTCATAAAACATAAAGACTATAACCCAATCTCATCCTTTAATAACTAAAACCGAATGCTCAAACCATCACCAAGATTTCAAAATTTTGACATGGGTTATGTAAGAAATTAGCTAATTAACTAGAAACAAGCTTAAAATTTTTAAAAAAATCTAACACAATTTATTAACTTCCCTTAGGCTTGAAGTGACCGAAACCTTCTCTTCTTCCTCCCTCAAGTCACGGCAATGGAGGAGCAAGGATGAAACAACTTTGGTTTCTCCTCCCACTCACCTCATGTTTTATTATTCTTAATTCATTATTTTATTTTGTAAACTAAAAATGTTAATAGAAAAATACATATTATCAATAATAGCCCATACCATGGCCGACCACTACTTATCATAAATGGAAATTTGACATGCAAATCCATCATTTTTACAACATGCATTAATAGATCCTTATAGATTAACCTATCACATTTCAAAAGTGTCACACATAAGTCCTATTAACTAAATTCACATGCAATCGACTAAATCGAAGCTTAAAACTTTCACACATTCATATTCACATATTTTAGACAATAAATATCATATTCAAATACTTCGGTGACTTGGTTTAGCGGTCCCGAAACCACTTTTTGACTAGGGTCAATTTAGGGCTGTCACAAACTTATTCTGTTCTCTGTGGTTTGAACCGATATAGGCTATGGTTGGGTTAATTTACACACTGAGTTTCCCCAAACTGACCCCTTTATTTTCATCCACACACGTAATCCCCAACCATAATGGGCTTGGAGCTGTGAGGGATTCGGAGTGGCCACACGTTCTGCAAGTTTGACTCTCTTCCGGTGAACTGGACATTTATTTTACGTTTAAGGTGGTTTTTTTTTTAAAAATTATAATAAGGCCGCTTAATTATTTTTTGATGGTTTCAATATGTTTTGTTAAGGTAGGTAATACTTATATTTAACTGTTGGAATTGGATAGCTTTAGGGCGTATTTTCAAAAACAGTAATTGATTTCAAAATAACACGACAACAAGTAAAGCTTCTGCAATGAAAATATTTTCCAAAATTAATCACTTTTCCTAAAAAGGACTTAAATCCAATTGGTTTCCTGGAAATATACATGACGTTAACGTGTGGCAATGGCGGTGTGCATGTCTAGGATTGGATCCGAAGGGAGCTTGGTACTTAAGCAGTCCGATGGACTCACCTCCTCCTTTCCGGTTTCCTACCTGGTGCTCAGCTTCCATTCACCTTAATCTGCATTTGAAACTATCTCTTAAAACACTAAGTAAGTTTTTCTAGAACAATAACCTGAAATATTTTGAACGCTTCGATGTAGCATGTCAGATCCGGCCATAACATCTGGGCCGAGTTTGGGGTGTTACATTTAGTGGTACTAGAGCCAAGTTGCAACAACTTGGCTGTGGAATGGGTTTACAAAAATAAAGATTTTTGAATACAAAAAAAAATTTAAAGATTGAAAAAAAAAGAAAAAAACTCGGTTTTCAAAATTTAGTTCTTTAGAAGGTGGCATTCCGAATCTCCGGCCCAGGCCTGTAAGTATTACTCTGAACTTCTCTGAATATTTTCCTGAATTATCTGTCTGTACTGAAACCCTACTAGGATACTCTAGATTGGATGATACTGAAACCTTAGGAAAATTTGATAAGAGACTAAAACTGTAGCTAGACTTTGATTCTGCGAAAACAAACTTTGAATTACTGTCTGATTCATAAAACATCTGTAATAAGCACTGAAATATTGAATTAATGCATAAAATTCAAAAATCAGATAATACGATATGAGTACAAGAGCCGCTCATGGAAGAGCTCGTTGACGGGGCCGAGGAAGTGCTTGAGCGAGATCTTCATCTTCGGGACATATGCCAGCTGCGGATACACTGGTACCACCGACAACGGAGGTGGAGTCTCATAACCACGGTACCGGGGATGATGCCCTGTCACAGGCAATGCTTCAGGTTCTGGAAAGGGTTACCGGGGCAAGTACGGGCAACGAAATTTGGGGATCTATTTCTGAACGACTTCGGGCTAACGGAGCGAAAATCTTTAAGGGTGTTTCTGGTGTAGCCCCGAATGTGGCAGAATATTGGTTGGAGGCCGTAGAACGGATGATGGATGACTTGGACTGCTCTGTGGAGCAGAAGCTGAAGAGAGCCGTATCGTTGTTACGGGACGAGGCTTATCAGTGGTGGCTCACTGTGAGAGAAGGGACCCCAGCTGATAGGGTAACTTGGGAACTATTTAAGACAGCTTTTAAAGGGAAGTACATTGGGGCGAGTTATGTAGACGCCCGTAGAAAGGAATTCTTGAATCTGGTGCAAGGAGGTAAAACAGTTGCTGAGTACGGGGCCGAGTTTTTGAGGCTGAGCCGGTATGCCATGGGCATAGTCGCTACGGAATATGAGTGAAGTGTGCGCTTCGAGGATGGTCTTAGGGATGACCTTAGGGTGTTGATTGCTCCGCAGAGGGAGCGAGACTTTGCGGTCTTGGTGGAGAAGGCAAAGATAGCTGAGGAGGTAAAGTATGCTGAAAAGTAGAATCGGGAGAAGGATCGAAACCAATTTCGGAGGGATTCAGGACCGTCAGGTGGTGCTAATAGAAATGTTAAGAGAGCAAGAGTGGAGGAACCAGTTCGAGCAGTGCTGATGAATGTGGTTAGACCACCAATCTGTGAAGACTGTGGTAAGGTACATTTGGGCGAGTGTAGGAAACGTTTCGGTGCTTGTTTCTGATGCAGATCTATGGAGCATAGAGTTAAGGACTATCCTCAGAGAGCTAATCGAGCTCAAAGTTCTTTGTCATGAGGGTTGCTCAACCCATGAGAGGTGGACCACAACCACCGAGAGGACGTGGGCAAGGTAGGAATGGAAATGGAAATGGTCGAGGTCGAGGGGCACCTGGCAGGGGTGCCGGAAATGCTGAAGCTCGACAACCAGCGCTGGTGTATGCAGCTCGTCATTGAGAGGAGGGCGATGCACCTGACATCATAACTGGTACGTTTTTGGTTTCTAGCATACCGTATACTGCTTTGGTGGATATTGGATCTGCTCATTCCTATGTTGCATGTGCCATATCTGGGTCGTTGGGTGTGCACTCTGAGAAGATTGTGAGTGGGGCATCTGTGCTAAGTCTTTTGGGTCACTCGGTTAGGGTAAACAAACTGTATAGGGATGTACCCTTAGAAACTCAAGGTAAGACTTTCCCTGGAGATCTGATGGAGTTACCATTCGGAGAATTTGACCTCATTCTGGGAATGGACTGGCTTGTTAAGCATAAGGTGACTTTAGATTGTGCTGCTAAACAAATGGTGTTAAAAACCATGGAGGATGAGGAGGTTATGGTGATAGGTGAGCGAAGGGATTACTTGTCCAATGTGGTGTCGGTATTAAGAGCCGAAAAGTGGATTTGGAAGGGTTGTGAGGCTTATTTGGCAATTGTTAGTCAGTCGGAAGAGGAGAGATTGACGGTGGATAAGGTCAGGACCATAAAAGAGTTCCAAGATGTTTTTCCGGAGGAGCTTCCAGGATTGCCTCCGAACCGAGAAGTTGAGTTTGGAATCGACTTGTTGCTTAGAACAGCGCTCGTGTCCATCACACCATATAGGATGGCACCGAAGGAGTTAGTGGAGTTAAAGGCACAAATTCAGGAGTTGTTGGATAGGGGCTTCATTAGGCCAAGTGTGTCTCCATGGGGAGCACCGGTGCTATTCGTGAAAAAGAAGGATGGTACGATGCGGATGTGCATGGATTATCGCCAGGTTGAACAAACCGACGATTAAGAATAAGTATCCACCGCCAAGGATTGACGATCATTCGACCGACTTAGAGGAGCTTCAGATTTTCCAAGATCGACCTTCGATCCGGATATCATCGATTAAGGGTCAAGGAGGCGATATCCATAAGACAAGATTCGTGACTCGGTATGGTCATTACGAGTTTTTGGTTATGCCATTTGACCCATTTAACGCTCCTGCAGCGTTTATGGATCTGATGAATCGTGTGTTCCAACCCTTTTTGGATCAGTTCATAGTTGTCTTTATTGACGACATCTTGGTATATTTTGAAACGGAAGCGAAGCATGATGAGCATCTCTGTATAGTGCTGCAAGTGTTAAGGGAGAAGAAACTTTATGCGAAGTTCAGCCAGTGTGAATTTTGGTTGAAGGAAGTAACCTTCTTAGGACATGTGGTCTCTGCTGAGGGGATTAAAGTGGACCCTCGGAAGATTAACGCGGTTTTGGAGTGGAAGCCACCTAGGTCAGTGTCAGAAATACGGAGTTTTCTAAGATTGGCAGGATACTACAGAAGGTTTGTGGAAGGTTTTTCTGTGATGGCAGCACCCCTGAAAAAACTCATAAGGAAAGGAGTACCGTTTGTATGGACTGAGAAGCAGCAGGAACCTTTTGAGAAGTTGAAGAAAGTTCTGACTGAAGCACCTGTGTTAATTCAGCCGGAGTCTGGGAAGGATTTTACTCTGTACAGTGACGCATTACATGTAGGTTTGGGCTGCGTGTTAATGCAAGAGGGTAAGGTGGTTGCATATGCATCACGACAGCTTAGGCCTCACGAGGAGAACTATCCTACTCATGATTTGGAGTTGGCGGCAGTGATATTTGCACTTAAGATTTGGAGACATTACTTGTACTAAGAGAGGTGTATTATATACACAGACCACAAGAGTCTTAAATATTTGTTGACTCAGAAGGAGTTGAACCTTAGGCAAAGGAGATAGATTGAGTTGCTTAAGGATTATGACTGTTCGATCGAGTATCACCCAAGCAAGGCTAATGTGGTAGCCGACGCTCTAAGTCGTAGAACTGTATATGATCTGAGAGCAATGTTTGCTTGTCTGAGTCTGTATGATGATGGAAATCTGTTGGCTGAGTTGCAAGTGAGACCAACCTAGGTGGATCAGATTAAGGAAAAGCAGTTGAACGATGAGTCTTTGGTCGCTCGTTTTCAACAAGTTAAGGAAGGGGGAACTTCTGAGTTTGGATTAAATAGCGAAGGAGTTCTATGTTTTCGAGGAAGAATTTGTGGTCCAAAGGACTCTGACTTAAGGAAGGCAATATTGAAGGAAACTCATGGGGGACTGTGTGCCATGCATCTTGGAGGGAATAAGTTGTATCACGACTTGCGAGAAGTGTACTGGTGGCCTGGACTTGAACGAGAAGTAACGGAGTTCGTAGGGAAGTGTCTGACATGCCAGCAAGTGAAAGCTGACCATCAATTACCTTTTGAACTGTTACAGCCATTGAAGATACCACTTTGGAAGTGGGAGAGGGTAACCATGGACTTTGTGAGTGGGCTGCCCTTGACACCATCGAAGAAAGACTCGGTGTGGGTGATTGTGGATAGGTTGACCAAATCAGCCCATTTTATACCTGTACGTACTGACTTTTCACTTCAAAGGTTAGCCAAGTTGTATGTGGCAGAGATTGTGCGACTTCATGGAGTCCCAGTTTCGATTATCTCTGACCGGGATCCTAGATTCAAATCTCGGTTTTGGCAAAAGCTGCATGAGGCGTTGGGGGAACGATTGAACTTTAGTACGGCTTTCCGTCCCCAAACTGATGGTCAGTCGGAAAGGGTTATTCAGATTCTGGAGGACATGTTGAGGGGATACGTGATTGACTTCCGAGGTAGTTGGGAGGATTACTTACCGTTGGCAGAATTTGCGTACAATAATAGTTACCAGGCGAGTATTCGAATGGCACCGTATGAAGCACTGTATGGACGAAGGTGTCGTACCCTAGTTGTTGGACCGAACTAGGAGAGCGGCGTGTTCTTGGACTAGAGTTGGTAGGCGATCATCGAGGATAAGGTCAGAATAATTAGGGATCGGTCAAAAGAAGCATCTGATAGGCAAAAGTCGTATGCAGATTTGAAGCGGAAGGAGATTGAGTACTCAATAGGTGATATGGTTTTCTTGAAGGTTTCTCCTTGGAAGAAGATATTAAGGTTTGGTAAGAAGGGCAAGCTGAGTCCGCGGTTCATTAGGCCCTATCGGGTTTTGAAGCGAGTAGGCCCAGTGGCTTATCAATTAGAATTGTCTCCAGAGTTAGACAGGATTCATGATGTATTTCACGTCTCCATGTTAAGGCGTTATCGTTCTGACCCTGCTCATATCGTGCCGGTTGTAGATATTGAAGTCCAAACTGATTTGACCTTTGAGGAGGAGCCTGTGCAAATATTGGCTCAAGATGTTAAGGTCCTCAGAAGGAAATCTGTCCCATTAGTGAATGTAACACCCCGTACCCGAGTCCGTCACCGGAGTCGAACACGAAGTGCTAACAGACATAAATATATTTATTTTCACAAACCCATTTAAAATCTCCACCGGTGGCTAAGCGTATCCTTGTCACCTTAAAAATCATATCTTGAGTTCCACAACTCGAAAATAAGTTTTGTGATTTTTCCCTGAATCTAGACTCATATATTCATCTACAAATTTTTTTCTAGAATTTTTGGTCAGGCCAATTAGTACATTTTATTAGTTAAAGTCTCCCATGTTACAGGGATTGACTACACTGACCTTCATGCATTACAACTTGGATATCTCCCTGTACAGGGCTTCAATACAGATGCCATTTGTTTCTATAAAAACTAGACTCAAAGAGGAATCTATAAATATGGCATGACTCCTAATTATCTCTGGTTAATTTACAATGAATTTCCAAATTGAACAGGGAATCCGAAACCGTTCGCCTGTCTCATGAAAACTTCAATATCTCTTAACATACTGTTCATATGATCGTTTCATTACTTTCCTATGAAAATAGATTCATCATGGTTCATTTACACAATTTATTCACTATTTAATTCCATTCCTTCTATTTTTAGTGATTTTTAACATCCACATCATCACTGCAATTGTCAACCTCTGTCTTTAAGGTAGATTTTACCTACTTCATAATTTCCTTGATTCAACTAGCACTTTTAGCATACATGGCACAAAAGATGGTCACGGTTAACCATTCCAAGGGCTAATCGATTCCAAACATTTCCACATCTCTTAATGAACAACATACAAAATGATTATGATACCATGCCAAAGTGTATATAAGCCATTTTGCATGGCTATCCAAATTTATACAAAATCAAAGGGTCTATGACCAACAAACGAAAGAGTAGTCCTATACATGCCATTTCAATGTTCAACCAAAATTTGTACCAAAGGGGCTTTGATAGTGTGGGAGACTTGACTTCCAAAAATCCCGAGTCCGAGATGGTGACGAGCCAAAATCTATAAAGCAGAGAATAAAGAAACAGAGTAAGCAATTTATGCTTAGTAAGTTTTGAGCAAGGGATTCAAAGACAACAAAAGCATAGCATTCATATAGCTAAACGGATAATTTCATATGCACACATTCTCAATATCATACTTACTTCACATTACCAACCCTTATGTTCATACACAAAGATCAACTTAGCTAAAGGCGGTAGCTCGCTTATCAACTGAGCGAATACTTATTTGTAAGGGCTCAACTAATTCAAAGCACATACGAAACATACCTCATTGCTAGAATTTTGCAAGCGTATTAACTGAAATTTTTACAGCAAGATTGCTCATTCCCGAATCATGTACCTTCAGATTTTATCCGGATATAGCGACTCGCTCAAAAGCCTTCCGGACATGGCCCGGTTATAATAGCTCGCACAAATGCCTTCGGGACTTAACCCGGATTTGGGAACTCGCACAAATGCCTTCGGATCTTAGTCCGGATATGGTCACTTAGCACAAAGCCTTTGGGACTTATCCCGAACATCATTCGAAACCATGCACATTTAACACTAAATCATGACACATTCGTATTTCATTTTCATTAGCAAAACTAAAACACAAGACACTTATCACACTTGCAAATATCGGCTCAATATCCACACACAAAGAGCATGATTTCGATTTGCTTAAAACATGATCTAATCAAATCATAATTTAAGCTCTATTACTCAAGAACTTACCTCGGATGTTGTCGAACGATTTCGATGGCTATTCGACCACTTTTTCCTTCCCTTTATCGGATTTAGATCCCCTTTGCTCTTGAGCTTAATTAAATAAATAAATCGATTTAATCATTTGAGCATCGAAAAGAGGAACACAAGGCACTTAGCCCACATTTATACATTAGACATTAAAGTCACATACATGTGAAATCATGCATCAACTCAAGATATTAACCCACACTCCCTTTTAGCCGATTGTCCTAACCAAGATAAAGGCATCAATATGCTTGCCTCTAACCGAATGCATGCACACCAATCCATCTCATGTGGCGAATATGCATGTTGATGTTGAGGCCAATTACATATTTAATACCACACATAAATGGCATACATTTTACTAACTAATGCATTACATATTGTAGCTCAATACGCATCTATCATTTACTTCATAACCAAACATCATCATAAGTAAATATATATACCTTGAGATAGTATATAAGTCATACCAATACATCATGTGCAAACATATATACATATAGGTGCAAGGGCGAATCTCAAGTTGATTATAACCAAATATAAACATATATCCAAAACACAAATCTTACCTACCATGCAATAAGCATAAATCATACTTATGGATATACCATGGCGAATACATCACAACACCATACCATTTCAATTTTGGTCATGGTTAAACAAAGAACTTAATGTCTCACTCAAAAATGCTAAAAAGAAAATCCAAGAGTCATCAACCCACCATCACATATATCATTAACAAGCTTCATATTTAGCATGCAATGGCATTAACACAAAATCCACCTTGGCGAATATCATCCCCATGACATAGCAAAGATTTGAACCATGGGCTAATTAGAACTCAAGCTAGCAACTAAAAACTTGCATGAATCTCATGCCACAACCTCAAACATACCTTAATCTAGATACAAGTATGGGCAAACCTCCTCCTAATCCTCTTCCAAACCAAGCATGAAGCAAAACTCCTCCTTCTTCCTTAAAATTTTCATTAAGAGAAGTGAAAAATGATGAACATTTTTTTTGTTTTCTTTCCTCAACTCACGGCAATGGGGGACCACACACCTTCTCTTTTTTTTCTTCCCATTTCTTTATTCCTAACCTTAGTTTATTGTTTCCTCCCATAATGCACCAACACAACATGTCTATGACATGTTTTGCCCATCCTCCTTTATCATGGCCGGCCCCACTTATAAAAAGAAGGGTATTTGACATGCAAAACCATTGTTTTGCATGCATGATTCAATTAGTCATCACACATTTCCTATCCTACTTTCAAAGTTTACTACTAGGTCCTTTTAGTGAAATTCACATTTATAACCTTAAATCAAAACATCAAAAATGTCACACACTAATTAACACATATTATAGGCATCAAAATGAATATTAAATTATTTTTATGCCTCGGTTTTGTGGTCCCGAAACCACATTCCGACTAGGGTCGTTTTAAGGTGTCACAACTCTCCCCACTTAAGAAATTTTCGTCCCCAAAATCTTACCGTAAATAGGTTTGGGTATCGCTCTTTCATAGAGTTCTCGGGTTCCCAAGTAGCTTCTTCTATCCGTGTTTGAGCCATAACACTTTCACTATCGGAACCCTCTTGTTTCGCAACTCTTTCACTTCACGTGCTAGGATCGAATCGGTTCTTCCTCATAACTCATATTGGCTTGAATTTCAACCTCGATGGACTAATTACGTGCGACGGATCGGATCTATAACGTCAAGCATCGAAACATGAAAGACGTCGTGAATCTTTTCGAGTTCGGGGGCAAAATCAAACGATACGCGACTGGACCAACTCGTTCGGAGATTTCGTACGGCCCAATGAATCTCGGGCTCAACTTGCCCTTACGGCCAAATCTGAGTATCTTTTTACAGGGAGAAACTTTAAGAAACACTTTGTCTCCCACATGATATTCAATGTCTTTTCGTTTCAAACCGCTCACGATTTTCGACGATCGTGGGCCTTCGGACTTTCACGGATTACCTTTACTTTCTGTTCAGCATCTTTAATCAAATCAACTCGAAAATTTTACTTTCACCGAGCTCGGTCCAAAACAATGGTGTACTGCATTTACGACCGTACAAAGCCTCGTAAGGTGCCATCTTAATACTTGATTGAAAACTATTGTTGTAAGCGAATTCAATCAAAGGTAAATACCTTTCCCATGAACCACTGAACTTGAGGATGCAACATCTCAACATATCCTCAAGTATCTGAATTATCCGCTCGGATTGACCATCGGTTTGGGGGTGAAAAGCGGTGCTAAAATGCAACTTGGTGCCCAAAGCTTCTTGCAATTTCTTCCAAAATTGTGAGGTGAATCTCGGATCTCTATCCGACACGATAGAAATAGGTACCCCGTGTAATCTCACAATCTGAGAAACATACAATTTAGCTAATTTATCCATTGAAAAATCCGCGCGTACGGGGATAAAGTGAGCCGACTTAGTCAATCTATCAACAACGACCCATATCGCATCTTTCTTACTTGCCGACACTGGCAACCCAGATACAAAATCCATCGATACTCGATCCCATTTCCATTCTGGTATCATGATCAGTTGGAGTAAACCCGTAGGCACTTGATGTTCCGCCTTCACTTGCTGACATATTAAACACTTCGAAACAAAATCTGAAATGTCTCGTTTCATACCATGCCACCAAAACTGACATCTTAGGTCGTGGTACATTTTCGTACTCCCCGGGTGAATTGACATTCGGCTACAATGAGCTTCGTTCAGAATCATCGAAATAAGTTCTGAATTTCTTGGAATACACAAACGATTTCTGAACCTAAAACAATCGTCATCATCAACTTGAAACTCGATTCCACATTCGAGCACATTCACCCGCTTTGCAACCAATTCATCATCGACTTTCGAGCCTCACGAATTTGATGAATCAATAATGGTTTGGCTTTTAATTCACTACTAACACATTGTCGGGTAGAACAGACAAGTGTACATTCATCGCTCAGAAGCTTAACGGTGATTCACGACTTAAGGCATCCGCAACCACATTAGCCTTTCGGGTGATAGTCAATGACAAGCTCATAATCCTTTAACAACTCGAGCCAACGTCTTTGTCGCAGATTTAAGTCTCTTTGAGTCATCAAATATTTGAGACTTTTGTGATCCGAATACGAGATGGCACTTCTCGCCAAATAAATAATGTCGCCATATTTTCAAAGCAAATACGATGGCGGCTAATTCGAGATCATGAGTCGGATAATTTTTCTCATGTGGCTTTAATTGTCTCGACGCATAGGCCACAACTCGACCTTCTTGCATCAATACGCAACCTAACCCAAGTAGGGAGGCGCCACTATAGATGACAAACTCTTTGCCCGATTAAAATTTGCACTAAAATTGAGCTTAGTCAAATAAGTTTTCGTTGACCAAAACTTTTCGACATTTTTCCGTCCATTCGAACTTAACATCTTTTGAAGTAGCTTCGTCATGGGTGTGGCTATCATCGAGAAACCTTTACAAACCTTCGGTAGTAACCGCAAGCCCCAAAAAGCTTGAACCTCAATAATATTTCTGGAGGCTTCAGTTAAGTATGGCTAAAATTTTGCTAAAATTAGACTCGAATACCCGATGCGAGATACCACATGACCCAAGAAGCTAACCTCTCTTAACCGAACTCACACTTGCTGAACTTAGCATATAAGCGCTTATCCGTAAAATTTGCAACACTAATCTCGGTGTTCAAGATGTTCGGTCTCATCTCTTGAATAGACCAAGATGTCATCAATGAACACAACTATGAACCGGTCCAAATCCGTCTCAAGATCCGATTCATCAAATCCATAAATACCGCAGGGCATTAGTGAGCCCGAACGGCATTACTAAGAACTCGTAGTGACCGTACCTCATTCTGAAAGCAGTTTTGGGTACATCCGAATCTCGAATCCATATCGATAATAACCCGATCTCAAATCTATCTTTGAAAACACTGAGGCTCCCTTTAGTTGATCAAACAAATCATCAATACGCGGTAACGGATATTTATTCTTTATCGTCACTTTATTCAGCTGACGATAGTCAATGCACAACCTCATGGTTCCGTCCTTCTTTTTCACAAACAATACTGGTGCACCCCAAGGTGAGAAACTTGGTCGAGCGAAACCTTTGTCCGTCAATTCTTGCAACTGAGCTTTCAACTCTTTTAACTCGGTTGGTGCCATACGATACGGAGCTATCGAAATCGGCGTAGTCCCAGGTACAAGCTCAATACCAAACTCTATCTCCGAGCAGTGGCAAACCGGTAATTCTTGGGAAAAACATCCGGTATTCACAAACTACCGCACATATTAGGGTTTTATTTCTAACTCCTTATCATCAAGTACATACGCAAGGTATGCTTTGCACCCCTTTCTTACATATTTCTGGGCCAACATTGCTGATATTACAGCTAGCAACCCCTTTAAGTCTGTAGACTCAACTCGGATTATCTCGTTATTTGCGCATCTCAAATCAATAGTCTTGCCTTTGCAATTCACAACCGTATCATGCACGGTCAACCAATCTAAACCGAGGATAACATCAAATTCGTCGAACGGCAAAAGCATCAAGTCCGCCAGAAAACAGGAACCTCGAATTACTAGGGGGCATTTCTTACACACTTTGTCAACAAGCACGTAACGACCCAAGGGATTTGACACCCGAATTACGAACTCAGTAGACTCAATAGGTAAAGTCTTAATGGATGCTAAGGTTTCGCATATATAAGAATGAGTAGAACCAGGGTCAATCAAAGCAATCACATTAGTATCAAAGAGAGTGAAAGTACCCGTAATAACATCTGGCGAGGAAGCATCCTCGCATGCGCGTATTGCATAAGCCCTAGCAGGAGCGCGAGCCTCGGATCTGGTCGTAGCATCTCTAGATCCTCTCTACCACCACTAGCATTGCCCATATTTCTAGATGGTCTACCTCGAGCAGTGGTAGCGCCGGTTTCCCACTCGATTTACATTACATTCAGCAACCTCGGGCAATCTTTAATGAAGTGGTCAAGCGATCCGCACTTGTAATGAGGCGGTCATGGAATCTACAACTTCGAATGCCATTTGCCACAATCTTGACACTCAGATTACGTCTCGGCGTTCATTCCCAACACCGGCAACCGAAGTGCCTCGTGTACCCACAGGGGGTCGATCACGATCTCGTCTAAAAAGGCCCGAAGTGCCTCTAGTCCGGCCCACATCATCACGAAATTTCTTCGATGCTTGTTGAGGAGACTTTCCCGAGGATCTTTTATGAAACTCTCCAGTTCCCACATCAACTTTTTGTTTTTCTTTTCTAAGCTCTTCGGCTTTACAAGTTCGCTCGACAAGTACTACGAACTCTCGTATTTCAAGAATGCTAACGAACATTTTTATATCTTCATTCAGCCCATCCTCGAAGCATTTACATATGATACCCTCAGATGAAATACATTCCCGAGCGTATCTACTAAGTCTAACAAATTTTCGCTCGTAATCAGTAACTGACATAGAACCTTGCTTAAGCTCAAGAAATTCCTTCCGTTTTTGATCAACAAATCTTCGGTGATATACTTTTTCCAAACTCGGTTTGGAAAAACTCCCAAGTTACTTGCTCTCGGGGCTGTGAAGTCGAGTACTCCACCAATAGTAGGCGAATCGCGTAGCAAGGAGATAGTACACTTTAGGCATTCATCCGGTGTACAAGATAGCTCATCGAGTGCGGATAGTGTTGTCAACCAAAATTCAGCTTCCTCGGCATCGTCGCTATCCGTAGCTTTAAATTGGTAGCCCCATGCTTTGGATTACATCAGCTGGGGCTTATTTAACCTTATTTGGTCGATTCATGAAGGCATTGTAGGTCTTGGGGGTTGTGTTTGTTGGGAATGGAGGTTGTGGAACAGTAGTATTAGTTCGAATGTATTGGTTGAACCAATAATTCATCACGCTATAGAAAGCTTGTCTAGCTTCATCATTTGGATTACTAGCATTAGGTTGAGAGTCATGCGTATTTGTCCCTTGTGTGTGACCCAAAATTGACCCTAGTCGGAAGTGGTTTGGGACCACTAAACCGAGTCACCGAAATGTTTGAGCGTAATATTTATTGTCTAGAATATGTATTTACTGAATGTGTAAAAATTTCAAGCTTGGTTTAGTCGATTGCATGTGAATTCAGTTAGTAGGACTTGTATGTCACTTTTGAAAATGATAGGCTAATCTATAAGGACCTAATAGTACATGTAGTCAAGAGGAGGACTTGCATGTCAAAATTCCCTCCCCAAGTGCTAGTGGCCGGCCATGACAAGGAAGCATGGGCAAGACATGTCATGAAACATGTTGGGTGAGTGGTTTATGTTGAAATAAATAAAATAAGGTGCATGAGTAAAAAAAAAAAGTGTGTGTGTGAAGGCTTCCCTCCCTCCCCATTGCCGTGCAAGTGAGAAAGAAAACAAAAAAAAAGCTTTGTTCATCTTTTTTTCCATCCTTTTGGCCGAAAATCTCAAGGAGAAGAAAGGGTCCTTGCTCATGGTTGGTTTGGAATAGGTTGGCCATCCTTGTAGCTAGATTAAGGTATGTTTAATATGGTGCCATGAGACTCATGCATGTTCTTAGTTGCTAGTTTTAGTTCTAATTAGTCCATGATTCAAAACCTTGCTATGTCATGGGGATGATAGTATGAAATGAAAATTTGAGATAAGTAAGGTTAAATTTGATTTGGTAAAATCGGCCACATGGGTGTATATGTTTGTAAAATATATTTTCTTTGTTAACTCCTTACAATCGGTTGTAGGAGTAATATTGGCTTATAAGGTTGAGTTGATTCATGATGTTGTATGTTAGGATTAAAATACTTGAGACTAGATTAGCTTAATGGTGACCATGCATTCGGCCTTGAAGCATTAAACAAAGGTTGGTTGAGATTTTGATATTTTGAACAAAGATAATTGTGAAATGGGGTGAAAACCATTAAGTTATACACATAAAAATCCAGCAAGAAGATTAAACTATTAAATGTATTCATTTTAGATCAAGACCTCAAAGAGGGAGAACCAAGCAAAGGCAAAGCGAAGATAATCGAGTAGTAGATTGGGAATCATTTCATCCGATATAAGGTAAGTCATTAAGCACTTATTTGTACTAATTTAAAGGGTCGTAATGTCTAAGTAATGTTGCTGAATGGAATGGTAGAATATATATATATACATGTATGTATGTGGTGATAAAAATATTGAATTGAAAGAAAAGAGGTGAGATGTATTGAATGATCGGTTCGGCACTAAGTGTGCGGTGTAAACATTTATAATCACAAATTGGCACTAAGTGTGCGGGTTCAAATTATACAGCACTAAGTGTGCAAGTTTGATTATATAGCACTAAGTGTGCGAGTTTGACTATTAAGCACTAAGTGTGCGGGCTTATGGCACATCCTCTAATAAGCGTACCGTTCTACGTGCACGGCCTTACCGAGTCAATCATGGACAGCGATGCGAGTAAACACCTTGAGCTTATGAGAAATGGACATTTTATTTATATTTGGAATTTTGGTTTGGTAAGTCTTGATCTATGTGGTGATATTACTCGAAAATAAATGCATGCAATGTCATATGGCGTAATGTATGAAATATCAAGTAGGGCTTGGTATGTGACCAAACCGAAATGCCTAAAGAATTATAGTACCGTTTGGGGTGTGGATGGAGGATTTTAATCCGCCTTAATTATTTTCTTTTATGGTATATTATTACTGAGCGGCAATATAATGCTTATGGCTTACTGAGTTATATACTCACCGGTGTTTGCTTGTCGCCATTTTAGGTTTCTCGGACTCGTCCTTTTTGCGTGCTCGTGATCGTCATTGGAGTCATCACACCGGCTATCAACTTTTGGTATCTTTTTGTGTAGTCGGTTTAGGAGAACATTTTGGCATGTATAGGCTAATATGCTTTGTTGAACTTTGGTATGTAAACTTTTAGCCATGCGAAAATGGCATAAATGCTCGGTTGGATTTAGTTCTCCAATGTTAAGTCACAAGTCTTGGTAATTCGATTTCCATGTCTTATGCCATGGTTGATTATTTTGGTATTAAAATGCATGTTATGGCAATAGTGTAGTAGGGAGATGTTGGATAATGATTAGCCTCTGGTATGGCTAGTCATGATCATGATTTGTGACATGTATGATGAATCACTAGTTAGATCAAAGGAAATCATGAAATAGGCATAGTTGCTTTAGTGACAGGTGCTGGCAGCAGCAGTAACGTGAGATTGAAAAATCACTAAAAATAGTAGGAATGGTATTAAATAGTAAATAAATTATGTAAATGTACCTTGATGAATCTACTTTTATATAGAAGAAACGAAATGGTCATATGAGTTATAAGTTAACAGATATTAAAGTTCTTGTGAAACAGGGCCAGAACGGTTTCTGGATCCCCTGTCCCGACTTTGGAAAATCATTGTAAATTAACCAGAGATAATTTGGAGTCATGCCATATATGTGTAGATTCCTCTCTGAGTCTAGTTTCTATAGAAACAAACGGCATCAGTATTGAAGCCCTGTACAGGGAGATATCTGATTCGAAATGCTCAAAGGTCAGTGTAGTCGATCCCTGCAACAGGGGAGACTTTAACTAATAAACTGTACCAATTGGCTCGACCAAAAATTCTAGAAAAAAATATGTAGATGGAAATATGAGTCTAGTTTCATGGAAAATTTGCGAAACTGATTTTCGAGTTGTAAAACTCAAGTTATGAATTTTGGAGCGACTAGTACACAGATTGGCAGCTTGTCTGGAAACTCTCAATAAGTGGGTTGAAGTCATTAACACCTCGTGTTCGACTCGTGACGGTCTCGGATTCGGGTGTTACATTTTATTTGTATCAGAGCTATGGTTTAGTCGGTTCTAGGACTACCATAGCGCGTATGAGTCTAGCTATACATGCCTTAATGTTAATGTTTAAATGTGTGATGACTTCTGACGGTTAAATTTTTTTTTTTTTTTGTTTTGATTAGTAAATGGATCCGGTGTAGAGAGAACCTTGGCGGATGACGTTGAAAGTGTAGCGGCTGCTCCTGCACAAGGGGCGCCGCTGTTGAACCTCGGTCATCTGCGAATAATCAAGGTGAGGAGGCAAAACAAGCCTTCTTTACCATGATGAATGAGTGGGTAGCATAATACGCCCGAACCAATCCTACTGTCCAACAATTCCAATTTAAATAATCCACCCCAAGGGCCCTGTAATGCCATCGGTTCTTGATCCTATGAGCCCGAGTAAGCCACCCGTAAACTTGATTAGAAAGCGCGGGCTGAGGAGTTTAAGGCCATAGTTCTTGATGATGCCGAAAGAGCCGAGTTCGCTTGATAACACCATTCGGGTGTTTGATGAATCATGCACACCGATGAATGTCTAAAGTGTGCTATATCCTTGTTGCGAGACTCGACTTACTATTGGTGGAGGACTTTGATCTCCATAGTCCCAAACAAGCGAGTTACTTGGGATTTCTTTCAAGCGAAATTTGAAAGAAGTATATTAGTCAACGGTTCATCGATCAAAAGCGTAAGGAATTCTTGGAACTCAAGCAAGGCCGTATGACAAGATACACGAATCTGAACATGAGTTCGTAAGACTTAGTCGGTATGCTCGGAGTGTGTGGCCGATGAGGTTGCTATGTGCAAAAGATTTGAAGAAGGATTGAATGAAGATTTAAAACTACTAGTGGGTATTTTGGAGATAAAGGAGTTCGTGACGCTGGTCGAACGAGCACGCAAGGCGGAAGAACTTGGAAAGGAGAAGAAGAAGGCTGAATTTGAAGCTAAAGACTATCGTAAGAGATCGATGGGTAAAGCTCCGTTCTCATTGTAAAGAAGTTCGTGGAGGACACTAATAAATCGAGGACGATGCGGGAATTTCCATTAAAGCACGACCATCGACGGACTCCCAAGCTACTTGGTGGCTAGTGTGGGCAATAATCGTCAAGAGAGACTGAATGCCCCAATGTGGAAGACGACACCTAGGTGAATGTTGGGGTAAGTCCGTTAAGCAAGCTCTATTACGGATGTGGTTGAAGGACCACTTCATTAGAGATTGCACGAGCTAGATGAGAAGAATAAGATGCAAGGTGCAAGATCGAGTGGGGCGACGACTAGAGGTAGACCCCGAGGATTTCGTGGAGGTAGGGGTGGTAATCGAGAGGAGCCACCGATCACGGTTTGTTCGATCCGAGACTCGTGCTCTGCTAGAGCATATGCCATCCGCGCACGAGAGGAGGCATCCTCCCCGACGTTATCACCTGGTACTTTTACTCTCTTTGATACTAGTGTGATTGCATTGATTGACCCGGCTCTACTCATTCATATGTATGTGAAACTTTAGCATCGAGAAGACTCTACTGTTGAGTCTCTCGAGTTTAAATCGAGTGTCAAACCCTTTGGGTCAATACGTACTCGTTGATAAAGTGTGCAAGAGATGCCCCTAATAATTGAGAATCTGCTTTCCTACCGATCGATGCTTCTACCATTTGATGAATTCGATGTTATTCGGGTATGGATTGGTGACCGTACATGATGCAATGGTGGATCGCAAAAGGAAAACCATTGATTTGAGGAGTGCAAATAATGAGGTAGTCCGAGTCGAGTCTACTGATTTAAAAGGAGTGCCAGCGATAATATCTTCTATGACCGCTCGGAGATATGTGAAAAAGGGTGTGAAACATACCTTGCGTATGTGCTTGAAAGTAAAGAGACGAAAAAGAAACTCGGATCGGTACCCGTGGTTTGTGAGTATTGAGATGTTTTTAGGAGGAGTTACAGGATTGCCACCGGTTCGAGAAGTGGAATTCGCATCGGTTGTACCGGTACTACGCCGATCTCAATAGCTCCGTATCGTATGGCATTAACGGAGTTAAAGGAATTGAAGGTCCAATTGCAAGAATTGACGGATAGGGGTTTCGCTCGACCGAGTTTTTTTCCATGGGCGCACCGGTATTGTTTGTGAAAAAGAAGGGCGGAAGCATGAGGTTGTGCATCGACTATCGTCAACTCAATAAAGTGACGATAAAGAATAAATATCCGTTGCCACGAATTGACGATTTGTTTGATCAATTAAAGGGAGCCTCGGTGTTTTCAAAGATAGATTTGAGGTCGGTACTATCGGTTGAGGTCCGAGAATCGGACATACCCAAAACCGCTTTTAGAGCGAGGTACGGTCACTACGAATTCTTGGTGATGCCGTTTGGGCTCACTAATGCCCTGCGGTGTTTATGGATTTAATGAATAGAATTTTCAGGCTATACTTGGATCGGTTCGTAGTTGTATTTATCGATGACATTTTGGTCTATTCGAGAGATGAAACCGAACATCTTTGAACACCGAGGCTAGTGTTGCAAATCTTACGAGATAAGCGATTATACGCAAAGTTCATAAATGTGAATTTTGGTTGAAAGAGGTTAGCTTTTTGGGGCACGTGATGTCCGCATCGGTGTCGTGGTGGACCCGAACAAAATTTGACCATAGTCGATTGGAAACCACCAAGGAATGTTACCGAAGTTAGGAGCTTTTGGGGCTTGCGGTTATTACCGACGATTTGTAAAGGTTTCTCGACGATAGCCACGCCAATGACGGCTACTCCAAAAGGATGTTAAGTTCGAATGGACGGAGAAATGTCGAAAAGTTTCGATCAACTGAAAGCTTATTTGGTGAAGCCCCAATTCTAGTGCAACCCGAATCGGGCAAAGAGTTTGTCATTTATAGTGACGCATCCCTACTTGGGTTGGGTTGCGTATTGATGCAAGAAAGGCGAGTTGTGGCCTATGCGTCGAGACAATTAAAGCCACATGAGAAAAATTATCCGACCCATGATCTCGAATTGGCTGCCATCGTATTCGCCTTAAAGATATGGCGACATTACTTATTTGGTGAGAAGTGCCATGTGTATTCGGATCACAAAAGTCTCAAATATTTGATGACTCAAAGAGACTTAAATCTGCGACAAAGACGTTGGCTCGAGCTGTTAAAGGATTATGAGTTGGTCATTGACTATCACCCGGAAAGGCTAATGTGGTTGCGGATGCCTTAAGTCGTAAATCACTATTTGCGTTATGAGCGATGAATGTACACTTGTGCGTTTCTACCCGACAATGTGTTAGTAGCTGAATTGAAAGCCAAACCATTATTGATACGTCAAATTCGTGAAGCTTAGAAAGTCGACGATGAGTTGGTTGCAAAGCGGGATGAGTGTGTTCGAACAAGGAATCGAATTTCAGATTGACGACCATGATTGCTTGACGTTCAAGGGTCGATTATGTATTCCAAGGAATTGAACTTGTTTGATGATTTTGAACGAGGCTCACATGAGTCGAATGTCAATCCACCCGGGAGTACGAAAATGTACAACGACCTAAAACACCGCTTTTGGTGGCATGGTATGAAACGAGACATTTCCAACCTTGTTTGAAGTGCTTAGTATGTCGCAAGTAAAGGCGGAACATCAAGTGCCCACGGGTTTGCTTGACCAATCATGATACCGAATGGAAATGGGAGCGAGTCACGATGGATTTTGTATCCGGCTTGCCGTGTCGGCAAGCAAGAAAGATGCAATTTGGGTCGTCGTTGATAGATTGACTAAGTCGGCTCACTTTATCCCCCGACGCACGGATTTTTCATTGGATAAGCTAGCTGAATTGTATGTTTCTCGATTGTGAGATTACACGGGTACCGATTTCTATTGTGTCAGACGGAGATCCAAGATTCACCTCACGATTTTGGAAGAAATTGCAAGAAGCTTTGGGTACCAAGCGCATTTTAGCACCGCTTTTCATCCCCAAACCGATGGTCAATCCGGCGGATAATTCAGATACTTGAGGATATGTTGAGATGTTGCATCCTCGAGTTTAATGGTTCATGGAACGGTATTTACCCTTGATTGAATTAAACACAATAATAGTTTTCAATCAAGCATTAAGATGGCGCCTTACGAGGCTTTGTATGGTCGTAAATGCCGTACACCATTGTTTTGGTGAGCTCGGTGAAAGCAAAATTTTCGGGTGGATTTGATTAGAGATCTTGAGCAAAAGTTCGAGTAATTCGTGAAAGTTTGAAGGTCGCTTCAATCGTCGAGGAAGTCGTCGCGGATTTAAAACGAAGAGATATTGAGTATCGGTGGGAGACAAAGTGTTTCTTAAGGTATCACCGGAAAAGATACTCGATTTGGCCGTAAGGGCAAATTGAGTCCGAGATTCATTGGGCCATATGAGATCTCCGAACGAGTCGGCCCGATGGCGTATAGGTTGCTTTTACCCCGAACTCGAAAGGATCCACAACGTTTTCCATGTTTCGATGCTTGACGTTACCGATCCGATCCTTCACATGTAATAAACCCTCCGAGATTGAAATTCAAGCCGATATGAGTTATGAAGAAGAACCGATTCGTATCCTAGCTCGTGAAGTGAAGGAGTTGCGAAACAAAAGGGTTCCGTTAGTAAAAGTGTTATGGCTCAAACACGGGATGGAAGAAGCTACTTGGGAACCCGAGAATTCTATGAAAGAGCGTTACCCAAACACATTTCTCGTAAGATTTTGGGACGAAAATTCCTTAAGTGGGGAGAGTTGTGACAGCCCAAAATTGACCCTAGTCGGAAGTGGTTTGAGACCACTAAACCGAGTCACCGAAATGTTTGAACGTAATATTTATTGTCTAGAATATGTATTTACGAATGTGTAAAAATTTCAAGCTTGGTTTAGTCGATTGCATGTGAATTCAGTTAGTAGGACTTGTTTGTCACTTTTGAAAAATGATAGGCTAATCTATAAGGACCTAATAGTACATGTAGTCAAGAGGAGGACTTGCATGTCAAAATTCCCCCCAAGTGCTAGTGGCGGCCATGACAAGGAAGCATGGGCAAGACATGTCATGAAACATGTTGGGTGAGTGGTTTATGTTGAAATAAATAAAATAAGGTGCATGAGTAAAAAAAAAAAGTGTGTGTGTGAAGGCTTTCCCCTTCCCTCCCCATTGCCGTGCAAGTGAGAAAGAAAAACAAAAAAAAAGCTTTGTTCATCTTTTTTCCATCCTTTTGGCCGAAAATCTCAAGGAGAAGAAAGGGTCCTTGCTCATGGTTGGTTTGGAATAGGTTGGCCATCCTTGTAGCTAGATTAAGGTATGTTTAATATGGTGCCATGAGACTCATGCATGTTCTTAGTTGCTAGTTTTAGTTCTAATTAGTCCATGATTCAAAACCTTGCTATGTCATGGGGATGATAGTATGAAATGAAAATTTGAGATAAGTAAGGTTAAATTTGATTTGGTAAAATCGGCCACATGGGTGTATATGTTTGTAAAAATATATTTTCTTTGTTAACTCCTTACAATCGGTTGTAGGAGTAATATTGGCTTATAAGGTTGAGTTGATTCATGATGTTGTATGTTAGGATTAAAATACTTGAGACTAGATTAGCTTAATGGTGACCATGCATTGACCTTGAAGCATTAAACAAAGGTTGGTTGAGATTTTGATATTTTGAACAAAGATAGTTGTGAAATGGGGTGAAAACCATTAAGTTATACACATAAAAATCCAGCAAGAAGATTAAACTATTAAATGTATTCATTTTAGATCAAGACCTCAAAGAGGGAGAACCAAGCAAAGGCAAAGCGAAGATAATCGAGTAGTAGATTGGGAATCATTTCATCCGATATAAGGTAAGTCATTAAGCACTTATTTGTACTAATTTAAAGGGTCGTAATGTCTAAGTAATGTTGCTGAATGGAATGGTAGAATATATATATACATGTATGTATGTGGTGATAAAATATTGAATTGAAAGAAAAGAGGTGAGATGTATTGAATGATCGGTTCGGCACTAAGTGTGCGGGTGTAAACATTTATAATCACAAATTGGCACTAAGTGTGCGGGTTCAAATTATACAGCACTAAGTGTGCAAGTTTGATTATATAGCACTAAGTGTGCGAGTTCGACTATTAAGCACTAAGTGTGCGGGCTTATGGCACATCCTCTAATAAGCGTACACGTTCTACGTGCACGGCCTTACCGAGTCAATCATGGACAATGATGCGAGTAAACACCTTGAGCTTATGAGAAATGGACATTTTATTTATATTTGGAATTTTGGTTTGGTAAGTCTTGATCTATGTGGTGATATTACTCGAAAATAAATGCATGCAATGTCATATGGCGTAATGTATGAAATATCAAGTAGGGCTTGGTATGTGACCAAACCGAAATGCCTAAAGAATTATAGTACCGTTTGGGGTGTGGATGGAGGATTTTAATCCCGCCTTAATTATTTTCTTTTATGGTATATTATTACTGAACGGCAATATAATGCTTATGGCTTCTGAGTTATATACTCACCCGGTGTTTGCTTGTCGCCATTTTAGGTTTCTCGGACTCGTCCTTTTTGCGTGCTCGTGATCGTCATTGGAGTCATCACACGGCTATCAACTTTTGGTATCTTTTTGTGTAGTCGGTTTAGGAGAACATTTTGGCATGTATAGGCTAATATGCTTTGTTGAACTTTGGTATGTAAACTTTTAGCCATGCGAAAATGGCATAAATGCTCGGTTGGATTTAGTTCTCCAATGTTAAGTCACAAGTCTTGGTAATTCGATTTCCATGTCTTATGCCATGGTTGATTATTTTGGTATTAAAATGCATGTTATGGCAATAGTGTAGTAGGGAGATGTTGGATAATGATTAGCCTCTGGTATGGCTAGTCATGATCATGATTTGTGACATGTATGATGAATCACTAGTTAGATCAAAGGGAAATCATGAAATAGGCATAGTTGCTTTAGTGACAGGTGCTGGCAGCAGCAGTAATGTGAGATTGAAAATCACTAAAATAGTAGGAATGGTATTAAATAGTAAATAAATTATGTAAATGTACCTTGATGAATCTAATTTTATATAGAAGAAACGAAATGGTCATATGAGTTATAAGTTAACAGATATTTAAGTTCTTGTGAAACAGGGCCAGAACGGTTTCTGGATCCCCTGTCCCGACTTTGGAAAATCATTGTAAATTAACCAGAGATAATTTGGAGTCATGCCATATATGTGTAGATTCCTCTCTGAGTCTAGTTTCTATAGAAACAAACGGCATCAGTATTGAAGCCCTGTACAAGGAGATATCCGATTCGTAATGCTCAAAGGTCAGTGTAGCCGATCCCTGCAACAGGGGAGACTTTAACTAATAAACTGTACCAATTGGCTTGACCAAAAATTCTAGAAAAAAATATGTAGATGGAAATATGAGTCTAGTTTCATGGAAAATTTGCGAAACTGATTTTCGAGTTGTAAAACTCAAGTTATGAATTTTGGAGCGACTAGTACACAGATTGGCAGCTTGTCTGGAAACTCTCAATAAGTGGGTTGAAGTCTGTTAACACCTCGTGTTCGACTCCGGCGACGGTCTCGGATTCGGGGTGTTACACCTTGTGCGGGAGCAGGCGCTACACTCTCAAGATCATCAGCTACCGCTCGGTCGGGATCGGGATCCATTACTATAAATAAACACATTTTCAATTGTCAGAAATCACCACACTATCAAATAATCACATAAAATGGCATGTATAGCTAGACCCAAACGCATTACGGTAGTCCTAGAATCGACTAAACCGTAGCTCTGATACCAATAAAATTGTGACACCCCGTACCCGAGTCCGTCACCGGAGTCGAACACGAAGTGCTAACAGACATAAATATATTTATTTTCACAGTCCATTTAAAAATCTCCAGCCAGCTGGCTAACTGTGTCACTGTCACCTTAAAAATCATATCTTGAGTTCCACAACTCAAAAATAAGTTTTGTGATTTTTCCCTGAAACTAGACTCATATATTCATCTACAAATTTTTTTCTAGAATTTTTGGTTGGGCCAATTAGTACAGTTTATTAGTTAAATTCTCCCATGTTACAGGGATCGACTACACTGACCTTCGCGCATTACAACTTGGATATCTCCCTGTACAGGGCTTCAATACTGATGCTGTTTCATTCTATAGAAACTAGACTCAAAGAGGAATCTATACATATATGGCATGACTCCTAATTATCTCTGGTTAATTTACAATGAATTTCCAAATTCGTAACAGGGAATCCAGAAACTGTTCTGGTCCTGTCTCGTGAAAACTTCAATATCTCTTAACATACTGTTCATATGATCGTTTCATTACTTTCCTATGAAAATAGATTAATCATGGTTCATTTACACAATTTATTCACTATTTAATTCCATTCCTACTATTTTTAGTGATTTTTCACATCCACATCACTGCAGCTGTCAACCTCTGTCTTTAAGGTAGATTTTACCTACTTCATAATTTCCTTGATTCAACTAGCCCTTTTAGCATACATGGCAAAAAAGATGATCACGGTTAACCATTCCAAGGGCTAATCGATTCCAAACATTTCCACATCTCTTAATGAACAACATACAAAATGATTATGATACCATGCCAAAGTGTATATAAGCCATTTTCGCATGGCTATCCAAATTTATACAAAATCAAAGGGTCTATGACCAACAAATGAAAGAGTAGTCCTATACATGCCATTTCAATGTTCAACCAAAATTTGTACCAAAAGGGGCTTTGATAGTGTGGGAGACTTTGACTTCAAAAATCCCGAGTCCGATGGTGACGAGCCAAAATCTATAAACAGAGAACAAAGAAACGGAGTAAGCAATTTATGCTTAGTAAGTTTTGAGCAAGGGATTCCAAGACAAGACAAAAGCATAGCATTCATATAGCTAAACGGATAATTTCATATGCACACATTCTCAATATCATACTTACTTCACATTACCAACCCTTATGTTCATACACAAAGATCAACTTAGCCGAAGGCCGGTAGCTCGTTTATCAACTGAGCGAATACTTATTTGTAAGGGCTCAACTAATTCAAAGCACATACGAAACATACCTCATTGCTGGAATTTTGCAAGCGTATTAACTGAAATTTTTACAGCAAGATTGCTCATTCCCGAATCACGTACCTTCGGATTTTATCCGGATATAGCGACTCGCTCAAAAGCCTTCGGGACATGGCCCGGTTATAATAGCTCACACAAATGCCTTCGGGACTTAACTCGGATTTGGGAACTCGCACAAATGCCTTCGGATCTTAGTCCGGATATGGTCACTTAGCACAAAGCCTTCGGGACTTAGCCCGGACATCATTCGAATAACCATGCACATTTAACACTAAATCATGACACATTCGTATTTCATTTTCATTAGCAAAACTCAAACACAAGACACTTATCACACTTGCAAATATCGGCTCAATATCCACTCACAAAGAGCATGATTTCGATTTGCTTAAAACATGATCTAATCAAATCATAATTTAAGCTCTATTACTCAAGAACTTACCTCGGATGTTGTCGAACGATTTCGATGGCTATTCGACCACTTTTTCCTTCCCTTTATCGGATTTAGATCCCCTTTGCTCTTGAGCTTAATTAAATAAATAAATCGATTTAATCATTTGAGCATCGAAAAGAGGAACACAAGGCACTTAGCCCACATTTATACATTAGACATTAAAGTCACATACATGTGAAATCATGCATCAACTCAAGATATTAACCCACACTCCCTTTTTAGCCGATTGTCCTAACCAAGATAAATGCATCAATATGCTTGCCTCTAACCGAATGCATGCACACCAATCCATCTCATGTGGCCGAATATGCATGTTGATGTTGAGGCCAATTACATATTTAATACCACACATAAATGGCATACATTTTACTAACTAATGCATTACATATTGCAGCTCAATACGCATCTATCATTTACATCATAACCGAAACATCATCATAAGTAAATATATATACCTTGAGATAGTATATATGTCATACCAATACATCATGTGCAAACATATATACATATAGGTGCAAGGGCCGAATCTCAAGTTGATTATAACCAAATATAAACATATATCCAAAACACAAATCTTACCTACCATGCAATAAGCATAAATCATACTTATGGATATACCATGGCCGAATACATCACAACACCATACCATTTCAATTTTGGTCATGGTTAAACAAAGAACTTAATGTCTCACTCAAAAATACTAAAAAGAAAATCCAAGAGTCATCAACCCACCATCATATATATCATTAACAAGCTTCATATTTAGCATGCAATGGCATTAACACAAAATCCACCTTGGCCGAATATCATCCCCATGACATAGCAAAGATTTGAACCATGGGCTAATTAGAACTCAAGCTAGCAACTAAAAACATGCATGAATCTCATGGCACAACCTCAAACATACCTTAATCTAGATACAAATATGGCCAAACCTCCTCCTAATCCTCTTCCAAACCAAGCATGAAGCAAAAACTCCTCCTTCTTCCTTAAAATTTTCGGCCAAGAGAAGTGAAAAATGATGAACATTTTTTTTGTTTTCTTTCCTCAACTCACGGCAATGGGGGATCACACACCTTCTCTCTATTTTTTTCTTCCCATTTCTTTATTCCTAACCTTAGTTTATTGTTTCCTCCCATAATGCACCAACACAACATGTCTATGACATGTTTTGCCCATCCTCCTTTGTCATGGCCGCCACCACTTATAAAAAGAAGGGTATTTGACATGCAAAACCATTGTTCTGCATGCATGATTCAATTAGTCATCACACATTTCCCTATCCTACTTTCAAAGTTTACTACTAGGTCCTTTTTAGTGAAATTCACATTTATAACCCTAAATCAAAACATCAAAAATGTCACACACGAATTAACACATATTATAGGCATCAAAATGAATATTAAATTATTTTTATGCCTCGATTTTGTGGTCCCGAAACCACATTCCGACTAGGGTCGTTTTAAGGCTGTCACAGTGAAAGTGCTTTGGCATAATCATGGCAGAGAGGAAGCTACGTGGGAGCCAGAAGAGGTGATGCAACAGCAATACCCTCATCTGTTTGAATCAGGTAAAATTTCGAGGACCAAATTTCTTTAAGAAGGGTAGAGTTTTAATGCCCCAATTTTTGGGATTTTCGGGATTTCTGTGATTTTCAATGAATTTTTAAAATTCCTGTGTTTTGTTTGTTTGGCGTAGGTTAATTATGTTAGTGGGCCTCTAGAAGACCTAAGCTTAAGTTAAAAATCAGTAACTTTAGTTAATTTTAGTTCCATAGGAAAAATAGGGTTTTGCTTAATTAGGCTTTTAAGTATTAATTGGGTAAAATAAAACACAAGGAAGTAGGTGGCAAAGTGGCATGTGACGCCACTGGGAAGGCTATAAAAGTGGCGTGTGGATGCTAGGGAGAGCTGAGGTTCAAGTCACAATGACAACATATTAAGGGAATTATTATTTTTATGTACATAAAAGGTAAGCAGTGGAACTGAAGTGAAAGTCTATCAGGAGAGGATTTAGGAGTTGATAAGGGATAGGATTTAGGAGTTGATAAGGGATAGGATTTAGGAGCTGATAAGGGAGAGGATTTTGGAGCTGATTAGGGAGAACAGTGTTGGCCGAATGGTAGACTTTTGAGGAGCAATAATTGGCCGGCCAAGGGGTGCTTTAGGGGGGCAATTTCGGCTAGGTTAAGTGCCAGTATAAGTTCGGCATTAAGGGTAAGTTGTGCCGTTTTTCTGACCATCATTCCTCCTCTTCTCTTCTTTTATTTTTCTCTCCATCTACTTTCTCCTCTTCTTTTCACCATAGCTGAATCCTTCCACCACTCTACCCTACACTACCTTTTTTTCCATTATTCTAAACCTATAGTCGATTGCCTCAAAAAGCCAAAATCTCGAAGGACTGATTTCTTTTGTGCCGTTTTCTTCTAGGAAAAACCCTCTTATTCTCCCTTATTTTCTTGATCAATTCTCTTGTCCTCTGAACCCCAAGTTTCTGTTGACAAAGCCACTACAAAACCTCATCTTTTCTTCACTGTTACAAAAAGCTGAAAACGCATAGCCATAGGGTCATAGCCGAATTTTAAGATCACTAAAGGCTGAACTTTTGTTATCATTTGAGGGGTAGATCTGCATCAGAATCGAATAGGAGTTAATTGGAATCATTGACTGAAAGAACCGGTGGTAAGTTTTTTAACTTAATCCTTATTTCGGGTTTTAGAAAAGCCGAAATCCCTAAAGGTTAGGGGGCTGTCGATTTGGGCATATAGCTCTAAGGGATGTTATAACTGTTTTATTTTGATAATAGTGGGATCTAAAGGCTGTTGATCGAAGGCTTGGACAAGCGGAACGACTGGATCTAGACATAATCGCTAACTTAGGCAAAGGTAGCTTTTGGCCAAATGTGGTAAGGGGTTATTACGTAGTTCTTTTTTGATAAGTTAGAATAACGTGTTAGTAACTCAACTGTAGGTAGTACGTGTGTGGATCTCGTCAGCATATCATCGCAATCAGGTGTGTAACTGACATCCTCTCATAGCTAGATAGGCAAAAGCCGAAAAGCCGAAATGCCGAAAAGCCGGTATTTTGAAAACATGCGAGTGTGCGAATGCTCGTGAGATTAATAGTTTGATGTATGTGGTAAATTAAAGTGATAAGATTGCAAAGTGCACGATTCCGTGCATTTCGATGTTTTTGGGCTTAATGGGCCAAAAATCAGGATAGTGGGCCGACGGGCCCAATTCGGTAAGAAAACGCGGTAAGTGTTTCTGATCGTATGTAAATGGCTATGTTATGCGTGGAAACCTTAAGAATAGATAAATTACTTGAATACCCCTATGTATAGAAATTACTGATATACCCCTAGGTGCAAAAAGTACCATTATACCCCTAGGGATTACTTTTGACTAAAAAGCATGATGATTTAATTCTGTATGATGTATGCCATGATTGTATATCTGCTGCATGGGGACATGGGTTATATTATGGAGGAAGCGTCCTGGTGGCTATGCCACAATTATCTGATCTGGTGGCTCTGCCACATATATCTGTTCTGGTGGCTCTGCCACGATTATCTCAGATCTGGTGACTCTGTCACATTATACATTCGCGACCATTTGCATATTTCGTGTGTGTAGCGGTTGGGTGGGTCGAGTAGTCTCCCACATGGTGAAAGGTTGGTATGGGGTGCATGTGGTTGGATATGGGTTGGGTTTTGCATAAACATGTGATATCTGTCCTGTTCGCATTCGGGCCTATGGGCTCTATTCGACTTCATTCAGGCTAAGGCCAACTTATTCATCTCTCGTGGTTTGAGCAGATATAGGCTATGGTTGGGTTAATTTACACATTGAGTTTCCCCAAACTCACCCTTTATTTTCATCCACGCAGGTAATCCCCAACCATAGTGGGCTTGGAGCTGTGAGGGATTCGGAATGGCCACACGTTCTGCAAGTTTGACTCTCTTCCGGTGAACTAGACATTTATTTTACGTTTAAGGTTTCGGCTTTTTTTTTTTAAAATTGTAATAAGGCCGCTTAATTATTTTTTGATGGCTTCAAGATGTTTTGTTAAGGTAGGTGATACTTATATTTAACTGTTGGAATTGGATAGCTTTAGGGCGTGTTTTCAAAAACAGTAATTGATTTCAAAATAACACGACAACAAGTAAAGCTTCTGCAATGAAAATATTTTTCAAAATTAATCACTTTTCCTAAAAAGGACTTAATCCAATTGGTTTCCTGGAAATATACATGACGTTAACATGTGGCAATGGCGGTGTGCATGTCTAGGATTGGATCCGAAGGGAGCTTGGTACTTAAGCATTCCGATGGACTCACCTCCTCCTTTCCGGTTTCTTACCTGGTGCTCAGCTTCCATTCACCTTAATCTGCATTTGAAACTATCTCTTAAAACACTAAGTAAGTTTTTCTAGAACAATAACCTGAAATATTTTGAACGCTTCGATGTGGCATGTCGGATCCGGCCATAACGTTTGAGCCAGGTTAGGGTGTTACATTCATACAGATAAATGATAAATCGTTTTTTTATAGATTTTTTTCTAGCATCAATACTCGTTTTTTCTTAAAATATATCAAGAAGGAAAATTATTTAATAAATTGAACCAACACCAAAATTATTTATGAAAATAGGTTGAATTTACAACATTTGAACAAAAAGATCCATGTGATTTAGAGTCCTTAATTTTTGAGTCAACAAATGGATTAAAAAAAAAGGAAAGGAAATCCATTTAACTGATTTTATATTGATTCCAAATAGAAATCAAACTAATCCATTAAATAGATTTATCCGATCAATTTTTACTTGTCACTTCAACTATTAATTGTTTTAATCGTGAATGTTATAGACTGTCATATACTTAGCGAGAAAATATATTCATTTGTGAATGCGATTCATTCTATTACTTTATTTTCTCCATTTATTTCTGTTCATTTTTATTCATTTGGTTCTGCATGCAATTCATTTTTTTTATTTCAACGAGCTAGCGGAAGGACCAATTGAACATATATAATTAGGGCTCAAATGATTTACAATTAAGTTCCGGCTTTTTACCTATTCATTATAAATTTATCTAGTCACGAAGTCATTCCACTATAGTATCATGACTAAGCTCTCCCTAGTTATATACCATTAAGTGCTCGTTTAATGACCTTGTTATGAGTGTGTTACCCTTATAGGATAACCTTACTCTCTTTGTGATAAATATATTATCCCAATCTGATCTTATTTTATCTCATGGTAATCATTACATATTCCTTCATGAAAAATCAATTACTATAAAATAATAATCAAGTCATTTATCACAAAGACAAATGATCGTATTCACGTTTACTTTTCATCTATCATGTAATGCTGATGAGAGGATATCTGTGACAGCCCTAAATTGACCCTAGTCGGAAAGTGGTTTCGGGACGACGAAACCAAGTCTTATAAATAATTAAAGGTTATATTCCGTGTTTATGATGTGCGTAAATGCTTGTGTGATAGTTCCATACTTTAATTTGGTCAGTGTATGTGAAATTTATTAGTAGGGACTTATGTGAGACAATTTAGAAATATGCTAGGCAAGTGTTAAAATGGCCTATTAATATATGTGGGAAAGTGCTTGTCCTTGCATGTCAAATTAGCCAAATTGAAGCATAGTGGCCGGCCATGCTATGGGTGGAAACATGTCACAAACATGTTATGTTAGTGATGTATGTTAGGAAAAATAAAATAAGGGGCATGGTAATAAAATAATGAAAGGGAATATGATGAAAACAAAGAAAAAAAAAAGTGTGTGGTTGTTTCCCCCCCCATTTTGCCGAAACTAGAAAAAAAAAGAAGGCTTCATCCTTTGGTTCATCCTTGGCCGAAAATTTTAAGGAGGAAGGAAGAAGAAGGGTTGAAGAGGTTCGGCCATGCATGTAACTAGGCTAAGGTATGTTTGATGATGTTCCATGAGATGCATGCATGTTTTAGTTGGTAGCTTGAGTTCTACCTAGCCCATGGTCTAAATCTTGCTATGTGATGGAAATGACACTACCATGGATGCATCATTCTTGCTTGGTGTTGATGTCATTTACATGCTAAAAATGAAGCTTTGTAATGATGCATGTGATGGTGGATTGATGACTCTTGAATCTTCTTTTTAGCATTTTGAGTGAGACATTAAGTTCTTTGTTTAACCATGACCAAAATCGAAATGGTATGGTGTTGTGATGCATTCGGCCATGGTAGAAAGTAGAGGAGAAATATGGTTGTTATTCACGTTATTTGGATGAGAAATGGTAGTAAGGTGAAGAGCAAATGTTAGTGTTTGATTTACTAGTGTGTATGTGTGTATTAGCCGAGTTTTGAATTTGAAACAAAATGGCATGTAGTCAATACAAGTAACCATATTTGTAGGAAGTATTAAGCATATAATCGGCCTCAACCTAGATATGCATATTCGGCCAGATGAAATAGATTTGTGTTGTATGTGTGTTCGGTTAGAGGCAAGCATATTGATGCTTTTATCTTGGCTTAGATAATCGGCTAAAAGAGAGTGTGGGCTAAAATGTTGAGTTTGATTCATGATTTCCATATATATGTGGCTCTAATGCCTAATGTATATATGGGCTAAGTACTATGAGGTTCTCTTTTGATGTTCAAATGAATTGTGTTAAATTGCTTAATGTGATTAAAAATGCATGACCATTGTGTATTTGAGCTAAAGGGTGGCCATATGACCTATTAAACTCCTTGTCATACTCGGCCATAAGCTAGCATAATGAGACCTTAATAAGTTAAATTTTGTTTGAATTAGCTCAAGAGCTTAGAGGACCACAGTTGGATAAGGGAAAGGAAAAAGTGATCGAATAGCCGCTGAAATCGTTCGACCACATCCGAGGTAAGTTTTCGAGTAATGGAACTTAGATTATGATTTGATTAGATCAATTTTTTAAGCAAATCAAAATCATGCTCTTTGTATGTGGCTATTGAGCCGAAATTTCAAGTGTGATAAGTGTCTTGTGTTTGAGCTTTGGTAATGAAAATGAAATACGGATGTGTCATGATTTATTGATAAATGTACATGGTTATTCGAATGATGTCTGGGCTAAGTCCCGAAGGCTTTGTGCTAAGTGACTAAATCTAGACTAAGATCCAAGGCATTTGTGCGAGTTACTAATTAGGGCTAAGCAGAAGGCTTTAGTGCGAGTCACTAAACCGGGTTAAGTCCGAAGGCATTTGTGCGAGTTACTATAACCGGGCTATGTCCGAAGGCATTTGAACAGTAGCTATATCCGGTTAAATTCGAAGGTATGTGATTCAGAATGAGCGATCTTGCTGTAAAAATTTCAGTTAATACGCTTGTAAAATCCCAACAATGAGGTATGTTTCAGTATGTGCATTGGAATAGTTGATTCCTTGAATAATATTCGCTCAGTCGAGTAATGAGCTTCCGGTATTTGGCTAAGAAGATCCCTTATGTATGAATATAGGGGTTGGAATGTGAAGTAGGAATGATTTGAGAATATGTATATATGGAATTATCCGTTTAGTTATATGAATGCTATACTTGATGTGCTTAAATTCTTTGCTCAAAACTTACTAAGCATTTAATGCTTACTCCGTTTCTTTGATTCTCTGTTTTATAGATTTTGGTTCTTCAGCTATCGGACTCGGGATTTTGAAGTCGAAGTCGCCCACACTATCAAAGCTCCTTTTGGTATACTTTTGGTTGAACTTTGAAATGGCATGTATAGGACTACCCTTTTGTTGTTGGTCATGAACCCTTCGGTTTTGTGTAAATTTGGATAGCCATGCGAAAATGGCTTAAATATACTTTGATCATAGCATTATAATCATTTTGTATGTTGTCCGTCGAGAGGTATGGAAATGTTGGTAACGGTTAGCCATGGGAATGGTTATTCATGATCGCTTTTGGTATATGTATGACAAACTCTAGTTGATCCATGGAGGATCATGAAATAGGTAAAGTTTACCTTAAAAATAGATGCTGGCAGCAGCAGTGATGTGGATGTGAAAAATCACTAAAAATAGTAGGAATGGAATTAAATAATGAATAAATTATGTAATCGAACCTTGATGAATCTATTTTCATAGGAAAGTAACAAAACATTCATATGAGCAGTATATTATGAGATGTTAAAGTTTTCGTGATACAGGGCCAGAACGGTTTCTGGATCCCCTGATCTGACTTTGAAAATTCATTATAAATTAACCAGAGACATTTAGAAGTCATTCCATATATGTATAGATTCCTTTTTGAGTCTAGTTTCTGTAGAAACAAACGGTATCAGTATTGAAGCCCTGTACAGGTAGATATCCAAGTCGTAATGCATGAAGGTCAGTGTAGTCGCACCCTGTAACAGGGAAGACTTTAACTAATAAACTGTACTAATTGGCCTGACCAAAAATTCTAGAAAAAAATATGTAGATGGACATATGTGTCTAGTTTTAGGGAAAAATTACGAAACTGATTTTCGATTTTGGAACTCAAGATATGATTTTTAAGGTGACAGTGACGCAGTTAGCCAACTGCCTGGAAATTTTTTTAAATGGACTGTGAAAGCAAGTGATTTAAGTCTGCAAACCCCTCGTGTCCGACTCCGGAAGCAGTCTTGGGTACGGGGTGTTACAATTTTATTGATATCAGAGCTACGGTTTAGTCGATTCTAGGACTACCGTAATACGTTTGGGTCTAGCTATACATGCCATTATGTGATTATTTGATAGTGTGGTGATTTCTGACGTTTGCAAATGAGTTTACTTATAGTAATGGATCCCGATCCCGACCGAGCGGTAGCTGATGATCTTGAGAGTGTAGCGCCTGCTCCCGCACAAGGGACAGCGCCGGCGGACTCTCAACCTAATGCTAGTAATCCGAATGATGAAGCTAGACAAGCTTTCTATAGCGTGATGAATGATTGGTTCAACCAATACATTCGAACTAATACGGCTGTTCCACAACCTTCATTCCCGACAAACACAACCTCCGCACCTACAATACCTCTAGTAACTGACCAAATAAGGTCAAATAAGCCCCCAGTTGACAGAATCTGAAAACACAGGGCTACTGAATTTAAAGCCACGGACAGCGATGACGCCGAGCAAGCGGAATTTTGGTTGGACAACACTATCCGGGTACTAGATGAACTATCTTGCACACCTGATGAGTGCCTAAAGTGTACTATCTCCTTGCTACGTGATTCTGCCTACTATTGGTGGAATACGTTGACTTCTGTTGTGCCTAGAGAGCAAGTAACTTGGGAGTTTTTCCAAACCGAGTTTGGAAAAAGTATATCGGTCGAGATTTATGGATCAAAACGGAAGGAATTTCTTGAACTTAAACAAGGTTCCATGTCGGTTACCGACTATGAGCGAAAGTTTGTAAGGCTTAGCAGATGCACGAGAATGCATTTCCTCGAAGTCGTAATGTGTAAACGTTTCGAGGATGGATTGAATGATGATATAAAGCTGTATGTTGGCATATTGGAAATCCGAGAATTTGTGGTACTTGTCGAGCGAGCTTGCAAAGCCGAGGAGCTCAGTATCGAGAAAAGAAAAGCTGACATGGGAGCAAAGGAGTTTCGTAAGAGGTCTTCGGGGAAGCCCTTCCCACAGTCATCGAAGAAATTTAGAGATGGCTTAGGCCTGTCTAGAGACACTTCGGGCTTTTCTAGACGAGATCGCGATCGACCCCCTGCGAGTGCACGAGTCACTTTGGTCGCCAGTGTGGGAAATGATCGTCGAGATAGAACGGAGTGTCAGTATTGTGGTAAATGGCATTCGGGGAGTTGTAGATTCCATGACCACTCCTGTTACAAGTGCGGGTCAGTTGACCACTTCATTAAAGATTGCCCGAGGTTGTTTGAACAGAATGCAAATCAGAGTGGGAAACCGGGTGCTACCACTGCTCGAGGTAGACCATCTAGAAATACGGGCAATGCTAGTGGTGGTCAGAGAGGATCTAAGGATGCTACGACCAGATCTGAGGCTCGTGCTCCTGCTAGGGCTTATGCTATACGCGCACGCGAGGATGCTTCCTCGCCAGATGTTATTACCGGTACTTTTACTCTCTTTGATACTAATGTGATTGCTTTGATTGTAACACCCCGAACCCGAGACCATCGCCGGTGTCGGACACGAGGGGTTAACAAACCAAGTTCACTTGTTTTGCCCACCAATTTGACATTTCGGTCAGTTGGAAAAGCTGCGTCCACCGTCGCCTTAAAAATCATATCTCGAGTTTCAAAACTCAGAAACTGGTTTTGTAAATTTTCCCTTAATTTAGACTCTTTCGGAATTCTCCAGTTCCCACATCAGCTTTTTGTTTCTCCTTTCTAAGCTCTTCAGCTTTACAAGCTCGCTCAACAAGTACTACGAACTCTCGTATCTCGAGAATGCCAACGAACATCCTTATATCATCATTCAGCCCATCCTCGAGCGTTTACACATAATGGCTTGGACGAAATGCATTCTCGCTGCGTCTGGCTAAGCCTCACAAATTTTCGTTCGTAGTCGATAATCGACATAGAACCTTGCTTAAGGTCAAGGAATTCCCTTCGCTTTTGGTCGATGAATCTCGATCGATATACTTTTTGAACTCGGTTTGAAAGAATTCCCAAGTCACTTGCTCTCTAGGTACCACGTAAGTCGAGTACTCCACCAATAGTAGGCGACTCACGTAGCAAGGAGATGGTACACTTTAAGCACTCATCGGGTGTACAGGATAGCTCATCGAGCACCGGATAGTGTTATCCAACCAAAATTCAGCTCGCTTCGGCATCATCATCATCCGTAGCCTTAAATTCAGTGGCCCCATGTTTTCGAATCACGTCGATTGGGGGCTTACTTGACCTTATTTGGTCAGTCACCGGAGGTATTGTAGGTGCGGGGGTTGCATTTGTCGGGAATGGAGGTTGTGGAACAGCCGTGTTAGTTCGAATGTATTGATTAAACCATTCGTTCATCACACTATAAAAGGCTTGCCTAGCCTCGTCATTCGGATTGCTGGCCATAGGTTGAGAGTCCGCCGGCGCTGTCCCTTGCGCGGGAGTAGGCGCCACACTCTCCACATCATCAGCTATCGCTCGGTTGGGATCGGGATCCATTTCTATAAACAAACACAAAGTCAAATTGTCAGAAATCACCACACTATGGAGTCATCATTTAATGGCATGTATAGCTAGACCCCAAACACATCACGGTAGTCCTAGAATCGACTAAACCGTAGCTCTGATACCAATAAAATTGTAACACCCGAACCCGAGACCATCGCGGTGTCGGACACGAGGGGTTAACAAACCAAGTTCACTTGTTTTGCCCACCAATTTGACATTTCCAGTCAGGCTGGAAAACTGCGTCACCGTCGCCTTAAAAATCATATCTCGAGTTTCAAAACTCGGAAACTGGTTTCGTAAATTTTCCTAAATTTAGACTCATGTATCCATCCATGGATTTATTTCTATAATTTTGGTCCAGCCAATTGGTACAGTTTATTAGTTAAAGTCACCCATGTTACAGGGATCGACTGCTCTGACCTTTGCGCGTTACAACTTGAATATCTCACTGTACAGAACTTTAATACTGGTGCCGTTTATTTCTAATGAAACTAGACTCAAAATGGAATCTGTACATATAAGGCATGACTCCTAATTCTTTCTGGATAATTTATAGAAAATTTTAAAGTTGCGACAGGGGACCCAGAAACCGTTCTGGCCCTGTCTCACAATAGCTTTAATATCTCTTAACATGTAACTCCTATGACCATTTCGTTTCTTCCATATGAAAATAGACTCACCAAGGTTCATTTACATAGCTTATTCACTATTTAATACCATTCCTACAAATTTTGGTGATTTTTCACATTCACGTCACTGCAGCTGGCAGCATCTGTTTTAAGGTAGGTCTTACCTATTTGGTAGTCTCCATGAACCAACTAGTCTTGCCATACATAGGTTCATATATGATCATTTTAACCATGCCAATGGCTGATCATGTGACCAACATTCCCATTTCCAATCCATGGTCACATCATGACACCAAATATATACATATACAAACCGCAAATAGTCTAAGTCGATACTTCACTTTTACGAGCCATTTTCGCATGGCCGTACACAAATACATCACAACATATTTAACCAACAAGGGTAGTCCTATACATGCAATTTCAAAGTTCAACCAAAATTTATACCAAAATAGAGACGTTGATAGTGTGGATGACTTCGACTTTATTGATCCCGAATCCGATTGCTATCGAGCTAAATCTATAAAACAGAGAGCCAAAGCAACGGGGTAAGCATTTTTATGCTTAGTAAATCTCAAGGAATATAATCAACTCTAATTACAGCAATACATTCACATAGCCAAATGCATCATTTCATTAATACACATTCTTACTTCACACTTCATCATTATATACTTTCACAAAGTATCAATCAATTCAATAACTGAAATTCATTAGTCGATTGAGCGAATGTTGCTCAAACATGTCGACTTTCCAATGCACATATAAACGTACCTTATTCTTTGGGCTTCTCGAGTGTACTAATTGAATTTATTACAGCAACCAACACTCACCTCCAGCCCAAGATTCTTCAGAATATAACCGGATATAACCACGTGCACAAATGCCTTCGGGTCTTAGCCCGGATAGAATGTCTCGCACGAATGCCTTGGTCTTAGCCGGATGTAGCCACTAGCACAATTGCCTTCGGTCTTAACCGGATATAATTTCAGCATAATTGTCTTGGGCTTAGCCCGGATATCATTCAATTTCTCATGCACACATACATCAATAATCATTGGACATACATATTTCATTCTCGTTACTAAGGCTCAAACACAATTATAATCACTAGCATAATCGCTTGGGACTTGGCCGGGCATTATTCGAATACTCATACACACATAAATCAATAATCAATACATCCATATTTCATTCCACATAATTCAAGTAAGGTCACTTCTTGAGGACTTACCTCGGATGTTGTCGAACGGCTTTTACGGCTATTCGATCACTTTTTGCTTCCCTTGTCCAATTGTGGCCCTCTTAGCTCTTGAGCTAATTCAAACAAATTCAATTTATTAAAACCTCATTGTGCTAGCTTATGGCGAATATGACAAGGAGTTTAAATGGTCATATGGCCACTCTTTAGCTTGAATACACAATGGTCATGCACATTTTATACTACATCAAGCAATTCAATACAATTTATTCGAGCATCAAGGAAAAGCTAAGGCCTTCAATAGGCTACCCAAGGCGAATATTCATGTACATGTTGAGGCCAATTATGCACTTAATACCTCACAAAAACAGCATGCATTTTACTAGTTAATGCTTTGCATATTGTAGCTCAAAACTTATAATATAGCATCAAGCACTCATATGTGTGCTAGGCCGAATGTGCTTGCAATTTCACAATCATTCTTCAACATCTTCTTCTTTAAACAACCATATTCATCACTTAGTTCATAACCAAAACATCATGTGCAAACATATATATACATATGTGAGCATGGCAATTTCAAGGTGTCCATAGCCATCCAAAACACAAATTTTAACTAACATGCAAGAAGCATGAACCATGCTCATGAATGCATCATGGCGAATATGACAATCATGCCCTTTTCAACTTCAATCATGATTAAACAAAAGAAAACTCAAAATCTTACTCAAAAGTAGACAATCCATCATTGCATGCATCATCATCAAGCTTCACACTTAGCATGCAATGGCTTTATCACCATAACAACTTTGGCCAAATACCATTTCCATGGCATAACAAAGATTTGAGCCATGGCTAACATGCACATCAAGTTAGCAACCAAAACATGCATGAAACTCCTAACACAACCTCATACATACCTTAATCTTGATGCAAACTTAGCCAAATCTCCTTCTAGATCTCTTCCAAACCAAGCATGAAGCAAAATCCTCCTTCTTCCTTAGTTTTGGCTCAAAGAAAGGATGAACAAAATTTTTTCTTTCTTTCTCTACAACTCACGGCAATGGGGGGAATACCACACTCACACACATTTTTTTTCATTCTTTTCTTACCCATACACCTTTGTTTATTATTTCTCCCTAATGCACCAACAAAACATGTTTCATGACATGTTTTGCCCATCCTCTCTTGCCATGGCCGGCCACTTCATGTTGGGGGAAATTTGACATGCAAATCCCTTATTTTTGCATGCATGAGCAACTAGTCATCACACATTTCCCCATCATACTTTCAAAGTTCACTACTAGGTCCTTTCTAGTGATATTCGCATTTATAACACTAAATCGAAACATCAAAATGTCACACACAAATTAACACATATCATAGGCATCAAAATAAATTTTAAATTATTTTTATGCCTCGGTTTTGTGGTCCCAAACCACATCCCGACTAGGGTCAATTTTGGGCTGTCACAACTCTCCCCACTTAAGAGATTTTCGTCCCCGAAAATCTTACCGTAAATAGGTTTGGATATCGCTCTTTCATAGAGTTCTCGGTCTCCCAAGTAGCTTCTTCTATCCCGTGCTTGAGCCATAACACTTTCACCAATGAACCCGCTTGTTTCGCAACTCTTTCACTTCTCGTGATAGGATACGAATCGGTTCTTCCTCATAACTCATATTAGCTTGAATTTCAATTTCGATGGACTAATCACGTGCGATGGATCGGATCTATAGCGTCAAGCATCGAAACGTGAAAGACATCGTGAACCTTTTGAGTTCGGGGCAAAATCAAACGATATGCCATCTGGACCGACTCGCCGGATATCTCATATGGCCCAATGAACCTCGGGCTCGGCTTGCCCTTACGGCCGAATCGAGTATCTTTTTCCAAGGCGGTACCTTGAGAAACACTTTATCACCCACGATACTCGATATCCTTACGCTTCAGATCCGCGTCGACTTTCGACGATCGGAGGCTATCTTCGACTTTCACGGATTACTTTCACTTTCATTCAAAGCATCTCTAATCAAATCCACCCGAAAATCTTGCTTTCACCGAGCTCGGTCCAAAACAATGGTGTACGGCATTTACGATCGTACAAGGCCTCGTAGGGTGCCATCTTAATACTTGATTGAAAGTCGTTGTTGTAAGCGAATTCAATCAACGGCAAATACCGCTCCCATGAACCACTAAACTCGAGGACGCAACATCTTAACATATCCTCAAGTATCCGAATTATCCGCTCGGATTGACCATCGGTTTGGGGTGAAAGGCGGTCTTTGAAATGCAACTTGGTACCCAAAGCTTCTTGCAACTTTTTCCAAAATCGTGAGGTAAATCTCGGATCTCTATCCGACACGATGGAAATAGGCACCCGTGTAATCTCACAATCGAGAAACGTACAATTCGCTAATTTGTCCATTGAAAAATCCGTGACGACGGGGACAAAGTGGGCCGACTTAGTCAATCTATCTACCACGACCCAAACCGCATCCTTCTTACTTGCGACAATGGCGGTCCGGATACAAAGTCCATTGTGACTCGATCCCATTTCCACTCGGGTATCGTGATTGGCGAAGTAATCCACGAAGGCACCGATGTTCCGCTTTCACTTGTTGACATATTAAACATCTCAAACAAAGTCGGAGATGTCTCGCTTCATACCATGCCACCAAAACCGACGTTTCAAATCATTGTACATCTTCGTACTCCCGGGTGGATTGCCATTCGGCTACAATGGGCTTCATTGAATTATCGAAATGAGTTTCAATTCTTTGGAACACAGACGACTTTTGAACCTCAAACAATCGTCATCGTCCATTTGAAATTCGAGTCCTTGTTCGAACACACTCAACCCGCTTTTGCGACCAACTCGTCGTCGACTTTCTCGAGCTTCTCGAATTTGATGTATCAATAGTGGTTTGGCTTTCAATTCAGCTACTAACACACTATCGATCGAGCAGACAAGTGCACGTTCATCGCTCGAAAGCGAATAATGATTTACGACTCAAGGCATCCGCAACCACATTCGCCTTTCCCGGGTGATAGTCAATGACCAACTCATAATCCTTTAATACTCGAGCCAACGTCTTTGTCGCAGATTTAAGTCTCTTTGGGTCATCAAATATTTGAGACTTTTGTGATCCGAGTACACATGGCACCTTTCACCAAATAAGTAATGTCGCCAAATCTTTAAAGGCGAATACGATGGCGCCAATTCAAGATCATGGGTCGGATAATTTTTCTCGTGTGGCTTTAATTGCCTCGACGATAGGCCACAACTCGACCTTCTTGCATCAATACACAACCTAACCCAAGTAGGGAGGCGTCGCTATAGATGACAAACTCTTTGCTTGGGACTCGGGTTGCACTAGAATTTGGGCTTCATCAAATAAGTTTTCATTGATCGAAACTTTTTGGCATTTCTCCATCCATTCGAACTTAACATCCTTTTGGAGTAGCCGTCATCGGCGTGGCTATCGTTGAGAAGCCTTTACAAATCGTCGGTAATAATAAAGCAAGCCCCAAAAACTCGAACCTCGGTAATATTTCTTGGAGGCTTCCAATTAAGTATGGCTGAAATTTTATTCGGTCGACTCGAATACCCGATGCAAATACCACATGACCCAAGAAGCTAACCTCTCTTAACCGAACTCACACTTGTGAACTTAGCATATAATTGCTTATCCCGTAAGATTTGCGGCACTAACCGCAGTGTTCAAAGATGTTCGGTCTCATTTCTTGAATAGACCAAGATGTCATCAATGAACACGACTATGAATCGATCCAAATATGGTCTGAAGATCCGATTCATTAAATCCATAAATACCGCAGGGGCATTAGTGAGCCCGAACGGCATCACTAGGAACTCATAGTGACCATATCTCTTTCTGAAGGCAGTCTTGGGTATGTCCGAATCTCGAATTCGCAATTGATAATAGCCCGATCTCAAATCTATTTTTGAGAACACTGAGGCTCCCTTCAGTTGATCGAACAAGTCATCGATACGTGGTAACGGATATTTGTTCTTTATCGTCGCTTTATTAAGTCGACGATAGTCGATGCACTGTACCGCATGGTTCCATCCTTCTTTTCACAAACAACACCGGCGCACCCAAGGCGAACAACTCGGGCGAGCAAAACCTCTATCCACCAATTCATGCAATCGAGCTTTCAACTCCTTTAATTCCGTTGGTGCCATACGATACGGAGCTATCGAAATTGGAGTGGTACCGGTACCAATTTGATGCCAAATTCTATTTCCCGAGCAGGTGGTAAACCCGCAATTCTTGTGGAAAACATCCGGTATTCACAAACCACCGACACGATTCGGGTTTCTTTTTCGATTCCTTGTCATCGAGCACGTACACAAGGTACGCCGCACCCTTTTCTTACATATTTTGGGCCAACATCGCTGATATTATAGCTGGCAACCCCTTTAAGTCCGTAGACTCAACCCGAATTATTTCATTATTCGCGCACCTCAAATCGATAGTCTTGTTCTTGCAATTTACAACCGCATCGTGCATGGTCAACCAATCCAAACCAAGAATAATGTCGAACTCATCGAACGGCAAAAGCATCAAGTCCGCCGGAAACAAGAACCTCGGAACACTAGGGGACTTTTCTTGCACACTTTGTTGACAAGCACGTAATGACCCAAGGGTTTGACACCGAATTACAAACTCAGAGACTCAAAGGCAAAGTCTTCTTGGATGCTAAGGTTTCACATATATATGAATGAGTAGAACCAGGTCAATCAAAGCAATCACATTTGTATTGAAAAGAGTGAAAGTACCGTAATGACATCCGAGAGGCAGCATCCTCACGTGCGCGATGGCATAAGTCCTTGCAGAGCACGAGCCTCGGATCGATGGTAGCATCTCTAGATCCTCTCGACCGCCATCGACATTGCCCATATTTCTAGGTGGCCTACCTCGGCGATGGTAGCACCCGGGTTTCCACTCGACTTACATTCTGTTCATGCATCCTCGGGCAATCCTTCATAAAGTGGTCGGCCGACCCACACTTATAGCGAGAGCGATCACGAAACCAACAGCTCCCGAATGCCATTTGCCACAATGTGGACACTCGCCCTCTCGGCGATCATTTCCACCATGGCGATCGAAGTGACTCGTGTGGTCACAGGGGTCGATCGCGTCCTCGTCTAGAAAAGCCCAAACGCCTCTAGACCGGCTCGCATCATCTCGAAATCTCTTGATGCTTGTTGAAGAGACTTTCACGAGGACCTCTTCGAATTCTCCGGTTCCACATCGCTTTTGTTTCTCCTTTCTAAGCTCTTCACTTTACAAGCTCGCTCAACAAGTACTACGAACTCTCGTATCTCGAGAATGCCAACGAACATCCTTATATCATCATTCAGCCCATCCTCAAGCGTTTACATAATGGCTTGGACGAAATGCATTCTCGCGTCTGGCTAAGCCTCACAAATTTTCGTTCGTAGTCGATGGCGACATAGAACCTTGCTTAAGGTCAAGGAATTCCTTCGCTTTTGGTCGATGAATCTCGTGATATACTTTTTTTGAACTCGGTTTGAAAGAATTCCCAAGTCACTTGCTCTCTAGGTACCACGAAGTCGAGTACTCCACCAATAGTAGGCGACTCACGTAGCAAGGAGATGGTACACTTTAAGCACTCATCGGTGTACAGGATAGCTCATCGAGCACCGGATAGTGTTATCCAACCAAAATTCAGCTCGCTTCGGCATCATCATCATCCGTAGCCTTAAATTCAGTGGCCCCATGTTTTTGAATCACGTCGATTGGGGCTTACTTGACCTTATTTGGTCATCACCGGAGGTATTGTAGGTCTTGGGGTTGCATTTGTCGGGAATGGAGGTTGTGGAACAGTAGTGTTAGTTCGAATGTATTGATTAAACCATTCGTTCATCACACTATAAAAGGCTTGCCTAGCCTCGTCATTCGGATTGCTGGCCATAGGTTGAGAGTCCGCCGGCGCTGTCCCTTGCGCGGGAGTAGGCGCCACACTCTCCACATCATCAGCTATCGCTCGGTTGGGATCGGGATCCATTTCTATAAACAAACACAAAGTCAAATTGTCAGAAATCACCACACTATGGAGTCATCATTTAATGGCATGTATAGCTAGACCCCAAACACATCACGGTAGTCCTAGAATCGACTAAACCGTAGCTCTGATACCAATAAAATTGTAACACCCCGAACCCGAGACCATCGCCGGTGTCGGACACGAGGGGTTAACAAACCAAGTTCACTTGTTTTGCCCACCAATTTGACATTTCCAGTCAGGCTGGAAAACTGCGTCACCGTCGCCTTAAAAATCATATCTCGAGTTTCAAAACTCGGAAACTGGTTTCGTAAATTTTCCCTAAATTTAGACTCATGTATCCATCCATGGATTTATTTCTATAATTTTTGGTCCAGCCAATTGGTACAGTTTATTAGTTAAAGTCACCCATGTTACAGGGATCGACTGCTCTGACCTTTGCGCGTTACAACTTGAATATCTCACTGTACAGAACTTTAATACTGGTGCCGTTTATTTCTAATGAAACTAGACTCAAAATGGAATCTGTACATATAAGGCATGACTCCTAATTCTTTCTGGATAATTTATAGAAAATTTTTAAAGTTGCGACAGGGGACCCAGAAACCGTTCTGGCCCTGTCTCACAATAGCTTTAATATCTCTTAACATGTAACTCCTATGACCATTTCGTTTCTTCCATATGAAAATAGACTCACCAAGGTTCATTTACATAGCTTATTCACTATTTAATACCATTCCTACAAATTTTGGTGATTTTTCACATTCACGTCACTGCAGCTGGCAGCATCTGTTTTTAAGGTAGGTCTTACCTATTTGGTAGTCTCCATGAACCAACTAGTCTTGCCATACATAGGTTCATATATGATCATTTTAACCATGCCAATGGCTGATCATGTGACCAACATTCCCATTTCCAATCCATGGTCACATCATGACACCAAATATATACATATACAAACCGCAAATAGTCTAAGTCGATACTTCACTTTTACGAGCCATTTTCGCATGGCCGTACACAAATACATCACAACATATTTAACCAACAAGGGTAGTCCTATACATGCAATTTCAAAGTTCAACCAAAAATTTATACCAAAATAGAGACGTTGATAGTGTGGATGACTTGACTTTATTGATCCCGAATCCGATTGCTATCGGCGAAATCTATAAAACAGAGAGCCAAAGCAACGGGGTAAGCATTTTATGCTTAGTAAATCTCAAGGAATATAATCAACTCTAATTACAGCAATACATTCACATAGCCAAATGCATCATTTCATTAATACACATTCTTACTTCACACTTCATCATTATATACTTTCACAAAGTATCAATCAATTCAATAACTGAAATTCATTAGTCGATTGAGCGAATGTTGCTCAAACATGTCGACTTTCCAATGCACATATAAAGCGTACCTTATTCTTTGGGCTTCTCGAGTGTACTAATTGAATTTATTACAGCAACCAACACTCACCTCCAGCCCAAGATTCTTCAGAATATAACCGGATATAACCACGTGCACAAATGCCTTGGTCTTAGCAGGATAGAATGTCTCGCGACGAATGCCTTGGTCTTAGCCGGATGTAGCCACTAGCACAATTGCCTTGGTCTTAACCGGATATAATTTCCAGCATAATTGTCTTGGGCTTAGCCGGATATCATTCAATTTCTCATGCACACATACATCAATAATCATTGGACATACATATTTCATTCTCGTTACTAAGGCTCAAACACAATTATAATCACTAGCATAATCGCCGGGACTTGGCCGGGCATTATTCAATACTCATACACACATAAATCAATAATCAATACATCCATATTTCATTCCACATAATTCAAGTAAGGTCACTTCTTGAGGACTTACCTCGGATGTTGTCGAGCGGCTTTTACGGCTATTCGATCACTTTTGCTTCCCTTGTCCAATTGTGGCCCTCTTAGCTCTTGAGCTAATTCAAACAAATTCAATTTATTAAAACCTCATTGTGCTAGCTTATGGCGAATATGACAAGGAGTTTAAATGGTCATATGGCCACTCTTTAGCTTGAATACACAATGGTCATGCACATTTTATACTACATCAAGCAATTCAATACAATTTATTCGAGCATCAAGGAAAAGCTAAGGCCTTCAATAGGCTACCCAAGGCCGAATATTCATGTACATGTTGAGGCCAATTATGCACTTAATACCTCACAAAAACAGCATGCATTTTACTAGTTAATGCTTTGCATATTGTAGCTCAAAACTTATAATATAGCATCAAGCACTCATATGTGTGCTAGGCGAATGTGCTTGCAATTTCACAATCATTCTTCAACATCTTCTTCTTTAAACAACCATATTCATCACTTAGTTCATAACCAAAACATCATGTGCAAACATATATATACATATGTGAGCATGGCGAATTTCAAGGTGTCCATAGCCATCCAAAACACAAATTTTAACTAACATGCAAGAAGCATGAACCATGCTCATGAATGCATCATGGCGAATATGACAATCATGCCCCTTTTCAACTTCAATCATGATTAAACAAAAAGAAAACTCAAAATCTTACTCAAAAGTAGACAATCCATCATTGCATGCATCATCATCAAGCTTCACACTTAGCATGCAATGGCTTTATCACCATAACAACTTTGGCCAAATACCATTTCCATGGCATAACAAAGATTTGAGCCATGGCTAACATGCACATCAAGTTAGCAACCAAAACATGCATGAAACTCCTAACACAACCTCATACATACCTTAATCTTGATGCAAACTTAGCCAAATCTCCTTCTAGATCTCTTCCAAACCAAGCATGAAGCAAAAATCCTCCTTCTTCCTTAGTTTTGGCTCAAAGAAAGGATGAACAAAATTTTTTCTTTCTTTCTCTACAACTCACGGCAATGGGGGGAATACCACACTCACACACATTTTTTTTCATTCTTTTCTTACCCATACACCTTTGTTTATTATTTCTCCCTAATGCACCAACAAAACATGTTTCATGACATGTTTTGCCTATCCTCTCTTGCCATGGCCGGCCACTTCATGTTGGGGGGGGAAATTTGACATGCAAATCCCTTATTTTTGCATGCATGAGCAACTAGTCATCACACATTTCCCCATCATACTTTCAAAGTTCACTACTAGGTCCTTTCTAGTGAAATTAGCATTTATAACACTAAATCGAAACATCAAAATGTCACACACAAATTAACACATATCATAGGCATCAAAATAAATTTTAAATTATTTTTATGCCTCGGTTTTGTGGTCCCGAAACCACATCCCGACTAGGGTCAATTTTGGGTCATCACATTGATTGACCCCGGTTCTACCCATTCATATATATGTGAAACCTTAGCATCCAAGAAGACTTTACCTATTGAGTCTCTCGAGTTCGTAATTCGGTGTCAAATCCCTTGGGTCGTTACGCTTGTCGACAAAGTGTGTAAGAAATGTCCCTAGTAATCCGAGGTTCTGTTTCCGGTCGATTTGATGTCATACCGTTTGACAAATTTGATGTTATCCTCGGTATGGATTGGTTGATCAGTACATGATGCAATTGTAAATTGCAAAAGAAAAACCATCGATTTGAGGTGTGTAAATAACGAGATAATCCGAGTCGAGTCTACTGACTTGAATAGGTTACCAGCTATAATATCGTCGATGTTGGTTCAGAAATATGTAAGAAAGGGGTGCGAAGCATACCTTGCGTATGTACTTGATGACAAAGAATTGGAAAAGAAACCCGAATCTGTGCTGGTGGTTTGTGAATACCCGGATGTTTTTCAGAAGAATTACCGGATTACCACTGCTCGACAGGTAGAGTTTGGTATTGAGCTTGTACAGGACTACGCCGATTTCGATAGCTCAGATCGTATGGCACCAACCGAGTTAAAAGAGTTGAAAGCTCGGTTGCAAGAATTGACGGATAGAGGTTTCGCTCGACCAAGTTTCTCACCTTGGGGTGCACCGGTATTGTTTGTGAAAAGAAGGACGGAACCATGAGGTTGTGCATCGACTATCGTCGGTGAATGAGGTGACAATAAAGAATAAATATCCGATGCCACGTATTGACAATTTGTTTGATCAACTAAAGGGAGCCTCGGTGTTTTCAAAGATAGATTTAAGATCGGGTTATTACCGATTCATGAATTCGAGATTCGGATATACCCAAAGCGCTTTCGAGCGAGGTACGGCCACTACGAGTTCTTAGTGATGCCGTTTGGGCTCACTAATGCCCTGCGGTATTTATGGATTTGATGAGTCGGATCTTGACAAGATTTGGACCGGTTCGTAGTTGTGTTCATTGATGACATCTTGGTCTATTCAAGAGATGAGACCGAACATCTTGAGCCCCGAGATTAGTGTTGCAAATTTTACGGGATAAGCGGTTATATGCTAAGTTCGAAGAAGTGTGAGTTCGGTTAAGAGAGGTTAGCTTCTTGGGCCATGTGGTATCCGTGATCGGTATTCGAGTTGACCGAGCAAAATTTCAGCCATACTTAACTGGAAGCCTCAGAAATATTCTTGAGGTTCGAGCTTTTGGGACTTGCCGGTTACTATCGACGGTTTGTAAAAGGTTTCTCGATGATAGCCACACCAATGACGAAGCTACTTCAAAAAGATGTTAAGTTCAAATGGATGGAAAAATGTCAGAAAAGTTTTGATCAACTGAAAACTTATTTGACTAAAGCTCCAATTCTAGTGCAACCCGAATCAGGCAAAGAGTTTGTCATTTATAGTGATGCCTCCCTACTTGGGTTGGGTTGCGTATTGATGCAAGAAGGTCGAGTTGTGGCCTATGTGTCGAGACAATTAAAGCCACAAGAGAAAAATTATCCGACCCATGACCTCGAATTAGCTGCCATCGTATTCGCCTTGAAAATATGGCGACATTACTTATTTGGTGAGAAGTGCCATGTATTTTCGGATCACAAAAGTCTCAAATATTTGATGACTCAAAGAGACTTGAATCTGCGACAAAGGCGTTGGCTTGAGTTGTTTAAAGATTATGAGCTTGCCATTGATTATCACCCGGGAAAGGCTAATGTGGTTGCGGACGCCTTAAGCCGGAAATCACTATTTGCTTTACGAGCGATGAATGTACACTTGTCTGTTCTACCCGACAATGTGTTAGTAGTTGAATTAAAGGCCAAACCATTATTGATTCTTCAAATTCGCGAAGCTCAGAAAGTCGACGATGAATTGGTTGTAAAACGGGCTGAATGTGTTCCGAATATGGAATCCGAATTTCAAATTGATGACAACGATTGTTTGAGGTTCAGAAGTCGTTTGTGTGTTCCAAGAAATTCAGAACTCATTTCGATGATTCTGAATGAAGCTCATTATAGCCGAATGTCAATTCACCCGGGGAGTACGAAAATCTACAACGATCTGAGACGCCAGTTTTGGTGGCATGGTATGAAACGAGACATTTCCGATTTTGTTTCGAAGTGCTTAGTGTGTCAGCAAGTGAAGGCGGAACATCAAGTGCCTACGGGTTTGCTTCAGCCGATCATGATACCTGAATGGAAATGGGAACGAGTCACGATGGATTTTGTATCTGGGTTGCCAGTGTCGGCAAGTAAGAAAAATGCAATTTGGGTCGTTGTTGATAGACTGACTAAGTCGGCTCACTTTATCCCCGTACGTACGGATTTTTCATTGGATAAACTAGCTGAATTGTATGTTTCTCAGATTGTGAGATTACACGGGATACCGATTTCTATTGTGTCGGATAGAGATCCGAAATTCACCTCGCGATTTTGGAAGAAATTGCAAGAAGCTTTGGGTACCAAGCTGCATTTTAGCACCACTTTTCATCCACAAACCGATGGTCAATCCGAGCGGATAATTCAGATACTTGAGGACATGTTGAGATGTTGCATCCTCGAGTTTAGTGGTTCGTGGGAGCGGTATTTACCTTTGATTGAATTCGCTTACAACAATAGTTTTAAATCAAGTATTAAGTTGGCACCTTACGAGGCTTTGTACAGGCGTAAATGCCGTATGCCATTGTTTTGGACCGAGCTCGGTGAGAGTAAAATTTTTGGAGTGGATTTGATTAAAGATGCTGAACAGAAAGTAATAATAATTCGTGAAAGTCTGAAGGCAGCATCAGATCGTCAGAAGTCGTATGCGGACTTAAAACGAAGAGATATTGAGTATCAGGTGGGAGACAAAGTGTTTCTTAAGGTCTCACCTTGGAAAAAGATACTCAGATTTGGCCGTAAGGGCAAACTGAGTCTGAGGTTCATCGGGCCATATGAGATATCCGAACGAGTCGGTCTAGTTGCGTATAGATTGATTTTGCCCCCTGAACTTGAAAAGATTCACGACGTCTTTCATGTTTCGATGCTTCGACGTTATAGATCTGATCCATCACACGTAATTAATCCACCAGAGGTTGAAATTCAACCCGATATGAGTTATGAAGAAGAACCAATTCGTATCCTAGCTCGTGAAGTGAAAGAGTTGCGAAACAAAAGGGTTCCGTTAGTAAAAGTGTTATGGCTCAAACATGGAATCGAAGAAGCTACTTGGGAAACCGAGAACTCTATGAAAGAGCGATACCCAAAGCTATTTACCGGTAAGATTTTCAGGGACGAAAATTTCTTAAGTGGGGGAGAGTTGTGACAGCCCTAAATTGACCCTAGTCGGAAAGTGGTTTCGGGACCACGAAACCGAGTCTTATAAATAATTAAAGGTTATATTCTGTGTTTATGATGTGCGTAAATTCTTGTGTGATAGTTCCATACTTTAATTTGGTCAGTGTATGTGAAATTTATTAGTAGGGACTTATGTGAGACAATTTAGAAATAAGCTAGGCAAGTGTTAAAATGGCCTATTAATATATGTGGGAAAGTGCTTGTCCTTGCATGTCAAATTAGCCAAATTGAAGCATAGTGGCCGGCCATGCTATGGGTGGAAACATGTCACAAACATGTTATGTTAGTGATGTATGTTAGGAAAAATAAAATAAGGGGCATGGTAATAAAATAATGAAAGGGAATATGATGAAAACAAAGAAAAAAAAGTGTGTGGTTGTTTCCCCCCCCCATTTTGCCGAAACTAGAAAAAAAAAAAAGAAGAAGGCTTCATCCTTTGGTTCATCCTTGGCCGAAAATTTTAAGGAGGAAGGAAGAAGAAGGGTTGAAGAGGTTCGGCCATGCATGTAACTAGGCTAAGGTATGTTTGATGATGTTCCATGAGATGCATGCATGTTTTAGTTGGTAGCTTGAGTTCTACCTAGCCCATGGTCTAAATCTTGCTATGTGATGGAAATGACACTCGGCCATGGATGCATCATTCTTGCTTGGTGTTGATGTCATTTACATGCTAAAAATGAAGCTTTGTAATGATGCATGTGATGGTGGATTGATGACTCTTGAATCTTCTTTTTAGCATTTTTGAGTGAGACATTAAGTTCTTTGTTTAACCATGACCAAAATCGAAATGGTATGGTGTTGTGATGCATTCGGCCATGGTAGAAAGTAGAGGAGAAATATGGTTGTTATTCACGTTATTTGGATGAGAAATGGTAGTAAGGTGAAGAGCAAATGTTAGTGTTTGATTTACTAGTGTGTATGTGTGTATTAGCCGAGTTTTGAATTTGAAACAAAATGGCATGTAGTCAATACAAGTAACCATATTTGTAGGAAGTATTAAGCATATAATCAGCCTCAACCTAGATATGCATATTCGGCCACATGAAATAGATTTGTGTTGTATGTGTGTTCGGTTAGAGGCAAGCATATTGATGCTTTTATCTTGGCTTAGATAATCGGCTAAAAGAGAGTGTGGGCTAAAATGTTGAGTTTGATTCATGATTTCCATATATATGTGGCTCTAATGCCTAATGTATATATGGGCTAAGTACCTTGAGGTTCTCTTTTGATGTTCAAATGAATTGTGTTAAATTGCTTAATGTGATTAAAAATGCGCATGACCATTGTGTATTTGAGCTAAAGGGTGGCCATATGACCTATTAAACTCCTTGTCATACTCGGCCATAAGCTAGCATAATGAGACCTTAATAAGTTAAATTTTGTTTGAATTAGCTCAAGAGCTTAGAGGACCACAGTTGGATAAGGGAAAGGAAAAAGTTATCGAATAGCCGTCGAAATCGTTCGACCACATCTGAGGTAAGTTTTCGAGTAATGGAACTTAGATTATGATTTGATTAGATCAATTTTTTAAGCAAATCAAAATCATGCTCTTTGTATGTGGCTATTGAGCCGAAATTTCAAGTGTGATAAGTGTCTTGTGTTTGAGCTTTGGTAATGAAAATGAAATACGGATGTGTCATGATTTATTGATAAATGAACATGGTTATTCGAATGATGTCCGGGCTAAGTCCTGAAGGCTTTGTGCTAAGTGACTAAATCCAGACTAAGATCCGAAGGCATTTGTGCGAGTTACTAATTCCGGGCTAAGCCCGAAGGCTTTGGTGCGAGTCACTAAATCCGGGTTAAGTCCCGAAGGCATTTGTGCGAGTTACTATAACCGGGCTATGTCCCGAAGGCATTTGAACGAGTAGCTATATCCGGTTAAATTCCGAAGGTACGTGATTCGGGAATGAGCGATCTTGCTGTAAAAATTTCAGTTAATACGCTTGTAAAATCCCAACAATGAGGTATGTTTCGTATGTGCATTGGAATAGTTGATTCCCTTCGAATAATATTCACTCAGTCGAGTAATGAGCTTCCGGTATTTGGCTAAGATGATCCCTTATGTATGAATATAGGGGTTGGAATGTGAAGTAGGAATGATTTGAGAATATGTATATATGGAATTATCCGTTTAGTTATATGAATGCTATACTTCTGATGTGCTTAAATTCTTTGCTCAAAACTTACTAAGCATTTAATGCTTACTCCGTTTCTTTGATTCTCTGTTTTAAAGATTTTGGTTCTTCAGCTATCGGACTCGGGATTTTGAAGTCGAAGTCGCCCACACTATCAAAGCTCCTTTTGGTATACTTTTGGTTGAACTTTGAAATGGCATGTATAGGACTACCCTTTTGTTGTTGGTCATGAACCCTTCGGTTTTGTGTAAATTTGGATAGCCATGCGAAAATGGCTTAAATATACTTTGATCATAGCATTATAATCATTTTGTATGTTGTTCGTCGAGAGGTATGGAAATGTTGGTAACGGTTAGCCATGGGAATGGTTATTCATGATCACTTTTGGTATATGTATGACAAACTCTAGTTGATCCATGGAGGATCATGAAATAGGTAAAGTTTACCTTAAAAATAGATGCTGGCACCAGCAGTGATGTGGATTTGAAAAATCCCTAAAAATAGTAGAAATGGAATTAAATAGTGAATAAATTATGTAATCGAACCTTGATGAATCTATTTTCATAGGAAAGTAACGAAACATTCATATGAGCAGTATATTATGAGATGTTAAAGTTTTCGTGATACAGGGCCAGAACGGTTTCTAGATCCCCTGATCTGACTTTGAAAATTCATTATAAATTAACCAGAGACATTTAGAAGTCATTCCATATATGTATAGATTTATTTTTGAGTCTAGTTTCTATAGAGACAAATGGCATCAGTATTGAAGCTCTGTACAAGGAGATATCCAAGTCGTAATGCATGAAGGTCAGTGTAGTCGCACCCTGTAACAGGGAAGACTTTAACTAATAAACTGTACTAATTGGCCCAACTAAAAATTCTAGAAAAAAATATGTAGATGGAAATATGAGTCTAGTTTCAGGGAAAAATTATAAAACTGATTTTCGAGTTTTGGAACTCAAGATATGATTTTTAAGGTGACAGTGACGCAATTAGCCAACTACCTAGAAATTTTTTTAAATGGACTGTGAAAGCAAGTGATTTAAGTCTGCAAACCCCTCGTGTCTGACTCCGGCAACGGTCCCGGGTACAGGGTGTTACAATATCATTTACCCTTTAGTTGGGCTATGAATTCCACTATAATGGAATGATGCTACATACTGTAAAAGTCATAAAACTAACACACCAACTTTCGATTCATTATCTATTTGAACTTAGGTTTTTACTTGCATCAAAGTATACAAGTCATGCATACATAATCCTTCATTCACTCAAGATTAATGTATGCCATGCTATAAACGTCACAAGTGAATAAATCCATAAAAAAGATCTAAAACCTATTCTACTTAGGTCCTATCCGATGTACTGTGAGTCCAGTCAGTCATATCTATATCTTTATTTTCTAGAAGTCATCCGTTTTGATGCTCAAGACAAAATATCTCCCTAATTGGACTTGATAGGAGGTATATTGGTCTTTCAATAAATTTGCTCATTTTCTTATTAGACTAAAGGCATGTTTAGGTTATCTACTAATATAAGTTGCCTTTCTGTATTACAATCGACCAGATAATTTTGCTTAGTATTAGTTAAGCGTTAGATAACTAGTGATCCAATATTTGCTTCTATTTTTCTTTTTGTGCAAAAACTGCTGAGGATTATATATAGGAAATATTAATGTAATTAATGGATATTTTATTAAACTAGTTTGTTCAAAAAATACAAGTATACAAAGACAAATATACTACACTTAGGGCATTAGATCCAACAAATGGTCAATCATTGGGAAACTTTCTCCTTCAGTGAGAAGACCGCACATTACACCTTCCCATTAAGTGTTCATTCAAATTTGTCGAGAACCCTTTTAGTCATCTCCAACGAATACTCAATAGCTAATGTATCAATACCCTCAATCCATTGAAAACTTTAGCGTCATGCTTTTGTAACTTCTCAATTGGTGTTTTCTAAGCTACTACACTAGGTTGAGCCTGAGGGGTGCCTTTAGTAACCCTCACTAGTAGTCATCACATGGGAAAGTGTGTCTTGGTTTGGAACATTTTGCCCTTTAACACTTGGGATTGCCAATACTTTTGCAGACGGTACCTCAGGGGTTATATTCACCCTAGATTCTAGTAATACACTCTCAAGTTGAGGTGTACAGCTCTCAACTGCGTCACCATGGCATGTTTTAAATTGGAAGACATTTTCAATCTAAGATCATATGTAAGAAGGAAGGCAATAACAAAGTCTTACACAATTAAAAATCACAATTTAAAACACTTTGTAAAACTTTTAAGGCATGGACACTTGGCACTCTACGAAATTGAACTAGGTTTAGTCTTAGAATTGACTAAACCTTAAGCTTTGATACCATAAAATATAGCACCCCATACTTTGTTCGAAAGATTCGTTTTGAATACGAAGCATACATTGGTCAACTGAGCGACATAACTAATCAATTATACAAACAATTCATGTAGAACTCTAGTTATGAATATGTAAATTAAAGTTTCAAACACTCACATGTCACTAACAATAATATTTGAGCTTAAATAATCCTTAAAACATTGGTTGGAGGCCTAAATTTCAAAAACTAGGTGATGTGTCTCAATACCTAGGTCAATGTTTCATTAAATGGCCGCATGGCTTTAGACACTAGAGTCATGTCTTGAGATTTAAACTCTTACAACAGTTTGGCTATTGGCTTTGAATGTCTCAAGCTCGAGACATTCACATGGAGATACATGCTTAGCCTAATTTATTTCTCATGTCTCGAGACATGGTACTTAGAATTGTAAAAGTAAAATCAAAAGTGTAAAAATTCTACATAAAACATAAAATGAACATGCCAAATCATCTTAAAATTCTACCAAACATATATTCAACATATTTAATACATAAGAATACATCCATAACACAATTTAAACATGTCAGAGAATAACATAAACTAAATTTACCTATCCAAGTAAAGTCGTTAAGGAAAGACCTAAAATAAACAAGGTATGAACCAAAATTTGCTTAAACACATCAATCTTGCTATCATCATGCTACCAACATAGTTCAATCATCAAAATATGCTCAATACACCATCACATTTTCACAAGATCCGAGTAATGCAATTTATAACAGCTTAGTAGTTTAATTACCTACTTTTAACAACATACATGTCATACAATTTGAAACATTTGGAATCTTATATATAAACATTAAAAATTAAAATTCTTTATACTCAGATAAATCATAGAAATAATATCACTTAAAACTTTGCCAATGTGGCCAAAAACAAATGTGAAAATAACTTAAATCATTTAAAAAATATGGTTTAAAACTCAAACTAGTCCTAGGTACATGCCTTAACAAATCAGATTAAGAAAATAAAGTCTCTACAATATATTGTGAGAAACTTGAGACGAGTTGCTGCCATGTAAACCTTCACGCTTTACCTATAACTAGCACACATAAAACAATATGAAATGTTAAGCAAAGATGTTTATTGGTGTTTATTTGAATTCTAACATTACAAACATAATGGTTAATAAAAAAGCAAACTAGATACAAATGTTGAGGATTGACTAGTTGTCCAATCACTTGAAAGAGGCGGTAATGTTCTCTAAGATTGATTGAGATTAGGGAATTATTAATGAAGGGCCCAAGAATCTGATGCCCTTAAAATTACATTCAAGACTTAATATGGGAATTATGAATTCTTGGCTATTCCATTTGAATTATCTAACACACTACCAACATTCATGGATTTTATGAAAAAAAATCTTTCAATCATATTTGGATCAGTTTGTGGTAGTGTTCATCGAGGATTTACTTGTGTACTCTAATTCCGAGGATGATCATGATGCATACTTCTAGATTGTATTGCAAACTCTAAGGGATAAAAAAATGTATTCAAAATAAAGTAAATAAGACTTCTAGCTCTTTAAAGTGGCCTTTTTGGGTTAGATAGTATCATTAAAAGGGATCCGTGATTATCTTAAAAATATTTTGTAATGCCCCACATTTCTGATGCTTTTCTAGGAATTTAATTAGTATTTTGATATGAAAATTTGATTCCTATGGATTTATTTATTTTTGAATTATTAAGAAGTCATGAGTAAATATTTTATTTCATTTTCTAAATTTTAAGCTCAATTACATAAAAATAAAAGCTAATGGGAAAAGTAGTCATTTTTCCACTGATATGTCATATTTCGATATGAAAAATTAAGCTCTTTACACACTTAAAGAGCTTGATTTCGAGGATTTAGTTGAGTATTTTTATTTTTCTCGTACTTAGGTTAGTTTTTCCTTTAATGGTAAAATTTAGTTTATTTTATGTTTCGTTGAATAAAAATGTCAATTACATGTCGCTATGAACTTAATAGCGGCTAAGACATTTTCAGGAACTTAGTTGAGGAGAATGCAAATGCAAGTAAGAAGATGCAATGTTGCAACCTTGGGAAAGTGATGTTGCAACCTAGTGTTCCATGGCCCCAAGGTCGACATCACCTATGAATGTCGCGACATTGCTTGTTTTTTATCAGCTAAGGAGACAACCATCAAAATCGCAACATTCAATCTTTGATGTTGTAACACTGAGCCCTCTGATGTCAAGGTCGCAACATTCATCTTATAATGTCACAACATCCGTCCTAGACCTAGATTGAAGAAGTCGAGCAAGGTTGAGTCACAACCTTTAATGTTGGAACCTAAAGCCCCCTAATGACAATATCGTGACATTGGTCATAAAATGTCAGGACTTGAGCATAACACAATCAAATTTAAGAGGGTACCATGAAGGAATCCTAAGTCAAAGTTACCTTATTAAGTTTATTAATAAGGATATTTTTGTAATTGATGTATTAAAAATGATTTGCCTATAAATACTACTCTAAACAATTACAAATTACTTTATTTTCTCTTTTCAATTAAATAAATTACCATTTGGACTTTCAATTATTTTATGGATCGAAGTGTCCTCTCTATTGAATCAATAATTTTCTAGACAATTCCTAAGTAATTCATCTTATGCTTTATATTTATTGTATGAAATTTAATTCTTTGTTTAATTGCATGATGGGTATGTGCTAAATTGCTTGGGTGATTGGTTTATTGAAATGCTTGCATGTGAATTTATTAAATGAGAACATTGGTAATTGAGTCTCTTATGTTGGAAAAATATGGACATCACATGTATAATAAGAATAATTAAATATTTTTTACTATCATAAAAAGGTTAGTCCAAATTAAAAGTGATCTAATTTGGTTAGGGCTTATTGGACTTCAATTATTAAATAAAGTATGAGCTAAACATGTGTAAATACTTTAGTAACTAATTTCTAATTGATGATCGGCTGATTAGAAATTAAGATTAATGTGCAAAAGTTATATATTAAGGTTATGGCCTCCAAATTACTTTTGTGTAGATATTCTAAATTATATACGTGTAAATTTGAAAGATCAAAACAACAAGACTTGAAGATTTCAAGATATCAATGGATTCAGATATTGGAAACATGAAAATATACACACTTTTTCATGCCCCTTTTAACTCAAATTCATGCAGTTTCGCTAAAATCCTTGTCAAAAAATATTTAATTATGATAAAATAATTAAATTGTACTTAGAATATTAACATGTTGAATTTTACTTAATTTTATAATAAATTTTGATTAATTTTGATCATTTTCTACAGATTCACACAAAGGGTGAATAACAGCTCAATAGACACTACTAGAAGCACAAAACTGAGAAGCAATTTTGAAGCATCAAGGCGAATTAATTTTTCAGCCTAAGACGGTCCAAATTATGTGTATTAATTCATAATATAATTAATTTTAATTTTAATCCAATTTAATTTGGGTTAAATAAATTATTATTAATTAATTATGAAAAGTGACCTAGTTGAGCTGAACTGAGAAAACCGATCCAACCAAGCACTAGGCAGCCCAAAAACGTCCCACATACAGACTCAATCAGCTTGCTTGGCTGATTATTTAACTAGCAAAATGGCCCTTGAAGACTCCTTCAAATTGCATTCAAACCCTTCCACTATTTATGCTTTCTAGATTTGCCCCTACCTTAAAATAGCAAGTTTGAATTCTTCAAACTTGCCACATGTGTGGCCGGCCATGGGGGGACTCTATTGTTGCTGATTTTTGATAATTTCAGCAGCCATCTCAACCTATAAATACCCCCTTTTCTGCTCACTTCAAACACATCTCAACCCTTCTCATCTCTTCACTTCTCTCTCATTTTTCTTTCTTCATTCCCTTTTGTTGTTCTTCATTTTCTTCTCATATTCCCTTGCCGATTTCACGTCTTGTAAAAGAGTCAATAAACCACCTTTTGGAGCAGCATTCTAGTGTTTGTAGAAGCCTCAGTTCGACAAAAACAAGCGGGGAAAGAGGGGTGGGGCAAACTAGTCAAGCCATGGAGAAAATACTGGATTTGATTCTTGTTCCTTATCATTTTAATTTTATTGTTGTTATAATGAACATGTAAATGAATATTTGTGATATTGATATGTTCAATTTAATTAATATGGTTTAAATTTAATTCGTATTAGGTTGATTGTATTTCGTCTACTTAATTTATTAAAATTGTGTTTGTGTTGTTATAGGCCTCGGTAAGATGTTTGATTAAGTAAAACCATGACTAAGTTATTCTTTCATTACAATTGTAAGGTAACTAATGAATTAATTATTTAAACGGATTGAAATTGTAATTAATTGACACGATACTTAATCAGTGCATGTTTAATCATTTAAGGTAGTTGAGGGTTAAATTAGCAACGATATCTTACGATACATTAGCCTTGCATAGCTTGCAAGATTAATGTGATTAAACTGTTTCAAGGTAGAAATACATTGTTACCTCACATAATCTTTTATGTGCTTATGAGATTGAATTAATTGTTTGAATTGGTATAGAGATATGTACAAGAGATTATTTTAATTTCATAAGTATGTATGTACATTAAGACATTGGCTTATTAAAATTTGTTTAATCGGTTGAATTGATATAGAGATATAGTCAAGAGATAAATGAATTTTTGGTAAGTAAGTATGTTCATAAGTTTGCAACTTACCTAGTTGCAGTGAATTTGTTCATAACAACATAAGCATGAGTTTAATAATTCTAGTTAAGAAATGTAATTAATCTAACACAATTATATCATCTTGATTAAAATAATCTTTTGAAATCGTGCATTGGAATTTTTATTTTATTTTTATTTATTTTACTTAGTTAAAATCCTAGTTTTTAATCACCTTCTCAAATCAAAATATTTTTCCTCACCAAAGTGTTTTTAAAATTGCATTCATAAATAATTCTTTTCATAGTCCCTGTGAGTATGACAACTCGACATTTACTTGTCATTTTATTACTTGTTGCGATTATGTACACTTGCACATTTGTTGCGATTATGTACACTTACACATTTCTGTCGTTTCAAGTTTTTTGGCACCGTTTTCGGGTGCTGTTTAAAAAGTCATTATTTATGAAATTGTTAGTTTTGCATTTTGGTTTATTTTAACTTAATTAATTTTTTTGTGATTATTTCAGGTGTTTATGAGTATTGACCAATTTATCGATTTACTCTCTGTAAACCCTAAAATTGAACAAACTTTTCGATAGTGAAGAAGACAAGCGAGTCAGAGAAGGACCGAGGAGATGAACCTTAAAAATTTGAATCAAGGAAACAGAGCAAACCATGCTCAAAATCCTATCCTTATTGCTAATGATAGGGATAAAGCTCTAAGACAGTATGTCGTGCCAGTGTTTCATGATCTTAATCCGGGTATTAGGAGACTCGAAATTGAGGTACAACAATTCGAGCTGAAGCCAGTCATGTTCCAGAAGCTTCAAACGGTGGGCCAATTCAGTGGAACGCCTACCCATGATCCTCATCTTCACTTAAGACTATTTATGGAGGTGAATGATTCTTTCAAGTTAGCCAAAGTACCCGAAACTGCATTACGATTGAAGCTATTCCCGTATTCGCTAAGGGACAGAGCTCGAGCCTGGTTGAACTTATTGCCACCAAATTCAATTTCCACATGGCAAGAGTTAGCAGAAAAATTCCCCATGAAGTATTTCCCGCCGAGCAAGAATGCTAAATTGAGGAACGAGATCACTACTTTCCAACAAATGGATGATGAGTACTTGTATGAGGCATGGGAAAGGTACAAAAAATTATTATGGAAGTGCCCTCATCACGAAATCCCACATTGCATCCAACTTGAGACATTTTATAATGGTCTCAATACCCGCACAAGGATGGCAGTGGACTCTTCTACTAATGGTGCTCTCCTTTTTAAGTCTTATAATGAGACTTATGAAATCATTGAGAGGATTGCCAGTAACAATTATCAACGGCCAACTAATTGACCAGCGTTAGGAAGACGAGTCGCTGGAATACATGAAGTAAACGCTCTTACTTCACTTGCATTTGAGGTATCCTCAATATCTTCAATGCTTAAAAATTTTACCACTAATGGGTTTAATAGTTTTGAAGCACAACCACCAAATCAATTTGAAAATGTAGCCTCTGTCTATTACATGGAAGGACATCTGTTCAAAGAATGTCCATCAAACCCAGAATCCATGTATTATATGGGTAACAGGGAAGGACATCTGTTTGAAGAATGTCTATCAAACCCAGAATCCATGTATTACATGGGTAACCGGAACCAAAATTGAGGAAGGCAAGGGATACAATCCGATTTCTATAACCCATCGTGGCGAAAACCCAAATTTTTCCTGGAGTAACCAAAGGGTTGGAACCAGTAACACTTACACCCAACCTAGATTGACCCAACCACCTGGTTTCCCCCCAAAAAGTTCAGAAACCAATAAAGCTAAACCATCCAATAGCTTAGAGAACCTATTGAAGGCATACATGGTAAAAAATGACACCACTCTAAGGAATTTGGAGAATCAAATGGCCAGCTTGCAACTAAATTCAGAAATCGACCACAAGTTGTTTTACCTAGTGATATGGAGAATTTGAGAAATCCAGGGAAGAAGTATTGTAAAGCGTTGACATTAAGGAACAGAAAGACAATAGAGCCCAACACCGTCGAAGTTGAAAAGGAGCCAGGTGATGCTCAAGGCTCAGAGCAACCGAGTGTTGAAATTCTAGTTTCACCGAAACTTGAAACTGTAAAATTCGATAAGGCAACTTTTGAACTAGCTAATTCTGATAAACTAACAACTTCGTTAGATGCAGAATTACCACAGAAGACGAATCAACAAGTTCCAGTAAAGAAGCCTCCACCACCCAACCCTCAAAGACTTCAGAAGCAAAAGCAGAAAATTCAATTCAAAAAGTTCCTAGACGTACTCAAGAAACTTCATATCAATATCCCGTTGGTTGATACACTTGAACAAATGCCAAACTATGTCAAATTTATGAAGGATATCCTGTCTAAAAAATGAAGACTTGGAGAATTTGAGATGGTGGCCCTGACAAAGGACTGCAGTGCATATCTTCGAGACAAACTACCCTCAAAGTTGAAGGATCCTAGATGTTTTACCATACCTTGCAACATTGGAGCAACATATTATGGTAAGGCACTATGTGACTTGGGTGCGAGTATCAACCTGATGCCCATGTTAATATTTAAGAAGTTGGGGATAGGTAAAGTTAAACCTACTACGATTGCACTTCAATTAGTAGATCGTTCCTTAGCACATCCAGAAGGAAACATCGATGACGTATTGGTATGTGTAGAAAAAATTATTTTTCCTACTAACTTTGTGGTTCTAGACTTTGAAGCAGACAAAGAAGTGCCAATTATCCTAGGAAGGTCTTTTCTATCAAGCGGAAGGACCCTTATTGATGTGCGGAAGGGCGAGCTTTCTATGCGTGTTTAGGATGATTAGGTAACATTTAATGTTTTTAAGTCTATGTGATTTCCTGACACAATTGGTGATTGTTCTGCAGTTTTTGATTTAAAGGAATTAAACGTAGAAAAGGAACTCAACAATGTTGAGGACCCATTGGAACAAATTTTGACATCAGACCCTCCAAATGATGAAGAAGAGGATGAATACCTAGCTTTGCTAGAAGATAATCAAAAAGGATTTAATCCGCAATCCCGCTTTGAATCTTTGGAGTTAGAGAATAGGGATTATGCCCAACCAAAAGTGCCAATCAATGAGCCACCTAAATTAGAACTCAATGTACTTCCTTAACATTTAAAATATGTTTATTTAGGTAACGCTTCTACTTTTCCTGTGATTGTTTCAATGGAATTAACCATTGAGCAAGAAGAGAAACTCATTAAAACAATTCAAGAATGCTATCAGATAGACCATAGCCAATATTCACGGTATTAATTCATCTGTATGCGTGTACAAGATCATCTTGAAAGATGGCAAAAAGGGGACAATTGAAGGACAATAAAGACTGAACCCTATCATGAAGGACATGGTAAAAAAGGAAATCATCAAGTGATTAGATGGGGGTATAATTTACCCCATCTCAGACAATTCGTAGGTAAGTCCGATCTAGTGCATACCAAAAAAAAGAAGTATTACGATCGTTGAAAACGAGAATAATGAGTTGATACCAACTAGAACGGTTACAGGATGGAGAATTTGCATTGATTACCAGAAGCTGAACAAAGGGACTAAGAAAGATCACTTTTTTTTGCCTTTTTTGGACCAGATGTTGGATAGACTTACGAGGCGAGACTATTATTGTTTTCTCGATGGATACTCGGGGTATAACCAGATTATAGTAGCACCAAAAGATCAACACAAGACAACATTCACCTACCCATACGGTACATTTGCATTTAGACGCATGCCATTTGGTTTATATAATGCACCTGCTACATTTTAAAGATGTATGATGTCTATTTTTACTGATATGGTTGAGAAATACTTGGAAGTCTTTATGGATGGTTTTTCAGTATTTAGAAATACATATGATGATTGTCTAGCCAATCTAGCCAAGGTACTCAGGCAATACGAAGAAACAAACCTCGTACTCAACTGGGAAAAGTGCCATTTCATGGTACGAGAAGGTATTATTCTAGGGCATCGGATAACGAGACATGGAATTGAGGTAGATAAAGCAAAGGTAGACGTTATTGAGAAACTCCCACCTCTAACATCTGCAAAGGGTGTTAGGAGCTTTTTGGGCCACATCGGTTTCTATCGAAGATTTATCAAGGAGTTCTCCAAAACTGCTAAACCTTTATGCAAAATATTCGAGAAGGACACGGCATTCAAATTTGATGAGGAGTGCTTCAGAGCTTTTAAAGATTTGAAGAGCCAGTTAGTTTCAGCACCCATAATCGTCACACTAGACTGGGATTTTCCATTTGAATCGATGTGTCACATAAGTGACTTCGCAATAGGAGATGCAATGGGCCAGTGAAGGAACAAAGTTTTTCATCCCATCTACTACACAAGTCGAACTCTGACAGGAGCTCAACTGAATTATATGGTAACAAAGAAAGAGTTACTTGCTATTGTGTTTGATTTTGACAAGTTTCGAGCTTATGTTGTAGGTACCAGGGTGACTGTCTGTACGGACCACTCGACAATTAAGTACTTACTTGTCAAGAAAGATGCTAAGGCGAGACTAATCCGATAGGTACTTCTACTTCAAGAGTTTGATCTAGAAATCTAAGATCGAAAGGGAGTAGAAAACCATGTAACAGACCACTTGTCCATATTGGAGCCGCAAGAAGGGAATTCTCAACTTATACCCATCCAGGAGACATTTTCAGATGAACATATATTGAAGGTAAATCGTGTTCATAATACCCCTTAGTTTGCCGATATTGCTAACTATTTAGCTTGTGGTTTGATGCTGATTGATAAGATGTATTATCAAAAGAAAAAGTTCTTTCACGATGTGAAGTACTATTTCTGGAAAGAGCCATACTTGTTGAAAAAGTCTGCAGATCAAATGATCAGGAGATGCGTGGAAGAAGATGAAGTATATAAGATTCTATATCATTGCCACTCAGCTCTGAGTGGGGGACACTTCAGAGGTACATGTACTGTGGCCAAAGTATTGCAAGCTGGATTCTTTTGGCCAACACTATTTAAAGACGCGCTTGCTTACGTAAGGAGTTGTGATCGATGCCAAAGGGTTGGAAATGTCACCAACAGAAATGAGATGCCTTGAACAAACATCATTGAGGTAGAATTATTTGATGTTTGGGGTATTGACTTTCTCAGTCCTTTTCCTTCATCTTTTGGTCACAAGTACATATTGGTAGCAGTAGACTATGTGTCTAAATGGGTTGAGGCTGAAGCATATCCGACAAACGATGCTAAGGTTGTGATGAAGTTTTTGCAAAAACATGTGTTCACAAGGTTTGGAAACCCCAGAGCCATCATCAGTGATGAAGGGTCCCATTTTGTGAACAAGTGGTTGAAATGGTTACTCAACAAACATGGTATGAAGCACAAGGTTGCCACAGCTTACCACCCGCAGACGAATGGGCAAGCTGAACTGAAAAATAAAGAGATCAAAGGCATACTTGAGAAGATAGTTTGCCTGAATAGACAAGATTTGTCCAAAAGACTGGATGATGCTTTATGGACCTACAGGACAACATACAAGACACCTTTAGAGATGTCAGCATATAGGTTGGTCTTGGGGAAAGCCTGTCATCTGCCCTTGGAGTTAGAGCACAAAGCTTATTGGGATCTTCAACAACTCAACTTGGATCTTAAGCTTGTTAAAGAGAAATGGATGGTCCAACTCAATGAGTTAGAAGAATTCCGAATGTTCTCATACGAAAATGCTAAATTACTCAAGGAAATACTTAAGAAATGGCTTGACAAGCACATTCGAGTTTGAGAATTTGAAGCAGGTTAGCAAGTCTTATTATTCAATTCCAGATTAAGGTTCTTTCCAGGTAAGTTAAAATCATTTTTTTCCGGTCCATTTATGGTTCACCAAGTTTATCCATACGAAGTTGTTGAAATTCAAAGTAAAGGAGGTAATTTTTGAGTTAATGCTCAGCGCTTAAAACATTACAGGGGAGATAAAATTGAACGGGATCAAATCTCGTTCATTTTATCATATGATTAATTTTTCTTGTTATCCTTTTTAAATAAATGATTTAGGGTATATTTTCAGGATTAGTATGTTTAAATAAATTCTATCTAGGAGATTGGAACTTAACGGGGACCGCTTGTGACCCCTCCAATATTTCTTGGGAATTGATTTTAACATAATTTTCAAGAAATTATTCCTAAATGGAAAAATAAATTTAGTTTTTCAAATAAAAGGGTCAATTTTCATCCAAGTTTTAAATTGCAACTCAATTTCAAATTTTCTTTAAGTATAGGTACTTAATTGAATTATTTTCCAAATTTGGTTGCTCTTTTGTAAATATTAAAAATTAGATGTCTCTTTTTAGTAAATATTTTTAAAAGGCATCTAGAATAAATGTTTTAATTTAATAAATAAGATGATTATCATTAATATATAATTATATCCATTATAATATATATTAATTATTATCAACTTTGCATAGAATTAGGATTAGTTTAAATTTTATCATATTTTATTTAACAACTATTTATCTTTAATAAATTTATAGCAAATAATAATTTAATATGCATTATATTAATTATTAATTGTTCTTAACTCTATGTAGAATTAGAACTTAGAATATTTTAAATACTAAATTGCTCTAAGAATTCTAATTAAACTCCTACTCCTCTTACTATAAATTTCACCCACCATTTACATTTTTTTTCTCTAATCCCTAAATCAAACCTAGCATCCAAAACCCACCAAATCACCTAGTGCCACAGTTCCCAATTCCCTATAGCCACAACCACCTGGCAGCCCCATTCAGCCAGCAGCTCACATGCGCACTAGCAGCTCACACTGCTACTCCCGCTCGCTCCAGATTGACTCTCACGTACCTACTGGCGCATGCCAATGCACCAGCCCTGCTGTTCGCCCAATGATGCTGCCTGCTTGTTGCACATCTGCATGGTACACGCATATCCTGTTACTCCCTAGTATGCCGTTGCCGCCTTGCCACTCGCACCACATTATCAAGACACCCTACAAACATCTCTAAACTGACCTCTTTTGCTTTAGATTTATTTTCTTTGAGTTCTTAACTTTTAAAAAGATAAGGTAAGATAAATTTTCTCCTAAATATTAATTTTATTTAATTAATTAATTTTTCAATTTATTGAATTATTAAGATTTTATATTGATTAAATTTTTGAGAAAAAGTTTGTTTCCATCTTATGTTCAGGTTAATCATGCCTCGCAAGAGAACTCGTGCTTTTGCTCAAATTGACGAATCACAAAATAAATTCCACTGTGAGGAAGCCAAAGCGAGATACGAACGTAGTTTTAAGAATCAACAGATGCATCCAAAGAAGGCTTTACACTGAAAGAAAACAACTATTTTGATTTCATGGCGTGCATTCGACAAGTTGTTGAAGCTCTCAATTGGGAGTTGTTTTGTGAGAAAAGACCTAGTGCAGATGAGGAGTTAGTTCATGAATTTTATTCGAATTTGATCTCAAGCGAATTGACAGAAGTTTCTGTTCACAAAATCAAGGTACCAATAACCTCAAACTCTAATAATGAATTCTTTAAATTACCTGATTTCGAACACAACAAATATTCTTCCTTGATGGGCAATATTGTGTCTGAAAATCTGCAAGAAATCCTTGAGGAACTTACAGTTCTAGGTTCTAAGTGGACTGTACCAAAGTAAGGAATTCACACTTGTTGCCGAGAATATTTGACACCACTAGTGAAGGTATGGTTCTATTTCATTTGATTCAGCCTTATGCTTATTTCACATGGGACTACAATTTCATTACAGCGAATGGTCTTATTATACTAAATTTTAATTGGAAAGACCATTGATGTGGGAAAAATTATCCTAAGAGAAATGTCGAATTGTGTTGCTAGACGTTCTGGCCTAGCTTACTTCCCTTGTATAATAATCATTTTTGTGCTAAAAAGATAAATAAACCAGGGTACACAAATTGGGAACCTTACCGGATAGGAGGAGACTCTGTTCTACAGCAACGAGTTGAAGAAAGTGAGGATCTTGAAGAAGAAGAAGAAGATCCCACAGAGATCAAATCAATAAAATCAGTTGAAATTCCCAATAAGATAGAACCAATAGAACTAGTAACCAAATCTGACGTTGCAACTTCAATGTTTAAGACTCAATCACCTCACCCAATTCTTCGAGATGAGCTATCAAAGTTGATGGACATAATGCAACTTATGCAGTGGCAGCCACAAGCTTACTGGAGATAGTAAAAAATACGGGATGACTCAATGAGAAGTGCTCTTACAAAAATATACAGTGACCTATTTATTTTTGTACCTGAGTTTCCAGGTTTCATATTTGAACCATGGAGTCCAAAATCAAAGAGGGAGCGAAGTGATTCATGCAAAAACAAAGACAATGGAGCAAAGGACGAGTCAAATTCGGAGGGATATGCAAATAGATAAAAAGGGGGATCTTAACTTTATTTTATTTCTATTCTTAGGTTATTTAATATTTTAGGATTAGGTTTTACTAGGAATTTTTATTTTCGCATAATAAAATAAGAGGTGGAATTCATAAATAAAAAATGAAGAAGTTGTAAAGTGCAATAGATATATACATGTCTAGGATTGGATTTAGAGAGAGCTTGGTACTTAAGTAGTCAAATTGATTCACCTCCTCTTTTCTAGAATCCTACTTGGTTTATAGTATTTATTCACTTTTAAACAATGAGGACATTGTTCATCTTAAGTAGGGGACCAAAAAATTGAAATTATTTCTGCTCAGAATAAATTTTTCTTTCAGTTATGATTAGGTTATATGTTGTTCAAAAATTTGAAATTTTGTTAAGTCTGCAAAACTTCAATATGAATAAAGTTTGATTACTTCAATAATTGTTATGTTAACTGAAATATGACAAATATATTTTTAATAAACCATGTAAATCGTACATAAAATTTCTAGTTCCTTAGGAAAGTTAGGCGTGCATGAAAGTTTAAGTCTCTAGGATTGACTTAGTAGTTTCTTGAGGCGAAATCCTAGGAAGCATGGGAAGTTGAAAATGATTTAGGAAACTTTTGTTTGGACCGTTTGGGCCTTTCAAGCCAACGATGATGAATTTTTATCCTTTGGAACCCAACTTTGAGACTATATGGCCTAATTTTATTTGAACCCTTGCAATATTTAGCCATCACTTTTCTCGTAATTATCTTTAAATTGTCCCACACACTAGACTTAGTGCTATTCAGAATGTTCCTTGAAAATAAGTTTGAGGGAGTTGAAAAGAAGTATCAAATGCTTAAAAAATTGCAGTATATACAGTAAAATACTCATGTAAAAAAAGAGAGCATATGTTCTTTTCGAAGATAAAAAAGAGCATGTGAAAGTAAAGTAAGTTGGTATATTGAAGATAATTATTCTGAAGGTCCGATTGAAGCCGAGCCTAGGGTTTTTACCCTAAATTTACCTATCTTTTACCCACCCTTAGCCTAGCCACATTACAACCCTTTTAAAGACCTATTGATTTAATTTTCTATGCTACCTACATTAGTGGAGAGAAACTGTTATGTTCAACATATGAAGCCATAATTTAAACTTAATGATTGCAACTTTCTTGAATAAGGGAATAAAATCAAATTGGTAGGAATTTAGCATGTCTTTATTGAGAAAGCACTTAGTCTATTTTACTATCATAATAATAATTGAGATTAATTTGAATAATATGTATACATAAGTAAAATAAGTATCAAATTTTTTGTTTTTGAGCATAAGTATACTTAAATCATGATTTTTGGGAAGAATGTTGTTCTGAAGAAAGTTTTCAAATGTGCTTTCGAGAAATTCTTTATAAATTTGTGCATTACTTGGGACGAGCAATGAATTAAATTTGGGGGGGTGTGGAAACATGAAAATATAAACACTTTTTCATGCCCTTTTTAACTCAAATTCATGTAGTTTTGGTAAAATTCTTGTCAAAAAATATTTAATTGTACTTAAATTATTAAAATGTTGAATTTTAATTAATTTTATAGTAAATTTTGATTAATTTTTATCATTTTCGATATATTCGCACAAAGGGAAAAAACGGCTTGACAGACACTGCTAGAAGCACAAAACCAAGAAGCAATTTTGAAGCATCAAGGCAAATTAATTTTTCAGCCTAAGGCGGTCCAAATTATGTGTATTAATTCATAATATAACTAATTTTAATTTTAATCCAATTTGATTTAGGTTAAATAAATTATTATTAATTAATTAATTATGAAAAGTGGCCTAGTTGAGCTGAACCAAGAAAATCGATCCAACTGAGCACTGGGTAGCCCAAAACCGTCCCACAAGCTGACCCAATCAGTTTGCTTGGTTGATTATGTAACTTGAAAAATGGCCCTTGAAGACTCATTGAAATTGCATTCAAACCCCTCCACTATTTGTGCTTTTTTAGATTTGCCCTTACCTTAAAATAACAAGTTTGAAGAAAGCCACATGTGTGGCTGGCCATGGGGGGACTCTATGGCTGCTGATTTTTGCTAATTTTAGCAGCCATCTTGACCTATAAATACCGCCTTTGCTGATGACTTCAAACACATCTCAACCCTTCTTATCTCTTTACTTCTCTCTCATTTTTCTCTCTTCATTCCCTTCCATTGTTCTTCATTTTCTTCCTGTATTCTCTTCCCGATTTCATCTCTTGAAAACGAGTCAAGAAACCACCTTTTGGAGCAGCATTCAAGTGTTCGTAGAAGTTTAGGTTTGATAGGAACAACCAGAGAAGGAGGAGTGGAGCAAACTAGTCAAGCTATGGAGAAAACACTGGATTTGATTCTTGTTCCTTATCCTTTTAATTTTGTTGTTGTTATAATGAACATGCCTATGAATATCTGTGATGTTGATATGTTCAATTTAATTAATATGTCTTAAATTTAATTCGTGTTAGGTTGATTGCATTTCGTCTACTTAATTTACTAAAATTGTGTTTGTGTTGTTATAGGCCTCTGTAAGATGTTTGATTAAGTAAAACCGTGACTGAGTTATTCTTACTTTACAATTGTAAGGTAAATAATGAATTAATTATTTAAATAGATTGAAATTGTAATTAATTGGCACGATACTTAATCAGTGTATGTTTAATCATCTAAGGTAGCTGAGGATTAAATTAGCAACAATATCTAACGATACATTAGCCTTGCATAACTTGCAAGACTATTGTGATTAAACTGTTTCAAGGTAGAAATTAAACTGTTTCAAGGTAGAAATACATTGTTACCTAACGTAATCTTTTATGTGCTTATAAGATTGAATTAATTGTTTGAATTGGCATAGAGATATGTATAAGAGATGATTTTAATTTCATAAGTATGTATGTGCATTAATACATTTGCTTATTAAAATTTGCTTAATTGGTTGAATTGACATAGAGATATGTTCATAAGTTAGCAAATTAACGAGTTGCCGTGAATTTATTCGTAACAAAATAAACATGAGTTTATAATTCTAAGTTAATAAATGTAAATAATCTAACACAATTATGTCATCTTGATTAAAATCATATTTTGAAATCGTGCATTGAAACTTTTATTTTATTTTTATTTTTATACTTAGTTAAAATCCTAGTTTTTAATCACCTCTTCAAATCAAAATATTTTTCTTCACCAAAGTGTTTTTAAAATTGCATTCATAAATAATTCTTTTCAAAGGTCCTGTGGGTACGATAACTCGAAATTTACTTGTCACTTTATTGCTTGTTGCGATTGTGTACACTTGCACATTTCTATTGTTCGAGATACGCTTCTGCATTTAGTTTTGTTCTTGATTTGTTCTTGATGGTCTGACATGACAGATCTTGGTTTATTAACTTTTATACCAGTTTTTCGATTTTAATATGTGACATTTGAGCCTCATCATGTCAAATTATTAGGAATTGATTAAGTTTCATTTCGATTTGGAATGATTGATTCGATTTAATATTTCACTAATATATGTTGATATTTGAAGATTTATATTAAAGTTTTTATATCTTGATTGTTTTATAATTTTAGTGTTTTGATCTTTAATTTTTAATTTTGATTGTTTTCAAATGTTTGTGTTTTAATTTCCATTATCCAATTAGATAATAGTGATGCGAATAAAATTGTAACAGTCCGGTTTTTAGTGGTGTTGGAAACAGTGGTTTTAGGGCCACCAAATTAGATGAGTAAGTTCATAAATATTATTATTTAATATTTACAAGTCAAATCTAGTTTTAAAAAGGTTTTTGATTTGATAAATTATGTTACATAAGCGATTTATTAAGTTCAAGTGGTATGACCCTAAGGTCAAGTGGTTCTAGAAAATGAGGTATCGTGACCTCGGTCTATAAACCGAGCTGTAAATATTTTTAGAAATATTTATGAAGTGTCATTAAGGTGATATTAAAGTTATTGTTGAAAAATTTTAACGTTTCGATGATTAATTAATTAAAAAGCACTAAATTGTAAAAGATGAAAAATTTGATCGCTATTTGATTTGAGTGATTAAATGGCTTTATGAATGAAAATATATGGACTAATATGGTAAATATACCATATTACATATGAGTGCGCGGTTGGCTTTGTCTTAATATGAAAATTTGTATGTTTTATTAATTAAAAATAAAACAAATTAAAAGGTAAGTAATTAAAGTCTTTTTATGTTTTGCCGAATTTGAGAAAGGAGAAAGCCATTGTTGGACCTTCAAGCTTCGGCCAAGTTTCATAGGTTGCATGTAAGTCCGATTTAACCCCCCCTTTTTTTTGTAACTTTTTATGTTTTTGAGATTGTTACAACTAGGTCTAGCTAGCCCATACCTTCAATTTTGAAACTGTTAAAGATTTTGAATGTTGCCATTGATGAATCTTGTGACTTTTGATGTTAAATGATGAATTTGGAAAGTTCATTGATAATTAAAAGTATTTTCTTAAATGTTTTTTGATGAATTTTTCGATTAGGGACTAAATTGTTTAAATAGTAAAAGTACAAGGAGTTGATGTGAAATTAATACAAATATGGGCTGATATGGGTGCAATGAATATTCAGCTATTATAATTTGGCATTAAAAATGATTAATTTGTATGTTTTGGGCTCAACGACTAAATTGAATAAAAGTAAAACTTTAGGTGCAATTTTTAAATAATGTCAAAAATGACCAATTTACATGAAATATATTGTTCTACTTTCTAAATTGATTTGAATGAAATTATTATTTTAGATCAAGATTGGGTGGAAAATCGAGGAAAATGGAAAATTACCAAAATGCCCCTAAACTTTGGTATTTCTACAATTTAGCCAGTTAAGTTCGTATGAACTGTATTATGTATAATTTTGATTAAACTGAATGTTAATATGTGATTATATTGTGATTAAATCAATATATATATATATATAGGTGTGTTTGTATGCAAATTATCTTGTAATGAAATGATTGAAAATCCAACGATGTTTCGACAACTATCGAGCCCCGTTTGAACCTTAGGAATTTGTAGGATATAAATGACATGTAATTAGGGTTTACATGATTCTGGTGCTGGTCTTGAATGTCCTACCGAAGGGTGAGGTCCGGTATGTGTTGCGGATACTCCACAGCTCGTGTGAGCAGCATCATGTAGCTACGTTTCGACCCACAGCTTGTGTGGGCAAGCCCATTTTCATAGCTCGTGTGAACATTCTGATTCACAACTCGTGTGAGCATACATGTATAGGAATTGAAGAATTATAGTTATATGAGCTAGCACACTATATGTGAGCTATCCCGAGTATCCAAATTCTAAATGGTTCAAAGAGCATGATTTGAAAGGAAATAGTAAGAGTTTGATAAGAACTAAGACATGTTCACATATGAATTGGTAATACTTGGATAAATGTAAGTTGAGTTAGATGATATATTCATATGTTACATGCTTAAATGTTGTGATCATCCATGAGTAAATTGCCTATGTCTTATGCTTATATTGGTAACTATTTGGTGTGAATGCTTAGGCCTTGGCCAAGCTATTGGATAGATTGTATTATGCTTACTTATAAGTTATGCATTGAAATGGAAAGTGTCCAAATGGAAATATGCTTGTGTTCATGAAAGAGTGGTAAGGTTTATGTAACACCCCTTACTCGTATTCAATGCCGGAATAAGGTTCGAGGCATTACTGGACTTACCACACAAATAATCATACAATTTCGAGTCATAAATTTGTGTCCAAATTAAAACCATTTTCCAAGCATTAATAAATTACATCACCAAGAAAATGTTGACATATGCATGCATATATATATATATATATATATATATATATAAGCTTACAATCAATTCAACCAAAATGAGCCAAGTTACATGGCTAAAGGCCACATCAAACCTTTGACAATTACAAGCCAATACATTTGGCCAAATTCATAATGACACATATAACAAAATGACCAAGTCCCTATACATGCCATATACTCAAAATGCAAAATTTCATCAATACCCAAAATGATAGTTTGATAGTGTGAGGCAAATCTCCGATGATCCCCAATCCGAGCTAGCTTGGCGATACTATAAAACATGGAAAAATAAACGGAGTAAGCTATATAGCTTAGTAAGTCTGTACGTAAGAAATAAGCAAGCCATGCCATACAATCAATGTTCAAGGGATAAAATATAAGATGATATAATTTACCATAAGTTTCACAATCATAATTCATTCCTTCACAAACTTACCTTGAATTCGTCATTTCTCGAGATTCAATAAACATAAGCTTCTTGTACATACCTGTACCATCTCAAAATGAACATACACGTATTCTCATATTTGACAAACCCGTGAAGCACTCGGAATAATAATGTTTCGCACACTAAGTGCTACATATGTAGTCAACGCTACCTAAGTCTCATATCTCATAATTGTTCACTCTCGAGCTATCGACGGGCCTGCTCACACAAGTTTTTAGTCCATACATAGCTATACGGTGCTACTCACACAAGCTGTCAAGTAACTGCAACATATGCCAGTATACTCAGCCACCGGTAGGACGTACAGGACCGTTACCCGGATCGCATAATCACATAACACATAATGGTCCTAGTGACATGTCACTTGTATCCTAATCTATTGTTAAGGTTCAACGAGACTTCTCACTTGTCGAAAACGGGACTTCTCACTTGCCGAATTGTCGTTGGACTCGTTCATAGATTTATACTCATTCACATAGTAAAAAATACAATTCATGTAATATTAAAGCATTTAGCATTTAAGTACAATTATTCTAAAGCTTATTTTTAACATATGAACTTACCTCGGTACAAAATGGCTAATAGTTCGATTTAGTCCACAACCTTGTTCTTTCTTCAGTGTAGGTCAGAACCTCTTCTTTCTTGATCTATAATATCAAATTTAACTCATTCAATCATCACATTATTCAATTTAATTCCAAAACACCTTATGGCAAAAATTACATTTTTGCCCTAACTTTTTAGCTTTTTACATTTTAGTCCCTAGGCTCGTAAAATGATTTTCATTCAATTTCATCGCACCCAAGCCTAGCCAAACCAATTCCTTGCTCAAAACAGCCCACATTTTTCATTTATTCACAATTTTACACACATTTTACAACTTTTACAAATAGGTTCCTATTTGATATTTTCATCAAAAATCACTTGGTAAATGTTGTTTATCTAACACCCAACATGTATTTTCTACCATTAAAAATCAAAATACAAAAATATTCAATATGGGTAAAATTAGACTTTGATTTTCTTTCAAATTAGTACTTGAAATAGCTAAATCAAGTTACAACGATTTCAAAAAAATAAAAATCATCAAAAACGGGACAAGAATGAACTTAGAATCAAGCTTGAAAGTTGGCCAAACCCTATCTATGTCTTCCCTTGTGATTTTCGGCCATGAGGGATGAAATTAGAAAGATGACATCTTTTATTTATTTTATTTTGTCTTTATTAACCAAATGACCAATATGCCCTTAATGCCAAACTTTGAAATTTCACCTAATCGTGTCCATTTTTGTCGAACTTAGAGTATATAATGGACTAATTACCATTTAAGGACCTCCAATTTAAAATTTCATAGCAATTAGACACTTCTAGCTTCTAGAACACATATTTTTCACCTATTGCAATTTAGTCCTATTAGTCAAATTGGACACTCTATCGATAAAATTGCTTAACGAAATTTTCACATAATCATTCAATCATATTGTAGACCTTAAAGAAATAATAAAATTAATACTTATACTTTAGTTTTCTGGTCTTAAAACAATTGTTTTGATTTGACCCTAAAACAGGCTGTTACAATTTAAATTATCTAATTTCTTATGAAATAGTTTATCATGTGTTTAATTTCAAAAGAATTATGCTTAAAGCACTAGATTATGGCTATGAATGATGATAGGCTCATGTCTTGTGTGTTAAGCATATGAAACGAGTGCGGAATGGTAATGAAATAGTAAGTTCATACTTGAAGTGTAAAATGATGAAAAATGGAATGATGAGTTGAATTAATATTGTTATTTAAGCTAAAGAAAGTAAATAAAATGGAAAGTAATGAAATGTAAATGAAAGTAAGAAAATTTGAAAGGGTTTAAAGTTTTATAAAATCCTACTATGCTTTTCTTGCTTACTTTTCAGATTATCGAAAGCTCGATCGGGTTGAAAGCTAGTCGGAGATCCATCACACTATCCAACGATTACATCTGTAACACCCCTAACCCGTATCCGAAGCCTAAATACGGTTAAGAGGCATTATCAAACAATTCATCTCATTCACATGCATTTTTACATTCATAATCAAAATCCATTCACAATGTCCCTAATAAGTCTCTACAAGACCTTAAAACATGCATAAGAATGGTTCGGGACTAAACCGATCACATATAAAAATTTCAAACACTTAGAAAAAATTTACATTCATAGGTCAAACGCTCGTGTAAGCAGGCCTTGTGCCTCACATGACTACCGGACGTGTCCTAGGACGTGTGAAAATAGAGCATACATACTGACTTGCACCACATGGCCGGAGACACGCTCGTGTGCCTTGGCCGTGGGAAAACTGGAGGGGTTACTGACTTGGGTCACACGGCCAACCACACCCCTGTGTGTCTAGTTCGTGTACTCTTCGAAATTGCTACACACGCCCATATGCCAAGGCTGTGTGCCTCACACGATCGTTAGACATGCCTGTGTGTCTAAGTCGTGCTCGAAACTGACTTAAATTCGTAGGGCTACCCCAGGGGACACACAGCATTGTAACATAGCCGTGTGTCACACACGGCCAAGACACACGCTCGTGTTTCTTCTCCTGTGGACAAAAATAGGCCATTTGAAAAGCCAATTTGCCACCCTTTTCTCATGCTTACATAGCGACCAAATTGGTATCATTTCAACCAATATATAAGCAAGCAAAACATGCTATTCCAAACACATAACAAGCTATCTATCATAAACCAATTCCACTACTAAGTTCCTTTTACAAATATACCAAAACAAGCAAACATATAAGGCATTATAAGCATCACATAAACCACTTATCAAGCACATAACTTAAACCAACTTAAATGGTTAAAAATACCTACATTTACATCATTAACAAGACAAAATCACATGGCTAACATCATAACTCAAGACATACCAAAATGACACTAGCCTATACATGCCATATACCATATATACAAAGCTTCAAATATACCAAGGAGTTGATTCGATAGTGTGATGATGGTTCCTGATGATCCTCGATGTCTGAGCTAGCTTTAATACTCTATAAAACAAAGACAAATATCACACAGTAAGCTTCATAGCTTAGTAAGTTCAGACCAAATATACTCAACAGTTCATAAAATACAAAACATCAATTAATAAACTCTTAGTAGTTATTATATCATTATTCAATTCTAATCCACCACCATTTAACATGTATATACAAATTCATCAAGCTTCATACACATAGTATTAACTATCACATAGGCATCGTACATACCTAAACTTCCCCGTAATTATTTATTTCATTCTTACCTCTTTTTTCAATATATTAATTCATTCGGAAGTCTTTCAACGCTCTAAGAATTCACACACTTAGTGCATCAGTGATAAACCAAAGCTATAATGATCTTGCACATTTTGTTCCAGCACATTAAACCGAAGCTATCTTGGTATCACATATTGACTGCCTCATATAGTCGAAACTATTCCAATTCGCACACTAAGTGCTATTTATAGCCAAAGCTATTTTGAAACGCACACTAAGTGCCAAACATAGTCGATTTATCTTTGTTCACAATCGTAGTCACATATATACAACCCATGCATTATTAAAGCATTATTAAAGCATTAAAAACATAATTGTAACATCACTAATCACGTATGAACTTACCTCGTACTCAAAATTGACGAATCAGATCAATTACACAATAACCTTCAATTTTCCCCGATCTAGATCCGAGTTTTTTCTTTCTTGATCTATATGTATTCAAAATTAACCCATTTAATCACCTATTCATTCAATTTAATCCACAAACACAAATTTGGGCATTTTTGCACTTTAGCCCCTAAAGTCCATATTTATTTAATTTAGTCCCTATTTCATAAGAACACAAATTACATAAAATTTAATAACACCCAAGCCTATCCAAATTTCCTAGGGACACCTAGAAACCCAAAACTTTCATTATTTCATAATTTAACCCCTCAATTTACACTTTTCTCAATTTAATCCCTAATATGCATTTTTACTCAGAACCACTTTACAGAACATGTATATCAAGCACCAAGCTTTCATAATCTATCATCAAACATACAAAAAAGCTCAAGAATTCATCAATGGAAACTCACAAATTGATCAACAATTTCAAAAATTAGGGTACGGGCTAGCTAGTGCTCAAAGCAACGATCACAAAAACATAAAAATCATCAAAAATTGAGCTCAAAACATGCCTCAATCAAGAACATAAATGGCTGAACCCTAAAATGTTCTCCAAGCTTTATTTTGATTTGATTTTTGATGGAAGAAGGATGAATAATGGCCACTATTTTGTGTTTTTTTAATTAATATTAACTTATTAACCAATTTACCAATTTACCCTTTGTCATTAACTATTTAATCATCAAATATAAGGCCATTTATGTAAAATCTCACTAATCATGGTCTAATTACAACATAAGGACCTCCCATTTAATAAGCCATAACAATTTGACACTTTTAACATATAGAATGCAACTTTTTCATTTTACGCGATTAAGTCCTTTTTCTCAAATTGAGCTATTACATGAATAAATTAGCTCACGAAATTTTCACACATATATATTCACATGCTGTAAAAATAAAAAATAGTATTAAAATAATTTTACGATCTTGAATTTGTGGTCTCGAAACCATTATTCTGATTTAACTAAAATCGGGCTGTTACAATATCGGTAGATTTTGATGTCTTGGTTAAGGTTATACCGGCATGTATAGGTGAACTTATGAATGATGATTAGTTGAATGTTAGTTGATGTGTTTGGCATGTATATGTCATTTTCGGTGATGTAGGCTTGGTACATTTGGTGCCTTATTGATATGTGTTAATTTGATAATGTGTTAAAACATGTTTGAATGGCTAAAGTGAGATATGATGAATTGACCTTAACATGGTCAATATATGGTATGCTTTGTAAAGTTTTTGAACTACATATGGAATGAATCTAATATGGTGTGGTTATTATGTAGCAATTATTTTATGTTTTGGCATGGGAACAAGTTAATTGATAATTGGATAAATATGCACATGTATAGGTGTTTTTGTTTGATGTTTTAGCCATTTTATTTTGGCTTGTAAATTTGGTATTTTGAATGATTGAAATGGTTGATATGTGGATATATGTATCTGGCCTTTTGATGGATGACTTTATAGTCTTTATGACGATTAGATGATGGAAGTTGAACATGGTCATTTTGGTATTAAAAATGTAGTTGGTATTTATGGCTTATGATGCTAAATGTTAAATGGTAAATTAGGTACATATGAGTGTGGATTTCATATGTGTAGAAAATGGTAAGTTTTGGCTAAACTAAGCATTTAGTGATACATGTTTAATTGTTGTGATTGAGGTTCCTTTTAGGCATATTGGTTGTATGAACATGTACCTATTTGGATAGCTTGTTGTTGTATGGTTTGGTGTACTTTGGGATGCTTGATTACATGTGGTAAATTGGTTATACGTGTGTGCATGAATGGGTGAGAAAAATGGCTTGGAAATGACCTATTTTTCGTCCACACGGCTAGGCGACACGGTCGTGTGTCCCCTGTAGGTTTTTAAAGGTTGCATTTCGAGAGTTACATGGCCTGACACACAGGTGTGTGGCTTGGCCTTGTGATCCCTACAGTTTTGAAAATTTTCACCTTTTCCTGAAAAATTCTATATGATTCTGATTTAGTCCCAACTTGTTCTAATGTGTTTTTAGGGTCTCGAGGGCACGTAAAAGGGATAATATGTATGGCATTATTTGGTTTTGCATTGATTGATGTTGTGAATTAAATATGTTAAATTTTGATAGTTTCGAAACTTAAACTCCAATAATGCTCTGTAACTGTAACTGTCCGGTTTGACCCTAGTAGGAATAGTGGTTTCAGGACCACAAATCTGAGTCCAAAAAATATTTTAATATTATTTTTCGTGTCTGTGATATGTGAATTTACATCTATGAACATTTCTGTGATTTAATTTCTCTATTTCTGTGCTTAATTATGAAAAAGGATTAAATCGCGTAAAGTGTAAAAGTTGAGTGCTAGATGTAAAGCACCTATTTGGCTTGGCTTTTAAAATAAAGGTCCTTGCATGTCAATTGGACCATTGTACTAATGCATGGACAAATATGGACATGAGTTGGTAGAAATTAATGTTATGTCATTAAGGGTAAAATGGTAAAAGGTGATTATAATGTTATAATAAAAAAATGAAAACATGAAATTGACCATATTATCATGCATATAGCCGAAAATCAAAGAAAAAGAAAAAGGAGAAAGCCATTTTAGGTTTTGGCACTTTGATTGCTTGATTAAGGTAGGTTTTCTCTCGATTTTTGATAATTTCTACGTTTCTGTGATTGTTGCTTCGTGTTCTTCAAAACCCATGTTTGAATTTCTGTTTCTGTTAAAGATTTCATGAAATGCCATTGTTGATATCATGAGTTTTGTGATTATTTTGAATGAATTATGAAGGCTTGGTAGATGGTTCATCAGTTTTGTCTTTGAGTTTTTGATGAAATTGAGCTATTTGGGTTAAATTTTAAAAATGAGGTTTAAAAGGACTAAATTGTGAATTGAACATGCTGTATGGGCTTATATGGAAGCCATGAAAAATTTGGCTAGCCCTTGTTGCAAAGAAATTTTGCATATTGGTGATTTTATGAAAAATGGACTAAACTGTCAAAGTGTGAAAATGTAAGGGCTAAAGTGTAAAGTGCCCTAAATATGTGTATATGGATTAAATTGAATGAAATGAATGATTGAATGGTTGAATTTGTATTGTATTAGATCAAGAACAAATATAATCGGGCTTAGATAGGGGAAAGTCCAAAATAGTTGAATAGACGACTCGTTTTATCCGAAATCTGTTCGAGCTAAGTCAAATTACAATTACGTGGTAATTGAAATAAATTCTGCACATATAAATTGTAATCTGTATTGGATGGCCTTGAGTGCCTGATAAATATCTTTGGAGTAAAGTATGATAATATGTTAATATCTGAAAAACTCTATATGTTTCTAAGAAAAGTTGACATCTGTTTGAGACATCGTATAAGATCGTGTTTGGGACACAGGCTTCGATTGAGATTTACGTATAAGACCATGTCTGGAACATTGACATCGTATCTGATTTCGTGTAAGACCTTATCTAGGACAGAGGCATCAATATTGAATTACATGTAAGACCACATCCGGGACGTCGACATTGTACTTGTTTATGAGCATCTATATCGTTTCTGACCCGTATGATGATAGCGTATGAAATATGAGATTGAGTATATGAAATGTATAACCTATGCAGGTACGTTTGTATCATACTAAATTTCTAAATATGAAAAACTCTGTCTCTGTGAAATATGTATGGAAATGATGAATGACATATATGGAAACAATGGAGCATGATTGAGTTTATGAATTATTCTATGAAATGGTTATGGATCTATATGGGTGAATTGTATTTATATGCTTTAGTAGTTAGACCAATTGTATTTGGCTTACTAAGCTCTTTATAGCTTACTCTGTGTGATTTCTGCCTGTTTAACAGTTATCGTAGCTATTGAAGCCTTAGAGATAGTTGAGGATCGTCACCACACTATCGAACTCATTTCGGTACTCTTTGAAAGTGTAAATATTTCAAAGTATGGGATGTATAGGCTAGAAGGTTTATGTATTAAGTTTTGAATTGTAAATATAGTTTATACATCGAAAGTTCGCTATCAAATGGTATGTTTGTGTTAAGTTTTGGTATGGTTTGAATGAGTTGTTGAATGATGATGAAATAGTTGTAATGAAGCATGTTTTGAGCATGAAATTGGCTAAATATTTTCTATAAGTGTTGTTTAATTTGGCTTGTTGGAATGACCCATAAAGGGGTGGCAAATTGGCTTACCAAGCCTGTATTGTGCCACACGGCTATAGCACACGAGCGTGTTTGTTGACCGTCGGCTTAAGTCAGTAGCTAGCTAAGAATCACACGACCGTGGCACTTGGGCGTGTCTGTTGGCTATGGGAATAAGTCAATATATAAGCTCTGTTTTGGCACGGCTGGTTCACATGGGCGTGTCTGATGCTCGTGTGGGGCACACGGCCTGGTCATATGAGCGTGTGACCTTTTTAGAATTAAAATTTTTTAAAAGTTTTAAACTTTATGAATGTGTTTGGTTCAGTCCCGAATGTCTGTTAAAAGTACATTGTAGGTCGTGTAGACCATCTTAGGAGATGATTGCTTATCAAATGATGTTATATGATATATGTGATTCTGAATTGGACTGAAATGTTCTGTTTGTCTGGTAATGCCCCTTACCTATTCGGGCGACGGATACAGGATAGGGGTGTTACATTTTATTGGTATCAGAGCTATGGTTTAGTCGGTTCTAGGAATACCATAGTTTATGTGAGTTTAGCTATACATGCCATATATCTGAAATTGTGATAGTATGATGAATCCTGACTTTGAATTGTGCTTTTATATATAGCAATGGATCCTAATAGAGCCGTAGTTGACGATGTTGAAAGCAATGCGCCTGCCCCTGCACAAGGAACGGTGCAAGATGATTCATAACCGGCTATGAGTAGCCGTGATAGTGAGGCTAAGCAAGCTTTCTATCAGAAGATGAATGATTGGTTCACTCAGTATGTTAGAACCAATTCGGCTGTACAACTACCTCCACTCCAGTTAAGTCTTCTCAAATTCTTGCTATGCCCTCGATGAGTCCGGTTCAACTAAGTAGACCACCGGTTGATAAGATTAAAAAGTATGGGGCTGAAGAATTCTGAGATTCTGAATTCTGGTAAGGGAATACAATACGAGTGTTTGATGAAATGTCTCTGTGGTTCTGAGAGATACAGTGTACCATTAGTGGAAAACTTTAATATCTGTGGTTCCGAGTGAGCGAGTTACTTGGGATTTCTTCCAAGCTGAATTCTGGAAGAAATACATTAGCCAGAGATTCATTGATTAGAAACGTAAAGAGTTTCTTGAGCTTAAATAGGGCCGTATGTCTGTTACTGAATACGAACGTGAAGTTGTGAGATTGAGCCAGTATGCTCGGGAATGTGTATCAAATGAAGCAATAATGTGCAAAAGGTTTGAAGATGGACTAAACGAAGATATTCGTCTGTTAGTTGGGCTTTTGGAAATTAAAGAAATGGTAGTGCTCGTTGAGTGAGCATGTAAAGCTGAAGAATTAAGTAAAGAAAAAAGAAAAGCTAATTCTGACGCTAGAGATGCTAGAAAGAGATCTTCGAGTAGATCATTTCAATCTATGTCAAAGAAATTATGAGATGATCAAAGTCGTCCAAATGCTAATGTGGGACATTCAAACCGAGACCGAGCTAGATCGCATTCAAACTTCAGTCCCTATTACTTCTGTTGAAAGTTTTGGGAATGTCCAATCTGAGAGACCTGAATGTAAACACTGTGGTAAAAGACATCCAGGAAATTGTAGATTGAATGACCAAGCCTGTTTCCGATGTGGATCTCTCGATCATTTTGTAAGAGATTGTTTTGAACCTGCTGAGAGAGAGAATGTACAGAATCCGAGATTGAGTAAAACCACAACTAGAGATAGACCTTCCAGAGATTCGAGAAATGAAAGTGGTGGTGAAAGAGCTACTAGGGATATTGCTGTTATATTTGAGGCCAGAGCACCCGCCAGAGCCTATGCTATTCAAGCTCGTGAGAAAGCCTCGTCTTCAGACGTGATTACTGGTACTTTTACTCTTTATGATACTTATGTGATTGCATTGATAGACCCTAGATCGATGCATTCTAATATCTGTATGAATTTAGTGCACAGTAAGACTTTGCTTGTAGAGTCTACTGAATTCGTAATTAGAGTATCGAATCCCTTAGGCAAAAGTGTCTTGGTTGATAAAATCTGCAAGAATGCCCGTTAATGTTACGAGATATCTATTTCCCTGCTAATCTGATGCTTTTTCCTTTCGATGAATTTGACATAATTCTGGGAATAGATTGGTTAACTTTGCATGATGCTATTGTGAATTGCAAATGAAAAGTCATTGATTTAAGGTGTAAGAATGATGAAATAATTCGAATTGAGTCTAGTGATCTGAATGGACTACCGGCTGTGGTATCTGCAATGAAAATACGAAAATTTGTGAAGAAAGCTATGAAGCCTACTTAGCTTATGTGTTAGACTCGAAAGTGGATGATAGGAAAGTTGAATCTGTGCCCGTTGTCTGTGAATTCTCTGATGTGTTTCCTGAAGAACTACCTAGTTTGCCTCCAATTCGAGAAGTCGAGTTTGGCATTGAATTAGTACCTGGTACTACTCCAATTTCAATAGCTCCGTATAAAATGTTTCCGGCCGAGTTAAAGGAATTAAAATCTCAGTTGCAAGAATTGACCGATCGAGGGTTTGCTAGAACAAGTTTTTCACCATGGGGTGCTCCAGTACTATTCATGAAAGAGAAAGATGGCACAATGAGAATGTGTATTGATTACCGACGAATTAATAAAGTGATTGTAAAGAACAAATACCGTCTGCCTAGAATTGATGATTTATTCGATCAGTTGAAAGGTGCTACTGTGTTTTCTAAGGTAGATCTGAGATCGGGTTACTACCAGTTGCGAGTAAAAGATTCTGATATTCTGAAAATTGCTTTCAGAACTAGGTATGGGCATTATGAATTTTTAGTTATGCCTTTTGGTTTAACGAATGCACCTGCTGTATTTATGGATTTAATGAATAAAATTTTTGGACCGTATCTTGATCAATTTGTTGTTGTATTCATTGATGATATTTTGATTTATTCACGTGATGAATCTGAGCATGCTGAACATCTGAAAATAGAGCTACAGACTCTGTGAGATAAATAGTTGTATGCAAAGTTTTGTAAATGTGAATTCTGGTTACGAGAAGTTGGTTTTCTGGGTCATATTGTATCAGCTTCCGGTATCCGAGTTGATCTGAGTAAGATTTTAGCTACTCTGGATTGGAAGCCTTCGAGGAATGTATTTGAAGTCCACAATTTTTTGGAACTTGCCGGTTACTACAGACGATTTGTAAAAGATTTCTTTGTGATAGCGACTCTATTGACAAAATTACTTCAGGAAGATGTGAAATTTGAATGGTCTGAGAAATGTCAGAGAAGTTTTGATCGGTTAAAAGCTCTGTTAACTGAAGCTCCGGTATTGGTACAACCTGAGTCAGGTAAAGAATTCGTTGTTTACAGTGATGCTTCGTTGAATGGACTCGGTTGTGTTTTAATGCAAGAAAGAAAAGTTGTTGCTTATGCTTTGAGACAATTAAAGCCGCATGAGAAGAACTATCCAACACATGAACTTGAGTTAGCTGCCATTGGATTTGCTTTGAAGATCTGGGGTCACTATCTCTTTGGTGAAAAATGTCACATGTTTTCTGATCATAAAAGTCTAAAATATTTAATGACGAAAAAAGATTTGAATTTGCGACAGAGAAGATGGTTAGAACTGCTAAAAGACTACAAACTTGTGATTGATTATCACTCGGGAAAAGCAAATGTGGTTGCTGATGCTTTGAGTTGAAAATCGTTATTTGTAATGAATTATCATTTAGTTCTGTCTGATGATGGTTCAGTTTTAGCTGAATTAAAAGTGAGACCTTTGTTTTTACAACAAATTATCGAAGCTCAGAAGGTTGATAATCAGATTATGGCTAAACGAACTCAGTGTAATTCTGATTCTGATTATGAATTTCGAATAGATGATGATGATTGTCTGAGGTTTAGAAATAGACTTTGTGTTCCAAGAAATCCGGATTTGATTCAAACGATTTTGAGTGAAGCTCACAGTAGTAGATTTTCTGTACATCCGAGAAGTAGAAAATATATAACGATTTGAAACAACTATATTGGTGGCCGGGAATGAAAAGAGATATTTTTGACTTTGTTTTGAGATGTTTAATCTGTCAGCAAGTTAAAGCTGAGCATCAGGTGCCATCTAGGTTATTACAACCGATTATGATTCTGGAGTGGAAATGGGATCGAGTGACCACGGATTTTGTTTCGGGTTTGCCTCTGTCTCCAAAAAAGAAAGAAGCAATTTGGGTTGTAGTTGATCGTTTGAAGAAATCAGCTCATTTTATTCTGATTTGGTTTGATTATTAGCTTGATAAGCTAGCTGAGTTGTATATTTCTGATATTGTGAGATTGCATGGTGTGCCATTGTCGATAGTGTTAGATAAAGACCCAACAATTACGTCGCGATTCTGGAAGAAATTACAAGATGTTCTGGGTACTAAATTGCATTTTAGCACCGCTTTTCATCTGCAAATAGATGGTCAATCAGAACGGATTATTCAGATACTCGAGGATATGTTGAGATGTTGCATTCTTGAGTTTGAAGGTACATGGGAACAATATCTACCTCTGATTGAATTTTCTTATAATAATAGCTTTCAATTGAGCATCAAAATGGCACCGTATGAAGCCTTATACTGTAGAAAGTGTAGAACTCCATTATACTGGTCTGAGCTCAGTGAGAATAAGATTTACGGTATTGATTTGATAAAAGAAACATAATAGAAAGTGAAAGTAATCCGAGATAGTTTGAAAACTGCCTCTGATCGTCAAAAATCTTATGCGGATTTAAAATGAAAAGATATTGAATTTGAATCGGTGATAAAGTGTTTTTGAAAGTATCTCCGTGGAAGAAACTGTTCCGATTTGGTAGAAAACGCAAATTGAGTCCGAGATTCATCGGACCATATGAAATCATTAAGTGAGTTGGGCCAATTGCTTATAGATTGAGGCTACCATTTGAGTTGGAAAAGATACATAATGTATTTCATGTATCGATGCTTCGACGGTATAGATCTGATCCGTCCCATGTGATATGCCCTTCTGAAATTGAGATTCAATCTGATATAACTTACGAAGAAAAATTGATCTGTATTTTAGTTCACGAGATTAAAGAATTGCGAAACAAAAAAATTCCTCTAGTTAAAGTGATGTGGTATCGTCAAGGTGCGGAAGAGGCTACGTGGGAGCCTGAAGATTCAATGAGACAACAATATCTGCATCTGTTTAACGGTAAGATTTTCGGAGGTGAAAATAGCTAAAGGGGAGAATTGTAATAGTCCGGTTTTGACCCTAGTCAGAATAGTAGTTTCGAGACCACAAATTCGAGTCTAAAAAATATTTTAATATTATTTTCTGTGTCTGTGATATGTGAATTTACATCTGTGAAAATTTTTTTGGTTTAATTTGTCTGTTTCTGTGCTTAATTATGAAAAAGGATTAAATCGCGTAAAGTGTAAAGTTGAGTGCTAGATGCTAAAGCACCTATTTGGCTTGGCTTTTAAAATAAAGGTCCTTGCATGTCAATTGGAGCATTGTACTAATGCATGGACAAATATGGACATGAGTTGGTAGAAATTAATGTTATGTCATTAAGGGTAAAATGGTAAAATGTGATTATAATGTTATAATAATAAAATGAAAACATGAAATTGGGCATATTATCATGCATATAGCCAAAAATAAAAGAAAAAGAAAAAGGAGAAAGCCATTTTAGGTTTTGGCACTTTGATTGCTTGATTAAGGTACGATTTTAACTCAGTTTTTGATAATTTCTACGTTTCTGTGATCATTGCTTCGTGTTCTTCAAAACCCATGTCTGAATTTCTATTTCTGTTAAAGATTTCATGAAATGCCATTGTTGATATAATGAGTTTTGTGATGTTTTTGAATGAATTATGAAGGCTTGGTAGATGGTTCATAAGTTTTATCTTTGAGTTTATGATGAAATTGAGCTATTTGGTTTAAATTTTGAAAATGAGGTTTAGAAGGACTAAATTATGAATTGAACATGTTGTATGGGCTTATATAGAAGCTATGAAAACTTCGGCTAGCCCTTGTTGCAAAGAAATTTTGTATATTGGTGATTTTATGAAAAATTGACCAAATTGTCAAAGTGTGAAAATGTAAGGGTAAAATGTGAAGTACCTTAAATATGTGTATATGGATTAAATTGAATGAAATGAATGATTGAATGGTTGATTTTGTATTGTTTTAGATCAAGAACAAAGAAAATCAGACTTAGATCGGGGGAAGTCCAAAATAGTTGAGTAGACGACTCGTTTTATTCGAAATCTGTTCGAGCTAAGTCAAATTACAATTATGTGTTAATTGAAATAAATTCTGCACATATAAACTGTAATTTGTGTTGGATGGCCTTGAGTGCCTGATGAATGTCTTTGGAGTAAAGTATGATAATATGTTAATATCTGAAAAGCTCTGTATGTTTCTAAGAAAAGTTGACATCTGTTTGAGACATCGTGTAAGACCGTGTCTGGGACACAGGCCTCGATTGAGATTTACGTATAAGACCATGTCTGGGACATCGGTATCGTATCTGATTTCGTGTAAGACCCTGTCTAGGACATAGGCATCTATATTGAATTACATGTAAGACCACGTCTGGGACGTCGGCATTGTACTTGTTTATGAGCATCTATACCATTTCTGACCCGTCTGATGATAGCGTACGAAATATAAGATAGAGTATATGAAATGTATAACCTATGCAGGTACGTTTGTATCGTACTAAATTTCTGAATATGGAAAACTCTATCTCTGTGAAATATGTATGGAAATGAAGCATGAGATATATGCAAACTGTGACAGCCCAAAATTGACCCTAGTCGGAAGGTGGTCTCGGGACCACAAAACCGAGGCATAAAAATAATTAAAAATTTATTTTGATGCCTATAATATGTGTGTGCTCATGTATGACATTTTATGATGATTGATTTAGTGTTATAAGGGTGAATTCCACAAGAAAGGACTTAGTAATGAACTTTGAAAGTATGATAGGGAAATGTGTGATGACTAATTAAAGCATGCATGCAAAATAATGGACTTGCATGTCAAATTCCCCTTTTATAGGTGGTGGCCGGCCATGACAAGGAGGATGGGCTAAACATGTCATGAAACATGTTTTGTTGGTGCATTAGGGTGAAATAATAAACAAAGGTGTATGGGTGATAAAAAAATGAAAAAAAAAATGTGTGTGAGTGTGGTAATCCCCCATTGCCGTGAGTTGTAGAGAAGGAAAGAAAAAATTTTGTTCATCCTTTCTTTAAGCCAAAACTAAGGAAGAAGGAGGATTTTTGCTTCATGCTTGGTTTGGAAGAGATCTAGAAGGAGATTTGGCTAAGTTTGCATCAAGATTAAGGTATGTATGAGGTGTGTTAGGAGTTTCATGCATGTTTTGGTTGCTAACTTGATGTGCATGTTAGCCATGGCTCAAATCTTTGTTAAGCCATGGAAATGGTATTTGGCCAAAGTTGTTATGGTGATAAAGCCATTGCATGCTAAGTGTGAAGCTTGATGATGATGCATGCAATGATGGATTGTCTACTCTTGAGTAAGATTTTGAGCTTTCTTTTGTTTTATCATGATTGAAGTTGAAAAGGAGCATGATTGTCATATTCGCCATGATGCATTCATGAGCATGGTTCATGCTTCTTGCATGTTAGTTAAAATTTGTGTTTTGGATGGCTATGGACACCTTGAAATTCGCCATGCTCATATATGTATATATATGTTTGCACATGATGTTTTGGTTATGAAGGAAGTGATGAATAAGTTTGTTTAAAGAAGAAGATGTTGAAGAATAATTGTGAAATTGTAAGCACATTCGGCCTAGCACACATATGAGTGCTTGATGCTATATTGTAAGTTTTGAGCTACAATATGCAAAGCATTAACTAGTAAAATGCATGCTGTTTTTGTGTGGTATTAAGTGCATAATTGGCCTCAACATGGACAAGTATATTCGGCCTTGGGTAGCCTATTGAAGGCCTTAGCTTTTCCTTGATGCTCGAATAAATTGTATTGAATTGCTTGATGTAGTATAAAATGTGCATGACCATTGTGTATTCAAGCTAAAGGGTGGCCATATGACCATTTAAATTCCTTGTCATATTCGCCATAAGCTAGCACAATGAGGTTTTGATAAATTGAATTTGTTTGAATTAGCTCAAGAGCTAAGAGGGCCACAATTGGACAAGGGGAAGGAAAAAGTGATCGAATAGCCGTAAAAGCCGTTCGACAACATCCGAGGTAAGTCCTCAAGAAGTGACCTTACTTGAATTATGTGGAATGAAATATGGATGTATTGATTATTGATTTATGTGTATGAGTATTCGAATGATACCCGGGCTAAGTCCCGGCGATTATGTTAGTGATTATAATTGTGTTTGAGCCTTAGTAACGAAAATAAATATGTATGTCCAATGATTATTGATGTATGTGTGCATGAGAAATTGATTGATATCCGGGCTAAGCCCCGAAGACAATTATGCTGGAAATTATAACCGGGTTAAGACCAAGGCAATTGTGCTAGTGGCTACATCCGGCTAAGACCAAGGCATTCGTATGAAGTCATTCTATCCGGCTAAGACCAAGGCATTTGTGCAAATCGTGATATCCGGGTTAAGTCCCGTAGGCCTTGGTGCGGGTTACCATAACCGGGCTATGTCCGAAGGCGATTGATCGAGTAGCGACATCCGGTTAAACTCAAGGTATGTGATTTGAAAATTATAAGCTTGCTGGAAAATTTCAGCTAATGCACTTGTGAAATTTCCCAATGACAAGGTAAGTGCGGTGTGTGCTTTGCGCTAGGAGTAGAGCGTGTGAATATCCGCTCCTATGATGGAACGAGTTATCGGCCCTAATGAAGCCGTTATTTGTGTATGAACATAAGAGTTGGGATGGTGAAGTAAGTATGATTATGTGAATGTGCATTAATGAAATGATGCATCTAACTATGTGAATGTATTGCTGTAATTAGAGTTGATTATATTCCTTGAGACTTACTAAGCATAAAAATGCTTACTCCGCTTTGGCTCTCGGTTTTCTAGATTTCGCCGATAGCAATCGGATTCGGATCGTTGAAGTCAAGTCATCCACACTATCAAGCCCCCATTTTGGTATAAATTCTTGGTTGAACTTGAAATGGCATGTATAGGACTACCCTTGTTGGTTTAAATATGTTATGATGTATATGTGTACGGCCATGCGAAAATGGCTCGTAATAGTGAAGTATCAACTTAAACTATTTGCTGTTTGTATATATATATATGGTGTCATGATGTGACTATGAATTGGAAATGGGAATGTTGGTCACATGATCAGCCATTGGCATGGTTAAAATGATCATATGTGGACCTATGTAAGGCAAGACTAGTTGGTTCATGGAGACTACAAAATAGGTAAGACCTACCTTAAAAACAGATGCTGCCAGCTGCAGTAACGTGAATGTGAAAAATCACCAAAATTTGTAGGAATGGTATTAAATAGTGAATCAGCTATGTAAATGAACATTGATGAGTCTATTTTCATATGGAAGAAACGAAATGGTCATAGGAGTTACATGTTAAGAGATATTAAAGCTATTGTGAGACAGGGCCAGAACGGTTTCTGGGTTCCCTGTCGCAACGTTAAAAATTTACTATAAATTATCCAGAAAGAATTAGGAGACATACCTTATATGTACAGATTCCATTTTGAGTGTAGTTTCATTAGAAACAAACGTCACCAGCATTAAAGCCCTGTACAGAGAGATATTCAAGTTATACGACGCGAAGGTCAGAGCAGTCGATCCCTGTAACATGGGTGAATTTAACTAATAAACTGTACCAATTGGCCCGACCAAAAATTCGAGAAATAAATCCATGGATGGATATATGAGTCTAAATTCAGGGAAAATTTACGAAACCAGTTTCGAGTTTTGAAACTCGAGATATGATTTTAAGGCGACAGTGACGCAGTTTTTCCAGCCTGACTGAAATGTCCAATGGATGGGCAAAACAAGTGAACTTGGCTTGCTAACCCCTCGTGTCCGACACCGGCGATGGTCTCGGGTTCGGGGTGTTACAATTTTATTGGTATCAGAGCCACGGTTTAGTCGATTCTAGGACTACCGTGAGGTGTTTGGGGTCTAGCTATACATGCCATTAAATTATGAATCGATAGTGTGGTGATTTCGACAATTTGACTTTGAGTTTGTTTATAGCAATGGATCCCGATCCCAACCGAGCAATAGCTGATGATGTGGAGAGTGTGGCGCTGCTCCCGCACAAGGGACAAGGCGGCGGACTCTCAACCTATGGCCAGCAATCCGAATGATGAGGCTAGGCAAGCCTTTTATAGTGTGATGAACGAATGGTTTAATCAATACATTCGAACTAACACTACTGTCCCACAACCTCCATTCCCGACAAATGCAACCCCAAGACCTACAATACCTCCCAGAATCGACCAAATAAGGTCAAGTAAGCCCCAATCGATAGGATTCAAAACATGGGGCCACTGAATTTAAAGCTACGGATGATGATGATGCCGAACGAGCTGAATTTTGGTTGGACAACACTATCCGGTGCTCGATGAGCTATCTTGTACACCGATGAGTGCTTAAAGTGTACCATCTCCTTGCTACGTGATTCCACCTACTATTGGTGGAGTACTCGACTTGTGGTACCTAGAGAGCAAGTGACTTGGGAATTCTTTCAAACCAAGTTCGAAAAAAAAAGTATATCATCGAGATTCATCGACCAAAAGCGAAGGGAATTTCTTGATCTTAAGCAAGGTTCTATGTCGGTTACCGACTATGAACGAAAATTTGTGAGGCTTAGCCGACACGCGTGAGAATGCATTTCGTCCAAGCTATTATGTAAACGCCGAGGATGGGCTGAATGATGATATAAGGATGTTCGTTGGCATTCTCGAAATCGAGAGATCGTAGTACTTATTGAGCGAGCTTGTAAAGTCGAAGAGCTTAGAAAGGAGAAACAAAAGCTGATGTGGGAACTAGAGAATTCGAAGAGGTCCTCGAGAAAGTCTCTTCAACAGCAATCAAGAGATTTCGAGATGATGTGAACCGGTCTAGAGGCGCTTTGGGCTTTTCTAGACGAGGACGCGATCGACCCCTGTGACCACACGAGTCACTTGATCGCCATGGTGGAAATGATCGCGAGAGAGGGCGGAGTGTCAACATTGTGGCAAATGGCATTCGGGAGCTGTTGGTTTCGTGATCGCTCCTGCTATAAGTGTGGATCGGCCGACCACTTTAGGAAGGATTGCCCGAGGATGCTTGAGCAGAATGTGAGTCGAGTGGAAACTCGGTGCTACCCTCGCCGAGGTAGGCCACCTAGAAATATGGGCAATGTCGATTGGCGGTCGAGAGGATCTAGAGATGCTACCATCGATCCGAGGCTCGTGCTCTGCGAGGACTTATGCCATATGCGCACGCGAGGATCTTGCCTCTCCGGATGTCATTACGGTGCTTTCACTCTTTTCAATACTAATGTGATTGCTTTGATTGACCCTGGTTCTACTCAATCTTATATATGTGAAACCTTAGCATCCAAAGAAGACTTTGCCTATTGAGTCTCTCGAGTTTGTAATTCGGTGTCAAACCCTTGGGTCATTACGTGCTTGTCAACAAAGTGTGCAAGAAAAGTCCCCTAGTGTTCCGAGGTTCTTGTTTCCGGCGGACTTGATGCTTTTGCCGTTCGATGAATTCGACGTTATTCTTGGTTTGGATGGGTTGACCATGCACGATGCGGTCATAAATTGCAAAAGCAAGACTATCGATTTGAGTCTTGCGAATAACGAGATAATTCGGGTTAAGTCTACGGACTTAAAGGGGTTGCCACCGTAATATCGCAATGTTGGCCCGAAAATATGTAAGAAAAGAGTCGCGGCGTACCTTGCGACGTGCTTTCGATGACAAGGAATCGAAAAGAAACCCGATCTGCGTGCGTGGTTTGTGAATACCGGATGTTTTCCTCAAGAATTGCCGGGTTTACCACTGTTCGGAAATAGAATTTGGCATCGAATTGGTACTGGTACCACTCAATTTCGATAGCTCCGTATCGTATGGCACCAACGAATTAAAGGAGTTGGAAGCTCATTGCAAGAATTGGTGGATAGAGGTTTTGCTCGCCGAGTTTTTCGCCTTAGGGTGCGCCGGTGTTGTTCGTGAAAAGAAGGATGGAACCATGCGGTGTGCATCGATTATCGTCGACTTAATAAAGCGACAATAAAGAACAAATATCCGTTGCCACGTATCGATGACTTGTTCGATCAACTAAAGGAGCCTCGGTGTTCTCGAAAATAGATTTGAGATCGGGCTATTATCAATTGCGAATCCGAGATTGGACGTACCCAAGACCGCCTTGAGCGAGATATGGTCACTATGAGTTCCTAGTGATGCCGTTTGGGCTCACTAATGCCCTCGCGGTATTTATGGATTTAATGAATCGGATCTTTAGACCATATTTGGATCGATTCGTAGTCGTGTTCATTGATGACATCTTGGTCTATTCAAGAAATGAGACCGAACATGTTGAACACCTGCGGTTAGTGCTGCAAATTTTACGGGATAAGCAATTATATGCTAAGTTCAGCAAGTGTGAGTTCTGGTTAAGAGAGGTTAGCTTCTTGGGTCATGTGGTATCTGACGGTATTCGAGTCGACAGAATAAAATTTCAGCCATACTTAATTGGAAGCCTCCAGAAATATTCTTGAGGTTAGAGCTTTTGGGGCTTGCTTAGGTTATTACCGATGATTTGTAAAGGCTTCTCAACGATAGCCACGCCGATGACGGCTTACTCCAAAAGGATGTTAAGTTCGAATGGACGGAGAAATGCCAAAAAGTTTCGATCAACGAAAACTTATTTGTTGAAGCCCCAATTCTAGTGCAACCCGAGTCCGCAAAGAGTTTGTCATCTATAGCGACGCCTCTCTACTTGGGTTAGGTTGCGATTAATGCAAGAAGGTCGAGTTGTGGCCTATCGTCGAGGCAATTAAAGCCACATGAGAAAAATTATCCGACTCATGATCTCGAATTGGTCGCCATCGTATTCGCCTTAAAGATTTGGCGACATTACTTATTTGGTGAAAGGTGCCATGTATACTCGGATCACAAAGTCTCAAATATTTGATGATCCAAAGAGACTTAAATCTGCGACAAAGACGTTGGCTCGAGCTGTTAAAGGATTACGAGCTGGTCATTGACTATCACCGGGAAAGGCGAGTGTGGTTGCGGATGCCTTGAGTCGTAAATCATTATTCGCTTCTGAGCGATGAGCGTGCACTTGTCATTTGATCCGATAGTGTGTTAGTAGCTGAATTGAAAGCCAAACCACTATTGATACATCAAATTCGAGAGGCTCGAGAAAGTCGACGACGAGTTGGGCGCAAAGCGAAATTTGAGTGTGTTCGAACAAGGATTCGAGTTTCAAATCGATGATGACGATTGTTTGAGGTTCAAAAGTCGTCTGTGTGTTCCAAAGAATTGAACTCATTTCGATAATTTGAATGAAGCCCATTGTAGCCGAATGGCAATCCACCCGGGAGTACGAAGATGTACAATGATTTGAAACGTCGATTTTGGTGGCATGGTATGAAGTGAGACATCTCCGACTTTGTTTGAGATGTTTAATATGTCAACAAGTGAAAGCGGAACATCGGTGCCTTGAGATTACTTGACCAATCACGATACCCGAGTGGAAATGGGATCGAGTCACAATGGACTTTGTATCCGGACTGCCATTGTCAGCAAGTAAGAAGGATGCGGTTTGGGTCGTGGTAGATCGATTGACTAAGTCGGCCCACATTGTCTCCATACGTACGGATTTTTCAATGGACAAATTAGCTGAATTGTACGTTTCTCAGATTGTGAGATTACACGGGGTGCCTATTTCCATCGTGTCGGATAGAGATCCGAGATTTACCTCGCGATTTTGGAAAAAGTTGCAAGAAGCTTTGGGTACCAAGTTGCATTTCAAGACCGCCTTTCACCCCAAACCGATGGTCAATCCGGCGGATAATTCGGATACTTGAGGATATGTTAAGATGTTGCGTCCTCGAGTTTAGTGGTTCATGGGAAGCGGTATTTGCCGTTGATTGAATTCGCACAACAACGACTTTCAATCAAGTATTAAGATGGCACCCTACGAGGCCTTATACGATTCGTAAATGCCGGACGCCATTGTTTTGGACCGAGCTCGGTGAAAGCAAGATTTTCGGTGGATTTGATTAGGGATGCTGAATGAAAGTGAAAGTAATCCGTGAAAGTCTAAAGATAGCCTCCGATCGTCGAAGTCGTGACGCGGACTGAAGCGTAAGGATATCGAGTATCGGTGGGTGATAAAGTGTTTCTCAAGGTATCGCCTTGGAAAAAGATACTCGATTCTACCGTAAGGGCAAGTTGAGCTGAGGTTCGTTGGGCCATATGAGATATCCGATCGAGTCGATCCGGTGGCATATCGTTTGATTTTGCCCCGAACTCGAAAAGGTTCACGATGTCTTTCACGTTTCGATGCTTCGATGCTATAGATCCGATCCATCGCACGTGATTAGTCCATCAGAAATTGAAATTCAAGCTAATATGAGTTATGAGGAAGAACCGATTCGTATCCTATCACGAGAAGTGAAAGAGGTGTGAAACAAGCGGGTTCCGCTAGTAAAAGTGTTATGGCTCAAGCACGGGATAGAAGAAGCTACTTGGGAGACTGAGAAGTCTATGGAAGAGCGATATCCAAACCTATTTACCGGTAAGATTTTCGGGGACGAAAATTTCTTAAGTGGGGGAGAGTTGTGACAGCCCAAAATTGACCCTAGTCGGAAGGTGGTCTCGGGACCACAAAACCGAGGCATAAAAATAATTAAAAATTTATTTTGATGCCTATAATATGTGTGTGCTCATGTATGACATTTTATGATGATTGATTTAGTGTTATAAGGGTGAATTCCACAAGAAAGGACTTAGTAATGAACTTTGAAAGTATGATAGGGAAATGTGTGATGACTAATTAAAGCATGCATGCAAAATAATGGACTTGCATGTCAAATTCCCCTTTATAGGTGGTGGCGGCCATGACAAGGAGGATGGGCTAAACATGTCATGAAACATGTTTTGTTGGTGCATTAGGGTGAAATAATAAACAAAGGTGTATGGGTGATAAAAAATGAAAAAAAATGTGTGTGAGTGTGGTAATCCCCCCATTGCCGTGAGTTGTAGAGAAGGAAAGAAAAAATTTTGTTCATCCTTTCTTTAAGCCAAAACTAAGGAAGAAGGAGGATTTTTGCTTCATGCTTGGTTTGGAAGAGATCTAGAAGGAGATTTGGCTAAGTTTGCATCAAGATTAAGGTATGTATGAGGTTGTGTTAGGAGTTTCATGCATGTTTTGGTTGCTAACTTGATGTGCATGTTAGCCATGGCTCAAATCTTTGTTAAGCCATGGAAATGGTATTTGGCCAAAGTTGTTATGGTGATAAAGCCATTGCATGCTAAGTGTGAAGCTTGATGATGATGCATGCAATGATGGATTGTCTACTCTTGAGTAAGATTTTGAGCTTTCTTTTGTTTTATCATGATTGAAGTTGAAAAGGAGCATGATTGTCATATTCGCCATGATGCATTCATGAGCATGGTTCATGCTTCTTGCATGTTAGTTAAAATTTGTGTTTTGGATGGCTATGGACACCTTGAAATTCGCCATGCTCATATATGTATATATATGTTTGCACATGATGTTTTGGTTATGAAGGAAGTGATGAATAAGTTTGTTTAAAGAAGAAGATGTTGAAGAATAATTGTGAAATTGTAAGCACATTGGCCTAGCACACATATGAGTGCTTGATGCTATATTGTAAGTTTTGAGCTACAATATGCAAAGCATTAACTAGTAAAATGCATGCTGTTTTGTGTGGTATTAAGTGCATAATTGGCCTCAACATGGACAAGTATATTCGCCTTGGGTAGCCTATTGAAGGCCTTAGCTTTTCCTTGATGCTCGAATAAATTGTATTGAATTGCTTGATGTAGTATAAAATGTGCATGACCATTGTGTATTCAAGCTAAAGGGTGGCCATATGACCATTTAAATTCCTTGTCATATTCGCCATAAGCTAGCACAATGAGGTTTTGATAAATTGAATTTGTTTGAATTAGCTCAAGAGCTAAGAGGGCCACAATTGGACAAGGGAAGGAAAAGTGATCGAATAGCCAGTAAAAGCCGTTCGACAACATCCGAGGTAAGTCCTCAAGAAGTGACCTTACTTGAATTATGTGGAATGAAATATGGATGTATTGATTATTGATTTATGTGTGTATGAGTATTGAATGATACCCGGGCTAAGTCCCAAGGCGATTATGTTAGTGATTATAATTGTGTTTGAGCCTTAGTAACGAAAATAAATATGTATGTCCAATGATTATTGATGTATGTGTGCATGAGAAATTGATTGATATCCGGGCTAAGCCCAAGACAATTATGCTGGAAATTATAACCGGTTAAGACCGAAGGCAATTGTGCTAGTGGCTACATCCGGGCTAAGACCGAAGGCATTCGTATGAAGTCATTCTATCCGGGCTAAGACCGAAGGCATTTGTGCAAATCGTGATATCCGGGTTAAGTCCCGTGAGGCCTTGGTGCGGGTTACCATAACCGGCTATGTCCCAAGGCGATTGATCGAGTAGCGACATCCGGTTAAACTCGAAGGTATGTGATTTGAAAATTATAAGCTTGCTGGAAAATTTCAGCTAATGCACTTGTGAAATTTCCCAATGACAAGGTAAGTGCGGTGTGTGCTTTATGCGCTAGGAGTAAGAGCGTGTGAATATCCGCTCCTATGATGGAACGAGTTATCGGCCCTAATGAAGCCGTTATTTGTGTATGAACATAAGAGTTGGGATGGTGAAGTAAGTATGATTATGTGAATGTGCATTAATGAAATGATGCATCTAACTATGTGAATGTATTGCTGTAATTAGAGTTGATTATATTCCTTGAGACTTACTAAGCATAAAAATGCTTACTCCGCCGCTTTGGCTCTCGTTTTCTAGATTTCGCTCGATAGCAATCGGATTCGGGATCGTTGAAGTCGAAGTCATCCACACTATCAAGCCCCCATTTTGGTATAAATTCTTGGTTGAACTTGAAATGGCATGTATAGGACTACCCTTGTTGGTTTAAATATGTTATGATGTATATGTGTACGGCCATGCGAAAATGGCTCGTAATAGTGAAGTATCAACTTAAACTATTTGCTGTTTGTATATATATATATGGTGTCATGATGTGACTATGAATTGGAAATGGGAATGTTGGTCACATGATCAGCCATTGGCATGGTTAAAATGATCATATGTGGACCTATGTAAGGCAAGACTAGTTGGTTCATGGAGACTACAAAATAGGTAAGACCTACCTTAAAAACAGATGCTGCCAGCTGCAGTAACGTGAATGTGAAAAATCACCAAAATTTGTAGGAATGGTATTAAATAGTGAATCAGCTATGTAAATGAACATTGATGAGTCTATTTTCATATGGAAGAAACGAAATGGTCATAGGAGTTACATGTTAAGAGATATTAAAGCTATTGTGAGACAGGGCCAGAACGGTTTCTGGGTTCCCTGTCGCAACGTTAAAAATTTACTATAAATTATCCAGAAAGAATTAGGAGACATACCTTATATGTACAGATTCCATTTTGAGTGTAGTTTCATTAGAAACAAACGTCACCAGCATTAAAGCCCTGTACAGAGAGATATTCAAGTTATACGACGCGAAGGTCAGAGCAGTCGATCCCTGTAACATGGGTGAATTTAACTAATAAACTGTACCAATTGGCCCGACCAAAAATTCGAGAAATAAATCCATGGATGGATATATGAGTCTAAATTCAGGGAAAATTTACGAAACCAGTTTCCGAGTTTTGAAACTCGAGATATGATTTTTAAGGCGACAGTGACGCAGTTTTTCCAGCCTGACTGGAAATGTCCAATGGATGGGCAAAACAAGTGAACTTGGCTTGCTAACCCCTCGTGTCCGACACCGGCGATGGTCTCGGGTTCGGGGTGTTACACAAACAAAGGAGCATGGTTAAGTTTATGAATTATTCTATGAAATGGTTATGAATATATATGGGTGAATTGTATTTATATGCTTAAGTAGTTAGACCAATTGTATTTGGCTTACTAAGCTCTTTGTAGTTTACTCTGTGTGATTTCTACCTGTTTTACAGTTATCGTAGCTATTGAAGGCTCAGGGATAGTTGAGGATTGTCACCACACTATCGAACTCATTTTGGTACTCTTTGAATGTGTAAATATTTTAAAGTATGGCATGTATAGGCTAGAAGGTTTATGTATTAAGTTTTGAATTGGAAATATAGGTTATGCAGTGAAAGTTGGCTACCAAATGGTATGTTTGTGGTAAGTTTTGGTATGGTTTGAATGAGTTGTTGAATGATGATGAAATAGCTGTAATGAAGAATGTTTTGAGCATGAAATTGGCTAAATATTTTCTATGAATGTTGTTTAATTTGGTTTGTAGGAATGACCCATAAAGGGGTGGCAAATTGGCTTAAACCAAGCCTGCATTGTGCCAAACGACCATAGCACACGGGTGTGTTTGTTGGCCGTAGGCTTAAGTCAGTAGCTAGCTAAGAATCACACGACCGTGGCACAAGGGCGTGTCTATTGGCCGTGGGAATAAGTTAGTATATAAGCTCTTTTTTGGCACGGATGGTTCACATGGGCGTGTCTGATGCTCGTGTGGGGCAGACGGCCTGGTCACACGGGCGTGTGACCTCTATAGAATTAAAATTTTTTAAAAGCTCTGAACTTTATGAATGTGTTCGGTTTAGTCCTGAATGTCTCTTAGAAGTACATTTTAGGTCTCGTAGACCATCTTAAGAGATGATTGCTTATGAAATGATGTTATATGATATCTGTGATTCTGAATTGGTTTGAAATGTTCTGTTTGTCTAGTAATGGCCCTTACCTATTCCAGCGAAGGATACGGGATAGGGGTGTTACAGTAACCCTATTCTGGCGACGAATACGATTTAGTGGTGTTATAAAGATTTTATTACTAAAAGTTTTAATTTTATTTGATAATTGTAAATGCATTAGAATTTTTGCTTTACTAAAGTATAATTAATGCAAGCTGTGATGTATATATGTAAATTTGTTTGTGCGTTTCTTTTTCTATACAATTGTTTTGGTTATTATTTTGTCTTTAAAAATTGAATAGAGGTCCAAAACTGTGACTAAATGGTATGGATCTATCATCTTTCGTCTTGATTTATGAGTATTTATATGCTTGAATTATATTCACGATAGAATTACACCTAGAATGATTATTTTTGGTTTCTGCTATAGTTTTATTATATAAGTTTAGGGTTTAGGGTTTAGGGTTTAGGGTTTAGGGTTTAGGGTTCAGGGTTTAGGGTTTAGGGTTTAGGGTTTAGGGTATGGATCTATCATCTTTTTACTTTAAGTTTGGATTGTTATATTTGAAAAATATATTAAATTCGGTCAAAGAATAAGGTTTTATTTTTTATTGCGTCTTTTAAATAAATTTTCTTAAGGTTATTTCAAAACCTATGATGCGATTATAAATTTCAATTTTGATCTTTGACTATTATAGAGATATTAAATTTGAATATTGATATATTTATATATATATATATATATTAAAATTACTTAGTTGAAACAATAAACTGTTAAAGTTGTAATAACCCATTTATTAATAGTGTCAGAAACTGTAGTTTCGGGACAACAATTCCAATTAATGAGTCAGTATTTTATGATTTATTTAATATTCATAGTGTTATTACAATGTTATATTAAAATTTTGTTAGAAAAGTTTAACGTTTAAATAGTTAATTAAGTAAAAAGAACTAAATCATAAAAATTAAAAAAGTTAATTGCTATAGGTTTTATAACAAACCATTTCTCTGAAGTGTCAGAACAGAGGTTTCGGGGCCACAAATCCGACGTGTGAGTCTGTAAATATAATTATTTAATAATTACGAGCAATATATGGTGTAATGATAAATTTTGATTTAATGATTTTTGGTTAAATGGAAGAACAAATAGGTTTAAGCAGTATGACCCTAAAGTCAAGTGGTTTTGGAAATGATGTATGGGGACCTGGTTTCTATAAATTGAGCCATAAATATTTTATTAAACATTTATGGAATGTTATTAAGGTTGTATTAAAATCTCGTTGAGAGATTCTAACGTTTAAATGGTTAATTAAGCAAAAAGAATTAAATTGTAAAAGTTACAAAAGTAACTCTCTATTAATTAATAAGATAATTGGACATAGTATAAGGGTTTATGAGAGAAATATACCATTGTTAAAAAGGTGGTACGGTCGGCTTTGCTTGTTATGTATATATATGTTTTATTAATTAAAATAAAAATAATTAAAATGTAATAAAATAAAACAAAAACATTATCACCTTGTTTTCTTCCTTAATCCACATAATCTTATCATGGAAAAAGAAATAGAAAAGATTTAAGCTTCTGTCCTGCTATGGATGATGCATGTAAGTCCATATTCTATTTATTTCTCGTAATTTTTATGTTTTTGAGATCGTTGCAACTTGGTCTAGCTAGCTCGTACCTTCGTTTTTGAAATTGTTAAAGATTTTGAATGTTTCCATTGATGAATCTTTGTGATTTTAGACTTTAAATGATGAATTTGAAGTATTAGTTATTATTTATAAGTATTTTTTTAAGTGATTTTTGATGAATTTAACGATCAGGGATTAAATTGTTGAAGTAGTAAAAATAAAAGGATTTAATGTGTAATAACAACACATATGGGCTATAATAATGTTCCAATAAATTTGGCTAAGCTTAAATTTGAGTACAAATGGTTAATTTGCATGTTTTAGCCTCAGGGGCTAAATTGAATAAAAGTAAAATGTTGGTGACATTTTTATAAAAATTTCAAAAGGACTAAATTGGATAAAATGAATTGGTTTGCTATCTAAATTAATGAATTGAATGAAATTGTTAATTTAGATTAGGAATGAGTGGAAAATCGAGAAGAAGAGAAAAATTACGAAATAGCCCTGGTACTTAGTTAATGCCGCAATTTAGTCAAGTAAGTTCGCATGTTTAAATAATATTTTAATGTTATTTATATATATGTTATTGTGTTACTTATCGTGTAATAAACTATGGAAATCAAACGATGTTTTGATGATTATCGAGCCCCATTTGAACCTTAGGAATATATAGGATACAAATGACATGTCATTAGGATTACAATGTTTTGGCTGCTGATCTTGAATGTCCTACCGATGGCTGAGTTTTGACATTTGTAATGGATACTCGTCACCTTGTGTGAATGGCATCGTGTAGCTTACATTCAAACTATTAACTTGTGTGAGCAGGCCCTTTTTATGGCTCGAGTGAGCAACGATGTAAAGGAAAAATAAAAGGAATGGTTTTGACCATATGTTTCGTACGCTTTGGGTGAGCTTTCCCGCGCATCCAATATAATTCTAAGTGGTTCAATGGGCATTAAAATGGAAGGAACGATAAGTATTCAAATGACTTGTGTCAGGAATCTATGCAAAGGAATCAAAAGGAAATGTGCAATGAAAGTATGTTTATATTCATGAATTTGATGATTTCAAGTGATGTTTGTCATGTATAATGACTTATCTTATAATATTTCAAGTGAATTATGTGTATATACACTAACATGTGTTGTTGATAATGCTTAGGTTTGTCCCAAGCTTATTATTGTATTATATCATGCTTAATTGTAATGTTATACATTGAAATGGTAATTGTCCAAATGGAAATATGCTTATGTTCATGATAACGTGATTTGAATCAAAAGATGTATTTCCTAATGGAATGGTTTATCATGTGGTTGATCACAAAAGGGTTATGTATAAATGCACTAACTTGTGTATTGATGATGATGTTTAGGCTTGTGTCAAGCTTGTGGTTATGGTTGATGTTTATGCTAATGTCTTGTATTATGCAAATGAAACGGGTAAGAAAAGGTAATGAAACGGTAAGTTCACAATTGAGATGTAATATGATGATAAAAGGATTGATGAGCTGAATGACGTACTTATATGTGAGAAATTATCTTATGTTATGGTTGAATTGACCTGTGTCAAGAATAAATACACTAATTCATGAATTGATAATATTATTTAAGTTTATGCTAAGTAAATGGAATGATAAGTAAGTAAATAGAGTGGTTCATAGACTTATGAAAAGGGTTAATGATTGTATAATATGTCTTATAAAAACCTATTATGTTAGGGATGAAAAATATATGTGATGTTGTTGGACTTACTCATTTATGAGTTGATGGTTATATAGTTTGATAAATCTTGTGGCATTGGAATAGATTTATAATTATCCTATAAATTTTATTGTTGTAATGGAATGTTATGTTTAAAGTTTATACGAGCTCACTATGCATTCATTGCTTACGTAATTACTTTTCTTCACTTTTCAAATTATTGGAAGCTTGACCGGTTCAAAAGTTCGTCGGAGTCTGATTAGACTATCCAATGAATATCTCTGTAGTTTTTGGTGTTTTGACGAAGGTTAAATTGACATGTATAGGTGGACTTGTGTTTGAATGTTAGTTGATAGTTTGGCATGTATAAGTACTTTGGTTGATGTACTTTTGGTACATTTTTATGCCTTGATGGTATGTGTCAAAATGGAAAGTTATTATGCATGATTCAATGGTTATTATGCTATGTAATGGAATAACTTTAAAGTGATTAAGATAAGGTAAGTTTTGAAATGGTATTAGATTTGATAAGCATGTATGAAATGTGGTAATGTTTCCATGGTTACGTAATATTTGGTTGAATGCAATTGAGATGCCTTGTTGGCATATTGGTTGGATGGATTAATGGTCTATTGGATTGGTCATTTTATGCATGTTTTGGTATGTTTTGGTGCCTTGGTCATGAGTGAAAATTGTTTGTAGGTACATGCTTGAAATGAGTGATGGAATTGGCTTGATTTGGACCATTTTCTTGTCCACACAGCCTGAGACACAAGCGTGTGTTTCAGCCATGTTGACACACGACCATGCTACACGGTCGTGTGTCCTCTGTAGATTTCAAAGGTTTCGAGTCATACAATTACACGGTCTTGCGCATGGGCATGTTAGACTATTTCGAGAGTTGCATGGCCTGGCACACGGGCTTGTGGCTTGGCCATGTGACCCAACTCAGAGAGTTAGACGGGCATGGACATAGGCTGGGACATGATCGTGTGTTCTTATTTCGATTGTTACACGGCCGTGTGACCTTTACAGTTCAATTTTTTCAACTTTTTGTTAAATGCTCCAAATGTTTTTGATTTAGTCCCGAGTCATTTCTAAAGTGTTTCTAAGGGCTAGGGGGATCAATTGAGGGATGTTATACATGTATGTGATTGAATTATGCCATGTTTATGCTAAGATGTTAAATGTATGTTTTAAAGTTTCATTATTATATGTAATACTTTGTAACCCTATTCTGGTGTCTAATACTGGTTAGAGGGTGCTACATTTAGTGGAATCGGAGCTACTATTTAGTTAGTTCTCAGACTAAGCATAGCATGTATGGAGTCGAGAAATACATTCCATTATATAACCTGTGGTAGTCTGATAACTCCTACTCGAAAATGAATTATATTTTCATATAGATAAAGATCCCTTCCAATCGAGCTATTTCCGATGATAGTGAAAGCAATATTCAAGTTTCTGAATAAAAGGTTGCTAATGATGAGAAAAATCTATAAAGGTTAGAGTAGAGATTAATTGTGTTTATGTTAATGATGAATGTTATGTTATGTGTATTCTTGAGAGTTAATTTTGTGCCATTACGATCTCCACCCCCTCGTTCTAAAAAATTTATAGTACGGCATAAGCGAGAAGCTGAAGAGTTCAGCGATTAAGTGGGTAATAATGTGGTCACAGATGAGAATTGCTTAGCAAGTAAAGAAGAAGTTAGTCACTAGTAATCAACTTTATCAAGGATGGTAACTAAAGAACGGGTTAACTGAGATTTCTTTTGAATTGATTTCTTTAGTGGAACGAGATCATGTGAGATCATTGATAACCTTAGTAGTCAGAGGGATAGTATTTGAACTGCACTAAATGCAGCTATTATGGCTGATTATATTACAACTATCTCTTCTGGGTATTCTATAGATTCTTTTATCCTCAGAGACAGATGCAATTGTTTACCTTTAGATGTGATTCTTATAATATGGGAATGCTGCTAGCCATAACGTTAGATGGAGGTATGGTTAGTCTGGTTGATTAATGATTGGCATTGCTCTATTTTTCTTTAGCATTCTATTCCATTATGTTCCATAGAAGATTCGATGATAAGACTTACATAGTGCTATTTTTCTACTTCTACTGGTTGTTGCTCTACTTTATATATATGCAATTTATGTTGTCTCTGTCACAATTGTTTCTAATGCATATGAGCGATATTCTTCTTTTGGATTTTCTTTGCGGTATCATCGATCTCTTTATCATTCAATGTGGGTTGTACTCTTGGAAATTTAGTAGAGCTTTATTACCTTGGTTTTCTTATCGTTCTTATTATCTATTCTATGAAACATTGTAACACCTTGAATTTTGGGGGCTAGAAGATTTGAGTTTTGGGGTTAGGGTCAGTGAGAAGGTTACGCTATTGTGGTTAGTTGTGCATTTAGATGACAGAATAGGCCTGCTGGTTTGGTGGTCAGGTGAGTGTTAGTATACTTCAAGGTCCTTGGTTCGAGTCCTTGTGTGAGGGTTTTGGAGAAGTACTATTTTTATGTTTTGTTGGTTAAATTGTAGTTTTATTTGAAGTTAAATTATTTAATCATTTATATTTAATTTTATTATTTTTATTTTTATTTTTTTGTCTTTTCTTTGGACGTTCTTTCTTCTTCTTCGTGGGGGTTCCCTTTCTTTTTCTTTTGGAAACGGTTTTTCGACTAGCGGATCTTGGGAGAGTTTCGTTCCTTGTCGTCGAATTAGGTGTGGGTACAAAAACTTTTTCATTTTGTTATTAACAAAATTTTGATTTGGTTTTGTGAATTTCCACATGGTTTTGTGGGTTCCTAAAGTTACTATTTGAAGTGTCAATTGTTGCGGTTTTGCATAAAAATTTGATTGGTTAGGGTGTGTTTCTGCACTGTAAGAGGCTTAAGGATCATTCGATGTTGGAAATAATGTTTTCTAGTCTGTTTTAGAGTGGTTTCGTGACCACATGGGTGGCCACACGGACGTGTGCCTATTCACATGGCCGTGTGGACTTAGGAATTAAAGTTTCCGGGCAAGATTAGCTGCCACACGGCCGGGCCACACGACCATGTGGTAGATTTGGGGAAAATAGTCAAATTTCACACGGCTGTGTCCCCTAGGAACATGGGCGTGTATGTTTGGGAATTTAAGGTTTTTGATGATTTTTGGTACCCCACGGCCTAGCCACACGGATATGTGTGCCACACGGGTGTATGAGATCTCCATATGGCCATGTCTCCTCTACTTTTAAGTTTTAGCACTTTTGGACAGTGAGTTACATGGGCTATTCACACGGGCATGTGCCCCTCCACATGGGCGTTTGGGGCCTTCAGACGAGCATGTGTGGCCTCTACATGGGCGTGTAGACCCCCACACGGCTGGGACACACAGCCGTGTGGTCCTGTCGTGCCAAATTTTTGCATTATGTTGATTAATGATCTGTTTGTTGTTCTGTGTGTTCCAACCCTTGGCTAGGTCTTAGTAAGGGTAGTCGAGACTCTGTTTTGACTCGGACATATCTGTTCTACGCAATCATTGCATTAGCGAAGTGACTCGTTAATGTGATATTGCCTAATAAATGAGTACCTAATTCAGTGGTTAAGTGATGTGGGTCTGTGTGTGACTATTTGGAAATTGTGTTCATCGATTCTTTAATTGACTGATTATTTACGAGCTTCTGCATCTGTGTAATTGACAGTGTTTCGTATGCATTCTTGCATTTGCATTATGATTTCGGCTTTGGGATATGGAGAAATGAAAGTCTGATCTGATTTGGCAGTATAATTGCATGTTGATAAGCCATCATTGTCGGGCAACCCGGGGTGGTAGGTCATTGTTGCCGGGCAACCTGGAATGACTTTATGTGGTGTGTAGGGTTGGATGGGCCTTTTGAGGTCCTACATGGTGTGTTTTCGTTGGATGAGCTTAATCAGCTCTTATGGGGTGTGATCGGGGGACAGAGAGGTGTGTTGGCTGGATACGTGGGTTTTCTTGCTTGTCTGCTTTTACGTACACATCTATTTGAGCATTCTGGGTGCTTGATTATCTAATTATGTTCTACCTAACTGAAAACACATATTACTAAGTGTTCTAGGTGTGATGTGTTGTATGTTTGAAATGTTACGTTCCGTTGGGACGTTGATCTCAAAATTATCTTCTGTTTCAACATATATCTGTAGTTGATCAATATTGAATTGGGTATTGTATTTCTGTTCTTAGTCTTGATTTGAACTCACACTAAGCTGATGTAGCTGACCCCCTCTTAGTGTTTCCCTTTTAGGTACGTTTTCTATTTTCTAGAGCTGGGTTCGGTATACGGAGGTCTCAGACAGTCTTAGTGGAAAATAAATTACCAGTTTGTGTTTTCAGTTTCTACTTTGTCATTTGAGTTTGAAATGTAAGGTTTTATTAAATGGTGGTACAAGTTCCAATTTAAGTTTTATTCTGCTTACACATATATTATCTAAACTAAAATTTTACTGACTGGATTTTTAAACAATTAAATGTTACGGTTTGATGTGGCAACTTGTTTTGTAAGAAAATTCACCTACGATCACTTCAGTGATCAATGTAACATTTGAGATTTGGTCTAAACTTCTAGGCCAGGTTTAGGGTGGTACAAACATGGTTCATCTGTAAAGGATATTCATTGGCCGAAGATAATTACAATTATTATGGTTATAATTCCTAGTTGGATTATGGGAGCATGGTGATATAGGTCTCAGATTTATAGAGGTTATGTTGCTACACTGGTTGTTACTCGAACTACATTCGGTTTTTCTCTTTTTTTTTTGGAGTGCACTATTGATGTTTGAAGTATTATTCTATCTATACGGTTGTAACGCCAATCTTATTATAGCATTGTGGTTTTAATTCATCTAATGGTTGTAATTTCGGTATGGTTTAAAGCTTCGATGTTAATTGTGACACCCCTAATGTGACCCTAGTCGGAAAGTGGTTTCGGGACCACAAAACCGAGTCACAAAAATAATTAGATGTTATATTCTGTGCTTATTGTATGTGGAATTTGTATGTGTGAATATTTCGTGCCTTGATTTTATCAATCAGGTGCTAATTTATAAGAAAGGACCCATGTGATAGGACTTGAAAATGTGATAGGTGAAATTTAAAGTGGCCAAATAATGCATGAGTTATTGACATGAGGGACTTGCATGTCAAATGGACCACTTTTAATTTAGTGGCCGGCCATAATGATGGTTGATAGATATTATATGCATTTTATTTTAGCATGACAATAGTTAATGGCTTTATAGTATGGAAGAAAGAATAATTAAAAGAATGGGAGAGTGATAGAAACAAGGTGTGTCATCCTTCTTCTCCCCCATCTTGCCGTACTTAGAAGAAGAAAAAAAAGAGGCTTCATCCTCTTTGTTCCTCTTGACCGGAAAAAGAAAAGAAAGAAGAAAGTTTGGTTGCCTTGATTTTTGGCTTAGAAGATGGCTAGAATGAGGTATGTATTGAATGATTCTTGAAAATCTATGCATGTTTGAGATGATTAGTTCAAACTCTACTCATCCCATAGATTAAACTTAGAATTTTGAGGTTTGAGATTCGGTCAATAAGCTTGAAACTCATAGTAGTTTGTTTTGGTAAGCTTGATATACAGATGATAGATGTGTTTTGGTTTTGGTTTGATAATGATGTTAATGATGGTGAGTTTCGGTCATGCATTAACTGAAATTGTAAGTATGATTTATGGTATAATTTGTGTGATAGAATGGTCTTGAGAGTTGGCTTGATTAAATGGGTAAAATGCTAAGTGTTTTAAAGATGATGTAATGGTTATTTCGGTTTATGTGAAGTAAATATAGATGATGGTTATAAGCTGTTTTATGATTTGATAATGGTGATTAAATCTTGTAGTTAAGTGTTTAGATATATATGTATATTAATAATGAATTTAGTTGTACTTGCTATGTGAGAAATGTGCAATGCTATAGGTATTTGATTATTAGATATGGTTATTTTAAGTTGATTTGTGATGGTATGATTGCATTGATGAAATGGTGGGAAGAATTAGCTATTATGCTTGATACTAATGCCGAATATGAGAATGTTGTACTTGAAAAATGTAGGTGAACATGACAAGTGTATTCGCCTTAGGGCCTAAAGGATATGAAAATTTGGTATTTATTTTTTATTGTGTGTGTATGACCATGGATAATTGGCTGCACAAATATTATGAATACATAATGTATGATAAGTTTATTAAGTTACAAAACATTATACATGATCGGCCAATGTAAATTATTTGAGTAAAGTATATCTTGATGGTACATTTCGGCTAGTATAAAATGTATATGGATGTTGTATGACTATGTTTAATCTGGAAAGTAAATTGTTTGATCTAGCTCAAGAGCCTAGAGGATCAAAGTTGGATAAGGGAAAGAAAGAGGTGATCGAATAGCCGTCGTAATCGTTCGGCAACTTCCGAGGTAAGTTTTAAGTGATTAAATGTCGAGTAAATTCAACTATAATAGGATATAATGAGTTGATTTAATAAGATATGATGTGGCCATGATATGTCTTAAACTCAAATGGTAAGTTCCCAAGTGTTTGGACTTGGAAATTTAAGAGCAAATTGTAATAATTTGCTCAAGACAGCAGCAGTAATGTGATTTTAGAAAATCACTATAAATGTTTGGTGTGGAATTATAGGCTGAATAAAATATGAAGTCAAAGCTTAATTAGTCTAGTTTCTTATAAAAGAGACCGTGTAAGTAAGGAAATTTCCTATAAAGAGATATTTAAAGTTGTGTGAGACGGTGTCAGAATGACTCCGAAATCACCTGTTCGGTTTTAAGAAAATCACTATAATTTGTACAAAAATGGTTACAAGATAAAATTTATATTCTTAGACTCCTTAATGAGTCTAGTTTCAAATGAAATCAAGTAGAACATACTTTGAATTCTGTACAATGAGAATCTTGATTCGTAGTGAAGACTGGTCAGGTTAGTCAAACAGTGAAACAGGGGAAAATTTAAGAAAAATCTGGTATTGATTGGCCACACCTAAAATTCTGAAAATTTTATTGATGAAAGATACATGAGTCTACATTTGGGGAAAATTAACGGCAGTTGATTTTGAGTTTTGTAGCTCCAGTTATAAACAATTTAGTGACTGTTGCTTAGGAAAACTGCTTGTAGTGAACATGTGATTTTGTTGTAAACTTTGATGAAACTATTTGAGTTGCTTATAAGCTATTGCTGAAATTGATGTACAAGAAAAATATGAAATATGTATGAGATGTATATATGTGATAAGGCCTAATGGCCGATGTGATGAATGTGAAAGTGTATATATATGTGATAAGGCCTAATGGCCGATGTGATGAATGTGAAAGTGTGTATATATGTGATAAGGCCTAATGGCCGATGTGATGAATGTGAAAGGGTGTATATATGTGATAAGGCCTAATGGCCGACGTGATGAATGTGAAAATGTATATATATGTGATAAGGCCTAATGGCCGATGTGACGAATGTGAAAATGTATATATATGTGATAAAGCCGAATGGCTAATGTGAATGTTGTAACATGTGATTAAGTGTACACGAAACTTGGAAATATGTTCCGGGTGAGACCTGATGACTACGTGTGAAGATTATGTCCGGGTACGACCCGATGACTACGTGTGGAGATTATGTCTGGGTAAGACTTCGTAATAAGAATTGCTTATAAATATACGCAATGCTAAAGGTTAAACAGGTATGTACTCCAAGTTTATATATGATGCATACGAGAGCAATCTATGGGACTATTCCTATGATTATGTGACATCGGATTAGTGTGAGAGGTTATGTGAAATCATACGATATATCTATGTCACATGAGCTCACTTTTATGTGAGAGTTTATCTGCCTATTGTATATAATGAGATGTGCATATTCGGTAAAGGGATGGTATGCCCGAAGGAAGAGTGAAATAAAAATACGAACAACTATGTTATAATTTGATTGTTATCTGTTGACACTGCTTAAAACTTACTAAGCATTGTAATGCTTACTCCGTTTACTCTGTTTCCTCTGCCTTATAGGTCTCATTGCGAAGCTACAGGCTCGGGGATCGTCAGCAACTAGTCACACTATCACTATCCACTGTTTGGTACTGCTATGTTTTGGAATATCTTATGGCATGTATAGAATAGACTAGTAGTGAGAAGATATTTTGGTTAATGTATAGGACTACTCTTTCGTTTGTTGGTCATAGACCCTTTGATTTTGTATAAATTTGGATAGCCATGCGAAAATGGCTTGTATACACTTTGGCATGGTATCATAATCATTTTGTATGTTGTTCATTAAGAGATGTGGAAAAGTTTGGAATCGATTAGCCCTTGGAATAGTTAATCGTGATCATCTTTTGTGCCATGTATGCTAAAAGGGCTAGTTGAATCAAGGAAATTATGAAGTAGGTAAAATCTACCTTAAGGACAGAGGTTGACAGCTGCAGTGATGTGGATGCGAAAAATCACTAAAAATAGTAGGAATGGAATTAAATAGTGAATAAATTATGTAAATGAACCTTGATGAATATACTTTCATATGGAAGAAACGAAATGGTCATATGAGTTGTATGTTAAGAGCTATTTAGGTTTTCGTGAAACAGGGCCAGAACGGTTTCTGGATTCCCTGTTCCAACTTTGGAAATTCATTTTAAATTAACCAGAGATAATTAGGAGTCATGCCATATATGTATAGATTCCTCTTTGAGTCTAGTTTCTATAGAAAGAAACGGCATCAGTATTGAAGCTCTGTACAGGGAGATATCCCGGTCGTAATGCATGAAGGTCAGTGTAGTCGTACCCTGTAACAGGGGAGACTTTAACTAATAAACTGTACTAATTGGCCTGACCAAAAATTCTAGAAAAAAATTTGTAGATGCATATATGAGTCTAGTTTTAGGGAAAAATTACGAAACTGGTTTTCGAGTTTTGGAACTCAAGATATGATTTTTAAAGTGACAGTGACGCAGTTAGCCAACTGCCTGGAAAATTTTTAAAATGGACTATGAAAGTGAATGGTTTAAGCCGTTAACCCCTCGTGTCCGACTCCGGCAGCGGACTCGGGTACGGGGTGTTACATTAATAATTGAAATAGTTTCGTTATATATTCCATTTCTAGCTTTCATGAAAAGGATAGGTAACAGAAAAAGTATAAACATGGAAGATCGAGCTTAATCTTGCATATTGGTTCTCATTACTCAGGTAATCTCGAATTATGTCAACGAGTTAAAACTGGATTTCATATTTTGTATGAGTTAATGCAGTTTGGGGTGATCTTTGGTTGGTATTCTCAGGGAATTATGATAGACTATATATCTGGATTACCTTGACAACTAGAAGAAAGAATTATTCTAAAATGTTATTATCTAATTGATAAGATCGACTCAACTGTTTTAGTCAAAACAGATTATTCACTTGAAAAGTTAGATAAGTTGTATATATTCGAGTTCATCTCTAGATTCGGGAATAAATTTTGTGAATTCACTGGTGAATATACGGACAGTCAGAATGAGATATTAAAATTCTAGAAGACATGATACTGGAATATATCTACCAAATCAGTGATAATCGAGAAATATTATTATGGACTAAAATTGTCTTGATTGTAGTAGGAATCACACTTGTATTTAAGTGATACTGTTGGAAGCTTTTCATTCAATATAATGTTTGCTAGTTGGAAGTTACAAACGTAGATATGCTGGAAACATCAGTTAGAGTTTGTTATGAAAATCATGAACTTTAGCTAAATATTATGAAAAATCTATTGTATCTGGAATCTTATGATTTGGGTTTTTCGGTTATGTTTCAAAAGTTGATTGTTGGGAATTTCTTTGTAGTTGTGCTACTAATGATAAAGCTATTATAGGAGAGCATCAAAGTTGTTCAGTTAAGTCTAGGTATAATATCAAGTTCTAATTTGAGTTTTGATTGATTTAATTATGGACTACCATTAAAAAGGTGAAAGAAAGACTCGACTTGATCGCTATTTTGAGGTGAGAAATTTCGAGGACGAAATCTTCATAAGAGGAGAGAATCGTAACAACCCATTTCTCTGAAGTGTCGGAACAGAGGTTTCAAGGCCACATATCCGACGTGTGAGTCCGTAAATATTAATATTTAATATTTACGAATAATATATGATGTAATGATAAATTTTGATTTAATGATTTTTGGTTAAATGGAAGAACAATTAGGTTTAAGTAGTATGACTATAAAGTCAACTGATTTTAGAATGAGGTATCTGGACCTGGTTTCTATAAATCAAGCTGTAAATATTTTATTAAATATTTATGGAATGTCATTCTGGTTGTATTAAAGTTTCATTAAGAAATTTTAACGTTTAAATAGTTAATTAAGCAAAAGGACTAAATTGTATAAGTTAAAAAGTAAGTCTCTATTAATTAATAAGATAATTGGACATAGTATAAGGGTTTATGAGGAAAATATACCAATGTTAAAAAGGTGGTATGGTTGGCTTTGTTTGTTATATATCTGTTTTACTAATTAAAATAAAAATAATGAAAATGTAATAAAATAAAACAAAAGAATTATCACTTTGTTTTCTTCTTTAAACCACCAAATGTTACAATGGAAAAAGAAATAGAAAAGATTCAAGCTTCGGTCTTGCTATGGATGATGCACGTAAGTCTATATTCTATTTATTTCTCGTAATTTTTATGTTTTTGATATCGTTGCAACTAGGTCCAGCTAGCCTTTACCTTCATTTTTGAAACTGTTAAAGATTTTGAATGTTGCCATTGATGAATCTTTGTCATTTTAGACGTTAAATGATAAATTTGAAGTATTAGTTATTATTTATAAATATTTTATTAAGTGATTTTTGATGAATTTAACGATTAGGAATTAAATTATTGAAGTAGTAAAAATACAAGGATTTAATGTGTAATAACAACATAGATGGGCTATCATAATGTTCCAATAAATTTGGCTAAGCTTAAATTTGAGTAAAAATGGTTAATTTGCATGTTTTAGCCTCAGGGACTAAATTGAATAAAACTAAAATGTTGGTGGCATTTTTGTAAAAATTTCAAAAGGACTAAATTGCATAAAATGAATTGGTTTGCTATCTAAATTAATGAATTGAATGAAATTGTTAATTAAGATCAGGAATGCGTGGAAAATCGAGAAGAAGAGAAAAATTACGAAATAGCCCTTGTACTTAGTCAATGCCGCAATTTAGTCAAGTAAGTTTGTATGTTTAAATAATATTTTAATGTTATATATATATATATATATATATATATATATATATATATGTTATTGTGTAACTTATCGTGTAATGAACGATGGAAATCGAACGACGTTTCAACGATTATCGAGCCCCTTTTGAACCTTAGGAATATATAGGATACCAATGACATGTCATTAGGGTTACAATGTTTCGGGTGCTGGTCCTGAATGTCCTACCGATGGCTAAGTTCCGACATTTGTTGTGGATACTCGTCATCTTGTATGAGCGGCATCGTGTAGCTTACATTCCGACCATCAGCTTGTGTGTGCAAACCCATTTTATGGCTCGAGTGAGCAACGATGTAAAGGAAAAATAAAAGGAATGGTTTTGACCATATGTTTAATATGCTTTGTGTGAGCTTTCTCGCGCACCTAATATTATTCTAAATGGTTCAAAAGGGTGAAAGGGAAGGAACGGTAAGTATTCAAATGACTTGTGTCAGGAATCTATGCAAAGGAATCAAAAGGAAATGTTCAATGAAAGTATGTTTATATTCATGAATTTGATGATTTCAAGTGATATTGTTCATGTATAATGACTCATCTTATAATATTTCAAGTGAATTATGTGTACATGCACTAACATGTGTTGTTGATAATGCTTAGGTTTGTGCCAAGTTTATGGTTGTATTATATCATGCTTAATTGTAATGTTATACATTGAAATGTTAATTTTCCAAATAGAAATATGCTTATGTTCATGAAAATGTGGTATGAATCAAAAGATGTATTTCCTAATGGAATGGTTTATCATGTGGTTGATCCCAAAAGGGTTATGTATAAAAGCATTAACTTCTGTATTGATGATGATGTTTTTAGGCTTGTGTCAAGCTTGTAACACCCCTATCCCGTAACCGACATTGGATTAGGGTTACGAGGCATTACCAGATAGACAGAACATTTCAGACCAATACAAAATAACATATATTAAATATCATTAATACAGAGGCATTCATCAACAATTCATTTATTAAAACAGTCTATGAGACCTAAAACATACATTTAAGAAAGGTTGAAACTAAAACATGTACATTTAGAATTTTCAGAACTCAACCAATTCTTTCAAACTATTAAAGTGACACGCCCTTGCGACTAGGTCGTGTGTCACACACAGGCACTAGACATGCCCATGTGAACCAACCGTGCCAAAAATAGGTCCTATACTGACTTTTTCACACGGCCAATAGTCACGCCCTTGTACTATAGCCGTGTGATACTTAGCTAGCTACTAACTTTAGCCCACAGCCATATGACACGCCCGTGTGTCAAGACTGTATGGTTCTTAGGAGAATACTGCTTTTCTTACATGGCCACAAGGCACGCCCGTGTCCCTTGACTGTGTGGCACCAAGCAGTCTTGGTTTAAGTCAAATTTTCCACCCCTTTTTGGGTCAAATCCTACAAGCAATAATATACAACATTCTTACCAAAGTTTCCAACCAACTCTATGCTCAAAACATGCTTCATTATAACAAAAAACATATTAGGTCATAAAACACTACAACCATACATCATTTGGCACCATCAACCAAATAACAAAACTATATAAAACATTTCATTTGCTAGCCAACTCCTATGGCATAATATATACACATCAAAACTTATATACATAGACCTTCTAGCCTATACATGCCATACTTTAAAATATGTACACTTTCAAAAGTACCAAAATGAGATCGATAGTGTGGTGACGATCTTCGACTATCCCCGAGCCTTTAGTAGCTACGATAATTGTAAAACAGATAGTAAACACATAGAGTAGGCTACAAAGAGCTTAGTAAACCAAATACAATTAGTCTAAATGCTAAAGTATATAAGTACAATTCAACCATATAGATTCATAACCATTTCATAGAATAATTCATGAACTTAATCATGCTCATTTGTTTGCATATATGTCCTACTTCATTTCCATACATATTTCACAGAGACAGAGCTTTTCATATTAAAAAATTTAGTACTATACAAACGTACCTGCATAGGTTATACATTTCATATACTCAATCTCAGATTTTGTACGCTATCATCAGACGGGTCAGAAACGATATAGATGCTCATAAACAAGTACAATGCCGACGTCCTGGACATGGTCTTACATGTAGTACAATATTGATGCCTTTGTTCCAGATAGGGTCTTACACGAAATCAGATACGTTGCCGATGTCCTAGACATGTTCTTATACGTAAATCTCAATCGAGGTCTGTGTCCCAGACACGGTCTTACACGATGTCTTAGACATATGTCAACTTTTCTTATGAACATACAGAGCTTTACAAATATTATCATATTATCATACTTTACTTCAAAGATAATCATTAGGCACTCAAGGCCATCCAATACAGATTACAGTTTATATGTGCAGAATTCATTCAAATTAACACGTAATTGTAATTTGACTTACCTTAGACAGATTTCTTACAGAATGAGTCAACTATTCGACTATTTTAGACTTTCCTCGATCTAAGTCTGATTTTCTTTGTTCTTGATCTAATACAATATAAATTCAACCATTCAATCATTAATTTCATTCAATTTAATCCATATACACATATTTAGGGCACTTTGCATTTTAGTACATTTTCACACTTTGTCAATTTAGTCCATTCTTCACAAAATCACCAATATACAAAATTTCTTTGCAACAAAGGGTAGCCGAATTTTCATGGCTTCTATATAAGCCCATACAACATCTTCAATTTACAATTTAGTCCTTCAAAACCTCATCTTCAAAATTTAACCCAAATAGCTCAATTTCATCAAAAACTCAAAGACAAAACTTATGAACCATCTACCAAGCCTTCATAATTCATTCAAAAACATCACAAAACTCATGATATCAACAATGGCATTTCATGAAATCTTTAACAGAAATAGAAATTCAGGCATGGGCTTTGAAGAACACGAAGCAACAATCAAAGAAATGTAGAAATTATCAAAAACTGAGCAAAATAGACTAACCTATTCACTCATGCAATGGCCGAATACTCTGAAGCTTCAATGGCTTCTTCTTTCTCTTAATTCTCGGCTGAACAAGGTGATAATATGGCCACTTTCATGTTTTCATTTTATTATTATAACTTTAATAATCATTTTTCCCATTTTGCCCTTTGTTATAAAATTATCATTCACCTAACACATGTCCAACATTGTCCACTTACTATATCAATGCTATATTTGACATGCAAGGACCCTTATTTTAAATGCCAAGCCGAATAGGTGCTTTAACATCTAGCACTCAACTTTTACACTTTACACGGCTTAATCCTTTTTTATAATTAAGCATAGAAACTGATAAATTAAATCACAAAAATTTCATAGATGTAAATTCACATATCACAGACACAGAAAATAATATTAAAATATTTTTGGACTCGAATTTGTGGTCCCGAAACCACTATTCTGACTAGGGTCAAAATCAGACTGTTACAAATCTTGTGGTTATGGTTGATGTTTATGCTTATGTCTTGTATTATGCAAATGAAACGGGTAAGAAAAGATAATGAAACGGTAAGTTCATAATTGAGATGTAATATGATGATAAAAGGATTGATGAGCTGAATGACGTACTTATATGTGAGAAATTTTCTTATGTTATGGATGAATTGACCAATGTCATGAATAAATACACTAATTCATGAATTGATAATGTTATTTAAGTTTATGCTAAGTAAATGGAATGATAAGTAAGTAAATGGAGTGGTTCATAAACTTATGAAAAGGATTAATGATTGTGTAATATGTCTTAGAAAAACCTATTATGTTAGGAATGAAAAATATTTGTGATGTTGTTGGACTTACTCATTTATGAGTTGATGGTTATATAGTTTGATAAATCTTGTGGCATTAGAATAGGTTTATAATTACCTATAAAGTTTATTGTTGAAATGGAATGTTATGTTTAAAGTTTATACGAGCTCACTATGAATTCATTGCTTATGTAATTACTTTTCTTCACTTTTTAGATTATTGGAAGATTGATTGGTTCGGAAGTTCATCAGAGTCCTATCAGATTGTCCAACGAATATATTGGTAGTTTTTGGTGTTTTGACCTAGGTTAAAATGACATGTATAGGTGGGCTTGTGTTTGAATATTGGTTAATAGTTTGGCATGTATAAGTACTTTGGTTGATGTACTTTTGATACATTTTTATGCCTTGATGGTATGTGTTAAAATGGAAAGTTATTATGCATGATTCAATGGTTATTATGCTATGTGATGGAATAACTTTAAAGTGATCAAGATAATGTAAGTTTTGAAATGGTATTAGATTTGATAAGCATGTATGAAATGTGGTAATGTTTCCATGGTTACGTAAGATTTGGTTGAATGCAATTGAGGTGCCTTGTTGGAATATTGGTTGGATGTATTAATGGTCTATTGGATTGGTCATATTATGCATGTTTTGGTATGTTTCTGTGCCTTAATAATGAGTGCAAATTGATTGCAGGCAATTTCTTGCAATGAGTGATGGAAATGGCTTTATTTTGGCCAATTTCTTGTCCACACGGCCTAAGACACGGGTGTATGTCTCCGCCGTGTGTCCTCTTTAGATTTCAAAGGTTACAAATCATGTAGTTGCACGACCTTGCACACGGGTGTGGGAGGCCATTTTTAGAGTTGCATGGCTTGGCACGTGGGCTTGTGGCTTAGCCATGTGACACAACTCAGAAAGTTACATGATCTAGGACATGGCTGTGTGTCCCTATTTCGATTGTTACACAGCTTGAGAAACGGGCATGTGTCTTAGCCATGTGAGTCACAGGGCCTGACCATACGGCTGTGTGACCCTTGCAGTTCAAATTTTCAACTTTTTCTTAAATGCTCCAAATGTTTTCGATTTAGTTCCAAATCATTTCTAAAGTATTTCTAAGGCCTCGAAGGCTCAATTAAGGGATGTTATACATGTATGTGATTGAATTATGCCATGTTTATGCTGAGATGTTAAATGTATGTTTTAAAGTTACGTTTTTATCGGTCATACTCTGTAGCCCTATTTTGGCGTCAAATACGGGTTAGGAGTATTACAGGTCTATTTGTATTAAATAGATGTAAAAGCATGAAATAAAGGATTTATATGGTAAATCTACCTATTTTAATATGGTGGACGATTTAGGTGATAGATTACTTGGAATTTAGTTAAATTTAAAAGGGTAAATTTGTAATCTGAGAAATAAGTATAATAATAACTTAAAGAAAATATGGATAAGACCATCATTTTTTTTCTTCAGTTTGAAAAAATTGAAACCACCATTTTTTTGTAAGGAAGCTTTCGGCCAAGCTTTATATTGCATGCATGGTATGTATTTTTCATCTGTTTTTAGTGATTTTTATGTTTTTAAGATCGTTGTAGCTTAATCTAGCTAAATTAGAGACTAATTTGTAAAACTATTGAATGTTTTGAGTTATGTCATTGATTAGTTTGAGATGTTTTTAAAGTTTGATGATATATTTATAAGTGTGATATCTAAATATGACTAATTTGTAAAATAGTTTTGATTGATTTTAAAGCTTAAGGGCTAAGTTGTTAAAATAGTAAAGTTGCATGAAATTCTTGTAAAATGTGAGAAATATTGGACTTATAGAGACTATAGAAAATTCGCCTAGCATGGTTTGGGATTAAGTGTGTTCAATTTGAAAGTTTCGAGTTTTAAGGACTAAATTGCATAAAGGGCAAAGTTTCTGGGTAATTTTGTAAAATGATAATAAAAGGACTTATATGCATAAGTTTGATTGTTTAAGTTGTTTTAAACGATTAATTGAATTAAAATTATTATTTAGATCAAGAAAAGAATCAACTGGACAATAGTCGTGGAAAAGGAAAATTAGCGGAGTAAACATCCTTGAGTTCTTTTGATTGATATATCGTAAGTGGTGAATTGGACTTATTTGTAGTGTTAGCTAAGTTGAAGGTTATGTTTGAAAATGGGAAATTATATGGACAAGTTCTTGTGATGAAGTAATGTGTATATAGTTAATTGATTTGGATATGAAATGTGACCTGTATGAACCTTGTGAATGCTTAGGATACAAGTGGCATGTCATTAGGGTTATTACCTTTTCGGGTGCTGGTCTTTAGGTGTCCTACCGATGACAAAGATCCTGCATTTGTTGCAGATTCTTCACAGCTCATGTGAGCAATTACAATCATGGATTGTGTAAGCAATACTCCTATATATCCAACATTATTTCATTTTGGTTCATCATGTGAACAAAATGCATAATTGGAAATGGTTATATGAAATAGTTATATGAAAATAGATATAGGGAATGGGACTTGGAATATGGATATTTGAAATGAAATGTATATTGTTAGATAAGTAAGAAATGGTTGAATTGAGTTTAAAATGTGTTTATGTGTAATGTTTTATGATATGATACAATTACATGTTTTGTTTATGTGAACTCACTAACCTTGTGAGATTGCGGTGTGTATAGGAAATAAGTGCACTCATTATATAGTTTATGCAATTATACATGAAATGTTTAAATTACTTCCTATTTGATAAGTTAAAATTTAAGTTTAATACAAACTTACTAAGCAATGATTTGCTTACAATAGTTGTGTTTGTTTTCTTGTAGATGATCGGAAGTTACTGTCGGTAAGAAGTTCAAGTCGGAGCTCACACTATCTATTCAACGACTCGGTAGAAGCTTTGATCATTTTGGTTTAGGTTATAAATGACACGAACTAGAAGTTTTAAAGTTCACTTGTTCACAATATTGATGTTTTATGTTTTGGATCTGTAATGCTATGGAAATGTTACTTATTTCGTATTTTTCATGACCTTGTTCATGTATACATAAGTGATTTGAACTATGACTTGTGAGATTGGTTTGAATGGTGGTAAGGTTCTATGGTATGAATGATAGGTACATGCTTATGATTGAAGATTCTGAAATGGTTTAATGTTTGAATTGTAGTATCAATGAGGGCACAATTGTTAGACACTTAGGTTGAATGATATATAGTATATTTTGGTATGTTTTGGTGTGTTTGAATAGGAATAAATGAATGAAAATGGTATGGCTTGGAACCTAAGAAATTGTAGGTAAAATGACTTGGTTTTGAAATTATTTTAGGTGCACACAAATTTTCACACAATCGTGTGCCACACACGGTCACCCCACATGGCCATGTAGCCTATTTGATTTTGGTACGAGTTTTTCCGCACGATCCCAGAGAGTTATATGGCCTAACGACATGGTCGTGTGATCCTGAGTTACACGGACATAGTTTTTTACAAGGTTTGGCCACACGACCATGTCTTTGACCCACACAGTCTGGGCTTTGTCATATGGCTATATCACTTTTTCTATTTTGTTTCAAATTAGTCCCTACTTGTTTCAAAACTAATTTTAGGGTTTCGTAAGCTCGATTTAAGTATCGTTTTCGTATGTATACTATGAATACCGAAAGAGTATTATTTTATGACATATAAATTGACCTCTGAATTGTTTTGATCATTATTGGACTTGTTAACTGTCGTAATATCTCGTAATCCTAATCGAACGACGGAGATGAATTAGGGGTGTTACAAAAGTGACATCTATTCTTGAAATTATTTTTTTAAATATATAAAATGTTGTGTGCATGTAACTTAAGCCATGTCAATATTGATCGGGCTAAAGGAAGATTAATATTTAACAAAATTACATGTGCTATATTGGTAAAAAACATGTGACAATTATTCGATTTTACATATGAGTAATAATTCGATCCAAAGGAAGAGTTATTGTTTGACATGTTCTTATTGTCAGTGTTTGATTACTACAACAAGATCTTACTTACAAAATAGTTTGTTGGTTCACTACCCCCTATTAAATTGAATTTCTCGTTTAAGGTGTTTCAGATGTGTTAAAATCATGAAATTTTAATTGGAGGCTCTTTATATGATAAATATCATATCTGGAAATTTTGGGCCTAAAATTCAACCTACAAAATATTTTTTAATTTTTTTTCTTTTTTTTCGTATTTTCATAATTTTTCAATTTTTCCCTTTTTTTGTGAGATATTTTTTAATGTACCAAAGTGCCAAGAAACAATATGCAGAATTTTAAATAGATTTTGTTAGATCAATAAGTCAATTGAAATAGCCAAGATGGGGTGAATTGACCCTTTAAAAATTTAGTGGAAGTAAAGAAAGAATATGGGACAATGAATGCAGCAATTTAGAGTGGTTTGACCCAATTGCCTAGTCCACCACCTTAGCTTTCCACAACTAAGGATTTTCCCATATTCACTAATTTGATCAACCTTTGAGGACAAGGTTTAACCTTACAAATCCCTTAATATTTCTACCAAAATCTTAAGATAGAAACCCTCTGAAAGAGAAACAAATAAGCAAAGAAAGAAATAATCCTTACAAGATCAGTGTGTTTGTCGATTAGCACAAAGACAAAGAAAAACACTTGAGCTGATAGAAAAACAATTAAAGCTCACAAGTGTATGTATAATAAATATGAAAAATTAAACTCTAAGGTTGATAGAATGACACTTTAAGCTTTTTGATCTCTCTTGTTATTATTGTGTAACACCTTATACCTGGCCAGGTCACCGAGCCTGAATGTCAGGATGTCACATCACCGTCACATAACATAAGCATTACAAATGGTCTCGTTATTAAGTGGACATCTTCGAATTTAGCTTTTGAATAATTACAAGTCACATACATTCCAAGTCATTTTACCTACAATTTCTTAGGTTCCAAGCCATACCATTTTCATTCATTTATTCCTATTCAAACACACCAAAACATACCAAAATATACTATATATCATTCAACCTAAGTGTCTAACAATTGTGCCCTCATTGATACTACAATTCAAACATTAAACCATTTCAGAATCTTCAATCATAAGCATGTACCTATCATTCATACCATAGAACCTTACCATAGAATTAAACATGCTCTTAGATCACATACAAGTCACATACATTCCAATCACATCAGAATTATTCACGTAGGTATCAATGCTGAATCAAAGATATCGATATTTATTTCAAATGGTATCGATACTATTTGGAAAATCGATACCAAAACAACATTCTATTTCCCGCTCAAAATCAAAATCTCAGAATTTATCAGTACCTTTCATAAAGTATCGAGTATTCTACCCCGAGTTTGGATACTCGTCATATGGTATTGATATCAAATTACATTACTGTCTTCCTTCACTTTCAAAAATCTTAGAGGTATCATTTTTAAAATACAAATATTGATACCTCTACTCCAAGCCCCAAAAATTTAGCAATTTAAGTCATATAATCCATCTAAAATAATTACCACTCAACATGCAACTTTTTACCTTATCAAGTAATCACTAAAACGTCCACAATAACTGTAACGCCCCAAATTTGGGCCTAGAAGTATTGGGCCTTGAGTATGGGTCCGTAAGGAGGTTGTATATAAGTATTTAATTGTGTAAGAAAATGAAACAATTAAATGTCTACTTTGGTGGTTAATGGCTCTGAGAAGTGTTGGAGAAATCTTGGGTTCAAACCTGGGCTTTAGCAAAAATTTTAGTTTTAAGTGAATAAAACCTTGGGTGCTTGGTTGAAGGCCTTTTAAATTATTGTGGTAAAGAAATGACACAAAGAAGCATGTGGTCTAGTGGTTGTAGCGTCATTAAGGTTGTAAGGGAGCCTGGGTTCAAGTCTTGGCTCTTGCAATTTATTTTGGTTTTCCTTTTAAAGGAACCTGGAATTTGGCCTATAGACCTGGAATTTGGTCTAGTGGTTGTAGCGTCATTAAGGTTGTAAGGTGGCGTGTTGTGTAACTGTGAGGTCTAAGGTTCAAGTCTTGGGATGCGTAATAGGGTATTTATTTTGCTGTTTGAGCTATGTAAGAGGTGGAGTTCGACTGGAACTCTGTGGTTGAAGTGGTCATATAAAAATAAGGAATTTTCCTAATGGTTGAAAGTAATCCCACATCGGGAAGCTAACATGGGAATCGGTGAGAAGTTGGTTTTAAATAGAGCAAACCAGATGAGTTGGTGAGGGAAAAAGTATTAAGACTCAATGCAGGATGTGCCAAAATGATGATCGTGGACTTCGACGTGTTCTTATAAACAGGTGTGTATTCACGCCCTTCTTTGTTGGAAGTCAGCAAAAGTCGAAAAGCCAAAACCTCGGCATTCGGGGCTTCACGAGTGTGCGAACGCACGAGGGGAGAATCGAGCCCAAAAATCATGTGCTGGGGCTATTTTGGGCCTCAATTGGCCCGTGGGCCCACTTGTGTAAACTTCACTGTTAAGTGGAACGTAGATTGACTTGTCATGTCGCACACACGACTTGGGTAGTTCTGGAACAAGTTGGGCCTAGATGGGCTGTGTGTGTGACACCCCTAATTTGACCCTAGTTGAAAAGTGGTTTCGGGACCACAAAATCGAGTCATAAAAATAATTAGCCGTCATATTTTATGACTATTATATGTGAATACGAATGTGTGAAAGTTTTAAGCTTTGATTTAGTAAATTGCATGTGAATTTAGTCAATAGGACTTATGTGCGACACTTTTGAAATGTGATAGGTCAAAATATAAGGATCTATTAGTGCATGAAATAAAAAGGGGGGACTTGCATGTCAATTTCCCCTAATTTGGTAGTGGCCGCCATGAGCATGAGAGGGACAAAATGTTATGGGGTGAAACATGTTGGAAACATGTTGTGTTAGTGTGTTAGGGAGAAAGAATAAAATAAAGGGGTTAGTAATAAAGAAATGAAAAGGAGGGTGATGAGAAAAAAAAAAAAAAGCTTGTCTCATCCATGTTCCCCCAATTGCCGTGACTTGAGAAGCAAAAGAAAAGAAGAAATCGGTTCTTCTTAGCTGAAATGAAAAGAAGAAGAAAGGAATGAAGCTAGAAAGGAGAGGGCAGCTGCATGTAGTGGAAAACCATGGAATTTGTTTGCTTAGAAGTTAAAATTTTCAAGTAGAAGGGTAACTCTTCTAAACTCTCCCTTGCCCATAGCTTTTCGTTGACAAATTCTGGTTGCATTGTTGATTTGAGCTTGACGAATATGTGGGAGAAGAGAAGATTCTCTTTTCTAGTTGCAAATGTTGCATGTCTAGTAGATGAAGAGTTTCTCACTTGTGTTAAAAGAATCTAGTGAATGCTTGTGTTGTTATAATCTATTTTTGTAACTTTGGGGTTGATTGTATTTAGCTAACAAGGTAGGAGAAGGTGGTAGTAGACAAGGGAAAGAGCAAATTGAATAGGTGGAATCGGTGTTGGGAGCCTTGGTGAGTTTTCCTTGAACTTTTATTTTCTTGTGTTTGATAATTGTTGAAACCGTTAAATTGTTGTCCGAATTTTACCTTGTTGGTATCGTTAATTGCTGCCCTGTTCATGCTGTCTAAATGTTGTACTATTAATGCTGTCCGAATCAGCCTCCGAATGTGATATATTACAGCAATTAAGCCAAGTGTTGCGGGTCCTCTTAGGCTGCCCACAACGCAACCTTTCGATACTAATGTTACCATGAATTAACCTTCAATTGATGGTGTGGTGTATGATCTCATAACTCGGTTTGGTATTGAGATAAAGATTAAATGATATGTGATTGTTAAGTGAATAATATTAGTTAAGTACTTAAGCAAATCTATTGTTTTACTTAAGCTTAAGAGCAAAGAGGATCAAAGTCGGATAGGGAAAAGAGAGTAAGCGAATAGCCGTGGACATCTAATCGTCGACCACCCGAGGTAAGTTTTAAGTATTAAACGTTGAGTAAATTCAATCATATTAGGACATAATGAGTTGATTTAATAAGATATGATGTGGCCATGATATGTCTTAAACTCAAATGGTAAGTTCATAAGTGTTTGGACTTGGAAATTTAAGAGCAACATGTAATAGTTTGCTTGGGACAGCAGCAGTAACGTGATTTTAGAAAATCACTATAAATTGTTTGTGTGGAATTACAGGCTGAATAAAATATGTAATCAAAGCTTAGTTGGTCTAGTTTCCTATAAAAGAGACCGTGGAAGCAAAGAAATTTCCTATAAAGAGATATTTAAAGTTGTGTGGGACAGGGTCAGAATGACACCGAAATCCCTGTTCTGTTTTGAGAAAATCACTATAATTTGTACAAAAATGGTTACAAGATAAAATTTATATGCTTAGACTCCTTAATGAGTCTAGTTTCAAATGAAATCAAATAGAACATACTTTGAATTCTGTACAATGAGAATTTTGATTCGTAGTGAAGACTGGTCAGGTTAGTCAAACAGTGAAACAGGGAAACTTTAAGAAAAATCTGGTATTGATTGGCCAAACCAAAAATTCTGAAAAATTTATAGATGGAAGATATACGAGTCTATATTCAGGAAAATTAACGACACTTCATTTGGAGTTTCGTAGCTCCATTTATGAATAATTTAATGACTGTTGCTCAGGAAAAACAGCTTGTGCTGAATTTGGGATTTTGTTGTAAACCTTAATAAAACCATTTGAGTTGCTTATAAGCCATTGCTGAAATTGATATACAAGTTAAATATATATATGTGTGGTAAAGCCAAATGGCTAGTGTGAAATATGTATGTGATATATGTGTGGTAAAGCCAAATGGCTAGTGTGAAATATGTATGTGATATATGTGTGGTAAAGCCAAATGGCTAGTGTGAAATATGTATGTGATATATGTGTGGTAAAGCCAAATGGCTAGTGTGAAATATGTATGAGATATATGTGTGGTAAAGCCAAATGGCTAGTATGAAACATGTATGAGATGTATATATGTGATAAGGCCGAATGGCCGATGTGATGAATGTCAAAGTGTATATAAGTGATAAGGCCGAATGGCCAATGCGATGAATATGAAAGTGTATAAATGTGATAAGTCCCAGGGGCATTTGTGTCGAGACTATATCCGGGTTAAAACCCCGAGGCATTATGCGAGAATATTATCCTGATTAATGTCCGTGAGGTTTGTGCTCGTACTAGATCCGAGCTTTAAAGACCCGATCGCTAAAGGCTAGGATTCAAGTAAGACTTTGATATTGAGTATCTGCATTAAGTTACCATCAAATAAGTATTATGTATTTAAGATGTTCAGGTACGTATTACTTACCCATCGGTGGGGTGATTTCGAGGTGAATTATCAGTATCAAAGAGGTAGGTAAATGTGACTAATATTATAACTCCAAATATGAGAATGATCTAATTGGTAATGGTATGTTGTATAGTAAAGTATGCGATGAAATATTCTTATGTATTAGTGCATATTTCGCCCAAAAGCCTATGATTTGAGTATGGGTTGGGTTGAGCTAGATGTGCCAGTACAAGGTAAGGATTATGATTTGTAAGCTTACGTATATGTGATAAGGAATATGTTTGGTTCTTTATGTGCCTATGGTAATTTAGTACTTGTCATGTTGAAATACTTAAAAGCATGGATGTGATTATGAACAAGTGGAAAGGATTATTGAAGTTGAAAATCGATGAAGAATGTGCTTGGGAAATATTTGACCATCTAGGTCATTATTATTGAAAGTATTTATGTGGCAGCCAAGTGTTGCGTTTAATGATATTATAGATCGAGATGAAGCCCTGGATTAACTTCATCGAACAGTTGATATGAACGACCAATGATAGTGATTGAGAACACTTTGTTTTGCTTAAAACTTACTAAGCATTAAATGCTTACTCCGTTTTCTCTGTTTCTCTGTTTTATAGATTTTGCTCGTTAGCTATCGGATTCGGGATCATTGAAGTCGAAGTCATCCACACTATCAAAGCCCCCATTTTGGTACAATTTTGGTTGAACTTTGAAATGGCATGTATAGGACTACCCTTTTGTTGTAGGTTATGTACCTTTCGGTTTTGTGTAAATTCGGATAGCCATGCGAAAATGGCTTATATACGTTTCTAGCATAGTACTATAATCGTTTGTATGTTGATCATTATGAGGTATGGAATTGTTTTGAAACGATTAGCCATTGGAATGGTTAATCATGATCACACCTTGTGCTATGTATGCAAAAGGGGCCAATTGAATCATGGAAACCATGAAATAGGTCAAGCCTACCTTAAAGGCAGATGCTGACAGCAGCAGTGATGTGGATGTGAAAAATCACTAAAAATAGTAGGAATGGTATTAAATAGTGAATAAATTATGTAAATGAACCTTGATGAATCTAATTTCATATAGAAGAAACGAAACGGTCATATGAGTTATATATTAAGAGATATTAAAGTTCTCGTGAAACAGGGCCAGAACGGTTTCTGGATCCCCTGTTCCGACTTTGGAAATTCATTTTAAATTAACCAGAGATAATTAGGAGTCATTCCATATATGTATAGATTCCTCTCTGAGTTTAGTTTCTATAGAAACAAACGACATCAGTATTGAAGCCCTGTACAGGGAGATATCCAATTCGTAATGCACGAAGGTCAGTGCAGTCTGTCCCTGCAACAGGGGAGACTTTAACTAATAAACTGTACTAATTGGCCCGACCAAAAATTCTAGAAAAAAATATGTTGATGGACTTATGAGTCTAGTTTTAGGGAAAAATTACGAAACTGATTTTCGAGCTTTAAAACTCAAGATATGATTTTTAAAGCGACAGTGATGCAGTAACCAGCTAGTCTGGAAAAATTTTTTTATGGACTGTGAAAACAATTAAGCTAAGTCTGTGTGTACCTTGTGTTCGACTCCGGTAACGGACTCGGGTACAGGGTGTTACAATTTTATTGGTATCAGAGCTACGGTTTAGTCGATTCTAGGACTACCGTAATACGTTTGGGTCTAGCTATACATGCCATTATGTGATTATTTGATAGTGTGGTGATTTCTGACAATTGAAAATGTGTTTATTTATTGTAATGAATTCCGATCCCGATCGAGCTGTAGCAGATGGTATTGAGAGGACTGAGACATGCTTATGATGTGTCAATATTAAGAAGGGTATAACATAAGTACGTTTTGAGTAAGTGAATTTGGTATTTAATTTAAAATGCCATGATATACATGTATGATAGATGAATGATGTCCCATTGTCCTTATCATAATAAGGTTATTAGAGAAATGAACAAAGGAAGAGATTGGGGATATATGCTTTTGTGTGATTACTTATTGAGCTGAAAGTTTAGTAAAAGAAGCATACATGTATTAGATTTGAATGATATTTACGACTTAAAGTCAAGAATCATGTTATATGTTTACATGTGAATGAATTGATTAAATTATAAATGTGATTTGTGCCATGTGAAACATGATAACATGTGAATAAATATGTATGAGACTCATGATGTGAATCCGAGTTTAAAGACCCATTGATTGTATGAAGAGATTATGTCCGGGTAAAGACCCGATGGCTAGGTACAGAGATTATGTCCGGATTAAAATTACTGGCTTTGTGTGGAGATTTCATCCGAGCTAAAGGTCTCGACGATGATCCGGCTAAGTCCCGAAGAGCATTCGTGCTAGTGATATATCCGGGCTAAGTCCGAAGAGCATTCGTGCTAGTGATATATCCGGGCTAAGTTCCGAAGAGCATTCGTGCTAGTGATATATCCGGGCTAAGTCCCGAAGAGCATTCGTGCTAGTGATATATCCGGGCTAAGTTCCGAAGAGCATTCGTGCTAGTGATATATCCGGGCTAAGTTCCGAAGAGCATTCATGCTAGTGACGTATCCGGACTAAGTTCCGAAGAGCATTCGTGCTAGTGATGTATCCGGACTAAGTTCAAGAGCATTCGTGCTAGTGATGTATCCGGCTAGGTCCCAAGAGTAATCATCTTTGGTGGCGTGTATTCGGCCTCCGTGCCTAGTAGGCTTCGTGCGGTAAATTGAGCAAAGTTTAAGTGTTCATTATTATACGAATTCAAATTTATATTAGACGATATGTTTAAAAGTGTACATACGTGATGTTTATAGACTTGGGTAAGTCATTTCAATGTGTAATAACGAATGAATAAGAGCACTAAGTGTGTGAAGTGGAATTCATGTAAGACCTCGTCTGGGATGAAGGCATTGATTTGAGATAATGTGTAAGACCATGCCTGGGACATGGCATCGGCTTGATATGTGAGAATATGTAAGACCATATCTAGGATATGGCATTGTAAGAGCCATATGTGCTTGAATTAGTTGAGCCCTTACAAGTAAGTATTCGCTCAGTTGATAAACGAGCTACCGGCCTTTGGCTAAGTTGATCTTTTGTGTATGAACATAAGGGTTGGTAATGTGAAGTAAGTTCTTGAGTAAATAGAGCTTAAATTATGATTTGATTAGATCATGTTTTAAGCAAATCGAAATCATGCTCTTGGTGTGTGGCTATTGAGCCGAAATTGTAAATATGATAAGTGTCTTGTGTTTGAGCTTTGGTAATGAGAATGTAATAAGAATGTGTATTGATTTGTTGATATATGTGCTTGGTTATTCGAATGGTATCCGGGCTAAGTCCCGAAGGCTTTTGTGCGAGTTACTAAATCCGGGCTAATTCCCGAAGGCAATTGTGTGAATCACTATAACCGGGCTATGTCCCGAAGACAATCGAGCGAGTCGCTATATCCGGTTAAATCCCGAAGGTACGTGATTCGGAAATGAGCAATCTTGCTGTAAAAATTTCAGTTAATACGCTTGCAAAAATTCTAGCAATGAGGTATGTTAGTATGTGCTGAATGAATTAAATGTTCAGGTGTGTGGAAGTTGAATTTTCTGTTGGAAATAAGTTAAGTTGAATATTGAGATACGATGGAGTTATAAAGGATATTTATTGGGATGTTTGAGTATATTTATACTTTCGGTCAAAGTTCTGACTTATACATGAATGAAAATGTGGGTTACAAATATGTGGGTTGATGATGTGAATTATACATGTTAATATGTGCTTAATATGTGTTTGAAATGCATTTGTGAATTAAATTAAGAGATTATTGCTTATGAAATCAAGAAAATGAGATATATGTGCATACTTGTAGAAATGCTCATATGAATATAATTCAATAAGAGGACGTTATCCTAAACTATGCATCGGTAGAAATTTTAGGGACGAAAATCCCTAAAGGGAGGAGAGTTGTGACACCCTAATTTGACCCTAGTTGAAAAGTGGTTTCGGGACCACAAAATCGAGTCATAAAATAATTAGCCGTCATATTTTATGACTATTATATGTGAATCTGAATGTGTGAAAGTTTTAAGCTTTGATTTAGTAAATTGCATGTGAATTTAGTCAATAGGACTTATGTGCGACACTTTTGAAATGTGATAGGTCAAAATATAAGGATCTATTAGTGCATGAAATAAAAAGGGGGGACTTGCATGTCAATTTCCCCTAATTTGGTAGTGGCCGACCATGAGCATGAGAGGGACAAAATGTTATGGGGTGAAACATGTTGGAAACATGTTGTGTTAGTGTGTTAGGGAGAAAGAATAAAATAAAGGGGTTAGTAATAAAGAAATGAAAAGGGAGGTGATGAGAAAAAAAAAAAAGCTTGTCTCATCCATGTTCCCCCCAATTGCCGTGACTTGAGAAGCAAAAGAAAAGAAGAAATCGGTTCTTCTTAGCTGAAATGAAAAGAAGAAGAAAGGAATGAAGCTAGAAAGGAGAGGGCAGCTGCATGTAGTGGAAAACCATGGAATTTGTTTGCTTAGAAGTTAAAATTTTCAAGTAGAAGGGTAACTCTTCTAAACTCTCCCTTGCCCATAGCTTTTCGTTGACAAATTCTGGTTGCATTGTTGATTTGAGCTTGACGAATATGTGGGAGAAGAGAAGATTCTCTTTTCTAGTTGCAAATGTTGCATGTCTAGTAGATGAAGAGTTTCTCACTTGTGTTAAAAGAATCTAGTGAATGCTTGTGTTGTTATAATCTATTTTTGTAACTTTGGGGTTGATTGTATTTAGCTAACAAGGTAGGAGAAGGTGGTAGTAGACAAGGGAAAGAGCAAATTGAATAGGTGGAATCGGTGTTGGGAGCCTTGGTGAGTTTTCCTTGAACTTTTATTTTCTTGTGTTTGATAATTGTTGAAACCGTTAAATTGTTGTCCGAATTTTACCTTGTTGGTATCGTTAATTGCTGCCCTGTTCATGCTGTCTAAATGTTGTACTATTAATGCTGTCCGAATCAGCCTCCGAATGTGATATATTACAGCAATTAAGCCAAGTGTTATGGTCCTCTTAGGCTGCCCACAACGCAACCTTTCAGTACTAATGTTACCATGAATTAACCTTCAATTGATGGTGTGGTGTATGATCTCATAACTCGGTTTGGTATTGAGATAAAGATTAAATGATATGTGATTGTTAAGTGAATAATATTAGTTAAGTACTTAAGCAAATCTATTGTTTTACTTAAGCTTAAGAGCAAAGAGGATCAAAGTCGGATAGGGGAAAAGAGAGTAAACGAATAGCCGTGGACATCTAATCGTCGACCACTCCCGAGGTAAGTTTTAAGTATTAAACGTTGAGTAAATTCAATCATATTAGGACATAATGAGTTGATTTAATAAGATATGATGTGGCCATGATATGTCTTAAACTCAAATGGTAAGTTCATAAGTGTTTGGACTTGGAAATTTAAGAGCAACATGTAATAGTTTGCTTGGGACAGCAGCAGTAACGTGATTTTAGAAAATCACTATAAATTGTTTGTGTGGAATTACAGGCTGAATAAAATATGTAATCAAAGCTTAGTTGGTCTAGTTTCCTATAAAAGAGACCGTGGAAGCAAAGAAATTTCCTATAAAGAGATATTTAAAGTTGTGTGGGACAGGGTCAGAATGACACCGAAATCCCCTGTTCTGTTTTGAGAAAATCACTATAATTTGTACAAAAATGGTTACAAGATAAAATTTATATGCTTAGACTCCTTAATGAGTCTAGTTTCAAATGAAATCAAATAGAACATACTTTGAATTCTGTACAATGAGAATTTTGATTCGTAGTGAAGACTGGTCAGGTTAGTCAAACAGTGAAACAGGGGAAACTTTAAGAAAAATCTGGTATTGATTGGCCAAACCAAAATTCTGAAAAATTTATAGATGGAAGATATACGAGTCTATATTCAGGGAAAATTAACGGCACTTCATTTGGAGTTTCGTAGCTCCATTTATGAATAATTTAATGACTGTTGCTCAGGAAAAACAGCTTGTGCTGAATTTGGGATTTTGTTGTAAACCTTAATAAAACCATTTGAGTTGCTTATAAGCCATTGCTGAAATTGATATACAAGTTAAATATATATATGTGTGGTAAAGCCAAATGGCTAGTGTGAAATATGTATGTGATATATGTGTGGTAAAGCCAAATGGCTAGTGTGAAATATGTATGTGATATATGTGTGGTAAAGCCAAATGGCTAGTGTGAAATATGTATGTGATATATGTGTGGTAAAGCCAAATGGCTAGTGTGAAATATGTATGAGATATATGTGTGGTAAAGCCAAATGGCTAGTATGAAACATGTATGAGATGTATATATGTGATAAGGCCGAATGGCCGATGTGATGAATGTCAAAGTGTATATAAGTGATAAGGCCGAATGGCCAATGCGATGAATATGAAAGTGTATAAATGTGATAAGTCCCGAGGGCATTTGTGTCAAGATTATATCCGGTTAAAACCCCGCAGCATTATGCGAGAATATTATCCTGATTAATGTCCGTGAGGCTTCGTGCTCGTACTAGATCCGAGCTTTAAAGACCCGATCGCTAAAGGCTAGGATTCAAGTAAGACTTTGATATTGAGTATCCGCATTAAGTTACCATCAAATAAGTATTATGTATTTAAGATGTTCAGTATCGTATTACTTACCCATCGGTGGGGTGATTTCGAGGTGAATTATCAGTATCAGAGAGGTAGGTAAATGTGACTAATATTATAACTCCAAATATGAGAATGATCTAATTGGTAATGGTATGTTGTATAGTAAAGTATGCGATGAAATATTCTTATGTATTAGTGCATATTCGCCCAAAAGCCTATGATTTGAGTATGGGTTGGGTTGAGCTAGATGTGCCAAGACAAGGTAAGGATTATGATTTGTAAGCTTACGATATGTGATAAGGAATATGTTTGGTTCTTTATGTGCCTATGGTAATTTAGTACTTGTCATGTTGAAATACTTAAAAGCATGGATGTGATTATGAACAAGTGGAAAGGATTATTGAAGTTGAAAATCGATGAAGAATGTGCTTGGGAAATATTTGACCATCTAGGTCATTATTATTCGAAAGTATTTATGTGGCAGCCAAGTGTTGCGTTTAATGATATTATAGATCGAGATGAAGCCCTGGATTAACTTCATCGAACAGTTGATATGAACGACCAATGATAGTGATTGAGAACACTTTGTTTTGCTTAAAACTTACTAAGCATTAAATGCTTACTCCGCTTTCTCTGCTTCTCTGTTTTATAGATTTTGCTCGTTAGCTATCGGATTCGGGATCATTGAAGTCAAGTCATCCACACTATCAAAGCCCCCATTTTCGTACAATTTTGGTTGAACTTTGAAATGGCATGTATAGGACTACCCTTTTGTTGTAGGTTATGTACCTTTCGGTTTTGTGTAAATTCGGATAGCCATGCGAAAATGGCTTATATACGTTTCTAGCATAGTACTATAATCGTTTGTATGTTGATCATTATGAGGTATGGAATTGTTTTGAAACGATTAGCCATTGGAATGGTTAATCATGATCACACCTTGTGCTATGTATGCAAAAGGGCCAATTGAATCATGGAAACCATGAAATAGGTCAAGCCTACCTTAAAGGCAGATGCTGACAGCAGCAGTGATGTGGATGTGAAAATCACTAAAAATAGTAGGAATGGTATTAAATAGTGAATAAATTATGTAAATGAACCTTGATGAATCTAATTTCATATAGAAGAAACGAAACGGTCATATGAGTTATATATTAAGAGATATTAAAGTTCTCGTGAAACAGGGCCAGAACGGTTTCTGGATCCCCTGTTCCGACTTTGGAAATTCATTTTAAATTAACCAGAGATAATTAGGAGTCATTCCATATATGTATAGATTCCTCTCTGAGTTTAGTTTCTATAGAAACAAACGACATCAGTATTGAAGCCCTGTACAGGGAGATATCCAATTCGTAATGCACGAAGGTCAGTGCAGTCTGTCCCTGCAACAGGGGAGACTTTAACTAATAAACTGTACTAATTGGCCCGACCAAAAATTCTAGAAAAAAATATGTTGATGGACTTATGAGTCTAGTTTTAGGGAAAAATTACGAAACTGATTTTCGAGCTTTAAAACTCAAGATATGATTTTTAAAGCGACAGTGATGCAGTAACCAGCTAGTCTGGAAAAATTTTTTTATGGACTGTGAAAACAATTAAGCTAAGTCTGTGTGTACCTTGTGTTCGACTCCGGTAACGGACTCGGGTACAGGGTGTTACAGTGTGGGCCCATGAGCCCATCGAATTAAATCTGCAATATGTGATAATTAGTGGACTGGGCTATGTAGGTCACATAGCCGTAATTGAATTTGGGCTAAATGGGCCACACGAGGGTGTGGGCCCACTTGGGACGAGTAATGGGCCTTAGGGCCATTTGCACCGTTATGTTTGTTTAGTTACTTAAGTCGCTCGAGGAGACGATAGACCTTCTGTAATGACCCCGGTTTGTAAAATTACCAAAATACCCTTATAGTACAAAATGACCGTAATACCCCTGTATGGTAGAATAATGATGATGCCCTTATGTTTTGTAACACCCCTTACCCGAGACCGTCGCCGGAGTCAAGCACGAAGCGTTACCGGACTTAGCTTACTAATTCGGGGCATGAAAATTTGCTTTTAAAATTAATTTAGTTTCATTCATTCAATATGTCCCTAAAAAGAGTCCTCAAGACCCTAAAACATGAAATTGAAACGGTTCGGGAACAAACTAGAATCAATAAAAATTTTCCGATCACTTTAACAAATAAAAACAATTTATTTCATCTTTCATAAATAAACTATCCATCTGCGTCATAGTCACTAAATAAATCATAACTTGAGTTACGAAACTTGAAATTAAAATCCATAAATTTTCTTTGAAACTAGACTCATATATCTTCTTACTAAATTTGTTTCAGGATTTTTTGTCTAGCCAATTAGTAAATTTTATTAGTTAAAATTTCCCCTGTTTCAGTGTTTGGCTTCTCTAACCTCTATTCACTATGAATTAATTTTATCCCTATACAGAATTCAAATAACCATGCCGTTTATTTTTATTAAAATTAGACTCAATAAGGAATTTATACATATAAAGTATAACTCCTAATTATTGTTTTACAATTTTAATGAATTTCTAAATTTAGAACAGGGGATTCAGAAATCACTCTGACTCTGTATCACCAAAATTTAAATATCTGATAAAATACAACTCCTTTATTTATATGATTCTTTCATATGAAAATAGACTCAATAAGATTTAATTCTATATATAATTCACTATCTAAATCCATTTCTACAATGTTTAGTGATTTTTCAAATTGATGTCATTATTGTTGTCCGATACTGTTTTAAAGCTAATTTCACCTTTTTCATGATTTCCATGGAATAACTAGCATTTAGGCAAACATAACACCAAAGATGTCCTTGATTAGCCATTCCAATAGCTAATCATTATCAAGAATTTACATACCATTCATTAGCCATATCATAAGATCATACACACAAAATGGCTACGATGCTACACATGCCATGCTCAAAATGAAACGTCTAGCTATACCAAAATAATCCTTGTGATAGTGTGCCTGGACCTCCGACGTACTTTACGATCCATGAGTTAGCTTTATAAAACTATAAAAATAAGAAAAATAAAGGCGTAAGCATTAAGCTTAGTAAGTTTGCATGCAAATAAATAACAACATTCATAAGAATTATCTTACTACTCGGCATGATACTACTTAATGCAACTTCATTAATTGTCATATACATATTTTAAACTTCTTCACTTACTCACTTACTTAAATGCTTACTTACTTAATCAAATTTATTAGTACATTTTACTTACCTTTTTCCCTATCAAGCATACATGAACATTATATACTTACCTTTGCTCTTCTAGCATGAACTTGTCTTACCTTTTTAGTATAACTCGTCTTACCTTACCTTACACTGATATTCTCTTTAAACTTTCCTATTGAACCACTTGGAATACTAAGGATACATGGGTACCTTACCATTTTCATGACTTGTTATGGTCTTACGTGGTATCCTTTTGAAACTTACCATTTCCATGTCTCGACATGGTTTTACATGGTATCCTTGCCTTATGAACTCACCAATGCCACGCCTTGGCATGGTCATACATGGGACATTTTCCTTATAGTAACTTATCAATGCCATGTCTTGACATTGTCTTACATGGTATCCTTGCCTTAGAAACCTTACCAATTGCCATGCCTTGGCATGGTCTTACATGGTATCTTTAAACTCTAATGTCACGACATTTGTATCCTACACATTCTTAAGGTGAACTGGGACTTTCTGAAATTACTTCTCCGTCAATTCATGCTTGAGTCTTCTTTAAATAATTTCATAAATTAAATATACACATGTTGGAAATTAACAAAATTAACATAAAATAATAGAATATTGCATTTATTTACCGCAAACTTACCTCGAAACAAAATACGGTCAACTATATCGATTTAGTCCACTATCTTTTTCTTTCCCCGGTCTAACTCCGGATTTCGTTCTTCCTATTCTATAATAACAAATTTAGCTTATTTAATACTCACATTTATTAAAACAACCCTTGACTCAAACTTTGGAAAAATTATAGTTTTGCCCCTAAACTCTTACATATTTATAATTTTTCCCCAAGGCTCAAAAATTAAACTTCATCCTATTTTCTTATGTTTTATGTCATGAAGATCATTTTTCCCTTGTATGGCAAACATCAAATTCTCACTCTAACATGTACTTATGAACATTAGGTTTTTTACTGATTATGTCGTTTTACTCGTTTTCACGTAAAATCGCTTAGCAAAAGTTGTTTAACACAATTTCAAGCTTCATATTCTACAATAAAACATCAAAATAAACACATTTCACATACGGGTATTTTTCCAAATATAAACCCTAGGTTAAATTATTGCTAGAATAAGCTTAATCAATTTACTGGGACTCTAAAAACGTAAAGAACATTAAAAATAGGGCTTGGAATCACTTACTATGGAGCTTGGAAGCTTGAAACAAACCCTAGATATGGAGAACCCTTGACATTTGGCCTAAGGAAGAAGATGAGCACATTTTTGCCATCTTTTTCCCTTTTCAATTATTTTATTTGACACTTTACTAAAATGCCCTTCATTAAAATTTTTAGTTATTTCTACCTATGTATATCCATTTTTGTCCATGAAAATATAATGGTCTAATTACCATTTAAGGACCTCTACTTCAATTATGCACGTCAATTTAATCCCTCAGCATTTAGAACTCATATTTATCAACTTTTACAATTAAGTCCTAATATGCAAATCGGACATGCAATCACTGAAATTTCTTATCGGTATTCGAACACATGCATCTAATCACTCGGTAAATCATAAAATTAATCGCAATAAAATTTTCTATCTCAAATTAGTTGTTTCACAACCACTAATCTGTTTAGGCCCTATTTTGGGATGTTACATGTTCCATATAACTGATGTGCCTATGATTTACATAGATGATTGTGCTGAGTATGACTTTGCATGGACGTAATATTTATGACATGACATATTGCATGGGGTTGGGTTATTATGGATAGAGGAAGTGTAAGGCCTGTAGCCATTCTGTATAATGCTTTAGCCTTTCTGTGATACTTATGGCTTATAGCTGTTCTGTTAACTGGTAGCGTTGCTGCGATACTTATGGCTTATAGCAATTCTGTTAACTGGCAGCGTTGCCGCGATACTTATGGCTTATAACCGTTCTATTAACTGACAGCGTTGCTACGATAGTTACAGCCTTTAGCCATCCTGTCTACAGCGTTGAGCCATCCTGTTGACTTAGTGCCACAACCGGTGCTAAGCTTGGTGTGTTGGATGGGTGGAGTTGGTTGGTACGGGTGGTGTGTTGGTTGGACTGGGCTGGGAATTTGTCTGCATATCTGCATCTGATACTGATTCTCTTCTGGGCTTAGGCCCACCTGATTCTGTTAATAGCTAGGCCCAACTATTACTGATTTTGAGAATGGGCTAGGACCAATTAATTCTGATGAGGGCTGAGACCCAAGTGAAATTGTACTGGGCTTTGGCCCACACACATTGTTCTGTTACTATAATGGGCTCCGGCCCAGACTGATTCTGAATTATTTCTGTTTACGAACTATTTTAGTTTAGGAGGGGATTACACACTAAGTTTTCATAAACGCACCCCGTTTATTAACTGTGCAGGAAATCCCCAGCATTTGGAGGATCAATGCTGCGAGAGACTCGGAGGTGGCCACACAACTGCTATTGTTTTCGGTTTTCTTTTAAGTTATCCATTTACAAGTACTTATATTTCATCTCGGTTGTAACAAGGCCTCTTTTAATTTCTGGTTCTAAAATTGGAATTTTATATACTGTTTTATAACTGCTAGAGTAGAACACGGTTTTCTTTTCCAAAATAATAACTGTTTTTCAAAATATCATGTTTCCGCAGCAAATAAAGTTTTAAAGGTAATAATGTTTTACAAGAGAATGACTTTTAATAAACCAACGGAAACTGAGGTTTTCACAAAGTTTTAAAATGGGCAGAGGTTCTAAATAGTAAGAAGGGTTTTCAATGAGAACATGGTTTTCAAAAAACACTTCAATATGACGCGCCAGATTTCGGCCATAGCGTCTAGGCCAGGTTTGGGGTGTTACAATAATGGTTCAATCATCGAAAACATGTCATAGTAAGCAAACTATATAACAAGAACAATATTCATAAATCCTAAGAATAAATAAGCTATGAAAATAATCAAAACATTATGGAAAAGTTTAAGCAACAATTCTATCACATTATTTAAAGTTCATTGACCATACATACCATTCATGGCACTTCAACATAGCAAATATTCAACCCAAAACAATATCAATAAAACAATTATGACATCCATCAAAAGTGCTAGACCACTAAACCCATAAAATATCATGAGAACCAAAATAATAATCGATCAAAGTTTAACCACATTGCCTTATCCCCATAGTTCAAAGAATAATATTAATACCACCTACGCAAATACTAAAGCCTAACTTGGATCACTTCCTTGGTATCCTTGCACTGCTCACACTGCAAACACTAAATATCGGTAATGGTTAGATAGTGTGGGTGAGTTTAAAAAAGCTCAATGAATGTCAGAATAACCAAAAAGTATACACAACATCAAAGGTTAAACAAGAGCATACTACAACACGTTCACAACCATATTCTAACTGTGCCACAATAACATATTCAACCTTCACTAAACCATAAAACTAGCATATACTCTCACGTATGATTACACTCAACTCCTAATCAAATAAATCATTTTACAATAATTCATCAAGACTAAACAATGTATACATGCTTTAATAACTCACAAGTATAACTCATTTATTCGCATGCATTCACAAGTTAAATGATAATGACCCAAACTGCAATCACAAACACAATTTACCATGAGAACATACGAACATTTTCATGAAACTTAAATAAACTCATTTAGTATATTATTCACTTGTTTATGCATCCATCTCACATCGTATTATCACAATATATAAGATCACATTTAAACGATAATTTGGCACTTGAGGATATGAAACAAAAAATTGATTCTATCACAACTATCAGGATTTTGCCACCATAAAAGTACAAGGGCCTAGTAAGCAACGCTAGACACAGAAGGCCTAAATTAATGTAGAGTTGCCACTAATCAATTAGGGCTAGGTTCATTAGCCACCTATCGACTAAAAATCTAGAATTAATACTACAAAAAAAATCCTAAAAGTCTAGACTCGATCTTATCACCAAATTTTGGGTTAGGGAGTACGGTTACGTGTGGGGAAGGGTATAGCACTGCCGCAACTCCTATCTGGGGATAGTTTTACGAGGTCTTAAGAGCTAGATTTTTTTATTTAAGCATATTAATGTCTTAATCTAGGCTAAAATCTTATGGAAATCTTAAATAAAAACTCTAGAGAAAATGCATCTAGTTTACTTGTAACTCGATTAAGATGTGTACACCAAGCTTATCTAATTTGAACTTAAATTAGAGATTTTTACTATTAATAAGAACCCTAAAAGATACCTAAATCATTCTAGTAAAATACCTTCAATTCTTAAAATTAATTCTATTTTAGAATTAAAAAAACCCTAGAAATTACGAATGAATTAAGAGAAATATTAAAATCTATCTACAACTTATTTGATCCTCAGATTATTATTATTATTATTTAAAGATTTAGTTAATAATGTTAAACCTATCAAGATCTTATGAAAGTATCCTATCCCGGTTTGTGATTTATCTTACTTTAAAATTCTGATCTAAGGTTTATATTCATCAAAATCCTAAAATAATAACATTTATTAGCTTTCTTAAAAGTTTCTAAAATAAAATACTTAAAAAGACCTACTCATGATTTACAATTCACCTACAAAATTTTTAGTTTTAATCTTGAATAAAGTCCTAAAGAATATTTACATATTAATTTAAAATTCTAAAGAGGAATCCTATATGATATTTAAAATTAGTTTAAAACCCTAAAAAATATTTACATATTATTTATAATTTTCTAAGGTAAATGGTAGAGAAGATCTTAAAGACTAACCTAAATTGAATGTAAAAACCTTATAGTTTCATTAAAATGTAACACCTACTTAACTAACTTCATGTCAACACTTATAGGATGGAAAAATAACCTAAAGTTCCCTCTTTAAAACGAATAGTAATAAAATAAGAACATTAATTAAATTGGCTAAAGTTAATGAAAAGTTAAATCTCTTTCAAAAAGGGAAATAATGAAAAGAAAACTTAAATAAATGAAATAAATAAGACCTGGACATGATGATAATAATAACAACAACAATGCACCTGATGCATAATACAATAAAAGAATCACAGTAGTATAAACAAATAATATTAAAATGTATGCAACGGGAATGTGAAAAAAAATATAAATGTAAATGGACCTAAAAATAAATAAAGACAAAATAAGAATAAATAAAAATTATACAACTGTGAATGTAACACCCCTAACCCGTATCCATCACCGGACTAGGGTTACGGAGCATTACTAGACTTAACAATTAAACAATCATGACTTTTCATACATTTTTCATATTCAATCATAATGTCCCTAATACGAGCCTACAAGGCCCAAATCATGCATTAGAAGTGGTTCAGACTAAACTGGGTGTTTCTAAAAATTTTACAAGCACTTAGGAAAAATTTTCCAAGTTGGGAGAGTCACACGCCCATGTGGGTAGGCCGTGTGGATTTCACACGCTCATGCGGCTAGAAGACTCTCGTGTCCTCGACTCTTGTAACTCTCTGTTTATGGCGCCAGTATTAATTAAAGGTCACACAGCCAAGTCACATGCCCGTGTGCCAGGCTGTGTGGTGAATTTAAGTTTTGCATTTAAGGTGCAGACTTCACACAGCCTTGGCACACGTCCATGTCTTGAGGCCGTGTCTTCTACACGGTTGAGACACACGACCGTGTCTCTACCCGTGTTTTTACTACCATGCACACTTACTTAGAAAATCAGGGTGCAGGGGACACACGACAGGACAACACACCCATGGGGCTGACCGTGTGCCACACACGGTCTAGACACATGCCCGTGTGTCTACCCATGTGGACAGCTTTGAGGCTATTTTGCAAGCCCTTTTGTCACCCTTACTAACACATGCACACCCTCATATACCAATGGTTAATATCATGGCATAAATGGTTTATTTAAACATCCTTCATTTAACTCATGCATGACAATTACATGCCAAAGTATACATATTTGGGTGTCCATAACTTAATAGAATCATTCAAAACATTTCCTTACTTTAGACCATGCTATAACCTAACCAAGTGACATCAATCATCCATCAATCATAGATTCCATATTTTTTCATTCATTGTCAGCAACCAACTCATCACACACCTCAAAGGCTTTAACATATCCCATGCATGCATCCATATCTAGGATTACAGCCCAATAATCAATATGAGCCATACTTCATGGCCGTATACAAAATGAATTGCTATACCAATATGGGCAATCACTTTGGACAACCAATATGACACGTATAACAAAATAATAAGTCCCCTATATATGCCATACTTAAATGTATTAAACCAAATATACCCTAAAAGATTTGTTGATAGTGTGACTTGAGCTCCGACGTCCACGATCCTCGAGCTAGCTTGGCGATACTAAGAAAAAGGGAAAAGAGAGAGGGGATAAGCATAAAGCTTAGTAAGTTGTATGTAACCAATAAACAACATAGATCATAAAATTTCATGAATTAAACATACTAATAATTACCGCCACGTTATCACTTTACGCACAATGGACATAATAAGAGTTGACAATAAATGTCCTTAAACTTCACAACTTATCTTACTCTTTCTTACTCATCCTGAATTTTTCCATCATGAATCAAATTCCTTACTCATGAGGTTTATGTACATACCTGTACTATTCATACCTTATTCATATTTCTCCATCTCTTAACTTTGATCTTGAATGGACCGTTGAACCATTGGAATACAGAAAGATGTTCGGGACTGTGATACACCAAATAGGGTGCCAAAGCCATGTCCTAGGCATGGTCTTACATGGCACTAGACGTCGATGCCATATCCCAAATATGGTTTTATACGAAGTCTGGAATTGGTGCCGATGCCATGGCCTAGACATGGTCTTATACGAAACCTCATATCGATGCCATGTCCCAGACATGGTCTCATACGAAATCACTTATCGATGCCAAAGCCATTTCCTTGATATGGTTTTATATGGGATCGCGTATCGATTCTGACGCCATATTCTAGACATGGTCTTACATGGGATCTCATTAATCATGGTGTCATGACATCCAAATCCTAAGTATTCTTTAGGGTCACCCGGGATTTTCGAGATACAAAGGTATCACGAAATTATTATTGAATCATTTCAAGTCAAATTCCATAAGGGCATTTACACATATTTTGTATAACACTAAGCACTAAATACATGATAATGAAATTTTTGAATTACTTAGACCCAACTTACCTCGGTCCCAAAATATTGCTAACATTACGTTTTAGTCCAAAACCTTGCTTTTCCATCAATTTAGGTCCGGACTCCATTTTTCTTGATAATCAAGCTTGGAAAGTGAAGAAAACTAGCTATGGAGAGCTTCAAATTTTTGGCCGTAGCTTGAAGAAGATAAGCAAATTTTGCTTTGATTTTTCCCTTTTTATTCTTTTAATTACCAAATGACTAAAATGCCCTTAAGACGTTTCTTTCAAATTTTTCCTATGCATGTCCTTTTTTGTCCAAAATTATAAAAATTGGTCAAATTGCTAATTAGGACCTTCTAATTTATAAACTAAAGCAATTTCATGCTAAAAGCTTCTAGAACACAAGTTTTACATCTTATTCAATTTGGTCCCTAAAGTTCAATTGGACATTTTATGCATAGAATTTCTTCATGAAATTTTCACAAAAGCATGCATACATATCATTGACTCATAATAATCATAAAATAATTATTTCTAACGCAGATTTGTGGTCTCAAAACCACTGTTCTGATTAGGCCCTAATTTGGGATGTAACAATTCTTCCCCCTTAGGGATTTTAGTCTTGAAAAATCTTACCGATAAACAAGTACGGGTATTGGTTTGTCATGGCCTCCTCGGGCTCCTATGTAGCCTCTTCTAACCCATGTCTATGCCATAAGACTTTCACTAAGGCAATATTCTTGTTTTTCAATTATTTGACTTCCCAAGCCAAAATCTTGATCGACTCTTCACCCTAAGTCATATCCGGTTGAATCTCAACCTCTGCCGGTGAAATCACATGTGAAGGGTCTGATCTATAATGACGCAACATAGACACATGGAATACATCATGGATCTTCTCTAATTCAGATGAAAAAGCTAATTGATAAGCTACCAGTCCTATCCTTTCTGTGATTTCATAAGGTTCTATGAAACGAGGACTCAACTTGCCTTTTTTACTGAATTTCAGAACCTATTTCCATGAGGATACTTTCAAAAATATCTTACTATCCACTTGATGTTCGATTTCTTTTCTTTTTAAATCTGCGTAAGACCTTTGCCTATCCGATGCTGCCCTCAAACAATCTCTAATCACTTTTACCTTGTCTTCGGATTCTTTGACCAAGTCAACCTTGTGAATTTGATTTTTCTTAAGTTCTGTCCAATGCAACGGGGTTCAACACCTCCGGCCCTACAATGCCTAATAAGGTGCCATTTTTAAACTCGTCTGGAAACTATTATTATAGGCAAACTCAACCAAAGGTAAGTACTTTTCCAACTACCTTGGAATTCTAAACACAACATCTCAACATGTCTTCTAAGGTTTGAATCACTCTCTCAGATTGGCTGTCGGTCTGTGGGTGAAAGGCAGTACTAAAATTCAGTCTTGTGCCTAAAGCTTCTTGTAATTTTCTCCAAAATTGTAAGGTAAACCTTGGGTCTCTACCCGATATAATCGATAAGGTATTCCATGAAGTCTAACAATTTTAGAAGTATACAACACAACCAACTTATCAAGTGAAAAATCAGTGCGTACCGATATAAAATGAGCCAATTTAGTCAACCTGCCAACTATAACCCAAATGACATCTTTCTTTCTTGGTGTCAATGGTAAACCTGTCACAAAATCCATAGTAATTCGGTCCCATTTCTATTTGGGAACCAAAATAGATTGAAGTAAACTTGAGGGTACCTAGCGTTCAGCTTTCACTTGTTGACAAATTAGGCATCTTGCAACAAACTCGGAAATATCCCATTTCATAGCATTCCACCAATATATTTTCTTCAAGTTGTCATACATTTTAGTACTACCGGGGTTTATTGATAGACGACCATTGTGTGCCTCATGCAAAATCTTATGAATCAACTTGACATCTTTAGGAACACAAATCCTATCTCGGAACCTCAAGCAACCATCAGAACCAATCCAAAAATCAGATTCAGTGCCTAACTCGCACTGTGCTCTCTTAGCTTGTAAATCCTCATCACTATTCTGAGTTTCACAAATCTCTTGGAGAAACATCGGTCTAGCTCTCAACTCTGCTACAACCGTACCATCCTCTGATAAAGCTAACCACGTACCCATGGCTCTCAAAGGAAATAAGGATTTTCTAATTAGGGCATCAGCGACCATATTTGCCTTTCCCAGATGATAATCGATACTAATTAATAATCCTTTATCAACTATAACCATATCCATTACTGTAGATTTAAGTCCCTTTGAGTCACCAAGTATTTCAAACTCTTGTGATCGGTGAATACTCAGCATGTCTCACTATACAAATGGTGTCTCCAAATCTTCAGTGCAAAAAAAATGGCTGCTAGTTCCAAAATTCACTTTTACTAAACTTAGCATATAACTGCTTATCTCTCAATGTAACAGCCCCATTTTGGGCCTAGTCAGAACAGTGGTTTCAGAACCACTAATCTGAGGCCAGAGAAATTATTTTTAATATTATTTTATGTGTTATAGCATGATTATATGAGTGCATGAAAATTATGGTGCAATAATTTTAGTTTATTCTCGAACCATTCCCAAAGCGTGTTTTGGACCTCGTAGGTCTATATTAGGGTCGTTAAGAAGAAGTTTGAAAGTTTCTAAAATTGATCAAAATTTATGACTCGAAAATAATTGTGTGTATGTGTTTAAGCCCTGTAACATCTCGTATCCTGTTCCGGCATCGAACTCGGGTAAGGGGTGTTACATTTAGTGGTATCAAAGCTATGGTTTAGTCAATTCTCAGACTAACATAGCAAGTGTACAAGTCTAACTATACATGCCATAATACATTGTGATAGTGTGACGACTCTTGACCTTTAAATTGTGTTTTCATATAGTAAATGAATCCCGACGGAGCAGTGGCAGATGATATGGAGAGTAATACACTGGCTCCCGCTGAGGGGATAGTGCCATTCAAGAGTGGGCCCGTGAGACTAAGTCAGGGCAGAGGGGCTAGAGATGCCTACCTCCATATGATAGATGCTTGGTATTCGAAATTTATTTGTGCAAATTCGAACACTCCACCTCGCCCACCCCTTCCAATCCCTCAACCTAACCCCATAACACCCCAAGCGGTGGAGATGTTAAGAAGGGAGAAACCTCTGGTTGATAAAATTAGAAAGTAGGGGGCTAAAAAATTTAGAGCAAATATAGATGATGACCTAGAGAGGGCAGAATTCTGGCTAGAAAATACTAATAGGGTATTCAATGAGTTGTCTTGCACACCTAACGAGTGCATCAAGTGTGTTGTGTCACTCCTCTGAGACTCAGCCTACCAGTGGTGGAACACCCTTGTGTCGGTTATACCAAGGGAAAGGATTACATGGGAGTTCTTCCAAGAGGAATTTCAAAAGAAGTATATTAGTAGGTTTATAGATCAGAAGAGAAAGAAATTTCTAGAATTGAAGCAAGGTCGAATGATAGTAACGGAGTATGAGCGTGAGTTTGTAAGGCTCAGCAAATACGTTAGGCAGTGCGTATCTACCAAAGCCATCATGTGTAAGAGATTTGAAGATGAATTGAACGAAGACATCCAATTATTAGTAAGCATCTTAAAGTTAAGGGAGTTTGTGGTGCTTGTTGAGAGAGCTTGGAAGGCAGAAGAATTGGTCAAGGAGAAGAGAAAAGCTAATAACGAGTCTCGTGACTCAAAGGAAATACAAATGGGAAAATTATTTTAGACCTCGTCCAAGAGATTGAGAGAGTTCACTACTCAATCGAATACTTCAGTCAGATTCTCGAGTAGAAATAAGAATAAGCATTATACGGCATCTAAGGCTCAAACCACTTCTATCGCGACTGTTGGTAGTGCTCGACCAAACAGACCAAAATGTTCACAGTGCGGTAGACGCCATTTCGGTGAGTGCCAAGGAAATGAAAGAGGCTATTTCAAATGTGGGTCAGTAGACCATTTCATCTGAAACTGTCCTGAATTTGAGGAGAAAGGCAAAAAGCAAGATGCAAGAGCGAGTAATGCTCCTTCGAGAGGTAGACCACAGAAGAACCCGGGAAGAGGGGCTAATAGCAGAAATGCTCCTAGAGATTCTGCTGTGAGGTCCGAGGGCAGAGCGTCTGCAAGAACTTATGCCATTTGCGCTTATGAAGAGGCATAGTCATCGGATGTGGTTACGGGTACTTTTTCAATTCACGATATTTCTGTTGTAGTTTTGACTGATCCGGGGTCTACCTATTCGTATGCTTGTGTAAAATTGGTGTATAGCATGAATATGCCTGTTGAGTTTACAAAATTTGTGATAAAAGTGTCAAACCCGTTAAGCAAGCATGCGTTAGTTGACAAGGTGTGTAGGAACTGTGCTTTGATGATTATAGGTCATTGTTTATGGGCTAACCTCATGTTACTACCGTTTGATGAATTTGACCTAATTCTTGGAATAGATTGGTTGACTGTTCATAACACGTTAGTAAACTGTGGTAATAAGTTTATTGAGCTAAAATTTGAAAATGGGGATATTATTCGGGTTGAATCAGATGAACTGGATGGCTTACCTGTACTGATTTCTTCTATGACTGCTGTGAAATACATGAGAAAAGGGTATGAGTCTTATCTCACATTTGTGTTGAATACTCAAGTGTCAGAGGTAAAGATTGAGTCAGTGCCAGTGGTATGTGAGTTTTAAGATATGTTTCCAGAAGAGTTGTCCGGACTGCCTCCATCTAGGGAAGTCGAGTTTGATATCAAGTTAGTCCCTAGTACTCTACCTATATCGATTGCCTCGTATAGGATGGCACTATTTGAGTTATCAGATTTGAAGGCTCAGCTGCAAGCGTTAACGGATATGGGTTTTGCAAGACCGAGCTATTCTTCGTGGGGTGCTCCGGTACTTTTTGTGAAAAAGAAAGACAAATCAATGAGGCTATGTATAGACTACAGACAGCTCAAGAAGGCGACTGTGAAAAACAAGTATCCTTTGCCGAGGATCGATGATCTGTTTGACCAATTGAAAGGAGGCACAGTGTTTTCTAAGGTAGACTTAAGATCCGGTTATTTCCAGTTAAGAGTTAAGGAGCAAGATGTGCCAAAAATGACATTTTAGAAAAGTTATGGTCATTATGAGTTCACTGTCTTTCCCTTTGGCTTAACAAATGCTCCTATCGTGTTATGAATTTAATGAACCGTGTTTTCTAACCGTACTTGGATAAGTTCATTGTTGTTTTTATCAATGATATATTAATCTATTCTCGTGATGAGAGTGAACACACAGAGCATTTGAGAACTATTTTACTAACTTTAAGAGACCAGTAGTTGTATGCCAAGTTTAGTAAAAGTGTTCCAAGAGGTCAGATTCTTAGTACACATCGTGTCGGGTAATGGAATTAGAGTTGACCCGAGTAAGATCTCGGCTATTACTGAGTGGAAACCATCGAGGAATGTATCAGAGATTAGAAGTTTTCTAGGCTTAGTGGGTTACGAAAAACGATTCGTTAAAGGATTCTCCATGATTGCTACTCTAATGATGAGGTTGCTACAAAAATATGTAAAGTTTAATTGGACGAAAAAATGCCAATAGAGTTTTGAGAAACTTAAGGCGTTGTTGACTGAAGCCCCAATTTTTGTGCAACTAGAACCGGGAAAAGAATTCGTAGTGTATAGGGATGCATCCTTGAATTGATTAGGATGACTGCTTATGCAAGAAGGCAAGGTGATAGCATATGCATTGAGACAAGTGAAGCCGCATGAGAAGAATTATCCAACACACGACTTAGAGTTAGCAGCCATAGTGTTCGCACTGAAGATTTGGAGACACCACTTGTATGGTGAGAGATGTCGAGTATTCAATGACCATAAAAGTCTAAAGTATTTGATGACTCAAAAGGAATTGGACCTTCACGAACGGAGATGGCTAGAGCTTATAAAACAGGTGGTGATCGACTATCACCCGAGAAGGCGAACGTGGTCGCCGATGCTTTGAGTAGGAAATCCTCATTTGCCTTGAGAGCTATGAATACCTAATTGACTATGTCCGATGATGGTTCGATACTAGCGGAGTTGAGAGCTAGATCGATGTTTCTTCAAGAGATCTGTGAAGCTCAAAAAGGTTACAGTGATTTGCAAACCAAGAGAGTTCAATGTGAGTCAGGTATTAAATCAGATTTTCGAATTGGTTCCGATGGTTGTTTAATGTTCCAAGGTAGGGTCTGTGTACCTAGAGATGATGAGCTTCTGGAAAAATTCTTCACAAGGCACATGGTAATTGTATGTCAATCCATCCGGGTAGTACCAAGATGTATAATGACTTGAAGAGATTGTATTAGTGCCTGGGCATGAAAAGAGACATCTCAGAGCTTGTGTCGAAATGTTTAATTTGTCAACAAGTGAAAGCCGAGCACTAAGTACCTTCGGGCTTACTTCAGCCTATGATGGTTCCCGAGTGGAAATGGGATCGAATTACCATGGATTTTATGATATGATTGCCATCGTTACAAAGAAAGAAAGATGCAGTTTAGGTCATAGTTGATCAATTAACAAAATCAGCTCACTTTATTCCGATATGTACTGACTACTCACTCGATAAGCTAGCTGAGTTGTATATTTCTGAGATTGTGAGACTTCATGGAGTTTGTAACACCCCTAGCCCGAGTCTGATTGCCGGTTTAGGCTAAGAGGTATTATCGAGCTGAACATTTAATTTCTCATTCACATTAATTAACATAAACAGAGATCGAGCTGCATACATACTGATCTTTGAGTTATATATATATGCCATTTTCATATGGCAAAAATATTTACAATTACAAAACATATTTTGCCAACAATCTAACCTATACGTGCCATATCAAGACCAAAATATAACTGCACCAACAAAATCGATAGTATGACGAACTACTGACAATCCCCGAGTCGGTGGCCAAAATCAACAATTATAAAACAGAAAAATAAGAAACAGAGTAAGCTTTCGAAGCTTAGTAAGTTTTAAGCATTTCATACCATTAAAGCTTGTCATTGAAATCGAAAATTGAGTATCACAAAATTCGTATTCTAATTGTCATTCACTTAGCCGAATATACACAAGTACACTAGTTATAAAACCTATTGGACGAATATATATATATGAATACAGAAGAAATTTCCAGCACATATTTCACTATACTATATGGCTTAAGCAATTACTTTAAGTCACATACTTTCATATGATGACATACCTTGACCGAATAGGTCATTGTCTTATTCTTAAATACCGAATTCATCCACACATATATATATATATTTCTTTGATACTAATAATTTACTTTGCAATCAATTCACATATGAGTACATAATACGTACCTTAACATGTAAAATATATATATTACTTACTCGACGATGGATACCACGAATATTCAATGTCGTAATCTTACTTAAATTACTGGCATCGGTCCTGTCAAGTCTTAGAACTCGAAACACATTTCTAACACGAGCCTATAGGTCTTTAACTCGGATTCCATTCCAGTACGAAGTTTGCGGGTCTTTAAACCCGGATACAATTCCAGCATATAGTCTGCGGGTCTTTAAATCCGGATACAACTCCAGCATATAGCCTGCGGGTCTTTAACCCGGATACAATTCCAGCATATAGCCTGCGGGTCTTTAAGCCCGGATACACACATCAAATATCATACCTATTTAATCATTTACTAACACATCTTATGGAACATTTCACATTAGTAGCCATTTGCTACATTCGGACATAAGCTTCATATAAACACCATCATTTTCATTTTGGTTTAAAAATCATACATACATATCACATATACCTCTCACCAATCAAGCTTAAGCTGAATTGGTCATTCAACAATAGATCATGTACTTAGATTATTTACCACACAACTTAATTCAAATAAAACCAAAAAGATCAAAATTCATCTAGTATATGTATATCGAGGCATCATTAATTTTATACTAAAGGCGATTACTCAAAACTTACCTCGGATATTTTGAACAGTTGCGGATAGGCTACTCGATTGCTTTCTCCTTTCCCCTATCGGATTTAGTTCCTCTTTGCTCTTGAGCTTTAATTTAAACAAATGAATTTGTTTAATTACTTACTCAACTTTAATTCTTTAATAGTCACATCTGACAATCATATAATTTCAATGCATATTATGTTTTATAAAACATGCCATGACTCAATTTGATGCTTATTTAATCTCTATCTAAATCGAATGCACAAACAAAGATTCACCTAACTTATTATGCTACCTTATGCACGAATTCAACCATATATATACGAATATCAACTTATTGAACATTTATCATATTTCCACTTGCTATTTATCAATAATGCCGCACACACAGGCAAATACATTCATACTCATATGCATGCAATTCCATTAATGATTACTATATGACCCATTCATTTCTAACTATTCAACTCAACCTTCATATTCAATTTTATAGGTAATGCCGAATGCCCAACTTAATCAAACTCAAAATTTAGTTTTCATCATTTTAATTAATTACTACTTATTCTTCAAAATTTCAAATACAAGGTAATTAGCACCTACACACTTAAACTGAATTAACAAGCACCTATAGACTTTGGTCGAATGCCATTAAACACAAGTCATCAAAGATCTTATTTTTAATCACCGTATATATATAATTAGTAAAATGGATTGATTATACATATATACTAGCAAAACCGAACATAATAATTTTACCTATGCATAACATTACTCACATTCCAATACTCATATTATTCAAAATCATACCCTAAAAAAAGAATCATGAACAATGTCAATCCTTAGATGTTTAAACATCTAATTTACTCAATTCAAAACACCTAAACGGCATTTGTTCAAGACATTAAGCAACTCCATGTTCGGCTATTACACATATGAGCATTAACAATTCATACTTTTAACAAGATCAAGTTCTTTCATCAACAAATTCTTCATCAAAACTTAAAGGCAATAATCAAATTCCTTCTTTATCAACCATAACCAAATGTTCAATTCATCCATCAAAATTCAAAATTTTGGCCTGGGCTAAGTAAGAAACATGATGATGAACCTAAAACAAGCTAGAATTTCAAAAATCTAACACAATTTACTAACCTTCCTTATGATTCAAATGGCCGAATGTCTTGCTCCTCTTTTTCTTTCTTTAGATTCGGCTAAGAAGAACGAAGATGAGACTTTGTTTTCTTCACCATTCTTTCTATTATTATTTTATTTTATTCATCTATATTATAAAGTATAAATCCATTTAACTAATAATTAATACATATATTTAATATAAAAGCATCATCATGGCCGGCCACTATAAACAAAAATGGATATTTGACATGCAAGTCCAACCTTTTTATAACATGCATTAATAGACCACTTTTAAATTTACCTATCACATTTCATAATTATCTCACATAAGTCCTATTTAATAAATTTCACATACAAATGACAAAATTAAAGCATGAAACTTTCACACATGCATGTACACATACAATAAGCATAGAATATAACGGTTAATTATTTTTATGACTCGGTTTTGTGGTCCCGAAACCACTTTTCGACTAGGGTCAAATTAGGGCTGTCACAACTCTCCCCCACATAAGGAATTTTCATCCCCGAAAATCTTACCAGTGAATAAGTTAGGATATCGATCTTTCATAGAGTCTTCAGGTTCCCATGTAGCTTCTTCAACCCCATGTTTAAGCCATAGTACCTTCACTAATAAGATTTTCTTATTTCGTAGTTCTTTTACTTTACGAGCCAAAATACGAACCAGTTCTTCTTCGTAACTCAAATCAAGTTGAATCTCAACCTTTGATGGATTAATTATGTGCGATGGATCCGATCTATAACGTTGAAGCATCGAGACATGAAAAACGTTGTGAATCTTTTCAAGTTCAGAGGGAAAAATCAATCTATATACGACTGGCCCAACTCGTTCGGATATTTCATACGGCCCGATGAACCTCAGACTCAATTTGCTTTTACGACCAAATCTGAGCACCTTTTTCCAAGGTGAAATTTTAAGAAACACTTTGTCTCCAACCTGATATTCAATGTCTTTTCGTTTTAAATCTGCATACGACTTCTGACGATCTGAAGCTGCTTTCAGTCTTTTGCGGATTACTTTTACTTTTTGCTCAGCATCTTTAATCAAATCAACCTCAAAGATTTTACTTTCACTAAGCTCGGTCCAAAAAAACAGTGTACGGCATTTACGACCATACAAAGCCTCGTAAGGTGCCATCTTAATGCTTGATTGAAAGCTATTGTTGTAAGCGAATTCAATCAAAGGCAAATAGCATTCCCATGAACCACTAAACTCAAGGATGCAACATCTCAACTTATCCTCGAGTATCTAAATGATCCGCTCGGATTGAACATCAGTCTGTGATGAAAAGCGGTGCTAAAATGCAACTTGGTAACCAATGCTTCTTGCAATTTCTTCCAGAATCACGATATGAATCTCGGATCTCTATCCGACACAACAGAAATAGGTACCCTGTGTAACCTCACAATCTGAGAAACATACAACTCGGCTAGCTTGTCAAGTGAATAATCTGTACGTATGGGAATAAAATGAGCCAACTTTGTCAATCTATCAATAACAACCCAGATCGCATCTTTCTTGCTTGACGACAATGGCAACCCGGATACAAAATCCATCGTGACTCGATCCCATTTCCATTCGGGTATCATGATCGGCTAAAGTAATCCTGAAGGCACTTAATGTTCCGCTTTCACTTATTGACATACCAAACACTTCGAAACAAAGTCGGAAATGTCTCGTTTCATACCAGGCTGCCAAAACTGACGTTTTAGATCATTGTACATTTTCGTGCTACCAGGATGGACCGACATTCGGCTATTATGAGCTTCGTTCAAAATCATCGAAATAAGTTTTGAATTTTTTGGAACACACAATCGACTTCTGAACCTCAAAAAATTATTATCGTCAATTTGAAACTCTAAATCCACATTCGAAACACATTTAGCTCGTTTAGCAGCCAATTCATCATCGACTTTCTAAGTTTCACAAATTTGATGAATCAATAATGGTTTGGCTTTTAATTCTGCTACTAACACATTATCGGATGAAACAGATAAGTGTACATTCATCACTCGCAAAAGCAAACAGTGACTTGCGACTTAAAGCATCAGCAACTACGTTAGCCTTTCCCTAGTGATAGTTAATGATGAGCTCATAATCTTTCAACAATTCAAGCCAACGTCTTTGTCGCAGATTCAAATATCTTTGAGTCATCAAATATTTGAGGCTTTTATGATCTGAATATACATGACATCTCTCTCCGAACAAGTAATGTCACCATATTTTCAAAGCAAATACGATGGCAGCTAATTCGAGATCATGGGTCGGATAGTTTTTCTCATGTGGCTTCAATTGCCTCGACGCGTAAGCTACAACTCGACCCTCTTGCATCAATACACAACCCAGCCCATACAAGGACGCATCACTATAAATGACAAACTCCTTACCGGATTCGGGCTGCACTAACACTAGAGCTTCAGTCAAATAAGTTTTCAGTTGGTCGAAACTTTTCTGGCACTTCTCTGACCATTCAAACTTAATATATTTCTGAAGTAGCTTCGTCATTGGTGTGTATCATTGAGAAACCCTTTACAAACAGTCTGTAGTAACCGACAAGTCCCAAAAAGCTCTGAACTTCAGTAACATTTCTCGGAGGTTTCCAATCAAGTATAGCTGAAATTTTGCTCAGATCAACTCGAATACCCGATGCAGAAACTACATGTCCCAAAAAGCTAACTTCTCTCAACTAGAACTCATATTTACTGAACTTAGCATATAACTGCTTATCCCGTAAAATCTGTAACATTAATCTCAGGTGTTTGGCATGTTCGGTTTCATCTCGCGAATAGACCAAAATGTCATCGATAAACACAACTACAAACCGGTCCAAACACTGTCTGAAGATCCGATTCATCAAGTCCATAAATACTGCAGGGGCATTAGTAAGCCCAAACGGCATTAGTAAGAGCTTGTTGTGACTGTATCTCGTTCTGAAAGCAGTTTTAGGTATATCTGAGTCTCGAACTCGCAACTGATAATAACTTGATCTCAAGTCTATCTTTAAAAAAACTGATGCTCCCTTCAGCTGATCAAACAAATCATCAACACGCGGTAACGGATATTTGTTCTTTATTGTCACTTTATTTAATTGAGGATAGTCGATGCACATTCTCATGGTTCCGTCCTTCTTTTTCACAAACAATTCCGTTGGTGCTATACGGTATGGAGCTATCAAAATTGGTGTAGTCCCAGGTACAAGTTCAATGCCAAACTCTACCTCCTGAACAGGTGGTAACCCCGGTAATTCCTCGGGAAAACATCCTGATACTCACAAACCACTGGTACTGATTCAAGCTTCTTTTCTGATTCTTTACTATCAAGTACGACGCAAGATATGCTTCACACCCTTTTTACATATTTCGAGCCAACATCGAGGATATTATCGCCGGTAACCCGTTCAAATTAGTAGACTCAACTCGGATTATCTCATCATTTGCACATCTGAAATCAATAGTCTTTCTTTTGCAATTCACAACTGCATCATGAACGGTCAACCAATCCATACCGAGAATAACATCAAATTCATCAAACAGTAAAAGCATCAAATCGGCCAGAAAATAGGAACCTCGAATTATCAGGGGACATTTCCTGCACACTTGGTCGACTAGCACATATCGACCCAAGGGATTCGACACTCGGATCACGAACTCAGTAGACTCAACAGGTAGAGTCTTACTGGATGCTAAAGTCTCACATACATATGAATGAGTAGAACCAGGGTCAATCAATGCAATCACATCAGTATCAAAGAGAGTGAAAGTATCGGTAATAACATTAGGCGAAGAAGCATCCTCGCGTGCGCGTATAGCATAAGCTCTAGCAGGGGCACGAGCCTCGGATCTAGTCGTAGCATCTCTAGACCCTCTTTGACCACCACTAGTATTCCCTGTATTCCTAGGTGGTCTACCTCGAGCTGTAGCAGTACTCGGTTTCCCACTCTGATTTACATTTTGCTCTGACAATCTCGGGCAGTCTTTGATGAAGTGGTCAGATGATCCGCATCTATAACAGAAGCGATCATGAAATCTACAACTCCCCGAATGCCATTTTCCACAAGACTTGAACTCGGTCCTATCACGACGATCATTTCCAACACTGGCAACTAAAGTGGCTTGTGTACTCATAGGAGATCGATCTCGATCTCGTCTGGAAAAGCCAAAAGTGTTCTTAGATCGGCCCGAATCATTTCGAAATTTCTTCGATGATTACTGAAAAGGCTTTCCCGAAGATCTCTTATGAAACTCTCCATCTCCAACCTTAGCTTTCTTTTTTTCTTTACTAAGCTCCTCGGCTTTGCAAGCTCGCTCAACAAGTACTACGAACTCTCTGATTTCAAGAATGCCAACAAAAATTTTTATATCTTCATTTAGCCTGTCCTCAAAGCGTTTACACATAATAGCCTCAGACGATACACATTCCCGAGCATATCTACTAAGTCTGATGAACTTTCGTTCATTATCGGTAACTGACATGGAACCCTGTTTAAGTTCAAGAAATTCTTTCCGTTTCTGATTGATGAACCTCTGACTGATATAATTTTTTCGGAATTCAGTTTGGAAGAACTCCCACGTCACCCGCTCTCTGGGTACAACAGAAACCAACGTATTCCACCAATAATAGGCAGAATCACGTAGCAAAGATATAACACATTTCAGGCATTCATCGGGTGTGTAAGATAGTTCATCAAGTACTCGAATAGTGTTGTCTAGCCAAAATTCAGCTTGCTCGGCATCATCATTGTCTGTAGCTTTAAATTTGGTAGCCCCGTACTTTTGAATTTTGTCAACCAGGGGCTTATTCAACCTCATCTGATCAATTACCGGATGTATCGTGGGTGCAGGGGGCGTATTTGTCGAAAGTGGGGGTTGTGGAGCAGCCGCATTAGTTCGAATGTATTGGTTGAACCAATCATTCATCACACTATAAAAAGCCTGTATGGCCTCATCATTCTGATTGCTTGCAATAGGTTGAGAGCCCATTGGCCTTGTCCCATGTGCGGGAGCAAGCGCTACACTCTCTATGTCATCAGCTACCGTTCGATTAGGATCGGGATCCATTACTAAACGAAAACACATTTTTAACTGTTATAATTCATCATACTATCGTATTAATACTATATGGCATGTATAGCTAGACTCAAACACTCTATGTTATTCCTAGAATCTACTAAACCGTAGCTCTGATACTAATAAAATGTAACACCCCTAGCCCAAGTCCGATCGTCGGTTTAGGCTAAGAGGTATTACCGAGCTAAACATTTAATTTCTCATTCACATTAATTAACATAAACAGAGATTGAGCTGCATACATACTGATCTTTGAGTTATATATATATGCCATTTTCATATGGCCAAAATATTTACAATTACAAAACATATTTTGCCAACAGTCTAACCTATACATGCCATATAGAGACCAAAATATAACTGTACCAACAAAATCGATAGTATGATGAATTGCTGACGATCCCCGAGTCGATGGCCAAAATCAACAATCTATAAAACAGAAAAATAAGAAATAGAGTAAGCTTTCAAAGCTTAGTAAGTTTTAAGCATTTCATACCATTAAAGCTTGTCATTTAAATCGACAATTGAGTATCACAAAATTCGTATTCTAATTGTCATTCACTTGGCCGAAATACACAAGTACACTAGTTATAAAACCTATTGGCCGAATATATATATGAATACACAAGAAATTTCCAGTACATATTTCACTATACTATATGGCTTAAGTAATTACTTTAACTCATATACTTTTATATGTTGACATAGCTTGACCAAATAGGTCATTGTCTTATTCTTAAATACTGAATTCATCCGCACATATATATATCGTTCTTTGATACTAATAATTTACTTTGCAATCAATTCACATATGAGTACATAATACGTACCTTAACATGTAAAATATATATATTACTTACTCGACGATGGATACCACGAATATTCAATGTCGTAATCTTACTTAACTTACTGGCATCGGTCCTGTCAAGTCTTAGAACTAAAAACACATTTCTAACATGAGCCTACGGGTCTTTAACCCGGATTCCATTCCAGTACGAAGCCTGTGGGTCTTTAAACCCGGATACAATTCCAGCATATAGCCTGCGGGTCTTTAAACCCGTATACAACTCCAGCATATAGCCTGTGGGTCTTTAAACCCGGATACAATTCTAGCATATAGCCTGCGGGTCTTTAAGCCCGGATATACACATCATATATCATACCTATTTAATCATTTACTAACACATCTTATGGAACATTTCACATTAGTAGCCATTTGCTACATTTGGACATAAACTTCATATGAATACCATCATTTTCATTTTGGTTTAAAAATCATACATACATATCACATATACCTCTCACCAATCAAGCTTAAGCTGAATTGGTCATTCAACAATAGATCATGTACTTAGATTATTTACCACATAACTTAATTCAAATAGAACCAAAAAGATCAAAATTCATCTAGTATATATATATATATATATATATATATCAAGGCATCATTAATTTTATACTAAAGGCGATTACTCAAAACTTACCTCAGATATTTTGAACAGTTGCGGATAGGCTACTCGATTGCTTTCTCCTTTCCCCTATCGGATTTAGTTCCTCTTTGCTCTTGAGCTTTAATTTAAACAAATGAATTTGTTTAATTACTTACTCAACTTTAATTCTTTAATAGTCACATCTGACAATCATATAATTTCAATGCATATTATGTTTTATAAAACATGCCATGACTCGATTTCATGCTTATTTAATCTCTATCTAAATCGCATGCACAAACAAAGATTCACCTAACTTATTATGCTACCTTATGCACGAATTCAACCATATATATACGACTATCAACTTATTGAACATTTATTGTAACACTCCAAACCCGGCCCAAACGTTATGGCCGAATCTGACGTGCCACATTAAAGTAAAAATCCATGTTTCATTTTAGCGTTTTAAAAACTGACCTTTGATAAGCTTAACAAAGTGAATGGAAGCTGGGCACCAGGTAGGAATACGTAACAGAGGAGGTGAGCCATGAAGGCTACTTAAATACCAAGCTCTTCGATTGGATCCAATCCTAGACATGCCCACCACCATTGCCACACTTGGTTGTATCGAGTAGAAATTTATTTAAGTGAATATCTTTGATAAATCGAATAATCGTAGCGTTGTGTTATTTTGAAAATAGGTATCGTTTGAAAGCACGTCCTAAGTCTAGCCCATTTGAAATTATTATCAACCAGTTCGAAGTTATTAATAATAAAATAATCCCAGAAAAGAAAAAGAAAATAAAGTTAAAATAGCCTTATTACAACCCAAAAATAAATAAAAAAATAAACTTAAAGAAAATCAAACGCTTATTCAAAAGCCCAAAAACGATTACCATGGTCACTCTGAACCCCCTCCGGCTCCAAGTCCCCAAATCACGCTGAAACTTAATGTGCAACAAGCCCCTTTCAGAGCCTAAACCAATATCAGCCTGCTGGGCCTAAGCTCAAAACCAATCTCAACATATACTGGGCAGAAGCCTTTTCATATCTCATATTACTGGGCCGAAGCCTTTTTCATATTTCATATTACTGGGCCGAAACCTTTACTGTAAATGGTATGGCCGATAGGCCCATTTCAATATCACATGTAATGTCAATGAAAGAATGCAAACCCATTTGGGGAGACTACTCGACCCACCATCCGCTACTCTCCACCCGTACAAACCAAGCTCTCCATGTGGGGAATAGCTCAACCCACCCAACCAAAACTCTCCACTGGAAACATAGCTGCTTTATCATATAAATAGAGGCCTAGCCTCTTTTAATAACTGGGGTATAAGCCCTTTTCGGTAAACTGGGGCATAAGCCCTTTTCGGTAAACTAGGGCATAAGCTTTTTTACACTTCCTCCATCCATATAAAAACCCAATCCAATGCATTTATGAATACATCATGTGCATATCATACATATCATGTGCATATCATATCAATATTGTATATCAAAATCCCATGTGTCAAATTCATAATTAAACCCTAGGGGTATAATGGTCATTTTTACCTAGGGCAAAACAATCATTTTCATACTATAAGGGTAATTTCGTACTTTTACCAATTATTAGGGTTTTCCATGGTTAATATCAGCTTCCAACAATTTCAAGTGTTTTAACAGCGATTCTGGCCCATTCTTAGCGAAACCGAGTTATTGGGCCAAAAACCTCTAATGGGCCCTACATAGTCGATTTAGTCATCTAGGCCCATTTAGTCCATTTTCATAACAGTCTTAGCCGTATTGACGCACAATCTAAAAAAATTCCATTTTCTACCAAATTTACCCAAATGGGCCCGGTAGCCCATTGGGCCCGATTTTAGCCCCTCGAGGCCCAACTTACCGTGATGCCAAAAAACATGCTCTCACCTTTTCCAACGTTCCTGATCATCGACTTAGCAAATCTAACTAACCAATGAGCGTTCGCTTGCTCACAAGTCCTCAAAATGCCAGAATTTCGGCATTTTGGCTTTTCGGCATTTATCGATTTAAGCTACGAAAGAAGGCTCGTTACACACCTGATTCGCGATATTCCTCGACGAGATCTCCTACACGATTTCTCCTATAATCAACCGTTTATAGATCAGCTCACAATAATTAAACCAAAACGAGAACCATCTATTATCAACACTTACACATTCGGCCACCATCCATAATGGCCTTAGAATCCATACCTTTGCCGAAGTTGATGACTAGATCTAGCCACTCCGATGTTCCAAGCTAATCCAAGTCGACCCTATGCCTTGCTGCTCCTCCATTATACAAACCATAAAAAAACGTAAGGTAAAACCCAATAAGGCCTCTACCCATATTCGGCCACCTCCCTAAACTATAGGGGTTTCGGCTTTTGTCAACATTTACCATAGGAATCGTTTAGAGTTCGAGCACTTACCACAATCTCTCTTCTTGAATCCATTTATGCCTAGAAGATAAGGGAATTGACCACTAAAAAGTGAAAAGAAAAAGAGGGTTGCTGGTCAACAAAGAATCGGCACCACCTAGCTTTATAGATTTCGACTTTTGCGGTATTTCGGCAAAAGTGAATGTAACACCCCAAAACCGTGGCCGTCACCGGGATCGAACACGAGGTGTAATCTGGCTTAATTCATCACTTATACAGCTCAAACAATTTATTTTAAAACTCCCAGACAAACTGTCAATCTGCATTATAGTCACTTAAAAATTCGTATCTTGAGTTCTGAAACTCGAAATTTAATTCTGCAAATTTTTCCTGAAACTAGACTCATATATCTATCTACTCAAAATTTTCCACAATTTTTGGTCTGTCCAATTAGTACAGTTTATTAGTTAAAGTCTCCCCTATTTCAGGGTTCGACTACTCTGACCTCTGTGTATTACGAACCAGATATCTATCTGTACAGAGATTCAATGACTATGCCGTTTGTCCCTAATAGAACTAGACTCAATAAGGAATCTTTACATATAAGGTATGACTTCTAATTATCTTTGTAGAAATTATGGTGAATTTCCAAATTCGGAACAGGGGATCCAGAAATCATTCTGACCCTATTTCACGAGATTTTAAATATATCATACAATATAGCTCATATTCTTGTTTTACTTCTTCCATGTGAAAATAGACTCATCAAGCTTCGATTCCATAATTTATTCATTATTTAATTACATTTCTACTATTTTTAGTGATTTTTCAATTTCACATCACTACTGCTGTCTGCATCTATTATTAGAGTAAATTTTACCTATTAGAGTAATTTAACAAACATATCACCAAGTATGATCATGACTAGCCATACCAAAGGCTAATCATTACCAAGCATTTCCTTACTACTCAATAACCATATCGTGAGTGTAACACCGGAAATGATTAGCCATGACAAACGGCATAATAATCAAATAGACTTTAACTATTACTTATAACTAAGTATCATAAGACCAAATCCAACTTAACATTTATGCCATTCTCGCATGGCTAAAAGTATACATACCAAAGTTCAAACAAAACATAATAGCCTATACATGCCGAAATGTTCTCTTAGACCAACTAAGAAGAAGATACCAAAAAGTTGCAAGCTGGTGTGATGACTTGACGATGGTCCCGAGCACACAAAAATGGATCAAAGGAACCTAAATAAGTGACAAATAAACACACCGAATGAGTATATAACTCAAGAAGTCATAAGTATTACATCGCTGTCCATTTATAAAATATCATAAAAGAAAACAAATAATGCAAGATTAGGTACTCCATCCATACCGACTATGCTATAATTTCACGCACATTTATCATTACATGCTCTCAACTAGCCAAGCCTCCATTGACATCTCGTATGATATTCGATATGATATTTGATGCATTTCCACACATCATTTTATTTTCGTTTAGATTATACTAATAATAGCATTTCATCTATTCCACAATAATCTTATGTTCCTAACTTCAAATATAATCACCACATAGGTTCAAGACTTACCAAGCTCAATTCCAAATATAAACATAACGTCTATTCCTTATGAACTCAAAATATCTACTCATTCCGCTGTCCATGATTTACTCGATAAAGTCGCACACTTAACGTTAATAATTATTCAAAATATATAGTAAGTCCGCACACTTAGTGCTTAATAGTCAAACTCGCACACTTAGTGCTATACAATTAAACTCGCACACTTAGTGCCAATCTCATTATCGTAAATGTTTATACCCGCACACTTAGTGCCGAAATCAACAACTCAATACATCTCACTTCTTTTTACAATCGATAATTTTGTCACTACATGCATTTATATATCATCCCATTCGCATAAGTACATAAGTATTATGATTATTTAAATCAATACAAAATATATGCTTAATAACTTACCTTGTGTTGGGTAAAACGGTTCCAACTCGGCTACTCGATGTTCTTTCCTTTGCCTTTGCTTGATTCTCCTCCTTTAACTTCTTGAGCTTAATCAATAAATTAACTAGTTTAACTGTCTTGCTAAATATTTATATCAAAATATTAATGATTTCATATCATAGGAGATACATGACTAATTCTTATCTTCCTACCATATGTTTTTGAGCTATTCGCTAATAACCATATGCTATCACCCTACTATCAATAATCCAATCACACATGCATATATATATATATGGCCGAATGTGTAAAGCTTAGACTCAACATCACCTATGCTCTTAATTTGATGGCGAATATGCATACATATATATATGATATCAACTATACTATCATCTTTAATTCACCTAAACACAAAATTTCATCTCATGAACACTTGACCTAATTTTTCCTAATCTAGCATGGCTTCACGCCTATTTGTAACATCCTATAAATCCACATATACCACATTTCTACATAAATTTTCTTTTACTTTTCCACTACTTCCATTCACAACATCAAAAGCACCATACACTTAGCATTTACCTCTTCCTAACCATATGCCATCTAAGTACCCTTTTAGGTAGAAAATTAACATATGGGTTGTAATAAGACATTGGCTACTAACTAGATTTTCACAAGAATTTAGTAAAAGTAACATAAATCCTACCTTAATCAACACCTTTTGAGTTGGCCGAATGTCTAGAGCATTTCTTCTTTCCTTCTCCTAACTCACGGCAATTGCAAGAAAAGAAAGAAGATGAATACTCCCTCTTCCTTCCTTATTTTATTCATCTTTTCTTTTTAATTCCTTTCTTTAATTTATTTTAATAGCTAACTAATAAAAGAATTGTATTGAAATTCAACCTAGTGGATGGGCATTATGGCTTGGCCGGCCACTACTTGGGTTTTTGGGCAATTTGACATGCAAACCCAAGTTTCCTCACTTTGTTATTATTTGGTCCTTCCATATCCCCCTATCATATTTTCTTAAGTTCTCAACTAAGTCAATCACATGAAATTTACATTCATAAGTCTAAATTAAAACATCAAATTTTCACACATGCACTAATACTCATAGAGGATATGCAACCAAATTTTTAAATAAATTTTGGGACTCGGTCTTGTGGCCTCGAAACCACATTCCGACTAGGGTCGAATTAGGACTGTCACAACTCTCCCTCACTCAAAAATTTTCGTCCCCGAAAATCTTACCAGCGAATAAATTTGGATAATGTTCTTTCACTGAATCCTCGAGCTCCCAAGTAGCTTCTTCGACCCCATGTTTATGCCACAGTACCTTCACTAATGGGATTTTCTTATTTCGCAATTCTTTTACTTCACGTGTTAGAATGCAAATCGGTTCTTCCTCGTAACTCAAATCCGATTGAATTTCGATCTTAGATGGAGTAATTATGTGTGATGGATCGGACCTATATCTTCGAAGCATCGAGACATGAAAAACGTTATGAATCTTTTCAAGTTCGGGGGGTAAAATCAATATATATGCAACTAGACCAACTCGTTCGGATATTTCATACGGCCCAATGAACCTCGGACTCAATTTGCCCTTACGGCCAAATCTGAGTATCTTCTTCCAAGGCGAAACTTTTAGAACCACTTTATCTCCCACCTGATACTCAATGTCTTTTCGTTTCAAATCTGCGACGACGACGACGATCCGATCGCCTTCAGACTTTCACGAATTATTTTACTTTCGCTCAAAGATCTTTAATCAAATCGACTCAAAATTTTTCTTTCACCGAGCTCGGTCCAAAACAATGGTGTACGGCATTTACGACCGTACAAAGCCTCGTAAGGTGCCATCTTAATGCTTGATTGAAAACTATTATTGTACGCGAATTCAATCAAAGGTAAATACCGCTCCCATGAACCACTAAACTCAAGGATGCAACATCTCAACATATCCTCGAGTATCCGAATTATCTGCTCGGATTGACCATCACCAGGATGAAAAGCGGTGCTAAATGCAACTTGGTACCCAAAGCTTCTTGTAATTTCTTCCAAAATCGCGAGGTGAATCTTGAATCTCTATCCGACACAATAGAAATAGGTACCCCGTGTAATCTTACAATCTGAGAGACATACAATTCGCCAATTTATCAAGTGAAAAATCATGCAGACGAGGATAAAATAAGCGCCTTTGTCAATCTATCAACGATAACCCGCATCGAGTCTTTCTTATTTTGTGTCAATGGTAAACCGATACAAAATCCATTGTTACCTGATCCCATTTCCATTCGGGTATCATGATTGGCTGAAGTAATCCTGAAGGCACTTGATGCTCCGCTTTCACTTGTTGACATATCAAACACTTCGACACAAAGTCAGAGATGTCTCGTTTCATACCAAACCACCAAAACTGACGTTTCAAATCATTGTACATTTTTGTGCTACCCGGGTGGATAGACATTCGGCTATTATGAGCCTCATTCAAAATCATCGAAATAAGTTCCGAATTTCTTGGAACACATAATCGACCGTTGTTGTCAAGCAATCATTGTCGTCAATCCGAAACTCCAATTCCTCATTCGAAGCACATTCAGCTCGTTTAGCAACCAATTCATCGTCGACTTTCTGGGATTCAAATATTTGACGAATCCATAATGGTTTGGCCTTTAATTTAGCTACTAGCACATTTTCGGGTGAGACGGACAGGTGAACATTCATCGGCAACCACGTTAGCTTTGCCTGGGTGATAATCAATGATAAGTTCATAATCTTTCAACAATTCAAGCCAGCGTCTTTGTCGCAGATTCAGATCTCTTTGAGTCATCAAGTATTTAAGACTTTTGTGGTCCGAGTAAATATGAATCCTTTCTCCAAACAAGTAATGTCGCTGTAACACCCCAAACCCGTGACTGTCACCGGATTTGACCACGTGGTGTTACCGGGCTTACTTCCCTTATTTCTCTCTTGGAATTATTTAATTTCTGTTCCAGGCAGGCTAGCTAACTGCATCACTGTCACCTTAAAAATCATATCTCGAGTTCCAGAACTCGAAAATGAATTCCGTCAATTTTCCCTGAAACTAGACTCATAATTCCATCTACACATTTTTTTCTAGAATTTTTGGTTGGGCCAATTAGTACAGTTTATAAGTTAAAGTCTTCCCTGTTTCAGGGTTCGACTACACTGACCTTTGTGTACTACGACTTGGATATCTTCCTGTACAGGGCTCCAACACTTATGCCATTTGTTTCTAGAGAAACTAGACTCGCAAGGGAATCTGAACATATAGAGCATGACTTCTAATTCTCTCTGGTTAATTTATAGTGAATTTTCAAAGTCGGAGCAGGAGATATAGAAACCGTTCTGGCCCTGTTTCGCGAAAACCTGAATATCTCTTAAAATATAGCTCATACGGTCATTTCGTTTCTTCCATATGAAAATAGATTCATCAAGGTTAAATTTCATAATTTATTCACTATTTAATTCTACTTCTACTATTTTTAGTGATTTTTCCATCTCACCTCACCGCTGCTGGCAGCATCTGGTACTAAAGCAAACAATGACTATTTCATAATTCTTCCATGGCCAACTATTTCATCATACATAATACAAACTATGGCCACCTTATCAAAATTAAGGTTTCTAAGGCTCGTGCCTATAGGTTTTAGATTCACACTCAACCGACCACATAGGCCATTTTCGCATGGCTTAAAGTTTACAACCCGAGATTCAACAAAACAAAATAGCCTATACATGCCAAATGTTCTCCTAGTTCAACTACGAAGACAATACCAAAAGATTTCCAGCCGGTGTGATGACTTCAACGACGGTTCCGAGCACGCAAACGATACGAGTCCAAGAGACCTAAAATGGGTGACAAGAAAACACCGAGTGAGTTTATAACTCGAGAAGTCATAAGCATTTCACAACCATCCGTTACTAAAATTATCATAAAATGAAATAATGAAACAAGGCCCATTGTTCCAGCCATACCGAACTACCATAGTTCCTTAGACCTTTCGGATCAATGTCATACCAAGTCATACATTTACATTTCATATACTATTCAATAGGATATTTGAAGCAATTTCCATTCATCATTTCATTTCGCAACAATCATGCAATTGAAATCATCACATAGATTTAAAACTTACCGACTCAACCCCGAGCATGAACATAGTATCTATTAGCCACGAACTCAAGGTACTTACTCTTTCCGCTGTCCATACTCCACTCGATGAAGACACACCTCCATATAATTGTTCGATCGGAGATATATATATATAGAGTACACACACAAGTGCTTAATACTCGATTTCGCACACTTAGTGCCATGTGATTTAAGCCCGCACACATAGTGCCATACCCTTCGAGCTCGCACACCCAAAGGTCAGATATTTCCAGCATGCACACTTAGTGCCATATATTTCCAGCATGCACACTTAGTGCCAATCTCGTCACCGTACACACGTATTGCCCGCACACTTAGTGCCGAAAGCAACTTTCTACACATTTCACTATTTCTTTTACATTCAACAATGCCATCATTCCATACACATACATTTTCATTTACATATCATCTCATTAAACACAATTGCATAGATATTATGATCATTTAAAACAATACCAAATATATGCTTAATGACTTACCTTATATTGGATGAAACGATTTCCAATCGACTACTCGATTATCTTTGCTTTGCCTTTGTTTGATTCTCCCTTTGATGTCTTGATCTCCTAGTATAAATACATTTAGTAGTTAAATTTCTTGCTGGATACTTATGTGTATAATTTAATGGTTTTCACTCCATTCACAACTATCCTTGTTCAAAATATCAAAACCTTAGCCTGTGACAGCCCAAAATTGACCCTAGTCGGGATGTGGTTTCGGGACCACAAAACCGAGGCATAAAAATAATTTAAAATTTATTTTGATGCCTATGATATGTGTTAATTTGTGTGTGACATTTTTGATGTTTCGATTTAGTGTTATAAATGTGAATTTCACTAGAAAGGACCTAGTAGTGAACTTTGAAAGTATGATGGGGAAATGTGTGATGACTAGTTGATCATGCATGCAAAAATAAGGATTTGCATGTCAAATTTCCCCCAACATGAAGTGGCCGCCATGGCAAGAGAGGATGGGCAAAACATGTCATGAAACATGTTTTGTTGGTGCATTAGGGAGAAATAATAAACAAAGGTGTATGGGTAAGAAAAGAATGAAAAAAAATGTGTGTGAGTGTGGTATTCCCCCCATTGCCGTGAGTTGAGAGAAAGGAAAAGAAAAAAATTTGGTTCATCCATTCTCATTTTCTTTGGGCTGAAAATTCTAAGAAGGAAGGAAATTTTGCTCCATTTTTGGTTTAGAAGAGATCTAGAAGGAGATTTGGCTATACTTGCATCAAGATTAAGGTATGTTTGAGGTTGTGTCATGAGATTCATGCTTGTTTTGGTTGCTAACTTGATGTGCATGTTAGCCATGGTTCAAATCCTTGTTGTGCCATGGAAATGGTATTTGGCCAAGGTTGATATTGTGTTAAAACCATTGCATGCTAAATGTGAAGCTTGTTGATGATGCATGCAATGATGGATTGACTACTCTTGAAATTTCTTTTAGCATTCTTGAGTAAGACATTGAATCTTTTGTTTAACCATGACCAAAAAATTTAAAAGGAGTATGGTGTGTGAGGTGTTCGGCCATGGTATGCTCATGAGCATGGTTTATGCTTCTTGCATGATAGTTAAAATTTGTGTTTTGGAGGTTATGGACACCTTGGAATTGCCTTGCACCTATAAGTGTACATATGTTTGTACATGATGTATTGGTATGACATACATACTATCTCAAAGTATGTATTTTCTTGTGATTATGTTTTGGTTATGAAGTATATGATAGATGTGTATTGAGCTACAATATGTAAAGCATTAGCTAGTAAAATGTGTGCCATTCATGTGTGGTATTAAACATGTAATTGGCCTCAACATCAACATGCATAATCGGCCATGAATGAGTGCCTAAGAGGTTGTGTTGTTCGGCCATGAGTAAGCATGTTGAAGGCTTTGTGTGTTGAATTGATTCATGAATTCCATACTTATGTGACTTTAATGTCTAGTGAATATATGTGGGCTAAGTGCCTTGAGTTCCTCTTTTCGATACTCAAATGATTGAATGAATTTATTTGTAAATTAAGCTCAAGAGCAAAGGGGAACCAAATCCGATAAAGGGAAGGAAAAGTAGTCGAATAGCCATCGAATCATTCGACGACATCCGAGGTAAGTTTTCGAGTATCGAAACTTAGATTTTGATTCGATTGAATGAAGTAATAAGCAATCGAAATTGTGCCCTTGTATGTGGCCATTGAGCCGAAATGATATTCTTGATTAAGTAAATTGTGCATAAACGTTTGTTATGAAATTGAAACAAAGATGTGTATGAATGTGCGAATTGTGATATCCGGGCTAAGCCCGAAGGCAATTGTGCTAGTTGTGATATCCGGGCTAAGCCCGAAGGCAATTGTGCGAGTTGTGATATCCGGGCTAAGCCCGAAGGCAATTGTGCGAGTTGTGATATCCGGGCTAAGCCCGAAGGCAATTGTGCGAGTTGTGATATCCAGGTTAAGTCCCGAAGGCATTTGTACGGGTTACCATAACCGGGCTATGTCCCGAAGGCGTTTGAACGAGTAGCTATATCCGGTTAAACTCCGAAGGTATGTGATTTGAAAATTTTAAGCTTGCTGGAAAATTTTCAGTTAATGCACTTGTGAAATTCCCAACAACAAGGTATGTTTTGTGTGCTTCGACACTATGAGTAAGTGCGTATGAATATTCGCTCTAATGATAAATGAGCTATCGGCATTAACTAGGCCGTCATTTGTGTATGAATATAAGAGTTGGGATTGTGAAGTAAGCATGTCTTTGAGAAATTGTGCATATGAATTATTGTTTAGCTACTTGAATGCTATGCTTTGGTTGTGTGTATATTATGGCTCGAAACTTACTAAGCATAAATTGCTTACTCCGTTTCTTTGTTTCTCTGTTTATAGATTTTGCTCGTTAGCGATCGGATTCGGGATCATAGAAGTTGAAGTCAACCACACTATCAAAGCCCTTTTGGTACTCCTTTAGTTGAGTTTTGGATATGGCATGTATAGGACCACCCTCGGTTGTTTTAAGTACTTTGTGATGTATATGTGTGCGGCCATGCGAAAATGGTTCGTAAAAGTGGAGTATGGAATTTGACCATATGTGGTTTGTAATTATATTTGGTTCCATGATGTGATTATGGTTTGGAATGAGAGAGTTGGTCACATGATCAGCCATTGGAATGGCTAAATATGATCATATGTGGACCTAAGTATGACTAGATTATAGTTGGTCCATGGGAACTACAATATAGGTAAAGCCTACCTTAAAAATAGATGCTGCCAGCTGCAGTGACGTGGATGTGGAAAATCACCAAAATTTGTAGGAATGGTGTTAAATAGTGAATAAATTATGCAATCGAACCTTGACGAGTCTATTTTCATATGAAAGTAACAAAACGATCATATGAATAGTATACCGAGAGATATTAAAGTTCTCGTGAGACAGGGCCAGAACGGTTTCTGGGTCCCCTGTCGCGACTTTGAAAATTTACCATATATTATACAGAATGAATTAGAAGTCATGCCTTATATGTGAAGATTCCTTTTTGAGTCTAGTTTCATTAGAAACAAACGGCATCAGTATTGAAACCCTTTACAGAGAGATATTCAAGTTGTAACTCGCAAAGGTCAGTGTAGTCGACCCCTGTAACATGGGTGACTTTAACTAATAAACTGTACCAATTGGCCCGACCAAAAATTCTAGAAATAAATCCATGGATGGATATATGAGTCTAAATTCAGGGAAAATTTACGGAATCAGTTTCCGAGTTGTGCAACTCGAGATATGCTTTTTTAAGGCGACAGTGACGCAGTTTTCCAGCTTGCCTGGGAATGTCAAATTGGTCGGTGCCATAAGTAGTTTTGGCTTGTTAACCCCTCGTGTCCGACACCAGCAACGGTCTCGGGTTCGGGGTGTTACAATTTTATTGGTATCAGAGCTACGGTTTAGTCGATCCTAGGACTACCGTGATATGTTTGGGGTCTAGCTATACATGCCATTAAGTGATAATTGATAGTGTGGTGATTTCTGACATTTTGAAATTTGTGTTTGTTTATAGCCATGGATCCCGATCCCAACCGAGCAATAGCTGATGATGTGGAGAGTGTGGCGCTGCTCCGCGCAAGGGACAGCGCCGCCGGACTCTCAACCTATTGCTAGCAATCCGAATGATGAGGCTAAGCAAGCCTTTTATAGCGTGATGAATGATTGGTTCAACCAATACATTCGAACTAACACTACTGTTCCACAACCTCCATTCCCGACTAATGCAACCCAAGACCTACAATACCTCCCAGAATCGACCAAATAAGGTCAAGTAAGCCCCAATCGATGTAATTGAACACATGGGGCTACTGAATTTAAAGCTACGGATAGCGACGATGCCGAGCAAGCTGAATTTTGGTTGGACAACACTATCCGGTGCTCGATGAGCTATCATGTACACCGATGAATGCTTAAAGTGTACTATCTCCTTGCTACGCGATTCCGCCTACTATTGGTGGAGTACTCGACTTTGTTGTGCCTAGGGAGCACGTAACTTGGGAGTTCTTTCTAACCGAGTTCAAAGAAGTATATCATCGAGATTTATGGATCAAAAACGGAAGGAATTTCTTGAACTTAAACAAGGTTCCATGTCGGTTACCGACTACGAACGAAAATTTGTGAGGCTTAGCGATGCTGCTGCTGAATGCATTTCTTCGAAGGCGTGATGTGTAAACGCTCAAGATGGATGAATGATGATATAAAGCGTATGTTGGCATTTTGGAAATCCGAGAGTTTGTGGCTCTTGTCGAGCGGCGTGCAAAGCCGAGGAGCTCAAGATGGAGAAAAGAAAAGTGAAGTGGGAGCAAGGGAGTTTCAGAAGAGGTCTTGGGAAGCCCTTCCCACACTCATCAAAGAAATTTAGAGATGGCTTAGGCCGGTCTAGAGACACTTCGGGCTTTTCTAGACGAGACCGCGATCGACCCCTATGGGCACGCTGAGTCACTTCGATCGCCAGTGTTGGCAATGATCGTCGAGATGTAACGGAGTGCCAATATTGTGGCAAATGGCATTCGGGAGTTGTAGATTCCGTGACCGCTCTGTTACAAGTGCGGATCATCGATCATTTCATTAAGGATTGCCCGAGTTTATCCGAACAAAATGTAAATCAAAGTGGGAACCCGGTGCTACCACAACTCGAGGTAGGCCACCTAGAAATATGGGCAATGCTAGTGGCGGTCGAGAGGATCTAGAGATGCTACCATCGGATCCGAGGCTCGTGCTCTGCTAGGACTTATGCCATACGCCGACGTGAGGATGCTTCCTCGTCGATGTTATTACCGGTACTTTTACTCTCCTTTACACTAATGTGATTGCTTTGATTGACCTCGGTCCTACTCATTCTTATATATGCGAAACCTTAGCATCCAAGAAGACTTTGCCCATTGAGTCTCTCGAGTTTGTAATTGGTGTCAAACCCCTTGGGTCATTACGTGCTTATCAACAAAGTGTGTAAGAAAAGTCCCCTAGTATTCCGAGGTTCTTGTTTTCCGCGGACTTGATGCTTTTGCCGTTCAATTAATTTGACGTTATTCTTGGTTTGGATTGGTTGACCATGCACGATGCGGTTGTAAATTGCAAAAGCAAGACTATTGATATGAGGTGCGCAAATAACGAGATAATTCGGGATGAGTCTACGGACTTAAAGGGTTGCCGGTTGTAATATCGCAATGTTGGCCCGTAAATAAGTAAGAAAGGGTGCGAAGCATACCTTGCGTATGTTCTAGATGACAAGGAGTTAGAAAAGAAACCCGAATCTGTGCGGTGGTTTGTGAATACCGGATGTTTTCCCGAAGAATTGCGGGTTTACCACCTGCTCGGAAATAAAGTTTGGCATCGAATTGGTACCGTACCACTCCAATTTCGATAGCTCCGTATCGTATGGCACCAATGTAATTAAAGGAGTTGAAAGCTCAGTTGCAAGAATTGGTGGATAAAGGTTTTGCTCGCCCGAGTTTTTCACCTTGGGGTGCACCAGTGTTGTTTGTGAAAAAGAAGGATGGAACCATGAGGCTGTGCATCGACTATCGTCAGCTTAATAAAGCGACGATAAAGAACAAATATCCGTTATCACAGATCGATGATTTGTTCGATCAACTGAAGGAGCCTCGGTGTTCTCGAAAATAGATTTGAGATCGGGCTATTATCAGTTGCGAATTCGAGATTCGGACGTACCCAAAACGGCCTTTAGAACGAGATATGGTCACTACGAGTTCCTAGTGATGCCGTTCGGGCTTACTAATGCCCCTGCGGTATTTATGGATTTGATGAATCGAATCTTCAGACCATATTTGGATCGGTTCGTAGTCGTGTTCATTGATGACATCTTGGTCTATTCAAGAAATGAGACCGAACATCTTTGAACACCGAGATTAGTCTTTGCGAATCTTACGGGATAAGCAATTATATGCTAAGTTCAGCAAGTGTGAGTTCTGGTTAAGAGAGGTTAGCTTCTTGGGGCATGTGGTATCTGCATCGGGTATTCGAGTCGACCCGAACAAAATTTCAGCCATCTTGAAACTGGAAGCCTCCGAGAAATATTACCGAGGCTAGGAGCTATTTGGGGCTTGCGGTTATTACCGACGATTTGTAAAGGTTTCTCGACGATAGCCACGCCAATGACGGTTACTCCAAAAGGATGTTAAGTTCGAATGGACGGAGAAATGTCGAAAAGTTTCGATCAACTGAAAACTTATTTGATGAAGCCCCAATTCTAGTGCAACCCGAATCGGGCAAAGAGTTTGTCATTTATAGTGACGCATCCCTACTTGGGTTGGGTTGCGATTGATGCAAGAAGGGCGAGTTGTGGCCTATGCGTCGAGACAATTAAAGCCACATGAGAAAAATTATCCGACCCATGATCTCGAATTGGCTGCCATCGTATTCGCCTTAAAGATATGGCGACATTACTTATTTGGTGAGAAGTGCCATGTGTATTCGGATCACAAAAGTCTCAAATATTTGATGACTCAAAGAGACTTAAATCTGCGACAAAGACGTTGGCTCGAGCTGTTAAAGGATTATGAGCTGGTCATTGACTATCACCCGGGAAAGGCGAATGGGGTTGCGGATGCCTTAAGTCGTAAATCATTATTCGCTTTACGAGTGATGAATGTACACTTGTCTATTCTACCCGACAATGTGTTACTAGCTGAATTGAAAGCCAAACCATTATTGATACGTCAAATTCGTGAAGCTCAGAAAGTCGACGATGAGTTGGTTGCAAAACGGGCTGAGTGTGTTCCGAACAAGGACTCGGAATTTCAAATCGATGATGACGATTGTTTGAGGTTCAAAAGTCGTCTGTGTGCTCCAAAGAATTCGGAACTTATTTCGATAATTCGAACGAAGCCCATTGTAGCCGAATGGCAATCCACCCGGAGTACGAAGATGTACAACGATTTGAAACGCCGGTTTGGTGACATGGTATGAAACGAGACATCTCCGACTTTGTTTTGAGATGTTTAATATGTCAACAAGTGAAAGCGGAACATCAAGTGCCTTCAGATTACTTCACCGATCACGATACCCGAGTGGAAATGGGATCGAGTCACAATAGACTTTGTATCCGGACCGCCATTGTCGCAAGTAAGAAGGATGCGATTTGGGTCATTGTAGATAGATTGACTAAGTCGGCTCACTTTGTCCCCGTCGACGCACGGTTTTTCAATGGACAAACTAGCCAATTGTACGTTTCTCGATTGTGAGATTACACGGGTGCCTATTTCCATCGTGTCGGATAGAGATCCGAGATTTACCTCGCGATTTTGGAAGAAGTTGCAAGAAGCTTTGGGTACCAAATTGCATTTCAAAGACCGCCTTTCACCCCAAACCGATGGTCAATCCGAGCGGATAATTCAGATACTTGAGGATATGTTAAGATGTTGCATCCTCGAGTTCAGTGGTTCATGGGAACGGTATTTGCCTTTGATTGAATTCGCTTACAACAATAGTTTTCAATCAAGTATTAAGATGGCACCCTACGAGGCTTTGTACGGTCGTAAATGCCGTACGCCATTGTTTTGGACTGAGCTCGGTGAAAGCAAAATTTTCGGGGTGGATTTGATTAGAGATGCTGAACAGAAAGTGAAAGTAATCCGTGAAAGTCTGAAGATAGCCTCCGATCGTCGAGTCGTCGACGCTGGTCCAAACGAAAAGACATCGAGTATCAGGTGGGAGATAAAGTGTTTCTCAAGGTTTCGCCTTGGAAAAAGATACTCAGATTCGGCCATAAGGGCAAGTTGAGCCCGAGGTTCATTGGGCCATATGAGATATCCGAGCGAGTCGGTCCAGTTGCATATCATTTGATTTTGCCCCCTGAACTCGAAAGGATTCACGATGTCTTTCATGTTTCGATGCTTCGACGCTATAGATCTGATCCATCGCATGTGATTAGTCCATCAGAGGTTGAAATTCAAGCCAATATGAGTTATGAGGAAGAACCGATTCGTATCCTATCACGTGAAGTGAAAGAGTTGCGAAACAAGCGGGTTCCGCTAGTGAAAGTGTTATGGCTCAAACACGGGATAGAAGAAGCTACTTGGGAAACCGAGAACTCTATGAAAGAGCGATACCCAACCCTATTTACTGGTAAGATTTTCGGGACGAAAATTTCTTAAGTGGGGAGAGTTGTGACACCCAAAATTGACCCTAGTCGGGATGTGGTTTCGGGACCACAAAACCGAGGCATAAAAATAATTTAAAATTTATTTTGATGCCTATGATATGTGTTAATTTGTGTGTGACATTTTGATGTTTCGATTTAGTGTTATAAATGTGAATTTCACTAGAAAGGACCTAGTAGTGAACTTTGAAAGTATGATGGGAAATGTGTGATGACTAGTTGATCATGCATGCAAAAATAAGGGATTTGCATGTCAAATTTCCCCCCCAACATGAAGTGGCCGGCCATGGCAGAGAGGATGGGCAAAACATGTCATGAAACATGTTTTGTTGGTGCATTAGGAGAAATAATAAACAAAGGTGTATGGGTAAGAAAAGAATGAAAAAAAATGTGTGTGAGTGTGGTATTCCCCCCATTGCCGTGAGTTGAGAGAAAGGAAAAGAAAAAAATTTGGTTCATCCATTCTCATTTTCTTTGGGCTGAAAATTCTAAGAAGGAAGGAAATTTTGCTCCATTTTTGGTTTAGAAGAGATCTAGAAGGAGATTTGGCTATACTTGCATCAAGATTAAGGTATGTTTGAGGTTGTGTCATGAGATTCATGCTTGTTTTGGTTGCTAACTTGATGTGCATGTTAGCCATGGTTCAAATCCTTGTTGTGCCATGGAAATGGTATTTGGCCAAGGTTGATATTGTGTTAAAACCATTGCATGCTAAATGTGAAGCTTGTTGATGATGCATGCAATGATGGATTGACTACTCTTGAAATTTCTTTTAGCATTCTTGAGTAAGACATTGAATCTTTTGTTTAACCATGACCAAAAAATTTAAAAGGAGTATGGTGTGTGAGGTGTTCGCCATGGTATGCTCATGAGCATGGTTTATGCTTCTTGCATGATAGTTAAAATTTGTGTTTTGGAGGGTTATGGACACCTTGGAATTCGGCCTTGCACCTATAAGTGTACATATGTTTGTACATGATGTATTGGTATGACATACATACTATCTCAAAGTATGTATTTTCTTGTGATTATGTTTTGGTTATGAAGTATATGATAGATGTGTATTGAGCTACAATATGTAAAGCATTAGCTAGTAAAATGTGTGCCATTCATGTGTGGTATTAAACATGTAATTGGCCTCAACATCAACATGCATAATCGGCCATGAATGAGTGCCTAAGAGGTTGTGTTGTTCGGCCATGAGTAAGCATGTTGAAGGCTTTGTGTGTTGAATTGATTCATGAATTCCGTACTTATGTGACTTTAATGTCTAGTGAATATATGTGGGCTAAGTGCCTTGAGTTCCTCTTTTCGATACTCAAATGATTGAATGAATTTATTTGTAAATTAAGCTCAAGAGCAAAGGGGAACCAAATCCGATAAAGGGAAGGAAAAAGTAGTCGAATAGCCATCGGAATCATTCGACGACATCCGAGGTAAGTTTTCGAGTATCGAAACTTAGATTTTGATTCGATTGAATGAAGTAATAAGCAATCGAAATTGTGCCCTTGTATGTGGCCATTGAGCCGAAATGATATTCTTGATTAAGTAAATTGTGCATAAACGTTTGTTATGAAATTGAAACAAAGATGTGTATGAATGTGCGAATTGTGATATCCGGGCTAAGCCCGAAGGCAATTGTGCTAGTTGTGATATCCGGGCTAAGCCCGAAGGCAATTGTGCGAGTTGTGATATCCGGGCTAAGCCCGAAGGCAATTGTGCGAGTTGTGATATCCGGGCTAAGCCCGAAGGCAATTGTGCGAGTTGTGATATCCAGGTTAAGTCCCGAAGGCATTTGTGCGGGTTACCATAACGGGCTATGTCCCGGCGTTTGAAGCAGTAGCTATATCCGGTTAAACTCCGAAGGTATGTGATTTGAAAATTTTAAGCTTGCTGGAAAATTTTCAGTTAATGCACTTGTGAAATTCCCAACAACAAGGTATGTTTTGTGTGCTTCAGACACTATGAGTAAGTGCGTATGAATATTCGCTCTAATGATAAATGAGCTATCGGCATTAACTAGGCCGTCATTTGTGTATGAATATAAGAGTTGGGATTGTGAAGTAAGCATGTCTTTGAGAAATTGTGCATATGAATTATTGTTTAGCTACTTGAATGCTATGCTTTGGTTGTGTGTATATTATGGCTCAAACTTACTAAGCATAAATTGCTTACTCCGTTTCTTTGTTTCTCTGTTTATAGATTTTGCTCGTTAGCGATCGGATTCGGGATCATAGAAGTTGAAGTCAACCACACTATCAAAGCCCTTTTGGTACTCCTTTAGTTGAGTTTTGGATATGGCATGTATAGGACCACCCTCGGTTGTTTTAAGTACTTTGTGATGTATATGTGTGTGCCATGCGAAAATGGTTCGTAAAAGTGGAGTATGGAATTTGACCATATGTGGTTTGTAATTATATTTGGTTCCATGATGTGATTATGGTTTGGAATGAGAGAGTTGGTCACATGATCAGCCATTGGAATGGCTAAATATGATCATATGTGGACCTAAGTATGACTAGATTATAGTTGGTCCATGGGAACTACAATATAGGTAAAGCCTACCTTAAAAATAGATGCTGCCAGCTGCAGTGACGTGGATGTGGAAAATCACCAAAATTTGTAGGAATGGTGTTAAATAGTGAATAAATTATGCAATCGAACCTTGACGAGTCTATTTTCATATGAAAGTAACGAAACGATCATATGAATAGTATACCGAGAGATATTAAAGTTCTCGTGAGACAGGGCCAGAACGGTTTCTGGGTCCCCTGTCGCGACTTTGAAAATTTACCATATATTATACAGAATGAATTAGAAGTCATGCCTTATATGTGAAGATTCCTTTTTGAGTCTAGTTTCATTAGAAACAAACGGCATCAGTATTGAAACCCTTTACAGAGAGATATTCAAGTTGTAACTCGCAAAGGTCAGTGTAGTCGACCCCTGTAACATGGGTGACTTTAACTAATAAACTGTACCAATTGGCCCGACCAAAATTCTAGAAATAAATCCATGGATGGATATATGAGTCTAAATTCAGGGAAAATTTACGGAATCAGTTTCCGAGTTGTGCAACTCGAGATATGCTTTTTAAGGCGACAGTGACGCAGTTTTCCAGCTTGCCTGGGAATGTCAAATTGGTCGGTGCCATAAGTAGTTTTGGCTTGTTAACCCCTCGTGTCCGACACCAGCAACGGTCTCGGGTTCGGGGTGTTACATAGCCAACATTCAATTAATGCATCAAGGCCGAATGTATTATCACTATTAAGGTAACCTAGTCTCAAGTATTTTCAATTCTAATGTACAACATCTCAAATTCCCATGACCGATCACACCTATTCTTACTTTCCAATATTCGAAATAATCAAAATCACCTCCTAAACACAATAGTCATGGACAATGCCGAATCCTCAAGTGTTTGAACATAAATTATTTTACTAATATAAACATTCACGAATCATATTCATAGGAAGACCGATTTCTTTCCATAGCACATTCATCATCCATACTTAGATGAAACAACCAAAATCCCTTCATTTATACCCTAGCCGAATGCTCCAATCATCCATACAAATTACAAATTTTTGCATGGCTAAGTAGGAGCCATTTAACATGCAAGAAAAATAATCATAGGAGAAGAATTTATCATTCTAAGTAAGCTCTTATCTCCAACACTAAATCATTCGGCATTTTGCCTAGACACACACAAGAAATCTCAACTTCCTTGACCTTACCAAGAGTGCATCCACCATTCAACTTAGCATGATAATGGCATCAAGGTATCAACCAAAATGTTTTTGTTAGGCTCCTTAGCCAATTCTAACTCTCCATCAACCCCAAACCCAACCATGAAATAGACAAAATTTAGGCTCATCACCTAAAGGTTGTATATACATCCAAAGGTACCCTTGAACATACCTTGATCTAGAAGACCACCTTGGCGAATCTCCTTCTTCCCTTCCTCTAATTTCGCAATAGCAAAAGAAAGAAAACATGAACACTTTTTTTTTCTTCTTCTCAAGTCATGGCAATTGTAACAAAATGAGAAAGGATGAACAACAAAATTTTTCTCCTTTCTTTTTCCTCAACTCACGGCAACAAGGGGGGGCATCCACACTTTTTTTTTTTGTTCATCATTTCCCCTTTTTTCTCCATTTCTTTATTCTTTCTAACATGATCCATTAACTAGACATGTTTGAAACATGTTCCCTTGCCCATGCTCTTTATTTTATTATTTCTAACATCCACCATTAGCAAAACATGTTCAAGACATGTTTTCTTTTGCCCATCTTCATTACCATGGCGGCCACTTCCTATAGTTGGCTAAATTGACATGCAAATCCTCATGTCTTTACTTCATGCATTATTTGGCCACTTAAAATTCACCTATCACATTTTCAAGTCCTAACACATGGGTCCTTTCTTATGAATTAGCACCTAATTAATAAAATCAAGGCACGAAATATTTACGCATACAAATTCCACATACAATAAGCACAGAATATAACACCTAATTATTCTTATGACTCGGTTTTGTGGTCCCGAAACCACTCTCCGACTAGGGTCACATTAGGGGTGTCACAACTCTCCCCCACTTAAGAGATTTTCGTCCCCGAAAATCTTACCGGTAAATAGGTTTGGGTATCGTTCTTTCATAGAGTTCTTAGGTTCCCATGTAGCTTCTTCTATCCCGTGTTTGAGCCATAACACTTTTACTAACGGAACTTTCTTGTTTCGTAACTCTTTCACTTCCCGAGCTAGGATACGAGTGGGTTCTTCCTCGTAACTCATATTGGCTTGCATTTCAACCTCTGATGGACTAATCACGTGCGATGGATCAGATCTATAGCGTCGAAGCATCGAAACATGAAATACATCGTGAATCTTTTCGAGTTCAGGGGGCAAAATCAAACGATATGCAACTGGACCGACTCGTTCGGATATCTCATATGGCCCAATGAACCTCGGACTCAATTTGCCTTTACGGCCAAATCTGAGTATCTTTTTCCAAGGCGAAACTTTAAGAAACACTTTATCTCCCACCTGATACTCGATGTCTTTTCGTTTCAGATCCGCGTACGACTTCTGACGATCGGAGGCTATCTTCAGACTTTCACGGATTACTTTCACTTTCTGTTCAGCATCTTTAATCAAATCCACCCCGAAAATTTTGCTTTCACCGAGCTCAGTCCAAAACAATGGTGTACGGCATTTACGACCGTATAAAGCCTCGTAAGGCGCCATCTTAATACTTGTTTGAAAGCTATTGTTGTAAGCGAATTCAACCAAAGGTAAATACCGTTCCCATGAGCCACTAAACTCAAGGATGCAACATCTCAACATATCCTCGAGTATTTGAATTATCCGTTCGGATTGACCATCGGTTTGGGGTGGCGATGCTAAAATGCAGCTTGGTACCCAAAGCCTCTTGCAATTTCTTCCAAAATCGCGATGTAAATCTTGGGTCTCTATCCGACACGATAGAAATAGGCACCCCATGCAATCGAACAATTTGGGAGATGTATAATTCTGCCAATTTATCGAGCGAAAAATCCGTGCGGACAGGGATAAAATGAGCCGACTTAGTCAATCTATCAACAACAACCCAAATCGCATCCTTCTTACTCACGACAATGGCGGTCGGACACAAAGTCCATGGTGACTCGATCCCATTTCCACTCGGGTATCGTGATCGGTGAAGTAATCCCGATGGCACTTGATGTTCGCTTTCACTTGTTGACATATTAGACACCTTGAAACAAATTCGAAATGTCTCGTTTCATCGGGCCACCAAAATTGGTGTTTCAGATCATTGTACATTTTAGTACTACGGGTGGATTGACATTCGACTCTTGTGAGCCTCGTTCAAAATCATCGAAACAAGTTCGAATCCTTGGAATACATAATCGACCCTTGAACGTCTAGCAATCATTGTCGTCAATCTGAAATTCGATTCCTCATTCAAACACATTCGACTCGTTTAGCGACCAATTTAGCGTCGACCTTCTGAGATTCAAGTATTTGATGAATCAATAACGGTTTGGCCTCTAATTCGACTACTAGCACCTCCTCGGGTGAAACGGATAGATGAGCATCCATCGCTCTCAAAGCGAGCGGTGCCTTACGACTTAAAGCATCGGCCACCACGTTGGCCTTTCACGGTGATAATCAATGACAAGTTCATAGTCCTTCAACAACTCAAGCCAACGTCTTTGCCGCAAGTTTAGATCTCCTTGAGTCATCAGATATTTAAGACTCTTATGGTCCGAATAAATATGACACATTTCTCTAAACAAGTAATGCCGCCATATCTTCAAGGCGAACACTATGGCTGCTAGTTCAAGGTCATGGGTCGGATAGTTTCTCTCATGCGGCTTTAGTTGTCTCGACGCGTAAGCCACAACTCGACCTTCTTACATCAACACACAACCTAACCCAACCAAGGATGCGTCATCAGTATATGACAAACTCTTTTACGGACTCATTTGTACTAGCACTAGGGCCTCGGTTAAGCAGGTTTTTAGTCGATCGAAACTTTCTTGTGAGCGTTCGACCACTCGAACTTAACATCTTTTTGGAGTAGTTTCGTCATCGGTGCACTATCACCGAAAAACCTTTCACAAATCGTCGATAGTATCCAAGCAAGCCCCAAAAGCTCCTAACTTCGGTAATATTCCTTGGAGGTTTCCAATCAACTATGGCTGAAATTTTGTTCGGGTCCACTCGACACCGATGCGGACACCACGTGCCCCAAAAGCTAACCTCTCTCAACCAAAATTCACATTTCTTGAACTTTGCGTATAATCGCTTATCTCGTAAGATTTGCAACACTAGCCTCGGTGTTCAAGATGTTCGGTTTCATCTCTCGAATAGACCAAAATGTCATCGATAAATACAACTACGAACCGATCCAAGTATGGCCTGAAAATTCTATTCATTAAATCCATAAATACCGAGGGCATTAGTGAGCCCAAGCGGCATCACTAAGAATTCGTGAGTGACCGTACCTCGTTCTAAAAGCAGTCTTGGGTATGTCCGATTCTCGGACCCTCAATGATAGTACCCGACCTCAAATCTATCTTTGAAAACACCGAGGCTCCCTTTAATTGATCAAACAAATCGTCAATTCGTGGCAACGGATATTTGTTCTTTATCGTCACTTTATTCAACGGACGATAGTCGATGCACAATCTCATAGTTCCATCCTTCTTTTCACAAACAATCTGTGCGCCTCATGGAGAAAAACTCGGTCGGCGAAACCTCTATCCGTCAATTCTTGCAATTGAACCTTCAATTCCTTTAATTTCGTTAATGCCATACGATACGGGGCTATTGAAATCGGCGTAGTACCGGTACAACCGATGCGAATTCCACTTCTCGAACCGGTGGCAATCCGGTAACTCCTCAAGAAAAACATCGAATACTCACAAACCACTGATGCGATTCGAGTTTCCTTTCCGTCTCTTTACTTTCAAACACATACGCAAGGTATGTTTCACACCCTTTTCACATACCTCGAGCGGTCATAGAAGATATTATCGTTGGCACTCCTTTTAAATCAAGAGACTCGACTCGGACTACCTCGTTATTTACACTCCTCAAATCAATGGTTTTCCTTTGCGTCCACCATTGCATCATGTACGATCAACCAATCCATACCAAGAATAACATCGAATTCATCAAATGGTAGAAGCATCGATCGGCCGAAAGCAGATTCTCGAATTATTAGGGGCATCTCTTGCACACTTTATCAACGAGTACATATTGACCCAAAGGGTTGGACACTGAATTACGAACTCGGTAGACTCAACAGGTAGAGTCTTACTGGATGCTAAGGTTTCACATACATATGAATGAGTAGAGCCGGGGTCAATCAATGCAATCACACTAGTATCAAAGAGAGTAAAAGTACCAGTGATAACGTCAAGGGAGGATGCCTCCTCTCGTGCGAGGATGGCATATGCTCTAGCAGGAGCACGGGTCTCGGATCGAACAGCCGTATCAGAGGCTCCTCTCTGATTACCACCCCTACCTCCAGAAATTCTCGGGGGCCTACCTCTAGCCGTCGTTCCACTAGGTCTTGCACCTTGCGTCTTATTACTCTCATCTAGCTCGTGCAATCTCTAATGAAGTGGTCCTTGAACCGCATCCATAACAGGCCCTATTAACAGACTTACCCCAACATTCACCTAGGTGTCGTCTTCCACATTGGGGGCATTTAGGTCTCTCTTGACGATTATTGCCCACACTAGCTACCGAAGTAGCTCGGGAGTCCGTCAATGGTCGGGCTCTGATGGAAATTCCCGCAGTCGCCCTCGACTTATTAGTGTCCTCCCTGAACTTCTTTACCGCCGAGAACGGAGCTTTACTCGCCGATCTTTTACGATAATCTCTTGCTTCAAATTCAACCTTCTTCTTCTCCTTTCTAAGTTCTTCCGCCTTGCAGGCTCGTTCGACTAGTGTTACGAACTCCTTTATCTCCAAAATACCCACTAGTAGCTTTAACTATTCATTCAATCCTTCTTCAAATCTTTTGCACATAGCAACCTCATCAGCCACACACTCTCGAGCATACCGACTAAGTCTTACGAACTCATGTTCGTATTCAGATACTGTCATACGGCCTTGCTTGAGTTCCAAGAATTCCTTACGCTTCTGATCGATGAACCGTTGACTAATGTATTTCTTTGAAATTCGATTGAAAGAAATCCCAAGTAACTCGTTCGTTTGGGACTATGGAAATTAAAGTCCTCCACCAATAGTAAGTCGAGTCTCACAACAAGGATATAGCACACTTAAGACATTCATCGGTGTGCATGCAGTTCATCTAACACTCGAATGGTGTTATCGAGCGAACTTCGGCCTTTTCGGCATCATCGGTAACTATGGCCTTGAACTCCTCAGCCCGCGCTTCCTAATCAGGTCTCTGGTGGTTTACTCGGCCTCACAGGATCGATGAATGGAGGCATTGCGGGCTCTTGGGGTGCAGTATTTAAATTTGGGAATGGTTGGACAGCCGGATTGGTTCGGGCATATTGCGCGACCCACTCATTCATCATGGTGAAGAAGGCTTGTTTCGCCCCTTCATTTTGATTATTCGCGGATGACCGAGGCTCAACAGCAGCGTCCCTTGCGCGGAGCAGCCGCTACACTTTCAACGTCATCCGCCAAGGGTCTCTCTACCCTGTGTTCCATTTGTTAATCAAAGCAAAAACTTCAACCGTCAGAAGTCATCACATTATTAAGCACTAACAATTTGGCATGTATAGCTAGACTCACACGCGCTATGGTAGTCCTAGAACCGACTAAACCATAGCTCTGATACCAATTAAATGTAACACCCCAAACCCGTGACCGTCACCGGATTTGACCACGTGGTGTTACCGGCTTACTTCCTTATTTCTCTCTTGGAATTATTTAATTTCATTCCAGGCAGGCTAGCTAACTGCGTCACTGTCACCTTAAAAATCATATCTCGAGTTCCAGAACTTGAAAATGAGTTCCGTCAATTTTCCCTGAAACTAGACTCATAATCCCATCTACACATTTTTTTCTAGAATTTTTGGTCAGGCCAACTAGTACAGTTTATTAGTTAAAGTCTCCCCTATTTCAGGGTTCGACTACACTGACCTTTGTGCACTACGACTTGGATATCTTCCTGTAAAGGGCTCCAACACTTATGTCATTTGTTTCTAGAGAAACTAGACTCGCAAGGGAATCTGCACATATAGAGCATGACTTCTAATTCTCTCTGGTTAATTTATAGTGAATTTTCAAATTCGGAGCAGGGGATCCAGAAACCGTTCTGGCCCTGTTTCACGAAAACCTGAATATCTCTTAAAATACAGCTCATACGGTCATTTCGTTTTGTCCATATGAAAATAGATTCATCAAGGTTCAATTTCATAATTTATTCACTATTTAATTCTACTTCTACTATTTTTAGTGATTTTTCCATCTCACCTCACTGCTGCTGGCAGCATCTGGTACTAAAGCAAACAATGACTATTTCATAATTCTTCCATGGCCAACTATTTCATCATACATAATACAAACTATGGCCACCTTATCAAAATTAAGGTTTCTAAGGCTCGTGCCTATAGGTTTTAGATTCACACTCAACCGACCACATAGGCCATTTTCGCATGGCTTAAAGTTTACAACCCGAGATTCAACAAAACAAAATAGCCTATACATGCCAAATGTTCTCCTAGTTCAACTACGAAGACAATACCAAAAGATTTCCAGCCGGTGTGATGACTTCAACGACGGTTCCGAAAGCACGCATAACGATACGAGTCCAAGAGACCTAAAATGGGTGACAAGAAAACACCGAGTGAGTTTATAACTCAGTAAGTCATAAGCATTTCACAACCATCCGTTACTAAAATTATCATAAAATGAAATAATGAAACAAGGCCCATTGCTCCAGCCATACCGAACTACCATAGTTCCTTAGAACTTTCGGATCAATGTCATACCAAGTCATACATTTACATTTCATATACTATTCAATAGGATATTTGAAGCAATTTCCATTCATCATTTCATTTCCGCAACAATCATGCAATTGAATTCATCACATAGATTTAAAACTTACCGACTCAACCACGAGCATGAACATAGTATCTATTAGCCACGAACTCAAGGTACTTACTCTTTCCGCTGTCCATACTCCACTCGATGAAGACACACCTCCATATAATTGTTCGATCGGAGATATATATATATAGAGTACACACACACAGTGCTTAATACTCGATTTCGCACACTTAGTGCCATGTGATTTAAGCTTTGCACACATAGTGCCATACCCTTGAGCTCGCACACCCAAAGGTCAGTATATTTCCAGCATGCACACTTAGTGCCATATATTTCCAGCATGCACACTTAGTGCCAATCTCGTCACCGTACACACGTATTGTTCAAGACACTTAGTGCCGAAAGCAACTTTCTACACATTTCACTATTTCTTTTACATTCAACAATGTCATCATTCCATACACATACATTTTCATTTACATATCATCTCATTAAACACAATTGCATAGATATTATGATCATTTAAAACAATACCAAATATATGCTTAATGACTTACCTTATATTGGATGAAACGATTTCCAATCGACTACTCGATTATCTTTGCTTTGCCTTTGTTTGATTCTCCCCTTTTGATGTCTTGATCTCCTAGTATAAATACATTTAGTAGTTAAATTTCTTGCTGGATACTTATGTGTATAATTTAATGGTTTTCACTCCATTCACAACTATCCTTGTTCAAAATATCAAAACCTTAGCCAACATTCAATTAATGCATCAAGGCCGAATGTATTATCACTATTAAGGTAACCTAGTCTCAAGTATTTTCAATTCTAATGTACAACATCTCAAATTCCCATGACCGATCACACCTATTCTTACTTTCCAATATTCAAATAATCAAAATCACCTCCTAAACACAATAGTCATGGACAATGCCGAATCCTCAAGTGTTTGAACATAAATTATTTTACTAATATAAACATTCACGAATCATATTCATAGGAAGACCGATTTCTTTCCATAGCACATTCATCATCCATACTTAGATGAAACAACCAAAATCCCTTCATTTATACCCTAGCCGAATGCTCCAATCATCCATACAAATTACAAATTTTGCATGGCTAAGTAGGAGCCATTTAACATGCAAGAAAAATAATCATAGGAGAAGAATTTATCATTCTAAGTAAGCTCTTATCTCCAACACTAAATCATTCGGCATTTTGCCTAGACACACACAAGAAATCTCAACTTCCTTGACCTTACCAAGAGTGCATCCACCATTCAACTTAGCATGATAATGGCATCAAGGTATCAACCAAAATGTTTTTGTTAGGCTCCTTAGCCAATTCTAACTCTCCATCAACCCCAAACCCAACCATGAAATAGATAAAATTTAGGCTCATCACCTAAAGGTTGTATATACATCCAAAGGTACCCTTGAACATACCTTGATCTAGAAGACCACCTTGGCCGAATCTCCCTTCTTCCCCTTCCTCTAATTTCGACAATAGCAAAAGAAAGAAAACATGAACACTTTTTTTTTCTTCTTCTCAAGTCATGGCAATTGTAACAAAATGAGAAAGGATGAACAACAAAATTTTTCTCCTTTCTTTTTCCTCAACTCACGGCAACAAGGGGGGGCATCCACACTCTTTTTTTTTTGTTCATCATTTCCCCTTTTTTCTCCATTTCTTTATTCTTTCTAACATGATCCATTAACTAGACATGTTTGAAACATGTTTCCTTGCCCATGCTCTTTATTTTATTATTTCTAGCATCCACCATTAGCAAAACATGTTCAAGACATGTTTTCTTTTGCCCATCTTCATTACCATGGCCGCCACTTCCTATAGTTGGCTAAATTGACATGCAAATCCCTCATGTCTTTACTTCATGCTTTATTTGGCCACTTAAAATTCACCTATCACATTTTCAAGTCCTAACACATGGGTCCTTTCTTATGAATTAGCACCTAATTAATAAAATCAAGGCACGAAATATTTACGCATACAAATTCCACATACAATAAGCACAGAATATAACACCTAATTATTCTTGTGACTCGGTTTTGTGGTCCTGAAACCACTCTCCGACTAGGGTCACATTAGGGGTGTCACAGTCGCCATATTTTCAAGGCGAACACTATGGCCGCTAATTCAAGATCATGGGTCGGATAGTTTCTCTCATGCGGCTTTAATTGTCTCGACGCGTAAGCCACAACTCGACCTTCTTGCATCAACACACACCTGGCCCAAGCAAGGATGCATCACTATAAATGACAAACTCTTTACGGACTCGGCTATACTAGTATCGAGCTTGATTAAACAGGTTTTTAGTCGATTGAAACTTTCTGACGACTTCGACCATTCAAACTCAACATCTTTTGAAGTAGTTTCATCAGCGGTGCAACTATCATCGAAAAACCTTTACAAACCGTCGGTAGTATCTGGCAAGTCCCAAAAAGCTCCTAACTTCAGTAACATTCCTCGGAGGTTTCCAATCGAGTATGGCCGAAATTTTGTTCGGATCAACTCTAATTCCCGATGCGGATACGACGTGCCCCAAAAAGCTAACCTCTCTCAACCAAAATTCGCATTTACTGAATTTCGCGTATAACTGCTTGTCTCGTAAAATCTGTAATACTAATCTCAAATGCTCGGCATGTTCAGCTTCATCTTGGGAATAAATTAAAATATCATCAATAAACACAACCACAAACTGATCCAAGTATTATCTGAAAATTCGATTCATTAAATCCATGAATATCGCAGGGGCATTAGTAAGCCCAAACGGCATCACTAAGAATTCGTAGTGACCATATCTCGTTCTAAAAGCAGTTTTGGGTATGTTTGAGTCTCTAACTCTCAACTGATAATGACCCGACCTCAAATCTATCTTTGAAAACACTGAGGCTCCTTTCAATTGATCAAACAAATCATCAATACGCGGTAACGGATATTTATTCTTTATTGTTACTTTATTCAACTGACGATAGTCGATGCACAACCTCATGGTTCCATCCTTCTTTTTCACAAACAATACTGGTGCACCCCATGGTGAAAAACTCAGTCGAGCAAAACCTCTATCCGTCAATTCTTGCAACTAAATTTTCAATTCCTTTAATTCCGTTAATGCCATACGATACGGGGTTATCGAGATTGGCGTGGTACCAGGTACAAGTTCGATGCCAAATTCTACCTCTCGAACAGGTGGCAACCCCGGTAACTCCTCAGGAAAAACATCTAAATACTCGCAAACCACCGGTACCGATTCGAGTTTCCTTTCCGTCTCTTTGCTATCAAATACATACGCAAGATATGTTTCACACCCCTTCCTCACATATCTCAGAGCGATCATCGAGGATATTGTTGCTGGCACTCCCCTTAAATCAGTAGACTCAACTCGGACTATCTCATTATTTGCACCCCTTAAATCAATGGTTTTTCTTTTGCAACTCACCACTGCGTCATATACGGTCAACCAGTCCATACCAAGAATAACATCAAATTCATCAAATGGTAAAAGCATCAAATCGGCCGGAAAATAGGATTCTCGGATCATTAGAGGGCATCTCTTACACACTTTGTCAACAAGCTCATATTGACCCAAGGATTTGACACTCGAATTACGAACTCGAGAGACTCAATAGGCGAGTCTTCTTGGATGCTAAAGTCTCACATACATAAGAATGAGTAGAGCCGTGGTCGATTAATGCAATTACATTAGTATCAAAAGAGTGAAAGTACCGGTGATAACATTAGGGAGGATGTTTCTCTCGTGCACGGATGGCATATGCCCTAGCAGAGTACTGGTCTCGGATCGAACGATCGTATCAAAAGTCCCTCTCGACCACCACCCCGCCTCCTGAAATTCTCGGTGGTCTACCCTAACCGTTGTTCCACTAGGTCTTGCACCTTACATCTTATTTCTCTCATCGAATTCGTGCAATCTCTAATGAAGTGATCCTTGAACCGCATCATAATGAGGCCTCATAGTGGACTTACCCCAACATTCACCTATGTGTCGTCTTCCACATTGTGGACATTCAGGTTTTCTTGGCGATTGTTACCCACACTAGCAAACCAAGTAGCTCGTGAGTCTGTTAATGGTTGTGTCCTAATAAAATTCCCTTGATCGTCTTGGTTTGTGAGTGTCCTCCACGAACTTTTTATAGCGAGAACGGAGTTCTACTCGTTGATCTTTTACGAAAGTCTCTAGCTTCAGATTCGCCTTCTTTTCTCCTTTCCAAGTTCTTCCGCCTTGCAAGCTCGTTCAACTAGTGTTACAAATTCTTTTATCTCTAAAATACCCACTAGCGACTTTAAATCTTCATTCAATCCTTCCTCAAATCTTTTGCACATAGCAATTTCATCGGCTACACACTCCGAGCATATCGATCGAGTCTTACGAACTCACGTTCGTATTCAGATACTGTCATGCGGCCTTGCTTAAGTTCCAAGAATTCCTTACGCTTTTGATTGATGAACCGTTGGCTAATATATTTTTTTTGAAACTCTGTTTGAAAGAAATCCCAAGTAACTCGTTCCTTTGAGACTATGAAAATCAAGGTCCTCCACCAATAGTAGGCTGAGTCTCGCAACAAAGATATAGCACACTTTAAACACTCATCAGGTGTGCAGGACAGTTCATCAAAAACTTCGGATGGTGTTATCAAGCGAACTCGGCCCTTTCAGCATCATCGGTAACTCACGGCTCTCAATTCCTCGGCCCGCGCTTCCTAATCAAGTCTGGTGGTTTACTTGGCCTTACAGGATCAGTAGTCGATGGCATTATAGGCTCCTGGGGTGGATTATTTAAATTCGGGAATGGTTGGGCAGCCGGATTAGTGCGGGCATATTGTGCGACCCACTCGTTCATCATAGTAAAGAAGACTTGTTTTGCCCCCTCATTTTGATTATTCGCAGATGATTGAGGTTCAACAGGCGGTGTCCCTTGCGCAGGAGCAGCCGCTACACTTTCAACGTCATCCGCTAAGGTTCTCTCTAAGCCGGGATCCATTTACTAATCAAAACAAAAATTTTAGCCGTCAGAAGTCATCACACTATTAAACACTAACATTAAGGCATGTATAGCTAGACTCATGCGCGCTATGGTAGTCCTAGAACCGACTAAACCATAGCTCTGATACCAATAAAATGTAACACCCCGAAACCGTGGCCGTCACCGGGATCGAACACGAGGTGTAATCTAGCTTAATTCATCACTTATACAGCTCAAACAATTTATTTTAAAACTCCCAGACAAACTGTCAATCTGCGTTATAGTCACTTAAAAATTCGTATCTTGAGTTCTGAAACTCGAAATTTAATTCCGTAAATTTTTCCTAAAACTAGACTTATATATCTATCTACTAAAATATTTCCACAATTTTTGGTCAGTCCAATTAGTACAGTTTATTAGTTAAATTCTCCCCTGTTTCAGGGTTCGACTACTCTGACCTCTGTGTATTATGAACCAGATATCTATCTGTACAGAGATTCAATGACTATGGAATTTTTCCCTAATAAAACTAGACTCAATAAGGAATCTTTACAAATAAGGTATGACTTCTAATTATCTTTGTAGAAATTATGGTGAATTTCCAAATTCAGAACAGGGGATCCAGAAATCGTTCTGACCCTATTTCACGAGATTTTAAATATCTCAGACAATATAGCTCATATTCTTGTTTTACTTCTTCCATGTGAAAATAGACTCATCAAGCTTCGATTCCATAATTTATTCATTATTTAATTCCATTTCTACTATTTTTAGTGATTTTTCAATTTCACATCACTACTGTTGTCTGCATCTATTATTAGAGTAAATTTTACCTATTAGAGTAATTTAACAAACATATCACCAAGTATGATCATGACTAGCCATACCAAAGGCTAATCATTACCAAGCATTTTCTTACTACTCAATAACCATATCGTGAGTGTAACACCGGAAATGATTAGCCATGACAAACGGCATAATAATCAAATAGACTTTAACTATTGCTTATAACTAAGTATCATAAGACCAAATCCAACTTAACATTTATGCCATTTTCGCATGGCTAAAAGTATACATACCAAAGTTCAAACAAAACATAATAGCCTATACATGCGAAATGTTCTCTTAGACCAACTAAGAAGAAGATACCAAAAGTTGCAAGCTGGTGTGATGACTTGACGATGGTCCCGAGCACACAAAAATGGATCAAAGGAACCTAAATAAGTGACAAATAAACACACCGAATGAGTATATAACTCAGTAAGTCATAAGCATTACACTACTGTCCATTTATAAAATATCATAAAAGAAAACAAATTATACAAGATTAGGTACTCCATCCATACCGACTATGCTATAATTTCACGCACATTTATCATTACATGCTCTCAACTAGCCAAGCCTCCATTGACATCTCGTATGATATTCGATATGATATTTGATGCATTTCCACACATCATTTTATTTTCGTTTAGATTATACTAATAATAGCATTTCATCTATTCCACAATAATCTTATGTTCCTAACTTCAAATATAATCACCACATAGGTTCAAGACTTACCAAGCTCGGTTCAAATATAAACATAACGTCTATTCCTTATGAACTCAAAATATCTACTCATTCTGCTGTCCATGATTTACTCGATAAAGTCGCACACTTAACGTTAATAATTATTCGAAAATATATAGTAAGTCCGCACACTTAGTGCTTAATAGTCAAAATCGCACACTTAGTGCTATACAATTAAACTCGCACACTTAGTGCCAATCTCATTATCGTAAATGTTTATACCCGCACACTTAGTGTCGAAATCAACAACTCAATACATCTCACTTCTTTTTACAATCGATAATTTTGTCACTACATGCATTTATATATCATCCCATTCGCATAAGTACATAAGTATTATGATTATTTAAATCAATACAAAATATATGCTTAATAACTTACCTTGTGTTGGGTAAAACGGTTCCAACTCGGCTACTCGATGTTCTTTCCTTTGCCTTTGCTTGATTCTCCTCCTTTAACTTCTTGAGCTTAATCAATAAATTAACTAGTTTAACCGTCTTGCTAAATATTTATATCAAAATATTAATGATTTCATATCATAGGAGATACATGACTAATTCTTATCTTCCTACCATATGTTTTTGAGCTATTCGGCTAATAACCATATGCTATCACCCTAATATCAATAATCCAATCACACATGCATATATATATATATGGCCGAATGTGTAAAGCTTAGACTCAACATCACCTATGCTCTTAATTTGATGGCCGAATATGCATACATATATATATGATATCAACTATACTATCATCTTTAATTCACCTAAACACAAAATTTCATCTCATGAACACTTGACCGAATTTTTCCTAATCTAGCATGGCTTCACATCTATTTGTAACATCCTATAAATCCACATATACCACATTTCTACATAAACTTTCTTTTACTTTTCCACTACTTCCATTCACAACATCAAAAGCACCATACACTTAGCATTTACCTCTTCCTAACCATATGCCATCTAAGTACCCTTTTAGGTAGAAAATTAACATATGGGTTGTAATAAGACATTGGCTACTAACTAGATTTTCACAAGAATTTAGTAAAAGTAACATAAATCCTACCTTAATCAACCCCTTTTGAGTTGGCCGAATGTCTAGAGCATTTCTTCTTTCCTTCTCCTAACTCACGGCAATTGCAAGAAAAGAAAGAAGATGAATACTCCCTCTTCCTTCCTTATTTTATTCATCTTTTCTTTTTAATTCCTTTCTTTAATTTATTTTAATTGCTAACTAATAAAAGAATTGCATTGAAATTCAACCTAGTGGATGGGCATCATGGCTTGGCGGCCACTACTTGGGTTTTGGGCAATTTGACATGCAAACCCAAGTTTCCTCACTTTGTTATTATTTGGTCCTTACATATCCCCCTATCATATTTTCTTAAGTTCTCAACTAAGTCAATCACATGAAATTCACATTCATAAGTCTAAATTAAAACATCAAATTTTCACACATGCACTAATACTCATAGAGGATATGCAACCAAATTTTTAAATAAATTTTGGGACTCGGTCTTGTGGCCTCAAAACCACATTCCGACTAGGGTCGAATTAGGACTGTCACAGTAAAGGTAGGGGAAAGAAACAATAGATGAATGGAGGGAAGTAGTGGGCTAGTTTGGAAGAAGGAAAAGGAAGAAAAGATGAAAGGAGAGATGGTAGGTTCGGTTGAAAAAGAAAAAGAGAGAAAAGACTAAACAAAAGGAAGAAAATGGCACAACCTAGACCCTAATGTCGAAAATCCCCAACTAAAACCCCTCTTCCAAAATCCCCTCTCTAATCCCTTCAAATCGGCTAACTCTATCCTCCTCTCAAATCCCTAAAATCTCTCCTCTTATCCCTCCTTAATCCATGCATTTGACTGATTCAAACGCTCTCTCGCAGAGTTCCGTTCAGCTTTAAACTCTAGCATGCACAAAGCATAAAAATTAGCATCATATTTGCCATCACAGGGAATCGAACCCAGGTCTTCCCCCAACACTTACACGCCACCTGTATAGCTCCCTAGTGGCGTCACTTAGCCATTTTACTAGAGGCTCTTTTTGTGATACATTTTACCCACAATTTTTAATAAGACCACCTATCCAAAGCCCCTAACTTCTTAAGTCCAAAATTCAAAAATTCCACCGGGTTTTGGCCAACACATGGGCCTTCCATAAGGCCATTTACACACTCAAATTATGAATTCCACAACCAAATACCAAATTTTAAAAACTTTCCCAAAAATACTGAGAACCGCGAAAACCCCCGGAAATCAGGATGTTGCATTTATCACATTTCCACTTGCTATTTATCAATAATGCCGCACACACACACAAATACATTCATACTCATATGCATGCAATTCCATTAATGATTACTATATGACCCATTCATTTCTAACTATTCAACTCAACCTTCATATTCAATTTTATAGGTAATGCCAAATGCCTAACTTAATCAAACTCAAAATTTAGTTTTCATCATTTTAATTAATTACTACTTATTCTTCAAAATTTCAAATACAAGGTAATTAGCACCTATACACTTAAACCGAATTAACAAGCACCTATAGACTTTGGTCGAATGCCATTAAACACAAGTCATCAAAGATCTTATTTTTAATCACCGTATATATATAATTAGTAAAATGGATTGATTATACATATATACTAGCAAAATCAAACATAATAATTTTACATATGCATAACATTACTCACATTCCAATACTCTTATTATTCAAAATCATACCCTAAAAAAAAGAATCATGAACAATGTCAAATACTTAGATGTTTAAACATCTTATTTACTCAATTCAAAACACCTAAACGACATTTGTTCAAGACATTAAGCAACTCCATGTTCGGCTATTACACATATGAGCATTAACAATTCATACTTTTAACAAGATCAACTTCTTTCATCAACAAATTCTTCATCAAAACTTAAAGGCAATAATCAAATTCCTTCTTTATCAACCATAACCGAATGTTCAATTCATCCATCAAAATTCAAAATTTTGGCATGGGCTAAGTAAGAAACATGACGATTAACCTAAAACAAGCTAGAATTTCAGAAATCTAACATAATTTACTAACCTTCCTTATGATTCAAATGGCCGAATGTCTTGCTCCTCTTTTTCTTTCTTTAGATTCGCTAAGAAGAACAAAGATGAGACTTTGTTTTCTTCACCATTCTTTCTATTATTATTTTATTTTATTCATCTATATTATAAAGTATAAAGCCATTTAACTAATAATTAATACATATATTTAATATAAAAGCATCATCATGGCTGGCCACTATAAACAAAAATGGATATTTGATATGCAAGTCCAACATTTTTATAACATACATTAATAGACCACTTTTAAATTTACCTATCACATTTCATAATTATCTCACACAAGTCCTATTTAATAAATTTCACATACAAATGACAAAATTAAAGCATGAAACTTTCACACATGCATGTACACATACAATAAGCATAGAATATAACGGTTAATTATTTTTATGACTCGGTTTTATGGTCCCAAAACCACTTTCTGAATAGGGTCAAATTAGGGCTGTCACAGAGTTCCTTTGTCTATTATTTCAGAAAGGGATTCGAGATTCACCTTGCTGTTTTGGAAAAAAGTTGCAATAAGCTTTGGGGAGAAAGTTGAATTTTAGCACGGCTTTCCATCTGCAAACTGACGGTCAGTCGGAAAGAGTGACTCAGATTCTTGATGACATGTTGCGGTGTTGTGTCCTTGAGTTCCAAGGCAGTTGGGAAAAGTATTTACTGTTGGTAGAGTTTGCCTACAACAATAACTATCAGTCGAGTTTGAAAATGACGCCTTATGAGGTTTTACATGGGCGTAAGTGTCGAACGCCTTTGTTTTGGACCGAACTCAGAGAAAATCAAATTCACGGGGTTGATTTAGTCAAAGAGACCGAAGAGAAAGTAAAGGTAATTCATGATTATTTGAAGGCAACTTCTGATAGACAGAAATCCTATGCGAATTTGAAATGAAAAGAAATTAAGTTTCAAGTCAGTGATAAGGTGTTTTTAAAAGTATCCCCGTGGAAGAAAGTCCTTAGATTCGATAAGAAAGGAAAATTAAGTCCATGTTTTATTGGACTTTATGAGGTGACTGAGAGAATTGGACCGGTAGCTTATCGACTAGCCTTGTCATCCGAGGTAGAGAAGATCCACAATGTTTTTTCATGTGTCGATGTTACGCCGTTACCATTCTGACCCTTCGCATATTCTTTCACCAACAGAGATTGAGATTCGGTCAGATATGACTTATGGCGAAGAACCAGTTAAGATTTTGGCTTAGGAGGTTAAACAATTGAGGAATAAGAGTATAGCACTTGTAAAGGAATTATGGCATAGACATGGGATAGAAGAGGCCATATAGGCGCCTGAGGGGACAATGAGAGACCAATACCTAAACCTTTTTAACGGTATGATTTTCAGGGACGAAAATCCCTAAGGGGGGAGAATTGTAACAGTCTGATTTTGGGCCTAGTCAGAATAGTGGTTTCAAAACCACTAATCCGACGCTAGAGAAATTTTTTTAATGTTATTTTATGTGTTATAGCATGATTATATGAGTGCATGAAAATTTAGGTGAAATAATTTTAACGATTGCATGTTTAATTGCGAAAAAAGACTAAATCGCATAAGTGCAAAAGTTTTATTCTACTAGCTAAAGGTGTAAAATAGCTAAAGGTGTAAAATAGCATAAAGTGCAAAAGTTTTAAAGTTGTAACGCCCCAATTTTTGGGAATTCTGTAAAAGTTGTAAAATTTAAAATTCTGTGTTCTGTTTGTTATGTGTAGGATTAATCATGTTGGTGGGCCTCTAGAAGGCCCAAGCTTAGGATAAATCCCAGTAGTTTTAATTAAATTTAATTCTATAAGAGAAAGGGGTTCTGATAAATTGGGCTTTTAGGAATTATTTGTGAAAATGGATCACAAGGAAGCAAGTGGTAAAGTGGCATGTGACGCCACTGGGAAGGATGTAGTGGCGTGTGGAAGCTTGAGGAGGACCCAGGTTCAAGTTACAATGATAGCAAATTAAGTGATTAATTTTTATGTACAGGAAAGGGAAGTAATGGAACTGAAATAAAAGTTTGTCAGGAAGAGTTTAAGAAGGTAAGGGGATTGAATAAGGATAAAGATAAGGGAGGAAATCTAGGAGCTGATCAAGGAGCAAGAGGTGGCCGGCCAAGGGACTCTAGCATGGGAAATTCGGCTAGGTATTGTAGTAGTGGGAATTTCGGCATTTGGGGTGTGTTGTGCCGAAATTCTGATCATCTTTTCTTCTCCTCTTTTCTTTATTTCTTTTTCTCAATCTACCTTCTCCTCTTCCTTCTCCATAGCCAAACCCTTCTATCTCTTTACTCTTTATCACATCCTTAATCTTTTTATTTTTAGCCTTATAAGCCGAACATCATAAAAAGCCAAAATCCCGAAAGCTTATTCTTTTTGTGCCGATTTCTTATAACCAAAACCACATCTCTTCCCTTCATCATTTGTGGCCGATTCACCAGCCCTCTAAAACCTCAATTTTTGACGACAAGACCATAGCAAAACCCTCTCGTTTTACCTTTCTAAACACAAGTTGCAAAAAAGCCAAAAAACCCCACATTAAAAGGGACTTGGCCGAATACTGAAGTCACTGAAAGCCTGACTTTTGTTATCATCTGAGGGCTTAGATCTACATCAGGATCGAGTGGGAAACTCATTGGAATCATTCACTAAGGAATCTGTGGTAAGTCTTCTCCAAAACTTAGTCTTCTTACATTTTTTAGGAAAAGCCGAAATCCCTAAAAGTTAGGGAGGTTGTCGATTTGGACTTGTAATCCTAAGGGGTGGTAATTATTATTTTCTTTTGGTAATAGCGTGATTTAGAGGCGGTTGATCAAGGGCTTGGACAGGTGGAACGATCGGATCTTTGGAGTTAACCATCTTTCGGCAGTAAGGTAAGAGCAATAGGGTTTTTGGCATGTTTGGCCGAATGTGGTAAGGGACTAGATACTCAATTGTATTTTTGATATTTGGAGTAATAGTAAGTGATTCAATTGTAGGCAGTTCGGGTGTAGATCTCGACGAGGAAATCCCGAAAATAGGTGTGTAACTGACACCCTTTCATAGGCTAGATCGGCAAAAGCCGAAAAGCTGAAATACCGAAAAACTGGTATTTTGGGCGTTTGCGAGTGTGCGAATGCTCGTGAGACGTATGGGTAATTATTACTGGTAATCGAAAGTGATAAAACTAGAGTATGTGCGATTTCGTGCGTTTTGATATTTTGGGCTTAATGGGCCAAAACTGGGTTAATGGACCAACGGGCCCAATTCGATAAGAACACTCGGTAAGTGTTTCTGGCTAAACATAATGGCTACGATATGCATGAAAACCTTAGAAATAGTAAGATGTACTTGAATACCCCTATGTATGCAAAATGACCTTTATACCCCTAGGGTTAATTTTGTCTGAAAAGCATGATGAATTAAATCTGTATGATGTATGCCATGAATGTATATCTGTTGCATGGGGACATGGGTTATATTATGGAGGAAGCGTCCTGGTGGCTATGCCACAAATTATCTGATCGGTGGCCCCACATATATCTGATACGGTGGCACCGCCACAAAATACATGATCTGGTGACTCTGTCACATTTTACGTATCTGGCGACCATCTTGCATATTTACGTGGCGTGTAGCGGTTGGGTGGGTCGAGTAGTCTCCCACATGGCGAAAGGATGGTATGGGGTGTATGTGGTTGGATATGGTTAGGTTTCTACATAAGCATGATATATCTATTTTGGTGCATTACGGGCCTATGGGCTTTATTCGAAATGCATTGCGGGTGAGGCCAACTTGTTTTAATTACGTGGTTTGGTGATATAGGCTATGGTTGGGTTAATTTTACACACTGAGTTTCCCAAACTCATCCCTATTTTCATCCATGCGGTAATCCCCAACCATAGTGGGCTTGGAGTGCATGAGGATTGAGTGGCCACTGATTACGCAATATGGATTTCTTACGGTGATTTGGACTTCAATTTTCTTTACTTTGATGATTTGGGTTTTGTTATGTAATAAGGCCGCTTATGATTATTTTTATTTAGGTTTTGATCTATAACTTATCATGATGATCTTAAATTATATTAACTATCAAAATGGGCTAGATCTAGGTTCGTTTTCAAAAACATTAAGTGATTTCAAAATAACACGATTACAAGTAAGACTTCCGCTAAGCAAACATTTTCAAACTTAATCACTTTATTAAAATGGACTTAACCAAATGGTTTTCTCACAATTATACGAGATGTTAGAGTGTGGCAATGGCGGTGTACATGTCTAGGATTGGATCCGAAGGGAGCTTGGTACTTAAGCAGTCCGATAGACTCACCTCCTCTTTTTCTGGTTTCCTGCCTGGTGCACAGCTCCCATTCACTTTAACCTATAATAAGAGTATCTTTTACATCACCAATTAAGTTTTCCAAACTAAATAATACAGAATGTTTTGTACGCATCAATGTGGCGCACCGGATCCGGACGTAGCGTCTAGGTCGGGTTTGGGGTGTTACATTTAGTGGTATCAGAGCCTAGGTTGCGATAACTCGGCTGTGGAATTGGTTTACAAAAACGAAGATTTTCAAAAAAAAATCGATTTTTTTTAAAAAAAAAATCTAGACTCCTGAAGGTGGCATTCCGAATCTCCGGCCCAAGCCTGTAAGTATTCTGAATTTTTCTGAATATATTCTGAATTATCATCATCTTTGAAACTTTACTAGAATACTCTAGATAGGATGCTGCTGAAACCCTAGAAAAGCTTGCTAAAAGACTAAAACTGTAGTTAGACGTCGATTCTATGAAAACCATCTCTCAATTACTGTCTGAATCATAAAACATCTGTAATAAACATTGGAATGATATTAATGCATAAAATTCATAATCAGATAATACGATATGAGTACGCGAGCAGCTCGAGGTAGAGGTAGTGGGCGAGGTCGAGGAAAAGCTCGGCGGGATCTTCGTCTTCGGACATATGCCGGTGGCGAAGCACCGTACCTTGACAGCGGAAGTGGAATCACATGATCGTGGTACAGGGATGGCGCCTGTCATGAGCAATGCTTCGAGTTCTGGAAAGGGTTACCGGGGCAAGTTCGGGCAACGGAATTCGAGGATCGATTTCTGAACGACTCTGGGCTAATGGAGCGGAGATCTTTAGGGGCGTATCTAGTGTAGCCCCGAAAGTGGCGGAATATTAGTTGGAGGCCACGGAACAAATTATGGATGACTTGGACATTACGTGGAGCAGTGAAGAAGGGCCGTATCGTTGCTGCAAGATGAGGCTTATCAGTGGTGGCTCACCGTGAGGGATGGAACCCCAGCTGATAGGGTTACTTGGGAGCTGTTTAAGACAGTCTTTAAAGGAAAGTACGTCGGGGTAAGTTATGTGGACGCCCGTAGGAAAGAATTCCTGAATCTGGTCCAAGGAGGCAAAACTGTTGCTGAGTACGAGGCTGAATTTCTGAGGCTGAGTAGGTATGCTGTGGGAATAGTTGCTACGGAGTATGAGCGTAGCGTTCGCTTTGAGAATGGACTCAGAGATGACCTTAAGGTGCTGATTGCTCTGCAGAGGGAGCGTGACTGCGCGGTTCTGGTGGAAAAAGCTAAGATCACTGAGGAGGTAAAGCGTACTGAGAGGCAGAACCGTGAGAAAGATCGGAACCATTTTCGGAGGGATTCTAGACCTTCGGGTGGAGCAAACAAGAATGCCAAAAGGGCGAGAGTGGAGGAGCCAGTTCGAGCCGTTCCGATGAATGTGGTTAGACCGCCAATCTGTGGGGACTGTGGTAAGGTACACCTGGGTGAGTGTAGGAAACTTTCTGGTGCTTGTTTCCGATGCGGATCTATGGAGCATAGAGTTAAGGACTGTCCACAGAGAGCTAATCAGGCTCAGGTTGCTGTACAGAGGGTTGTTCAACCTATGAGAGGTGGACCACAACCACCGAGAGGACGTGGACAAGGTAGAGGGGAAATGGGAACGAAAATGGTCGAGGTCGAGGAGTGCCTGGCAGGGGAGCCGGAAATTCTGAGGCTCGATAGCCAGTGTTGGTGTATGCAGCTCGTCGTCGAGAGGAGGGCGACGCACCTGATGTCATAACTAGTACGTTTTTAGTTTCTAATATGCCATATACTGCCTTGGTGGATATTGGATCTACTCATTCTTATGTTGCGTGTACCATATCTGGGTCTTTGGTAGTGCATTCTGAGAAGATAGTGAGTGGGGTATCTGTGCTAAGTCCCTTGGGCCACTCGATTAGGGTAGACAAGCTGTATAATGATGTACCCTTAGAAACTCAAGGTAGGATCTTTCCTGGCGATCTAATGGAGCTACCGTTTGGAGAGTTTGATCTCATTCTGAGAATGGACTGGCTTGTTAGGCATAAGCCGACTCTAGACTGTGCTGCTAAGCGAATGGTGCTAAGGACCACAGAAGGGGATGAGGTTATGGTGATAGGTGAGCGAAGGGACTATTTGTCTAATGTGATATCGGCATTGAGGGCTGAAAAGTGGATTCGAAAAGGGTGTGAGGCCTATTTGGCATTTGTAAGTCAAACAGAGGTAGAGGGGCTGATAGTGGATAAGGTTAGAACTGTAAAAGAGTTCCAAGATGTCTTTCCGGAGGAGCTTCCGGGATTGCCTCCAAACCGAGAAGTTGAATTTGGAATCGACCTATTGCCTGGGACAGCACCAGTGTCCATTGCACCATATAGGATGGCACCGAAGGAGTTAGAGGAGTTAAAGGTGCAAATTTAAGAATTGTTGGATAGGGGCTTTATTAGGCCAAGTGTGTCTCCATGTGGAGCACCGGTGCTATTCGTGAAGAAGAAGGATGGGACGATGCGTATGTGCATTGACTATCGCCAGTTGAACAAACTGATGATTAAGAATAAGTACCCTCTGCCAAGGATTGACGATCTGTTCGACCAGCTTAAAGGAGCTTCTGTATTTTCCAAGATCGATCTTTGATCTGGGTATCATCAGTTAAGGGTCAAGGAGGCAGATATTCATAAGACAGTATTCAGGACTCGTTATGGTCATTATGAGTTTCTGGTTATGCCATTTGGACTAACAAACGCTCCTGCAGCGTTTATGGATCTGATGAATCGTGTGTTCCAACCATTTTTGGATCGGTTCGTGGTCGTCTTTATTGACGATATTCTGGTATATTCTGAGACCAAAGCAAAACATGATGAGCATCTCCGCACTGTGTTACAAGTGTTAAGGGAGAAAAACTTTATGCGAAGTTCAGCAAGTGTGAGTTCTGGTTGAGGGAGGTAACCTTTTTGGGGCATGTGGTCTCTGCAGAGGGGATTAGAGTGGATCCTCGAAAGATTGAAGCAATTTTGGAATGGAAGCCACCTAGGTCGGTTTCAGAAATTTGAAGTTTCCTAGGATTGGCAGGTTACTACAGAAGGTTTGTGGAAGGTTTTTCTGTGATGGCAGCACCTCTCACAAAACTTATAAGGAAAGGAGTACCATTTGTTTGGACAGAAAAGCAGCAAGAAGCTTTTGAGAGGTTGAAGAAAGTTCTGACTAAAGCACCTGTGTCAATTCAACCAGTGTCTGGAAAAGATTTTACTGTGTACAGTGATGCATCACACGTAGGTTTGGGTTGTGTGTTGATGCAAGAGGGTAAGGTGGTTGCTTATGCGTCTCGACAACTTAAGCCTCACGAGGGGAACTATCCCACTCATGATTTGGAGTTAGCAGTAGTGATCTTTGCACTTAAAATCTGGAGGTATTACTTGTATGGAGAAAGGTGTATTATATACACAGATCATAAGAGTCCCAAGCATTTACTGACTCAGAAGGAACTGAACCTTAGGCAAAGGAGATGGATTGAGTTGCTTAAGGATTATGATTGTTCAATCGAATATCACCCAGGCAAGGCTAATGTGGTGGCCGATGCTCTAAGTCGTAGAGCTGTATCTGATCTGAGAGCAATGTTTGCTCATCTAAGTCTGTTTGACGATGGAAGTCTGTTGGCTGAATTGCAAGTAAGGCCAACCTGGGTGGATCAAATTAAAGAGAAGTAGTTGAAAGATGAGTCTTTGGTCCCTCGTTTTCAACAAGTTAAGGAAGGGGAAACTTCTGAGTTTGGGATAAATGATGAAGGGGTTCTGTGTTTCCGAGGAAGAATTTGTGTTCCGAAGGACTCTGACTTGAGACAGTCAATTTTGAAGGAAGCTCATGGGGGACTTTGTGCCATGCATCCTAGAGGGAATAAGTTGTACCATGACTTGCGAGAACTGTATTGGTGGCCTGGACTCAAGCGAGAGGTAACGAAATTTGTGGGGAAATGTCTGACATGCCAGCAAGTGAAAGCTGAGCATCAGTTACCTTCTGGATTATTGCAGCCAGTCAAAATACCACTTTGGAAGTGGGAGAGGGTAACCATGGACTTTGTGAGTAGGCTACCCTTGACACCATCGAAGAAAGACTCGATATGGGTGATTGTGGATAGGTTGACCAAGTCGGCTCATTTTATACCTGTTCGCACAGACTTTTCTCTTCAGAAGTTAGCCAAGTTGTATGTGGCAGAGATTGTGCGACTGTATGGAGTTTCGATTTCGATTATCTCTGATCGGGATCCTAGATTCACATCTCGGTTTTGGCAAAAGTTGCATGAGGCGTTGGGAACGCGATTGAACTTTAATCGCCTTTCCATCCCCAAACCGATGGTCGATCGGAAAGAGTTATTGATTCGGAAGACATGTTGAGGGATGTGTTATTGATTTCGAGGTAGTTGGGAGGATTACTTGCCTTTGGCGAGTTTGCAAACAACAATAGTTATCGATCGAGTATTGAATGGCACCTTATGAAGCCTTGTATGGGCGAAGGTGTGAACACCTAGTTGTTGGACTGAAGCGGGGAGCGACAAGTTCTTGGACTGAGTTGGTGGCGGATACTAAGGACAAGGTCGAGTTAATTAGAGATCGGTTAAAGGAAGCGTAGATGACCCTAAAGTGACCCTAGTCGAAAAGCGGTTTCGGGACCGCTAAACCGAAGTCACCAAATTATTTGAATATGATAATTATTGTCTAAAATATGTGAATATGAATGTGTGAAAGTTTTAAGCTTGATTTAGTTAATTGCTTGTGAATTTAGTTAATAGGACTTATGTGTGACACTTGTGAAATGTGATAGGTTAATCTATAAGGACCTATTAAAGCATGTAGTGAAAAAATGGTTTTGCATGTCAAATACTCATTTTTTATACATAGTGGTTGACCATGATGGTGCATATATTAGAATATGTAGTGAATCTTCATGAAATGGTCATTATTTTATGTAAAAGAAAGGAAATAAATAAAAGAAATACTAAGGATAATAAAAGAAAGAAAAGAATGAAAGTGTGATGAAAACAAGAGAAGAAATTGGTTCTTCTTGGCGAAATGAAAAGAGGAAGAAGGGAGTGAAGCATTCGGTCATCTAAGGTCAATATTAAGGTAAGAAGTTTTGGTTAATTTTGAAATATTAGTTAAATCCTAGTAAATTTCTAAGTTCCTTATTGGACCCATGTTAAATTTTGATATTTGGTGAATGAATATGGGTTTCGGTCATGGTAGATAACAAGGAATGTGGTTGTTGTTCTTGTTAATTTGGATGAATTTTTGGTGGATAGGTGTTTGAATCAAGCAAATGATCATGTGTGTACACTAGGTGCTAGTTGAGAAGAATCGGTCACTATATTGGAGGCCATTGCCGAATATGAACTTAGTTATTGTGAGTGATGAATGTGTTTTGAGTTGATGGAATAAAAGAATGCTTAAAGATGAGTTACAACAAATTATATGTTAAGCTAAGGTTGTTAAATTATCAATCTTTCTTCCTAGCCGAATATGTGTTTATAAAGTTGAGTTGTTAAATAGATTTTGAAGTTAGCCCATGCATTTATTTTTGAATTTAAGAAGAATGATACATTCGACTATGCTTTGATGTGCTTGGATTGTTGTTCATTGAGTAAATGATTGAGGAATGGTTAGAAGAATTTGAATGCTAAACTAGTTGATTTGTTTATAATGTCTGATTATGACCATTTATAGAGATGTGAATGAATTGCTGTTATGTGAATAAATATTTGTTTGATGATATATATATGTATTCGGCAATGGGATAAAATGTGTATTAAGGCAAGTTTCATGGTGATTATGCTTGTGATGTTGGGGTAATATTCGGCAATATGATTAAATTCATGTATAAGGAAGCATGATAAATTAAGTGGCTCTTTGCTTGTGAATGTGAATTAGATATAAATTAAATAAGCATGAGATCGAGTCATGGCATGAATTATTAAATATGATACATATTGAAATCTATTGTTTTACTTAAGCTTAAGAGCAAAGAGGATCAAAGTCGGATAGGGGAAAAGAGAAAGTAAACGAATAGCCGTGGATATCTAGTCGTCGACCACTTCCGAGGTAAGTTTTAAGTGATTAAACGTTGAGTAAATTCAATCATAATAGGACATAATGAGTTGATTTAATAAGATATGATGTGGCCATGATATGTTTTGAACTCAAATGGTGAGTTCATAAGTGTTTGGACTTGGAAATTTAAGAGCAAATTGTAATATTTTGCTTAGGACAGCAGCAGTAACGTGATTTTAGAAAATCACCATAAATTGATGGTGTAGAATTATAGGCTAAATAAAATATATAATCAAAGCTTAATTAGTCTAGTTTCTTATAAAAGAGACCGTGTGAGCAAAGAAATTTCCTATAAAGAGATATTTAAAGTTGAGTGAGACGGTGTTAGAATGACTCCGAAATCCCCTGTTTGGTTTTTAGAAAATCATTATAATTTGTACAAAAATGTTTATAAGATAAATTTATATGCTTAGACTCCTTAATGAGTCTAGTTTCAAATGAAATCAAATAGAACACATTTTGAATTCTGTAAAATGAGAAATTTGATTCGTAGTGAAGAGTGGTCAGATTAGTCAAACAGTGAAATAGGGGAAACTTTAAGAAAAATCTGGTATTGATTGGCCAAACCTAAAAGTCTGAAAATTTTATGGATGGAAGATATATGAGTCTATATTCAGGGAAAATTAACGGAAATTGATTTTGAGTTTTGTAGCTCCAGGTATAAATAATTTAGTGACTATTTCTCAGGAAAACAGCTTGTAGTGAATATGTGAATTTGTTGTAAACATTGATGAAACTATTTGAGTTGCTTATAAGCTATTGCTGAAATTGATGCATAAGATATGTATACGTGGTATAGCCGAATGGCTAATGTGAAATATGTATGAGATATGTATATGTGGTAAAGCCGAATGGCTAATGTGAAATATGTATGAGATATGTATATGTGGTAAAGCCGAATGGCTAATGTGAAATATGTATGAGATATGTATATGTGGTAAAGCCGAATGGCTAATGTGAAATATGTATGAGATATGTATATGTGGTAAAACTGAATGGTTAATGTGAAATATATATATATATGAGATATGTATATGTGGTAAAGCCGAATGGCTAATGTGAAATATGTATGAGATATGCATATATGGTAAAGCCGAATGGTCAGTGTGAAATATATATATGAGATATGTATATGTGGTAAAGCTGAATGGCTAGTGTGAAATATGTAGGCGATGTGTGTATATTGTGGCCGAATGACCAAATGTGAAAGGTGTGTATTATTAGATATTTGATGAGGCGAATGAATTACAAATATGACAGTCGATGTGAATGTTGTAACATGTGATTAAATGTACATGAAACTTGGAAATATATTCCGGGTAAGACCCGATGACTACGTGTGGTGATTGTGTCCGGGTAAGACCCGATGACTACATGTGGAGATTTTGTCCGGGTAAGACCCGATAACTTCGTGTGGAGATTTCATCTGAGCTAAAGGTCTCGCCGATAATCCGAGTAGAGGTTAAAGCTATAAGACTTCATAATAAGAATTGCTTATAAATATATTCAATGCGAAAGGTTAAACAGGTATGTACTCCAAGTTTATATGTGAGTTTGATTTGAACTAAATCATAAGGTAGTTATGTGATGCATACGAGAGCAATCTATGAGACTATTCCTATGATTATGTGACATCGGATCAGTGTGAGAGGTTATGTGAAATTATACAATATATCTATGTCACATGAGCTCACTTTTGTGTGAAAGTTTATCTGCCTATTGTATATGATGAGATGTGCATATTCGGTAAAGGGATGGTATGCCCGAAGGAAGAGTGAAATAAAAATATGAACAACTATGTTATAATTTGATTGTTATCTGTTGACACTGCTTAAAACTTACTAAGCATTGTAATGCTTACTCCGTTTACTTTGTTTTCTCTGTTTTATAGATCTCATTTCGAAGCTACAGGCTCGGGGATCGTCAGCAACTAGTCACTCTATCACTATCCACTGCTTGTTACTGTTATGTTTAGAATTATTTTATGGCATGTATAGAATAGACCAGTGGCCGAAGAATATTTTGGTTAATGTATATAAGCCATGCGAAAATGGCATCTTTTGTATGTGTACTTATAGAAGTTTATATTGTATCCCTGACTGTCTTTAGTACTTATCTAAAGGAATGATTCAAAAAAAAAAAATTTTACTGTTCTGATATGAGTTTCAAGTTCGGTAATGCCCCTTTACCTATTCCGGCGACGGATACGGGATTGGGGTGTTACAAAGCGTCTGATAGGCAAAAGTCGTATGCAGATCTGAAGCGTGAGGAGATTGAATACTCAGTGGGCGATATGGTCTTCTTGAAGGTTTCACCTTGGAAGAAGATACTAAGGTTTGGTAAGAAGGGCAAGTTGAGTCCGCGGTTCATTGGGCCTTATCGGGTTTTGAAGCGAGTAGGCCCAGTGGCTTATCAGTTGGAATTGCCTCCAGAGCTAGACAGGATTCACGATGTTTTTCACGTCTCCATGTTAAGGCGTTATCATTCTGACCCTACTCATGTCGTGCTGGTTGCAGAAATTGAGGTGCGAACTGATTTGACCTTTGAAGAGGAGCCTGTACAAATATTGGATCGAGACGTTAAGGTTCTGAGGAGGAAATCGGTACCATTAGTGAAAGTGCTTTGGCGTAACCATGGCAGAGAAGAAGCTACTTGGGAGCCAGAGGAGGCAATGCAACAACAATACCCTCATCTGTTCGGATCAGGTAAATTTCGAGGACAAAATTTCTTTAAAGAGGGTAGAGTTGTAACGCCCCAATTTTCGGGAATTCTGTAAAAGTTGTAAAATTTAAAATTCTGTGTTCTGTTTGTTATGTGTAGGATTAATCATGTTGGTGGGCCTCTAGAAGGCCCAAGCTTAGGATAAAACCCGGTAGTTTTAATTAAATTTAATTCTATAAGAGAAAGGGGTTCTGATAAATTGGGCTTTTAGGAATTATTTGTGAAAAATGGATCACAAGGAAGCAAGTGGTAAAGTGGCATGTGACGCCACTGGGAAGGATGTAGTGGCGTGTGGAAGCTTGGGGAGGACCCAGGTTCAAGTCACAATGACAGCAAATTAAGTGATTAATTTTATGTACAGGAAAGGTAAGTAATGGAACTGAAATAAAAGTCTGTCAGGAAGAGTTTAAGAAGGTAAGGGATTGAATAAGGATAAAGATAAGGAGGAAATCTAGGAGCTGATCAAGGAGCAAGAGGTGACCGGCCAAGGGACTCTAGCATGGGAAATTCGGCTAGGTATTGTAGTAGTGGGAATTTCGGCATTTGGGGTGTGTTGTGCCGAAATTCTGATCATCTTTTCTTCTCCTCTTTCTTTATTTCATTTTCTCCATCTACCTTCTCCTCTTCCTTCTCCATATCCGAACCCTCTTATCTCTTTACTCTTCATCACATCCTTAATCTTTTTATTTTTAGCCTTATAAGCCGAACATCATAAAAAGCCAAAATCCCGAAAGCTTATTCTTTTTGTGCCGATTTCTTATAACCAAAACCACATCTCTTCCCTTCATCATTTGTGGCCGATTCACCAGCCCTCTAAAACCTCAATTTTTGACTACAAGACCATAGCAAAACCCTCTCGTTTTACCTTTCTAAACACAAGTTGCAAAAAAGCCGAAAAACCCCACATTAAAAGGGACTTGGCCGAATATTGAAGTCACTGAAAGCCCAACTTTTGTTATCATCTGAGGGCTTAGATCTACATCGGGATCGAGTAGGAAACTCATTGGAATCATTCACTAAGGAATCGATGGTAAGTCTTCTCCAAAACTTAGTCTTCTTACATTTTTTAGGAAAAGCCGAAATCCCTAAAAGTTAGGGAGGTTGTCGATTTGGACTTGTAATCCTGAGGGGTGGTAATAACTATTTTGTTTTGGTAATAGCGTGATTTAGAGGCGGTTGATCAAGGGCTTGGACAGGTGGAACGATCGGATCTTTGGAGTTAACCATCTTTCGGCAGTAAGGTAAGAGCAATAAAGGTTTTTGGCATGTTTGGCCGAATGTGGTAAGGGACTAGATACTCAATTGTATTTTTGATATTTGGAGTAATAGTAAGTGATTCAATTGTAGGCAGTTCGGGTGTAGATCTCGACAAGGAAATCCCGAAAATAGGTGTGTAACTCACACCCTTTCATAGGCTAGATCGGCAAAAGCTGAAAAGCCGAAATACCGAAAAACTGGTATTTTGGGCGCTTGCGAGTGTGCGAATGCTCGTGAGACGTATGGGTAATTATTACTGGTAATCGGAAGTGACAAAACTACAGTACGCGCGATTTCGTGCGTTTTGATATTTTGGGCTTAATGGGTCAAAACTAGGTTAATGGGCCAACGGGCCCAATACGGTAAGAACACTCGGTAAGTGTTTCTGGCTAAACGTAATGGCTACGATATGCATGAAAACCTTAGAAATAGTTAGATGTACTAGAATACCCTATGTACATAAAATGACCTTTATACCCCTAGGGTTAATTTTGTCGAAAAGCATGATGAATTAAATCGTATGATGTATGCCATGAATGTATATCATTGCATGGGGACATGGGTTATATTATGGAGGAAGCGTCCGGTGGCTATGCCACGAATTATCTGATACGGTGGCCCCGCCACATATATTCGATTCGGTGGCACCGCCACAAAATACACATATCTGGTGACTCTGTCACATTTTACGTATCTGGCGACCATCTTTGCATATTTCGTGGCATGTAGCGGTTGGGTGGGTCGAGTAGTCTCCCACATGGCGAAAGGATGGTATGGGGTGTATGTGGTTGGATATGGTTGGGTTTCGCATAAGCATGATATATCTGTTTTGGTGCATTACGGGCCTATGGGCTTTATTCGAAATGCATCGGCCGAGGCCAACTTGTTTTAATTCTGTGGTTTGAGCTGATATGGGCTATGGTTGGGTTAATTTTACACACTGAGTTTCCCCAAACTCATCCCCTATTTTCATCCATGTAGGTAATCCCCAACCATAGTGGGCTTGGAGCTACGAGGGATTCGGAGTGGCCACTCGTTCTGCAATATGGATTTCTTCTGGTGATTTGGACTTCAATTTTCTTTACTTTGATGATTTGGATTTTGTTCTGTAATAAGGCCGCTTATGATTATTTTTATTTGGGTTTTGATCTATAACTTATCATGATGATCTTAAATTATATTAACTATCAAAATGGGCTAGATCTAGGGTTCATTTTCAAAAACATTAAGTGATTTCAAAATAACACGATTACAAGTAAGACTTCCGCTAAGCAAACGTTTTCAAACTTAATCACTTTATTAAGATGGACTTAACCAAATGGTTTTCTCACAATTATACGAGATGTTAGAGTGTGGCAATGGCGGTGTGCATGTCTAGGATTGGATCCGAAGGGAGCTTGGTACTTAAGCAGTCTGACAGACTCACCTCCTCTTTTTCTGGTTTCCTACCTGGTGCATAGCTCCCATTCACTTTAACCTATAATAAGAGTATCTTTTACATCACCAATTAATTTTTCCAAACTAAATAATACGGAATGTTTTGTACGCATCAATGTGGCGCATCGGATCCAGACTAGCGTCTAGGCCGGGTTTGGGGTGTTACAAAAGTAGAGGTTCTTATTGAGTAAATAGACTAATAAAATATTAGAGGCTGGACATGGAGCCTTAATTCAAGGGATGGTCAAATGTTAGGTGACTAAATGGACGAAATAATAATAATCCTAAAGACTAGCTATCATCTTTTTCATTTCTTCTCTTCACCACTTAAATTATCAACCATTTTAGGGGTTTTGGAGCTTCAAAATTTCAGCCACTCTTTACTCTTGCAAGTAAGTGATTTTAATGGTCTTTCTTGATGATTTTTGTATTTTTGGGACCCTTGTAGCATAAGCTAACTAATGGGGGAACTATGTTGCAAAATGGCTGAGAGTCTAGAGTTTTGCCATTAGAGTATTCATGTTGTTTACTGAAAGAATAAAATGAGTTATGGTTGTTAAATAAACAACTTTTATGAAGTAGTTTTCGTAAAAACCTTAACTAAGGACCATTTTGCATAAGTTATAAATTATGTGGTAAATGTGTGAAATAATTGGAATTGTGGGCTGCTTCTAGTATACAAAGAATTCGGCTAGGCTTGGTTAGTGAGAAATTTTGATGAAAATTGATTTACGAGCCTAGGGGTAAAATCATAATTTTGTGAAAGTCTAGGGGCAAATTTGTCATTTTACCAAGAACGTGATTTATTAAATGTCTTGATTAATGTGATGATTAAAATAGTAAATGTTATCGTTATAGATCAAGAAATACGAAATCCGGACCTAGACCGAGGAAAAGCCAAGCTAGTGGATTAAAAAACGACTAGTTGCCCACCGTTTGTATACCGAGGTAAGTTGTACGTAAGTAAGGCAACTTTATCATTTTTATATGTGGAATGATTGATTTTGCAAAAAACAATTGTTGAATATGCTTATGATTAATGCATGATGAAATTTATTGTGGTAAATTCCCGGTTGAACCTAGGAATAGATTGGATATCCATGCCATTACATTTTTGTGATATGTGTGCTAATGTAAGACCGTGTCTAGGACGTGGCATCTACCACATTATGAGAACCAGTGTAAGACCATGCTTGGAACATGGCATTTACAATGTTATGAGAGCCAGAGTAAGACCATGTTTTAATTCAAATAAAATTCTCACCAAATTTCAAATTTTCCTTCTCAATTGTGGCAGATAAAGTTATTAGGTGAACAATGCACTTTAATTTTGAGTTGTTATTTTTTTTTACCCTTTTAGCCATTATGAACAACTCTCTTTAAATATTATTTTCACTTTTGTATTCAATTTTTATTTAGGTATTAAATACAATCTCTAAATAAATGAAAAATAATTCATTTTCATGAGAGGTGCAGGAGTAAATTAGTCATTCTAAGATAAAAGTGAGCGATTTAATTCTTAAAATATTTAGTTTTGAATTAAAGAGGTAAAATTCTAAATAATGATAAGGTTGAACATTAAGAAATGTCATTTACTTTAATAGAAAGTCTAATTTACTTTGTATCTATAGGTATCTTAATCTGCTTTACAATCTATGGCTCTAATTAACAACTTCAAAATTCGAACTTAATTCAAACACGTGAAGATAAAGTCCGTTTATTAGTAGTAGAAACGTAATTTTAATAAATAAATAAATAAAATAAGAGTAGATAATTTGGTAAGCATTAAAGTGGAAATGGAAAGGAAGAATTGTCAATTTGTAAACAAGAAAAGCAATCTTATTAAATTGGGAAAAATGAAAAAGAAAAATGGGTTAATGTTTTATTAAATGGGTTTGGTAATTTGCAAAAGAATGAAGCAAGATTGATGTGATATGAATCGCGATAAGTTTTATAATTTATGAATGTTCGTTCTTGTATACTAACTATTATCACGACAAAGGCAAGCGCACCTTATCAAACAGTAGTATAGCTTATGGTAAGACCGGGATGTCGAACCCAAAGGAACTAAAAGTACTAGTATTAACTCTATTTTTATTATCTAGCCTAAAAATAAAGGGGTTTGTTTTATCTAAATTAATTAACTAAATTAAGAATGCACAGAAAGTAAATTGGGGAAATAATTTTTGGGTAAACTGAACGATTTCGACAATACCCAAGGGAAAAATCCACCTAGACTTCACTTGTTATTGACTCTGAATTAGACGATTTATTCACTTGACTTGATCCGTAGAAATCCCTAAGTTATATTATTATCTCTCTCGAGACTAACAACATCTATCCCTAGGTTGATTAATTGAAATCTCTTTCTAATTAAAACCCCTAATGTTGCATTAACTCGATCTATGGATTCTTTTATTAGGTTTCACCCTAATCCGGCAAAATTATGTCACCCTATGTCTAGACGTGAAATAAACTCCACTTAATTATGCTAGATCTACTCTTAGACAGAGACTTTTGCTTCTCTGAATAAGCACATTAATATTTAAATCAATATCCTGGAATATTAAAGCAAGAATTAAGAACTCATAATTAAGAACAAGTGAAATATTTATCATATAATTTAGAAAATAATAACAAGATCCGTATAAGGTTTCATTCCCCTTAGGTATTTAAGGGATTTATTTCATAAGTGTAAAAGAAAACATCTCAGAAGAATAATGATAATAAAACATAAAGAAAAAGGCAAAAACTCCTAAAGGAAATTGAAGGGAGATCTTCAGTCTTGAAGGATAATCCGGCTTCTGAGATGGATCAATCAGCTTTCTTCGAGTAATTCCTAGCCTCCTACTCCGTGTTGCTGTTCTAGGTACCTCCTGGGGTGTTTATATAGGCTTTAGAATGCTTCAAAACCCTCAAGAGTGGCCTTTTCCAAATTGGACTAGACTTGGGCTCGACAGGGACACGCCCGTGTGCGATTGCTTCAAACCGTGTTCGAGTCTGTTGAATGGACACGAGCGTGTGAACTACCCGTGTGAGGAAGTCCAGGCGTGTTGATTTCCCATGTTGACCCATTTTCTCCGTTTTTAGCTCGTTTCTCGCTCTTTTTACTCTCCTATGCTCACCTAAGTATAAAACATGAAATTAAAGGATTAGGAGCATCGAATTCCACAAACCCAATGATAATTCATCCAAAAAAATATGTATAAATTACGATTTATCAAAAATAAGGTTTCTTGATTCAATTTTTGAAATTGTATGCTATTATAGTAGTTTTAGTTCGATTAGTATTGGTGTTGTTGCCAATTTAGGAGGATGTGGGTTTGAGTGCATTGACATGCATTATCCTCTTATTTAAGGATTCGGGAGAGGCTATGGGTAGGTCTAGACATTGTATAAAAAAGAGTATGTAACATCCCTATCCCGTAACCATTGCCGGAATAGGTAATGGGCATTACCAGACAGACAGAACATCACAGATCAATACAAAATCATGGATATCATATAATATTAATGCATAAGCAATTGAACAATTCATCCCTTATGGAGGTCTCCAAGACCTAAGAAATTCTTTTAGAAAAGGTTGGGACTAGACCGAACACATTTAGAATTTTTAGAACTTAGAAAAAATTTTCAATTCTGTTGAGGTCACACACCTGTGTGATCAAGCTATGTGCCTTACACGGGAACCAGACACACCCATGAGGTCCAACCGTGCCAAAACAAAGATACATACTAACTTTTACACATGGCCAATAGACACGACCGTGTGCCATGGCCGTGTGATACTTAGCTGGCTACTGACTTAAGCCCATAGCCATATGACACGCCCATGTGTCTTAACTGTGTGAACTTAAGAGGTTATTGCTTTGCATACATGGCCACAAGGCACGCCCGTGCTCCCTGACCGTGTGGCACAATGTAGGCATGGTTTAAGCCAACTTTCCACCCCTTTTTGGGTCATTCCTACAAGTAATATTAAACAACATTTATACCATGATTTTTAGCCAATACCATGCTCAAAACATGCTTCATTATAACTAAATCATCATCATTCATTAACCTATTCAAATCCATACCAAAACACATTGAAAATATTTTTACAACAACATGCCAAAATGCTCATTTCAAAGCTCACTTATGAAACCTTCTAACTCATGCTTAAACTTACCAATTCCTCAGCTTGGCATAACATATATACATATCAAAGCTTAAATACATAGACATTCTAGCCTATACATGTCATACTTAAAAATATTTACACTTTCAAAAGTACCAAAATGAGTTTGATAGTATGGTGACAATCCTCAACTATCCCCGAGCCTTCAGTAGCTACGATAACTGTAAAACAGAGAGAAATCACACAGAGTAAGATACAAAGAGCTTAGTAAGCCAAATACAATTGGTTTAACTATTAAAGCAAATAAAGTACAAATCAACAGCAAGAATTCATAGCCATTTCACAGAATAGTTCATGAGCCTAACTATGCTCATTTGCTTGTATACATGTCATGTTTCATTTCCATGATTTGATACATACTTTGCATGCATTATTTCACAGAAATAGAGTCTTTCATATTCAGAAATTTAGTACGATACAAACGTACCTGTATAAAATATACAATTCATATATTCATTCCCGTATCTCGTATTCTATCATCAGATGGTTCAGAAACGATACAGATACTCATAAACGAGTACAATGCTGACGTCCCAGGCGTGGTCTTACATGTAATTCAGTATCGATACCTTTGTCGCAGACAGGGTCTTACAAAAAATTAGATATGATGCCGATGTCCGAGACATGGTCTTACACGTAAATCTCAAATCGAGGCCTGTGTCCTAGACACGGTCTTACACGATATTTCAGATCAATGTCAACGTTCTTTTAGAAACGTGCAGAGCTTTTCATATACTAGCATATTATCGGAGTTTACTCGAAATTTATTCATCAGGCTCTCACGGCCATCCAAAACAGATTACAGTTTGTATGCGCAGAATTTAGTCAATTTAACACATAATTGTAATTTGACTTACCTCGTACGAATTTCGGACGGAAACGAATCGACTATTCAACTATTTTGTACTTCCCTCGATCTAAGTCTGATTTTCTTTGTTCTTGATCTAATACAATTCAAATTCAACCATTCAATCATTCATTTCATGCAAAATAATCCATGAACACATATTTAGGGCACTTTGCATTTTAGCCCTTACATTATCACTCTTTGATAATTTAGTCCATTTTTCACAAAATCACAAATATGCAAAATTCACCAAGACTATAGATTGGTCGAATATACATAGCTTCCATACAAGCCCAAATAACATGTTTAATTTACAATTTTGTCCTTCAAAACCTCATTTTCACAAATTAGCCCAAATAGTTGTATTCCATCAAAAATTCAAGAACAAAGCATGATAATCTCACCTATATCTTTCATAATCCATATAAAAACATTACAAATCTCATATAATAATCAATGGCACATTTCATAATCTTCAATAGAAATAGAAATTCAAACATGGGTTTTGAAAAACACGAAGCAACGATCACAGAAATGTGGAAATTATCAAAAACAGACAAAAATTCATACCATAATCAATGATATTATTGTTGTAAGAGTATGCCCAAAGTTCAATCATGAGATGGTTGTGATAACATACTTGATTTACCATGTTTATTAATATAAGGCGTTGCCATTATTATTTCAGTTTCTTTTCTGTGTGTATAAATAAACTATTTTATAATAATTTCCTGAGAATAATATGATTATTCTTAAAAGGTCCTTAGTCAAGTATTATTGTTGACTAGAACAACAATAATGCATTAAGACTAACATGTGGTTGATTGATGATAAAGAGTTGTCATTGATATGGAGTGCAGAATTAGTGCATGAATATCTGTGTTAGAGAACAACATATTGGACTGACCCACTATGAGTATGTTTCTTGGATTATTATGTAATTGTCACAACATTACTCATAGTGATTAATATGTATATGATCCTCAGACTTGAGATCATCATTATCCCAACATCATGAGTTGTATATTTTGATACAGTCAAATGTACACCGTAACTGGTTATTTTATAAAGGTTGATGTTATATGTACCACAATCTATGTAGAGTGATATGGTTGATCAATATAGGATAAGTCCCTCCTACATAATGGGAGTAATATCTTAGGCCACTTGATTGAGTGAGACTAGAAATGCATGGCCATGCTCAAATAAATTGATATGAAATGTCATACTTATTTGTGTAGCATAGTCTACTCAAGGTATCAAGAAACATGGGATGGATTATACAAGTGTGACTATCCCATGACTTGTGTCCATTCCAAAGATAAAGGACTTAAGGATTAATGCATGAAAGGTTAATCACAAAAGGTTATGTCGAATCATGACTTCTTGTAACTTAGGTAGCAATGATGCATTGCTAGATGCCACTCATTATTTGTAACATTACAATCATTCTAGTATTACTGCTAACGTTACAAAAACCTACAGGGTCACACCCTATGGTTGAAATGAACGAAATAAAACATAGTTGGTATTGTGTTTGGTTGTCACATGAATTAAATTAATTATAGAATTAATTTAATTGGGCAATCAAATATCGAACATATTATATGTACAAGGATGTCGTACAAATAAGGAGAACATAATTACATTACTATATGAATTTGGTTCAGTATATAAATTTAAATAAATATAGTTTACCAAAATCTTTATTATAATTAATGTAATTATAATTTTCGATTAAAACATTATTATATTTATTTATTTTAATTATGATTATTATGTTTGGATTAAAATTTAATAAATTAAGAATTAGTTATATACATACCAATTATAAGGGAGTTATATATAGAAAGGAGAAAAACCTAAAAAGTAAATATATATACAAACCCGAAGCTTTACTACTAGGTTTAGCACTCGTCAAGGAAAATATCTCTGAAAATAGTTTTAGGGATTTCTTCTGTTCATTATCAACTAGGTGGATTATGTAGAGGTCGGGATCATAAAGATTACGGATTGGATTCGAAAGCAAAACAGTATTCTCATTGCCGAGGCATCACTGTCTACTCAGATTGAAGTTTTGGTAATTTCGAAACCTTTTTCACCCCGATTATTTCCTCGCACATGGATCCATGGTTTGGATCACCAAAATATATATATTTTTTCCACTGTGCCATGGGGGTACCAGTGTTCCAACAGTTGTCTCATAGCATTTTCAGACTCCCACGTGGCATCTTCAACACCCTGTCCATGCCACATCACCTTAACTAATGGAATTTTCTTATTTCACAACTCTTTAGCCTCGCGAGCTAAAATATGAATCGGCTTTTCTTCGTAAGTCATATTAGGCTGAATTTCAATCTCAGACGGTAAAATTACATGTGAAGGATCAGATTTGTATCATCGAAGCATCGATACGTGAAACACATTATGTATCTTTTCTAACTCAGATGGTAGCCTCAATCTATAAGCAACCGACCCAACTCGCTCGATGATTTCAGACGGTCCGATGAACATCGGACTTAACTTGCCCTTTTTACAAAATTGGAACAGTTTCTTCCACGGAGATACTTTCAAACTGTGACAGCCCAAAATTGACCCTAGTCGGGAAGTGGTTTCGGGACCACTAAACCGAGTCACCGAAATGTTTGAACGTAATATTTATTGTCTAGAATATGTATTTACGAATGTGTGAAAATTTCAAGCTTCGGTTTAGTCGATTGCATGTGAATTCAGTTAGTAGGACTTGTTTGTCACTTTTGAAAATGATAGGCTAATCTATAAGGACCTAATAGTACATGTAGTCAAAGGGAGGACTTGCATGTCAAAATCCCCCAAGTGCTAGTGGCCGCCATGACAAGGAAGCATGGGCAAGACATGTCATGAAACATGTTGGGTGAGTGTTTTATGTTGAAATAAATAAAATAAGGTGCATGAGTAATAAAAAAAAAGTGTGTGTGTGAAGGCTTTCCCCTCCCCTCCCCATTGCCGTGCAAGTGAGAAAGAAAAACAAAAAAAAAAGCTTTGTTCATCTTTTTTTTGTCATCCTTTTGGCCGAAAATCTCAAGGGAGAAGAAAGGGGTCCTTGCTCATGGTTGGTTTGGAATAGGTTGGCCATCCTTGTAGCTAGATTAAGGTATGTTTAATATGGTGCCATGAGATTCATGCATGTTCTTAGTTCCTAGTTTTAGTTCTAATTAGTCCATGATTCAAAACCTTGCTATGTCATGGGGATGATAGTATGAAATGAAAATTTGAGATAAGTAAGGTTAAATTTGATTTGGTAAAATCGGCCATATGGGTGTATATGTTTGTAAAAATATATTTTCTTTGTTAACTCCTTACAATCGGTTGTAGGAGTAATATTGGCTTATAAGGTTGAGTTGATTCATGATGTTGTATGTTAGGATTAAAATACTTGAGACTAGATTAGCTTAATGGTGACCATGCATTGACCTTGAAGCATTAAACAAATGTTGGTAGAGATTTTGATATTTTGAACAAAGATAGTTGTGAAATGGGGTGAAAACCATTAAGTTATACACATAAAATCCAGCAAGAAGATTAAACTACTAAATGTATTCATTTTAGATCAAGACATCAAAGAGGAGAACCAAGCAAAGGCAAAGCAAAGATAATCGAGTAGTAGATTGGGAATCATTTCATCCGATATAAGGTAAGTCATTAAGCACTTATTTTGTACTAATTTAAAGGGTCGTAATGTCCAAGTAATGATGCTGAATGGAATGGTAGAATATATATATATAAACATGTATGTATGTGGTGATAAAAATATTGAATTGAAAGAAAAGAGGTGAGATGTATTGAATGATCGGTTTGGCACTAAGTGTGCGGTGTAAACATTTATAATCACAAATTGGCACTAAGTGTGCGGGTTCAAATTATACAGCACTAAGTGTGCAAGTTTGATTATATAGCACTAAGTGTGCGAGTTCGACTATTAAGCACTAAGTGTGCGGGCTTATTGCACATCCTCTAATAAGCGTACATGTTCTATGTGCGCGGCCTTACCGAGTCAATCATGGACAGCGATGCGAGTAAACACCTTGAGCTCATGAGGAATGGACATTTTATTTATATTTGGAATTTTGGTTTGGTAAGTCTTGATCTATGTGGTGATTATGCTCGAAAATAAATGCATGCAATGTCATATGGCGTAATGTATGAAATATCAAGTAGGGCTTGGTATGTGACCAAACCGAAATGCCTAAAGAATTATAGTACCGTTTGGGGTGGGGATGGAGGATTTTAATCCGCATTAATTATTTTCTTTTATGGTATATTATTACTGAGCGGCAATATAATGCTTATGGCTTACTGAGTTATATACTCACCCGGTGTTTGCTTGTCGCCATTTTAGGTTTCTCGGACTCGTCCTTTTTGCGTGCTCGTGATCGTCATTGGAGTCATCACACCGCTAGCAACTTTTGGTATTTTTTGTGTAGTCGGTTTAGGAGAACATTTTGGCATGTATAGGCTAATATGCTTTGTTGAACTTTGGTATGTAAACTTTTAGCCATGCGAAAATGGCATAAATGCTCGGTTGGATTTAGTTCTCGATGTTAAGTCACAAGTCTTGGTAATTGATTTCCATGCCTTATGCCATGGTTGATTATTTTGGTGTTAAAATGCATGTTATGGCAATAGTGTAGTAGGGAGATGTTGGATAATGATTAGCCTCTGGTATGGCTAGTCATGATCATGATTTGTGACATGTATGATGAATCACTAGTTAGATCAAAGGAAATCATGAAATAGGCATAGTTGCTTTAGTGACAGGTGCTGGCAGCAGCAGTAACGTGAGATTGAAAATCACTAAAAATAGTAGGAATGGTATTAAATAGTAAATAAATTATGTAAATGTACCTTGATGAATCTACTTTTATATAGAAGAAACGAAATGGTCATATAAGTTATAAGTTAACAGATATTAAAGTTCTTGTGAAACAGGGCCAGAACGGTTTCTGGATCCCCTGTCCCGACTTTGGAAAATCATTGTAAATTAACCAGAGATAATTAGGAGTCATACCATATATTTGTAGATTCCTCTCTGAGTCTAGTTTCTATAGAAACAAACGACATCAGTATTGAAGCCCTGTACAGGGAGATATCCAATTCGTAATGCACAAAGGTCAGTGTAGTCGATCCCTGCAACAGGGGAGACTTTAACTAATAAACTGTACTAATTGGCTCGACCAAAAATTCTAGAAAAAAAATATGTAGATGGAAATATGAGTCTAGTTTCAGGGAAAAGTTGCGAAACTGATTTTCGAGTTGTAAAACTCAAGTTATGAATTTTGGAGCGACTAGTACACAGATTGGCAGCTTGTCTGGAAACTCTCAATAAGTGGGTTGAAGTCTGTTAACACCTCGTGTTCGACTCCAGCGACGGTCTCGGGTTCGGGGCGTTACACAAACATACTTTATCACTAATCTCAAATTCGATATCATTTCGTTTTAAATTCGCATAAGATTTCTGACGATCCGAGGCAGCTTTCAGACTATCTCGGGTTACTTTCACTTTCTGTTCTGTTTCTTTTATCAGATCAATACCGCAAATCTTATTCTCACTGAGCTCAAACTAGTATAATAGTGTTCTACACTTTCTACCGTATAAGGCTTCGTATGGTGCCATTTTAATGCTCGATTAAAAGCTATTATTATAAGCGAATTCAATCAAAGGTAGATATTGTTCCCACGTACCTTCAAACTCAAGAATGCAACATCTCAACATATCCTTGAGTGTCTTAACAATCTGTTCAGATTGACCATCTGTTTGTGGATGAAAATCAGTGCTAAAATGCAATTTAGTACCAAGAGCATATTGCAATTTCTTCCAGAATCACGATGTAAATCTTGGGTCTCTATCTGACACTATCGATAATGGTACACCATGCAGTTTCACGATATTAGAAATATATAACTCAGCTAATTTATCGAGTGAGTAATCAAAAAGAATTGGAATAAAATGAGCTGATTTCGTTAAACGATCAACTACAACTCAAATTGCATCTTTCTTTCTTGGAGACAGAGGCAAACCCGAAACAAAATCCATGGTCACTCGATCCCATTTCCACTCTAGAATCATAATCGGTTGTAACAATCCAGATGGCATTTGATGCTCATCTTTGACTTGTTGCAGATCAAACATTTAGAAAAAAATTCAGAGATATCTCTTTTCATTCCGGACCACCAATAATGGTGCTTCAGATCATTATACATTTTCGTACTACCCAAATTTATAGATAAACAACTACTGTGAGCTTCATTCAAAATCGTCTGAATTAACTCTGGATTTCTTGGAACACAAAGTCTATTTCTAAATCTCAAATAATCATCAACATCAACTCGAAATTTAGAATCACACTGAGCTCGTTTTGCTATTAATTCATTATCAACCTTCTGGGCTGTGACAGCCCAAAATTGACCCTAGTCGGGATGTGGTTTCGGGACCACAAAACCGAGGCATAAAAATAATTTAAAAATTTATTTTGATGCCTATGATATGTGTTAATTTGTGTATGACATTTTGATGTTTCAATTTAGAATTATAAATGTGAATTTCACTAGAAAGGACCTAGTAGTAAACTTTGAAAGTATGATGGGGAAATGTGTGATGACTAGTTGATCATGCATGCAAAAATAAGGGATTTGCATGTCAAATTTCCCCAAAGATGGTATAGTGGCCGGCCATGACAAGGGAATATGGGCAAGGAAAACATGTTATGACATGTTTTGTTAATGCATGATGTGATAAATGATAAAAAAATTAAGCATGTAGGAAGAGAAACAAAAAAATAAAAAATTTGCTCATCCTTTCCCCCTTTTTGCCGTGAGTGAAAGAGAAGCAAAGAAAAAAATTTTGTTCATCCATTTTTCTCTTCTTTGGCCGAAAATACTAAGGAAAAAGGAAGGATTTTTGCTTCATGCTTGGTTTAGAAGAGAACTAGAAGGAGATTCGGCTATAATTGCATCAAGATTAAGGTATGTTTGAGGTTGTGTCATGAGGTTCATGCTTGTTTTGGTTGCTAACTTGATGTGCATGTTAGCCATGGTTCAAATCCTTGTTATGCCATGAAAATGGTATTTGGCCAAGGTTGATATTGTGTTAAAGCCATTGCATGCTAAATGTGAAGCTTGTTGATGATGCATGTAATGATGGATTGACTACTCTTGAAATTTCTTTTAGTATTCTTGAGTAGGACATTGAATTCTTTGTTTAACCATGACCAAAGTTAAAAGGGTATGGTTGTGATGTATTCGACCATGGTGCATTCATGAGCATGATTTATGCTTGTTACTTGATTGGTAAAAATTGTGTTTGGATGGGTATGAACCCTTGAGATTGACCATGCACCTATATATATATATGTTTGCACATGATGTGTTGGAATGACATATATACTACCTCAAAGTATGTATTTTCATGTGATTGTGTTTTGATTATGAAGCAAATGATAGATGTGTATTGAGCTACAATATGTAAAGCATTAGCTAGTAAAATGTGTGCCATGCATGTGTGGTATTAAACATGTAATTGGCCTCAACATCAACATGCATAATCGGCCCATGAATGAGTACCTAAGAGGTTGTGTTGTTCGCCATGAGTAAGCATGTTGAAGGCTTTGTGTGTTGAGTCGATTCATGAATTCCGTACTTATGTGACTTTAATGTCTAGTGAATATATGTGGGCTAAGTGCCTTGAGTTCCTCTTTTGATACTCAAATGATTGAATCAATTTAATTGCTAAATTAAGCTCAAGAGCAAAGAGGACCAAATCCGATAAAGGGAAGGAAAAAGTAGTCGAATAGCCATCGGAATCATTCGACAACATCCGAGGTAAGTTTTCGAGTATCGAAACTTAGATTTTGATTCGATTGAATGAAGTAATAAGCAATCGAAATTCTGCCCTTGTATATGGCCATTGAGCGAAATGATATTTTGTTAAGTGAATTGTGCATAAAAGTTTTGTTGTGAAAATGAAACAAAGATGTGTATGAGTGTTCGAGTGATATCCGGGCTAAGCCCGAAGGCAATTGTGCGAGCTATGATACCCGGGCTAAGCCCGAAGGCAATTGTGTGAGCTATGATATCCGGGCTAAGCCCGAAGGCAATTGTGCGAGCTATGATACCCGGGCTAAGCCCGAAGGCAATTGTGCGAGTTGTGATATCCGGGTTAAGTCCCGAAGGCATTTGTGCGGGTTACCATAACAGGGCTATGTCCGAAGGTGTTTTGAGCAGTAGCTATATCTGGATAAACTCCAAAGGTATGTGAATTGAAATTTATAAGCTGCTGGAAAATTTTCAGTTATTGCACTTGTGAAATTCCCAACAACAAGGTATGTTTTGTGTGTGCTTTGCACACCATGAGTAAATGCGTACGAATATTCGCTCTAATGATAAATGAGCTATCGGCATTAACTAGGCCGTTAATTGCGTATGAATATAAGAGTTGGGATTGTGAAGTAAGCATGTCTTTGAGAAATTGTGCATATGAATTATTGTTTAGCTACTTGAATGCTATGCTTTGGTTGTGTGTATATTATGGCTCGAAACTTACTAAGCATAAATTGCTTACTCCGTTTCTTTGTTTCTCTGTTTATAGATTTTGCTCGTTAGCGATCGGATTCGGGATCATAGAAGTTGAAGTCAACCACACTATCAAAGCCCTTTTTGGTACTCCTTTAGTTGAGTTTTGGATATGGCATGTATAGGACTACCCTCGGTTATTTTTAAGTACTTGTGATGTATATGTGTACGGCCATGCGAAAATGGTTCGTAATAGTGGAGTATGGAATTTGACCATATGTGGTTTGTAATTATATTTGGTTTCATGATGTGATTATGGTTTGGAATGAGAGAGTTGGTCACATGATCAGCCATTGGAATGGTTAAATATGATCATATGTGGACCTAAGTATGACTAGACTATAGTTGGTCCATGGGAACTACAATATAGGTAAAGCCTACCTTAAAAACAGAGGCTGCCAGCTGCAGTGATGTGGATGTGAAAAATCACCAAAATTTGTAGGAATGGTGTTAAATAGTGAATAAATTATTTGATCGAACCTTGACGAGTCTATTTTCATATTAAAGTAACGAAACGATCATATGATTAGTATACCAAGAGATATTAAAGTTCTCGTGAGACAGGGCCAGAACGATTTCTGGGTCCCCTGTCGCGACTTTGAAAATTTTCCATAAATTATCCAGAATGAATTAGAAGTCATGCTTTATATGTACAGATTCCTTTTTGAGTCTAGTTTCATTGGAAACAAATGATATCAGTATTGAAACCCTGTACAGAGAGATATTCAAGTTGTAATGCGCGAAGGTCAGTGTAGTCGACCCCTGTAACATGAGCGACTTTAACTAATAAACTGTACCAATTGGCCCGACCAAAAATTCTAGAAATAAATCCATTGATGAATATATGAGTCTAAATTCAGGTAAAATTTACGGAATCAGTTTCCGAGTTGTGAAACTCGAGATATGCTATTTAAGGCGACAGAGACGCAGTTTTCCAGCTTGCCTGGGAATGTCAAATTGGTCGGTGCCATAAGTGGTTTTGGCTTGTTAACCCCTCGTGTCCGACACTGGCAACGGTCTCGGGTTCGGGGTGTTACATGGGCTTTGATAATCTGTTGTAAGAACAAGGGTCTTGCTTTTAATTCAGCTAAAACTATACCATTATCAGACAAAGCCAAATGAGCTTTCAAGGCACGCAAAGCAAACAACAATTTTTGACTCAGGGCATTAGCAACAACATTTGCTTTATCCAGATGATAATATATCACAAGTTTGTAGTCCTTTACTAATTCAAGCCATCTTCTATGTCGCAGATTCAAATCTTTTTGCGTCATTAAATACTTCAGACTTTTATGATCAGAAAACACGTGACATTTCTCACCAAACAGATTGTGACGCCAGATGTTCAAGGAAACACAATAGCAGCTAACTCGAGGTCGTGAGTTGGATAGTTCTTTCATGCAGCTTTATTTGTCTCAAGGCATAAGCTATAACTTTTCCTTCTTGCATTAGAACACATTCCAGACCAATCAACGAAGCATCACTATAAATCACAAATTTTTTACCCGATTCAGGTTGTATTAAAACTGGAGCTTCTGTCAATAAAGGTTTCTACTGATCAAAGCTATTTTGACACTTTTCAGACCACTCAAACTTTCTGGAGCAATTTTTGTCAACGGAGTCGCAATCATCGATAAACCTTTTACGAATCTTCTATAGTAACCAGCAAGTCCCAGAAAACTACGGACTTCAATACATTCCTCGAAAGTTTCCAATCCAGAATTGCTAAAATTTTGCTCAGATCAACTCGGATACCAGAGGCTGATACAATATGACCCAGGAAACCAACTTCTCTAAGCCAGAATTAACATTTTCTGAACTTTGCATACAACTGTTTATCTCATAGAGTTTGTAGTACTATTCTTAGATGCTCGACATGCTCAGATTCATCACGTGAATAAATCAATATGTTATCAATGAAGACCTAAACAAAAAAAATTCTATTCATTAAATCCATAAAGAAAGGAGGTTCCTTCGTTAATCCAAAAGGCATAACTAAAAATTCATAATGCCTATACCTCATTTTGAAAGCAGTTTTTGGAATGTTAGAGTCCTTTACTCGCAACTGATAGTAACCCGATCTCAGATCTATCTTTGACAACACAGTAGCACCTTTCAACTGATCAAATAAGTCATCAATTTTGGGCAGAGGATATTTGTTCTTTATGGTCACTTTGTTAAGGTGACAGTAATTAATACACATTTTCATTGTGCCATCTTTCTTTTTCACAAACAGAACAGGAGCACCCCATGGTGAAAAGTTCGGTCTAGCAAACCCTCAATCGATTAATTCTTGCAACTGAGATTTTAATTCCTCTAACTCGGTCGGAGTCATTCTATACGGAGCTATCGAAATCGGAGTAGTACAAGGTACTAATTCAATGCCAAATTTGACTTCTCGAATCTGAGGCAAACCCGGTAGTTCTTCAGGAAACACATCAGAGAATTCACAGACAACAAGCACTAATTTAACTTTCTTATCATTCACTTTTGAGTCTAACACATAAGCTAAGTAGGCTTCACAACCTTTCTTCACATATTTTTGTGCTTTCGTTGTAGATATTACAGCTGGTAGTCCATTCAGATCACTAGACTCAATTCGAATTATCTCATCATTCTTACACCTTAAATCAATGACTTTTCGTTTGTAATTCACAATAGCATCATGCAAAGTGAACCAGTCCATTCCCAGAATTATATCAAATTCGTCGAAAGGTAAAAGAATCAGATCAGCAGGAAAACAGATATCTCGAATCAATAACGGGCTATTCTTATAGACTTTATCAATCAAGACACTTTTGCCTAAGGGTTCGATACTCTAATTACGAATTCAGTAGACTCTATAGGCAAAGTCTTACTGTACACTAAATTCTCATAGATATATGAATGCGTTGATCCAGGGTCTATCAATGCAATCACAGAAGTATCATAAAGAGCAAAAGTACCAGTAATAATGTCTGGAGACGAGGCTTCCTCACGAGCTCAGATAGCATAGGCTCTGGCAGGTTCTCTAGTCTTAGATCTAATAGCAGTATCCTTAGTAGCTCTTTGACCAACACTTGCATTTCTCGTGTTTCTGGAAGGTCTACCTCTAGCTGAGGTGTTGCTCGGTCTTGGATTCTGTACATTCTGTTGCTCAACAGGTTCAGAACAATCTCTTACAAAATGGTCCAGAGATCCACATCAGAAACAGGCTCGGTCATTCAATCTACAATTTCCCGGATGTCTTTTACCACAGTGTTTACATTCAGGTTTCTCAAATCGGACATTCTCGACACTTGCAACAGAATTAGCAAGAGCTCTGAAATTTGAATGCGATCTAGCTGATCTCGATTCAAATTTTTCTTTGACACAGACTGAAATGACCTACTCGAATATCTCTTTCTAACATCTCTAGCTTCAGAATTAGCTTTTCTTTTCTCTTTAATTAATTCTTCAGCTTTACAAGCTCGCTCAACGAGCACTACCATTTCTTTAATTTCCAAAATCCCAACTAACAGACGGATATCCTCATTTAGTCCATCTTCAAACCTTTTGCACGTTATTGCTTCATTTGATACACATTTTCGAGCATACTAGCTCAATCTCACAAATTCACGTTCGTATTCAGTAACAGACATACGGCCTTGTTTAAGCTCGAAAAACTCTTTACGTTTCTAATCGATGAATCATTGACTAATGCATTTCTTCTGAAATTCAGCTTGGAAGAAATCCCAAGTAACCCGTTCACTCGGAATCACAGATATTAAAGTTTTCCACCAATGATACGCCGTATCTCTCAGAAGTGAAACGACGCATTTTAGACATTCCTCAGGATTTAGAGAGATTTCATCAAATACTTGTATTGTATTCTCTAACCAAAATTTGGCTCTTTCAGCATCATCATTCATTGTAGCTCAAAACTCTTCAGCCCCATACTTTCTAATCTTATCAACTGGTGATCTACTTAACTAAACCGGATTCACTGAGGGCATAACAGAAATTTGAGAAGGATTAACCGGAGGTGGAGGTTGTTGTATAGCCAAATTGGTTCTAATGTATTGGGTAAACCAATCATTTATCATCTGATGAAGGCTTGTTTAGCCTCACCATCACGGCTACTTGTAGCCGGTCGAGAATCAACTTGCACCGTCACTTGCGCGGGAGCAGGCGCATTGCTTTCAACATCGTCAGCTACAGCTTTATCAGGATCCGTTGCTATATAAAAGCACATTTCAATGTCAGGATTCATCATACTATCGCAGCTCATAATTATGACGTGTATAGCTAGACTTACATATGCTATGGTCGTCCTAGAACTGACTAAACCATAGCTCTGATACTAATAAAATGTAACACCCCTATCTCATAACTGTTGTCAGAATAGGTAAGGGGCATTACCAGACACACAGAACATCACAGATCAATACAGAATCACGGATATCACATAATATTAATGCATAAGCTATTCAACAGTTCATCTTTTATGGAGGTCTCTAAGACCTAAAACATACTTTTAGAAAAGGTCGGGACTAAACTGAACACATTTAGAATTTTTAGAACTTAGAAAAATTTGTCAATTCTGTTGAGGTCACACGCCCGTGTGATCAAGCTGTGTGCCTTACACGGGCACCAGACATGCTGTAACGCCCCAATTTTCAGGAATTCTGTGGATGTTGGCAAATTTTAAATTTTTGGTGTTCTGTCTGCTTGGCGTAGATTTAATCAGGTTAGTGGGCCTCTAGAAGGACCAAGCTTAAGTTAAAACTCGGTAATTTTAATTAGTTTTGATTCCATAGGAAGAAGGGGTTCTAGTTAATTGGGCTTTTAAGTATTAATTGGGTAAAAATTAAACACAAGGAAGCAGGTGGTAAAGTGGCATGTGACGCCACTGGGGAGGCTATAAAGGTGGCGTGTGGATGCTAGGGAGAACCAAGGTTCAAGTCACAATGAAAGCATATTAAGGGAATTATTTTTATGGTTGGAAAGGGTAAGTAATGGAACTCAAGTGAAAGACTGTCAGGAGGAGTTTAAATTGCTTAAGGGATTGAGTAAGGAGGGGATAAGGGAGAGGATTTAGGAGCTGATTAGGGAGAGTAGTATTGGCTGAATGGTGGACTCTTGGGGAGCAAGAGTTGGCTGACCAAAGGTTTTCTTAGGGGGCAAATTTCAGCTAGGTTAAATGCCAGGTATAAATTCGGCATTTAGGGGTAAGTGTGCCATTTTTTCTAACCATCTTTCCTCCTCCTCCTTTCTTTTCTTTTTCTCTCCATCTACTTTCTCCTCTTCTTTTCTCTTTAGCCGAATCCTTCTACCACTCTTCCCTACACCACTTCCTTACTATTATTTTTAAGCCTTATAGCCGAATATCACAAAAGCCAAAATCCCGAAGGTTCATATTGTCTGTGCCGAATTCTCATAGCAAAACCTACTGATCTTTCTTCATCCTTTTTGATCAATTCTTTCTTTTTTTGAACCCCAAACCTCAATCGACAAAGCCACTACAAGACCCTCACCTTTTCTTCACTGTTGCAAAAAGGCGAAAACGCATAGCCTTAGGGACATAGCCGAATTCTGAGATATCTAAAGGCTCGACTTTTGTTATCATTTGACGGGTTAGATCTGCATCAAAATTGAGTAGGAGTTAATTGGAATCATTGACCGAAGGAACCGGTGGTAAGTTTTCGAACCTAATCTTTATTTCAGGTTTTAGAAAAAGCCGAAACCCCCTAAAGGTTAGGGAGACTGTCGATTTGGGCTTGTAGCTCTAAGGGTTGTTATAATTGTTTTATTTTGGTAATAGTATGATCTAAAGGCTGCCGATTGAAGGCTTGGACAAGTGGAACGACTGGATCTAAACCTAGTCGCTAATTTCGGCAAAGGTAGGATCGCTAGTGCCTAAGGTGTTTTTGGCCTAATATGGTAAGGGGGTTAATATGTAGTTCGTTTTAATAGTTAGATTAACGTGTTAGTAATCCAATTATAGGCAGTTCGTGTGTGGATCTCATCAGCATATCGTCCAAACAGGTGTGTAACTGACACCTTTTCATAGCCTAGATCGGCAAAAGCCAAAAAGCCGTAATGCCAAAAATCCAGTATTTTGTGGACTTGCAAGTGTGCAAATGCTCGTGAGGTAAATCGATTAACGTTTTTTGTAAACTACAATGTTTAGACTACAGAGTGCATGATTTCTGTGCCTTCGATATTTTTGGGCTTTGTGGGCCAAAATTGGGATAGTAGGCCAACGGCCCCAATTCAGTAAGAACCCTCGGTAAGTGTTTCTGTTAGTACGTGAAAGGTGGGAATATGATTGAAAACCCTTAAAACTGATAAAATTAATGAAATACCTTTATAGGTGGATAATTTACAAATTTACCCTTAGGAGTAAAATTATTGATATACCCCTAGAGTTAAGGTTGACCTGAATGCATGTTTGACTATTATTATTTACTGCATGCCATGTTATTATTATCTTAGGCATGGGACTGGGATACTGATGGAGGAAGTACTAAAAGTGGCTTGTCCACGTACTGGAGGTTTTGCCTCAACTTACTAGTAACTAAGCAACAATGCTGCAACTGTGGAGTGTAAGGTTGGGTGGGTTGAGCTATTCCCCACATGGAGTGTAGGGCTGGTAGAGGTGGAGTTTAGCGGTTGGTTATAGGCTGGGTTGGGCTTGCATACACGAATATGTCTAATCTGTTCTGGAATGGGCCTCTAGGCCATACTGTTATCTGAAAATGGGGCTAAGGTCCAATTTATTGTATTCTGAAAAGGGCTTCGGCCCAATACCCACTGTTATCTGAATGGGCTTAGGCCCAATGGGCTTTAGCTGACTTGGGCTTTGGATGGGTTTTCCTTACACACTGAGTTTTCCAAACTCACCTCTTTCTCTTTCATCCTTGCAGGTGAGCCCTAGTTGGTGGACTTGGAGCTGGGCGGGATGCAGAGTGGCTACGAAGATTAATTTCTATTTTTTTTAAGTTTCGTATTTATTATTTTGACTATTTTTATTCTGATTTAAGTTGTAATAAGGTCACTCTTCTTATTATTTTTATTATTTTGGGTTATTAAATTGGTTAGCTCTAGGGCGCGATTTATAAAAGTTACTTATTTTCAAAATAACACGATAACCGAGCAAAGCTTCCGCAATGTAAACATTTTCAAAGGAAATGAATATTTTAAATAAAATTAAACTTAATTAATTATTCATGGACTAGTAACAGGCTTAAAGTGTGGCAATGGATGTGTGCATGTCTAGGATTGGATCCGTGAAGAGCTTGGTACTTAAGCAGTCCAACAGACTCACCTCCTCTTTTCTGGCTTCCTACCTGGTGCACAGCTTCCATTCACTTTAACTTAAAACAAAACGTTCTTCAAACCCTAAGAAAGATTTTTGGATAAAACATAACTTCTTTAGTAACATTCTCCATGTGACACGCTGAATTCGGCCGTAACGTTTAGGCCGAGTTTGGGGTGTTACATTTAGTGGTATCAGAGCCCGGTTGCAACAAATTGACTGTGGATCTGGTCCAAAAAGGTTTTCAAAACTTTGAGCCCAAAGAGGGTATTTTTGAAAAATCTGATTTTTGAAAACAAATTTTTCTTTTTGTTGAAAGGAGATAATTTCCAAACCTGTTTTCTTTAAACCAAAGGTGTGAGAAATGGATTTCAAAAAAGCCTCAATCTTTTGAGTTTGTCTGAAAACTGATGAGGTGGCACACTGAATCCCCGGCACCAAGTCTGTAAGTATCTTTTTGTTTTATATACTGAACTATACTATAGATAGTACTGAGCCTTAGAGATAGTATTATAGATAATGTAGCATTAAGGCTGCAAAACTGAGACTGTAGGGTAAACTAAGCCCTAGGGAACTGAGACAGTAGCTAAACTGCGGTCGCGCGAGAACAACTCTGAAACTTTATCATTCATAAGATATTTCGTAATAAGCAGTGGAAACGATAAACTAACAAACATAAAATTCGTAATCGATAAATCGATATGAGTACGAGAGCTACTCGGGGAAGAGGCCGTGGTCGAGGCCGAGGTAGTACTCAAGCTGGATCTTCGCCTTCTGAACACATACCAGCTGGAGTGGCACGACCACCACCGGTGGATGAAAATGGGTCGTATGATCGGGCCGCGGGGGACGATGCTCTGTCACAGGCCATGTGAAGAGTTTTGGAAAGGGTGGATGGAGCTAATGTCAGGCCCATGAGTAGGGGGTCCATTTCTGAGCGACTCCGGGCCAACAGAGTGGAGGTTTTTAGGGGTATATCTGGAGTAGCCCTAAATGTGGCTGAGTACTGGCTGGAAGCCACGGAGCGGATTATGGATGACCTAGACTGCTCAGTGGAATAAAAGTTAAAAGGGGCAGTGTCATTACTACGAGACGAGGCGTATCAATGGTGGATCACTGTGAGAGAGGGTACCCTAGCTGAGTGGGTAACTTGGGAGTTGTTCAAGCAGTCCTTCAAGGCGAAATATGTCAGAGCTAGCTATGTGGATGCACGAAGAAAGGAATTCCCAAACCTGACCCAAGGTAGTAAGACCGTTGCTGAATATCAGGCAGAGTTTCTGCGATTGAGCCGGTATGCTAGTGTCATTGTCTCCACCGAATATGAGCGTAGTGTTCGTTTTGAGGATGGCCTCAAGGATGACCTAAGGGTGCTCATAGCTCCGCAGAGAGAGCGCGATTTTGCTGCACTGGTAGAGAAGGCTAAGATAGCTGAAGAGGTGAAGCAAGCTGAATGAAAGAATCGGGACAGGGATCAAAATCGATTCAGGAGGGATACTGGACCAGCTGGTGCTACAAACCAAAATGTTAAGAGAGTTAGGATGGAGAAACCAGCTCGAGTAGTTTCGGTGAACACAGTTAGACCACAAGCTTGTGAAGATTATGGTAGATGCATCTGGGGAAATGCTGAAAGCGTTCTGGGGCTTGTCTTCATTGTGGATCAAAGGAACATAGGATCAGGGATTGTCCTAGGAGGCCAGCTCAGACTCAAGTGGCTGAACAAGGGGCTGTGCAACCTGTCCAACCAGCGCGAGGTAGACCGCCGCCTCCGAGAGGTCGTGGACAAGGTCGCGGTCGCAATGGCCGTGGACGTGGGGCACCTGGCAGAGGTTCTGTTAATGCTGAGGCTTGTCAGCCAGCTTTGGTATATGCTGCTCATCACCGCGAGGAGGGTGACGCACCTGATGTCATTAACTGGTACGTTTTTGATCTCTAGCGTACCTTATACTGCTCTGATAGATGTGGGGTCAACTCATTCGTATGTTGCATATGACATTTTTAGGGCATTGGGTGTTCACTTTGAGGAGACTGTGTGTGGGGTAACTGTGATAAGTCCTTTAGGTCACTCAGTTAAAGTAGAGAAACTCTTTAGGGAGGTGCCTTTAGGGACTCAAGGTAGGATTTTCTATGGAAACTTGATCGAGTTACCATTCGGAGAATTCGATTTCATCCTAGGGATGGATTGGTTGACCAAGCATAGGGCAATGCTAGATTGTGCAGCTAAGAGGATGGTGTTAAGGACTGTTGAGGATGAAGAGGTAATGATTATTGGAGAACGAAGAGATTACTTGTCCAATGTGGTATCAGCTTTGAGGGCTGAGAAATTGATGCGTAAAGGATGTGAGGCATATTTGGATTTTGTAAGCCAAGTTAAAATTGAGGATCTGACTGTGGAGACTGTCAGAACTGATAGGGAATTCTGGGATGTTTTCCTAGAAGAGCTTCCTAGATTACCTCCGAATCGAGAAGTTGAATTTGGAATCGATTTGCTGCCTGGAACAACTTCAGTATCCATTGCACCCTATAGGATGGCAACGAAGGAGTTAGTGGAGCTGAAAGCTCAAATCCAAGAGTTGTTGGATAGAGGTTTCATTAGACCTAGTGTGTCTCCATGGGGAGCACCGGTCCTGTTTGTGAAGAAAAAGGACAGGACGATGCGCATGTGCATCAATTATCGCCAGTTGAATAAACTGACGATAAAGAACAAATACCTACTGCCAAGAATTGATGATTTATTTGACCAACTCAGAGGAGCTTCGGTATTTTCCAAGATTTACCTTCGATCTGGATACCATCAGCTAAGGGTAAAGGAAGTGGATATTCATAAGACAACATTCAGAACTCGATATGGTCATTATGAGTTCCTGGTTATGCCGTTTGGGTTGACGAACGCACCTGTCGCTTTCATGGATTTGATGAATCGAGTATTCCAACCTTACTTGGACCGATTTTTAGTAGTTTTCATTGATGATATTTTGGTATATTCGGAAACCGAGGAGAAACATGAGGAGCATCTACGTATTGTGCTGCAAGTACTGAGAGAGAAGCAACTGTATGCGAAGTTTAGTAAGTGTGAATTCTGGTTGTGAGAAGTGGCTTTTCTAGGTCATGTGGTTTCTGCTGAAGGAATTAGAGTGGATCCTCGAAAAATTGAGGCAATTCTAGGATGGAAACCACCAAAGTCAATATCGAAAATTCAGAGTTTTCTGGGTTTGGCAGGCTATTACTGAAGGTTCGTAGAGGGATTTTCTCTGATTGCTGCACCATTGACGAAACTCTTAAGGAAAGGGGTAGAATTTGTCTGTACTGAGAAACATCAAAAAGCTTTTGACCTTTTGAAAAAGGTATTGACTGAAGCGCCAGTGTTGATTCAACCGGGGTCTGAAAGGACTTCACTGTGTACAGCGATACATTGCATGTGGGGTTAGGATATGTACTGATGCAAGAGGGTAATGTGGTCACTTATGCTTCACGACAGCTTAAGCCTCATGAAGCGAACTAACCTACGCACGATTTAGAGCTAGCAGCAGTGATCTTCGCGTTGAAAATCTGGAGACATTACTTATATGGAGAAAAGTGTATCATATACATAGACCATAAGAGCCTAAAGTATCTGTTGACTCAGAAGGAGTTAAACCTTAGGCAACGAAGATGGGTAGAGTTGCTTAAGGATTACAACTGTTCGATTGAGTACCACCCAGGTAAGGCTAACGTGGTGGCTGATGCGTTGAGTCGAAGGGTTGTTACTGATTTAAGAGCCTTGTTTGCACGTTCGAGTCTGTTCGATGATGGAAGTTTATTGGCAGAATTGCAAGTGAGGCCTACTTAGACTGAGCAGATTAAAGAAAAATAGTTGAAGGATGATTCGTTAGTTCTTCGGTTTCGGCAAGTTGAGAATGGTGAGAATGAGGACTTTGGACTGAACACTGATAGAGTTCTGTGCTTTTGTGGAAGAGTTTGTATTCCGAAAGACCCTGAATTGAGGCGGTTAATTTTAAAGGAGGCTCATGGTGGACCCTGTGCCATGCATCCTGGAGGGAATAAGTTATATCGAGATCTACGAGAGGTGTACTAGTGGCCTAGACTGAAACGGGAGGTGAATGAATTTGTTGGGAAATGTCTGATGTGCCAGCAAGTTAAGGCCGAACACCAATTTCCTTCTGGATTACTGCAACCGGTGAAAATTCCACTATGGAAGTGGGAGAGAGTAACTATGGACTTTGTGAGTGGGCTACCATTGACACCCACCAAGAAAGATTCTATGTGGGTAGTTGTGGATAGGTTAACAAAATCTGCACATTTCATATCAGTTCGTACTGATTACTCACTGCAAAAATTGGCCAGGTTGTATGTGCCAGAGATAGTGCGACTGCATGGAGTGCCAGTGTCTATTATTTCTAATCGAGACCCTAGGTTTACATCTCGATTCTGGCAGAAGTTGCAGGAGGCACTGGGTACACGATTGGATTTCAGTACTGCTTTTCATCCTCAGACGGATGGACAGTTGGAAAGGGTTATTCAAATTTTGGAGAATATGTTAAGAGGTTGTATCATCGATTTTCATGGTAGTTGGGAGGACTACTTGCCATTGGTGGAGTTTGCATACAACAACATCTACCAAACAAGTATTCAGATGGCTCCATATGAGGCACTTTATGGGCAGAGATGTCGTACGCCTACATGTTGGACGGAGTTGGGTGAACGACAAGTGCTTGGACCGGAGTTAGTGGCAGATACTGAAAGTAAGGTTAAGTTTATAAGAGATTGATTAAAGGAGGCATCTAATAGACAGAAGTCGTATGTGGATCTAAAGCTCAAAGAGATTGAGTTCGCTGTTGGGGATATGGTTTTCTTGAAGGTTTCACCTTGGAAGAAGATCTTGACGTTCGGCAAGAAAGGCAAATTGAGTCCGCGGTTTATAGGGCCTTATCGGGTTCTTAAATGGGTAGGGCCAGTAGCGTATCAGTTAGAGTTACCACCGGAGTTGGATAGAATCCATGACGTCTTTCATGTGTCTATGTTGAGGCGATATCGATCGGATCCTTCACATGTTGTGCTAGTGGAGGAGATTGAAGTAAAGACTGATTTGACATTTGAGGAAGAGCTTGTGTAAATTGTGGATAGAGAGGTTAAAGTTCTAAGAAGGAAGTCGGTTCCGTTGGTAAAAGTACTGTGGCGTAATCATGGAAGGGAAGAGGCTACTTGGGAGTCCGAAGAGACTATACGTCAACAATACCCTCAATTATTTGGATCAGGTAAATTTCGAGGCTGAAATTTCTTTAAGGGGGTAGAGTTGTAACGCCCCAATTTTCGGGAATTATGTGGATGTTGGCAAATTTTAAATTTTTGGTGTTCTGTCTGCTTAGCATAGATTTAATCAGGTTAGTGGGCCTCTAGAAGGACCAAGCTTAAGTTAAAACCTGGTAATTTTAATTAGTTTTGATTCCATAGGAAGAAGTGGTTCTAGTTAATTGGGCTTTTAAGTATTAATTGGGTAAAAATTAAACACAAGGAAGCAGGTGGCAAAGTGGCATGTGACGCCACTGGGGAGGCTATAAAGGTGGCGTGTGGATGCTAGGGAGAACCAAGGTTCAAGTCACAATGAAAGCATATTAAGGGAATTATTTTTATGGTTGGAAAGGGTAAGTAATGGAACTCAAGTGAAAGACTGTCAGGAGGAGTTTAAATTGCTTAAGGGATTGAGTAAGGAGGGGATAAGGGAGAGGATTTAGGAGCTGATTAGGGAGAGTAGTATTGGCTGAATGGTGGACTCTTGGGGAGCAAGAGTTGGCCGACCAAAGGTTTTCTTAGGGGGCAAATTTCGGCTAGGTTAAATGCCAGGTATAAATTCGGCATTTAGGGGTAAGTGTGCCGTTTTTTCTAACCATCTTTCCTCCTCCTCCTTTCTTTTCTTTTTCTCTCCATCTACCTTCTCCTCTTCTTTTCTCTTTAGCCGAATCCTTCTACCACTCTTCCCTACACCACTTCCTTACTATTATTTTTAAGCCTTATAGCCGAATATCACAAAAGCCAAAATCCCGAAGGTTCATATTGTCTGTGCCGAATTCTCATAGCAAAACCTACTGAACTTTCTTCATCCTTTTTGATCAATTCTTTCTTTTTCTGAACCCCAAACCTCAATCGACAAAGCCACTACAAAACCCTCACCTTTTCTTCACTGTTGCAAAAAGCCGAAAATGCATAGCCTTAGGGACATAGCCGAATTTTGAGATCTCTAAGGGCTCAACTTTTGTTATCATTTGAGGGGTTAGATCTGCATCAGAATCGAGTAGAAGTTAATTGGAATCATTGACCGAAGGAACTGGTGGTAAGTTTCGAACCTAATCTTTATTTTAGGTTTTAGAAAAGGCTGAAACCCCCTAAAGGTTAGGGAGGCTGCTGATTGAAGGCTTGGACAAGTGGAACGACTGGATCTAAACCTAGTCGCTAATTTCGGCAAAGGTAGGATCGCTAGTGCCTAAGGTGTTTTTGGCCGAATATGGTAAGGAGGTTAATATGTAGTTCATTTTAATAGTTAGATTAACGTGTTAGTAATCCAATTGTAGGCAGTTTGTGTGTGGATCTCGTCAGCATATCGTCCAAATAGGTGTGTAACTGAACCCTTTCATAGTCTAGATCGGCAAAAGTTGAAAAGCCGAAATGCCGAAAAATCGGTAATTTGTGGACTTACGAGTGTGCGAATGCTCGTGAGGTAAATCGATTAACGTTTTTGGTAAACTATAATGTTTAGACTGCAGAGTGCATGATTTCTGTGCCTTCGATATTTTTGGGCTTTATGGGCCAAAATTTGGATAGTGGGCCAATGGGCCCAATTTGGTAAGAACCCTCGGTAAGTGTTTCTGTTAGTACGTGAAAGGTGGGTATATGCATGAAAACCCTTAAAACTGATAAAATTACTGAAATACTTTTATAGGTGGACAATTCTGATTTACCCCTAGGAGTAAAATTACCGATATACCCCTAGGGTTAAGGTTGACTGAATGCATGTTTGATTGTTATTATTTCTTGCATGCCATGTTATTATTATCGATGCATGGGATGGGATCTTGATGGAGGAAGTACTAAAAGTGGCTTGTCCACGTAATGGAGGCTTTGCCTCAACTTACTGATAACTGAGCAGCAATGCTGCAACTATGGAATGTAGGGCTGGTACGGGTGGAGTATAGCGGTTGGTTATAGGCTGGGTTGGGCTTGCATACACGAATATGTCTGATCTGTTCTGAAATGGGCCTCTGGGCCATACTGTTATCTGAAAATGGGGCTAAGGTCCTGTTTATTGTATTTTGAAAAGGGCTTCGGCCCAATACCCACTGTTATCTAAATGGGCTTAGGCCCAATGGGTTTTAGCTGACTTGGGCTTTGGATGGGTTTTCCTTACACACTGAGTTTTCCAAACTCACCCCTTTCTCTTCCATCCTTGCAGGTGAGCCCTAGTTGGTGGACTTGGAGCTGGGCGGGGTTCAGAGTGGCCACGAAGATTAATTTCTGTTTTTTTTAAGTTTCGCATTTATTATTTTGACTATTTTTATTCTGGTTTAAGTTGTAATAAGGCCGCTCTTCTTATTATTTTTATTATTTTGGGTTATTAAATTGGCTACCTCTAGGGCGCGGTTTATAAAAGTTACTTATTTTTAAAATAACATGATAACCGAGCAAAGCTTCTGCAATGTAAACGTTTTCAAAGGAAATGAATATTTTAAATAGAATTAAACTTAATTAATTATTCGTGGACTAGTAACAGGCTTAAAGTGTGGCAATGGATGTGTGCATGTCTAGGATTGGATCCGTGAAGAGCTTGGTGCTTAAGCAGTCCAACAGACTCACCTCCTCTTTTCTGGCTTCCTACCTGGTGCACAACTTCCATTCACTTTAACTTAAAACAAAACATTCTTTAAACCTTAAGAAAGATTTTTGGATAAAACATAACTTCTTTAGTAACATTCTCCATGTGACACGCTGAATTCGGCCGTAACGTCTGGGCTGGGTTTGGGGTGTTACACATGCCCATGAGGTCCAACCGTGCCAAAACAGAGTAAAGATACTGACTTTTAGACATGGCCAACAGACACGGCTGTGTGCTATGGCCGTGTGATACTTAGCTGGTTATTGACTTAAGCCTACGGCCATATGACATGCCCGTGTGTCTTAACCGTGTGATCTTAAGAGGTTATTGCTTTGCATACATGGCCACAAGGCACGCCCGTGCTCCCTGACCGTGTGGCACAATGCAGGCTTGGTTTAAGCCAACTTGCCACCCCTTTTTGGGCCATTCCTACAAGTAATATTAAATAACATTTATACCAAGATTTTCAGCCAATACTATGCTCAAGACATGCTTCATTATAACTAAATCATCATCATTCAATAACCTATTCAACTCCATACCAAAACACATTGAAAATCTTATTACAACAACATGCCAAAATGCTCATTTTTCAAAGCTCACTTATGGCGCCTTCTAACTCATGCTTAAACTTACTAATTTCTCAACTTGGCATAACATTTTTACATATGAAAGCTTAAATACATAGACATTCTAGCCTATACATGCCATACTTAAAAATATTTACACTTTCAAAAGTACCAAAATGAGTTCGATAGTATGGTGACAATCCTCGACTATCCCCGAGCCTTCAGTAGCTACCATTACTATAAAATAGAGAGAAATTGTAATGGCCTAAATTCAAGGTTATCGAAACAATGGTTTCGTAACCATAGATCCGATTTAAAGAGAAATTTATTTCAATATTTTTGCTTGAAAATTGATATGATAGGAAAATCGTATGAAAATTTTGATAGAAAATTTTTTTCGATTTAGTGATTAGATAGAAAAAGAAATAATTGAAGAAATTGGGTAAAAACAAGGTATCGAGACCTCTATCTCATAAAACCGAGTCAAAAATAATTTTATAAATATTTATTAAATGTTATTAATGTGGTATTAAAATTTCGTTAGGAAATTTTAATGTTTGGGTAGTCAATTAAATGAAAAGGACTAAATTGTAATAGGTGTAAAAGTTGCTAGAATGATTAAATAGCTTAAGAGTCTAATGAGAAAGGATTTAAATGGCAATTAGACCCAAAAGTTATTTGGGCTGGACGGCAAGGGTATGAAATCAGTAGAAAAATTGATAAATTAAGGGTAAAATTGGAATATTGCAAAATTAACTAAATAAAGCTAGGACTAAATAGAAAATATCTTGATTTCTCTTCATTTCTCTTCAATTCCAGCAGCTAAAAATGCCATAGGAGGGTTCTATAAGCTGGTATTTCATAATTTTTGCACCAAGTGAGTTAATCCTTGCCTTTTTCTTGTAATTTTTGTGTTTCTAAGACTTTTACAACTAGGTCCTACTATTAAATTCATTAGTTTTTGATTTCATGGATGAAATTGAAAGTCACCATGGTTGAGTGCTGTAAGTTTATGATGAAATAGAATTAAATTAAAGCTTTAATTTGTTTATGAGATGATTTTATTAGGTAATTGCAATAGAAATTGATTTTTAGGACCTAATTGTGAAAACACTTGGAATTAAAGTCTATTGCTGAAATTCTGATTCCTAAAGGTTGTAAACTAGTTTAAGGTGATAGAATAAAATTTTAATTGAGAAAAATCAACTCAATTGAGAGGCTAATTGAGTAGGGACGAAATTATCATTTATTAAAAGCTTAGGGGAAAAATGGTAATAAACAGCTTGCACAAAAACAGTTTGGACAGCAGCAGTACACTAACTTTGAAAAATCACCATAAATTGTAGAAATCGAATTAGAAAATGAAAAAAATATGGCATGAAAGATTATTGAGTCTAGTTTCTCATAAAAGAAATAGTGTAAGAAATGGATTTGTAAATTTTGATATATAATGAATTTTGTGAGACAAGGTCAGAATGAATTCGGGTTCCCCTGTTCTGACTTTGAAAAATCATAAAAAATTGAAGAAAAACAATTAAGGGCTTAAATTTATATGTATAGAATCCTTAATGAGTCTATGTTTAATAAACACAAACTATAACATTATTTTAATTCTGTATGAAGAGATAATTAATTTTTAGTGAAGAAGGGTCAGAACTGTCAACAGCAGAACAGGGGTAAATTTAAAGAATAAACTGTACTTATTGGCTAAACCAAAAATTCTTAAAATTTTATGGTAAAAATATATTTGAGTCTAGTTTTATAAAAAATTATCGGATCCTAAGTTGGAGTTCCGTAGCTCAAGTTATAAATAATTTAGTGACTATGACTCAAGTAGACAGCTTTGAATGAACTATAAATAATAGTTGAATTATAGAGAATGTTGCATATGAACATGAAATGTATTAAATTGATAATTAAGTTTATTTATTTAGATCCGGAAGATTCAAATACGAAGCTAGATCGAGGAAAGGAAAAAGTTCGGGATTAGTAGATTTTTATTGTTTACAAACAAGTATCAAGATAAGTTCATGTAACTTGAATTATATTCTTAAATGCTTGAGATTGTATGTATTTATGTGAATATGATTTGAATGTTCATTGTATGAAAATTTATGAAACATTGATATATTTGATAAAAGGAGAAGAAATCTCGGTTGAATGAAAGGAAAATTCAATAGATCTCTGAAAAGGAATTGACGGTAAAAAGGATCTAGCCTGGACGGGTGATCCTATCCTGATATAACCCTCCCGAAGAATATGTGTAAAATGGATTTAGCCCAGACGGGTAATTCAAATTAGGGTCTGAATTTATCTGGTGGTAATTCAGATCCAAGCTCATTAGAGTAATTGTCGCTGAGGATTTAGCTCGGTGGTAATCCCCATTGCAAGGTTGAGGTTCATGGAGTGTGCTCTCGAAATGGAAATGTGCACACATGAATATGAATTGACGGACCCGGAATTGTACAATAAATGTGTACCTCTGAAAATCCATCGAAATTCCGATAAATTCAACGGGATAAATATGGAAAAATAACAAGGAAATGGAAATCATGGTATTGACGAGCTCATCAATCATGGTATATATTATTGATACATGGAAATTATTGTACTAACTTGAATGTTGAGTTTGTGCATGTTAGGGTAATAATGCATTGAATGGATATATGAATGTTTATTATATTGTATTGAAAATATTAGGTAAGTATAATTCTTGTTACATGAGCTTACTAAGCACAAAGTGCTTACCTCGTTTCCTTTTTCCCTGTTTTGTAGTGTTAAGAGCTCGGAGGTCGGATTTGGTTGGAGACACATCACACTATCAACCTCAGGATTTCGGTATATAAAGAAACTTTATTTTGGAAATCAATGGCATGTATAAGCTAACAAAGTAAATGTTAACGTGAAATGAATGTAAAGTTAGCCATTAGTATGGTTAACAGACCTGGTTTTAGATATGTGATGACGTTATCTTATAAATATGCATGAATTTATCTTGAAAATATGTTGAATTGATTTGGTTGATGTGGATTGGTCTCGATTTAATATTGCAGGGAAGGTTAGATATTTATAAAGGGGCTATATTGAATATAAAAAAAAATTTAATTTGTAAACTCCGGTAATGCCTCGTACCCTATTTCGACAATGAATACGGGTAGGGGTATTACATTTATTGGTATCAGAGCTACGGTTTAGCCAGTTCTAGGACCGATGTAGCAAATACTGGATTAGCTATACATGCCATTTAAATTATTATTGATAGTGTGATATCTCCTGACCATTTAAAATATGTTTTTCTTATAGTAATGTCATCCGACCGAGCTCAATCTGAGGAAGCTGGGAGTCATGCTCCGGCTTCAGTATAAAGAGAAGAAACTAGCAGTAGAAGGCTCGAGACAGAGGGTCGAGGGGAGGAGGCAAAAACAGCCTTCTTTCAAATGATGAATGAATGGTTTAATCAATACTTAAGAACTAACCCTATAGTGCAGCAAGTTCAAGCTTCCCCTCCTGCTCCTTCACCGATTCCCGAGATCCCACAAGGTACAGGAACTGAATCTTTCAGAAAAGGGAAAGCTCCAGTAGATAAAATTCAAAAATATGGGGCGAAGAATTTCGAGCAGCAGTTGATGATGATTCTGAATGAGCTGAATTCTGGTTAAAAAACACTACTCGGGTTCTAGAGGAATTGTCTTGTACACCAGAAGAATGTCTGAAATGTGTCGTCTCACTGCTAAAAGACACAGCTTACCATTGGTGAATACTAAAGCTTCAGTTGTTCTGAAAGAAGAAATTACATGGGAATTCTTTCAGATCGAGTTTAGAAAAAAAATATATCAGCCAGAGGTTTCTCGATCAAAAAAGAAAAGAATTTCTTGAGTTGAAACAGGGTAACTGATCAGTATCTGAAAATGAAAGAGAATTTGTTCGATTGAGTAAATATGCTCGAGAATGGGTACAATCAGAAGCTAAAATGTGCAAACGATTCGAAGAAGGGTTAAATGAAGACATTAAACTACTGATCGGAATTCTTGAAATTCGAGAGTTTGCTACATTGGCAGAGAAAGCTTATAAAGCAGAAGAATTTAGCAAAGAAAAGAAACAGGCTGAGAGGGAAGCTCAAATTTTTAGTAAAAGACCGATGGGAAAATCCCAGTTTTCTACTTCAAAGAAATTGAAGAAGTATCAAGATCGTTCTACTTCAGCCATTGGGTATTTGGGCAAAGAGCGAGGTTCTCAACGCACTAATCCAAGGCCTTCTACTCCTCAGTGACCAGTGTTGGTAGTGTTGGCACTCCTAAACCGAGATGCCAGTACTATAATAAAGCTCATTTTGGTGAATGTCGATTAAAGAGCGGGGCTTGTTACTGATGTGGTTCTTTTGACCATTTCTTCAGAGATTGTCCAGGAAGGGGTGAAAAAGAAGCTGAACAGATATCGAAGCTGAGTAATCCAGTTTCGAGAGGTAGACCACCTTGACCATCCGGTAATGTCAGTGGTAGTCGAGGAGATACAAAAGATACTACAGGTAGGCTTGAGGCACGAGCACCTGCTAGGACATATGCCATTCGTGCCAGAGAAGATGCCTCAGCACCTGATGTTATTACTGGTACATTTTCTTTACTTGATACTGATATTACTGCATTGATTGATCCTGGTTCTACGCATTTATATATATGTGTTAAACTTGCAATTATTAAAAATTTATCTGTTGAACCTACTGAATTTGTGGTTAAAGTCTCGAACCCCCTGGGCCAGTCTGTGTTGGTGGATAAAATTTGTAAAAATTGTCCAATAATAGTAAGAGGTTATTGTTTCTCGGCTGATTTGATGTTACTACCATTTGATGAATTTGACGTGATATTGGGCATGGATTGGTTAACCCAGCATGATGCGGTAGTAAATTGTAGACAAAAATGTATTGTGCTAAAATGTCAGAATGGTGAGTTGCTCTGGGTTAAATCTGATCAGACAGAGGGGTTATCTGATATGATTTTGATAATGGCAGCACAAAGGTATGTTAAAAAAGGGTATGATGCTTACTTGGCTTATGTACTTGACACTAAAGTATCTGAGTCAAAAATACAGGCAGTTCCAGTGGTATGTGAATTTTCCGATGTGTTTCCAGAGGAACTGCCAGGATTGCTGTGACAGCCTTAAAACGACCTTAGTCGGAATGTGGTTTCGGGACCACAAAACCGAGGCATAAAAATAATTTAATATTTATTTTATTGCCTATAATATGTGTTAACTCATGTGTGACATTTTTGATGCTTTAATTTAGAGTTATAAATGTGAATTTCACTAGAAAGGACCTAGTAGAAAACTTTGAAAGTATGATGGGGGAATGTGTGATGACTAATTAAAGCATGCATGCAAAACAATGGCCTTGCATGTCAAATACCCCTCTTTTTACAAGTGATGGCCGGCCATGACAAGGGAGTATGGGCTAAACATGTCATGAAACATGTTTTGTTGGTGCATTAGGGAGAAACAATAAACAAATAAGTATGGGTAATAAAGAAAGAAAAAAAAATGTGTGTGTGAGTGAACCCCCCCCCATTGCCGTGCATGGAAGAAAAGAAAAGAAAAAAATTTTGCTCATCCATTTTTTCTCTCTTGACCGAAAATAGTAGAGGAAGGAAGGAATTTTGCTTCATGTTTGGTTTGGAAGAGGATTAGGAAGAGGTTTGGCTATACTTGCATCAAGATTAAGGTATGTTTGAGGTTGTGCCATGAGATTCATGCATGTTTTTAGTTGCTAGCTTGATGTTCTTGTTAGCCCATGGTTCAAATCCTTGCTATGTCATGGGAATGACATTCGGCCAAGGTGGATGTGGTGTTAATGCCATTGCATGCTAAATATCAAGCTTGATAATGATACATGTGATGGGGGGGTTGAGGACTCTTAGATTTTCTTTTAGCACCTTTGAATGAGATACTAAGTTCTTTGTTTAACCATGACCAATTTGAAGCGGTATGGTGTTGTGGTGTATTCGCCATGGTATATCCATAAGTATGATTCATGCATGTTGCATGGTAAGTAAGATTTAAGCTTTGGATATGTGTATATATTTGGATATAAGCCACTTGAGAATCGGCCCTTGCACCTACATGAATATATGTTTGCACATGATGTATTGGTATGACATATATACTATTTCAAGTGTATATTTGCTTGTGATGATGTTTGGTTATGAAGTTAATGAGAGATGTGTATTGAGCTACGATATGTAATGCGTTAGTTAGTAAAATGTATGCTGTTTTGTGTGGTATTAAGTGTATAATTGGCCTCAACATGGACATGCATATTCGCCACATGAAGGGAAATTGGTGTGCATGCATTCGGTTAGAGGCAAGCATATTGATGCCTATTCTTGGCTTAGAAAATTCAGCTAAGAGGAATATTAACTAATGTGTTGAGTTCGATTCATGATTTCGTACATATGCGACTTTAATGCCTAATGAGTATATATATTGACTAAGTACCTTGAATTCCTCTTCGATGCTCAAATGATTAAATCGATTTATTTGTTAAATTAAGCTCAAGAGCAAAGGGAACTAGATCCGACAAAGGGAAGGAAAAAGTGGTCGAATAGCCATTGAAATCGTTCGACGACATCCTAGGTAAGTCTTGATAATGACCCTACTTGAATTATATTGAAATCATGCTCCTTGTGTGTGTGGCTATTGAGCCGAAATTGTAAAGGTTTGATAAATATTCTTGTGTTTGAGCCTTAGTAACGAAAATGAATTATGGATGTGTCGTGAATATTGATATATGTGTAAATGAACATTGGAATGATATCGGGCTAAGTCCCGAAGGCAATTGTGCTAGTAATTATATCCGGCTAAGACCAAGGCATTCGTATGAAGTTGTTATATCGGGCTAAGACCGAAGGCATTTGTGCAAGTTACCAAATCCGGGTTAAGACCCGAAGGCAATTGTGCGAGTCACTATAACCGGGCTTTGTCCCGAAGGCATTTGAGCGAGTCATTATATCCGGTTAAATTCCGAAGGTACGTGATTCGAGAATAAGCGATCTTGCTGTAAAATTTCAGTTAATACGCTTGAAAAATTCCAGCAATGAGGTATGTTCATATGAGCTTGAATTAGTTGATTCCCTTCGAATAATATTCGCTCAGTCGAGTAATGAGTTTCCGGTATTTGACTAAGGTGATCCCTTATGTATGAACATAAGGGTTGGAATGTGAAATGAGTATGATATTGAGAATTTGTGCATATGAAACTATCCGTTAGCTTTATGAATGCTAAGCTTTTGTTGTGCTGGAATTTCTTGCTCAAACTTACTAAGCATAAATTGCTTACTCTGTTTTCTCTGTTTCTCTGTTTTATAGATTTTGCTCGTTAGTTATCGGATTCGGGATCATTGAAGTCGAAGTCATCCACACTATCAAAGCCTCCATTTTGGTATAATTTTGGTTGAACTTTGAAATGGCATGTATAGGACTACCCTTTTGTTGAAGGTCATGTACCTTTCGGTTTTGTGTAAACTTGGATAGCCATGCGAAAATGGCTTATATCGTTTTTAGTATAGTACTATAATCGTTTGTATGTCGATCATTATGAGGTATGGAATTGTTTTGAAACGATTAGCCATTGGAATGGTTAATCATGATCACACTTTGTGCTATGTATGCAAAAAGGGGCAATTGAATCATGGAAATCATGAAATAGGTAAAGCCTACCTTAAAGACAGATGCTGACTGCAGCAGTGATGTGGATGTGAAAAATCACTAAAAATAGTAGGAATGGTATTAAATAGTGAATAAATTATGTAAATGAACCTTGATGAGTCTACATTCATATGGAAGAAACGAAACAGTCATAGGAGTTACATGTTAAGAGATATTAAAGTTCTCGTGAAACAGGGCCAGAACGGTTTCTGGATCCCCTGTTCGGACTTTGGAAATTCATTGTAAATTAACCAGATATAATTAGGAGTCATGCCATATATGTATAGATTCCTATATGAGTCTAGTTTCTATAGAAAGAAACGACATCAGTATTGAAGCCCTGTACAAGGAGATATTCAATTCGTAACGCACAAAGGTCAGTGTAGTCGAACCCTGGGATAGGGGAGACTTTAACTAATAAACTGTACTAATTGGCTTGACCAAAAATTCTAGAAAAAAATCTGTAGATGGACATATGAGTCTAGTTTCAGGAAAAAATTACAAAACTAATTTTCGAGCTTTGAAACTCAAGATATGATTTTTAAGGCGACAGTGATGCAGTAACCAGCTTGTCTGGAAAATTCTAAATGGACTGTGAAAATAGTTAAGTCTGTGTGCACCTTGTGTTCGATTCCGGTAACGGACTCGGGTACGGGGTGTTACAATTGCCATCAGAAAGAGAAGTGGAATTTTCTATAGATTTGATTCTGGGAACTACTCTGATCTCAATAGCTCCATATCGTATGGCTCCTACAGAATTAAAGGAGTTAAAGACACAGTTGCAAGAACTTGTTGACAGGGGTTCTGTCCGACCGAGTCATTTACCTTGGGGTGCTCCGGTTCTGTTTGTGAAAAAGAAAGATGGGTATTTGAGATTGTGTATCGACTAGCGGTAGCTTAATAAAGTAACCATAAAGAATAAGTACTCGTTACCCCGAATTGATGATTTATTTGATCAGCTGAAAGGTGCTACTATGTTTTCAAAGATTGATCTTCGATCAGGTTATTATCAGTTACAGGTAAAGGAGTCAGATGTGCCAAAAACAGCCTTTAGAACCAGGTACGGGCATTATGACTTTCTAGTTATGCCGTTTGGGCTAACTAATGCACCTGCAGTATTCATGGATTTGATGAACCGGATATTCAGACTGTACTTAGACAGATTTGTAGTAGTATTCATTGATGATATTTTGGTTTATTCTCGGGATGAAGAAGAACATGCAGAACATTTGAGAATTGTGTTGCAAATTCTACGAGAGAAGTAGTTATATGCTAAATTCAGTAAATGTGAATTTTGGCTTCGAAAAGTGGGTTTTCTTGGACACATTGTATCTGCCGAAGGCATCAGGGTAGATCCAAGTAAAATATCAGCTATTGTCAATTGGAATCCACCGAAGAATGTATCTGAAGTTAGAAGTTTCTTAGGTTTAGCTGGTTATTATCGGAGATTTGTACAGGGATTCTCTATGATAGCTTCTCCAATGACTCGATTATCGCAGAAAGATGTAAAGTTCGAGTGGACTGATGAATGTCAACAAAGTTTCAACCAATTGAAAGACCTATTAACGAAAGCACTGTATTAGTGCAACTGAATCGTAAGGAATTTGTTATTACTGATGATGCCTCATGAAATGGTTTAGGTTGTGTTTTGATGCAAGAAGGTAAAGTAATAGCCTATGCTTCAAGACAACTTAAACCACATGAAAGAAATTACCCAGTACATGATCTTGAATTAGCTGCTATTGTATTTGCGCTAAAATTATGGCGGCATTACTTGTACGCTGAGAAATGTCATATTTATACTGATCATAAAAGCTTGAAATATTTGATGACACAGAAAGATTTGAATTTGAGACAGCACAGGTGGCTTGAACTGATAAAGGACTATGATTTGATTATTGATTACCATCTGGGTAAGGCTAATATTGTAGCTGATGCTTTGAGCCAGAAATCTCTATTTACTTTACGAGCTATGAATACCCGATTATCATTGACTGATGATGGTTCAATCCTAGCAGAATTAATAGCTAAACTGACATTTTTACAGCAAATATGTGAAGCTCAGAAGAATGATGAGAAGTTACAAGTTAAATGGGCACAATGTGAGTCAGGTAATGATTCTGAATTTCAGATTGGTTCTGATGGTTGTTTATTATTCAGAGGTAGGGTATGTGTACCTCAGAATTCAGAGCTCATACAGAAGATTCTACGCGAGGCTCACAGCGGTATTATGTCTGTACATCCGGGGAGTAATAAAATGTATAATGATTTGAAAAAGATGTACTTGTGGTCGGGAATGATATGTGATATCTCTGAGTTTGTACCAAGGTGTTTAATATGTCAACAAGTTAAAGCTGAACATCAGGTACCTTCGGGGTTACTTCAGCCAATTACTATACCAGAATGGAAATGGGAAATAATCACTATGGATTTTGTATCGGGGCTACCTTTGTCTCTGAGGAAAAAAGATGCTATTTGGGTGATTGTTGACCGATTAACAAAGTCAGCTCACTTTATTCCGGTACGTATGGATCATTCTTTAGATAAACTAGCTGAACTGTACATATCTGAGATTGTCAGGCTACATGGAGTGCTTGTCTCCATTATATCAGATAGAGATCCCCGATTTACGTCTCATTTCTGGGACAAATTGCAAGAAGCCTTGGGTACTCAGTTGTATTTTAGCACTGCATTTCATCCTTAGACAGATGGTCGATCTGAGCGTGTAATTCAAGTATTGGAAGATATGCTCCGATGTTGTATACTAGAGTTTGAAGGTAATTGGGAGAGGTATCTACCTTTGATTGAATTTGCTTACAATAACAGTTATCAATCTAGTATTAAAATGGCTCCGTATAAAGCTTTGTATGGTAGAAAATGTAGAACACCGTTATATTGGACAGAGCTTAGTGAAAGGAAGATACATGGGGTTGATTTGATCCGGAAATGAAGAAAAGTAAAGGTTATTCGGGATAGTCTAAAAGCAGCTTCCGATCGTAAAAAATCATATGCCGATCTTAAACGAAAAGAGATTGAATTTCAAGTCGGTGACAAGGTATTTCTGAAAGTGTCTCCTTGGAAGAAAGTCCTCCGATTCGGTCGAAAGGATAAACTGAGTCCAAGATTTATCGGGCCTTATGAAATCATAGAAAGAATTGGACCGGTCATTTATCGATTGGCATTACCACCGGAACTTGATAGAATCCATAATGTTTTTCATGTATCTATGTTACGACGATATCGATCAGATCCTTCACATGTTATTTCTCCGACAAAAGTAGAGATTCAACCGGATATGACTTACAGTGAAGAACCGGTCAAGATCTTGGCACCGGGACAAAAGAGCTTAGAAATAAAAAGATAAATTTAGTGAAAGTATTGTGGCAAAAGCACGGGATTGAGGAAGCGACATGGGAACCGGAGGAGGCAATGAGGAAACAATACCCAAACCTCTTTACTGGTAAGATTTTCGAGGACAAAAATCCTTAAAGGGGGGGAGAGTTGTAATAGCCTAAATTTAAGGTTATCGGAACAATGGTTTCGTAACCATAGATCCGATTTAAAGAGAAATTTATTTCAATATTTTTGCTTGAAAATTGATATGATAGGAAAATCGTATGAAAATATTGATAGAAAAATTTTACCGATTTAGTGATTAGATAGAAAAAGAAATTATTGAAGAAATTGGGTAAAAACAAGGTATCGAGACCTCTATCTCGTAAACCCGAGTCAAAAATAATTTTATAAATATTTATGAAATGTTATTAATGTGGTATTAAAATTTCGTTAGGAAATTTTAATGTTTGGGTAGTCAATTAAATGAAAAGGACTAAATTGTAATAGGTGTAAAAGTTGCTAGAATGATTAAATAGCTTAAGAGTCTAATGAGAAAGGATTTAAAAGGCAATTAGACCCAAAAGTTATTTAGGCTGGACGGCAAGGGTATGAAATCAGCAAAAAAATTGATAAATTAAGGGTAAAATTGAAATATTGCAAAATTAACTAAATAAAGCTAGGACTAAATAGTAAATATCTAGATTTCTCTTCATTTCTCTTCAATTCCAGCAGCTAAAAATGCCATAGGAGGGTTCTCTAAGCTGGTATTTCATAATTTTTGCACCAAGCGAGTTAATCCTTGCCTTTTTCTTGTAATTTTTGTGTTTCTAAGACTTTTACAACTAGGTCCTACTATTAAATTCATTAGTTTTTGATTTCATGGATGAAATTGAAAGTCACCATGGTTGAGTGCTGTAAGTTTATGATGAAATAGAATGAAATTAAAGCTTTAATTTTTTTATGAGATGATTTTATTAGGTAATTTCAATAGAAATTGATTTTTAGGACCTAATTGTGAAAATGCTTGGAATTAAAGTCTATTGCTGAAATTCTGATTCCTAAAGGTTGTAAACTAGTTTAAGGTGATAGAAAAAAAGGTTAATTGAGAAAAATCAGCTCAATTGAGAAGCTAATTGAGTAGGGACGAAATTATCATTTATTAAAAGCTTAGGGAAAAAATGGTAATAAATAGCTTGCACAAAAACAGTTTGGACAGCAGCAGTAGACTAAATTTGAAAAATCACCATAAATTTTAGAAATCGAATTAGAAGATGAAAAAAATATGGCATGAAAGATTATTGAGTCTAGTTTCTCATAGAAGAAATAGTGTAAGCAATGGATTTTTAAATTTTGAGATATAATGAATTTTGTGAGACAAGGTCAGAATGAATTCGGGTTCCCCTGTTTTGACTTTGAAAAATCATAAAAAATTGAAAAAAAAACAATTATGGGCTTAAATTTATATGTATAGAATCCTTAATGAGTCTATTTTTAATATAAATAAACGAGAACATTATTTGAATTCTGTATGAAGAGATAATTAATTTTTAGTGAAGAAGGGGCAGAACTGTCGAAAGCAGAATAGGGGTAAATTTAAAGAATAAATTGTACTTATTGGCTAAAAAAAAAATTCTTAAATTTTATCCTCGAGTATTTGAACTATCCGTTCGGATTGACCATCGGTTTGGGGATGAAAAGCAGTGCTAAAATGCAGTTTGGTACCCAAAGCCTCTTGCAATTTCTTCCAAAATCGAGATGTAAATCTTGGGTCTCTATCCGACACGATAGAAATAGGTACCCCATGCAATTGAACAATTTGGGAGACGTATAATTCTGCTAATTTGTCAAGCGAAAAATCCGTGCGGACAGGGATAAAATGAGCAGACTTGGTCAGTCTATCAACAATGACCCAGACCGAGTCTTTCTTATTCTGAGTCAACGGTAACCCAGACACAAAGTCCATTGTTACTCGATCTCATTTCCATTCGGGTATCATGATTGGCTGAAGTAATCCCGATGGCACTTGATGTTCCGCTTTCACTTGTTGACATATCAAACACTTTGAAACAAATTCTGAAATGTCCCGTTTCATACCGGGCCACCAAAATTGACGTTTCAGGTCATTGTACATTTTAGTACTACCCCGGGTGGACTGACATTCAACTACTGTGAGCCTCGTTCAAAATCATCGAAACAAGTTCCGAATTCCTTGGAATACATAATCGACCCTTGAATGTCAAGCAATCATTGTCATCAATCTGAAATTCCGATTCCTCATTCGAAACACATTCGGCTCGCTTAGCGACCAATTCGGCGTCGACCTTCTGAGATTCGAGTACTTGATGAATCAATAACGGTTTGGTCTCTAATTCGACTACTAGCACCTCATCGGGTGAAACGGATAGATGAGCATCCATTGCTCTCAAAGCAAACAGTGCCTTGCAACTTAAGGCATCGGCCACCACGTTGGCCTTTCCCGGGTGATAATCAATGATGAGTTCATAGTCTTTCAACAACTCAAGCCAACGTCTTTGTCGCAGGTTTAAATCTCTCTGAGTCATCAAATATTTTAGACTCTTGTGGTCCGAATAAATGTGACACCTTTTCCCAAACAAGTAATGCCGCCATATCTTCAAGGCGAACACTATGGCTGCTAGTTCAAGGTCATGGGTCGGATAGTTTCTCTCATGCGGCTTTAGTTGTCTCGACGCGTAAGCCACAACTCGACCTTCTTGCATCAACACATAACCTAACCCAAGCAAGGATGCGCCATCAGATATGACAAACTCTTTACCGGACTCGGCTGTACTAGTCTGGGGCCTCGGTTAACGGGTCTTTAGTCGATCGAAACTTTCTTGTGAGTGTTCACCACTCGAACTTAACATCTTTTTGAAGTAGTTTTGTCATCGGTGCAGCTATCACCGAAAAACCTTTCACAAATCGTCGATAGTATCCGCAAGCCCCAAAAGCTCCTAACTTCGGTAACATTCCTTGGTGGTTTCCAATTGACTATGGCTGAAATTTTGTTGGGTCCACCGACACCGTCGACGGACACCACGTGCCCCAAAAAGCTAACCTCTTTCAACCAAAATTCACATTTCTTGAACTTTGTGTATAACGCTTATCTCGTAAGATTTGCAACACTAGCCTCGGTGTTCAAGATGTTCGGTTTATCTCTCGAATAGACCAAAATGTCATCGATAAATACAACTACGAACCGATCCAAGTATGGCTGAAAATTCTATTCATTAAATCCATAAACACCGCAGGGGCATTAGTGAGCCCAAGCGGCATCACCAAGAATTCGTAGTAACCGTACCTCGTTCTAAAAGCGATTTTGGGTATGTCCGATTCTCGGACCCTCAACTGATAGTACCCCAATCTCAAATCTATCTTTGAAAACACTGAGGCTCCCTTTAATTGGGTAGACTCAACTCGGACTATCTCATTATTTGCACTCCTCAAATCAATGGTTTTCTTTTCGCAGTTCACCACTGCCTCATGTACGGTTAGCCAATCCATACCAAGAATAACATCGAATTCATCAAATGGTAGAAGCATCGATCGGTAGGAAAATAGGATTCTCGAATTATTAGGGGCATCTCTTGCACACTTTATCAACGAATACGTATTGACCCAAAGGGTTTGACACTTGAATTACGAACTCGAGAGACTCAACAGTAGAGTCTTCTTGGATGCTAAGGTTTCACATACATATGAATGAGTAGAGCCAGGGTCAATCAATGCAATCACACTAGTATCAAAGAGAGTGAAAGTACCAGTGATAACGTCAGGGGAGGATGCCTCCTCTTGTGCGCGGATGGCATATGCTCTAGCAGGAGCGTGGGTCTCGGATCGAACAGCCGTATCAGTGGCTCCTCTCGATTACCACCCCTACCTCCTGAAATCCTCGGGGTCTACCTCTAGCTGTCGCCCCACTAGATCTTGCACCTTGCATCTTATTCTTCTCATCTAGTTCCGTGCAATCTCTAATGAAGTGGTCCTTCGAACCACATCCGTAACAGGCCCGGTTAACGGACTTACCCCAACATTCACCTAGGTGTCGTCTTCCACAATGGGGGCATTCAGGTCGCTCTTGATGATTATTGCCCACACTAGCTATTGAAGTAGCTCGGGAGTCCGTCAATGGTCGGGCTCTAATGGAAATTCCCGCAGTCGTCCTCGACTTACTGGTGTCCTCCCTGAACCTCTTTACAGCCGAGACGGAGCTTTACTCGTCGATCTTTTACGGTAATCTCTTGCTTCAAATTCAGCCTTCTTCTTCTCCTTCCCAAGTTCTTCCGCCTTGCAGCTCGTTCGACTAGTGTCACGAACTCCTTTATCTCCAAAATTCCCACTAGTAACTTTAACTCTTCATTCAATCCTTCTTCAAATCTTTTGCACATCGCAACCTCATCAGCCACACACTCCGAGCATACCGACTAAGTCTTACGAACTCATGTTCAGTATTCGATATCTGATCATCCGCCTTGCTTGAGTTCCAAGAATTCCTTACGCTTCGATCGATGAACCGTTGACTAATGTATTTCTTCGAAATTTGGATTGAAAGAAATCCCAAGTAACTCGTTCATTTGGGACTATGGAAATTAAAGTCCTCCACCAATAGTAAGTGAGTCTCTTAACAAGGATATAGCACACTTAAGACATTCATCGGTGTGCATGACAGTTCATCTAACACTCTAATGGTGTTATCGAGCGTAACTCGGCCTTTTCGGCATCATCAAGAACTATGGCCTTGAACTCCTCAGCCCCACGCTTCCTAATCAAGTCCACGGTGGTTTACTCAGCCTCACAGGATCGAAGAATCGGAGGCATTGCGGGCTCTTGGGGTGGAGTATTTAAATTCGGGAATGGTTGGACAGCCGGATTGGTTCGAGCATATTGCGCGACCCACTCATTCATCATGGTGAAGAAGGCTTGTTTCGCCCTTCATTTTGATTATTCGCGGATGATCGAGGCTCAACAGGCGGTGTCCCTTGCGCAGAGCAGCCGCTACACTTTCAACGTCATCCGCCAAGGGTCTCTACCGGGTTCCATTGCTAATCAAAACAAAAATTTCAACCGTCAAGTCATCACATTATTAAGCACTAACAATTTGGCATGTATAGCTAGACTCACACGCGCTATGGTAGTCCTAGAACCGACTAAACCATAGCTCTGATACCAATAAAATGTAACACCCCAAACCCGTGACCGTCACCGGTGTCGGACACGAGGGGTTAACGGGCCAAATCCTCTCAAGGTACCAACCAATTTGGCATTTCCAGACAGGCTGGAAAACTGCATCACTGTTACCTTAAAAATCATATCTCGAGTTCCCGAACTCGAAAACCAGTTCCGTAAATTTTCCCTGAAACTAGACTCATAATTCCATCTACAAATTTTTTTCTAGAATTTTTGGTAGGGCCAATTGGTACAGTTTATTAGTTAAAGTCACCCCTGTTTCAGGGTTCGACTACACTGACCTTTGGGAATTACAACCTGGATATCATCTCGTACAGAGCTCCAATGCTCATAATGTTTGTTTCTAATGAAACTAGACTCAAAGGGGAATCTATGCATATAACGCATGAATTCTAATTGTTTTTGGATAATTTATGGTAAATTTTCAAAGTCGGAGCAGGGGATCCAGAAACCGTTCTGGCCCTGTTTCACGAAAACCTGAATATCTCTTAAAATCTGACTCATATGACCGTTTCGTTTCTTCCATATGAAAGTAAATTCATCAAGGTTCAATTTCATAATTCATTCACTATTTAATTCTACTTCTACTATTTTTAGTGATTTTTCAATCTCACCTCACTGCTGCTGGCAGCATCTGTTACTAAAGCAAACAATGACTATTTCATAATTCTTCCATGGCCAACTATAATTCATCATACATAATACAAGCTATGGCCACCTTATCAAAATTAAGGTTTCTAAGACTTGTGACTATAGGTTTTAGAAGCACACTCAACCGACCACATAGGCCATTTTCGCATGGCTTAAAGTTTACAACCCACAGTTCAACAAAATATAATAGCCTATACATGCCAAATGTTCTTCAACAACGAAGACAATACCAAAATATTTCAGCCGGTGTGATGACTTCAACGACGGTTCGATCACGCAAACAATTCGAGTCCGAGAGACCTAAAATGGGTGACAAGAAAACACCGAGTGAGTTTATAACTCAAGAAGTCATAAGCATTCATCAATCCACCGATAAAGTTACTACAACATGAACAATAAACGAGGCTAGGTACTCATCCATATCGAATCTATACCATAATTCCTCGGACCTTTTGGTCCAATCTCATACCAAGTCATACATCCACATTTCATATTCTACACAACAAGATATTTGAAGCATTTTCACACACTAACTCATTTCCACCACAATCATACAATTTCAATCATCACATAGATTTAAGGCTTACCAAATTCAACCCCGAGCATGAACGTATTTTCTATTTGTCATGAGCTCGAGGTACTTACCCGATCCGCTGTCCATACTCAACTCGATGGAGACACACCCTCCATATATATAGAGTACGCACACACAGTGCTTAATACTTGATTTCGCACACTTAGTGCCATGCAATTTAAGCCCGCACACATAGTGCCATACCCTTCGAGCTCGCACACCCAGTGCCGTATTTTTCTAGCATGCACACTTAGTGCCATATATTTCCAGCATGCACACTTAGTGCCATATATTTCCAGCACGCACACTTAGTGCCAATCTCGTCACCATACACACGTATTGTTCAAGACACTTAGTGCCGAAAGCAAACTTTCTACACATTTCACTATTTCTTTTACATTCAACAATTGTCATCACTCCATACACATACAATTTCATTTATACATATATAGCATTCCATTAAACACAATTGCATAGATTTTCCAATCATTTAAGCAATATCAAACATATGTGCTTAATGACTTACCTCGGATGTTGTCGCACGTCTTCAATGGCTTATTCAATTACTTTTTCTTTCCCTTGTCCAACTTCGATCCTTTGAGCTCTTGAGCTTGTTTTTGAACAATTGAATTCATTTAATTCCAATTCAAATAGACGATTTAATATAACACATGTATATTATAAGGTTGAGGTACATATGACTTATTGGTTAACTATCAAACACCATACGCATATATACATATATTCTCTAGTCATGCACAACCCAACATCTTACTTGGGCATTAACAACTTTATAGATATATGCATATCTATGTTAAGGCCGAATATATATATTTAACACATTCTACAATTATGGTTATTTATAATGACTAACACCGTTTTATCTCAAGTCACACTCATAAACACATCCATCCAAATACATTCGTACTTAAACATTATTCGGACTTAACACTCATATCACATTTATAAAACTACAAGCCGAATATACCTATACTTACATTACTTAAACATCAACCCTCAATTTTCTTGACAAAGAACATTCCCGGAAATGATAAGACAATATAACAGCCTTTAATCCAACTTATAATTCATTTACATCACATTCCAAGCATTCACTCTATTCTATCACTTAAAATACAAACATTACTCAATAACTTCCTAGTTCAAATTCGGAAATTTCACATACACACACAAGCCGATTTCTTTTCCTACCACCCAAACCACCTATATGAACATTTAACTAACTCATACTTTACCCATCCACAATTACTCATTCAAACATGAAGAAGGTAATCAAATTTCTTCACTATCAACCATGGCGAATGCTTCATTCACCACCCAAAACCAAAATTTTAGCATGGGCTAATTGAAGAACTTAGTAAATAACTTAAGTTAAGCTAAAATCCCAAAATCTAACAAGAATTACTAACCTTGTTTTTGAGCTTAAGATGACCGAATGCCATATCCCCTTCCTTCTTTAACTTTCGGCTCCTAAGGTAGAAGATGAACACCAATATATTTTTTTTTCAATTTCCTTTCTTCTATTCGCCAAGGCACCCAAGGATGAGCAACAAATTTTTCTTCCCTTTTTTCTTTGTTTCTCACGGAAAAAGAGCATCCACACCCATTTTTTTTCATCATTATCTTTTTTTTCCATTTCTTTATTCTCCCTTACATCATGCACTAGGCCAACATGTCTAGGACATGTTTTCCTTGCCCATCACCTAGTCATGGCCGGCCACTCACCTTAGGAAAAGGGGTTATTTGACATGCAAGGACAACCCTTTTCCCACATGTATTACTAGGCCACCTTACATTTGCCTAGCACATTTCTAAATTTTCTCACATAAGTCCTAATCACTAAAATTCACCTATAATTAAGCAAAACTTCAATAAAGAAATTATCACACATGCATATTCACATATTTAGACAGTAACTATCATACTCAAATAATTTAGTGACTCGGTTTAGCGGTCCCGAAATCGCTTTCCGACTAGGGTCACTTTAGGGATGTCACATTTTGGTTTTTCTTTTCAATAAATCTGGAAGCAAGTAGGTGCACTTTAAAGTTTAATATGTTGGATTTATGACACAAATGAGTTGATGGCCTAGTGGTGGTGGCGTGAGTTGGCATGTGAGAGGACTTTGGTTCGAATCCCTTTGCACGTAAAGGCTAATTATTTTGCTATGTTGGGATGGCAAGAGTTGGTGTTGGTTTTAAACTCTGGTGATGGAGGGATCCCACATCGGGAAGCTAACATAAGAGTAGATGGAAAGTTGGCTTTAAATAGAGCAAACCATGAGGAGAGTAGGCATACCCTTCTTGGCTGATCCCTTTCGCTTTGTAACGTGCTCGTTTGGGTTGGGCGTCAGCTAAGAGTGTTTGGAGCGCGGATTAACTACAGTCTCCTAATAGGTGTGTATTTCTCATTACTCTAGCAGTAGGACGCTATTTCGGGCTGCGATGGGCTATGTGGTCCCAATGGGTCCATATGCCCAAGTGGATAAGTTGTAAAATTACCAAAATACCCTTGGTTTGTAAAATTACCAAAATACCCCTAGTTTGTAAAATTACCAAAATACCCCTAATTTGTGAAATTACTGAAATACCCTCAACCTGTAAAATTATTGAAATACCCTCGACTTGTAAAATTACCAAAGTACCCTTGATTTACAGAATTACCATTTTACCGTCGATTTATAAAATTACAGAAATACCCTTGTAAGGTAGAATTACCGAAATACCCCTGTAGGGTAGGACTACCGATTTACCCCTAGAGGGTAAAATGACTATTTTGCCCCTCGTGCGTAAATGACTAACTTGTGTGATGATTGCGTTAGTTGATGTGGATTTATGTTAGTTAACATTAATTCGTAAGTCTAATGTGTTAGTGATCGATTGTAGAATTATCGCGTGGAAGATATCGTCATCAATCGTCATCAACCTGGTGCGTAAATGACACCCTCCCTTAGACTGAATCGGTAAAAGCCGAACTACCGAAACGTTGGTATTTTAGAACTTCATGACGTCGAGGCTTCGTGAGATAGTTGTTAATGAATATGGTACATTTGGATGATTAGAGTGCAGAGTGTGCATTTTCATGCACAACGGTATTTTTGGGCTTAATGGGCCGAAAACGGGCCAATGGGCCAACAGGCCCACTTTGGTAAAAAGACGAGGTAAGTACTTCTGATTACTTGGTAAACGTTAGAATGAGCATGAAACCTTAGCAATAGGTAATAATTACTGAAATACACTTATGCATGCAAAACTACGATTTTACCCCTAGGGTTATTTTTTTCTAAAAAGCATGATGTTCTGTTTCTGTAAACGTTTTCCATGACATATTATTTCTGTTGCATGGGACATGGGTTTATATTGATGGAGGAAGCGTTCTGGCAGCCTCGCAGCAATCTGGTGGCCTCGCCACATATGTCTGTTCTGGTGACTTCGTCATAATATCTGGTAGCCTCGCTGCAATCTGGTGGCTTTGCACACACACACACACACACACATATATATATATATATATATATATATATATATATGTTCTGGTGGCCTAGCCACAATATTTGTATCTGGTGACTTCGTCACAATATCTGGCAGCCTCGCTGCAATTTCTGTGGTGTGTAGCAGTTGGGTGGGTCGAGTAGTCTCCCCACATGGTGTAAGGCTAGTATGGGGGTGTTATGGATGGATCTGGGTTGGGATTTCTGCATTCATGATATATTTGTTTTGTATCTGCTATGGGCCTATGGGTTTCATTCTGATATCTGTACTGGGCCAAGGCCTGGATAAGTCTAACTCTGAGGTTTGATTTGTTTTGGGCTATGGTTGGTTTATGTTACACATTGAGTTTACCGAACTCACCCTTTATTTTCATCTCTACAGGAAATCCTCAACCATAGTGGGTTTGGAGCTGTGAGGGATTCGGAGTGGCCACATCATCTGCAAAGTTGGTTTTTCTAAGTTAGTTTATTTTTATTATTTTTATATTTTGATTTAATTTTGGGTTTTAAGTTGTAATAAGGCCGCTATTTTAATTTATTTTTACGCTATGGTTTTACTTTCTGATTATATTTATACTATGACGAAACTGCTAGTGTTAGGCTGCGCGGGTTTTCAAAATTAATGAACATTTTCAAGAATCAACAAGCAAAACAAATGGATAGCCTAAATATTGATAAATCGGCTTTTCATTCAACCGCTGTTTTTACAAAGACCACCCCAATCACTTAAACCAGCGAATGCATACTAAGTCGTAAGTCCATGTGACACGTCAGATCTGGCCATAATGTCTGGGCCGGGTTTGGGGTGTTACATTTAGTGGTATCAGAGCTAAGTTGCAACAACTCGGCTGTGGAACGGGTCAAAAAACGAGAGTTTGTAAAGAAACACTGAATAAAGGCTTTCAAAAATATTTTTTTTTGGAACTTGATTATGAATTGTTTTCTAGAATGTTTCCAGTATTTTCTCTTTGCAAATAGATGATTTTAGAGATTAAAATCGATTTTCTAAAATTAGGTTTTTTTTGGAAGGTGGCACACCGAATCTCCGGCCCAAGTCTATAAGTTTATTGAGCCTTTCTGATTGTTTCTGAAATATCTGTTATATGCTTGTACAAAACCTTATCATGGTAATTTAGTTAGGGTAACACTGGAACTATAGAAACTCTGATAAGTAGACTGAGACTATAGCTAGGCTACCGTAAAAGGAAACAAACTCAAACTCTGAATTACTGTTATTCATAAGACATCTATAATAAACACGGAAATATTAAACTGATTCATAAAATTCTTAATCAGATAATACGACATGAGTACACGAGCAGCACGTGGAAGAGGCCGTGGACGTGGCCGAGGTAATGCTCAGGTTGAATCTTCGTCTTTTGGACATGTGCTGGCAGCAGATGCATCGGTACCACCGGCAACGGAGGTAGAGTCTCATGATCGAGGTGCCAGGGATGATGCTCAGTCCCAGGCAATGCTCTAGGTTTTGGAAAGGGTTGCTGGGGCAAGTACGGGAAACGAAATTCGGGGGTCTATTTCTAAGCGGCTCCGGGCCAATGGAGCAGAGATATTGTAACACCCCTATCCCGTATCCGTCGCCGGAATAGGTAAAGGGGCATTATCGGACTTGAAACTCATATCCGAACAGTAAAAATTTTGAATATATTTTTTTTTATAAAGAACGTTCCTTTAGGTAAATACTAAAGACAATCAGGGATACGATTTAACTTCTATAAGTACACATTCAAAAGATGCCATTTTCGCATGGCTTATATACATTAACCAAAATATTCTTCGGCCACTGGTCTATTCTTTACATGCCATAAAATAATTCAAAACATAACAGTAACAAGCAGTGGATAGTGATAGTGTGACTAGTTGCTGACGATCCCCGAGCCTGTAGCTTCCAAATGAGATCTATAAAACAGAGGAAACAAAGTAAACGGAGTAAGCATTACAATGCTTAGTAAGTTTTAAGCAATGTCAACAGATAACAATCAAATTATAACATAGTTGTTCGTATTTTTATTTCACTCTTCCTTCGGGCATACCATCCCTTTACCGAATATGCACATCTCATCATATATAATAGGCAGATAAATTCTCACTTGATAGTGATCTCCTATAAACATAGGTACATTACATATTTTCACCTAACTTTCCACATTGACCAAACGCACAATAATCATAGAACAGTCTTATTGCTTTACTCACATATGCATCACATAACGACCTTGTGATTTAGTCCAAATCAAGCTTAAATATAATCTCAAAATACATACCTGGCCAACTTAACGCATTGAACGTATTTATTACCAATTGTTACTGTGAAGTCGTATAATCTTATGCTTTACTCGAATCTTCAGCGAAACCTTTAGCTCGAATAGTCCCCACACGTAGTTATTGGGTCTTACCCGGACAAAATCTCCACACGTAGTCATCGGGTCTTACCCGGACATAATCTCCACACATAGTCATCGGGTCTTACCCGGAATATATTTCCAAGTTTCATGTACATTTAATCACATGTTACAATATTCACATCGACTCTCATATTTGTAATTCATTTGCCTCATCAAATATCTAATAATACACACCTTTCGCATTTGGTCATTCGGCCACAATATACACACATCTCCTATATATTTCACACTAGCCATTCGGCTTTACCACATATACATATCTCATACATATTTCACACTAGCCATTCGGCTTTACCACATATACATATCTCATTCATATTTCACACTAGCCATTCGGCTTTACCACATATACATATCTCATTCATATTTCACACTAGCCATTCGGCTTTACCACATATACATATCTCATATATATATTTCACATTAGCCATTCGGCTTTACCACATATACATATCTCATACACATTTCACATTAGCCATTCGGCTTTACCACATATACATATCTCATTCATATTTCACACTAGCCATTCGGCTTTACCACATATACATATCTCATACATATTTCCCATTAGCCATTCGGCTTTACCACATATACATATCTCATTCATATTTCGCACTAGCCATTCTGCTTTACCACATATACATATCTCATATATATATATTTCACATTAGCCATTCGGCTTTACCACATATACATATCTCATACACATTTCACATTAGCCATTCGGCTTTACCACATATACATATCTCATATATATATTTCACATTAGCCATTCGGCTTTACCACATATACATATCTCATACATATTTCACATTAGCCATTCGGCTTTACCACATATACATATTTCATACATATTTCACATTAGCCATTCGGCTTTACCACATATACATATATATTTATCTTGTACATCAATTTCAGCAATAGCTTATAAGCAACTCAAATAGTTTCATCAATGTTTACAATAACTTCACATATTCACTACAAGCTGTTTTCTTGAGCAATAGTCACTAAATTATTTATAACTGGAGCTACAAAACTCAAAATCAATTACTGTTAATTTTCCCTGAATATAGACTCATATATCTTCCGTCCATAAAATTTTCAGAATTTTAGGTTTGGCCAATCAATACCAGATTTTTCTTAAAGTTTCCCCTGTTTCACTATTTGACTAATCTGACCACTCTTCACTACGAATCAAATTTCTCATCGTAAGGAATTCAAAATATGTTCTATTTGATTTCATTTGAAACTAGACTCATTAAGGAGTCTAAGCATATAAATTTTATCTCGTAAACATTTTTGTACAAATTATAATGATTTTCTAAAAACAGAACAGGGGATTTCGGAGTCATTCTGGAGCTGTCTCACACAACTTTAAATATCTCTTTATAGGAAATTTCTTTGCTTACATGGTCTCTTTTATAAGAAACTAGACTAATTAAGCTTTGATTACATTTTTTATTCAGCCTATAATTCCACACCAACAATTTATAGTGATTTTCTGAATTCACGTTACTGCTGCTGTCCTAAGCAAATTATTACAATTTGCTCTTAAATTTCCAAGTCCAAACACTTATGAACTTACCATTTGAGTTTAAGACATATCATGGCCACATCATATCTTATTAAATCAACTCATTATGTCCTATTATGATTGAATTTACTCAACATTTGATCACTTAAAACTTACCTCGGAAGTTGCCGAACGATTACGACGGCTCTTCGATCACTTTTTCCTTTCCCTTATCCAACTTTGATCCTCTAGGCTCTTGAGCTAAATCAAACAAATTTACTTCTCAATCAAACACATACATACGGCAACCATATACATTTCAAAAACCAATTCATTCGTATCATTTGTCCATATATTAGATTTAGCATATTTGGTCATTAGAGCGACCTATTTAACTTTCAAGCATTCATTTCTAATTTTAATTAAACAATGCCGAATGCCATTAACTACTAATGCCACACACACACACATATGCATAAAATTCATCCATACATAACCTATAGCTTATTCGGTCATTCATCTCTCAAACCTATCAAAGCTTCATGTCGAACTTCCCTGGCCGAATACACATATAAGCACATAATGCACATTTAGCATTTTTTATTTACTTCATGATACATTCGGCCTTGGCAAAATTTCATTAAAACTCCCTATTAGCCACTTCATCAATCAATTATATCATCTACTTAATATTTCATAACATATCATGCTAGCTGAATATTATTTATTCAAGTTGATCATCTTCATATTCGGCATTAGCATCAAATATAATAGCCCATTTCTTCCCACTTTGAATCTATGCATCCATTTAATCATAGTTTGTTCAAGCACTCATACAACAAGATTCATCCAATTTAACAAGAAACAAAAACTTTATTCCTCCATAGCTACAATGGCCGAAAGATCTAGACATCTCAATACCGAAATTTCTAACATGGGTTGCCTAAAGAATTTGGTAGGGAGTTCAAATTTATCTAACATTTCAAGTAACTTAACACATCCATATAGCTAACATGCTAGTAGTATCAAGGCATCAACTAAAATTTTGAAGCCTCTTAGCCGAATCCTAACTCTCCAACAACTCAAATTTCATCCATGAGATCAATAGAAGTAGGCTAACCCTCCAAAGGATGTGTAAACCTCCAAAAGCAACATTGAAAATACCTTAATCTCAAGAACCACCTTGGCTGAACTTCCCCTCTTCTTCTTCCTTCAATTCACGGAAATGGAGGAGCAACCTAGCTAATTTTTTGTTTCTCCCCTACTAACCACTATTATTTTATTACCCATGTTCTTTATTTTATTAATTCTAACATAAAACACTAACATAAAATGTTTATAATACATTTTAACCCATAGCATGGCCGGCCACTACCTAAAGTTTTGGGTAATTTGACATGCAAGGACAAGCATTTTCTAACATGCATCAATAGGCCACTTTAACATTTGCCTAGCACATTTCTAAATTTTCTCACACAAGTCCTATTTAATAAAATTCACTTACAATTAATAAAATTCAAACATGAAATTTTCACACATGCATATATATATATAATAAGCATCAAATATGACGGTTAATTATTTTTATGACTCGGTTTTGTGGTCCCGAAACCACTTTCCGACTAGGGTCACATTAGGGGTGTCACAGATATTTAGGGGCGTATCTGGTGTAGCTCCGAATGTGGCTGAGTATTGGTTAGAAGCCAGAGAGCAGATTATGGATGATCTGGACTACTCTGTGGAGCAGAAGCTGAAGGGAGCCATATCGTTACTTAGGGATGTGAGGCTTATTTGGCATTTGTAAGCCAATCGAAAACTGAGGATCTGATAGTGGATAAAATTAGAACCGTCAAGGATTTTCGAGATGTTTTTCCAGAGGAGCTTCCGGGTTTGTCTCCGAACCGAGAGGTTGAGTTTGGAATCGACTTGTTGCCTGGAATGGCACCAGTGTCCATTGCACCTTATAGGATGGCACCGAAGGAGTTGGTAAAGCTGAAAGCCCAAATTCAAGAGTTATTGGATAGAGGCTTCATTAGACCAATTGTGTCTCCGTAGGGAGCACCAGTGTTGTTTGTAAAGAAGAAAGATGGGTGAATGCGAATGTGCATCGATTATCGACAGTTGAACAAATTGATGATTAAGAACAAGTACCCACTGCCGAGAATCGATGATTTATTCGACCAACTTAGAGGAGCTTCAGTATTTTCCAAGATTGACCTTCGATCTGGGTATCATTAGTTGAGGGTTAAGGAGGTGGATATCCACAAGACGACATTCAGAACTCGGTATGGTCACTATGAGTTCTTGGTTATGCCATTTGGGTTGACGAATGCACCTGCGACATTTATGGATCTGATGAATCGAGTGTTCCAGCCATACTTGGATCGATTCGTGGTCGTCTTTATCGATGATATTCTAGTTTGTTCTAAAACTAAGGAGAAGCATGATGAGCACCTTCATATTGTGCTGCAAGTGTTTAGGGAGAAGAAGCTTTATGCGAAATTCAGTAAGTGTGAGTTCTGGTTGAGAGAGGTAACTTTCTTGGGGCATGTTGTCTCTACTGAAGAGATCAAGGTGGACCCTTGAAAGATTGAAGTGATTCTGGAATGGAAGCCACCGGGGTTAGTGTTAGAAATTCGAAGTTTTCTGGGTTTAGCTGGGTATTATAGAAGGTTTGTGGAAGGATTTTCTGTGATGGCAGCGCCTTTGACAAAGCTTATAAGGAAGGGAGTACCGTTTGTTTGGACTAACAAACAACATGAATCTTTTAAGAAGCTAAAAGAAGTTCTGACCGAGGCACCTATACTGATTCAGCCAAAGTCTGGAAAAGATTTTACCGTATGCAGTGATGCATCACATGTAGGGTTGGGTTTTGTGCTGATGCAAGAGGGTAAAGTGGTTGCTTATGCATCGCGACAGCTTAAACCACATGAAGTTAACTATCCTACTTATGATCTGGAATTGGCAGCAGTAATCTTTGCGCTTAAGATTTGGAGACAATACCTGTATGGAGAAAGGTGTATTATATACACAGATAATAAGAGTCTTAAGTACTTGTTGACTTAGAAGGAGCTGAACCTTAGGTAGCGGAGATGGATAGAGTTGCTTAAGGATTATGACTTCAAGATTGAGTATAACCCAGGCAAAGCTAATTTGGTGGATGATGCCCTAAGTCGTAGAACTGTATCTGATCTGAGAGCCATGTTCACTCGTTTGAGTCTGTATGACGACGGTAGTCTGTTAGCAGAACTGCAAGTTAGGCCGACCTGGGTGGATGAGATTAAGGAAAAACAGTCGAGGGATGAGTCCCTGGTTTCTCGATTTTGGCAGGTTAAGAATGGGGATACTTCTGAGTTCAGACTGAACAGTGAGGGAGTTCTGTGTTACCGAGGTAGAGTTTGTATTCCGAAGGACTCTGACTTAAGGCAAGCAATTCTGAAAGAAGCTCATGGAGGTCTGTGTGCTATGCATCTTGGAGGGAGTAAAATGTATCGCGACTTAAAGGAGTTATATTGGTGGCCTGGATTGAACGGAAGTTGTGGGAAAATGTCTAAATGAAAGCAGAACATCAATTACCTTCCAGACTTTTGCAGCCAGTAAAAGTACCACTTTGGAAGTGGGAGAGGGTAACCATGGATTTTGTGAGGGGGTTACCCTTGACACTGTCAAAGAAGGACTCAATTTGGGTAATTGTGGACAGGTTGACCAAATCTGCTCATTTTATACCTGTCCGCTCTGATTATTCACTTCAGAAGTTAGCCAAATTGTATGTGGCAGAAATAGTGCGACTTCACGGAGTGCCAGTGTCGATTATTTCTGATCGAAATCATAGATCCACATCTCGGTTTTGGCAAAAGTTGCATGAGGCGTTGGGTACGCGGTTGAACTTTAGTATAGCCTTTCATCCTCAGACTGATGGTCAGTCGGAAAGGGTTATTCAGATTCTGGAAAACATGTTGAGGGGATGCGTTATCGACTTTCGAGGCAGTTGGGAGGATTACTTACCGTTGGCAGAGTTTGTAACACCCTGAATTTAGGCCTATAAGTTTTGGGCCTTGAGCATGGGAGCGGTTGAAGGCAGCTTATAATATTTTGTTGTACGTGTAAATTTTGTTAATGAAGGCTTGTTTTAGTGGTTAAGTGTGCTGAGAAGTGTTGGAGAAGTCCTGGGTTCAAACCTGGACTCTAGCAAAAATTTTGGTTTAAGGTGAATCAAACGCTGGGTGTAGTAGGTAGGCCTTATGAATATTGTTGGGGAAATTGTGCCACAAAAAGCCTTGTAGTCTAGTGGCAAAGTAGCGCCACATAAGAGGCAGGAAGGTTGCGTCATAGAGGTGGGATGAAGGTCCAGGGTTCGAAACTCATGGCAATCAAAGAGCATTTATTTTGCTAACAGGGGGCTGCAAGAGTTGGTGTTGAATTTAAACTCTGATGATGGAGGGATCCTACATCGGGAAGCTAACATAAGAGTGGATGCGAAGCTAGCTTTAAATAGAGAGAACCATGAGGAGTTTCTTGGCTGATCCCTTTCGCTTTATGACGTGCTCATTTGGGTTGGGCGTCGACTAAGAGTGCTCGGAGTGCGGATTAACTCTAGTCTCCTATCAGGTGTGTAGTTCTTACTACTCTAGCTGTAGGATAGCTACTTCGGGCCGCGATAGGCCGAAAGGGGCCATGTGGGCCTAATGGGCCTACGGGCCCAATTGGATAACTTATTTGATTGTGTAGTAAATATTGGGTTGGACTATGTGAATCACATATCTGTAGGCTAGCATTACTGAAATACCCTCGACCTGTAAAATTATTGAAATACCCTTGATTTAAAAATTACCAAAATACCCCTAGTTTGTAAAATTACCAAAATACCCCTGGTTTGAAAAATTACTAAAATACCCTTGGTTTATAAAATCACCAAAATCCCCTGGTTTGTAAAATTACCAAAATACCCTTGGTTTACAAAATTACCGTTTTACCCTCGATTTACAGAATTACCATTTTACCCTCGATTTACAGAATTATCGTCTTACCCTCTATTTACAAAATTACCGTTTTACCCTCGATTTACAAAATTACCGTTTTACCCTCGATTTACAGAATTATCATTTTACCCTCTATTTACAAAATTACTGTTTTACCCTCGATTTACAAAATTACTATTTTACCCTCGATTTACAAAATTACAGTTTTACCCTCGATTTATAGAATTACTGTTTTACCCTCGATTTATAAAATTATCGAAATACCCTTATATGGTAGAAATGCCGAAATACCTTTGTAGGGTAGAAATACCGAAATACTCCTGTAGGGTAGAATTACTGAAATACTCTTGTAAGGTAGAATTACCGAAATACCCTTGTGGGGTAAAATTACCATTTTACCCCTAGGGTGTTAAATGACTGTTTTGTCCTTGTGGGCAAATGACTGACTTGGACTGTGTGGTTGACGGATTTGATTGTGAATATATGTTGGTGATATGAATGACTTGACTGTGATTGTTTAATTCAAATATGGACATGATATTCTGATTCTGTATGTTGTATGCCATGACATGTATATCTGTTGCATGGGATATGGGTTATATTGATGGAGGAAGCATTCTGGCAGCCTCGCTGCAATATAGTGGCCTTGCCACATAAATCTGTTCTGGTGACTTCGTCACAATATCTGGCAGCCTCGTTGCAATCTGGTGGCTTCGCCACATATATATATCTGTTTTGGTGGCCTAGCCACAATATCTGTATCTGGTGACTTCGGCACAATATCTGGCAGCCTTGCTGCAATTTTTGTGGTGTGTAGCGGTTGGGTGGGTCGAGTAGTCTCCCAACATGGTGTAAGGTTAGTACGGGGGTGTATACGGCAGGATTGGGTTGGGATTGCATTCACATTCGATTCGATTTACATTACGACATCGATTCTCGATTACATTACCTACTTCGATTTTGGTTCGATTCGATTACACACTCGACATCGATTTCGATTACATCATATCAATTTCGATTCGATTCTAGTTCTGATAATGTTTCTTATTCTGTAATGGGCTAAGGCCCATTTGGTACTGTCTGTTATAATGTGCTAGGGCCTAATTGATACTGAAATTGTAAGTAGGGTTGGGGCCAACTTTTAATTCTTTTATATGACTGACTGTTCCTTTTATAAAGTAGGGGATTTCACACTGAGTTTTCGTAAACTCACCCCGTTTATTAACCTTTCAGGTAAATTCTAGCCTTAGACGAATCGGAGCTGCGAGGGGCTCGGAGGAAGCTACACACTGTTTATTTTATAGTTTTGATTATTACTTTTAAATGTTTTATGTGGGTTGTAGTAAAGCCGTTGTAATTTTCTGGATTTCAAATTTGGAATTTTATTTATTGTTCTTATAATTGCTAGTATTAGAACACAGTTTTCCAAAGCGACTACTGTTGTTCAAAACATCATGTATCCGCAATTGTTTTTAAATTAAGCTTTCGCAACTACCAAGATTTTTACAAAGGTGTTAAGAATGTTATTTAGCTGAGGTTTTCTAACAAGGTTTAAAAAGGGTATAAGTTTTTAATTATTAAGAAGGGTTTTTAATGGAAACATGGTTTTCGAAAAACACTTCAATGTGACACGCCAGATTCTAGCTAAACTTAACGTCTGGGCTGAGTTTGGGGTGTTACAGAGTTTGCATACAACAACAGTTATCAGGCCAGTATTCGAATGGCTACGAAGATGTCGTAGACCTAGTTGTTGGACCTAGTTGGGTGAATGACAGGTTCTTGGACCTGAGTTGGTGGCAGATACTGAGGATAAGGTCAAGTTAATTAGAGACCAGTTGAAGGAAACATCTGATAGGCAGAAGTCATATACAGATTTGAAGCGCAAAGAAATTGAGTACTCTGTGGGTGATATGGTCTTCTTGAAGGTTTCGCCTTGGAAGAAAATATTAAGGTTTGGGAGGAAAGGCAAGTTAAGTCCGCAGTTCATTGGGCCTTATCGGATTCTTAAGCGAGTGGGTCTAGTGGCTTATCAGTTGGAGCTACCTTGTGACAGCCTTAAAACGACCCTAGTCGGAATGTGGTTTCAGGACCACAAAACTGAGGCATAAAAATAATTTAATATTTATTTTATTGCCTATAATATGTGTTAACTCATGTGTGACATTTTGATGTTTTGATTTAGAGTTATAAATGTGAATTTCACTAGAAAGGACCTAGTAGAAAACTTTGGAAGTATGATGGGGAATGTGTAATGACTAATTAAAGCATGCATGCAAAACAATGGCCTTGCATGTCAAATATCCCTCTTTTATAAGAGGTGGCCGCCATGACAATGAGGGATGGGCAAAACATGTCATAGACATGTTTTGTTGGTGCATTAGGAGAAAAGAAATAAACAAATAAGCATGGGTAATAAAGAATGAAAAAAATGTGTGTGAGTGAACCCCTATTGCCGTGTATTGAAGAAAAGAAAAGAAAAAAATTGATCATCCTTTCATTCTCTCTTGACCGAAAATACTAAGGAAGAAGAGGGAATTTTTGCTTCATGTTTGGTTTGGAAGAGGATTAGGAAGGGGTTTGGCTATACTTGCATCAAGATTAAGGTATGTTTGAGGTTGTGCCATGAGATTCATGCATGTTTTAGTTACTAGCTTGATGTTCTTATTAGCCCATGGTTCAAATCTTTGTTATATCATGGGGATGGTATTTGGCCAAGGTGGATTTTGTGTTAATGCCATTGCATGTTAAATATGAAGCTTGTTAATGGTATATGTGATGGGGGATTGATGGCTCTTGGACTTTCTTTTTAGTATTTTTGAGTAAGACATTAAGTTCTTTGCTTAATCATGACCAAAATTATGGTGTTGTGATGTATTCGGTCATGGTATATCCATAAGTATGATTCATGCATGTTGCATGGTAGGTAAGATTTGAGCTTTGGATATGTGTTTATATTTGGATATAAACAACTTGAGATTCGGCCCTTGCACCTACATGAATATGTGTTTGCACATGATGAAATGGTATGACATATATACTATTTCAAGGTGTATATTTGCTTGTGATGATGTTTCGATTATGTAGTAAATGAGAGATGTGTATTGAGCTACAATATGTAATGCGTTAGTTAGTAAAATGTATGCTGTTTTTTTTTTGTGTGGTATTAAGTGTAAAATTGGCCTCAACATAGACATGCATATTCAGCCAAATGAAGTAGATTGGTGTGCATGTATTCGGTTAGAGGCAACCGTATTGAAGCCTTATCTTGGCTTAGATAATTGACTAAATAGGTAATAAGTGAGGATGGTTGCCGAATATACAAACATACATATGCATGTGTAATTGAATTATGAATGTTTAGCAAGATGGTTAAACTAGTTGATTTATTGATTAAGCTCAAGGAGTTAAAGAAGGAGAATCAAGCAAGGGAAAGACGAAGGTCATCGAGTAGCCGACTTGGACTGTTTTACCCAACACAAGGTAATTCACTAAGCATATATTTTGTATTGATTTGAATAGACATAATGTCTATGTAATTATGCCGAAAGGAATGATGAATTTATATACATGTGTGTATGTGGTGATGGAAGTATTGAATGGAAGGAAAAGAGGTGAGATGTATTGAGTTGTTGATTTGGCACTAAGTGTGCGGGTATAAACATTTGTGATCATGAGAATGGCACTAAGTGTGCGGGTTTAAAACTTGTACAGCACTAAGTGTGCGAGTTTGATCATGTAGCACTAAGTGTGTGAGTTGATTATATAGCACTAAGTGTGCGGACACACTATATGCTTTTGAATCACTATTGACACTGAGTGTGCGACACTATTGAGTTGATCACGGACAGCGGATCGGGTAAGTACCTTGAGTTCATGGCTAATAGGCGCTATGTTTATATTTGGGGTCGAGCTTGGTAAGTTTGAACCTATGTGACAATGTAAATTGAAGTCATGTACATAAGAATTATCGCGGAATGAGTGAAAGGTCATGTAGATGTATGATTGAATCGAAGGTCTAAGGAACTATGGTATAGTTCGGTTTGAATGGAGTAATTAGCCTCGCTCCATTTTGTTTCCTCTTGCGATAATGTTATTAATGGTTGTTAGTGCATTGCTTATGACTTCTTGAGTTATATACTCATTCGGTGTTTGCTTGTCACCTATTTTAGGTTTCTTGGACTCGACTTTTTGCGTATTCGGACTGTCATCAAGTCATCACACCGCTAACAACTTTTGGTATTTTCTTCGTAGTTGGTCTTGGAGTACATTTCGGCATGTATAGGCTATTATGTTTTGTTTGAACTTGGTATGTAAAATTTTGAATAGCCATGCGAAAATGGCTTATAAATGTCTTGAGCATAATGTTATAATCATTTGGTATGTATATGCTCATTAAGAAGCACGGAAATGTTTGGCAATGACCAGCCATTAGAATGGGTCATCATGATTATATTTTGGACTATATATGTAAAAGGGTGGTTGAATCATAGAAACTATGTGTTAGAGAAAGTCTACCCTAGAAACAGATGTTGGCAGAATAAAGGACGTGGATGTGAAAAATCACTAAAAATAGTAGAAATGGAATTAAATAGTGAATAAATTATGTAAATGAACCTTGATGAATTCATTTTCATATGGAAGAAACGAAACGGTCATATGAGTTGTATGTTAAACGATATTTGGGTTTTCGTGAAACAGGGCCAGAACAGTTTCTGGATTCCTTGTTCCGATTTTGAAAATTCATTATAAATTAACCAGAGATAATTAGGAGTCATACCATATATGTATAAATTCCTCTTTGAGTATAGTTTCTATAAAAACAAACGGAATCAATATTGAAGCCCTGCACAGGGAGTTATTCGAGTTGTAACACACGAAGGTCAGTGTAGTCGACCTTTGTAACATGGGAGACTTTAACTAATAAACGGTACTAATTGGCTCAACCAAAAATTCTAGAAAAAATCTGTAGATGAACATATGAGTCTAGTTTCAGGAAAAAATTACGAAACTGATTTTTGAGTTGTAAAACTCAAGTTATGATTTTTGAAGTGACTAGTACACAGATTGGTAGCTTGTCTGGGAAATTCTCAATAAGTGGTTTGAAGTCTGTTAACACCTCGTGTTCGACTCCGGCGACGGTCTCGGGTTTGGGGTGTTACATACCTCCAGAGTTGAATAGGATTCATGATGTCTTTCACGTCTCCATCTTTAAGGCGGTATCATTCTGACCCTACTCATGTTGTGCCGGTTGCAGAGATCGAGGTCCAAACAGACTTGACTTTTGAGGAAGAGCCTGTGCAGATTTTGGATCGAGATGTTAAGATTTTGAGGAGGAAATCAGTTCCACTAGTAAAGGTGCTGTGGGGTAATCATGGCAGAGAGGAAGCTACTTGAGAGCCAGACGTGGCGATGCGTCAACAATATTAGCATCTGTTTGATTCAGGTAAAATTTCGAGGACGAAATTTCTTTAAGGAGGGTAGAGTTATAACGCCCCAATTTTCGGGTTTTCTGTGTTTCTGTGATTTTTAAAATTTGTGTGTGTTCTGGTTGGTTAAAATATATATTTTAGTAGGTTAGTGGGCCTTTGGAAGGCCCAAACTTAAGTTAAATCCGTGGTAGTCTTCGGAATTTTAATTTTATGAACAGGTGATGCAATTGGCGTTTGGGCTTTTAAGAGTAAAGGGGTAAAAGATGACACAAAAAGGAGTGTGGTGTAGTGGCAAGGTGGCACCACTTAGGGGACAAGGAAGTGACGCCATAAAGGAAGCAAGGGGTCCAAGGTTCAAGTCTTGGCTCTTGCAATATATTTTGGTTTTTCTTTTCAATAAATCTGGAAGCAAGTAGGTGCGCTTTAAAGTTTAATATGTTGGATTTATGACACAAATGAGTTGATGGCCTAGTGGTGGTGGCGTGAGTTGGCATGTGAGAGGACTTTGATTCGAATACCTTGGCACGCAAAGGTTGATTATTTTGCTATGTTGGGACGGAAAGAGTTGGTGTTGGTTTTAAACTCTGGTGATAGAGGGATCCCACATCGGGAAGCTAACATAAGAGTAGATGGAGAGTTAGCTTTAAATAGAGCAAACCATGAGGAGAGTAGGCATACCCTTCTTGGCTGATCCCTTTCGCTTTGTGATGTGCTCGTTTGGGTTGGGCGTCAGCTAAGAGTGTTTGGAGCGTGGATTAACTACAGTCTCCTAACAGGTGTGTATTTCTCACTACTCTAGCAAGAGGGATTCGGCTATTTCAGACGCGATGAAATGAAATGGGCCATGTGGTCCCAATTGGTCCGTAGGCCCAAGTGGATAAGTTGTAAAATTACCAAAATACCCCTAGTTTGTAAAATTACCAAAATACCCCTAGTTTGTAAAATTACCAAAATACCTTTGATTAGTGAAATTACTAAAATACCCTCGACCTGTAAAATTACTGAAATGCCCTCAACTTGTAAAATTACCAAAGTACCCTCGATTTACAGAATTATCATTTTACCCTCGATTTACAAAATTACAAAAATACCCTTGTAAGGTAGAATTACCGAAATACCCCTGTAAGGTAGGACTACCGATTTACCCCTGGAGGGTAAAATGATTATTTTGCCCCTCGTGCGTAAATGACTAACTTGTGTGATGATTGGGTTAGTTGACATGGATTTATGTTAGTTATTGTTAATTCATAAGTCTATTGTGTTAGTGATCGATTGTAGGATTATCGCGTGGGAGATATCGTTATCAATCATCATCAACCAGGTGTGTAAACGACACCCTCCCTTAGACTGAATCGGTAAAAGTCGAAATACCGAAACGTTGGTATTTTGTGAACTTGCAAGCGTGCAAGCGCTCGTGAGACAGTTGTTAATGAATATGGTACATTTGGATGATTAGAGTGCAGAGTGTGCATTTTCATGCACAACGGTATTTTTGGGCTCAATGGGCCGAAAATGGGCCAATGAGCCAACGGGCCCACTTTGGTAAAAAGACGAGGTAAGTACTTATGATTACTTGGTAAACGTTAGAATGAGCATGAAACCTTAGCAATAGGTTATAATTACTGAAATACCCTTATGCATGCAAAATTACACTTTTACCCCTAGGGTTATTTTTTTCTAAAAAGCATGATGTTCTGTTTATGTATATGTATGCCATGACATATTATTTCTGTTGCATGGGACATGGGTTTATATTGATGGAGGAAGCGTTCTAGCAGCCCCGCTACAATCTAGTGGCCTTGCCACATATATCTGTTCTGGTGACTTCGTCAAAATATCTGGCAGCCTCGCTACAATCTGGTGGCTTCGCCACATATATATATATATCTATATATCTATTTTGTTGGCCTAGCCACATTATCTGTATCTGGTGACTTCGTTACAATATCTGGCAGCCTCACTGCAATTTTTGTGGTGTGTAGCGGTTGGGTGGGTCGAGTAGTCTCCCCACATGGTGTAAGGCTGGTACGGGGGTGTTATGGATGGATCTGAGTTGGGATTTCTGCATTCATGATATATTTGTTCTGTATCTTCTATGGGCCTCTGGGTTTCATTCTGATATCTGTACTGGGCCAAGGCCCAGATAAGTCTGACTCTGAGGTTTGATCTGTTTTGGGCTATGGTTGGGTTATGTTACACACTGAGTTTACCGAACTCACCCTTTATTTTCATCTCTACAGGAAATCCCCAACCATAGTGGGCTTGGAGCTGTGAGGGATTCGGAGTGGCCACATCATCTGCAAAGTCGGTTTTTCTAAGTTAGTTTATTTTATTATTTTTATATTCTGATTTATTTTTGTGTTTTAAGTTGTAATAAGGCCGCTATTTTAATTTCTTTTTCCGCTATGGTTTTATTTTCTGAATATATTTATACTATGAAGAAACTGCTAGTGTTAGGCTGCGCGGGTTTTCAAAATTAATGAACGTTTTCAAGACTCAACAAGCTCAATAATAGATAGCCTAAAGATTGATAAACCAGCTTTTCATTCAACCGCTGTTTTTACAAAGACCACCCCAATCACTTAAACCAGCGAATGCATACTATGTCGTAAGTCTATGTGACACGTCATATCTGGCCATAACATCTGGGCGGGGTTTGGGGTGTTACAAGTATTCAACACAAAAGCAAGATAAGCTTCATATCCTTTTCTCGAGCATTTCTGAGTAGACATAACAGAAATCACTGCAATTGAACTATCCGACTCATCTGAATTAACTCGAAGAATTTCACCATTTTCGCATTTTAACTTAATGAATTTCTTTCCACAATTCACTATCATGTCATGCGTAGTCAACCAATCCATACCAAGAATCACATCAAACTCATCAAATGGCAATAGCATGAGATCGGCCAGAAAACAGAAACCTCTAATCATCAAAGGGAAATTTTTACATACTTTGTCTACTAATACATTCTGACCCAATGGATTCAATACTTTAATCACAAATCCCGTAGACTCTATGGACATGTTCATACTAGGCATTAATTTCATACAAACATAGGAATGAGTCGAACTCAGATCAATGAAAGCAATAACATTAACACCATGAAGAGAAATGTACCTGTAATTACATCGGGGAAGGATGACTCTTCACGAGCACGGATAGCATAGGTCTTTGCAGGTGCTCTAACATCTGGTCTCGGAGCTGAATCTCTAGATGCACCTCTTCCAGCCCCTATTCCTGAACTTCTCTGAGGTCTGCCTCTAACGAGGGCATTGCCTGATCTTACACTCGGTATTACTTCTCTTTTAACCATCTCAGAACACTCCGAAATAAATTGATCCGATGCACCACATCAGAAACAACCAGTCTGAGTTGCTCGACATTAACCTGGATGATGTCGACCACATTGAGGACACTTGGGTCTATCAAGCTGAATACTGCCAACACTCGCAATTGAAGTGGTCTGAGCTTTTTGACCCATAAATCTTCTATATCTGTTTCGGCTAGAATACCCTACTGAAAAATTAGATCTCGTAGAGAACTCTCTAGGCCTCTTGGATGTAGATTGAAATGACTTACTCATCTGTTTTTTCTTTGTGTCTTGCATCTCAATTTCAGCTTTACCCTTTCCTTTTAGTAACTCCTCTGCCTTACAAGCTCTTTCAACTAAAATAACATACTCTTTTATTTCTAAAACACCGACTGACAGTCGAATATCATCATTGAGCCCATCTTCAAATCTCTTGCACCTAATAGCTTCAGTAGAGACACACTCTCGAGCATAATTACTAAGTCTAACAAATTCACGTTCATATTCAGTCACTGTCATCTTACCCTTCTTTAGTTCAAGGAATTCTCTTCTCTTCTGGTCGATGAACCTCTGACTAATGTATTTCTTACGGAACTCCTCCTGAAAGAAATCCCAAGTAACCCTCTCTTTCGCTACTACTGACACAAGTTTCTTCCACCAATGGTAGGCCGAGTCTCGTAAAAGTGATACAACACACTTCATGCACTCTTCAGGTGTGCAGGATAACTCATCAAAGACTCTGATAGTATTCTCAAGCCAAAATTTAACTTTCTGTGCATTGGCATATTTAGTAGCCTGAAACTCTTCGGCCCCTTGTTTTCTAATTTTATCAACTGGTGGCTTCTCTCTTCTAGCAGTATCTGTGACTAGGGAAGCTACATGGGTAGTCTGAGGATCATGAGGGGGTGGAGGTCTAATGGCCAGATTCGTATGAATGAACTCGGCAAACTATTCATTCATAGCTTGGAAGAAGGCTTCTCGAGCCCCTCCTTCCTGGCTAACTATAACGGGCCTTTTACTACTATTTGGTGACACTGTCCCTTCTGCGGGAGCGGGCGCGTTACTCTCTACATCATCTGCACCAACTCGTTTAGGATCCATAACTATAAAAGAAAAACATTTTAAAATCATCAGGAGTTGTCACACTATCAAAATATAAGTATGGCATGTATAGCTAGACTCTTAATCATATTGAATATTATGAGAACCGACTAAATTCTTACTCTGATACCATTAAATATAACACCCCTTACCCGAGACTGTCGTCAGAGTCGAGCACGAGGTGTTACCAGACTTATCTTACTTGTTCGGGGCATAATTTTTTTTAAAATTAGTTTAATCGCATTGATCTAATAAATCCCTAAAAAGGGCCATTGAGGCCCAAAAATGTGCAATTTGAATGGTTTAGGGCCGAACTGGGAACATTAAAAATTTCCAATTACTTACACAAATCAAAACAATTTATTTCATTATTCAAAATAAAACTGTCCATCTGCGTAACAGTCACTAAATTAATTATAACTCAAGTTATGAAACTCAAAATTTAAATCCGTAAATTTTCCCTCAAACTAGACTCATAGATCTTCTTACCATAAATTTTTTTAGAATTTTTTATTTGGCTAATTAATATAGTTTATTCATTAAAATTTCCCTTGTTTCACTGTTCAATGGACCTGACCTCTCTTCACAAAAAAAATCGATTATCTCATTATAAAGAATTCGGATAACATTTCCGTTTGGTTAGAATGAAAATATACTCACTAAAGAATCTATACATATAAACTATGACTTATAATTATTTTTTAAAATATCTAGTGATTTTTCAAAGTTGGAACAGGGGATCACTAAGTCACTCTGAACTAGTCCTACAAAAATTTAAATATCTCAGAATTTAGACTTCCTTTGCTTGCTCTGTTTCATGCATATGAAAATAGACTCAATAAGCATTAATTCTATATCTTAGTCACCATTTAATTCCAATTCTACAATTTTTAGTGATTTTTCAAAACCACATCACTGCTGTTGTTTCCAAACTGTTCCATGGCCAACTCTTACTCCTTCATAATTTCTTTGCAACAAACCTCATTTAGGCATACATAATACCAAAACATGTTCTTATTTAGCTATATTATAAGCTAATAATTACCAAGGACTCACATGCCATTCTTTAATCATATCATAAGGACATACACACAAAATAGCCAAGTCCCTATACATGCCATAACTTAAAGTATTTCTAGCCACAAAATACCAAGATAGTTCATTGATAGTGTGAGGCAATTTCTGACGTCTTTACAATTTTCTGAGCTGTCTTTTGATACTATAAAAAAGAGAGAAAAGAAAGGGAGTAAGCATAAAGCTTAGTAGGTTTGCATGTAAATAAATAACAGCATTCTAAATGAATTGTCAAGATAACCTGAACCTTTCGAACATGGATTTATCTTACCTTCCCTTTGGTACACTCTTTAAATTTTTTGTTGAACCACTTGGAATACAAAGGATATACGGGTACCTTTCCTTTTTAAACTTACCATTTCCATGTCTTGACATGGTCTTACGTGGTATCTTTGCTTTATGAACTCACCAAGGCATGGCCTTACATAGGATTTTTGCCTTGTCGTAGTTTATCAATGCCATGTCTTGACATGGTCTTATATGATTTCCTTGCCTTGTAAGAGTTACCAATGCCATGCTTTGGCATGGTCTTACTTGGTATCCTTAAACCCTAATGTCATGACATTTGTATCCTACACATTCCTAAGGTTCAACCGGGACTTTTAAGTATCATTTCTCTATCAATTCTTGCTTGAATCATCAAGGAATAAATTTACAAAATAAATATATAGATGCTGAAAAATAACATCATTAATTATAAATAAATAAAACATTACATTTATTTACCACAAACTTACCTCGATACAATATACGATTAAATATTTTGATTTAGTCCTCAACCTTTCTCTTTCCTCGGTCTAACCCCGAATTTTATTCTTCTTGATCTATAATAGAAAATTTAACTTATTTAATATTCACATTTATCAAAATAGTCCTTAACTCTAACTTTGGAAAAATTACAATTTTGCCCTTAAACTTTTGTATATTTACACTTTTTCCCTAAGGCTAATAAATGAAACTTTATCCCTAATTCTTATATTTTATAACATGCTGATCATTTATTTACCTACGACAACATCAAATTCCCATTCTAACATGTACTTATGACCATTAGGTATTTTAATTGATTATGTTGTTTTACTCGTTTTCGCTTAAAATCGCTTAGCTCAAGTCGTTTAACATAATTTCAAGCTTCATATTCTACCATAAAGCATCAAAATAAACACATTTCACCTATGGGTATTTTTCCAAATATGAACCCTAGGTTAAATTATTGCTAGAATAAGCTAAATCAAGTTGTCGGGACTTCAAAAACATAAAGAGCATTAAAAACGGGGCTTGGAATTACTTACTATGAAGCTTGGAAGCTTGACAAAACCTTAGCTATGAAGAACCCTTGAAATTTTGGCCTAATGAAGAAGATGGGCACATTTTGCCATCTTTTTCCCTTTTTTAATCTTGTTATTACTAAATGACTAAAATACCTTTCATTAAAACTTTAGTTATTTTTATTTATGTATGTCCATTTTTGTCCATGAAAACCTAATGGTCTAATTACTATTTAAGGACCTCTACTTCAATTATAATCTTCAATTTAATCTTTGAGCATCTAAAACTCATATTTATTAACTTTTACAATTAAGCCCAAGTAGGTAAATTAAGCATGCTATCTATAAAATTTTCCATCGATACTTTAACACATGTATCTAATCATTCGGTAAATTATAAAAATTAATCAGAATAAAATTTTCTATCTGGGATTCGTGGTTTCAAAACCACTGTTCCGTTTAGGCCCTATTTTGGGATGTTACAATAGTGACGCCAAGCTAGCATCGGGAATCAATGGACGTTGGAGGCAGTGATCACACTATCACCTGAAGCTTTTGGTATAGCTAGTTTAAATGTTTTGAGTGTGGCATAGGGACTTGGTCTTTTTGTTTAGTGGCTTGTTAGTTTAGCCACAAGTGTTGTCTCATATGGATGTGATATTCATTTTTCATGGGTCATTAATGTTGGCTAATATTGATTATTATTAAATGCATTTGATAAAAATTCTCATGGTTGTGGCTGTTTTGATTATGCGTGTTTATGCTTGGATTTATTATGTTTGATGTTGTGTAGGTTGGGGCAAGTGAGGGTGGCAAAAAGGCTTGGTAGATAGCCTTGTTTTTGTCCATACGGGTAGACACATGGGCATGTGTCTAGACCGTGTGTGACACACGGTTTGCCCCATGGGCTATATCAGACCGTGTGTGCCCTGCACTTAAATTTGGCAAAGCAGAATGCCCAGTAACAACCACACGGGTGGAGACATGGCCATGTGTCTCAACTGTGTGGAGGACACGGCATAGTACACGAGTGTGTACAATGGCCGTGTGCCCATAAAGGGTTGCTGATGTCAGAAACCGAATGTCAAGGTTTTTGTACACGGGCTGAGACACGAGCGTGTTATGGCTGTGTAGGGGACACGGTCATGGACATGGGCGTATGCCAAGTCGTGTGAAAACCCCTGTAGGTTCAAATCAAAAAATAAATTTGCACGGGCTAAGGACACGGGTGTCTCCTGATATGTTCAAGCCGTGTGAGCCACACGGGCCTTCAACATGGCCATGTTAAGAAGTCACACGGGCGTGTCGTCCTTTCACACGAGCGTGTGCCCCTATTTGCTTTGAAATTTTAGAAGTTTTTCTAAAGTGTTTAGTTTATTCTCGAACCATTCCCAAAGCGTGTTTTGGACCTCGTAGGTCTATATTAGGGTCATTAAGAATAAATTTGAAAGTTTCTAAAATTGGACGAAATTTATGACCCCAAAATAATTATGTGTATATGTTTAAGCCCAGTAACATATCGTATCCTGTTCCGGCATCAAACTCGGGTAAGGGGTGTTACACTTAATGTTTGCAAAACTGTCCTTAAATGCTCAGCATGTTAGGTCTCATCACGGGAAAAAATCAATATGTCATCAATAAACACCACAACAAATTTATCCAGAAAAGGTTGAAATATTCTGTTCATTAAATCCATAAATACGGCGGGAGCATTGGTTAACCTAAAAGGCATGACAAAGAACTCATAGTGACCATACCTCATTTGAAATGTAGTATTTGGTACATCTGACCCCTTAACCCGCAACTGGTAGTAGCCAGACCTCACGTCTATCTTTGAAAATACCGTGGCTCCCCTTAACTAATCAAATAGATCATCAATCCTTGGCAAAGGATACTTGTTCTTTATTGTCACCTTGTTGAGCTACCGATAATCTATACATTGCCTCATCGAACCATCTTTCTTCTTCGTAAATAACATAGGAGCACCTAAAGATGAAAAGCTCGGTCTCGTAAAACCCTTGTCAGTCAACTCCTATAACTAAACTTTCAATTCTTTTAATTCCGTTGGGGCCATCCTATACGGGGCAACCGAAATAGGTGCAGTGCCTGAAAGCAAATTGATGCTAAACTCTACTTCCCTAGTAGGAGGTAACCTAGGCAATTCTTCTGGAAACACATCCGATACTCACATACTATTGGTACCGGCTCAATCTTTGACTCAGACTCCTTAGTGTTCGATAAAAAGGCAAGGTAAGGTTCATAACCCTTCCTTATGCATCTCCGAGTAGACATGAAATAAATCACTATAGGCATGCTATTTAATTCACCTGGTTCAACCCAAAGAACATTACCATTCTCACATTTCAATTCGATAAATTTTCTTCCACAATTCACTACCACATCATGAGGGGTGAACCAATCCATACCAAGAATTACATCAAATTCATCAAATAGTAATAACATGAGATTAGCCGGAAAACAATGACCCTAATCATCAAAGGGCAATTCTTACACACTTTCTCAACTAACAGATACTTGCCTAACGGGTTTGACACTTTTATCAAGAATTCAGTAGATTCAACAAGCAAGTTCATATCAGACACCAATTTCATGCAAACATACGAATAGGTAGACCTCGGATCAATCAAACCAACAATAGTAGTATCATAGATAGAAAATGTACCCATAATCACATAAGGAAACAAGGCCTCCTCGCGAGTGCGAATGGCATAGGTCCTTGCAAGTGCCCTGCCGTCGGGTCTCATAGTAGACTCCCTAGGTGTACCCTTACTACTTGTTCCACTACCCGGATTCTTCTGAGGTCTTCCCTTATTAGTAGTGTTATCTGATCTTATTCCTTGAGAATTTCCTCTTTCTGTCCTCTCGAGACAACCCCCAATAAGGTGGTCAAGGGAGCCGCACTTAAAACAAGTCCTATCAGCCCCTCGGCATTTGTCGACTTGACATCTCTCGCACTAGGGACATTCCAGTCTATTGGGTCGAGTATTCCCAACCCTAGCTATTGAAGTGGCCTGACCATTCGAAATCATGTAATTTTTACCCAGATTCTTGCTCGAATACCCAACAGAAGCATTAGATCGAGTAGTGAACTCTCTCGACTTTTTGGATGAAGATTGAAAAGATTTACCCAATTGCCTCTTCCTCTAGTCTCAGGACTCTAGATCGGCTTTCCACTTTTTTTTAGCCAATTCTTCAGCCTTGAATGCTTTTTCAACTAACACTAGAACCTATTTTAGATCAAGGATACCAACCAACAATCGTATATCTTCGTTTAGCCCATTTTCAAATCTTTTACACATGATGGACTCAGTGGATACACACTCCCGAGTGTATTTGCTAAGCCTCACAAACTCACACTCATATTTGGTAACTGTCATCTTACCCTATTTCTACTAGAGGAACTCTTTTCTCTTTTGGTCCATAAACCTTTGATTGATGTACTTCTTGCAAAATTCTTCTAGGAAAAATTGCCAAGTCAGTTTCTCCCTCGGTGCAATTGACACGAGGGTGTTCCACCACTGATAGGCTGAGTCTCTTAAAAGCGATACAATGCACTTCATACACTCTTCCGAGGTGCATGATAGCTCATCAATGACCCGGATTGTCTTCTCTGTAAGAGTATGCCCAAAGATCAATCATGAGATGGTTGTAATAACATACTTGATTTATCGTGTTTAATATAAGGTGTTTCCATTATTATTTAAGATTTTCTTTCGGTGTGTATACATAAACTGTTTTATAATAATGTCCTGAGAATAATATGAGTGTTCTTAAAAGATCCTTCGTCAAGTATTATTGTTGACTAAGACAACAATAATGCATTGAGACTGACATGTAGTTGATTGATGATAAAGAGTTGTCATTGATATGGAGTGTCAAAATCAATGCATGAATATGTGTGTTAGAGAACAACAAATTGGACTGACCCACTATGAGTATGTTTCTTGGATTATTATGTAATTGTCACAACATTACTCATAGTGATTATCATGTATATGATTCTCAGACTTGAGATCATCATTATCCCAACATCGTGAGTTGTATATTTTGATACAGTGAAATGTACACCATAACTGGTTGTTCTATAAAGGCTGATGTTGGATATAACACAATCTACGTAGAGGGATATGGTTGAGCAATATAGAATAGGTCCCTCCTACATAATGGGAGTAATATCTTAGGCCACTTGATTGAGTAAGACTGGAAATGCATGGCCATGCTCAAATAAGTTGATATGAGATGTCATACTTATTTGTATATCATAATCTACTCAAGATATCAAGAAACATGAGATGGACCATGCAAGTGTGACTAATACGTGATATTCGTGACAGGTTTTAAATATTTATAATTAATCGTTCTTGAAACTAACTATTATCACGATGAAGGCAAGTGTACCTATCGAACAGTAGTATAGCTTTAGCAAGACAGGATTATCGAACCCAAAGGAACTAAAAGTACTAGTATCAACTTTCTTTTTATTATCTAGCCTAAAAAAATAAAAGGGTTTTGTTTATCTAACTATTTAATTAAACTAAGAAATCACAGAAAATAAATTTAGGGAAAATACTTTTCAGAAAACTCGATTGATTAAGACAATACCTAAGGAAAAATCCACCTAGACTTTACTTGTTATTTGACTCTAAATCGAACGATTTATTCATTCAAATCCCTAAGTTATATTATTATCTCTCTTGAGACTAACAACGTCTAACCCTAGATTGAATAATTAAAATCTCTTTCTAATTAACGCCCTAGGGTTGCATTAACTCGATCTATAGATCCCCTTATTAGGTTTCACCCTAATTCGAAAAAATCTTGTCACCCTATCTCTAGGCGCGCAACCAGCTCCGTTTAATTGTGACAAATTTACTCTTAAACAGGGTTTATTCCTCCTTTGACTAAGAGCTAAACTTGAATCAATATCCTAGAATATCAAAACAAGAATTAAGAACACATAATTAAGAACAAGTCAAATATTTATCATACAATTCAGATAATAATAACAAGATCCGTCTTAGGTTTCATCCCCCTTAGGTATTTAGGGGTTTTAGTTCATACTACAGAAAGAAAACATCTCAAAAGAATAAAAAAAACAAATCATAAGAAAACCCAAAACTCCTGACGGAATTTGAAGGGAGATCTTCAGTCTTGATTGTGAATTCGACTTCTGAGATGGATCAATCGGCTTTTCTTGAGCAATTCCTTGCTTCTTTCTCTGCGTACCCCCTCTTCTCCTCTTCTAGGGTGTATTTATAGTCTTTGGAATGCCTAAGAGCCCTCAAAATTGGCCTTTTCCGAATTGGACTAAACTTGGGCTCAACAGGGACACGCTTGTGTGTGATTGCTTAAGGCCGTGGTCAAGGCTATTAAATGGACATGGGTGTGTGATCTACCCGTGTAAATCGTGCTTTGACCTTGCCAAAGGGACACGGCCGTGTGGTCTGCTCGTGTGAGGAAGTCCAGGCCATGTTGATTACGTACGTTGGCCCATTTTCTTCGTTTCTTGGCCCGTTTCTCACTCCTTTCACTCTCCTATGCTCACCTAATTCTAAAACATGAAATTAAGGCATTAGGAGCATCGAATTCACAAATTTCAAGGAAAAATCTTCCATAAAATATGCTAAGCATGAGATAGAAATATGTAAAAATTACGTTTATCAAATACCCCCACACTTAAGCATTTGCTTGTCTTCAAGCAAAATCCTCAACTCATAATCAAAATATATTCTTCTCCACTTATAATTTCTATCGATAATATCTCAAAATAATCCATAGGTAATCATACATTGAAAATTCAACTGAAAGAACATCAAAGTTTCAAACATTCCGAGTTGAGCATTTTATCATGAAAACATAAGTGTCTCCCCTCATCCAAGTAATTACCTTTGATTCAAAATATCATAGAGTTTCACATCCTCACTAAAGATTCAGTCAAATCACTGGAGGTGTTTAAGGACAATAAATGAAGCACTCAATAGTCAATAGTGAAAAGTCATTACCATAGGCTTGAATGAAAATCAATTCTCTGCCACTGTAAATTGAGATGAAACATCAATCAAAAGGTCTTCAGAGGGTTGTAACGTGGCTTTGTTTAGAGGCAGTGGTCATAAACTCAAAGAAAGTGTTAGAATCGAGATTGAATTGAAAAATTGCCTAACTAGAAAAATGACTAGTCATCAATTGCGTACAACAGAGCTTTTTCTGAGAATATGGAATTTAACTTCTTTAGCTCAAAAAATCACTACTACTAATATGTATACATGTATATATATATTTTATGAACAAGTAAAATTACAAAATGGAATAAAACATAGCTAAGCAACTATTCCAACTCAGATCTCGACAAAAATAGGGATCAAATTAATGTAGAGGATTTCAACAATAATGAGTTATGGGTTAATATTGAAGATAAGTTAATGAATGGGTTGTTAGGCTCAAGAGGGGGTTCACTAAGGGTTAATTGTGAAGGTAGGCTTTTATGGAGTAAGTGGGTTAAACCTAAGTGCCTTTATCATTTTGACATATCAAATCAAATGGTGTGGTCTTGACATGCATAATCAAGCAAGTTCTAGAATAACAATTCAATATTGACGCACTCATAATGAAAGTGAGCATAAAGGGAATAATAGATGTTCTAAGGGCTCAAGATCTCACAAAAATTATGGCTTTTTTATGTTTAAACTTGTGAATTCCAACTCAAAATAATACATAAACTTGGGGAAACAACCTAAAAGTTTTTAATTTTTCAAAAATAAACTTATCATGCTTGATTCCCTAATGTCTTAAAGTTTAAACAAACAATGCATAAATGCCTATGTTTTAATTCAAGATATATCAATAAACATTATAAACTAATTGGAATTCATTCTAATAATGATATGAAAAGATCGCTTGAGAATAAAACCAAATTCAGGGATTTTTCTAATATAAAAGACCCCCTACACTTAAGATGTACATTGCCCTCAATGTACAAAGGTAGATATATTGAAAAATATAGATTTATAATCATAAGATAGGGAGAGAAGTGAAACTTCCTGAATGATGAATGAATTCCTTGAACTGGAGTTTTGGAGAATAATTGGCGTGAGAGTGGATGAGGATACTCTGGTGGTGGTAGAGGTTCATTAATCTATAAGTCTTGTGCCAAAAGAATATTATATCTGGTCGTAGCAATGGTCGTGGTCAAGCAGGACATGGTAGTCGTGGAGAACCTTTTCCGATGGAGTTTTTAATTCCTATGTGATGATAAGCTGAGGAGCTCTTTATAACTATGATAGAATGAGGAACGTTTTAGGAAATATAAGGAAGCAGAATTACTTGTAATGGAATAGATGAAATTGATAATTGTTAAATTAAAATTATAAAATCTAATAGAAATAAGCCTAAAGAAAAAAATAAAAAGTAGTCTTAAAATAGAATAAAAATAATAAATAAAATAATAAATAAAAGTTTTTAAACATCTTCATCGCTAGGTGGTTCGCGAGGTGGGGGTGGCGATGAGATGTGGAAGTGCTGACAAATCTAATGTAAAGTAGCATCAATGTTATCAAAGCGCTAAAAACACTGTTTCTTGAATCGGGTAATGCGCTCAGAGATGTCAGCGTATGAAGTCGCCACATGAACTGGACGAGAGGGCGGTGATGGCTGAGACGGTGGGTCCTCATTACGTGGAGGGACATCATCAGTAATGTCCTGGGGGTCCTCCTCCTCGGTATTGGGCTAGACGATACTGAGGAGGGTGGGTTCCTCGGCACTTCTCGATCATCTTCATACTAAGCATGCTTGAGATGCCTTGTGGAAAGTGAGGGAAGATGATTGGGCTGCTGTGTTGAGTTGCCCGAAGTGCCGAGCCAACCGTGTCACATAAGGCCTAATGGAGATGACCCCCTTCATATGCCGCTCCTTCTGATGTTGAATGGTGAGGGCAATGAAATAGGCAAGGTCAAAGACGTGTCCGTGCGACATACACCATAGAAAGTAGGCATTATGAGTGCTGACGACGCCAATGCTCGCTCGCCTTCCTATTAACGTGTGAGCTAAAATGGCCTGGAGGTGCCTCAAAGATGAAGGGAAAGCCGATGCCTTGGAACGGCTAGGATTGTAGGAGGCAAAGCCAAGGGCGAGGGTGTTCTAGCACCGCGAAGGAGAATGATGGATGTGGCGATTGAGAGTGTGGAGCTCATTCTCCTCCATGAACTCTTCCGTGTAAAGGCCAAGTTCGGTACCGAACTATGGGATGCTTAACTGGCGGACTTGACTGCTGAGGTGAAATTGGACTGTTCTCGGATCATCAAAACGGGTCATCACGGTCGAAGATGAAATGTTGAGCAAAATTCCATCATGAGCTCGAGACATGTCGGCTCGACAATCTCAAAGAAAAGTCCCCAAGGATCGGTGGTGAGGAGGGCTCGAATTGCATCAACAAGTTGGACTTGTTCTAGTGCGGCCTAATCTATACAGCGGCCCAATTCTAAGGGTCGGGCCCGTAGAATCTTAAATAGTTCCTCCTGATTGCCTGATGGTAATTGGAGGAAGGGTGGCGAATTTCTGCGGTAGGTCCCGAGGATGATCCCCTTTTCTATTTTTTTGAAGCGGGGACGTTAGTCTTCTTGCCACGTAAGGTAGACATAATGTACCTGTAATGGAAATTGAAGTGGAATGTGAATACTTTCCATGGGGGTTACATTTTAACCTATACTATAACAACCAAAATAAAAGTGCCAAATAACCTTATGAGAATAAGTAATGGAGATATCTAAAGAATGAATTTGTGTGGGGTCAATAGCATGAAACTCATAGAAACAATGAATGAATGTAGCCTAATATACTAACTAAGAAAATAAAAAATTACCAAAACAAAACATAAAAACATAAATTTATCTACTATTCTAACTATGAATGTGTACGTAAAATATTCAAATGGAGCATAGAAATCATGAAAGAAGCAAAATAATTGAAGAAGATTGAGATAAAAGAGTAAACAAACGCAAGAGGGAGGAGCTTAGGCGTAAAAAATATGGTTGAAGGCGGCGCACGGGCGTGGCAGGAGGCCATGTGAATCTGTAGCGGCTAGGGTTAGGGATTTTGGGTGAGGGAGATGATGAATAGTGAATGGTATTTATAGATTTTGGGAGACACGGCCAGGCGACACGCCTGTGTTTCCCTATTTTTGCCTGTGTGATTCGCGAATTTTGAATTTGGGCACGTATGACATTTGGCCCATGCCCGTGCTCCTTTGGTGTGTGGGTGCACACAGCCGTGTCGTACGGCCGTGCCTGTCTTCGTTCGCTTCTCCCACACCCATGTATGTAGGCCCAAGCTCGTCTTAATCTGATAGGTTCGACCACGGGTTCTAGACATTGCCGTGGCGAATCCCCGTGCTATTTTCTCAGGTTCAACCACGATTCTAAGACATGGGCATGTCGCACACCCGTGTTGTTTTGGCAGGTTCACCCACGGTCCTAACACACGGTCGTGGCGACTTATTGCATCCCGTGTTGGGGAAAATTTGTCCTGTTTTCATACAGCCTAAGGCACGCCCATGTGCCTGGCCGTGTGTGCTTTAGAAAGCCTGTGTTCCATGACTCGGTAAGTATGTTAGATGTTAAAAACTAAAATTTTAAAAAATTAATTTTGTTAATGCTCGGGTTGCCTCCTGAGAAGCGCTTATTTATAGTCTAAGCTCAACTTACCTTTCTGGTGTGTGTGACACCCCTAAAGTGACCCTAGTCGGAAAGTGGTTTTGGGACCACAAAACCGAGTCATAAAATAATAATTAACCATTATATTTGATGCTTATTATATGTATATAGGCATGTGTGAAAATTTCATGTTTGAATTTTGTTAATTGTAAGTGAATTTTGCTAAATAGGATTTGTGTGAGAAAAATTAGAAATGTGCTAGGCAAATGTTAAAGTGGCCTATTGATGCATCTTGGAAAAATGTTGTCCTTGCATGTCAAAATACCCAAAAGATGGACTAGTGGCCGGCCATGCTATGGGTTAAAATGTATTATAAACATTTTATGTTAGTGTTTTATGTTAGAATTAATAAAATAAAGAACATGGGTAATAAAATAATAGTGGTTAGTAGGGGAGAAACAAAAAAAAAATGAGCTAGGTTGCTCCTCCATTGCCGTGAATTGAAGGAAGAAGAAGAGGGGAAGTTCGGCCAAGGTGGTTCTTGAGATTAAGGTATGTTCAATGCTGCTTTTGGAGGTTTACACATCCTTTGGAGGGTTAGCCTACTTCTATTTATCTCATGGATGAAATTGGAGTTGTTGGAGAGTTAGGATTCGGCTAAGAGGCTTTAAAATTTTAGTTGAGGCCTTGATACTACTAGCATGTTAGCTATATGGATGTGTTAAGTTACTTGAAATGTTAGATAAATTTGAACTCCCTACCAAATTCTTTAGGCAACCCATGTTAGAAATTTCGGTATTGAGATGTCTAGATCTTTCGACTATTGTAGCTATGGAGGAATAAAGTTTTTGTTTCTTGTTAAATTGGATGAATCTTGTTGTATGAGTGCTTGAACAAACTATGATTAAATGGATGCATAGATTCAAAGTGGGAAGAAATGGGCTATTATATTTGATGCTAATGCCGAATATGAAGATGATGAACTTGAATAAATAATATTCAGCTAGTATGATAAGTTATGAAATATTAAGTAGATGATATAATTGATTGATGAAGTGGTTAATAGGGATTTCTAATGAAATTTTGCCAAGGCCGAATGTATCATGAAGTAAATAAAAAAATGCTAAATGTGCATTATGTGCTTTTATGTGTATTCGGCCAGGGAAGTTTGACATGAAACTTTGATAGGTTTGAGAGATGAATGACCGAATGAGCTAGAGGTTATGTATGGATGAATTTTATGCACATGTGTGTGTGTGGCATTAGTAGCTAATGGCATTCGGCATTGTTTAATTAAAATTAGAAATGAATGCGTGAAAGTTAAATAGGTCGCTCTAATGACCAAATATGCTAAAAGCTAATATATGGACAAATGATACGAATGAATTGGTTTTTGAAATGTATATGGTTGCCGTATGTATGTGTTTGATTGAGAAGTAAATTTGTTTGATTTAGCTCAAGAGCCTAGAGGATCAAAGTTGGATAAGGGAAAGGAAAAAAGTGATCGAAGAGCCGTCGTAATCGTTCGGCAACTTCCGAGGTAAGTTTTAAGTGATTAAATGTTGAGTAAATTCAACTATAATAGGATATAATGAGTTGATTTAATAAGATATGATGTGGCCATGATATGTCTTAAACTCAAATGGTAAGTTCCTAAGTGTTTGGACTTGGAAATTTAAGAGCAAATTGTAATAATTTGCTCAAGACAGCAGCAGTAACGTGATTTTAGAAAATCACTATAAATGTTTGGTGTGGAATTATAGGCTGAATAAAATACGAAATCAAAGCTTAATTAGTCTAGTTTCTTATAAAAGAGACCGTGTAAGCAAAGAAATTTCCTATAAACAGATATTTAAAGTTGTGTGAGACGGTGTCAGAATGACTCCGAAATCCCATGTTCGGTTTTAAGAAAATCACTATAATTTGTACAAAAATGGTTACAAGATAAAATTTATATGCTTAGACTCCTTAGTGAGTCTAGTTTCAAATGAAATCAAATAGAACATACTTCGAATTCTGTACAATGAGAATTTTGATTCGTAGTGAAGACTGGTCAGGTTAGTCAAACAGTGAAATAGGGGAAACTTTAAGAAAAATTTGGTATTGATTGGCCAAACCTAAAATTCTGAAAAATTTATGGATGGAAGATATACGAGTCTATATTCAGCTAAAATTAACGGCAAGTGATTTAGAGCCTTGTAGCTCCGGTTATAAATAATTTAGTGACCATTGCTCAGGAAAACAGCTCGTAGCGAATATGTGATTTTGTTGTAAACATGGATAAAACTTGTTTTAGCTGCTCATAAGCTATTGATTAAACCCATACTTGAATTCTAATTTGTGATATTGTAAAATGATATATGAGAGTTGGATGGATCTTTGATATTAAAATTTGTGAGATTGTAAGTTTATGAGTATTCGAATATGGAATGATAGTATGGCGTGAAATTGAATTATTCATTGGAAAATGATTGATGTAGATTCGGCCAAGACCAAGTCTGTACATGATAGTATATGTGGTATGTGAAGTATATTTGAATAATTGTGATGTGAATACATGAAAATTTATATTTTGATTTAAGATTCTATGCGATGAATGTGAAAGTGTATATATATGTGATAAGGCCTAATGGCCGATGTGATGAATGTGAAAGCGTGTATATATGTGATAAGGCCTAATGGCCGATGTGATGAATGTGAAAGCGTATACATATGTGATAAGGCCTAATGGCCGATGTGATGAATGTGAAAGCGTGTATATATGTGATAAGGCCTAATGGCCGATGTGATGAATGTGAAAGCGTATACATATGTGATAAGGCCTAATGGCCGATGTGATGAATGTGAAAGCGTATACATATGTGATAAGGCCTAATGGCCAATGTGATGAATGTGAAAGTGTATATATGTGATAAGGCCTAATGGCCAATGTGATGAATGTGAAAGTGTATATATGTGATAGGGCCGAGTGGCCAATGTGATGGATGTGAAAGTGTATAAATGTGATAAGTCCCGAAGGGCATTTGTGTCAGTACTATATCCGGGTTAAAACCCCGCAGGCTTTATGCGAGAATATTATTATTGATTAATGACCAGAGGCCGTTGCTCGTACTATATCCGAGCTCTAATGACCCGATGACTACGTGTGGAGATTTTGTCCGGTAAGCCCGAACTAAAGGTTTTTTGAAGATTCAAGTAAAGCGTAAGATTATGCGACTTCACGGTGACAATTAGTAATAAATACGTATAATGCGTTAAGTTGGTCGGTATGTATTTGAGATTATATTTAAGTTTGATTTAGACTAAATCACAAGGTCGTTATGTGATGCACATGTGAGTAAAGCAATAAGACTGTTCTATGATTATTGTGCATTTGGTCAATGTAGGAAGTCAGGTAAAAATATGTAATGTACCTATGATCATAAGAGGTCACCATCAAGTGAGAATTTATCTGCATATTACATATGATGAGACGTGCATATTCGGAAAAGGGGATAGTATGCCCGAAGGAAGAGTGAAATAAAAATACGAACAACTATGTTATAATTTGGTTGTTATCTGTTGACACTGCTTAAAACTTACTAAGCATTGTAATGCTTACTCCGTTTACTTTGTTTCCTCTGTTTTATAGATCTCATTTGGAAGCTACAGGCTCGGGGATCGTCAGCAACTAGTCACACTATCACTACCCACTATTTGGTACTGCTACGTTTTGGAATATCTTATGGCATGTATAGAATAGTCTAGTAGTGAGAGGATATTTTGGTCAATGTATAGGACTACCCTTTTGTTGTAGGTCATGTACCTTTCGGTTTTGTGTAAATTTGGATAGCCATGCGAAAATGGCTTAAGTATACTTGATCATAGCATTATAATTGTTTTGTATGTCGTCCGTCGAGAGGTATGGAAATGTTGGTAACGGTTAGTCATGGGAATGGTTATTCATGATCACCTTTGGTATATGTATGACAAACTTTAGTTGATTCATGTAGGATCATGAAAGAGGTAAAGTTTACCTTAAAAATAGATGCTGGCAGCAGCAGTGATGTGGATGTGAAAAATCTCTAAAAATATTAGGAATGGAATTAAATAGCGAATAAATTATGTAACCGAACCTTGACGAATCTATTTTCATAGGAAAGTAACGAAACGATCATATGAACAGTATGTTAAGAGATATTTAAGTTTTCGTGAGACAGGGCCAGAACGGTTTCTGGATTCCCTATTCCAACTTTGGAAATTCATTGTAAATTAACCAGAGATAATTAGGGGTCATGCCATATATGTATAGATTCCTCCTTGAGTCTAGTTTCTATAGAAACAAACGGCATCAGTATTGAAGCCCTGTACAGGGAGATATCCAATTCGTAATGCGTGAAGGTCAGTGTAGTCGAACCCTAGATTAGGGGAGACTTTAACTAATAAAATGTACTAATTGGCCCGACCAAAAATTCTATAAAAAAATATGTAGATGGAAATATGAGTCTAGTTTCAGGAAAAAATTACGAAACTGATTTTCAAGCTTTGAAACTGAAGATATGATTTTTAAGGCGACAGTGATGCAGTTAGCCAACTGCCTGAAAATTTTAAAAAAAAGTGGACTGTGTAAGTAAATGGATTAAGCCCGTTAACCCCTCGTGTCCGACTCCGGCGATGGTCTCGGGTACGGGGTGTTACAGTGTGTGTTCATGGTGGCTCGAGGAGTTTACACACCTTATCTCTTCTTTCAATTTTATCAACATAATGTTTAAGACGAGTATTGTTTACCTTAAAAGTGTCGAATTTGGGATGACTTACCTCAACTATACCAAACGGGAGAATGCTAAGTACCGTAAGAGGAATTTCTTCGTTCGGTTTGGCAGTGTCAATGTGAGGATTTGCAGCATCTAAAGAAACTTTATCTCCAACCTTAAATTGATTTGGTGAGGTATTGAGCTCGTTCTGGCATAGTTTTGGTTTATCATGTTTTCTCGGTTTAAATGTCAACCATTCATCTAACTCCTTGATTTGTAACATTCGATCTTCATGTGTAGATCCTTTGTTGTGAATTGAACATGGCTCATGTGTGTCCTTCGAACTTATATCCTACAAAATAGGTTGCACCGTATGATCAGTCTTAGTAGAACAATTTGTACAATCACCTTTAATATTCGATGTGTTGTTCGGGTTACGAGCTTGAAGGGTGATTGTTTTGTCTCCTACACAAAGTGTGAGTTCACCTGTGCCAATGTCAATAATTGTTCTAGCAGTTGCTAAAAAGGGCCTTCCCAAAATTGAAGGAACATTACTGTCCTCTTCTATGTCTAAAACAAAAAAATCAACTGGCAATATAAATTTGTCAATTTTAAAGAGTACGTCTTCAATGATACCCCTAGGAAATCTGACAATTTTATCTGCTAATTGAATGCTCATCCTAGTTTATTTGGGATTCCCTAGACCTAGTTGCTTAAACAATTTGTAAGGCATAACATTGATATTAGCCTCTAGATCAGCCAACGCATTATTAACATCTAAACTACCAATTAAACAAGGAATTGTAAAACTCCCTGGATCTTTTAGTTTGTTGGGTAGCTTATTCTGAAGAATGGCTGAGCAAACCACATTCAGCTCCATATGCGACCTTTCATCTAACTTTCATTTATTTGCTAGAAGCTCCTTTAAAATTTTGACTGCGTTCGGCATCTGCGAAAGTGTTTCAATAAATGGTAGGTTAATATGTAGTTTCTTTAAAAGTTTAAGGAATTTACCAAATTGTTCGTCTGAGTGGTCTTTCCTTGTCGCAATAGGATATGGCACATGAGGTTTATATTCTGTACTTGTCGCTTTTTGTTTATTTTGGCCTACCTCATTCTTACCTTCGCTTACCACCGGTTCTGGCCTTGGTTTTGCCACTAACCCTTCCTCATCTTGAATGGCAATTGCGTTGAGTTGCTCCCTTGGGTTAGATTCAGTGTTGCTTGGCAGGCTACCTTGTGGTTGTTCGGAAATCAACTTGGCGAGCTGTCCAATCTGAGTTTCGAGCCCCTGGATTGATGCTTGTTGAATTTTGAGTACCGTCTCAGTATTCTAAAAATGAATCTCTGACACCGAGATGAATTTGGTTAGATCTCTTCAAGGTTTGGCTTTTGTCTCCTAGCTGGTATGGCGGTTGCTGAAAGGCTGGAGGGGGTGGTGGTTTCTGATTCCCTTGGCCTCCCCATGAAAAATTTGGGTGATTCCTCCAACCTGCATTGTAAGTATTTCTATAAGGATTGTTTTGAGATTGAGGATTATTTCCCATGTAATTTAAGTGCTCGTTCTCCATGTTGTTGCCATAAGGTGGGTATTCTGAATTGCTTGATCCACCTCCATTTGCTTCACACTGCATTATTGGGTGAACCTGTGAAGAACTAAGAAAATGATCAATTTTCTTATTCAAGAGTTCTACCTGATTAGAAAGCATGGTGACCGAATCGACGTTATAAACACCGGTTGTTTTCGTTGGCTTTGTCCTTATGACTTGCCACTGATAGTTATTCAGAGACATCTCCTCTATAAATTCATAGGCATTTTCAGGTGTCTTATTATTGATGGTTCCTCCAACGGCTGCATCAATCATCTGCCAAGTCGAAGGATTCAGTCCATTATGAAACGTTTGAACCTGTAGCCAAAGCGGCAGCCCATGGTGAGGGCACCTTCTCAAAAGGTCCTTGTATCTCTCCCACGCATCGTAGAGTGTTTCTAAATCCATCTGTACAAAAGAAGAGATATCATTACGTAATTTAGCTGTTTTAGTCGGCAAAAAATATTTTAATAAAACTTTTCGGTCATTTGTTCCCAAGTAGTGATTGACCCTCGTAGTAACAAGTTCAACCATTGTTTAGCCTTATTCCTTAACGAAAAGGGAAACAACCAAAGGTGGATGGCATCATCAGAAACGCCATTAATTTTAAAGGTATCGCAAAATTCTAGGAAATTTGCCAAGTGAGCATTAGGATCCTCGTCCTGCAAATCAGCAAAACTGAACAAACTGTTGTATCATTTGAATTGTGTTAGGTTTCAGTTCAAAATTATATCCAGCAATAGCAAGTCTAACTATACTTGACTCAGTTCCTGATAAATTAGGTTTAGTATGATCATACATAGTCCGTGGAGCAGGATTCTGATTTACAGCAATCGCAGGAGGTAGCGGATTTTCTTAGTTTTCAGCCATCTCCTCGGTTGTGGTTTGAATATCATCCTATTGCTCGTTCTCTGTGTATCTTAAGCTTCGCCTTATTTCTCTTTGGTTTCTGTGAACTGTGCGATCGATCTCACTATCAAAAAGTAATGGTCCTGATGGGTTTCTTCTAGTCATAAACTATAAGAACTTGCCAGAGAAAAAAGGAAAAAGAGGAATTAGTAATAAAAATTAGAATAAAATTTAAATTGCAGTAAAGTAAATGGCTAAAGTAATAAAAATCGAGTGTTCCTAATATCTTAGTTCCCCGACAACGGCGCCAAAAACTAGATACGTGATATTCGCGATAGGTTCTAAATATTTATAATGAATCATTCTTGAAACTAACTATTATCACGACGAAGGCAAGTGTACCTATCGAACAGTAGTATAGCTTTAGCAAGACCGGATTATCGAACCCAAAGGAACTAAAAGTACTAGTACCAACTTTCTTTTTATTATCTAGCCTAAAAAAATAAAAGAGTTTTGTTTATCTTAACTAATTAATTAAACTAAGAAATCACAGAAAATAAATTTGGGGAAAATACTTTTCGAAAAACTTGATTGATTTGGACAATTTGTCATTTGACTCTGAATCAGACGATTTATTCATTCAACTTGTTCCGTAGAGATCCCTAAGTTATATTATTATCTCTCTCGAGACTAACAACGTCTAACCCTAGATTGAATAATTGGAATCTCTTTCTAATTAACGCCCTAGGGTTGCATTAACTCAATATATGGATCCCCTTATTAGGTTTCACCATAATCCGCAAAATCTTGTCACCCTATCTCTAGGCGCGCAACCAACTCCGCTTAATTATAACAAATTTACTCTTAGACAGGGTTTATTTCTCCTCTGACTAAAAGCTTAACTTGAATAAATATCTTGGAATATCAAAACAAGAATTAAGAACACATAATTAAGAACAAGTCAAATATTTATCATATAATTCAGATAATAATAACAAGATCCATCTTAGGTTTCATCCCCCTTTAGGTATTTAGGGGTTTTATTTCACACTAATGAAAGAAAACATCTTAAAAGAATAAAAATAACAAAACATAAGAAAACCCAAAACTCCTAACAGAATTTGAAGGGAGATCTTCAGTCTTGATGGTGAATTCGGCTTCTGAGATGGATCAATCGGCTTTTCTTGAGCAATTCCTTACTTCTTCCTCTGCGTCCCCCCTTTTCTCCTTTTCTAGGGTGTATTTATAGGCTTTGGAATGCCCAAAAGCCCTCAAAATTGGCCTTTTCCGAATTGGGCTAAACTTAGGCTTGGCAAGGACACGCCCGTGTGCGATTGCTTAAGGCCATGGTCAAGGTTGTTAAATGGGCATGGGCGTGTGATCTACCCGTGTAAATCGTGCTTTGACCTTGCCAAAGGGACACGGCCATGTGGTCTGCCCGTGTGAGGAAGTGCAGGCCATGTTGATTTCGTACATTGGCCTATTTTCTCCGTTTTTGGCCCATTTCTCATTCCTTTCACTCTCCTATGCTCACCTAAGTATAAAACATGAAATTAAGGCATTAGGAGCATCGAGTTCACCAATTTTAAGAAAAAATCATCCATAAAATGTGCTAAGCATGGGATAGACATATGTATAAATTACGATTTATCAATGACTATTTCATGATTTGTTTTCATTCTAGAGATGAAGGACTTAAGGATTAATGCATGAAAGATTAATCACAAAAGGTTCTGTCGAATCATGACTTCTTGTAACTTAGGTAGCAATGATGCATTGCTAGATGCCACTCACTGTATGTAACATTAGAATCGTTCTAGTATTACTGCTAACGTTACAAGGGCCTACAAGGTCACACCATATGGTTGAGATGATCGGAATAAAACACAGTTGGTATTGTTTTTTATTGTCACATGAATTAAATTAATTATAGAATTAATTTAATTAGGCAATCAAATATCGAACATATTATATGGACAAGAATGTTGTACACATAATAAGAACATAATTCTATTAATATATGAAGTTGGTTCGTATATAAATTGAAATAAATATAGTTTACCAAAATCTTTGTTATAATTAATGTAATTATAATTTTCAGTTAAAACATCATGATATTTATTTTTTTAAAATATTTGATATAAATATACCAAATTTAAAAGGGTGTTATATATATAGATAATAACCCTAAAAAGAAAACCTAGTTTTGTTTTTGAGTGATCTAACAGCCGACAAAACAAAGAAATCTCTAAAACCGTTTTGAGGACTCCTTCCGTTCATCGTCAACTAGGTGGACTACGTAGATGTTGGCATATGAAAAATTGTGGTTCGATAGTGGTTAGAAATTCTAGTTGTCAAGCTGTCGCTGTCTACTCAGATTGAAGTTTCGATAATTTCGAAACCATTTTCATTATTTTGGTTTTCCCGGTTTGTTCCTCGTACATGGATCTATGGTTGGATTGTCGAATTTTTATTTTTTCCATTGCGCCTTGGAGGCGCCAACATTCTAGCATTCTCAAGCCAGAATTTTGCTATTTCTGGATCATCATCTATATTAGCTCGAAACTCTTCGGCTTTTTTCTTTCTAATTCGGTCAACTGGAGCTCTCTCCCTTCTCACCATCGCAACAACTTGGGGGAGCTATAGGGGTAGGCTGAGGAATAGGCGGTGGGGGAGATTGAACACCCAGGTTTGCTCGAAAAAACTCAGTGTACCAGTCATTCATCATCCTTAGAAAGGCTTTTCTAGCCTTTCCTTTCGGATTAACGGTCTCGGGTCTATTATCGGAAGGTGCTACTCCCTGAACGGGAGCTGGCACGTTACTCTCTAAATCGTCAGCAACTACACGTTCGAAATCCATTTACTATATATAGAACACAATTTGAATTGTCAGGAGTCATCACACTATCATAATATACGTATGACATGTATATCTAGACTCTTATACTCGCTACGTAGTCCTAGAACCGACTAAACCATATCTCTGACACCAATAAATGTAACACCCCTAACCCGTATCTATCGCCAGAATAGGGTTAAGAAGCATTACCAGACTTAACAATTAAACAATCATGACTTCTCATACATTTTTCATATTCAATCATAATGACCCTAATACGAGCCTACAAGGCCCAAATCATGCATTAGAAGTGGTTCGGACTAAACTGGGTGTTTCTAAAACAAACACTTAGGAAAAATTTTACAAGTTGGGAGAGTCACACGCTTGTGTGGGTAGGTCGTGTGTATTTCACACGCCCTGTGGCTAGTCTTTCACCCGTGTAACTCTCTGTTTATGACGTCAGAATTAATTAAAGGTCGCAGGGCCAAGTCACACGCTATGTGCTAGGCCGTGTGGCGGATTTAAGTTTTGCAGTTAAGGTACTGACTTCACACGGCTTGGGCACACGCCCATGTCCTGAGTTCGTGTCTTTTACACGTTGAGACACACGACCATGTCTCTGCTCGTGTGTTTACTACCATGCATACTGACTTACAAAGCTAGGGTGCAAGGGGCATACGATCGGACAACACACCCATAGGGCTGACCGTGTGTCACACATAGTCTAGACACATACCCGTGTGGACAGCTTTGAGGCTATTTTCCAAGCCCTTTTGTCACCCTCACTAACACATGCACAACCTTATATGCCAATGGTGAATATCATGGCATAAATGGTTTGTTTAAACATCCTGAGTTTAACTCAAGCATGACAATTACATGCCAAAGTATACATATTTGGGTCTCCATAACTTACTAGAATCATTCAAAACATTTCCTTACTTTAAACCATGCTATAACCTAATCAAGTGACATCAATCATCCATCAAGCATAGATTCCATATTTTTTCATTCATTGTCAACAACCAAATCTTCACACACCTCAAAGCCTTTAACACATCTCATGCATGCATCAATATCTATGATTACAACCCAATAATCAATATGAGCCATACTTCATGGCCGTATACAAAATGAATTGGTATACCAATATTGCCCATCATAGTGGACAACCAATAAGACACGTATAACAAAATAATAAGTCCCCTATACATGCCATACTTAAATGTATTAAACCAAATATACCCCAAAAGATTTGTTGATAGTGTAACTTGAGTTTTGAGTTCCATGATCCTCGAGCTAGCTTGGCGATGCTAAGAAAACGAGAAAAGAGAGAGGGGATAAGCATAAAGCTTAGTAAGTTGTATGTAACAAATAAAAAACATAGATCATCAAATTTCATGAATTAAACATGCTACTAATTACCCCCACATTATCAATTTACACATAATGGACATAATAAGAGTTAACAACAAATGTCCTTGAACTTCACAACTTATCTTACTCTTTCTTACTCATGCTAAATTTTTCCATCATGAATCAAATTCCATACTCATGAGGTTTATGTACATACCTGTACTACTCATAGCTTATCCATACTTCTCCATCTTTTAACTTTGATCTTGAATGGCCCGTTGAACCACTTAGAATACGGAAGGACATTCGAGACTATCATACACCAAATAGGGTGCCAAAGCCATGTTCTGGACATGGTCTTACATGGAACTACACATCGATGCCATATCCTAGATATGGTCTTATACGAAGTCTCGAATCAGTGTCGACGCCATGTCTCAGACATGGTCTTTTACAGAACCTCATATAGATGCCATGTCCCAGACATGGTCTTATACGAAATCACTTTTCGATGCCGAAGCCATATCCCTGAAATGGTCTTACGAGATCGCGTATCGATGCCGATGTCATGTCCTAGACATGGTCTTATATAGGATCTCGTTAATCATGGTGTCATAACATCCAAATCCTAAGTATTCCTTAGGGTCACCTAGGATTTTTGAGATACGAAGCTATCGTCAAATTATTATTGAATCATTTCAAGTCAAATTCCATAAGGGCATTTACACATATTTCGTATAACACCAAGCATTAAATACACGATAATGAAATTGTTGAATTACTTACACACAACTTACCTCGGTCCCAAAATATTGCCAACTTTACGTTTTAGTCTAAAACCTTGATTTTCCCTCAGTTTAGGTCTAGACTCCGTTTTTCTTGATAATCAAGCTTGGAAAATGCAGAAAGTCTAGCTATGGAGAGCTTCAAAGTTTTGGCCCTAGCTTGGAGAAGATGAGAAAATTTTGCTTTGATTCTTCCCTTTTTATTCTTTTAATTACCACATGACTAAAATGCCCTTAAGGCCTTTCATTCAAAATTTTTCTACGCATGTCCAGTTTTGTCGAAAATTATAAAAATTGGTCAAATTGCTAATTAGGACATTTTAATTTATAAACAAAAGCAATTTCATGCTAAAAGCTTCTAGAACACAAGTTTTGCATCTTATTCCATTTGGTCCCTAAAGTTCAATTGGACATTTAATGCATAGAATTTCTTCATGAAATTTTCACACAAGCATGCATACATATCATGGACCTCATAATAATCGTAAAATAATTATTTCTATCTAAAATTTGTGGTCTCAAAACCACTGTTCCGACTAGGTCCTAATTTGGGATGTTACAATGAATAAATATAAAACATTAAAATAATTTGCGTAATTGACATTAACTATATAAGGTATAAATGCAAGTGAAAGGGAAGATACAAGTATAAATAATTCCTTAAAGATGAAAACAAAATGACATCGCTAGATTTTGGGACTAAAAGTGTAACACCCTGTACCCGAGTCCGTTACCGGAGTCGAACACAAGGTGCACACAGACTTAACTATTTTCACAGTTCATTTAAAATTTTCCAGACAAGCTGGTTACTGCATCACTGTCGCCTTAAAAATCATATCTTGAGTTTCAAAGCTCGAAAATCAGTTTCGTAATTTTTCCCTGAAATTAGACTCATATTTCCATCTACATAATTTTTTCTAGAATTTTTGGTCAGGCCAATTAGTACAGTTTATTATTTAAAGTCTCCCCTGTTACAGGGATCGACTACACTGACCTTTGCGCATTACGACTTGAATATCTCCCTGTACAGGGCTTAAATACTGATGCCGTTTCTTTCTATAGAAACTACACTCAAATAGGAATCTATACATATATAGCACGACTACTAATTATCTCTGATTAATTTATAATGAATTTCCAAAGTCGGAACAGGGGATCCAGAAACCGTTCTGGCCCTGTTTCTCGATAACTTTAATATCTCTTAACATATAACTCATATGACCGTTTCGTTTCTTCCATATGAAAGTAGATTCATCAAGGTTCATTTAAATAATTTATTCACTATTTAATTACATTCTTACAATTTTTAGTGATTTTTCAAATCCACACCACTGCTGCTGTCAGCATCTGTTTTCAAGGTAAACTTTACCTATTTCGTGGTTTCCATGGATCAACTAGAGTTTTGTCATACATAGGTCCACATATAATCTTATTTAGCCATTCCAATGGCTGATCATTTGCCCAACACTTCCATTCCAGTCCATAGTCACATCATGAAACCATACATATATACATAAACACAAATGGTCTAATGCCATACTCCACTTTTACGAGCCATTTTCGCATGGCTGTACACACATACATCACAAAACGTACTTGAAAAGAAAAACAGCAAAGGGTAGTCCTATACATGCCATATCCAGAGTTCAACTAAAAGAGTACCAAAAAGGGCTTTGATAGTGTGGATGACTTCGACTTCGATGATCCTGAATCCAATAGCTGACGAACCAAAATCTATAAAACAGAGATTCAAAGAACGGAGTAAGCATTTAATGCTTAGTAAGTTTTAAGCAAAACAAGGTGTTCTCAATCACTATCATTGGTCATTCATTTCATCTGTTCGATGAAGTTAATCTAGAGCTTCATCTCGATCTATAATATCATTAAACGCAACACTTGGCTGCCACATATACACTTTCGAATAATAATGACCTAGATGGTCAAATATTTCCAAAGCACATTCTTCATCGATTTTCAACTTTCAATAATCCATTCCACTTGTTCATAATCACATCCATACTTTTAAGTATTTCAACATGACAAGTACTAAATTGCCATAGGCACATAAAGAACCAAACATATTCCTTATCACATATACGTAAGCTTACAAATCATAATCCTTACCTTGTACTGGCACATCTAGCTCAACCCAACCCATACTCAAATCATAAGGCTTTTGGGCAGAATATGCACTAATACATAAGAATATTTCATCGCATACTTTATTATACAAACATACCATTACCAATTAGATCATTCTCATATTTGGAGCTATAATATTAATCACATTTACCTACCTCTTTGATACTGATAATTCACCTCGAAATCACTCCACCGATGAGTAAGTAATACGTACCTGAACATCTTAAATACATAATGCTTACTTGATGGTAACTTAATGCAGATACTCAATATCAAAGTCTTACTTGAATCCTAGCATTTAGCCGTCGGGTCTTTAAAGCTCGGTTATAGTACGAGCATGAAGCCTACGGACATTAATCAGGATAATATTCTCGCATAAAGCCTGCGGGGTTTTAACCCGGATATAGTACTGACACAAATGCCCTTCGGGAGTTATCACATTTATACACTTTCACATCCATCACATTGGCCACTCGGCCTTATCACATATATACACTTTCATATTCATCACATCGGCCATTAGGCCTTATCACATATATACACTTTCACATTCATCACATTGGCCATTCGGCCTTATCACACATATGCACTTTCACATTCATCACATGGGCCATTAGGCTTTATCACATATATACATATCACACATATATTTCACATTAGCCATTCGGCTTTACCACATATACATATCACACATATATTTCACATCAGCCATTCGGCTTTACCACATATACATATCACACATATATTTCACATCAGCCATTCGGCTTTACCACATATACATATCACACATATACTTATTTGTCTTGTACATCAATTTCAGCCGTAGCTTATAAGCAACTCAATTAGTTTGATCAATGTTTGCAACAAATTCACATATTCACCACAAGCTGTTTTCCTGAGCAATAGTCACTAAATTATTCATAACTGGAGCTACAAAACTCAAAATCAATTTTCATTAATTTTCCCTGAATATAGACCCATATATCTTCCACCCATAAAATTTTCAGAATTTTAGGTGTGGCCAATCAATACCAGATTTTTCTTAAAGTTTCCCCTGTTTCACTGTTTGACTAATCTGACCATTCTTCACTACGAATCAAATTTTTCATTGTACAGAATTAATAATATGTTCTATTTGATTCCATTGGAAACTAGACTCATTAAGGAGTCTAAGCATATAAATCTTATCTTATAACCATTTTTGTACAAATTATAATGATTTTCCAAAAACAGAATAGGGGATTTCGGAGTCATTCCGACGCTGTCCCGCACAACTTTAAATATCTCTTTATAGGAAATTTCTTTGCTTCCACGGTCTCTTTTATAAAAAACTAGACCAACTAAGCTTTGATTACATATTTTATTCAGCCTATAATTCCACACCAACAATTTATTGTGATTTTCTAAAATCACATTACTGCTGCTGTCCAAGCAATTTATTACAATTTGCTCTTAAATTTCCAAGTCCAAACACTTATGAACTTACTATTTGGGTTTAAGACATATCATGGCCACATCATATCTCATTAAACCAACTCATTATGTCCTATTATGATTGAATTTACTCAACGATTAATCACTTAAAACTTACCTCGGAAGTGGTCGACGATTAGGTATCCACGGCTATTCGCTTACATTCTCTTTTCCCTTATCCGACTTTGATCCTTTTGCTCTTAAGCTAAAGCCGCAGAGCACTTTCGAACACCATCACTCAGCTTGGATTGAAGCATCGGATACAAAAACTTTAACCTTAATCTCAAGAACCACCTTGGCCGAACTTCCCCTCTTCTTCCTCCTTCAATTCACGGCCAAGAAGAACCGATTTCTTCTTTTCTTTCTTTCTCAAGTCACGGCAATGGGGGAACATGGATGAGACAACTTTGTTCTCATCACCCTCCCTTTTCATTTCTTTATTACTAACCCTTTATTTCATTCTTTCTCCCATAACCCACTAACACAACATGTTTCCAACATGTTTCACCCCATAACATTTTGTCCATTCTCATGCTCATGGCGGCCACTACTAATTAGGGGAAATTGACATGCAAGTCCACCCTTTTATTTCATGCACTAATAGATCCTTATGTTTTGACCTATCACATTTCAAAAGTGTCACACATAAGTCCTATTGACTAAATTCACATGCAATTTACTAAATCAAAGCTTAAAACTTTCACACATTCGTATTCACATATAATAGTCATAAAATATGACAGCTAATTATTTTTATGACTCGATTTTGTGATCCCGAAACCACTTTTCGACTAGGGTCAAATTAGGGGTGTCACAAAAAGATAAAAAATGTGTAAGACAGAGGACTGATGTAGCAATTAATTTTCTTTTTATTTTGAAATTTCGGATTAAATTGAATGTTTGAATAAATAAAAGGGTTACGGATGTAAATAGGTTAGAGAGTGAGGGCAACGCTACAAAAAAGGGGTACTTTTTGTAAATTTAAAAAGAAAGGGGGTGGGAATAAATTACCCATTTTTGGCACCTATAAATGAAATAAAATATTCTTTCTTTCATTTAACCTCATTTTTTACAAAAAAATAAAAAAAACCTCTTCCTCTCTCTCTTCTTCCTTCTATGTTGGCCATGGCTCCACCACTAGAGAGTTGTTTGGCTCTTTGGCATTCGGTGGTGAAGCCATCACGTACGGTGGCCGGATTTTTTTTTTTTTGCAAAATCAAAATTTTCTTTAAAAAACTCATTACTTTTCTCAAAAATCAGAACTTTATTTTGAAATAGTTGAAAAAGATCAAAACTTTGTTTTAAAAAATCTAAACTTTCCTTTAAAATGACTAAAAACATATTTTTATTTTGAAAATCTAAACTTTCTCTCTTTTTTAAAAAAAAAACTATTTTTTCTTAAAGATCAAAGGTTTTTTTTTGAAATAGTTGAAAAAATCAAAACTTTGTTTTAAAAATTTAAAGTTTCGTTAAATTAACTTAAAAAAACATATTTTTATTTTTAAAATCTAAAATTTCCTTTTTTCTAAAAGGAAAAATCAAAATTTTTCCCAAGATTAAGCCTTTTTTCTTAAAAATGAAATCTTTATTTTAGAGAGTGGAAGGGAAAAAACGAGGGTTGGAGGCTCTTAAGGGCAGAGGACTGACGGTCTGGTGAAGGCCGCTTCATCGGAGCCCAAAACCCGATCCCTCATGACATGCCTATGGCCAAGAAAAAAAAGGAAATAGAAGAAAAGAAAAAAAATAGACTGCTTGTTGTTGTTTTTTATTTTAAGAATAAAAATATGAAAAGCCTACTCGTTTTGTTTCATTTCATTTCTTGTTTATATAATGGTTTTTCATCTTGTTTATTTTTAAGAAATGATAATAATAATATCTAATAATAATAATAATAATAGCAGTGATGATAATAAAAATTATTTGGGCCCTTGACAGGTGATACGTGATATTCCTGACATGTTTTAAATATTTATAATGAATCTTTCTTGAAACTAACTATTATCACGACGAAGGCAAGTGTACCTATCGAACAGTAGTATAGCTTTAGCAATACCGGATTATCGAACCCAAAGGAACTAAAAGTACTAGTACCAACTTTCTTTTTATTATCTAGCCTAAAAAAAATAAAAGGGTTTTGTTTATCTAACTAATTAATTAAAATAAGAAATCACAGAAAATAAATTTGGGGAAAATACTTTTCGAAAAACTTGATTAATTCAGACAATACCTAAGAAAAAATCGACCTAGACTTCACTTGTCATTTGACTCTGAATCGGACGATTTATTCATTCAACTTGTTCCGTAGAGATCCCTAAGTTATATTATTATCTCTCTCGAGACTAACAACGTCTAACCCTAGATTGAATAATTGGAATCTCTTTCTAATTAACGCCCTAGGGTTGCATTAACTCAATATATGGATCCCCTTATTAGGTTTCACCCTAATCCGGAAAAATCTTGTCACCCTATCTCTAGGCGCACAACCTACTCCACTTAATTATGACAAATTTACTCTTAGACAGGGTCTATTCCTCCTCTGACTAAGAGCTAGACTCGAATCAATATCCTGGAGTATCAAAACAAGAATTAAGAACACATAATTAAGAACAAGTCAAAGATTTATCCTACAATTTAGATAATAATAACATGATCTGTCTTAGGTTTCATCCCCCTTAGATATTTAGGGGTTTAGTTCATACTAATGAATGAAAACATCTCAAAAGAATAAAAATAAGAAAACATAAGAAAACCCAAAACTCCTGAGGGAATTTGAAGGAAGATCTTCAGTCTTAATGGTGAATCCGGCTTCTGAGATGGATCAATCGGCTTTCCTTGAGAAATTCCTTGCTTCCTCTTTTGCGTCCCCCTCTTCTCCTCTTCTAGGGTGTATCTATAGGTTTTGGAATGCCTAAGAGCCCTCAAAATTGGACTTTTCTGAATTGGACTAAACTTGGGCTCAGAGGGACGCGCCCGTGTGACACGCCCGTGTCCGATTGCTTAAGGCAGTGGTCAAGGCTGTTAAATGGGCACGGGCGTGTGATCTACCCGTGTAAATCGTGCTCTGACCTTGCCAATGGGACACGGCTGTGTGGTCTGCCCGTTTGAGGAAGTCCAACCTGTGTTGATTTCATACAGTTGCCCATTTTCTCCGTTTTTGGCCCGTTTCTCGTTCCTTTCACTCTCCTATGGTCACCCAAATATAAAATATGAAATTAAGGTATTAGGAGCTTCCAATTCACCAAATTTAAGGAAAAATCATCCATAAAATGTGGTAAGCATGGGATAAAAATATGTATAAATTACGGTTTATCAAATACCCTACACTTAAGCATTTGCTTGTCCTCAAGCAAAATCCTCAACTCATAATCAAAATAAATTCTTCTCAACTTATAATTTCTATCGATAATATCTCAAAATAATCTATAAGTAATCATACATTAAAAATTCAACTGAAAGAACATCAAAGTTTCAAACATTCCAAGTTGAGCATTTTATCATGAAAACATAGGTGTCTCCCCTCATCCAAGTAATTGCCTTTGATTCAAAATAGCACAGAGTTTCACATCCTCACTAAAGATTCACTCAAATCACTCGAGATATTTAAGGACAATAAATGAAGCACTCAATAGTCAATAGTGAAAAGTCATTACCATAGGCTTGCATAAAAATCAAATCTCCACCACTATAAATTGAGATGAAACATCAATCAAAAGGTCTTTAGAGGGAGGGTTGTAATGTGGTTGGTTAGAGGGTGTGGTCACAAACTGAAAGAAAGGGTTAGAATCGAGATTTAATTGAAAAATTGCCTAACTAGAAAAATGACTAGTCATCAATTGCGTACAACAGAGCTTTTTCTGAGAATATGGAATTTAACTTCTTTAGCTCAGAAAATCACTACTACTAATATGTATACATATATATATTTAAGAATAAGTAAAATTATAAAATGGAATAAAACATATCTAAGCAACTATTCCAACTCAGATCTCGACAAAAATAGGGATCAAATTAATTTAAGGGATTTCAACAATAATGAGTTATGCATATTGAGGGAAAGTCAATGAATGGGTCGCTAGGCTCAAGAGGGGGTTCACTAAGGGTTAATTGTGAAGGTAGGCTTCTATGGAGTAAGTGGGTTAAACCTAAGTGCCTTTATCATTTTGACATATCAAATCAAATGGTGTGGTCTTGACATACATAATCAAGCAAGTTCTAGAATAACAATTCAATACTGACGCACTCATAATGAAAGTGAGCATGAAAGGAATAATAGATGCTCTAAAGGCTCAAGATCTCACAAAAATTATGGCTTTTTTATGTTTAAACTTGTGAATTCCAACTCAAAATAATACCTAAACTTAGGGAAACAACCTAAAAGTTTTTAATTTTTCAAAAATCAACTTATGATGCTTTATTCCTTAATGTCTTAAAGTTTAAACAATCAATGCATAAATGCCTATATTGACTAATTGGAATTCATTCTAATAATGATGTGAGAAGATCGCATGAGTATAAAACGAAATTTAGGGATTTTTTTAATATAAAATACCCCCCACACATAAGATGTACATTGCCTTCAATGTACAAAAGTTGACGTATTGAAAAAGATAGATTTATAATCATATGATAGGGAGAGAAGTGAAACTTCCTGAATGATGAATGAATTCCTTGAACTGGAGTTTTAGAGAATAATTAGCGTGAGAGTGGAAGAGGATACTCGGGTGGTGGTAGAGGTTCATTAGTCCATAAGTCCTGCGCCAAAAGAATATTATAACTGGTGGTAGCTATGGTCGTGGTCGAGCAGGACATGACAGTCGTGGAGAACCTTTCCCGGTGGAGTTTTTAGTTCCTATGTGATGATGAGCTGAGGAGCTCTTTATAACTGTGACAGAATCAGGAACTTTTGAAGAAATATAAGGAAGCATAATTACTTGTAATGGAATAGTCAAAATTGATAATCGTAAAATAAAAATGATAAAATCTAATAGAAATAAGCCTAAAGGAAAAAAAATAATAAGTAGTCTTAAAATAGAATAAAAATAAAAACATAAAATAATAAATAAAATTTTTTAAACATCTTCATCTCTAGGTGGTTCACGAGGTGGGGGTGGCGATGAGATGTGGAAGTGCTGACAAATCTGCTGTAAAGTAGCATCAATGTTATCGAAGCACTGAAAACTTTGTTGCTCGAATCAGGTAAGGCGCTCAGAGATGTCAGCATATGAAGCCGCCGCATGAGCTGGACGAGAGGGTGGTGGTGGATGAGACGGTGCCTCATTACGTGAAGGGACATCATCAGTAATGTCCTCGGGATCCTCCTCCTCAGTGGATTGGGCTAGGCGATACTAAGGAGGGTGGGTTCCTCGGCACTTCTTGATCATCCATATGCTAAGCATGCTCAAGATGCCCTGTGGGGACATCTGACCCATGAGAGTGAGGGAGGATGATTAGGCTATTGTGTTGAGGAGCCCGAACTATCGAGCTAACCGTGTCACATAAGGCCCAATGGAGATGGCCCCCTTCCTATGCCACTCCGTCTGATGTTGAATGGCGAGGGCAATGAAATAGGCAAGGTCAAAGATCTGCGCGTGTAACATACACCCTAGAAAGTAGGCGTCGTGAGTGTTGACGACTCCAGTGCTCTATCGCATTTCTATTAACATTGAGTTAAAATGGTGTGTAGGTACCTCAGAGATGGAGGAAGAGTCGATGCCTTGGAGCGGCTAGGATTGGAAGAAGCAGAGCCAAGGGCGAGGGCATTCCAGCACCGCGAAGGAGAATGATGGATGTGGCAATTAAGAGTGTGCAGCTCATTCTCCTCCATGAACTCTTCTGTATAAAGGCCCAGTGCGGTACCGAACTCTGGGCCGCTCAACTGGCAGACTAGACTGCCAATGTGAAATCAGACCGTTTTCGGATCATCAAAATGGGTCATCACGGTTTGAAGATGAAATGTTGAGAAAAATTCCATCGTAAGCTCGAGATACGTTGGCTCGAGAATCTTGAAGAAAAGTCCCTAATGATCGGTGGTAAGGAGGGCCCGAATTGCATAAGCAAGTTGGACTTGTTCTAGCGCGGTCCAGTCTATACAGCAGCCAAGTTCCAAGGGTCGGGCCCGTAGAATCTGAAATAGTTCCTCTTGATTACTTGGTGGAAATTGGAGGAAGGGGTGGCAAATTTCCACGGTAGGTCCCGAGGATGACACCTCTTTTCATTTTTTCGAAGCGGGGACGGTAGTCTTCTTGCCATGTGAGGTAGACATAATGTACCTGTAATGGAAATTGAAGTGGAATGTGAATACATTCCATGGGGCTTACACATTAACCTATACTATAACAACCAAAATAAATGTGCCAAATAACCCTATGAGAATAAGTAATGGAGATATCTAAAGAATGAATTTGTGTGGGGTTAATAGCATGAAACTCATAGAAACAATGAATGAATGTAGCCTAATATACTAACTAAGAAAATAAAACATTACCAACACAAAACATAAAAACATAAATTTATCTACTATTCTAACTATGAATGTGCACGTAAAATAGTCAAATGGAGAATAGAAATCATGAAAGAAGCAAAATAATTGAAGAAGATTGAGATAAAAGAGTAAACAAACGCAAGAGGGAGGAGCTTAGGCGTAAAAAATGTGGTTGAAGGCGGCGCACGGGCGTGGCAGGAGGCTGTGTGAATCTGTAGCGGCTAGGGTTAGGGATTTTGGGTGAGGGAGATGATGAATAGTGAATGGTATTTATAGATTTTGGGAGACACGGCCAGGCGGTACGCCTATGTTTCCCAATTTTTGCCTGTGTGATTCGCGAATTTTGAATTTGGGCACGTCTGACATTTGGCCCATGCCCGTGCTCCTTTGGTGTGTGGGTGCACACAGCCGTGTCGTACGACCGTACCTGTCTTCGTTCGCTTCTTCCACACCCGTGTATGGAGGCCCACGCCCGTGTTATTCTGACATGTTCAACCACGAGTTCTAGACACGATCGTGGCAAATGCCCGTGCTATTTTCTCAGGTTCAACCACGATTCTAAGACACGGGCGTGTCACAGACCCGTGTTGTTTTGGCAGGTTCGTCCACGGTCCTAATGCATGGCAGTGGCGACTTATCGCATCTCGTGTTGGGGAAAATTTTGCCCTATTTTCACATGGCCTAAGGCACGCCCGTGTGCCTGGCTATGTGTGCTTTAGAAAGCCTGCGTTTCATGATTCTGTGAGTATGTTAGATGTTAAAAACTAAAATTTGAAGAATTATTTCTGTTAGTGCTCGGGTTGCCTCCTGAGAAGCACTTATTTATAGTCTAAGCTCGACTTACCTCTTTGGTCTGTGTTCATGGTGGCTCGAGGAGTTTACACTCCTTATTCCTGCTTTCAATTTTATCAACATAAAGTTTAAGACGAGTATTGTTTACCTTAAAAGTGCTAAATTTGGGATGACTTACCTCGACTGTACCAAATGGGAGAATGCTAAGTACCATAAGAGGATTTTTTTCAATCGGTTTGGCAGTGTCAATATGAGGATCTGCGGCATCTAATGAAACTTTATCTCCAACCTTAAGTTGATTTGGTAAGGTATTGAGCTCGTTCTGGCGTGGTTTTGGTTTATCGTGTTTTCTCGGTTTAAATGTTAGCCATTCATCTAACTCCTCGTTTTGTAACATTCGTTCTTCAATTGTAGATCCTTTGTTGTGGGTTGAACATGGCTCATGTGTGTCCTTCGAACTTATTTCTTGCAAAATAGGTTGCACCATATGACCAGTCTTAGTAGAGCAATTTGTACAATCACCTTCAATTTTCGATGTGTTGTTCGGGCTGCGAGCTTGAAGTGTGATTGTTTCGTCTCCTACACAAAGCATGAGTTCACCTGTGCCAACGTCAATAATTGTTCTAGCAATTGCTAAAAAGGGCCTTCCCAAAATTAAAGGAACATTACTATCCTCTTCTATGTCTAAAACAACAAAATCAACTAGGAATATAAATTTGTCAATTTTAACGAGTATGTCTTCAATGATACCCCTAGGAAATCTGACAGTTTTATATGCTAATTGAATGCTCATCCTAGTTTGTTTGGGATTCCCTAGACCTAGTTGCTTAAACAATTTGAAAGGCATAACATTGATACTAGCCCCTAGATCAGCCAACGCATTATTAACATCTAAACTACCAATTAAACAAGGAATCGTAAAACTACTTGGATCTTTTAGTTTGTTGGGTAGCTTATTCTGAAGAATGGCTGAGCAAACCGCGTTCAGCTCCATATGCAACCTTTCATTTAACTTTCGTTTGTTTGCTAGAAGCTCCTTTAAAAATTTGACTGCGTTCTACATTTGCAGAAGTGTTTCAATAAACAGGAGGTTAATATGTAGTTTCTTTAAAAGTTTAAGGAATTTACCAAATTATTCGTCTGAGCGATCTTTCCTTGTCGCATTGGGGTATGGTACACAAGGTTTATATTCTGTACTTGTTACTTTTTGTTCGTTTTGGCCTACCTCATTCTTACCTTCGCTTACCACCGATTCTGGCCTTGGTTTTGCCACTAACCCTTCTTCATCTTGAATGACAATTGCGTTGAGTTGCTCCCTTGGGTTAGATTCAGTGTTGCTTGGCAGGCTACCTTTTGGTCATTCAGAAATCAACTTGGCAAGCTATCCAATCTAAGTTTCGAGCCCCTGGATTGATGCTTGTTGATTTATGAGTGCCATCTCGGTATTCTAAAAATGAGTCTCTGACACTGAGATGAATTTGGTTAGCATCTCCTCAAGGTTTGGCTTTTTCTCCTACTTGTGTAGTGGTTGCTGAAAGCCTGGAGGGGGTGGTGGTTTCTGATTTCCTTGGCCTCCCATAAAAAGTTTGGGTGATTCCACCAACCTGCATTGTAAGTATTGCTATAAGGATTGTTTTGAGATCTAAGATTATTACCCATGTAATTTAACTGCTCGTTCTCTATGTTGTGGCCATAAGGTGGGTATTCTGAATTGCTCAATCCACCTCCATTTTCTTCTCACTGCATTACTAGGTGAACCTGTGAAGAACTAAGAGAACCATCAATTTTCTTATTTAAGAGTTCTACCTGATTAGAGAGCATGGTGACCGAATCGACGTTATAAACGTCGACTATTTTCGTTGGCTTTGTCCTCATGACTTGCCACTGATAGTTATTCAGTGACATTTCCTCTATAAATTCATAGGCATATTCAGGTGTCTTATTATTGATGGTTCCCCAGCGGCTGCATCAATCATCTGTCGAGTCGAAGGACTCAGGCCATTAAGAAATGTTTGAACTTGCAGCCAAAGCGGCAACCCATGGTGAGGGCACCTTCTCAAAAGGTCCTTGTATCTCTCCCATGAATCGTAGAATGTTTCTAAATCCATCTGCACAAAAGAAGAGATATCGTTACGTAATTTAGCTGTTTTAGCCGACGAAAAATATTTTAATAAAAACTTTTCGGTCATTTATTCCCAAGTAGTGATTGACCCTCGTGGTAACAAGTTCAACCATTGTTTAGCCTTATTCCATAACGAAAAGGGAAACAACCAAAGGCGGATGGCGTCATCAGAAACGCCATTAATTTTAAAGGTATCAAAAAATTCTAGGAAATTTGCTAAGTGAGCATTGGGATCCTCGTCCTGCAAACCATCAAACTGAAAAAACTGTTGTATCATTTGAATTGTGTTAGGTTTCAGTTCAAAATTATTTGCAGCAATAGCAGGTCTAACTATACTTGACTCAGTTACTGTTAAATTAAGATTAGCATAATCATACATAGTGCGTGGAGCAAGATTCTGATTTACAACAATCGCAGGAGGTAGCAGATTTTCTTGGTTTTCAGCCATATCTTTGGTTGTGGTTTGAATATCGACCTATTGCTCATTCTCTGTGTATCTTAAGCTTCGCCTTATTTCTCTTTGGTTTCTGCAGACTGTGCGATCGATCTCACTGTCAAAAAGTAATGGTCCTGACGAGTTTCTTCTGGTCATAAACTATAAGAACCTGCCAGAAAAAAAGGGAAAAAAGAAGAATTAGTAATAAAAATTAGAATAAAATTTAAATTACAGTAAAAGTAAATGGATAAAGTAATAAAAATCGAGTGTTCCTAATATCTTAGTTCCCCAGCAACGGCGGCAAAAACTTGATACATGATATTCGTGACAGGTTTTAAATATTTATAATGAATCGTTCTTGAAACTAACTATTATCACGATGAAGACAAGTGTACTTATCGAACAATAGTATAGCTTTAGCAAGACCGGATTATTGAACCCAAAGGAACTAAAAGTACTAGTATCAACTTTCTTTTTATTATCTAGCCTAAAAAAAATAAAAGGGTTTTGTTTATCTAACTAATTAATTAAACTAAGAAATCACAGAAAAAAATTTGGGGAAAATACTTTTCGAAAAACTTGATTAATTCAGACAATACCTAAGAAAAAATCCACCTAGACTTCACTTGTCATTTGAATCTAAATCGGACGATTTATTCATTCAACTTGTTCCGTAGAGATCCCTAAGTTATATTATTATCTCTCTCGAGACTAACAACGTCTAACCCTAGATTGAATAATTGGAATCTCTTTCTAATTAACGCCCTAGGGTTGCATTAACTCGATATATGAATCCCCTTATTACGTTTCACCCTAATCCGGAAAAATCTTGTCACCCTATCTCTAGTCGCGCAACCTACTCCACTTAATTATGACAAATTTACTCTTAGGCAGGGTCTATTCATCCTCTGACTAAGAGCTAGACTTGAATCAATATCCTGGAGTATCAAAACAAGAATTAAGAACACATAATTAATAACAAGTCAAAGATTTATCCTACAATTTAGATAATAATAACATGATCTGTCTTAGGTTTCATCCCCCTTAGATATTTAGGGGTTTTAGTTCATACTAATGAATGAAAACATCTCAAAAGAATAAAAATAAGAAAACATAAGAAAATGCAAAACTCCTGAGGGAATTTGAAGGGAGATCTTCAGTCTTGATGGTGAATCCGGCTTCTGAGATGGATCAATCGGCTTTCCTTGAGCAATTCCTTGCTTCCTCCTCTGTGTCCCCCCTCTTCTCCTCTTCTAAGGTGTATTTATAGCCTTTGGAATGCCTAAGAGCCCTCAAAATTGGCCTTTTTCGAATTGGACTAAACTTGGGCTCGACAGGGACACGCCCGTGTGTGATTGCTTAAGGTCATGGTCAAGGCTGTTAAATGGGCATGGGCGTGTGATTTACCTGTGTAAATCGTGCTTTGACCTTGCCAAGGGGACACGGTCGTGTGGTCTACCCGTGTAAGTACGTCCAGGCCGTATTGATTTCGTACGTCGGCCATTTTCTCTGTTTTTGGCCCGTTTCTCGTTCTTTTCACTTTCCTATGCTCACCTAAGTATAAAACATGAAATTAAGGCATTAGGAGCTTCGAATTCACCAATTTCAAGGAAAAATTATCCATAAAATGTGCTAAGCATAAGATAGAAATATGTATAAATTGTGGTTTATCAACAGGCCCAAAAAGGAAAGAAGAAGAAAGAAAAATAATGGTCTCAAATTGTCCAAAATTGGGTGGGCTTCGAACGGTCCTGGAGAGAACAATAATTTAAATGGGCCTCTAATTTGGCTCAGACAAAATGGTTGGTTACAACTGCCCCTCTTTGTTCGTGGCTTGCATAGCAAGGAACATACAAAGACGTAAACACTTAACCATTATCAAATCCCACTCAACATTGCAGTAAAAGGAATAATGAATTTTTACAATTACCAAAATAAAAAAAGATCAAAACATATTACGTTATCCAAAACTGGAAAAGTAGATACCAAACCATCAAAACATGAAGAGTGAAACAAGATAGACCTTTCAACCAAATCTTCGCAATGAGAATACAGAAGAAATATAGATAGACCTAATAATTGTGCCTTCATATACGATACAATGAAAAGTAAATGGACCTCAACACTTGCACCTTTAAATGCAATGAAAAATAAATTGACCTCCACACCTGGGCCTCTAAATGCAACAAAAAGTAAATGGACCTATACACCTAGGTCTCTAAATGCAATGAAAAGTGAATGGACTTCTACACCTGGGTCTCTAAATGGAATGAAAAGTGAATGGACCTCCACACCTGGGCCTCTACATGCAACGAAAAGTAAATGGACCTCCACGCTTGGGCCCCTAAATGCAATGAAAAGTGAATGGACTTCCACACCTGGGTCTCTAAATGTAATGAAAAGTGAATGGACCTCCACACCTGGGCCCCTGAATGCAATGAAAAGTAAATGAACCTCCACACTTGGTCCTCTTAATGCAATGAAAAGTGAATGAACCTCCACACCTGAGCCTCTAAATGCAATGAATGCTTTCCTTTCTTCCTCTCTTGAATTTTTCATAAGGTAATCATTTTGAGAATCATGTTTTTAGGTTGAAAAAGATCAAATCCCTATCCACACACAACATATCATGAAAATCAGATTCTATGAGATATCACCTTAACAAATTTCACAATGATTTTATGACTAGTAAATTAAATTCTTAAATGATAATTCACTTAACAAACTTGGTACAACGGATTTCAATAAATCCACCCTTGAAACATAAATTTCTTGCATCGAGAGTCAACTTTTAATTCTTGTGAAGCCAAATTTCCTTTTTCTAACTTTGGACTGTTACAATTGTGAACCCTATACCATGCTCTTTTGCAAAAAGCATCTTAAAGTAGATATTCTTCAATATAGTTCATTTTTCTAATCTCTCTTTATTTTTTGGTTTCTTTTTTTTTCTTGATTTAAGCAAAATCTTCTTTCTATAAACTCTTACATTCTTTTAGTAGAATAATTCCCAAATTTAAACCGACCATGAGCAATCAGAGCTGGACTTGTTCTAAGGTCATAGTGTCAGCTCGAGTTTGGGTGCCGAAGAAAGGGCTAAAATAGGCTCAAATAGATGACTTCAGGGCTCGTATCGAAAGATCAATTTCTTTTGGAAATCTTCATTTTCCTCTAGGGCATCTCACGTCTTTTTTTTCTTGTTGTTCTGTTAGAAATCTCTCTAGACTGCTCATTTTTGAGTTTTCACCCTAGAGTTCATCTCTATCTTTTATGCTCTTGAAGGCGTCACAATTTCCCAAAGATTAAATTCTTTATTTTAACAAACATATTTGACCAAGATGGTCTTTTTAGGGTTATAACGTGGTTTGAGGGTTGAGTGTCAATCAAAGAAATGATTTCTAGGATAAAATATATATTATGTGAAAGAGTATAAAAACCATGAGAAGTTATTTTGAATTTTTTATTGCTCCTTCCATCTCTCAATCATTTTTCATCATTCTTACTCCTTATTTCCTATTTTTTTTTTGTTTCTTATTCAGTTTTCTTCTTTCTTATTTTTTCTTTTTTCAGAATGAGATCAAGAATTTATAATTTTGATTTCATTTTTCATGATCTTTCTTGTCAATCCATGATGTTCGATGGATAACTTTAATTAGGGTTCAGAAAAAAGATAGATCACGCTCAAAATGGGGTAGCAAGAGATATAAATTTCTCTAAGTGACAGGGAGAACAAAAGAATGCCATTTATCATTTCAAAATATGGTTAATCTCATCACATAGGTCATTCTTGGGAATGCACCCATATTTCCAATTTGAATTGCGCATAATCTCATGTTTGTCTCACAGTGTTGTAAAATCATTGATCCATACCCAAAACCTCACAAATTGTCCTCCAACTTGGAGGGTGATCCTTCGGGACGGGTCAATTTTGAATAAACTGTGACAGCCCAAAATTGACCCTAGTCGGGATGTGGTTTCGGGACCACAAAATCGAGGCATAAAAATAATTTAAAATTTATTTTGATGCCTATGATATGTGTTAAATTGTGTGTGACATTTTTGATGATTTGATTTAGTGTTATAAATGTGAATTTCACTAGAAAGGGCCTAGTAGTAAACTTTGAAAGTATGATAGGGAAATGTGTGATGACTAATTAAAGCATGCATGCAAAACAATGGACTTGCATGTCAAATACCCCCTTTTTATAGGTGGTGGCCGGCCATGGCAAGAGAGGATGGGCAAAACATGTCATAAACATGTTCTGTTGGTGCATTAGGGAGAAATAATAAACAAAGAAGTATGGGTAAGAAAAGAATGAAAAAAAAATGTGTGTGAGTGTGGTATTCCCCCCCATTGCCGTGAGTTGTAGAGAAAGAAAGAAAAAAATTTGTTCATCCTTGTTCTCTCCTTTTGGCCGAAAATACTAAGGAAGAAGATAGGATTTTGCTCCATTTTGGTTTAGAAGAGATCTAGAAGGAGATTTGGCTATACTTGCATCAAGATTAAGGTATGTATGAAGTTGTGTCATGAGATTCATGCATGTTTTAGTTGCTAACTTGATGTTCATGTTAGCCATGGTTCAAATCCTTGTTATGCCATGGAAATGGTATTAGGCCAAGGTTGATATTGTGTTAAAGCCATTGCATGCTAAATGTGAAGCTTGATAATGATGCATGCAATGATGGATTGACTACTCTTGAAATTTCTTTGTAGCAATCTTGAGTAAGACATTGAGTTCTTTGTTTAACCATGACCGAAGTTGAAAGGGGTATGAATGTGATGTATTCGCCATGATGCATTCATGAGCATGATTTATGCTTGTTACTTGATTGGTAAAATTTGTGTTTTAGATGGTTATGAACACCTTGAGGTTCGCCATGCACCTATATGTGTATGTATGTTTGCACATGATGATTTGGTTATGGAGTAAATGATAAATATGTTTGTTTAAAGAAGAAATTGTTGAAGAATGTTTGTGAAATTGCAAGTACATTCGCCTAGTACACATATGATGTGAAAATCTTGGAATTTATTGTTGATTTGGTGCAAGTATGGCTAAGTATAATCGGCCATATGAGTGCTTGATGCTATATTATAAGTATTGAGCTACAATATGTAAAGCATTAGCTAGTAAAATGTGTGCCATTCATGTGTGGTGTTAAACATGTAATTGGCCTCAACATCAACATGCATAATCGGCCATGAATGAGTGCCTAAGAGGTTGTGTTGTTCGGCCATGAGTAAGCATGTTGAAGGCTTTGTGTGTTAAGTCGATTCATGAATTCCGTACTTATGTGACTTTAATGTCTAGTGAATATATGTGGGCTAAGTGCCTTGAGTTCTTCTTTTCGATACTCAAATGATTGAATCAAATTATTTGTTAAATTAAGCTCAAGAGCAAAGGGGGACCAAATCCGATAAAGGGAAGGAAAAAGTAGTCGAATAGCCGTCGAAATCGTTCGACCACGTCCGAGGTAAGTTTTCGAGTATCGAAACTTAGATTTTGATTCGATTGAATGAAGTAATAAGCAATCGAAATTGTGCCTTTGTATGTGGCCATTGAGCCGAAATGATATTTTTGCTAAGTGAATTGTGCATAAAAGTTGTGTTATGAAATTGAAACAAAGATGTGTATGAATGTTCGAGTGATATCCGGGCTAAGCCCGAAGGCAATTGTGCGAGTTATGATATCCGGGCTAAGCCCGAAGGCAATTGGGCGAGTTATGATATCCGGGCTAAGCCCGAAGGCAATTGTGCAAATTGTGATATCCGGGTTAAGTCCCGAAGGCCTTTGTGCGGGTTACCATAACCGGCTATGTCCCAAGGCGTTTGAACGAGTAGCTATATCCGGATAAACTCGAAGGTATGTGATTCGAGAACTTTGAACTTGCTGGAAAATTTTCAGTTAATGCACTTGTGAAATTCCCAACAACAAGGTATGTTTTGTGTGCTTCGCACACTATGAGTAAGTGCGTATGAATATTCGCTCTAATGATAAATGAGCTATCGGCATTAACTAGGCCGTTATTTGTGTATGAATATAAGAGTTGGGATTGTGAAGTAAGCATGTCTTTGAGAAATTGTGCATATGAATTATTGTTTAGCTACTTGAATGCTATGCTTTGGTTGTGTGTATATTATGGCTCAAACTTACTAAGCATAAATTGCTTACTCCGTTTCTTTGTTTCTCTGTTTATAGATTTTGCTCGTTAGCGATCGGATTCGGGATCATAGAAGTTGAAGTCAACCACACTATCAAAGCCCTTTTGGTACTCCTTTAGTTGAGTTTTGGATATGGCATGTATAGGACCACCCTCGGTTGTTTTAAGTACTTTGTGATGTATATGTGTGCGGCCATGCGAAAATGGTTCGTAAAAGTGGAGTATGGAATTTGACCATATGTGGTTTGTAATTATATTTGGTTTCATGATGTGATTATGGTTTGGAATGAGAGTGTTGGTCACATGATCAGCCATTGGAATGGCTAAATATGATCATATGTGGACCTAAGTATGACTAGACTATAGTTGGTCCATGGGAACTACAATATAGGTAAAGCCTACCTTAAAACAGAGGCTGCCAGCTGCAGTGACGTGGATGTGAAAAATCACCAAAATTTGTAGGAATGGTGTTAAATAGTGAATAAATTATGTGATCGAACCTTGACGAGTCTATTTTCATATGAAAGTAACGAAACGATCATATGAACAGTATACTGAGAGATATTAAAGTTCTCGTGAGACAGGGCCAGAACGGTTTCTGGGTCCCCTGTCGCGACTTTGAAAATTTACCATAAATTATCCAGAATGAATTAGAAGTCATGCCTTATATGTCCAGATTCCTTTTTCAGTATAGTTTCATTAGAAACAAACGGAATCCTTATTGAAACCCTGTACAGAGAGATATTCAAGTTGTAACGCGCGAAGGTCAGTGTAGTCGACCCCTGTAACATGGGTGACTTTAACTAATAAACTGTACCAATTGGCCCCACCAAAAATTCTAGAAAAAAATCCAGGGATGGATATATGAGTCTAAGTTCAGGAAAAATTTACGGAATCAGTTTCCGAATTCTGTAACTCGAGATATGCTTTTTAAGGAAACAGTGACGCAGTTTTCCAGCTTGCCTGGGAATGTCAAGTTGGTCGGTGCTATAAGTGGTTTTGGCTTGTTAACCTCGTGTCCGACAACGCAACGGTCTCGGGTTCGGGTGTTACAATTTTATTGGTATCAGAGCTACGGTTTAGTCGATCCTAGGACTACCATGATATGTTTGGGGTCTAGCTATACATGCCATTAAGTGATAATTGATAGTGTGGTGATTTCTGACATTTTGAAATTTGTGTTTGTTTATAGCCATGGATCCCGATCCCAACCGAGCAATATCGATGATGTGGAGAGTGTGGCGCTGCTCAGCGCAAGGGACAGTGCTTGGCGGACTCTCAACCTATTGCTAGCAATCCGAATGATGAGGCTAGGCAAGCCTTTTATAGCGTGATGAATGATTGGTTCAACCAATACATTCGAACTAACACTACTGTTCCACAACCTCCATTCCCGACTAATGCAACCCCGCACCTACAATACCTCCGAGAATCGACCAAATAAGGTCAAGTAAGCCCCCAGTCTACAGGATTCGAAAACATGGGGCCACTGAATTTAAAGCTACGGATGACGACGATGCCGAGCAAGCTGAATTTTGGTTGGACAACACTATCCGGGTGCTCGATGAGCTATCTTGTACACCGATGAGTGCTTAAAGTGTACTATCTCCTTGCTACGCGATTCGCCTACTATTGGTGGAGTACTCGACTTGGTTGTGCCTACGGAGCAAGTAACTTGGGAGTTTTTCCAAACCGAGTTCCGAAAGAAGTATATTAGTTAGAGATTCATCGACCAAAAACGAAAGGAATTTCTTGATCTTAAGCAAGGCTCTATGTCCGTTACTGACTACGAACGTAAATTTGTTAGACTCAGTAGATACGCTCGGGAATGTGTTTCGTCCGAAGCTATTATGTGTAAACGCCGAGGATGGGCTGAATGATGATATAAGGATGTTTGTTGGCATTCTCGAAATCGAGAGTTCGTAGTACTTGTTGAGCGAGCTTGTAAAGTCAAGAGCTTAGAAAGGAGAATCAAAAGTTGATATGGGAACCGGAGAATTTGAAAAGGTCCTCGGAAAGTCTCTTCAACAGCATCGAAGAGATTTCGAGAAGATGTGAGCCGGTCTAGAGGCGCCGGGCCTTTTAGATGAAATCGTGATCGACCCACAATGGGTATATCGAGGCACCGGTCTCCGGTGTTGGGAATGATCGTCGAAACCGAATGGAGTGTCGACATTGTGGCAAATGACATTCGGGAGTCAGAGGTTCCGTGATCGCCTGCTATAAGTGTGGATCGGTCGACCACTTTATTAAGGATTGCCCGAGGTTGCTTGAACAAAATGTAAGTCGAGTGGAAACCCGGTGCTACCAACGTCAAGTAGGCCATCCGTAAATACGGGCAATGCTAGTGGCGGCCGAGAGGGTCGAGAGATGCTACAACAAGACCCGAGGCTCGTGCTCCTGCTAGGACTTATGCCATACGCGCACGCGAGGATGCTGCCTCACCAGATGTCATTACCGGTACATTCACTCTTTTCGATACTAATGTGATTGCTTTGATTGACCCTGGTTCTACTCATTCTTATATATGCGAAACCTTAGCATCCAGTAAGACTTTGCCTATTGAGTCTACTGAGTTTGTAATTTGGGTGTCAAACCCCTTGGGTCATTACGTGCTTGTCAACAAAGTGTGTAAGAAAAGTCCCCTAGTATTTCGAGGTTCTTGTTTTCCGGCGGACTTGATGCTTTTGCCGTTTGACGAATTCGACGTTATTCTTGGTTTGGATTGGTTGACCATGCACGATGCGGTTGTAAATTGCAAAAGTAAGACTATCGATCTGAGGTGCCCGAATAACGAGATAATTCAGGTTGAGTCTACGGACTTAAAGGGGTTGCCACCGTAATATCGCAATGTTGGCCCGAAATATGTAAGAAAAGGGTGCGAAGCGTACCTTGCGTATGTGCTCGATGACAAGGAGTCGAAAAGAGACCCGAATCATGCGCTGGTTTGTGAATACCGGATGTTTTCCCCAAGAATTGTCGGGTTTACCACTGTTCGGGAAATAGAGTTTGGCATCGAATTGGTACTGGTACCACTCCAATTTCGATAGCTCCGTATCGTATGGCACCAACGGAATTAAAGGAGTTGAAAGCTCGATTGCAAGAATTGGTGGATAGAGGTTTTGCTCGTCCGAAGTTTTTCACCTTGGGGTGCGCCGGTGTTGTTTGTGAAAAGAAGGATGGAACCATGAGGTCGTGCATCGACTATCGTCGACTTAATAAAGCGATGATAAAGAACAAATATCCGTTATCACAGATCGACAATTTGTTCGATCAAGCTGAAGGAACCTCGGTGTTCTCGAAAATAGATTTGAGATCGGGCTATTATCGATTCATGAATTCGAGATTCTGGACGTACCAAGACGCCTTCAAACGAGATATGGTCACTACAAGTTCCTAGTGATGCCGTTTGGGCTTACTAATGCCCTGCGGTATTTATGGATTTGATGAATCGGATCTTCGACCATATTTGGATCAGTTCAGTAGTCGTGTTCATTGATGACATCTTGGTCTATTCAAGAAATGAGACCGAACATCTTTGAACACCGAGGTTAGTCTTGCAAATTTTACGGGATAAGCAATTATATGCTAAGTTCAACAAGTGTGAGTTCGGTTAAGAGAGGTTAGCTTCTTGGGGCATGTGGTATCGTGATCGGGTATTCGAGTCGACCCAAACAAAATTTCAGCCATACTTAACTGGAAGCCTCCGAGAAATATTACCGAGGTTCGAGCTTTTTGGGGCTTCTTAGGTTATTACCGACGATTTGTAAAGGTTTCTCAATGATAGCCACGCCAATGACGGCTACTCCAAAAGGATGTTAAGTTCGAATGGACGGAGAAATGTCAGAAAAGTTTCGATCAATTGAAAACTTATTTCACTGAAGCCCCAATTCTAGTGCAACCCGAATCTGGCAAAGCGTTTGTCATCTTTAGTGACGCCTCCCTACTTGGGTTAGGTTGCGTATTGATGCAAGAAGGTCGAGTTGTGGCTTACGCGTCGAGGCAATTAAAGCCACATGAGAAAAATTATCCGACCCATGATCTCGAATTGGCTGCCATCGTATTCGCCTTAAAGATATGGCGACATTACTTAGTTGGTGAGAAGTGCCATGTGTATTCGGATCACAAAAGTCTCAAATATTTGATGACTCAAAGAGACTTAAATCTGCGACAAAGACGTTGGCTCGAGCTATTAAAGGATTATGAGCTGGTCATTGACTATCACCCGGGAAAGGTGAATATGGTTGCGGATGCCTTAAGTCGTAAATCATTATTCGCTTTACGAGCGATGAATGTGCACTTGTCCGTTCGATCCGACAATGTGTTAGTAGCTGAATTGAAAGCCAAACCATTATTGATACATCAAATTCGTGAAGCTCAGAAAGTCGACGATGAGTTGGCTGCAAAACAGGCTAAGTGTGTTCCGAACAAGGACTCGGAATTTCAAATCGATGATGACGATTGTTTGAGGTTCAGAAGTCGTCTGTGTGTTTCAAAGAATTCGGAACTTATTTCGATAATTCTGAACGAAGCCCATTGTAGCTGAATGGCAATCCACCCGGGGAGTACGAAAATGTACAATGATTTGAAACACCGGTTTTGGTGGCATGGTATGAAACGAGACATCTCCGACGTCGTTTCGAGGTGTTTAATATGTCAACAAGTGAAAGCGAAACATCAAGTGCCTTCAGGATTACTTCAGCCGATCACGATACCCGAGTGGAAATGGGATCGAGTCACAATGGACTTTGTATCCGAACTGCCATTGTCAGCGAGTAAGAAAGATGCGATTTGGGTCGTTGTAGATAGATTGACTAAGTCGGCTCACTTTGTCCCCGTACATACGGACTTTTCAATGGACAAACTAGCCGAATTGTACGTTTCTCAGATTGTGAGATTACACGGGGTGCCTATTTCCATCGTGTCGGATAGAGATCCGAGATTTACCTCGCGATTTTGGAAGAAGTTACAAGAAGCTTTGGGTACCAAGTTGCATTTCAGCACCGCCTTTCACCCCCAAACCGATGGTCAATCCGAGCGGATAATTCAAATACTTGAGGATATGTTGAGATGTTGCATCCTCGAGTTCAGTGGTTCATGGGAACGGTATTTGCCTTTGATTGAATTCGCTTACAACAATAGTTTTCAATCAAGTATTAAGATGGCACCCTACGAGGCTTTGTACGGTCGTAAATGCCATACACCATTGTTTTGGACTGAGCTCGGTGAAAGCAAAATTTTCGGGGTGGATTTGATTAAAGATGCTGAACAAAAAGTGAAAGTAATCCGTGAAAATCTGAAGATAGCCTCCGATCGTCAGAAGTCGTACGCGGATCTGAAACGAAAAGATATTGAGTACCAGGTGGGGGATAAAGTGCTTCTTAAGGTTTCGCCTTGGAAAAAGATACTCAGATTCGGCCGTAAGGGCAAGTTGAGCCCGAGGTTCATTGGGCCATATGAGATATCCGAGCGAGTCGGTCCAGTTGCATATCGTTTGATTTTGCCCTCTGAACTCGAAAAGATTCACGACGTCTTTCATGTCTCGATGCTTCGACGCTATAGATCTGATCCATCGCACGTGATTAGTCCATTAGAGGTTGAAATTCAAGCCAATATGAGTTATGAGGAAGAACCGATTCGTATCCTATTACGTGAAGTGAAAGAGTTAAGAAACAAGCGGGTTCCGCTAGTGAAAGTGTTATGGCTCAAACACGGGATAGAAGAAGCTACTTGGGAAACCGAGAACTCTATGAAAGAGCGATACCCAACCCTATTTACGGTAAGATTTTCGGGACGAAAATTTCTTAAGTGGGGAGAGTTGTGACAGCCCAAAATTGACCCTAGTCGGGATGTGGTTTGGGACCAGAAACCGAGGCATAAAAATAATTTAAAATTTATTTTGATGCCTATGATATGTGTTAAATTGTGTGTGACATTTTGATGATTTGATTTAGTGTTATAAATGTGAATTTCACTAGAAAGGGCCTAGTAGTAAACTTTGAAAGTATGATAGGAAATGTGTGATGACTAATTAAAGCAAGCATGCAAAACAATGGACTTGCATGTCAAATACCCCCTTTTTATAGGTGGTGGCCGGCCATGGCAAGAGAGGATGGGCAAAACATGTCATAAACATGTTTTGTTGGTGCATTAGGGAGAAATAATAAACAAAGGAGTATGGGTAAGAAAAGAATGAAAAGAAAATGTGTGTGAGTGTGGTATTCCCCCCCCATTGCCGTGAGTTGTAGAGAAAGAAAGAAAAAAATTTGTTCATCCTTGTTCTCTCCTTTTTGGCCGAAAATACTAAGGAAGAAGATAGGATTTTGCTCCATTTTGGTTTAGAAGAGATCTAGAAGGAGATTTGGCTATACTTGCATCAAGATTAAGGTATGTATGAAGTTGTGTCATGAGATTCATGCATGTTTTAGTTGCTAACTTGATGTTCATGTTAGCCATGGTTCAAATCCTTGTTATGCCATGGAAATGGTATTAGGCCAAGGTTGATATTGTGTTAAAGCCATTGCATGCTAAATGTGAAGCTTGATAATGATGCATGCAATGATGGATTGACTACTCTTGAAATTTCTTTGTAGCAATCTTGAGTAAGACATTGAGTTCTTTGTTTAACCATGACCGAAGTTGAAAGGGGTATGAATGTGATGTATTCGCCATGATGCATTCATGAGCATGATTTATGCTTGTTACTTGATTGGTAAAAATTTGTGTTTTAGATGGTTATGAACACCTTGAGGTTCGCCATGCACCTATATGTGTATGTATGTTTGCACATGATGATTTGGTTATGAAGTAAATGATAAATATGTTTGTTTAAAGAAGAAATTGTTGAAGAATGTTTGTGAAATTGCAAGTACATTCGCCTAGTACACATATGATGTGAAAATCTTGGAATTTATTGTTGATTTGGTGCAAGTATGGCTAAGTATAATCGGCCATATGAGTGCTTGATGCTATATTATAAGTATTGAGCTACAATATGTAAAGCATTAGCTAGTAAAATGTGTGCCATTCATGTGGTGTTAAACATGTAATTGGCCTCAACATCAACATGCATAATCGGCCATGAATGAGTGCCTAAGAGGTTGTGTTGTTCGCCATGAGTAAGCATGTTGAAGGCTTTGTGTGTTAAGTCGATTCATGAATTCGTACTTATGTGACTTTAATGTCTAGTGAATATATGTGGGCTAAGTGCCTTGAGTTCTTCTTTTCGATACTCAAATGATTGAATCAAATTATTTGTTAAATTAAGCTCAAGAGCAAAGGGGGACCAAATCCGATAAAGGGAAGGAAAAAGTAGTCGAATAGCCGTCGAAATCGTTCGACCACGTCCGAGGTAAGTTTTGAGTATCGAAACTTAGATTTTGATTCGATTGAATGAAGTAATAAGCAATCGAAATTGTGCCTTTGTATGTGGCCATTGAGCCGAAATGATATTTTTGCTAAGTGAATTGTGCATAAAAGTTGTGTTATGAAATTGAAACAAAGATGTGTATGAATGTTCGAGTGATATCCGGGCTAAGCCGAAGGCAATTGTGCGAGTTATGATATCGGGCTAAGCCCAAGGCAATTAGGCGAAGTTATGATATCCGGCTAAGCCCAAGGCAATTGTGCAAATTGTGATACCGGGTTAAGTCCCGAAGGCCTTTGTGCGGGTTACCATAACCGGGCTATGTCCCGAAGGCGTTTGAACGAGTAGCTATATCCGGATAAACTCCGAAGGTATGTGATTCGAGAACTTTGAACTTGCTGGAAAATTTTCAGTTAATGCACTTGTGAAATTCCCAACAACAAGGTATGTTTTGTGTGCTTCAGCACACTATGAGTAAGTGCGTATGAATAGATTAAATTTTGTGAATTTTTAAAGTAAAATTTTCCCCTTGGGAATCTTCTAAAGGAACAAACAACAATGCTAACGGGAAATTTTTCCTAAAAAACTTTCTTTTCATTTAAAATTTCATAAATCCGTAAATGTTAAGAAATTCCTCATAGTAAAACAAAGCCCTCATAAGAAAAACCCCAAGGTCTGAAGAGGTTTGGGTTGGGAAAAAGGATTTCTCCCGGCCCAATCTAAAAATTTCCAATTTTAAGGGTCCCTTTGAATTTTTTTCGATTCCCAATTATTTTTAGGAAGGCGAATTTCAGTGCCCGGGTGCCCTTTTTGTTGGGGTTTTCTTTCCAAAAAGGTTCTTTGACCTTTGGAAAGAAAATAAGTAATTTCTTCAATTAAAATTAACCATTATAAAAACCCAAAATTAAAAGGAAATAACCTTTGAGTGAATAAAGTAAAAAATAAGGGGGCAAAGAAAGAAAATTTAGAAAAAAATTTACTAATTGTTTAACCTTTTAAGAAAAATAAAAATTTTAAAAACAAAACAAACCCTAATTTTCTTTACTTTCTTTATTTGGACAAATGTCATGGACCTTAAAATTTTCCCCTTTTGGGCCAAAATTTGGAGTTTTTTGTAAAAATTTTAAAAACCCGGGGGAATTATTTTGTAAAAATTTTAAGGCGCAATTTTCCCTAAAAATAAAATCCTAAAGTTTTAGGAATTTTGAAAGGAGATGATTTTGAATTAGGAAATTTATGATTTTTGAAAGGAAAGCAAAATTTTCTTTTTTTAAAGGAAAACGAAAATTTTATTTGGGAGATACCCTTTGGCCCCTCTTTTGGGGGGCAAATGCAATTTAAAATTTGCCCCCCTTTTCCCAAAATGTTAAGGCCCAAGTGCCCTTTTAAATGTGGAAAATTTAGAATTTGGGCGTAGATTTTTGGCAAACCACGGGTTTCAAACCGGAAGGAAAGGTGTGTTTTGGGGTGGGGCCCCTCCTTTAAACCAAGGGGCCCGACATGATGTTGTGGGGGGAAATTTTTTCCCTTTAAATTAAAATTTAAAGGGCAAAACCCTTCCGGGTCCCGAAAACCCCCCAGATTTCTGGTAGGAATTGTAAAATTTAAATTTTTTAAAATTAATTTTTTCTGGTGGAAATTTAATAGTTTTGTCATTTTTTGGGGTTTCGGGGCCCAGGAACCCTTTTTTTTTCAATTTTTCAACTAAAGGGTTTAAACCATAATGAAATTAAAAGGAAATTTTTTGGGGGTTCTTCCTAACTATAAAAAAAAATGCAATAACCTTTGGGTTTTTTTGGGAAAACAAAATAATTTGGGGTTTCAAAGAAAATTTAAACCCCCAAATGTGAATTAGCCAATAAATACAACGGGTTTAAAAATTCCCAAAAATTAAAAAAATTTTTCCCTTCTATTTAAAAACAAAAAATCAAAGGGCTAAAATTGCTTTTAAAGAGATTTAAAAAAGATAAACCCCAAGAAAGGAGTTTTATTTTGAAGCCACCCCAGGTTTTGGATCCCGGGCCTAGGGGTTAAAATTTGGGAGGTAAATTATATTTAAAAGGGACAGGCCAAGATTTTTTCCCATTTTCTTTACCAAATTAAAAAAGGGACGTAAAACCCCGGTCCTTTTGTTTGTTTGGGTCCAAATTTAAAATGGGCCGGCCCTTTTCCCTCCAAACCTTTAATTAAACTTTCTTTAAATTTCGAACCCTTTAAAATTTTTTCGCTTTTCCGGGGTTTCCCAAAACGGGAGGTTAAAAGTGTTTTTAAATTAAGGTTACCAAATGGGTTCCTTAAATTTTTTTCCCTGTCCAATTAGGAGGGGGTTTTTCTGTGTTTTTGTTATTTGTAAACTATTTTTAATTGTTAATTCTCGGGTTTTCCAAAACCCCATTTAACAACTATTTTCCTTGGGTTGGTTATGTCAAAGGGTAAATTTTTTTCAAATAATTAAAAGTTTAAGACGAGGGGAACTTGTGAAAATTTGGGTAAACCCCAAAACAAAGGGAGGCCAACAGAGGAATTTTTTGGGTTTGGGATTTTAAGGTTTGTTTTTTCCCCACGGTTTCATTTGGGTAAAATTTTGTTTGATTCTTTGGCCCCCTGGGTTTTTGGGTTTTCCTTTCCAAACCCGGCTTTGTTTTTAAAGATGTTTAAGAAGGTTATTTAGAATTTGCTCTCTATTTGTTTGCCCAAAGTTCTAAACTTTGTTCCACCCTTTTTTGCCCCATTAACCATTTTTAAAACTAAAAACCCGGGGAAAATTTTTTTTTTTTGGGAGTTTAGTTTTAGAAACCCATTTACCCAATGATTTAAACAATTTTTTTTTTTGGCTTTGGTCCTTATTTACTTGCCGAAGTTTTTCAGGGAAAATTTTTCTTTTAAAATTTAAGGTTTTTGGGCTTTGTTTCCTTTCCAAGGGATATTTCCCCCAAACGAGGTTTAATTTGAAAATTTGCTTGTTTTGGCCAAACCCCCTGGTAGGGCCCTTGGTTTTTACTCCCCACCAAAGGTGAGTTTTTTAAATTTTCCCTCGGGCAAAAAGGGGTTCCCAAATTAGGGAATTAGCTTTTTTAGTCAAAAAAAAATTAAAAAATTTGTAATTTTTAAGGTGTTTTTCCCCTGGAAACGGTTCCCAAAACCATTGTTTGTTTTCCCTCCCAGGGAAAAATTTGGGTACTAACCCATTAATTTTTAAAGGGTTTTAAAATTAAAATTTCCCAAGGAATTTAATCCCCGTCTATTTTTCATAAAAGGGGACAAAATTTTTATCCATTTGGTTTTTATTTCTTAAAATTTAAGAAAAGTCAATTTTCTTTCGGGTTTCATAAAAGGTTTAAATGACTTATAAAAACCAAATTGTTTTGTGGCTTTTGTCCATTTTCCCAAAGTTTTAATTCCTTTTTTGGTTTTTTTATTTTGTTTCCTCCCTTTACTTAAGTCTTTTTTCTTTTTTCTTGAACCAAGGGAAATTCCCTTGGGTTTTGTTCTTTGCACTGGGAAACCCGAAAAAAAGGAGGGAAATTAGTTTTGTTTTATGAAAAATAAATTTTAAAATAAAACTTTTTTTTTTCCCAAGGGGTTAAAACAAATTGTTTTTTTTTAAAGAAAAAGGGAAACAACATTATACAAAGGAAATTTTTAAATATCCAAATTAAATTTAAGGGCCGGTTTCCCCAAAAATTTTAAAAGTTTGTACAATTTTTTTTATTTCCAAAAATTTAAAAGATTTTTTTATCAAACTAAAATTAATTTTTTAAAAATCCGAAAATTAAATTTGGGAAAAAACTTTTCCCAAAACTTGTTGTTTTGGAAATTTTTATTTGTCTCGTGTTTATTATTTTTGGTTCCTAAGGGAATCCCAAGTAAATTTCTTTAGCAACAAAAGCAAAAAAAAAAAGGGAATTTTTTAATTTAAAATTTATTGCATTAAAATAAAAAATGATTTCCCTTATTTTAGTTTCCCCAAATAAAACTTTGTACCCTATTTAGGGAAAATTTTTAATTATTTTAAAAATTTATCCGAAAGGGAAAATTTTCAAAAATTAAAATTTAAAACCCGGAAATCAAAAACCCAAAGGAATTTAAGAAACCAATTTTAATTAAAAAAAATAAAAATTTTTTATCATAATTAATTAAAAAATCCAAATAAATTTGGGTTTTTCCCTTTTGGTTTTGGTTTTTGTTCATTTTTGAAAAGGAAAACATTCAAAAGTTTAAAATTTTAAAAACTTTGAACCCAAAAAAAAAGAATTGAAAAAGGAATTTTTTTAAATTGGTAAATTTAAAAATGGATCCCAAATTTTTCCCCTTGGGCAAAACTTACCCTTTTCCTTGGGTTTTTTTTTCTTTTCTTTAAAGGGTTATTAAAAAGCTTTAAGTAAAACCCCAAAATTGCCTTTTTTAAAAAATTTTTTCTAAATTAAATTCAAGACCCCGTATTTTGGATTTTAAATTTTTTTCAATTTGGCAGTAAAATCCTTTTACCAATGGTTGAGATGATCGGAATAAAACACAGTTGGTATTGTTTTTATTGTCACATGAATTAAATTAATTATAGAATTAATTTAATTAGGCAATCAAATATCGAACATATTATATGGACAAGAATGTTGTACACATAATGAGAACATAATTCTATTAATATATGAAGTTGGTTCAGTATATAAATTTAAATAAATATAGTTTACGAAATCTTTGCTATAATTAATGTAATTATAATTTTCAGTTAAAACAACATGATATTTATTTATTTTAAAATATTTGATATAAATATGCCAAATTTAAAAGGGTGTTATATATATAGATAATAACCCTAAAAAGAAAACCTAGTTTTATTTTTGAGTGATCTAACAGCCGTCAAAACAAAGAAATCTCAAAAACCGTTTTGAGGACTCCTTCCGTTCATCGTCAACTAGGTGGACTACGTAGATGTTGGCATATGAAAAGTTGTGGTTCGATAGTGGTTAGAAATTCTAATTGTCAAGCTGTCACTGTCTACTCAGATTGAAGTTTCGATAATTTCGAAACCATTTTCATTATTTCGGTTTTCCCGGTTTGTTCCTCGTACATGGATCTATGGTTGGATTGTCGAATTTTTATTTTTTCCATTGCGCCTTGGAGGCACCAACATTCTAGCAATCTTGAGCCAGAATTTTGCTATTTCTGGATCATCATCTATATTAGCTCGAAACTCTTCGGCTTTTTTCTTTCTAATTCGGTCAACTGGAGCTCTCTCCCTTCTCACCATCGCAACAACTTGGGGGAGCTATAGGGGTAGGCTGAGGAATAGGCGGTAGGGGAGATTGAACACCCGGGTTTGCCCGAAAAAACTCAGTGTACCAGTCATTCATCATCCTTAGAAAGGCTTTTCTAGCCTCTCCTTTCGGATTAACGGTCTCGGGTCTATTATCGGAAGGTGCTACTCCCTGAACGGGAGCTGGCACGTTACTCTCTACATCGTCAGCAACTACACGTTCGAAATCCATTTACTATATATAGAACACAATTTGAATTGTTAGGAGTCATCACACTATCATAATATGCGTATGACATGTATATCTAGACTCTTATACTCGCTACGTAGTCCTAGAACCGACTAAACCATATCTCTGACACCAATAAATGTAACACCCCTAACCCGTATCTATCGCCAGAATAGGGTTAAGAAGCTTTACCGGACTTAACAATTAAACAATCATGACTTATCATACATTTTTCATATTCAATCATAATGACCCTAATACGAGCATACAAGGCCTAAATCATGCATTAGAAGTGGTTCGGACTAAACTGGGTGTTTCTAAAAATTTTACAAACACTTAGGAAAAATTTTACAAGTTGGGAGAGTCACACGCTTGTGTGGGTAGGTCGTGTGTATTTCACACGCCCCTGTGGCTAGTCTTTCACCCATGTAACTCTCTGTTTATGACGTCAGAATTAATTAAAGGTCGCAGGGCCAAGTCACACGCTCATGTGCTAGGTCGTGTGGCGGATTTAAGTTTTGCATTTAAGGTACTGACTTCACACGGCCTGGGCACACGCCCATGTCCTGAGGCCGTGTCTTTTACACGTTGAGACACACGACCATGTCTCTGCTCGTGTGTTTACTACCATGCATACTGACTTACAAAGCTAGGGTGCAAGGGGCACACGACCAGACAACACACCCATAGGGCTGACCGTGTGTCACACGTGGTCGAGACACATACCCGTGTGGACAGCTTTGAGGCTATTTTCCAAGCCCTTTTGTCACCCTCACTAACACATGCACAACCTTATATGCCAATGGTGAATATCATGGCATAAATGGTTTATTTAAATATCCTGAGTTTAACTCAAGCATGACAATTACATGCCAAAGTATACATATTTGGGTCTCCATAACTTACTAGAATCATTCAAAACATTTCCTTACTTTAAACCATGCTATAACCTAATCAAGTGACATCAATCATCCATCAAGCATAGATTCCATATTTTTTCATTCATTGTCAACAACCAAATCTTCACACACCTCAAAGCCTTTAACACATCTCATGCATGCATCAATATCTATGATTACAACCCAATAATCAATATGAGCCATACTTCATGGCCGTATACAAAATGAATTGGTATACCAATATTGCCCATCATATTGGACAACCAATAAGACACGTATAACAAAATAATAAGTCCCCTATACATGCCATACTTAAATGTATTAAACCAAATATACCCCAAAAGATTTGTTGATAGTGTAACTTGAACTTTGAGTTCCATGATCCTCGAGCTAGCTTGGCGTTGCTAAGAAAACGAGAAAAGAGAGAGGGGATAAGCATAAAGCTTAGTAAGTTGTATGTAACAAATAAACAACATAGATCATCAAATTTCATGAATTAAACATGCTACTAATGTAACACCCGTGCAGAGTCCGTTTACGAGTCGAACACAAGGTGCTACAGACTTAACTTAATTGTTTTCACGATCCATAAAAAATTTCCAGACTAGCTGGTTACTGCATAACTGTCGCCTTAAAAATCATATCTTGAGTTTTAAAGCTCGAAAATCAGTTTCGTAATTTTTTTCTGAAACTAGACTCATAAGTCCACCAAAATATTTTTTTCTAGAATTTTTGGTCAGGCCAATTAGTACAGCTTATTAGTTAAAATCTCCCCTAATCCAGGGTTCGACTACACTGACCTTCACGCATTACGAATTGGATATCTACCTGTACAGGGCTTCAATTCTGATATCGTTTGTTTCTATAGAAACTAGACTCATAGAGGAATCCATACATATATGGAATGACTCCTAATTATCTCTGGTTAATTTATAATTAGTTTCCAAATTCGGAACAGGGGATCCAGAAACCGTTCTGGCCCTGTTTCACGAGAACTTTAATATCTCTTAACATATAACTCATATGACCGTTTCGTTTCTTCCATATGAAAGTAGATTCATCAAGGTTAATTTACATAATTTATTCACTATTTAATTCCATTTCTACAATTTTTAGTGATTTTTCAAATCCACACCACTGCTGCTGTCAGCATCTGTTTTCAAGGTAAACCTTACCTATTTAGTGGTTTCCATGGACCAACTAGAGTTTTGTCATACGTAGGTCCACATATGATCATATTTAGCCATTTTAAGGGCTGATCATTGCCCAACACTTCCATTCCATTCCATAGTCACATCATGAAACCATATATATACATAAACACAAATGGTCTAATGCCATACTCCACTTTTACGAGCCATTTTCGCATGGCTGTACACACATACATCACAAAACGTACTTGAAAAACAGCAAAGGGTAGTCCTATACATGCCATATCCAGAGTTCAACTAAAGAGTACCAAAAGGGCTTTGATAGTGTGGATGACTTCAACTTCGATGATCCCGAATCCGATAGCTAACGAGCAAAATCTATAAAGCAGAGAGCCAAAGCAGCGGGTAAGCATTTTAATGCTTAGTAAGTCTCAAGTAATGAAATCAGCTTTGACTAAAGTATTACATTCACATAGCTAAATGAATCACTTTAGTAATACACATTCTCATAATCGTACTTACTTCACACTTCATCAACATATACACACACAAGGTATCAACCTATCTAAGAGCCGAAAGTTCGTTAGTCGATCAAACGAACACTATTTCAAACGAATCGACTTTTCCGATGCACATGTAAACATACCTTATCGTATGGGTTTTTTGAGCGTATTAATTGAATTTATTACAGCACCAAAACGCTCACCTTCAACCGAGCTTCTTCAGAATTTAGCGGATATAACCACAAGCACAATTGCCTTGGTCTTAACCCGGTTGGTAACTTGCACAAATGCCTTGGTCTTAGCCGGATATAACAACTTCATACGAATGCCTTGGTCTTAGCCGGATATAATCATTAGCATAAATGCCTTTGGGACTTAGCCGGATATAATCACTAGCATAAATGCCTTGGGACTTAGCCGGGTATCATTCAAATGCTCATGTACACATATATCAATAATCACGACACATCCATATTTCATTCTCGTTACTAAGGCTCAAACACAAAACATTTATCAAACCTTTCCAATTTCGGCTCAATAGCCACACACAAAGAGCATGATTTCAATTGACTTTATAACTTAGTCCCTACGCACATTCGGCTGTCCGCCATAATATGACAAATCATTTCAATATAATTCAAGTAGGGTCATTACTCGAAGACTTACCTCGGATGTTGTCGAATGATTCCGATGGCTATTCGACCACTTTTTCCTTCCCTTTATCGGTTTAGCTCCCTTTGCTCTTGAGCTTAATTTAACAATAAATTGATTTAATCATTTGAGCATCGAAGAGGAATTCAAGGTACTTAGCCCACATATTTTCATTAGACATTAAAGTCACATATGTACGAAATCATGAATCAAACTCAACACATTAGTTAGTACTCTCCTTAGCGAATTTTCCAAGCCAAGAATAGGCATCAATATGCTTGCCTCTAACCGAATGCATGCACACCAATCCCCTCATGTGGCGAATATGCATGTCCATGTTGAGGCCAATTATACATAATATCACACATGAACAGCATACATTTTACTAACTAATGCATTCCATATTGTAACTCAATACACATCTATCATTTCCTTCATAACGAAACATCATCATAAGTAAATATATACCTTGAGATAGTATATATGTCATACCAATACATCATGTGCAAACATATACATATATATATGCTAGAGCCGAATCTCAAGTTGATTGTAACTAAACATGAACATAAATCCAAAACACAAATCTTACTTTCCATGCAATGAGCATAAATCATACTTATGGATGTACCATGGCCGAATACATCACAACACCATAATTTTTGGTCATGATTAAACAAAGAACATAATGTCTTACTCAAAAATACTAAAAAGAAAGTCCAAGAGCCATCAATCCACCATCACATGTATCATTAGCAAGCTTCATATTTAACATGCAATGGCATTAACACAAAATCCACCTTGGCCAAATACCATCCCCATGATATAACAAAGATTTGAACCATGGGCTAATAAGAGCATCAAGCTATCAACTAAAAACATGCATGAATCTCATGGCACAACCTCAAACATACCTTAATCTAGATACAAGTATGGCCAAACCTCCTCCTAATCCTCTTCCAAACCAAGCATGAAGCAAAACTCCTTCCTTCTTCCTTAGTATTTTCGGCCAAAAGGAATGAAAAAGGATGAACAATTTTTTTTCTTTGCTTTTCTTCAACTCACTGCAAGGGAGGGAGAAGCCTTCACACACATTTTTTTCATTTTTTATTACCATACAACTTATTTTATTTATTCCAACATAAACCACTTACAAAACATGTTTCATGACATGTTTTGCCCATCCCCTTGTCATGGCGGCCACTAGTTCTTAAATGGGAAATTTGACATGCAAACCCCTCATTTTTGCATGCATGATCAACTAGTCATCACACATTTCCCCATCATACTTTCAAAGTTTACTACTAGGTCCTTTCTAGTGAAATTCACATTTATAACTCTAAATCAAAACATCAAAAATGTCACACATGAGTTAACACACATTATAGGCATCAAAATAAATTTTAAATTATTTTTATGCCTCGGTTTTGTGGTCCCGAAACCACATTCCGACTAGGTTCGTTTTAAGGCTATCACAACTAATTACCCCCACATTATCAATTTACACATAATGGACATAATAAGAGTTAACAACAAATGTCCTTGAACTTCACAACTTATCTTACTCTTTCTTACTCATGCTAAATTTTTCCATCATGAATCAAATTCCATACTCATGAGGTTTATGTACATACCTGTACTACCCATAGCTTACTCATACTTCTCCATCTTTTAACTTTGATCTTGAATGGCCCGTTGAACCACTTAGAATACGGAAGGACGTTCGAGACTATCATACACCAAATAGGGTGCCAAAGCCATGTTCTGGACATGGTCTTACATGGAACTACACATCGATGCCATATCCTAGATATGGTCTTATACGAAGTCTCAAATCAGTGTCGACGCCATGTCCCAGACATGGTCTTTTACGGAACCTCATATAGATGCCATGTTCCAGACATGGTCTTATACGAAATCACTTTTCGATGCCGAAGCCATATCCCTGAAATGGTCTTACGAGATCGCGTATCGATGTCGATGCCATGTCCTAGACATGGTCTTATATAGGATCTCGTTAATCATGGTGTCATAACATCCAAATCCTAAGTATTCCTTAGGGTCACCCAGGATTTCTGAGATACGAAGCTATCGTCAAATTATTATTGAATCATTTCAAGTCAAATTCCATAAGGGCATTTACACATATTTCGTATAACACCAAGCATTAAATACACGATAATGAAATTGTTGAATTACTTACACACAACTTACCTCGGTCCCAAAATATTGCCAACTTTACGTTTTAGTCTAAAACCTTGATTTTCCCTCAGTTTAGGTCTAGACTCCGTTTTTCTTGATAATCAAGCTTGGAAAATGAAGAAAGTCTAGCTATGGAGAGCTTCAAAGTTTTGGCCCTAGCTTGAAGAAGATGAGAAAATTTTGCTTTGATTTTTCCCTTTTTATTCTTTTAATTACCACATGACTAAAATGCCCTTAAGGCCTTTCTTTCAAAATTTTCCTATGCATGTCCAGTTTTGTCGAAAATTATAAAAATTGGTCAAATTGCTAATTAGGACATTTTAATTTATAAACAAAAGCAATTTCATGCTAAAAGCTTCTAGAACACAAGTTTTGCATCTTATTCCATTTGGTCCCTAAAGTTCAATTGGACATTTTATGCATAGAATTTCTTCATGAAATTTTCACACAAGCATGCATACATATCATGGACCTCATAATAATCGTAAAATAATTATTTCTATCTAAAATTTGTGGTCTCAAAACCACTGTTCCGACTAGGTCCTAATTTGGGATGTTACAATGAATAAATATAAAACATTAAAATAAATTGCGTAATTGACATTAACTATATAAGGTATAAATGCAAGTGAAAGGGAAGATATAAGTATAAATAATTCCTTAAAGATGAAAACAAAATGACATCGCTAGATTTTGGGACTAAAAGATAAAAAATGTGGAAGACAGAGGACTGATGTAGCAATTAATTTTCTTTTTATTTTGAAATTTCGGATTAAATTGAATGTTTGAATAAATAAAAGGGTTACGGATGTAAATAGGCCAGAGAGTGAGGGAAATGCTACAAAAAAGGGGTACTTTTGTAAATTTAAAAAGAAAGGGGATGGGAATAAATTACCCATTTTTGGCACCTATAAATGAAATAAAATATTCTTTCTTTCATTTAACCTCATTTTTTACAAAAAAATAAAAAAAAAACCTCTTCCTCTCTCTCTTCTTCCTTCTATGTTGGCCATGGCTCCACCACTAGAGAGCTGCTTGGCTCTTCGGCCTTCGGTGGTGGAGCCATCACGTACGGTGGCCGGATTTTTTTTTTTTTTGCAAAATCAAAATTTTCTTTAAAAAACTCATTACTTTTCTCAAAAATCAGAACTTTATTTTGAAATAATTGAAAAAGATCAAAACTTTGTTTTAAAAATCTAAACTTTCCTTTAAAATGACTAGAAAACATATTTTTATTTTGAAAATCTAAACTTTCTCTCTTTTTAAAAAAAAACTATTTTTTTCTTAAAGATCAAAGGTTTTTTTTGAAATAGTTGAAAAAATCAAAACTTTGTTTTAAAATTTTAAAGTTTCCTTTAAATTAACTTAAAAAACATATTTTATTTTTAAAATCTAAAATTTCCTTTTTTCTAAAAGGAAAAATCAAATTTTTCCCAAGATTAAGCCTTTTTCCTTAAAAATGAAATCTTTATTTTAGAGAGTGGAAGGGAAAAAACAAGGGTTGGAGGCTCTTAAGGGCAGAGGACTGACGATCTGGTGAAGGCCGCTTCATCGGAGCCCAAAACCCGATCCCTCATGACATGCCTATGGCCAAGAAAAAAAAGGAAATAGAAGAAAAGAAAAAAAATAGAATGCTTGTTGTTGTTTTTTATTTTAAGAATAAAAATATGAAAAGCCTACTCGTTTTGTTTCATTTCATTTCTTGTTTATATAATGGTTTTCATCTTGTTTATTTTAAGAAATGATAATAATAATATCTAATAATAATAATAATAATAGTAGTGATGATAATAAAAATTATTTGGGCCCTTGACAGGTGATACGTGATATTCCTGACATGTTTTAAATATTTATAATGAATCTTTCTTGAAACTAACTATTATCACGATGAAGGCAAGTGTACCTATCGAACAGTAGTATAGCTTTAGCAATACCGGATTATCGAACCCAAAGGAACTAAAAGTACTAGTACCAACTTTCTTTTTATTATCTAGCCTAAAAAAAATAAAAGGGTTTTGTTTATCTAACTAATTAATTAAACTAAGAAATCACAGAAAATAAATTTGGGGACACTACAGCAAAACAGGTTTTTATCGGCGTTTTTTTGGGTCTATAGCGGCGCTTATAAGCGCCGCTAAAACTATTTGCGGCACTTTTACAAGCGCCACAAAAAACGCCGCTAAAAATGGCGCCGCTGACATTTTGTGGCGTTTATGTAAAAAAACGCTCCAAAAAACGCCGCTAAAGGTCAAGGCCTTTAGCGGCGCTTTTCCCACAAACGCCGCTAAATGTCATGGCCTTTAGCGGCGCTTTTCCCACAAACGCCGCTAAAGATCATCGCCTTTAAAAAATATTTTTAATTAAATAATACTTATTTCTATTATAAATATTATATTATGTTTTATTTTGAAATTTGAACTTTAAACTATATAAAAACTAAATATTAATTAAGTTAAAATTTTAAAATTTTATCTTAAAAACTAAATATAAAAATTAATGAATTTAAATTTAAAATCTAAAATAATAAATTAATAAGCATAATTATAATCCAAAAGTTAAAACTCAAGTTATCTTAAATATTAAAATAAAAATAAAAATTTAGAATTAAAACTAAAATAAATAATAAAAATTAGATTAAATATAAAATATCAATAAAATAAGATATTATAATGAAGTTACTTAAATGAATTAAGGACTTAAATCATAACCATGTAAAATATAAGATTTAAATATCCATTCCCATGTGAAATATCAACATTGATTATTTAAATTGATTAAGTCATTAATGAATATTCTCTTTTCGAAGTCAAAAGGGCAATTCAGTATTTTTCTTCTTTCAACTCAAATAAAAATAAAATGTTGAAAACAAAACAATTAAATAAAAATAGAATAATTAGTTGACATGAGATTATTATTAAATATATGCAAATATGCAAGTAGACTATTACAAAAGCTGGGTGTAGTTTTTGATATGTATATGATAGTAGCAACGATAGCATATATACATTATTTCCATGGAACGAAAAGCACTGTTAGTTGCAACATAAACTGTTGGTCTCTTTGAAAAAGAGAAACAAAGGAATCAATCTACTCCCCATTGCAACAAAAGGGATTCCCTGGTACACATGATGCATAATATAGCCATAATTAGTACTCAAAATCTTTAACTTTCTATTGCTTTATCCTCATCCACACAGCTAAAATATAATCCAAGTGGGCGTTTCTTTGAATGTAGTCACTATTGGAAATGCAACATAAATTTCTTAATATGTAGTGCATTTAGACTGCATTCCTATGTTAGCTTCGCAGAGTTGCATCTCAAGCCTAGAGTCCGAATGTCTTGGGGCATAATTCCAATACTTAAGGTGGGATATTTGGTTAGAGATCTTATGTTTGAACTTAACGCTCTCTCTTGAACCCAAGAAAAAAGGTCTTAGTTTAATTATGTCAGAGAACGACTCTCACACAACACATGTCAGCCTAGACATATCATGCAAAACTTAGATTTCATTTGAAAAGACAAGTAGATAGAAGCAAAAGTGCCGAATCATGTGATGGCCTAGGGAAAAATGTTATACTAAGATCAATTTATTGACAATGATTCTTACTAGCCACCATGCCTAGAGAAGTAATCATTATCCAATGAAATAGCAAGAGCAAGAGCAATTGCTCGCTCTGATAGAGTCAGTGAACGGCTTACATCTAACTCTTGGATCTGCAACAAAACCAATAAATTTGTGAACAAAAGAAGACTTAGAAACTTCCAATCTCTAATGCAGAAATTACCATGCTAGCGGGATCAGCCTTTCCAAAGTGGATGACATACTGTCTGGCATCTGTAAATATCTGCATGCAAATCATTTTGCCTATTAGATACCCATTACAAAAAGCTAAGAATTTTAATTCATGTAATAAAATGGATAAAAGCAAAGCACAAAGGGTTTAGACCGTTTGAAATGCATTCGATGTTGAGAAAGATTTTTCTATACAAAACTATTTCGTATTTAATATTTTTCCCCATAAAATTACTAAAAGCATTGTTTGCATCAATGAAGTAACAGCTCCATTGTAACACCCCGTGCCCGAGACCGTCGCCGGAGTCGGACACGAGGGGTTAACGGGCTTAATCCACTTATTTGCACAGTTCATTTTAAAACTTTCCAGACAGCTGGCTAACTGTGTCACTGTCACCTTAAAAATCATATTTTGAGTTCCACAACTCAAAAATCATTTTCGTAATTTTTCAATGAAACTAGACTCAAATATGCATCTACAAATTTTTTTCTAGAATTTTTGGTCAGGCCAATTAGTAGAGTTTATTAGTTAAAGTCTCCCGTGTTACAGGGATCGACTACACTGACCTTTGCGCATTACGACTTGGATATCTCCCTGTACAGGGCTTAAATACTGATGCCGTTTGTTTCTACAGAAACTAGACTTGAAAAGAAATCTGTACATATATGGCATGACTTCTAATTATCTCTGGTCAATTTATAATGAATTTACAAAGTCGGAACAGGGACTCCAGAAGCCGTTCTGGCCCTGTCTCACGAAAACTTAAATATCTCTTAACATACTGTTCATATGATCATTTCATTACTTTCCTATGAAAATAGACTCCTCAAGGTTCGTTTACATAATTTATTCACTATTTAATTCCATTTCTACTATTTTTAGTGATTTTTCACATCCACGTCACTGCAGCTGTCAGCATCTGTCTTTAAGGTAGGCTTTACCTATTTCATAGTTTCCATGATTCAACTAGCCCATTTAACATAAATAGCACAAAATATGATCATGATTAACCATCCCAATGGCTAATCGTTTCCAAACATTTCCATACCTCTTAATGAACAACATACAATGATTATAATACCATGCCCAAAGTATACTTAAGCCATTTTAGCATGGCTATCCAAATTTACACAAAACCAAAAGGTACATGACCTACAACAAAAGGGTAGTCCTATACATGCCATTTCAAAGTCCAACCAAAATATACGAAAGGAGCTTTGATAGTGTGGGCAACCGACTTCAAAATCCTGAGTCCGATAGCTGAAGAACCAAAATCTATAAAGCAGAGAATCAAAGAAAAGCGGAGTAAGCATTTAATGCTTAGTAAGTTTGAGCCATGAATTTAAGCACAACCAAAGTATAGCATTCATGTAGCTAACGAGATAATTTCATATGCACAAATTCTCAATATCATACTTACTTCACATTACCAACCCTTATATTCATACACAAAGATCAACTTAGCCAAAGGCGGTAGCTCATTTATCAAGCTGGCGAATACTTATTTGTAAGAGCTCAACTAATTCAAGCACATCTGAAACATGCCTCATTGTTGGGATTTCACAAGCGTATTAACTGAAATTTTTACAGCAAGTTCATTCATTCCCGAATCACGTACCTTCGGAGTTTAACCGGATATAGCTACTCGTTCAAATACCTTGAGGACATAGCCGGTTATAGTAGCTCGCACAAATGCCTTGGGACTTAACCCAGATTTAGTAACTTCGCACAAATGCCTTGGATCTTCGTCCGGATTTAGTAACTCGCACAAATGCCTTGGATCTTAGTCCGGATATAGTCACTTAGCACAAAGCCTTGGGACTTAGCCGGACATCATTCAAGAACCATGCACATATATCAATAAATCATGACACATCCATATTTCATTTTCATTTCCAAAGCTCAACACAAGACACTTATCATATTTACAATTTCGGCTCAATAGCCACATACAAAGAGCATGATTTTGATTTACTTAAGACATAATCTAATCGAATCATAATTTAAGTTCCATTACTCGAAAACTTACCTCGGATGTTGTCGAGCGATTCGATGGCTATTCGACCACTTTTCCTTCCCTTTATCGGATTTAGTTCCTCTTTGCTCTTGAGCTTAATTTAACAAATAAATTGATTTAATCATTTGAGCATCAAAAGAGGAACTCAAGGTACTTAGCCCATATATATTCATTAGACATTAAAGTCACATATATGCGGAATCGTGAATCAAACTCAACACATTAGTTAATATTCTCTTTAGCGAATTTTCTAAGTCAAGAATAAGCCTTCAATATGCTTACCTATGGCGAACAAACACATCAACCTATGTACTCATTCATGTGGCGAATATGCATGTCTATGTTGAGGCCAATTATATACTCAATACCACACACAAATGGCATACATTTTACTAACTAATGCATTATATATTATAACTCAATACGCATCCATCATTTACTCCATAACCGAAACACCATTATGTGTAAATATATACCTTGATATATTGTATATGTCATACCAATACATCATGTGCAAACATATATATATATATATATATGTACAAGGGCGAATCACTAAGTTGATTATAACCAAACATAAACATAAATCCAAAACACAAATCTTACCTACCATGCAATAAGCATAAATCATACTTATGAATATACCATGGCCGAATACATCACAACACCATACCATTTCAATTTTGGTCATGGTTAAACAAAGAACTTAATGTCTCACTCAAAAATGCTAAAAAGAAAATCCAAGAGTCGTCAATCCACCATCACATGTATCATTAACAAGCTTCACATTTAGCATGCAATGGCATTAACACAAAATCCACCTTGGCTAAATATCATCCCCATGACATAGCAAAGATTTGAACCATGGGCTAATTAGAACTCAAGCTAGCAACTAAAGACATGTATGAATCTCATGACACAACATCAAACATACCTTAATCTAGATACAAGTATGGCAGAACCTCCTCCTAATTCTCTTCCAAACAAAACATGAAGCAAGAACTCCTCCCCTCTTCCTTAGAATTTTCGGCCAAAAGAAATGAAAAAGGATGAACAAATTTTTTTTTCTCTTTCCTTCACTCACGGCAATAGGGGGGAGAAACACTCACACACATTCTTTCCTTTTTTTTTTTCATTTCTTTATTACCCGTACTTCTTATTTTATTTTTCCTACCATACATCACTAACATAACATGTTTGTGACATGTTTCCACTCATAGCATGGCGGCCACTACTAATTAGGGGAATTTGACATGCAAGTCCCCCTTTTATTACATGCACTATTAGATCCTTATAGGTTACCCTATCACATTTCGAAAGTATCACACATAAGTCCTACTAACTGAATTCACATGCAATCGACTAAATCGAAGCTTGAAACTTTCACACATTCATATTTACATATTCTAGACAATAATTATTACATTCAAATATTTTGGTGCCTCGGTTTAGCGGTCCCGAAACCACTTTCCGACTAAGGTCACTTTAGGGCTGTCACAACTCTCCCCACTTAAGAAATTTTCGTCCCCGAAAATCTTACCGGTAAATAGGTTTGGGTATCATTCTTTCATAGAGTTCTCGGTCTCCCAAGTGGCTTCTTCCATTTCGTGTTTGAGCCATAACACTTTCACTAGCGGAACCCTTTTGTTTCGCAACTCTTTCACTTCACGTGCTAGGATACGAATCGGTTCTTCTTCATAACTCATATTGGCTTGAATTTCGACCTCTGATGGACTAATTATGTGCGATGGATCAGATCTATAACGTCGAAGCATCGAAACATGAAAGACATCGTAAATCTTTTCAAGTTCAGGGGGCAAAATCAATCGATACACAACTGGACCGACTCGTTCGGATATTTCATATGGCCCGATGAATCTCGACTCAATTTGCCCTTACGGCCAAATCTGAGTATCTTTTTGCAAGGCGATACCCTAAGGAACACTTTGTCTCCCACCTGATACTCAATATCTCTTCATTTTAAATCCGCGTATGACTTCTGACGATCTGATGCTGCCTTCAGACTCTCACGAATTATTTTTACTTTCTGTTCAGCATCTTTAATCGAGTCCACTCCGAAAATTTTATACTTGATTGAAAACTATTGTTGTAAGCGAATTCAATCAAAGGTAAATACCATTCCCATGAACCACTAAACTCAAGGATGCAACATCTCAACATATCCTCAAGTATCTGAATTATCCGCTCGGATTGACCATCGGTTTGTGGATGAAAAGCGGTGCTAAAATGCAGCTTGGTGCCCAAAGCTTCTTGCAATTTCTTCCAAAATCGCGAGGTGAATCTCGGATCTCTATCCGTCATAATAGAAATTGGTACCCCGTGTAATCTCACAATCTGAGAAACATACAATTCAGCTAGTTTTTCCAATGAAAAATCCGTGCGTACGGGGATAAAGTGAGCCGACTTAGTCAATCTATCAACAACGACCCAAATCGCATCTTTCTTACTTGCCGACACTAGCAGCCCAGATACAAAATCCATCGTTACTCGATCCCATTTCCATTCAGGTATCATGATCGGTTGGAGCAAACCCGTAGGCACTTGATGTTCGCTTTCACTTGCGACATATTAAACACTTGAAACAAAATCGAAATGTCTCGTTTCATACCATGCCACCAAAGCGGCGTCTCGGATCGTTGTACATTTTCGTACTCCCGGGTGAATTAACATTCGGCTACAATGAGCTTCGTTCGAGAATCATCGAAATGAGTTCGAATTTCTTGGAACACACCACCGACTTCTGAACCTCAAACAATCGTCGTCATCCATTTGAAACTCGATTCCATATTGAAACACATTCAGCTCGTTTTGCAACCAATTCATCACCGACTTTCTGGGCTTCACGAATTTGATGAGTCAATAATGGTTTGGCCTTTAATTTCGCTACTAACACATTGTCGGGTAGAAACGGACAAGTGTACATTCATCGCTCGTAAAGCAAGCGGTGATTTTCGGCTTAAGGCGTCGCAACCACATTAGCCTTTCGAGTGATAATCAATGACCAGCTCATAATCTTTCAACAACTCGAGCCAACGCCTTTGTCGCAGATTCAAGTCTCTTTGAGTCATCAAATATTTGAGACTTTTGTGATCCGAAAATACATGGCACTTCTCACCAAATAAGTAATGTCGCCATATTTTCAAAGCGAATCGATGGTAGCTAATTCGAGATCATGGGTGGATAATTTTTCTCATGTGGCTTTAATTGTCTCGACGCGCATAGGCTACAACTCGACCTTCTTGTATCAATACGCAACCTAACCCAAGTAGGAGGCGTCACTATAGATGACAAACTCTTTGCACGATTCGGGCTGCACTAAAATTGAGCTTCGATCAAATAAGTTTTCATTGATCAAAACTTTTCGACATTTTTCGTCCATTCGAACTTAACATCTTTTGAAGTAGCCGTTATTGGTGTGGCTATCATCGAGAAACCTTTTACAAACCGTCGGTAATGTAAGCAAGTCCCAAAAAGCTCCGAACCTCGTAATATTTCTCGAGGCTTCCGATTAAGTATGGCTGAAATTTTGCTCGGGTCCACTCGAATACCCGATCACGGATACCACATGACCTAAGAAGCTAACCTCTCTTAACCGAACTCACACTTCTTGAACTTAGCATATAAGCGCTTATCTCGTAAAATTTGCAACACTAATCTCGGTGCTCGGCATGTTGGTCTCATCTCTTGAGTAGACCAAGATGTCATCAATAAACACAACTACTGAACCGGTCCAAATCATGTCTCGAAGATCGATTCATCAAATCCATAAATACCGCAGGGCATTAGTGAGCCCAAGCGGCATCACTAAGAACTCGTGAGTGGCCGTATCTCATTTCGAAAGCGGTTTTGGGTATATCCGAATCTCGAATTCATGGCTGGTAATACCCGATCTCAAATCTATCTTTGAAAACACCGAGGCTCCCTTTAGTTGATCAAACAAATCATCAATCTGTGATAGCGGATATTTATTCTTTATCGTCACTTTATTCGGTGACGATAGTCAATGCACATCCTCATGGTTCCGTCCTTCTTTTCACAAACAATCTTGGTGCACCCCAAGGTGAGAAACTTGGTCGGCGAAACCTCTATCCGTCAACTCTTGCAACTGAGCTTTCAATTCTTTTAACTCGGTTGGTGCCATACGATCACTGGAGCTATCGAAATTGGCGTAGTCCAGTACAAGCTCCATACCAAACTCTACTTCCCGAACAGGTGGTAAACCCGGTAATTCTTCGGGAAAAACATCCGGGTATTCACAAACCACCGGCACAAATTCGGGTTTCTTTTCCAATTCCTTGTCATCAAGTACATACGCAAGGTATGCTTCACACCCCTTTCTTACATATTTCTGGGCCAACATTGCTGATATTACAGCTGGCAACCCCTTTAAGTCTGTAGACTCAACTCAGATTATCTCGTTATTTGCGCACCTCAAATCAATAGTCTTGCTTTTGCAATTCACAACCGCATCATGCACGGTCAACCAATCCAAACCAAGAATAACATCAAATTAGTCGAGCGGCAAAAGCATCAAGTCCGTGGGAAAGCAGGAACCTCGAATTACTAGGGGGCATTTCTTACACACTTTGTCAACAAGCACGTAACGACCCAAGGGATTTGACACCCGAATTACGAACTCAGTAGACTCAATAGGTAAAGTCTTACTGGATGCTAAGGTTTCACATATATAAGAATGAGTAGAACCGAGGTCAATCAAAGCAATCACATTAGTATCAAAGAGAGTAAAGGTACGGTAATAACATCTGGCGAGGAAGCATCCAGCGTCTGGCGTATAGCATAAGCCCTAGCGAGAACACGAACCTCGAGATCTGGTCGCGACATCTCTAGATCCTCTCGACCGCCGCTAGCATTGCCCCTATTCCTAGATGGTCTACCGGCGGTGGTAGCACCGGTTTCCCACTCGATTTACATTCTTCGGACAATCTCGGGCAATCTTTGATAAAGTGGTGGTGACTCGCACTTGTAACGAGGCGGTCATGGAACCTACAACTCCCCGAATGCCATTTACCACAATATTGGCATTCCGCTCATCTCGACGATCATTTCCAACACTGGCGATCGAAGTGACTCGTGTGCTCACAGGGTGTCGATCGCGATCTCGTCTAGAAAAGCCCGAAGAGTCCCTAGACCGGCCCAAGCCATCTCTAAATTTCTTCGATGACTGTGGGAAGGGCTTCCCCGAAGACCTCTTACGAAACTCCCTTGCTCCCACCTCAGCTTTTCTTTTCTCCATACTGAGCTCCTCGGCCTTGCAAGCTCGCTCAACAAGTACTACAAATTCTCAGAAATCACCACACTATCAAATAATCACATAAAATGGCATGTATAGCTAGACCCAAACGCATTACGGTAGTCCTAGAATCGACTAAACCGTAGCTCTGATACCAATAAAACTGTAACACCCCGTACCCAAGAACGTCGCCGGAGTCGGACACGAGGGGTTAACGGGCTTAATCCACTTATTTGCATAGTTCATTTTAAAATTTTCCAGACAGTTGGCTAACTGTGTCACTGTCACCTTCAAAATCATATCTTGAGTTTCACAACTCAAAAATCAGTTTTGTAATTTTTCCCTGAAACTAGACTCATATATGCATCTACAAATTTTTTTCTAGAATTTTTGATCAGGCCAATTAGTGCAGTTTATTAGTTAAATTATCCCGTGTTACAGGGATCGACTACACTGACCTTTGCGCATTACGACTTGGATATCTCCCTGTACAGGGCTTCAATACTGATGCCATTTGTTTCTACAGAAACTACACTCGAAAAGGAATCTGAACATATATTGCATGACTTCTAATTATCTCTGGTCAATTTATAATGAATTTACAAAGTCGGAACAGGGACTCCAGAAGCCGTTCTGGCCCTGTCTCACGAAAACTTAAATATCGCTTAACATACTGTTCATATGATCGTTTCGTTACTTTCCTATGAAAATAGACTCGTCAAGGTTCGTTTACATAATTTATTCACTATTTAATTCCATTCCTACTATTTTTAGTGATTTTTCACATCCACATCACTGCAGCTGTCAGCATCTGTCTTTAAGGTAGGCTTTACCTATTTCATAGTTTCCATGATTCAACTAGCCCATTTAACATAAATAGCACAAAATATGATCATGATTAACCATCCCAATGGCTAATCGTTTCCAAACATTTCCATACCTCTTAATGAACAACATACAATGATTATAATACCATGCCCAAAGTATACTTAAGCCATTTTCGCATGGCTATCCAAATTTACACAAAGCCGAAAGGTACATGACCTACAACAAAAGGGTAGTCCTATACATGCCATTTCAAAGTCCAACCAAAAATATACGAAAGGAGCTTTGATAGTGTGGGCGACTTGACTTCAAAATCCGAGTCCGATAGCTGAAGAACCAAAATCTATAAAGCAGAGAATCAAAGAAAGCGGAGTAAGCATTTAATGCTTAGTAAGTTTGAGCCATGAATTTAAGCACAACCAAAGTATAGCATTCATGTAGCTAACGAGATAATTTCATATGCACAAATTCTCAATATCATACTTACTTTACATTACCAACCCTTATATTCATACACAAAGATCAACTTAGCCAAAGGCGGTAGCTCATTTATCAAGCTGGCGAATACTTATTTGTAAGAGCTCAACTAATTCAAGCACATATGAAGCATGCCTCATTGTTGGGATTTCACAAGTGTATTAACTGAAATTTTACAGCAAGTTCATTCATTCCCGAATCACGTACCTTGAGTTTAACGGATATAGCTACTCGTTCAAATACCTTGGGACATAGCCCGATTATAGTAGCTTCGCACAAATGCCTTCGGGACTTAACCCGGATTTAGTAACTTCGCACAAATGCCCTTGGATCTTAGTCGGATTTAGTAACTCACACAAATGCCTTGGATCTTAGTCCGGATATAGTCACTTAGCACAAAGCCTTGGGACTTAGCCGGACATCATTCAAGAACCATGCACACATATATCAATAAATCATGACACATCCATATTTCATTTTCATTTCCAAAGCTCAACACAAGACACTTATCATATTTACAATTTGGCTCAATAGCCACATACAAAGAGCATGATTTTGATTTACTTAAGACATAATCTAATCGAATCATAATTTAAGTTCCATTACTCGAAAACTTACCTCGGATGTTGTCGAGCGATTACGATGGCTATTCGACCACTTTTTCCTTCCCTTTATCGGATTTAGTTCCTCTTTGCTCTTGAGCTTAATTTAACAAATAAATTGATTTAATCATTTGAGCATCGAAAAGAGGAACTCAAGGTACTTAGCCCATATATATTCATTAGACATTAAAGTCACATATATGCAGAATCGTGAATCAAACTCAACACATTAGTTAATATTCTCCTTAGCGAATTTTCTAAGTCAAGAATAAGCCTTCAATATGCTTACCTATGGCCGAACAAACACATGAACCTATGTACTCATTCATGTGGTCGAATATGCATGTCTATGTTGAGGCCAATTATATACTCAATACCACACACAAATGGCATACATTTTACTAACTAATGCATTACATATTATAACTCAATACGCATCCATCATTTACTCCATAACCGAAACACCATCATGTGTAAATATATACCTTGATATATTGTATATGTCATACCAATACTGTAACACCCCAAGCCCAAGACCATCGCCGGTGTCGGACGCGAGGGGTTGACGAGCTAAATCCTCTTAAAATACCGACCAATTTGGCATTTCCAGACAGGCTGGAAAACTGCGTCACTGTCGCCTTAAAAATCATATCTCGAGTTTCAAAACTCAGAAACTGATTCCGTAAATTTTCCCTGAATTTAGACTCATATATCCTTCCATGGATTTATTTCTAGAATTTTTGGTCAGGCCAATTGGTACAGTTTATTAGTTAAATTCACCCATGTTACAGGGATCGACTTCTCTGACCTTCGCGCGTTACAACTTGAATATCTCCCCGTAAAGGGCTTTAATACTGGTGCCGTTTGTTTCTAATGAAACTAGACTCAAAATGGAATCTGCACATATAAGGCATGACTTCTAATTCTTTCTGGATAATTTATAGAAAATTTTTAAAGTTGCGACAGGGGACCCAGAAACCGTTCTGGCCCTGTCTCACAATAACTTTAATATCTCTTAACAAGTAACTCCTATGACCGTTTCGTTTCTTCCGTATGAAAGTAGACTCATCAAGGTTCATTTACATAACTTATTCACTATTTAATACCATTCCTACAAATTTTGGTGATTTTTCAAAACCACACCACTGCTGCTGCCAGCATCTGTTTTCAGGTAACCTTTACCTATTTCATGATTTCCACGATTCAATAGGCCCTTTTTGCATACATAGCACAAGTGTGATCATGATTAACCATTCCAATGGCTAATCTTTTCAAAACCATTCCATACCCCATAATGATCATCATACAAACGATTATAGAATCATACTAACAACCTATCTAAGCCATTTTCGCATGGCTATCCAAGCTTACATAAAACCGAAAGGTACAAGACCTTCTACAATAGGGTAGTCCTATACATGCCATTTCAAAGTTCAACCAAAATTATACCCAAAATGGAGGCTTTGATAGTGTAGATGACTTCGACTTTAATGATCCTGAATCCGATCGCTAACGAGCAAAATCTATAAAACAGAGAGCCAAAGCAACAGGGTAAGCATTTTTATGCTTAGTAAGTCTCAAGCAATAAAATCAGCTTTAACTAAGGCATTACATTCACATAGCCAAATGAATCATTTCATTAATACACATTCACATAATCATACTTACTTCACACTTCATCATTGTATACTTTCACAAGATATCAACCAATTCAATAGCTGAAAATTCGTTAGTCGATTGAGCGAATGTTACTCAAACATATCGACTTTTCCAATGCACATATAAACATACCTTTTCCTTTGGGCTTTTCGAGCGTACTAATTAAATTTATTACAGCAACCAACGCTCACCTTCAGCCCAAGCTTCTTGAATACAACCGGATATAACCACATGCACGAATGCCTTGGTCTTAGCCGGATAGAACGACTTGCACAAATGCCTTGGGTATTAGCGGATTTAACAACTTGCACGAATGCCTTGGTCTTAGCCGGATGTGGTCACTAGCACAATGGCCTTGGTCTTAACCGGATATAATTACTAGCATAAATGTCTTGGGACTTAGCCGGATATCATTCAATTGCTCATGCACACACATACATCAATAATCATTACACATCCATGTTTCATTTTCGTTACTAAGGCTCAAACACAAACATATCACTTGCATAATCGCCTTGGGACTTAGCGGGTATCATTCAAATACTCATACACACATAAATCAATAATCATTACACATCCATATTTCATTTCACATAATTGAGTAGGGTCATTTCTTGAGGTCTTACCTCGGATGTTGTCGAGCAACCGACGGTTAATCGATCACTTTTCCTTCCCTTATCCAATTGTGGCCCTCTAAGCTCTTGAGCTAATTCAAACAAATTCAATTCATTAAAGTCTCGCTTGCTAGCCTTGGCGAATACACATATCATTGACTCAACATCACATAACTAAGCACTTTAGTCAATTTTCTTTAATTACGCACACATTAGGCCTTAGCTCACAACAAGGTAGCCGATTACCTAAGTCAAGAATAGGCATCATTAAGCTTGCCTCTAACCGAATGCATGCACAATAATTCCCCCATGTGGCCGATTATACTTAGTCATACTTGCACAAAATCAACAATAAATTGCAAGATTTTCACATCATATGTGTACTAGGCCGATTGTACATGCAAATTTCACAACATTCTTCAACAAATTTCTTCTTTAAACAACATATTTATCACTTTCTTCATAATCAAAATATCATGTGCAATCATATATACACATATAGGTGCAAGGTCAATTTCAAGGTGTCCATAGCCATCCAAAACACAAATTTTTACTAACATGCAAGAAGCATGAACCATGCTCATGAATGCATCATGGCGAATACATCACAATCATGTCCCTTTCAACTTCAATCATGGTTAAACAAAAGAAAACTCAATGTCTTACTCAAGATGGCTACAAAGAAATTTCAAGAGTAGAAAATCCATCATTGCATGCATCATTAGCAAGCTTCACATTTAGCATGCAATGGCTTTAACACAATAACAACTTTGGCCAAATACCATTCCCATGGCATAACAAGGATTTGAACCATGGCTAACATGAACATCAAGTTAGCAACTAAAACATGCATGAAACTCATAACACAACCTCATACATACCTTACTCTTGATGCAAGTTTAGCCAAATTTCCTTCTAGATCTCTTCTAAACAAAGAAAATGAAGCAAAAATCTCTTCTTCCTCTTAGTATTTTCGGCCAAAAGGAGAGAACAAGGATGAACAAAATTTTTTGTTTTCTTTCTTAGTTACACGGCAATAGGGGGCATCCATGCTCATCTTTTTTTTGTTCATTTCTTTAATGCTAATTCTTATTTTATTTCTTCATACATAACTCACTAACCAAACATGTTGGAAACATGTTTCCCTTGCCCATCAACACGTACCTTGGCCGGCCACTATGCTTCTTTTGGGGAAATTTGACATGCAAATCCCTTATTTTTGCATGCATGATCACCTAGTCATCCCACATCTTCCCATCATACTTTCAAAGTTTACTACTAGGCCCTTTCTAGTGAAATTCACATTTATAACACTAAATCAAATCATTAAAAATGTCACACACAATTTAACACATATCATAGGCATCAAAATAAATTTTAAATTACTTTTATGCCTCGGTTTTGTGGTCTCGAAACCACATTCGACTAGGGTCAATTTTTGGTGTCACAACTCTCCCCACTTAAGAAATTTTCGTCCCGAAAATCTTACCGTAAATAGGGTTGGGTATCGCTCTTTCATAGAGTTCTCGGTTTCCCAAGTAGCTTCTTCTATCCGTGTTTGAGCCATAACACTTTCACTAGCGGAACCGCTTGTTTGTAACTCTTTCACTTCACGTGATAGGATACTGAATCGATTCTTCCTCATAACTCATATTGGCTTGAATTTCAACCTCCGATAGACTAATCACGTGCGATGGATTAGATCTATAGCGTCGAAGCATCGAAACATGAAAGACATCGTAAATCTTTTCGAGTTCGGGGGCAAAATCGACGATATGCCCTTTGGACCGACTCGCTTCGGATATCTCATATGGTCCAATGAACCTCGGGCTCAACTTGCTCTTACGGCCGAATCTGAGTATCTTTTTACAAGGCGAAAACTTGAGAAACACTTTATCTCCCACCTGATACTCGATGTCCTTACGCTTCAGATCCGCGTACGACTTCTGACGATCGGAGGTTATCTTCAGACTTTCACGGATTACTTTCACTTTCTATTCAGCATCTCTAATCAAATCCACCCCGAAAATTTTGCTTTCACCGAGCTCAGTCCAAAACAATGGTGTACGACATTTACGACCGTACAAAGCCTCGTAAGGTGCCATCCTAATACTTGATTGAAAACTATTGTTATAAGCGAATTCAATCAAAGGCAAATACCGTTCCCATGAACCACTGAACTCGAGGATGCAACATATCAACATATCCTCAAGTATCTGAATTATCCGCTCGGATTGACCATCGGTTTGGGGGTGAAAGCGGTCTGAAATGCAACTTGGTACCCAAAGCTTCTTGCAACTTCTTCCAAAATCGCGAGGTAAATCTCGGATCTCTATCCAAACACGATAGAAATAGGCACCCGTGTAATCTCACAATCGAGAAGCGTACAATTCGGCTAATTTGTCCATTGAAAAATCCGTGCGTCTGAGGGACAAAATGAGCCGACTTAGTCAATCTATCTACAACGACCCAAATCGCATCCTTCTTACTCACGACAATGGCGGTCGGAATCTGAAGTCCATTGTGACTCGATCCCATTTCCACTCGGGTATCGTGATCGGTGAAGTAATCTGAAGGCACTTGATGTTCCGCTTTCACTTGTTGACATATTAAACACCTCAAAACAAAGTCGGAGATGTCTCGTTTCATACCATGCCACCAAAACCGACGTTTCAAATCGTTGTACATCTTCGTACTCCCCGGGTGGATTGCCATTTGGCTACAATGGGCTTCGTTTAGAATTATCGAAATAAGTTCCGAATTCTTTGGAACACACAGACGACTTCTGAACCTCAAACAATCATCATCATCGATCTGAAACTCCGATTCCTTGTTCGGAACACACTCAGCCCGTTTTGCAACCAACTCATCGTCGACCTTCTGAGCCTCACAAATTTGATGTATCAATAATGGTTTGGCTTTCAATTCAGCTACTAACACGTTGTCGGATCGAACGGACAAGTGCACATTCATCGCTCGTAAAGCGAATAATGATTTACGACTCAAGGCATCCGCAACCACATTCGCCTTTCCCGGGTGATAGTCAATGACCAGCTCATAATCCTTTAACAGCTCAAGCCAACGTCTTTGTTGCAGATTTAATTCTCTTTGGGTCATCAAATATTTGAGACTTTTGTGATCCGAGTACACATGGCACCTCTAACCAAATAAGTAATGTCGTCAAATCTTTAAGGCGAATATGATGGCAGCCAATTCGAGATCATGGGTCGAATAATTTTTCTCATGTGGCTTTAATTGCCTCGACGCATAGGCCACAACTCGACCTTCTTGCATCAATACACAACCTAACCCAAGTAGGGAGGCGTCACTATAGATGACAAACTCTTTGCGATTCGGGTTGCACTAGAATTGGGGCTTGATTAAATAAGTTTTGATTGATCGAAACTCTTGACATTTCTCCGTCCATTCGAACTTAACATCCTTTTGGAGTAGCTTCATCATTGGCGTGGCTATTGTTGAGAAACCTTTTACAAATCGTCGGTAATAAGCGGCAAGCCCCAAAAGCTCGAACCTCGGTAATATTTCTCGGAGGCTTCGATTAAGTATGGCTGAAATTTTGTTGGTCGACTCGAATGCCGATGCAGATATCACATACCCAAGAAGCTAACCTCTCTTAACGAACTCACACTTGCTTGAACTTAGTATATAATTGCTTATCCGTAGAATTTGCAGCACTAACCTCGGTGTTCAGCATGTTCGGTCTCATTTCTTGAATAGACCAAGATGTCATCAATGAATACGACTACGAACCGATCTAAATATGGTGCGAAGATTCGATTCATCAAATCCATAAATACCGAGGGCATTAGTAAGTCAAGCGGCATCACTAGAAACTCGTAGTGACCATATCTCGATTCGAAGGCGGTCTTGGGTACGTCCAGAATCTCGAATTAAGATGGCGATAATAGCCCGATCTCAAATCTATTTTCGAGAACACCGAGGCTCCCTTGATTGATCGAACAAGTCATCAATCTGTGATAACGGATATTTGTTCTTTATCGTCGCTTTATTAAGTCGACGATAGTCGATGCACAACCTCATGGTCCCATCCTTCTTTTCACAAACAACACTGGCGCACCCCAAGGCGAAAAACTAGGGCGGGCAAAACCTCTATCCACCAATTCTTGCAAGCGAGCTTTCAACTCCTTTAATTCCGATTGCCATACGATACGGAGCTATCGAAATGGAGTGGTACCGGTACCAATTTGATGCCAAACTCTATTTCCCGAGCAGGTGGTAAACCCGGCAATTCTTGAGGAAAACATCCGGGTATTCACAAACCAGCAGCGATTCGGGTTTCTTTTCGACTCCTTGTCATCGAGCACATACGCAAGGTGCGCCGCACCCTTTTCTTACATATTTTCGGGCCAACATTGCGATATTACGGTGGCAACCCCTTTAAGTCCGTAGACTCAACCCGAATTATCTCGTTATTCGCGCACCTCGGATCGATAGTCTTGCTTTTCAATTTACAACCGCATCGTGCATGGTCAACCAATCCAAACCAAGAATAACGTCGAATTCATCGAGCGGCAAAAGCATCAAGTTCGCCGGAAAACAAGAACCTCGGAATACTAGGGGACTTTTCTTGCACACTTTGTTGACAAGCGCGTAATGACCCAAGGGTTTGACACCGAATTACAAACTCGATGAGACTCAATAGGCAAAGTCTTCTTTGGATGCTAAGGTTTCACATATATAAGAATGAGTAGAACCGAGGTCAATCAAACCAATCACATTAGTATCGAAAAGAGTGAAAGTACCGGTAATAACATCGGTGAGGCAGCATCCTTGCGTCTTGGCGTATGGCATAAGTCCTAGCGAGAGTCGAGCCTCGGGTCTTGTAGCATCATCTCGACCCTCTCTCGCGCCACTAGCATTGCCGCATTTACGGATGGCCTACCTCGGCGATGGTAGCACTTTCGGTTTCCACTTTGACTTACATTTTGTTCAAGCAACCTCGGGCGATCCTTGATAAAGTGGTCACCGATCCGCACTTATAGCGAGGCGATCACGGAACCTACAGCTTGCCGAATGCCATTTGCCACAATGCGGACACTCCGCTCTCTCTCGGCGATCATTTCCACCATCGACGATCGGAGTGACTCGTGTGGTCACTGGAGGTCGACCGCGATCTCGTCTAGAAAAGCGAAGCGCCTCTAGACCGGCTCACATCATCTCGAAATCTCTTGATGCTGTTGAAGAGACTTTCCGAGGACCTTTTGAATTCTCCGGTTCCCACATCAACTTTTGTTTCTCCTTCCTAAGCTCTTGACTTTACAAGCTCGCTCAACAAGTACTACGAACTCTCGTATTTCGAGAATGCCAACGAACATCCTTATATCATCATTCAGCCCATCCTCGAAGCGTTTACACATAATAGCCCGGACGAAATGCATTCTCGCGTCTGGCTAAGCCTCACAAATTTTCGTTCGTAGTCGATGGCGACATAGAGCCTTGCTTAAGATCAAGAAATTCCTTTAAACACGGTCGATGAATCTATGGTGATATACTTTTTTGAACTCGGTTTGAAAGAACTCCCAAGTCACTTGCTCTCTAGGCACCACGAAGTCGAGTACTCCACCAATAGTAGGCGGAATCACGTAACGAGGAGATGGTACACTTTAAGCACTCATCGGGTGTACAAGATAGCTCATCGAGCACCGGATAGTGTTGTCCAACCAAAATTCAGCTTGCTCGGCATCGTCATCATCCGTAGCTTTAAATTCAGTGGCCCCATGTTTTGAATCCTATCGATTGGGGCTTACTTGACCTTATTTGGTCGATTCTGGGAGGTATTGTAGGTCTTGAGGTTGCATTTGTCGGGAATGGAGGTTGTGGAACAGTAGTGTTAGTTCGAATGTATTGGTTAAACCAATCATTCATCACACTATAAAAGGCTTGCCTAGCCTCATCATTCGGATTGCTGGCCATAGGTTGAGAGTCCATGGCGCTGTCCCTTGCGAGGGAGCAGCGCCACACTCTCCACATCATCAGCTATTGCTCGGTTGGGATCGGGATCCATTGCTATAAACAAACACAAAGTCAAATTATCGAAATCACCACACTATCAATTCATCATTTAATGGCATGTATAGCTAGACCCCAAACATATCACGGTAGTCCTAGAATCGACTAAACCGTAGCTCGATACCAATAAAATTGTAACACCCGAGGCCGAGACCATCGCCGATTGTCGGACGCGAGGGGTTGACAACTAAATCCTCTTAAAGTACCGACCAATTTGGCATTTCCAGACAGGCTGGAAAACTGCGTCACTGTCGACTTAAAAATCATATCTCGAGTTTCAAAACTTGGAAACTGATTCCGTAAATTTTCCCTGAATTTAGACTCATATATCCTTCCATGGATTTATTTCTAGAATTTTTTGTCGGGCCAATTGGTACAGTTTATTAGTTAAAGTCACCCATGTTACAGGGATCGACTGCTCTGACCTTCATGCGTTACAACTTGAATATCTCTCTGTACATGGCTTTAATACTGGTGCTGTTTGTTTCTAATGAAACTAGACTCAAAATGGAATCTGCACATATAAGGCATGACTTCTAATTCTTTCTGGATAATTTATAGAAAATTTTTAAAGTCGAGACAGGGGACCCAGAAACCGTTCTGGCCCTGTCTCACAATAACTTTAATATCTCTTAACAAGTAACTCCTATGACCGTTTCGTTTCTTCCATATGAAAGTATACTCATCAAGGTTCATTTACATAACTTATTCACTATTTAATACCATTCCTACAAATTTTGGTGATTTTTCAAAACCACACCACTGCTGCTGCCAGCATCTGTTTTCAAGGTAACCTTTACCTATTTCATGATTTCCACGATTCAATAGGCCCTTTTTGCATACATAGCACAAGTGTGATCATGATTAACCATTCCAATGGCTAATCTTTTCAAAACCATTCCATACCCCATAATGATCATCATACAAGCGATTATAGAATCATACTAACAACGTATCTAAGCCATTTTCGCATGGCTATCCAAGCTTACATAAAACCGAAAGGTACATGACCTTCTACACTAGGGTAGTCCTATACATGCCATTTCAAAGTTCAACCAAAATTATACCCAAAATGGAGGCTTTGATAGTGTAGATGACTTCGACTTTAATGATCCCGAATCCGATCGCTAACGAGCAAAATCTATAAAACAGAGAGCCAAAGCAACGGGGTAAGCATTTTTATGCTTAGTAAGTCTCAAGCAATAAAATCAGCTTTAACTAAGGCATTACATTCACATAGCCAAATTAATCATTTCATTAATACACATTCTGTGACATCCCTAATTTGACCCTAGTCGGAAAGTGGTTTCGGGACCACTAAACCGAGTCATAATAATAATTAACCATCATAATTGATGCTCATTATATGTATATATGCATGTGTGAAAATTTCATGTTTGGATTTTGTTAATTGTAAGTGAATTTTTATCAAATAGGACTTATGTGAGAAAATTTAGAAATGTGCTAGGCAAATGTAAGGTGGCCTATTAATACATGTGGGAAAGTGTTGTCCTTGCATGTCAAATTAGCCAAAATGAAGCATGATGGCGGCCATGCTATGGGTGGAAACATGTCTCCAACATGTTAGACTAGTGATGCATGTAGGAAACAATAAAATAAGAAAGTTAGCATTAAAGAAATGGAAAAAAGAAAATGATGATAACAAAAAAAAAAGAGTGTGGATGCTTTCCCCCCCTTGCCGTACATGAGAGAAACAAAAGCAAAGAAAGAAAAAAAAAAAAGGGTGTTCATTCTCTCATTTTCTCCTTGCTTGGCGAATATACTAAGAAGAAAGGGGGAAAAGCTTGAGAAAATCAGCCATGGGAGCTTACTAGACTAAGGTGTTTTGATACAAGAAGGTATGTTTTATGCCACTCTTGAAAATGCATGCATGATTTGGAGGATTGGTTCAAAATTTTCCTTGAATCTCAAATCGAAACTAAGTTGTTAGGTGAGTTAAAATTGACCATGCATGTTGTTTTCCTTGGTGAGTGTTTTGATGTTGTTGTGATGAAAGCATGGAAATGAGTAAGTTGAATGTTTAACAAAAGGAAATTTTGTGCCATTGAGTTCTTGTTGTTATGTGTGTGTGCATGAGTATTCGGCCATGCTATAGAATTTATGTTGCAACATGATTAATGCTTAATGAGATGTATAATAGTACTTGTGAATGAGCTTGAGAGTATTTAAACAATTAGACATGAAAAGGGTGGTAATGAGGCTGAAAAATTGTTGGATGGTTAATTGGGTAAGGAATGAAGCATTCGCCATATGGGGTACAAATGGGCATAGGTGTTAAATACCTTGTATTGGAAACTTTGATAAATAAGTAGCAATAAATTAAGATGAGATTGAGTAAATTTTCAGCTTAGTTGTGTTAAGTATTCGGCAATAACCATAATAATGCATGTGAATGCCGTATGTTTGTGTTTGATGGAGAGGTAAATTGTTTGATTTAGCTCAAGAGCAAAGGGAACTAGATTGGACAAAGGAAAGGAGAAAGCAAGCGAGTAGCCGATTTGGAACCGTTCTACCCCAAACAAGGTAAGTCATTAAGCACGTATTTGATATTGCTTAAATGATTGTAAAATTTATACAATTGTGTTTAATGGGATGATATATATATATGAATGAAAATGTATGTGTATGGAGTGATGACATTTGTTGAATGTAAAAGAAATAGTGAAATGTGTAGAAAGTTTGCTTTCGGCACTAAGTGTCTTGAACAATACGTGTATGCGGTGGTGAGATCGGCACTAAGTGTGCGTGCTTGAAATGTATGGCACTAAGTGTGCAAGCTGGAAAAATCTGACCTTTGGGTGTGCGAGCTCGGAGGGTATGGCTTGTGTGTGCGGGCTTAAATTACGTGGCACTAAGTGTGCGAAATCGAGTAGTAAGCAACGTGTGTGCGCGTTTTAAATATATGGAGGTGTGTCTCCATTGAATTGATTATGGACAGCGGATCGGGTAAGTACCTCGAGCTCATGACGAATAGAGAATACGTTCATGCTTGGGGTTGAAATTGGTAAGCCTTAAATCTATGTGATGATTGAAATTGTATGGTTGTGCTGGAAAATGAGTTAATGTGTAAAATGCTTGATTATCTTGTTGTGTAGAATATGAAATGTGGATGTATGAATTAGTGCGAGATTGGACCGAAAGGTCCGAGGTATTATGGTATAGATTCGATATGGGCGAGTACCTAGCCTCATTTGTTGTACATGTAGTAGTAACTTTATCGGTGGATTGATGAATGCTTATGACTTACTGAGTTGTAAACTCACTCGGTGTTTTCTTGTCACCCATTTTAGGTCTCTCGGACTCGTATTGTTTGCGTGATCGGGACCGTCGTTGAAGTCATCACACCGGCTGAAATCTTGTGGTATTGTTTTTGTTGTTGAAGAACATTTGGCATGTATAGGCTATTATATTTTGTCGAATTGTGGGTTGTAAACTTTAAGCCATGTGAGAATGGCCTATGTGGTCGTCGAGTGGGATGCTAGAACCTATAGCCACGAGTCTTAGAAACTCAAATTTTGATAAGGTGGCCATAATTTGTGTCATGTATGATGGATGATTAAGGCCAAGGAAAAATTCATGAAATTGGCATAGTCTCTGCGATGGCATTGCGGACAGCAGCAGTGAGATGAGATGAAAAATCACTAAAAATAGTAGAAGTAGAATTAAATAGTGAGTAATGGAACTGAACCTTGATGAATCTATTTTTATATGGACGAAACGAAAGCGACCATATGAGCAGTATCTTGAGAAATATTAAAGTTCTCGTGAGACAGGGCCAGAACGGTTTCTGGGTCCCCTGTCGTGACTTTGAAAATTTACCATAAATTATCCAGAAAGAATTAGGAGTCATGCCTTATATGTACAGATTCCATTTTGAGTCTAGTTTCATTAGAAACAAACGGTACCAGTATTAAAGCCCTGTACAGATAGATATTCAAGTTGTAACGCGCGAAGGTCAGAGCAGTCGATCCCTGTAACATGGGTGACTTTAACTAATAAACTGTACCAATTGGCCCAACCAAAAATTCTAAAAATAAATCAATGGATGGGTATATGAGTCTAAATTCAGGAAAATTTACGAAACCAGTTTCGAGTTTTGAAACTCGAGATATGATTTTAAAGCGACGGTGACGCAGTTTTCCAGCCTGACTGGTAATGTCAAATTGGTTGGTATCTTGAGAGGATTTGACCGTTAACCCCTCGTGTCCGACACCGGCGTCGGTCACGGGTTTGGGGTGTTACACATTCACATAATCATACTTACTTCACACTTCATCATTGTAAACTTTCACAAGATATCAACCAATTCAATAGCTGAAAATTCGTTAGTCGATTGAACGAATGTTACTCAAACATATCGACTTTTCAATGCACATATAAACATACCTTTTCCTTTGGGCTTTTCGAGCGTACTAATTAAATTTATTACAGCAACCAACGCTCACCTTCAGCCCAAGCTTCTTGAATACAACCGGATATAACCACATGCACGAATGCCTTTGGTCTTAGCGGATAGAACGACTTGCACAAATGCCTTGGTCTTAGCGGATTTAACAACTTACACGAATGCCTTGGTCTTAGCCGGATGTGGTCACTAGCACAATGGCCTTGGTCTTAACCGGATATAATTACTAGCATAAATGTCTTGGGACTTAGCCGGATATCATTCAATTGCTCATGCACACACATACATCAATAATCATTACACATCCATGTTTCATTTTCATTACTAAGGCTCAAACACAAACATATCACTTGCATAATCGCCTTCGGGACTTAGCGGGTATCATTCAAATACTCATACACACATAAATCAATAATCATTACACATCCATATTTCATTTCACATAATTCGAGTAGGGTCATTTCTTGAGGACTTACCTCGGATGTTGTCGAGCAACCGACGGTTAATTGATCCTTTTTCCTTCCCTTATCCAATTGTGGCCCTCTAAGCTCTTGAGCTAATTCAAAAAATTCAATTCATTAAAGTCTCGCTTGCTAGCCTTGGCGAATACACATATCATTGACTCAACATCACATAACTAAGCACTTTAGTCAATTTTCTTTAATTACGCACACATTCGGCCTTAGCTCACAACAAGGTAGCCGATTACCTAAGTCAAGAATAGGCATCATTAAGCTTGCCTCTAACGAATGCATGCACAATAATTCCCCCATGTGGCCGATTATACTTAGTCATACTTGCACAAAATCAACAATAAATTGCAAGATTTTCACATCATATGTGTACTAGGCCGATTGTACATGCAAATTTCACAACATTCTTCAACAAATTTCTTCTTTAAACAACATATTTATCACTTTCTTCATAATCAAAATATCATGTGCAATCATATATACACATATAGGTGCAAGGCGAATTTGAAGGTGTCCATAGCCATCCAAAACACAAATTTTTACTAACATGCAAGAAGCATGAACCATGCTCATGAATGCATCATGGCGAATACATCACAATCATGCCCTTTCAACTTCAATAATGGTTAAACAAAAGAAAACTCAATGTCTTACTCAAGATGGCTACAAAGAAATTTCAAGAGTAGAAAATCCATCATTGCATGCATCATTAGCAAGCTTCACATTTAGCATGCAATGGCTTTAACACAATAACAACTTTGGCCAAATACCATTCCCATGGCATAACAAGGATTTGAACCATGGCTAACATGAACATCAAGTTAGCAACTAAAACATGCATGAAACTCATAACACAACCTCATACATACCTTACTCTTGATGCAAGTTTAGCCAAATTTCCTTCTAGATCTCTTCTAAACAAAGAAAATGAAGCAAAATCTCTTCTTCCTCTTAGTATTTTCGGCCAAAAGGAGAGAACAAGGATGAACAAAATTTTTTGTTTTCTTTCTTAGTTACACGGCAATGGGGGGCATCCATGCTCATCTTTTTTTGTTCATTTCTTTAATGCTAATTCTTATTTTATTTCTTCATACATAACTCACTAACCAAACATGTTGGAAACATGTTTCCCTGCCCATCAACACCTACCTTGGCGGCCACTATGCTTCTTTTGGGAAATTTGACATGCAAATCCCTTATTTTTGCATGCATGATCAACTAGTCATCCCACATCTTCCCATCATACTTTCAAAGTTTACTACTAGGCCCTTTCTAGTGAAATTCACATTTATAACACTAAATCAAATCATCAAAAATGTCACACACAATTTAACACATATCATAGGCATCAAAATAAATTTTAAATTATTTTTATGCCTCGGTTTTGTGGTCCCGAAACCACATTCCGACTAGGGTCAATTTTGGGCTGTCACAAATACATCATGTGCAAACATATATATATATATATATATGTGCAAGGGCCGAATCACTAAGTTGATTATAACCAAACATAAACATAAATCCAAAACACAAATCTTACCTACCATGCAATAAGCATAAATCATACTTATGAATATACCATGGCCGAATACATCACAAAACCATACCATTTCAATTTTGGTCATGGTTAAACAAAGAACTTAATGTCTCACTCAAAAATGCTAAAAAGAAAATCCAAGAGTCGTCAATCCACCATCACATGTATCATTAACAAGCTTCACATTTAGCATGCAATGGCATTAACACAAAATCCACCTTGGCCGAATATCATCCCCATGACATAGCAAAGATTTGAACCATGGGCTAATTAGAACTCAAGCTAGCAACTAAAGACATGTATGAATCTCATGACACAACATCAAACATACCTTAATCTAGATACAAGTATGGCCGAATCTCCTCCTAATTCTCTTCCAAACCAAACATGAAGCAAGAACTCCTCCCCTCTTCCTTAGAATTTTCGGCCAAAAGAAATGAAAAAGGATGAACAAATTTTTTTTTCTCTTTCCTTCACTCACGGCAATAAGGGGGGGGGGGGGGGAGAAACACACACACATTGTAACACCCCGAACCCGAGACCGTCGCCGGAGTCGAACACTAGGTGTTAACAGACTTCAAACCACTTATTGAGAATTTCCCAGACAAGCTGCCAATCTGTGTACTAGTCGCTTCAAAAATCATAACTTGAGTTTTACAACTCGAAAATCAGTTTCGTAATTTTTCCCTGAAACTAGACTCATATGTCCATCTACAGATTGTTTTTCTAGAATTTTTGGTTGAGCCAATTAGTACAGTTTATTAGTTAAAGTCTCCCATGTTACAGAGGTAGACTACACTGACCTTCGTGCGTTACAACTCGAATAACTCCCTGTGCAGGACTTCAATACTGATGCCGTTTATTTTTATAGAAACTAGACTCAAAGAGGAATTTATACATATATGGTATGACTCCTAATTATCTCTGGTTAATTTATAATGAATTTTCAAACTCGGAACAGGGAATCCAGAAACCGTTCTGGCCCTGTTTCACGAAAACCCAAATATCATTTAACATACAACTCATATGACCGTTTCGTTTCTTCCATATGAAAATGGATTCATCAAGGTTCATTTACATAGTTTAGTCACTATTTAATTCCATTCCTACTATTTTTAGTGATTTTCCACATCCACGTCACTGTTGCTGCCAGCATCTATTTCTAGGGTAGACTTTCTCTAACACATAGTTTCTATGATTCAACCACCCCTTTTACATATATAGTCCAAAATATAATCATGATGACCCATTCTAATGGCTGGTCATTGCCAAACATTTCCGTGCTTCTTAATGAGCATATACATACCAAATGATTATAACATTATGCTCAAAACATTTATAAGCCATTTTCGCATGGCTATTCAAAATTTTACATACCAAGTTCAAACAAAACATAATAGCCTATACATGCGAAATGTACTCCAAGACCAACTACGAAGAAAATACCAAAAGTTGTTAGCGGTGTGATGACTTGATGGCGGTCCCGAATACATAAAAAGTTGAGTCCAAGAAACCTAAAATAGGTGACAAGCAAACACCGAATGAGTATATAACTCGATGAAGTCATAAGCAATGCACTAACAACCATTAATAACATTATCGCAAGAGGAAACAAAATGGAGCGAGGCTAATTACTCCATTCAAACCGAACTATACCATAGTTCCTTAGACCTTCGATTCAATCATACATCTACATGACCTTTCACTCATTCGCGTTAATTCTTATATACGTGACTTCAATTTACATTGTCACATAGGTTCAAACTTACCAAGCTCGACCCCAAATATAAACATAGCGCCTATTAGCCATGAACTCAAGGTACTTACCCGATCCGCTGTCGTGATCAACTCAATAGTGTCGCACACTCAGTGTCAATAGTGATTCAAAAGCATATAGTGTGTCCGCACACTTAGTGCTATATAATCAACTCGCACACTTAGTGCTACATGATCAAACTTGCACACTTAGTGTTGTACAAGTTTTAAACCCGCACACTTAGTGCCATTCTCATGATCACAAATGTTTATACCCGCACACTTAGTGCCGAAATCAACAACTCAATACATCTCACCTCTTTTCCTTCCATTCAATACTTCCATCACCACATACACAAATGTATATAAATTCATCATTCCTTTCGGCATAATTACATAGACATTATGTCTATTCAAATCAATACAAAATATATGCTTAGTGACTTACCTTGTGTTGGGTAAAACAGTCCAAGTCGGTTACTAAATGACCTTCGTCTTTCCCTTGCTTGATTCTCCTTCTTTAACTCCTTGAGCTTAATCAATAAATCAACTAGTTTAACCATCTTGCTAAACATTCATAATTCAATTACACATGCATATGTTTTGTATATTCGGCAACCATCCTCACTTATTACCCATTTAGTCAATTATCTAAGCCAAGATAAGGCTTCAATACGGTTGCCTCTAACCGAATACATGCACACCAATCTACTTCATTTGGCGAATATGCATGTCTATGTTGAGGCCAATTTTACATAATACCACACAAAAAAACAGCATACATTTTACTAACTAACGCATTACATATTGTAGCTCAATACACATCTCTCATTTACTACATAACGAAACATCATCACAAGCAAATATACACCTTGAAATAGTATATATGTCATACCAATTCATCATGTGCAAACACATATTCATGTAGGTGCAAGGGCGAATCTCAAGTTGTTTATATCCAAATATAAACACATATCCAAAGCTCAAATCTTACCTACCATGCAACATGCATGAATCATACTTATGGATATACCATGACCGAATACATCACAACACCATAATTTTGGTCATGATTAAGCAAAGAACTTAAAGTCTTACTCAAAAATACTAAAAAGAAAGTCCAAGAGCCATCAATCCCCCATCACATATACCATTAACAAGCTTCATATTTAACATGCAATGGCATTAACACAAAATCCACCTTGGCCAAATACCATCCCCATGATATAACAAAGATTTGAACCATGGGCTAATAAGAACATCAAGCTAGTAACTAAAAACATGCATGAATCTCATGGCACAACCTCAAACATACCTTAATCTTGATGCAAGCATAGCCAAACCCCTTCCTAATCCTCTTCCAAACCAAACATGAAGCAAAAATTCCCTCTTCTTCCTTAGGATTTTCGGTCAAGAGAGAATGAAAGGATGATCAATTTTTTTTTCTTTTCTTTTCTTCAATACACGGCAATAGGGGGGGTTCACTCACTCACATTTTTTTTCATTCTTTATTACCCATGCTTATTTGTTTATTTCTTTTCTCCCTAATGCACCAACAAAACATGTCTATGACATGTTTTGCCCATCCTCATTGTCATGGCCGCCACCTCTTATAAAAAGAGGGATATTTGACATGCAAGGCCATTGTTTTGCATGCATGCTTTAATTAGTCATTACACATTCCCCTATCATACTTCCAAAGTTTTCTACTAGGTTCTTTCTAGTGAAATTCACATTATAACTCTAAATCAAAACATCAAAATGTCACACATGAGTTAACACATATTATAGGCAATAAAATAAATATTAAATTATTTTTATGCCTCGGTTTTGTGGTCCGAAACCACATTCGACTAGGGTCGTTTTAAGGGTGTCACAACTCTCCCCACTTAAGAAATTTTCGTCCCGAAAATCTTACCGTAAATAGATTTGGGTATCGCTCTTTCATAGAGTTCTCGGGTTCCCAAGTAGCTTCTTCTATCCCGTGTTTGAGCCATAACACCTTCACAAGCGGAACCCTTTTGTTTCGCAACTCCTTCACTTCACGAGCTAGGATACGAATCGGTTCTTCTTCATAACTCATATCGGCTTGAATTTCAACCTCTGATGGACTAATTACGTGCGACGGATCGGATCTATAGCGTCGAAGCATCGAAACATGAAAGGCGTCGTGAATCTTTTCAAGTTCGGGGCAAAATCGAGACGATCATAGCTGGACCGACTCGTTCGGATATCTCATATGGCCCGATGAACCTCGGACTCAATTTGCCCTTGCGCCCAAATCGAGTATCTTTTCCAAAGCGAAACTTTAAGAAACACTTTATCTCCTACGATACTCAATGTCTTTTCGTTTCGGATCTGCGTCGACTTCGACGATCGGAGGCTATCTTGATTTTCACGGATTACTCTTACTTTACATTCAGCATCTTTAATCAAATCCACTCGAAAATTTTGCTCTCACCGAGCTCGGTCCAAAACAATGGTGTACGGCATTTACGCTGTACAAGGCCTCGTAAGGCGCCATCTTAATACTTGATTGAAAACTATTGTTGTGGCGAATTCAATCAAAGGTAAATATCGTTTCCATGAACCCTCGAACTCGAGGATGCAACATCTCAACATATCCTCAAGTATCCGAATTATTCGCTCGGATTGACCATCGGTTTGGGGGTGAAAGGTGGTGCTGAAATGCAACTTGGTACCCAAAGCTTCTTGCAATTTCTTCCAAAATCGCGAGGTGAACCTCGGATCTCTATCCGACACAATGTAAATCGGTACCCGTGTAATCTCACAATCGAGAAGCGTACAATTCAGCTAGTTTATCCATGGAAAAATCCGTGCATACGGGGATAAAGTGAACCGACTTAGTCGATCTATCAACAACAACCCAAATCGCATCCTTTTACTAGGCGACAATGGCGGCCGGACACAAAGTCCATTGTGACTCGATCCCATTTCCACTCGGGTATCATGATCGGTTGAAGTAACCCTGAAGGCACTTGATGTTCCGCTTTCACTTGTTGACATATTAAACATCTCGAAACAAAGTCGGAGATGTCTCGTTTCATACCATGCCACCAAAACCGACATTTCAAATCGTTGTACATCTTCGTACTCCCCGGGTGAATTGACATTCGGCTACAATGAGCTTCGTTCAGAATCATCGAAATGAGTTCTGAATTTCTTGGAACACACAAACGATTTCTGAACCTCAAACAATCGTCATCATCAACTTGAAACTCCGATTCCTTGTTCGGAACACACTCAGCCCGTTTTGCAACCAACTCATCGTCAACTTTCTGAGCTTCGCGAATTTGATGAGTCAATAATGGTTTGGCCTTTAATTCGGCTATTAACACATTGTCGGGTAGGATAGACAAGTGTACATTCATTGCTCGTAAAGCAAGCGGTGATTTCGGCTTAAGGCGTCGCAACCACATTAGCCTTTCGGTGATAATCAATGACCAGCTCATAATCTTTCAACAACTCAAGACAACGTCTTTGTCTCGATTTAAGTCTCTTTGAGTCATCAAATATTTGAGACTTTTGTGATCCGAAAATACATGGCACTTCTCACCAAATAAGTAATGTCGCCATATTTTCAAGGTGAATCGATGGCGACTAATTCGAGATCATGGGTCGGATAATTTTTCTCATGTGGCTTTAATTGTCTCGACGCGTAGGCCACAACTCGACCTTCTTGCATTAATACATAACCTAACCCAAGTAGGGAGGCATCACTATAGATGACAAACTCTTTGCGATTTGGGCTGTACTAATCTTTGGAGCTTAGTCAAATGAGTTTTCAATTGGTGAAACTTTTCGACACTTTTCCGTCCATTCAAACTTGACATCTTTACAAGCGGTTTCGTCATGGGTGTGGCTATCATCAAGAATCCTTTTACAAACCGTCGGTAAGTGTGAGCAAGTCCCAAAAGCTCGAACCTCGGTAATATTTCTTGGAGGCTTCCGGTTAAGTATGGCTAAAATTTTGCTCGGTCGACTCGAATACCGATCTGAGATACCACATGACCCAAGAAGCTAACCTCTCTTAACGAACTCACACTTCTTGAACTTAGCATATAAGCGCTTAACCGTAAAATTTGCAACACTAATCTCGGGTGCTCCACATGTTCGGTCTCATCTCTTGAATAGACCAAGATGTCGTCAATGAACACAACTACGAACCGATCCAAATACGGTCTGAAGATCCTATTCATCAAATCCATAAATACCGCAGGGGCATTAGTGAGCCCAAACGGCATCACTAAGAACTCGTAGTGACCATATCTCGATTCAAGGCGTTTTGGGTATGTCCGAATCCGAATTATGAATCGATAATAGCCCGATCTCAAATCTATTCTTGAGAACACCGAGGCTCCTTCAGTTGATCGAACAAATCATCGTCTGTGATAACGGATATTTGTTCTTTATTGTCACTTTATTAAGGCGGCGATAGTCGATGCACAACCTCATGGTTCCGTCCTTCTTTTCACAAACAACTTTGGTGCACCCAAGGTGAAAAACTTGGTCAGCGAAACCTCTATCCGTCAACTCTTGCAACCGAGCTTTCAACTCCTTCAACTCGGTTGGTGCCATACGACACGGAGCTATCGAAATTGGCGTAGTCCAGTACAAGCTCAATACCAAACTCTACTTCCCGAACAGGTGGTAAACCCGGTAATTCTTCAGGAAAAACATCGGGTATTCACAAACCACGGCACCGATCGGGTTTCTTTTCCAATTCCTTATCATCAAGTACATATGCAAGGTATGCTTCGCACCCTTTCTTACATGTTTACGGGCCAACATTGTTGATATTACGGTGGCAACCCTTTAAGTCCGTAGACTCAACTCGGATTATCTCGTTATTCGCGCACCTCAAATCAATAGTCTTGCTTTTGCAATTCACAACCGCATCATGCACGGTCAACCAATCCAAACCAAGAATAACATCAAATTCATCAAACGGCAAAAGCATCAGGTCCGCCGGAAAGCAAGACCCTCGGATTACTAGGGGACATTTCTTACACACTTTGTCGACAAGCACGTAACGACCCAAGGGATTTGACACCCGAATTACGAACTCAGTAGACTCAATAGGTAAAGTCTTACTGGATGCTAAGGTTTCGCATATATAAGAATGAGTAGAACCAGGGTCAATCAAAGCACTCACATTAGTATCAAAGAGAGTGAAAGTACCAGTGATAACATTAGGGGAGAATGCTTCCTCTCGTGCACGGATGGCATATGCCCTAGCAGGAGTACGGGTCTCAGATCGAACAGCCGTATCAGTGGCCCCTCTCTGACTACCATCCCTACCTCCTGAAATTCTTGGTGGTCTACCTCTAGCTGTCATTCCACTAGGTCTTGCACCTTGCATCCTATTCTTCTCATCAAGCTCCGTGCAATCTCTAATGAAGTGGTCCTTCGAACCGCATCCGTAACAAGCCCTATTGGTAGACTTACCCCAACATTCACCTATGTGTCTTGTGACAGCCCAAAATTGACCCTAGTCGGGATGTGGTTTCGGGACCACAAAACCGAGGCATAAAAATAATTTAAAATTTATTTTGATGCCTATAATATGTGTGCTCATGTGTGACATTTTGATGATTGATTTAGTGTTATAAAGGTGAATTTCACTAGAAGGGACTTAGTAGTGAACTTTGAAAGTACGATAGGGAAATGTGTGATGACTAATTAAAGCATGCATGCAAAACTATGGACTTGCATGTCAAATTTCCCCAAAACAAGCTAGTGGCCGGCCATGACATGGTTTATGGGCAAAGAAAACATGTTGAAACATGTTTTGTTAATGCATGATGAATTAAATGATAAAATAATTAATGATGTTGGATGAGAAACAAAAAATCAAAAAATAGCTCATCCTTTCCCCCATTGCGTGCAAGTGAAAGAAAAACAAGAAAAAATTGTTCATCCTTGTTCTTTCCTTTTTGGCCGAAAATACTAAGGAGGAGATAGGATTTTTGCTTCATGCTTGGTTTAGAAGAGATCTAGAAGGAGATTTGGCTAAATTTACATCAAGATTAAGGTATGTATGAGGTTGTGTTAGGAGTTTCATGCATGATTTTGTTGCTAACTTGATGTGCATGTTAGCCATGGTTCAAATCCTTGTTATGCCATGGAAATGGCATTTGGCCAAAGTTGTTATTGTGTTAAAGCCATTGCATGCTAAATGTGAAGCTTGCTAATGATGCATGCAATGATGGATTGACTACTCTTGAAACTTCTTTGTACCAATTTTAAGTAAGACATTGAGTTTTTTTTTGTTTAACCATGATTGAAGTTGAAAGGGGCATGATTGTGATGTATTCGGCCATGATGCATTCATGAGCATGGTTCATGCTTCCTTGAAATTCGGCCTTGCACTTATATGTGTATATATGATTGCACATGATATTTTGATTATGAAGAAAGTGATGAATATGTTGTTTAAAGAAGAAGTTTGTTGAAGAATGTTGTGAAATTTGCATGTACATTCGGCCTAGTACACATATGATGTGAAAATCTTGCAATTTATTTTTGATTTTATGCAAGAATGACTAAGCATAATCGGCCACATGAGGGAATTATTGTGCATGCATTCGGTTAGAGGCAAGCTTAATGATGCCTATTCTTGACTTAGGTAATCGGCTACCTTGTTGTGAGCTAAGGCGAATGTGTGCATAATTAAAGAAAATTGACTAAAGTGCTTAGTTATGTGATGTTGAATCAATGATATGTGTATTCGCCAAGGCTAGCAAGCGAGACTTTAATAAATTGAATTTGTTTGAATTAGCTCAAGAGCATAGAGGCCACAATTGGATTAGGGAAGGAAAAGTGATCGAATAGCCGTCAAAGCGGTTCGACAACATCCGAGGTAAGTCCTCAAGAAATGACCCTACTCGAATTATGTGAAATGAAAAATTGATGTGTAATGACTATTGATTTATGTATGTATGAGTATTTGAATGATACCCGGGCTAAGCTCCGAAGGTGATTATGCTAGTGATATGTTTGTGTTTGAGCCTTAGTAACGAAAATGAAATATGAATGGGAAATGATTATTGATGTATATGTGTGCATGAGCAATTGAATGATATCTGGGCTAAGTACCGAAGACATTTATGCTGGTAATTACATCCGGGTTAAGACCCGAAGGCAATTGTGCTAGTGACTACATCCGGGCTAAGACCCGAAGGCATTTGTGCAAATTGTGAAATCGGGTTAAGTCCGAAAGCCTTTGTGCGGGTTACCATAACCGGGCTATGTCCCAAAGCGTTTGAGCAGTAGCTATAACCGGTTAAACTCGAAGGTATGTGATTTGAAAATTATAAGCTTGCTGGAAAATTTTCAGCTAATGCATTGTGAAACTTCCCAATAACAAGGTATGTGTTGTGTGTGCTGCTGCGCTAGGAGTAAGAGCGTATGAATATTCGCTCCTATGATGGAACGAGTTATCGGCCTTACTTGAAGCCGTTATTTGTGTATGAACATAAGAGTTGGGATGGTGAAGTAAGTATGATTATGTGAATGTGTATTAATGAAATGATTCATTTGGCTATGTGAATGTAATGCTTTGGTTAAAGCTGATTTTATTGCTTGAGACTTACTAAGCATAAAATGCTTACTCCGTTGCTTTGGCTCTCTGTTTTATAGATTTTGCTCGGTAGCAATCGGATTCGGGATCATTAAAGTCGAAGTCATCTACACTATCAAAGCCTCCATTTTGGTATAATTTTGGTTGAACTTTGAAATGGCATGTATAGGACTACCCTAATGTTGAAGGTCATGTACCTTTCGGTTTGTGTAAGCTTGGATAGCCATGCGAAAATGGCTTATATCGTTTTAGTATGATTCTATAATAGTTTGTATGATAATCATCATGGGGTATGAAATTGTTGAAAGGATTAGCCATTGGAATGGTTAATCATAATCACACTTTGTGCTATGTGTGCAAAAGGGCCATTTGAATCGTGGAAATCATGAAATAGGTAATGGTTACTTTGAAAACAGATGCTGGCAGCAGCAGTGGTGTGGTTTTGAAAAATCACCAAAATTTTTAGGAATGGTATTAAATAGTGAATAAATTATGTAAATGAACCTTAATGAGTCTACTTTCATGTGGAATAAACGAAACGGTCATAGGAGTTACATGTTAAGAGATATTAAAGCTATTGTGAGATAGGGCCAGAACGGTTTCTGGGTCCCCTGTCGTAACTTTAAAAATTTATTATAAATTATCCAGAAAGAATTAGGAGTCATTCCTTATATTTACAGATTCCATTTTTAGTCTAGTTTCATTAGAAACAAACGGCACCAGTATTAAAGCCCTGTACAGAGAGATATTCAAGTTGTAACGCACGAAGGTCAGAGCAGTCGATCCCTGTAACATGGGTGACTTTAACTAATAAACTGTACCAATTGGCCCGACCGAAAATTCTAGAAATAAATCCATGGATGGATATATGAGTCTAAATTCAGGGAAAATTTACGGAATCAGTTTCCAAGTTTTGAAACTCGAGATATGATTTTTAAGGTGACAGTGACGCAGATTTCCAGCCTGTCTGGAAATGTCAAATTGGTGGGTGAAATATGTGGATTTGGCTTGTTAACCCCTCGTGTCCGACACCGGCGATGGTCTCGGGTTCGGGGTGTTACAATTTTATTGGTATCAGAGCCACGGTTTAGTCGATTCTAGGACTACCGTAATATGTTTGGGGTCTAGCTATACATGCCATTAAGTGATAAATTGATAGTGTGGAGATTTCTGACAATTTGAATTTGTGTTTGTTTATAGCAATGGATCCCGATCCCAATCGAGCAATAGCTGATGATGTGGAGAGTATGGCGCTGCTCGCGCAAGGGGACAGCAATGGCGGACTCTCAACCTATGGCCACAATCCGAATGATGAGGCTAGGCAAGCCTTTTACGAGTGTGATGAATGATTGGTTCAACCAATACATTCGAACTAACACTACTGTTCCACAACCTCCATTCCCGACTAATGCAACCCAAGACCTACAATACCTCCGATGGCCCGACCAAATAAGGTCAAGTAAGCCCCAATCGACAGAATTCGTAAACATGGGGCCACTGAATTCAAGGCTACGGATAGCGACGATCCGAGCAAGCTGAATTTTGGTTGGATAACACTATCCGGTGCTCGATGAGCTATCTTGTACACCGATGAGTGCTTAAAGTGTACCATCTCCTTGCTACGCGATTCCGCCTATTATTGGTGGAGTACTCGACTGTGGTGCCTAGAGAGCAAGTGACTTGGGAATTCTTTCAAACCGAGTTAGAAAAAGTATATCGATCGAGATTCATCGACCAAAAGCGAAGGGAATTTCTTGATCTTAAGCAAGGTTCTATGTCGATTACCGACTCTGACGAAAATTTGTGAGGCTTAGCCGATGCAGCGAGAATGCATTTCGTCCGAAGCTATTATGTGTAAACGCCGAGGATGGGCTGAATGATGATATAAGGATGTTCGTTGGCATTCTCGAAATCGAGAGTTCGTAGTACTTGTTGAGCGAGCTTGTAAAGTCGAAGAGCTTAGAAAGGAGAAACAAAAAGTTGATGTGGGAACCGGAGAATTCGAAAAGGTCCTCGGAAAGTCTCTTCAACAGCATCGAAGAGATTTGAGATGATGTGAGCCGGTCTAGAGGCGCGGGCTTTTCTAGACGAGGACGCGATCGACCCCTATGACCACACGAGTCACTTGATCACCAGTGGTGGAAATGATCGCCGAGAGAGGCGGAGTGTCCGCATTGTGGCAAATGGCATTCGGGAGCTGTTGGTTCCGTGATCGCTCCTACTATAAGTGTGGATCGGCCGACCACCTTATGAAGGATTGCCGAGGTTGCTTGAACAAAATGTAAGTCGAGTGGAAACCGGGTGCTACCATCGCTCGAGGTAGGCCACCTAGAAATGTGGGCAATGTTAGTGGCGGTCAGAGAGGATCTAGAGATGCTACCATCAGATCCGAGGCTCGTGCTCCTGCTAGGACTTATGCCATCTGGCACGCGAGGATCTTTGCCTCACGGATGTCATTACGGTACTTTCACTCTTTTCAATACTAATGTGATTGCTTTGATTGACCCTGGTTCTACTCATTCTTATATATGTGAAACCTTAGCATCCAATAAGACTTTGCCTATTGAGTCTACTGAGTTTGTAATTCGGGTGTCAAACCCCTTGGGTCATTACGTGCTTGTCAACAAAGTGTGCAAGAAAAATCCCCTAGTGTTTCGAGGTTCTTGTTTTCCGGCGGACTTGATGCTTTTGCCGTTCGATGAATTCGATGTTATTCTTGGTTTGGATTGGTTGACCATGCACGATGCGGTTGTAAATTGCAAAAGCAAGACTATCGATTTGAGGTCTTGCGAATAACGAGATAATTCGGGTTGAGTCTACGGACTTAAAGGGTTACCGGTGTAATATCGCAATGTTGGCGGAAATATGTAAGAAAAGGGTGCGAAGCGTACCTTGCGTATGTGCTCGATGACAAGGAATCGAAAAGAAACCCGAATCGATGCGGTGGTTTGTGAATACCGGATGTTTTCTCGAAGAATTACGGGTTTACCACTGTTCGGAAATAGAATTTGGCATCAAATTGGTACTGGTACCACTCAATTTCAATAGCTCCGTATCGTATGGCACCAACGGAATTAAAGGAGTTAAGCTCGGTTGCAAGAATTGGTGGATAGAGGTTTTGCTGCTTGAGTTTTTCGCCTTAGGGTGCGCCGGTGTTGTTTGTGAAATAGAAGGATGGAACCATGAGATAGTGCATCGACTATCGTCGACTTAATAAAGCGACGATAAAGAACAAATATCCGTTACCACGTATCGATGACTTGTTCGATCAAGCTGAAGGAGCCTCGGTGTTCTCGAAAATAGATTTGAGATCGGGCTATTATCAATTGCGAATTCAGATTCGGACGTACCCAAGGCGCCTTGAGCGAGATATGGTCACTATGAGTTCCTAGTGATGCCGTTTGGGCTTACTAATGCCCTGCGGTATTTATGGATTTAATGAATCGGATCTTGAGACCATATTTGGATCGATTAAGTAGTCGTGTTCATTGATGACATCTTGGTCTATTCAAGAAATGAGACCGAACATCTTTGAACACACGAGGTTAGTCTTTGCAAATTTTACGGGATAAGCAATTATATGCTAAGTTAAGACAAGTGTGAGTTACGGTTAAGAGAGGTTAGCTTCTTGGGTCATGTGGTATCTGCATCGGGTATTCGAGTCGACCGAATAAAATTTCAGCCATACTTAATTGGAAGCCTCAGAAATATTCTTGAGGTTCGGAGCTTTTGGGGCTTGCCGATTATTACCGATGATTTGTAAAGGTTTCTCAACGATAGCCACGCCGATGACGGCTTACTCCAAAAGGATGTTAAGTTGAATGGACGGAGAAATGTCGAAAAGTTTCGATCAAGCTGAAAACTTATTTGGTGAAGCCCCAATTCTAGTGCAACTTTGAATCGGCAAAGAGTTTGTCATCTATAGTGGCGCCTCCCTACTTGGGTTAGGTTGCGTATTGATGCAAGAAGGTCGAGTTGTGGCCTATCGTCGAGGCAATTAAAGCCACACGAGAAAAATTATCCGACCCATGATCTCGAATTGGTCGCCATCGTATTCGCCTTGAAGATTTGGCGACATTACTTATTTGGTGAGAGGTGCCATGTGTACTCGGATCACAAAAGTCTCAAATATTTGATGACCCAAAGAGACTTAAATCTGCGACAAAGACGTTGGCTCGGTGTTAAAGGATTATGAGCTGGTCATTGACTATCACCGGAAAGGCGAATGTGGTTGCGGATGCCTTGAGTCGTAAATCATTATTCGCTTCTGAGCGATGAATGTGCACTTGTCCGTTCGATCCGACAACGTGTTAGTAGCTGAATTGAAAGCCAAACCATTATTGATACATCAAATTTGTGAAGCTCGGAAGGTCGACGATGAGTTGGTTGCAAAGCGGGTCGAGTGTGTTCGAACAAGGAATCGGAGTTTCGGATCGATGATGACAATTGTTTGAGGTTGAAGTCGTCTGTGTGTTCCAAGGAATTGAACTTATTTCGATAATTCTGAACGAAGCCCATTGTAGCCGAATGGCAATCCACGGAGTCGAAGATGTACAACGATTTGAAACGTCGGTTTTGGTGGCATGGTATGAAGCGAGACATCTTGACTTTGTTTTGAGATGTTTAATATGTCAACAAGTGAAAGCGGAACATCAAGTGCCTTGAGGATTACTTGACCGATCACGATACCCGAGTGGAAATGGGATCGAGTCACAATGGACTTTGTGTCGGACCGCCATTGTCGTGAGTAAGAAGGATGCGATTTGGGTTGTTGTTGATAGATTGACTAAGTCGGTGACTTTATCCCGTATGCGTCTGGATTTTCATTGGATAAACTAGCTGAATTATACGTTTCTCAGTTGTGAGATTACACGGGTACCGATTTACATTGTGTCGGATAGAGATCCGAGGTTCACCTTGCGATTTTGGAAGAAATTGCAAGAAGCTTTGGGTACCAAGTTGCATTTCAGCACCGCCTTTCACCCCAAACCGATGGTCAATCCGGCGGATAATTCAGATACTTGAGGATATGTTGAGATGTTGCATCCTCGAGTTCGGTGGTTCATGGAGCGGTACCTACCTTTGATTGAATTTGCTTACAACAATAGTTTTCAATCAAGTATTAAGATGGCGCCTTACGAGGCTTTGTATGGGCGTAAATGCCGTACACCATTGTTTTGGACCGAGCTCGGTGAAAACAAAATTTTCGGAGTGGATTTGATTAAAGATCTTTGAGAAAGTAAAAGTAATCCGTGAAAGTCGGAAAATAGCCTCCGATCGTCAAAAGTCGTCTGCGGATTTGAAACGAAAGGACATTGAGTATCGGTGGGAGATAAAGTGTTTCTTAAAGTTTCACCGTGGAAAAGATACTCAGATTCGGTAGTAAGGGCAAGTTGAGCCGAGATTCATTGGGCGTCTGAAATCTCCGAACGAGTTGGCCCGATTCGCGTATCGTTTGATTTTGCCCCGAACTCGAAAAGATTCTAGCGTCTTCCATGTTTCAATGCTTGACGCTATAGATCGATCCATCGCACGTGATTGATCCATCGAAGTTGAAATTCAAGCCAATATGAGTTATGAGGAAGAACCGATTCAGTATCTGGCACGTGAAGTGAAAGAGTTTTGAAACAAGCGGGTTCCGCTAGTGAAAGTGTTATGGCTCAAACACGGGATAGAAGAAGCTACTTGGGAAACCGAGAACTCTATGAAAGAGCGATCGCAACCCTATTTGCGGTAAGATTTTTGGGGATGAAAATTTCTTAAGTGGGGAGAGTTGTGACAGCCAAAATTGACCCTAGTCGGGATGTGGTTTCGGGACCACAAAACCGAGGCATAAAAATAATTTAAAATTTATTTTGATGCCTATAATATGTGTGTGCTCATGTGTGACATTTTGATGATTGATTTAGTGTTATAAAGGTGAATTTCACTAGAAGGGACTTAGTAGTGAACTTTGAAAGTACGATAGGGAAATGTGTGATGACTAATTAAAGCATGCATGCAAAACTATGGACTTGCATGTCAAATTTCCCCAAAACAAGCTAGTGGCGGCCATGACATGGTTTATGGGCAAAGAAAACATGTTGAAACATGTTTTGTTAATGCATGATGAATTAAATGATAAAATAATTAATGATGTTGGATGAGAAACAAAAAATCAAAAAATAGCTCATCCTTTCCCCATTCCGTGCAAGTGAAAGAAAAACAAGAAAAAATTGTTCATCCTTGTTCTTTCCTTTTGGCGAAAATACTAAGGAGGAGATAGGATTTTTGCTTCATGCTTGGTTTAGAAGAGATCTAGAAGGAGATTTGGCTAAATTTGCATCAAGATTAAGGAATGTATGAGGTTGTGTTAGGAGTTTCATGCATGTTTTGGTTGCTAACTTGATGTGCATGTTAGCCATGGTTCAAATCCTTGTTATGCCATGGAAATGGCATTTGGCCAAAGTTGTTATTGTGTTAAAGCCATTGCATGCTAAATGTGAAGCTTGCTAATGATGCATGCAATGATGGATTGACTACTCTTAAAACTTCTTTGTACCAATTTTAAGTAAGACATTGAGTTTTTTTGTTTAACCATGATTGAAGTTGAAAGGGCATGATTGTGATGTATTCGGCCATGATGCATTCATGAGCATGGTTCATGCTTCTTGCATGTTAGTTAAAATTTGTGTTTTGGATGGCTATGGACACCTTGAAATTGACCTTGCACTTATATGTGTATATATGATTGCACATGATATTTTGATTATGAAGAAAGTGATGAATATGTTGTTTAAAGAAGAAGTTTGTTGAAGAATGTTGTGAAATTTGCATGTACATTCGGCCTAGTACACATATGATGTGAAAATCTTGCAATTTATTTTTGATTTTATGCAAGAATGACTAAGCATAATCGGCCACATGAGGGAATTATTGTGCATGCATTCGGTTAGAGGCAAGCTTAATGATGCCTATTCTTGACTTAGGTAATCGGCTACCTTGTTGTGAGCTAAGGCCGAATGTATGCGTAATTAAAGAAAATTGACTAAAATGCTTAGTTATGTGATGTTGAATCAATGATATGTGTATTCGGCCAAGGCTAGCAAGCGAGACTTTAATAAATTGAATTTGTTTGAATTAGCTCAAGAGCTTAGAGGGCCACAATTGGATAAGGGGAAGGAAAAAGTGATCGAATAGCCGTCAAAGCCGTTCGACAACATCCGAGGTAAGTCCTCAAGAAATGACCCTACTCGAATTATGTGAAATGAAAAATTGATGTGTAATGACTATTGATTTATGTGTTTATGAGTATTTGAATGATATCCGGGCTAAGTCCCGAAGACATTTATGCTGGTAATTACATCCGGGTTAAGACCCGAAGGCAATTGTGCTAGTGACTACATCCGGGCTAAGACCCGAAGGCATTTGTGCAAATTGTGAAATCCGGGTTAAGTCCCGAAGGCCTTTGTCGGAGTTACCATAACCGGGCTATGTCGAAGGCGTTTGAACGAGTAGCTATATCCGGTTAAACTCGAAGGTATGTGATTTGAAAATTATAAGCTTGCTGGAAAATTTTCAGCTAATGCATTGTGAAACTTCCCAATAACAAGGTATGTGTTGTGTGTGCTTATGCGCTAGGAGTAAGAGCGTATGAATATTCGCTCCTATGATGGAACGAGTTATCGGCCTTAACGAAGCCGTTATTTGTGTATGAACATAAGAGTTGGGATGGTGAAGTAAGTATGATTATGTGAATGTGTATTAATGAAATGATTCATTTGGCTATGTGAATGTAATGCTTTGGTTAAAGCTGATTTTATTGCTTGAGACTTACTAAGCATAAAAATGCTTACTCGTTGCTTTGGCTCTCTGTTTTATAGATTTTGCTCGGTAGCAATCGGATTCGGGATCATTAAAGTCGAAGTCATCTACACTATCAAAGCCTCCATTTTGGTATAATTTTGGTTGAACTTTGAAATGGCATGTATAGGACTACCCTAATGTTGAAGGTCATGTACCTTTCGGTTTTGTGTAAGCTTGGATAGCCATGCGAAAATGGCTTATATCGTTTTAGTATGATTCTATAATAGTTTGTATGATAATCATTATGGGGTATGAAATTGTTGAAAGGATTAGCCATTGGAATGGTTAATCATAATCACACTTTGTGCTATGTGTGCAAAAAGGGCCATTTGAATAGTGGAAATCATGAAATAGGTAATGGTTACTTTGAAAACAGATGCTGGCAGCAGCAGTGGTGTGGTTTTGAAAAATCACCAAAATTTGTAGGAATGGTATTAAATAGTGAATAAATTATGTAAATGAACCTTAATGAGTCTACTTTCATGTGGAATAAACGAAACAGTCATAGGAGTTACATGTTAAGAGATATTAAAGCTATTGTGAGATAGGGCCAGAACGGTTTCTGGGTCCCCTGTCACAACTTTAAAAATTTATTATAAATTATCCAGAAAGAATTAGGAGTCATTCCTTATATTTACAGATTCCAGTTTGAGTCTAGTTTCATTAGAAACAAACGGCACCAGTATTAAAGCCCTGTACAGAGAGATATTCAAGTTGTAACGCGCGAAGGTCAGAGCAGTCGATCCCTGTAACATGGGTGACTTTAACTAATAAACTGTACCAATTGGCCCAACCAAAAATTCTAGAAATAAATCCATGGATGGATATATGAGTCTAAATTCAGGAAAAATTTACGGAATCAGTTTCCAAGTTTTGAAACTCGAGATATGATTTTTAAGGTGACAGTGACGCAGATTTCCAGCCTGTCTGGAAATGTCAAATTGGTGGGTGAAATATGTGGATTTGGCTTGTTAACCCCTCGTGTCCGACACCGGCGATGGTCTCGGGTTCGGGGTGTTACATGTCTTCTCCCACATTGGGGGCATTCAGGTTTCTCTTGACGGTTATTGCCCACACTAGCTACCGAAGTAGCTCGGGAGTCCGTCAATGGTCGTGCTCTAATGGAAATTCCCGCAGTCGTCCTCGATTTATTGGTGTCCTCCCTGAACTTCTTTACAGCCGAGAATGGAGCTTTACCCGTCGATCTTTTGCGATAGTCTCTAGCTTCAAATTCAGCCTTCTTCTTCTCCTTTCCAAGTTCCTCCGCCTTGCAGGCTCGTTCAACTAGTGTTACGAATTCTTTTATCTCCAAAATACCCACTAGTAGCTTTAGATCTTCATTCAATCCTTCTTCAAACCTCTTGCACATAGCAACCTCATCAGCCACACACTCCCGGGCATACCGACTGAGTCTTACGAACTCATGTTCGTATTCAGATACTGTCATACGGCCTTGCTTGAGTTCCAAGAATTCCTTACGCTTTTGATCGATGAACCGTTGACTAATATATTTCTTTCGAAACTCCGTTTGAAAGAAATCCCAAGTAACTCGTTCGTTTGGAACTATGGAAATCAAGGTCCTCCACCAATAGTAGGCTGAGTCTCGCAACAAGGATATAGCACACTTTAGACATTCATCGGGTGTGCATGACAGTTCATCAAACACCCGAATGGTGTTATCAAGCCAGAACTCGGCCCTTTCGGCATCATCAGTAACTATGGCCCTGAACTCTTCAGCCCCGCGCTTCCTAATCAAGTCTACAGGTGGCTTACTCAGCCTCACAGGGTCAGTAACTGATGGCATTACGGGCTCTTGGGGTGGATTATTCAAATTCGGGAATTGTTGGACAGCCGGATTGGTTCGGGCATATTGCGCGACCCACTCATTCATCATGGTAAAGAAGGCTTGTCTAGCCCCCTCACCCTGATTATTCGCAGATGACTGAGGTTCAACAGGCGGCGTCCCTTGTGCAGGAGCAGCCGCTACACTTTCAACGTCATCCGCCAAGGTTCTCTCTACACCGGGATCCATTTACTAATCAAAACAATAATTTTAATCGTCAGAAGTCATCACACATTTAAACATTAACATTCAGGCATGTATAGCTAGACTCATACGTGCTATGGTAGTCCTAGAACCGACTAAACCATAGCTCTGATACCAATAAAATTGTAACACCCCGAACCCGAGACCGTCGCCGGAGTCGAACACGAGGTGTTAACAGACTTCAAACCACTTATTGAGAATTTCCCAGACAAGCTGCCAATCTGTGTACTAGTCGCTTCAAAAATCATAACTTGAGTTTTACAACTCAAAAATCAGTTTTGTAATTTTTTCCTGAAATTAGACTCATATGTCCATCTACAAATTTTTTTCTAGAATTTTTAGTGGAGTCAATTAGTACAGTTTATTAGTTAAAGTCTCCCATGTTACAGAGGTCGACTACACTGACCTTCGTGCGTTACAACTTGAATAACTCCCTGTGCAGGGATTCAATACTGATTCCGTTTGTTTCTGTAGAAACTAGACTCAAATATGAATTTATACATATATGGTATGACTCCTAATTATCTCTGGTTAATTTATAATGAATTTTCAAAGTCGGAACAGGGAATCCAGAAACCGTTCTGGCCCTGTTTCACGAAAACCCAAATATCTTTTAACATACAACTCATATGACAGTTTCGTTTCTTCCATATGAAAATGGATTCATCAAGGTTCATTTACATAATTTATTCACTATTTAATTCCATTCCTACTATTTTTAGTGATTTTTCACATCCACGTCACTGTTGCTGCCAGCATCTATTTCTAGGGTAGACTTTCTCTAACACATAGTTTCTATGATTCAACCACCCCTTTTACATATATAGTCCAAAATATAATCATGATGACCCATTCTAATGGCTGGTCATTGCCAAACATTTCTGTGCTTCTTAATGAGCATATACATACCAAATGATTATAACATTATGCTCAAAACATTTATAAGCCATTTTCGCATGGCTATTCAAAATTTTACATACCAAGTTCAAACAAAACATAATAGCCTATACATGCCGAAATGTACTCCAAGACCAACTACGAAGAAAATACCAAAAGTTGTTAGCCGGTGTGATGACTTCGATGACGGTCCCGAATACGCAAAAAGTCGAGTCCAAGAAACCTAAAATAGGTGACAAGCAAACACCGAATGAGTATATAACTCAGTAAGTCATAAGCAATGCACTAACAACCATTAATAACATTATCGCAAGAGGAAACAAAATGGAACGAGGCTAATTACTCCATTCAAACCGAACTATACCATAGTTCCTTAGACCTTTCGATTCAATCATACATCTACATGACCTTTCACTCATTCGCGATAATTCTTATATACGTGACTTCAATTTACATTGTCACATAGGTTCAAACTTACCAAGCTCGACCCCAAATATAAACATAGCGCCTATTAGCCATGAACTCAAGGTACTTACCCGATCCGCTGTCCGTGATCAACTCAATAGTGTCGCACACTCAGTGTCAATAGTGATTCAAAAGCATATAGTGTGTCCGCACACTTAGTGCTATATAATCAACTCGCACACTTAGTGCTACATGATCAAACTCGCACACTTAGTGTTGTACAAGTTTTAAACCCGCACACTTAGTGCCATTCTCATGATCACAAATGTTTATACCCGCACACTTAGTGCCAAATCAACAACTCAATACATCTCACCTCTTTTCCTTCCATTCAATACTTCCATCACCACATACACACATGTATATAAATTCATCATTCCTTTCGGCATAATTACATAGACATTATGTCTATTCAAATCAATACAAAATATATGCTTAGTGACTTACCTTGTGTTGGGTAAAACAGTCCAAGTCGGCTACTCGATGACCTTCGTCTTTCCCTTGCTTGATTCTCCTTCTTTAACTCCTTGAGCTTAATCAATAAATCAACTAGTTTAACCATCTTGCTAAACATTCATAATTCAATTACACATGCATATGTATGTTTGTATATTCGCAACCATCCTCACTTATTACCCATTTAGTCAATTATCTAAGCCAAGATAAGGCTTCAATACGGTTGCCTCTAACCGAATACATGCACACCAATCTACTTCATTTGGCCGAATATGCATGTCTATGTTGAGGCCAATTTTACACTTAATACCACACAAAAAACAGCATACATTTTACTAACTAACGCATTACATATTGTAGCTCAATACACATCTCTCATTTACTACATAACGAAACATCATCACAAGCAAATATACACCTTGAAATAGTATATATATCATACCAATTCATCATGTGCAAACACATATTCATGTAGGTGCAAGGGCGAATCTCAAGTTGTTTATATCCAAATATAAACACATATCCAAAGCTCAAATCTTACCTACCATGCAACATGCATGAATCATACTTATGGATATACCATGACCGAATACATCACAACACCATAATTTTGGTCATGATTAAGCAAAAACTTAATGTCTTACTCAAAAATACTAAAAAGAAAGTCCAAGAGCCATCAATCCCCATCACATATACCATTAACAAGCTTCATATTTAACATGCAATGGCATTAACACAAAATCCACCTTGGCCAAATACCATCCCCATGATATAACAAAGATTTGAACCATGGGCTAATAAGAACATCAAGCTAGTAACTAAAAACATGCATGAATCTCATGGCACAACCTCAAACATACCTTAATCTTGATGCAAGTATAGCCAAACCCTTCCTAATCCTCTTCCAAACCAAACATTAAGCAAAATTCCCTCTTCTTCCTTAGGATTTTCGGTCAAGAGAGAATGAAAGGATGATCAATTTTTTTTCTTTTCTTTTCTTCAATACACGGCAATAGGGGGTTCACTCACACACATTTTTTCATTCTTTATTACCCATGCTTATTTGTTTATTTCTTTTCTCCCTAATGCACCAACAAAACATGTCTCGACATGTTTTGCCCATCCTCATTGTCATGGTCGGCCACCTCTTATAAAAAGAGGGATATTTGACATGCAAGGCCATTGTTTTGCATGCATGCTTTAATTAGTCATTACACATTCCCCCATCATACTTCCAAAGTTTTCTACTAGGTCCTTTCTAGTGAAATTCACATTTATAACTCTAAATCAAAACATCAAAAATGTCACACATGAGTTAACACATATTATAGGCAATAAAATAAATATTAAATTATTTTTATGCCTCAGTTTTGTGGTCCCCAAACCACATTCCGACTAGGGTCATTTTAAGGCTGTCACACACATTCTTTCCTTTTTTTTTTCCATTTCTTTATTACCCATACTTCTTATTTTATTTTTCCTACCATACATCACTAACATAACATGTTTGTGACATGTTTCCACTCATAGCATGGCCGGCCACTACTAATTAGGGGGGGAATTTGACATGCAAGTCCCCCCTTTTTATTACATGCACTATTAGATCCTTATAGGTTACCCTATCACATTTCGAAAGTATCACACATAAGTCCTACTAACTGAATTCACATGCAATCGACTAAATCGAAGCTTGAAACTTTCACACATTCATATTTACATATTCTAGACAATAATTATCACATTCAAATATTTTGGTGCCTCGGTTTAGCGGTCCCGAAACCACTTTCCGACTAGGGTCACTTTAGGGCTGTCACATCCATGATCTATATGAAGTTGAACATATCATTGATACGAACAATGCAAGAGAGAAAAATGGGGACAGAAGCACTAGGAAGGGAAAGGACATATCTGAAGATCAATCCAAGAAGAAACATCAAATACCAATATTTATATGCAAAGAAAATAATATAAACAAGTTCAAGAAACTTTATATTCAAAATCATTTAAAACTAAAAATGGAAAAAGAGAGAACTAATAACTCGTATTTCAACTCTTTTTCTTTTTACAGGTCAAAAAAATTAATTCCTGAATAATAAGATGCATTAAAATCATACAGCACAAGCAGAACACATTCATTAATATATAAACAAAGACCAAAGGATCAATAAGTATCTAATTGATAAGTCATGTTCTCCAATACTAGTTTTTAGGTAATAACCAAACTAGGTACTGAACTCACCTATCATGCCATTGCCATCCAAAGAATCACTAATAAACAAAAAGGTAAATACATGAAAAGTAAGAAGTATCACTCAGTAAATTTAACTGAATTTCTTGTAGTAAACATTAATGTCTGATCACAAGATTAATTAAAAAAAAACTAAACTAGAACACTGTAATACATAAGATAGTTTATCTGATTAAAGGTCTACCTGTACAAGGTAGAACGACTAAAATTATGCCTTAAGAACTTTGCAATGCGTTCGAGTGATCGGCATAAAATGGGAATCAAAGCAACTACAGTGAAGGTCCATATCAATTCATCATACTACATAATAATAAAGAGAATTCAGGAGCAAAAATGTAAAAAGTGTTTATGAGCAGAAGAATGCTTACATTTAAGGCAAAGATGTGAAGTGACAAATGTAAGGCAATAGATAAAGTAGTTAAAATCTTTGGTTGCAATTACTGATTGAAAATACACTTGAACAGCTTGTAAAGTCCATGCTTTTGGCCTCTGCATAACATATAGAATAGGTTCAACAGAAAAAACTATCATATATATGTATATTTTTTTTGAAAAAAATAATGGCTAGATTATTATTAAAATTAAAACAAGGCCTGGACTCTCTCAAAACAAAAGAAACTAAAACTGACAACCCAAAAAAAAAAAAGGTAAAGAAACAATGTAACCCAGCCACCCAAACAGGCACTTTCCTTATCCATAAAACTATCATATATTTACCAAATGTATGACAAGTCAGTAGAAATATGTTTACCCCATATAGTGCATACAAATAGTATACAAAAGAACAAGCAGTGCCCATAAATGAAAGCCGATAAGCCCTATTTGAAAGACTTTTAGGCACAAGTGGAAAGATGGCAAGCACACCACAATAAAAACTGCAAGATAAAAAACAAAAGTAAGGAAAAAGAATCTAACAAAAATATGTACATGAAGTCAAAAATGGCCCAAGTTACAAGGCTAAGCAATTGGCTAAATATTACATCTTATAAATTTAATTATACATTAACAGCCAATCAGCTCCTCGACAAGGTGGTCTCTCTATGGTAGATGCAAGAACAAAGAGGGAAATAAAATGCACTCTTTACTCATTTAAAAACAAAAAAGAGGGATAAGAAGGCAAGAATCATCTGCTAATATACAAACGTTTTGATCTATCGATTTGGTCATATGAATCTAAATATATTCCAAATTCCAGAAGGAGCAAAAAAATATATAGTAAAATGATTATGTGATCTCAAATTCTCAACTGGATTTATTTTCTGCATAGATTTACAACACAGAGATAGGAGAGAAGAAAAATACAAAATTGCTGCAATTTCTCTCATTAGATATATGGAGAAAATACATAAAAAAATCATTTATAGCTCATATACCAAAAAAATATATAGTAAAATGATTATGTGATCTCAAATTCTCAACTGGATTTATTTTCTGCATAGATTTACAACACAGAGATAGGAGAGAAGAAAAATACAAAATTGCTGCAATTTCTCTCATTAGATATATGGAGAAAATACATAAAAAAATCATTTATAGCTCATATACCAATAAAAATAAAATATAAAAAAAGATCATCAATGGATGAGATAGGTAATCGCTAGAGCAAGAAAAAGGAGAATGTAAGCAATTCCTTGATCAATGGCAGTACCATTGTTGGACGGAAGTGGTGTAGTCGATGAACCCATGCCTTAACCCCAGAAAAGAAAGCATACCTTTTCAATTGACAGTTTTAAACGAGGAAGACCTTGCAACAGAAGGAGCTGAATACCTTTCTACGACTTTCCTCTCCCTTGTAGGTCTATCACTACTAGGCGTCACTGGCTCTTTCTTCTCAGTCGAATCTCGACCAAATTTCCTAGAACTCCCCTTTCTACTACTACCTTTGACCTTTTTAATCCCTTCATCTTCACTCTCTTCTTCTTCCTCCTCCCCCCTCTTCTCTTCCTCTTCTTCTTCTTCCTCGTTCTCCTTCTCTTCAACTTCCATTTGTTTCTCTAAATCCCTAACAGATCGAGAGAAAAGGAGTAGCTATGGTGGGTGAATTCAGTGCAGCGAAATGGAAACGAAAAAGAATTTGGGGGCAAATTTTGAGAGTAAACGGGGAAAAGAAATAAGTACATAAATTTTATTTGGGGGATTTGGTTGACGAGCGGGGAACCAAAAAATAATTTTTGGGGGTGAGCGGGATTTTTTTTTTATAAAAAAATAATGGTTTTTTGTGGCGTTTTCTAAAAAAATGCCACTAATTTTCACTATAACTCAATTTTAATATTCTTTTCATTTTTAACATATTTTTCCTATTTTTCCTTTAACAATTTTTGTGTTGAGATAATCATTTTTGAAATTTTTTAAATTTTGAATATTGATATTTTAACTGAAATATAAACTAAAATTTTAAGTATTAAATTTTTAAGCATTTTATTTTGATTTAATCATAGACATTTTAAAAATAAATACATCAATATATTTTTATATTGAATGATTATAAATTTTATGTATGCAATAAATAAATATAAAATGATGTTATATCAATAATTGTGTTAATAATTTACAAAAACTAGATCAAATTAAAGTTCATATATACAATTTTACCCTGATCCCCATATTTATCCCTAAAAGCTAAAAATTAAACCGTGATCCCCAAACACCAAACCTTAAATCCTAGATCATAAATTCTAAACCCCAAAATAATGAACATTATATCATAACCCCTATCCCCTATCCCTAAACTCTAAACTATAAAACATAAACCATAAACCCTTAACCCCAACCCTTAAACCATAATTAGATATTTAATTATATGTACACACCTAAATTTTGATAGAGATACATCTCGAATTATATATGAATTTCGATTTAATATGTAATTGTAGATGTAAAATTCTAATTGTGGTTTAAATGTATAATTGAAACTTTAATTTTGATTTAATCATACACATTTTAAAAATAAATACATCAATATATTTTTATATTGAATAAATATAAATATTTATGTATGCAATATATAAATATAAAATGATGTTATATCAATAATTGTGTTAATAATTTACAAGAACTAGATCAAATTAAAGTTCATATATACAATTGTACCCTGATCCCCATATTTATCCCTAAACGCTAAAAATTAAACCCTGATCCCCAAACGCCAAACCTTAAATCCTAGATCATAAATCCTAAACCCCAAAATAATGAACATTATATCATAACCCCTATCCCCTAAACTCTAAACCATAAAACATAAACCATAAACCCTTAACCCCAACCCTTAAACCATAATTAGATATTTAATTATATGTACACACCTAAATTTTGATAGAGATACATCTCAGAATTTTATATGAATTTCGATTTAATGTGTAATTGTAGATGTGAAATTCTAATTGTGGTTTAAATGTATAATTGAAACTTTAATTTTGATTTAATCATACACATTTTAAAAATAAATACATAATATATTTTTATATTGAATAAATATAAATATTTATGTATGCAATATATAAATATAAAATGATGTTATATCAATAATTGTGTTCATAATTTATGCTTTTGGGATTTAACCCATTGCACACTAAACCATTATTCATGTATATTTTCGGATTTAACCCATTTTGATATATATAATTTTTAAAATAATAATTTATATTTATCTTATTTAGATTTATATTATAAAAAAAAATCCAAGATACATAAGTTAAGTAGTTTACCGTATTTACCTCTAAACCTTAAACCTCAAACCCTAAACTCTAGGCCCTAAACACTAAACCATAACCCCATAAACTAAATTATTTTTTTGTGGCGTTTTTCTAAAAGCGCCGCTATAGATCTAGGTTCTAGCGGCGTTTGGACTAAAAACGCCGCCACCAAAAACGCAGCTATTGCTCAGTTTTTTGCGGCGTTTTATTGCAAACGCCGCTAATGTATAATATTTGCGGCGTTTTTTACCCAAACGCCACTAAAAACGCCGCTAAAGCCCTATTTTCCTGTAGTGGGAAAACGAAAAACTTGATTAATTCAGACAATACCTAAGAAAAAATCCACCTAGACTTCACTTGTCATTTGACTCTGAATCGGACGATTTATTCATTCAACTTGTTCCGTAGAGATCCCTAAGTTATATTATTATCTCTCTCGAGACTAACAACGTCTAACCCTAGATTGAATAATTGGAATCTCTTTCTAATTAACGCCCTAGGGTTGCATTAACTTGATATATGGATCCCCTTATTAGGTTTCACCCTAATCCGAAAAAATCTTGTCACCATATCTCTAGGCGCGCAACCTACTCCACTTAATTATGACAAATTTACTCTTAGACAGGGTCTATTCCTCCTCTGACTAAGAGCTAGACTTGAATCAATATCCTGGAGTATCAAAACAAGAATTAAGAACACATAATTAAGAACAAGTCAAAGATTTATCCTACAATTTAGATAATAATAACTTGATCTGTCTTAGGTTTCATCCCCCTTAGATATTTAGGGGTTTTAGTTCATACTAATGAATGAAAACATCTCAAAAGAATAAAAATAAGAAAACATAAGAAAATGCAAAACTCCTGAGGGAATTTGAAGGGAGATCTTCAGTCTTGATGGTGAATCCGGCTTCTGAGATGGATCAATCGGCTTTCCTTGACCAATTCCTTGCTTCCTCCTCTGCGTCCCCCCTCTTCTCCTCCTCTAGGGTGTATTTATAGGCTTTGGAATGCCTAAGAGCCCTCAAAATTGGCCTTTTTCGAATTGGACTAAACTCGGGCTCGACAGGGACACGCCCGTGTGTGATTGCTTAAAGTCGTGGTCAAGGCTGTTAAATGGGCATGGGCATGTGATTTACCTATGTAAATCGTGCTTTGACCTTGCCAAGGGGACACGGTCGTGTGGTCTACCCGTGTAAGTACGTCCAGGCCGTATTGATTTCGTACGTCTGTTTTTGGCCCGTTTCTCGTTCTTTTCACTTTCCTATGCTCACCTAAGTATAAAACATGAAATTAAGGCATTAGGAGCTTCGAATTCACCAATTTCAAGGAAAAATTATCCATAAAATGTGCTAAGCATAGGATAGAAATATGTATAAATTGTGGTTTATCAACAGGCCCAAAAAGGAAAGAAGAAGAAAGAAAAATAATGGTCTCAAATTGTCCAAAATTGGGTGGGCTTCGAACGGTCCTGGAGAGAACAATAATTTAAATGGGCCTCTAATTTGGCTCAGACAAAATGGTTGTGTACAACTGCCCCTCTTTGTTCGTGGCTTGCATAGCAAGGAACATACAAAGACGTAAACACTTAACCATTATCAAATCCCACTCAACATTGCAGTAAAAGGAATAATGAATTTTTACAATTACCAAAAAAAAAAAAAGATCAAAACATATTAAGTTATCCAAAACTGGAAAAGTAGATACCAAACCATCAAAACATGAAGAGTGAAACAAGATAGACCTTTCAACCAAATCTTCGCAATGAGAATACAGAAGAAATATAGATAGACCTAATAATTGTGCCTTCATATACGATACAATGAAAAGTAAATGGACCTCAACACTTGCACCTTTAAATGCAATGAAAAATAAATTGACCTCCACACCTGGGCCTCTAAATGCAACGAAAAGTAAATGGACCTATACACCTAGGTCTCTAAATGCAATGAAAAGTGAATGGACTTCTACACCTGGGTCTCTAAATGGAATGAAAAGTGAATGGACCTCTACACCTGGGCCTCTACATGCAACGAAAAGTAAATGGACCTCCACGCTTGGGCCCCTAAATGCAATGAAAAGTGAATGGACTTCCACACCTGGGTCTCTAAATGTAATGAAAAGTGAATGGACCTCCACACCTGGGCCCCTGAATGCAATGAAAAGTAAATGAACCTCCACACTTGGTCCTCTTAATGCAATGAAAAGTGAATGAACCTCCACACCTGAGCCTCTAAATGCAATGAATGCTTTCCTTTCTTCCTCTCTTGAATTTTTCATAAGGTAATCATTTTGAGAATCATGTTTTTAGGTTGAAAAAGATCAAATCCCTATCCACACACAACATATCATGAAAATCAAATTCTATGAGATATCACCTTAACAAATTTCACAATGATTTTATGACTAGTAAATTAAATTCTTAAATGATAATTCACTTAACAAACTTGGTACAACGGTTTCAATAAATCCACCCTTGAAACATAAATTTCTTGCATCGAGAGTCAACTTTTAATTCTTGTGAAGCCAAATTTCCTTTTTCTAACTTTTGATTTGTTACAATTGTGAACCCTATACCATGCTCTTTTGCAAAATGCATCTTAAAGTAGATATTCTTCAATATAGTTCATTTTTCTAATCTCTCTTTATTTTTTGGTTTCTTTTTTTTTCTTGATTTAAGCAAAATCTTCTTTCTATAAACTCTTACATTCTTTTAGTAGAATAATTCCCAAATTTAAACCGACCATGAGCAATCAGAGCTGGACTTGTTCTAAGGTTATAGTGTCAGCTCAAGTTTGGGTGCCGAAGAAAGGGCTAAAATAGGCTCAAATAGATGACTTCAGGGCTCGTATCGAAAGATCAATTTCTTCTGGAAATCTTCATTTTCCTCTAGGGCATCTCACGTCTTTTTTTTCTTGTTGTTTTGCTAGAAATCTCTCAAGACTGCTCATTTCTGAGTTTTCACCCTAGAGTTCATCTCTATCTTTTATGCTCTTGAAGGCGTCACAATTTCCCAAAGATTAAATTCTTTATTTTAACAAACATATTTGACCAAGATGGTCTTTTTAGGGTTATAACGTGGTTTGAGGGTTGAGTGTCAATCAAAGAAATGATTTCTAGGATAAAATATATATTATGTGAAAGAGTATAAAGAAGTTATTTTGAATTTTTTATTGCTCCTTCCATCTCTCAATCATTTTTCATCGTTCTTACTCCTTATTTCCTATTTTTTTTGTTTCTTATTCAGTTTTCTTATTTCTTATTTTTTCCTTTTTCAGAATGAGATCAAGAATTTATAATTTTGATTTCATTTTTCATGATCTTTCTTGTCAATCCATGATGTTCGATGGATAACTTTAATTAGGGTTCAGAAAAAAGATAGATCACGCTCAAAATGGGGTAGCAAGAGATATAAATTTCTCTAAGTGACAGGGAGAACAAAAGAATGCCATTTATCATTTCAAAATATGGTTAATCTCATCACATAGGTCATTATTGGGAATGCACCCATATTTCCAATTTGAATTGCGCATAATCTCATGTTTGTCTCACAATGTTGTAAAATCATTGATCCATACCCAAAACCTCACAAATTGTCCTCCAACTTGGAGGGTGATCCTTCGGGACGGGTCAATTTTGAATAAACAGTATGGCCCAAAGTGGATAACATAGGATGAAATTTTCTTCAAGTGAAGGATATTTCAAAAATGCCATTCGACACTTTGATCATAGCCAACTTATTAAGCAATTAACCTTAAGGAGAATGCAAGATTACAAGGTAAAACATAACCTCAAATGTAATGCACAAAGAAAAGCAAAATAGAAAAAACCAATATTACTTAATGTGAATAACTCTTTAAGAAAAATCAAGCTGAGTTTTAAGGCAAAGTATGCTTTCACCGCATCAGAATTTACAAGGTTTGACATCTTGTCTCCGAATATTTCAGCGAGAATCAATGCTTCATCAGAGAAAGCTTTCTTCACCACATACGGTCCCTCCCATTTTGGAGTCCATTTTCCGTGACGATCATGAACATATGGTAGAATCTTCTTTAGTACCAAATCCCCTTATCTGAACTGTCTTGGGGCTCCTTCTTGTTATAGGCCTTCATTATTCTTTCCTGATACAACTAGCCATGACATAAAGCTGCTAATCTCTTTTCCTCAATCAAATTCAACTGCTTATATCTCACTTGCACCCATTCAGCCTCTTCTAGTCGCACCTCCGTCAACACTAGTCAAGATGGGATTTGCACCTCGATAGGTAAAACAACCTCCATGCCATACACTAATGAAAATGGAGTAGCTTCAGTCGAAGTCCTGACTGATGTATGGTATGTGTGGAGAGCAAAAGGGAGTTTCTCATGCCAATCCCTATACGTTTCTATTGTCTTGGAAATGATCTTCTTGATATTCTTGTTTGCAGCCTCGACTGCACCATTCATTTTTGGACGATATGGCACAGAATTGTCATGCTCGATCTTAAATTGTGAGCAAACCTCTTCTATCAAGACATTGTTCAAGTTCTTGACATTGCCTAAGATGATTCTTTCTGGTAAATCGTACTAAAAAATGATCTCTTTTTTTTAGAAATTTGCAGATAACTGATCAAGTTACATTACATATGAAGCAGCCTTGACCCACTTGGTGAAATAATCAATCACTACAAAGATGAAGTGATGCCCGTTTGATGCTTTTGGTGAGATGGGGCTAATGACATCCATGCCCTACATTGTGAACGGCCAAGGAGGCACCAAGACATGATGATTGGTAGGAGGAGTGTTAATACTGTCTACATAAATCTAGCATTTATGACATTTTTAGCATAATTTAAACAATCTCATTCCAAAGTCAACCAGAAATATCCAACCCTCATGATTTTCCTTGCCATCATATGTCCGTTACTATGTGCTCCACATGCTCTATCGTGGATTTCCTTCATTATCTGATTTTCTTCTTTTGTGTTGACACAACTCAATAGGGTTTGGTCACGTCTTCTTTTGTACAAAATCCCACTGTCCAAGAAAAAACCCAAAGCCAACCTCTTAATTATTCGTTTATCATTTTATAAGGCGCAATCTAGGTATTGCTGGTATAACAAATACCACTTAACGTCAACATACCATGGTTTCTCATCCGTTCCCGATTCTACTCCCGCACATTGGATCGATGATTCTTTAACCATTAGTTGTAGAGGTTGCACTTCTGTTTCAGATTCTACTTTGAACATGGCGGCTAGAGTAGCTAATACATCTACTTACTGGTTTTCTTCTCTCAACAAATGAAAAAACTGAACACCATCAAACTTTTCGATCAGTCCATGCACATATGTTTGATAGTGATCTAGTTTGGAATCCCTTGTTTCCTATTCTCCTCTAAATTTTGAAACAACTAAAGTTGAGTCACCAAAAACTTTTAAAACCCTAACCTTTTCTCAATGGTAATCTGAAGTGCGAAAATGCATGCCTCAGATTCAGCTACATTGTTCGTATAGATCAACATTAGTTTAGCTATAGTGGGAAAGTACTAGCCACTTAGGGAGATTAATATTGCCCCAATCCCATGCCTCGTCATGTTCGATGCTCCATTGAAATACACCCTCCAAATCTCTTCTTCGCAATTCTAAATTGACATGATCTTTTCATCTGGGAAATCAAAACTTATGGGCTCGTATTCCTCTTTCGCGTATTCTGCCAAAAATTATGTGCTTTTTGGGACACGTAGACAATGTCATACTTGGACAATACCACTCGCCAATGGGTAACTCTCTCTGGCAATGATGGGCTTCTCAAAAATGTTCTTTAAAAGGTCCAACTTTGCATTGAGGAAGGTGGTGTGATATAACATGTATTTCCTTAGTCGACATGAGGTCCATGCTAAAGTGCAACACATGTTTTCCAGATGCGATACTTGGCTTCATATTCTGTGAAGTTCTTGCTTAGATAATAGATTGCATGATCTTTCTTGTTTGAACTATATTGCCCCAGAAGATAACCTATACAATTATCCAGCACTACCAAATACGAATTCAGAAGTCTTCCTAGCAATGGGTGAATCAAAATTGGTGGCTTATCCAAATACTCTTTTATTTTCTCAAATGTTTTTTGACAATTTTTAGTCCATACACCATCAGTATCCTTACGTAAGAGCTTGATAATGGGATCATATTTATCTGTCAACTATGAGATGAAATGGGACATGTAATTTAACCGTCCCAAAAAACCTCTTACCTCCTTTTGAGTTTTAGGGGGTGTCAAATCTTGAATTTCTCGAACCTTGTTTGGATCTATTTCAATTCCCCGTTCACTCACTACAAAACCCAACAGCTTTCCCAACTTTACCCTGAAAGTACATTTTGCTAGATTCAATCTCAATTTGTATTTCCTCAATCTTTCAAAAAGTTTACAGAGGTTTTCCACATGAATTTCCTTCCTAGCTGACTTTGCTATCATATTGTCAACATAAACTTCAATATCTTTATGTATCATGTCACGAAATAGTGTCAACATTGCTCATTGATATGTGGCTCCAACATTTTTTAAACCAAACGTCATGACCCTATAATAAAAAGTTTTCTAGGTCAATATAAATGTAGTATTTTTCATGTCCTCCCTAGCCATTTTGATTTGATTATACCCCGAGAATCCATCCATGAAAGAGAAAACACAATGTTTAGCAGTGTTATCCACCAGTGCGTCTATATTACATAATGAAAAATTATCCTTGAAGCTGGCTAGGTTCAAATCTCTATAATCGATGTACATTCTGACTTTCTCATCCTTTTTAGACACTGGTACAATATTCGCCACCCACTCTGGCTACTTAGCTACATCCAGAAATCGTGCATCAAATTGTTTATTGACCTCTTCTTTAATTATCAACAGCATCTCAGGTTTCATCCTTCTCAACTTTTGGCATACAGGCTTGCAATTTGATTTCAAAGGTAGCCTGTGTTCTACAATATTGGTGTCCAAACGCGGCATATCTTAGTATGACCATGCAAACACATTTGAGAACTCAACAAGTAGATCCTTCAATTGACTTTGCTTTGGCATGAGAGTGGTTCCAATCCTAATTTCCTTTCTTACCTCATCATCACCTAGATCGATTAAACATGTTCCCTCCAAGTGGAGTTCTATAAGTTTCTTTTCCTGTTTAACTAGCCTAAAAAACTCATTTGGTACAATTTCCTCCTCTTCTGTCCCATGATCATTACAGTGAACATAATTATGAGAATTTGATTCAATGATGTTATTTGGACCATTTATCAATTCATGAGGTATATCATTGAAATAATTATGAGTATGTATAGTGGTATATGAATGAAAACATTGAATGAATAAAAATGACTAATGATATGATCCAAATCTGATTTCATTAAAGAGAAAACAATTTTAAATGGATTTTTGAAGGAAATTAAATTAACTGAACAATATTAAACTTTGATACATAAACTCTTAAAGATGATTACATCTCGGGGGACTTAAAGATAGCAGGTAACGGTATATGTAACACCCCGTACCCGAGACCGTTGTCGGAAGCGACCACGAGGTGCTAACAGACATAATTCATGTATGTTCACAGTCCATTTTAAAAATTTCCAGACAGCTGGCTAACTGGGTCACTGTCACCTTAAAAATCATATCTTGAGTTCCAAAACTTGAAAATCAGTTTCGTAATTTTTCCCTGAAATTAGACTCATATATCCATCCACAAATATTTTTCTAGAATTTTTGGTCGAGAAAATTATTACAGTTTATTAGTTAAAGTCTCCCCTATTACAGGGTTTGACTACACTGACCTTCCTGCATTGCGACTTAGATAACTCCTTATACAGGGCTTCAATACTTATGCCGTTTTTTTCTAATGAAATTAGACTCAAAAAGGAATCTATACATATATGGCATGACTTCTAATTATCTCTGGTTAATTTATAATGAATTTTCAAAGTCAGATCAGGGGATCCAGAAATCGCTCTGGCCCTGTCCCACGAAAACTTAAATATCTCTTAAAATACGACTCATGTGACTGTTTCGTTTCTTCTATATGGAAGTAGATTCATCAAGGTTCGATTAAATAATTTATTCACTATTTAATTCCATTCCTACTATTTTTAGTGATTTTTCAAATTTACACCACTGCTGCTGTCAGCATCTGCCTTTAAGGTAGACTTTACCTATTACATAGTTTCCATGATTCAACTAACCCTTTAGCATATATAGCACAAAGTATGATCGTGATTAACCATTCCAATGGCCAATCATTGCCAAGCATATCCACACCTCTCAATAACCATATACATACAAAATGATTATAACATTATGCTCAAATATATATATAAGCCATTTTCGCATGGCTATCCAAATTTGTACAATACCGAAAGGTACATGACCAACATCAAAAAGGGTAGTCCTATACATGCCATTTCAAAGTTCAACCAAAAGTGTACCAAAAGGGGCTTTGATAGTGTGGACGACTTCGACTTCGATAATCCCGAGTCCGATGGTGACGAACCGAATCTATAAAGCAGAGAATCAAAGAAACGGAGTAAGCATTTAATGCTTAGTAAATTTTGAGCCATGAAATTAGACACAACTAAAGTATAACATTCAGTATGGCTAAGCGGATAATTTCATATGCACAAATTCTCAATATCATACTTACTTCACATTACCAACCCTTATATTCATACACAAAAGATCAACTTAGCCAAAGGCGGTAGCTCATTTATCGATTGAGCGAATACTATTTGTAAGGGATCAACTAATTCAATGCATATCTGAAACATACCTCATATTTGGGATTTTACGGCGTATTAATTGAAACTATTACAGCAAGGTCGCTCATTCCCAAGCCAAGTACCTTCGTGATTTAACCGGATATAGCTACTCGCTCGAATGCCTTGGGACATAGCCGGATATAGTAACTCACACCAATGCCTTGAGGACTTAGCCGGATATAGTAACTCACACAAATGCCTTGGGACTTAACCGGATATAGTAACTTCGACAAACGCCGGGACTTAGCGGAACTAGTCACTAAGCGCAAATGCCTTGGGACTTAGCCTGGTTATCATCCGAATATTCACGCACATATCAATAAATCATGACACATTTATATCTCATTTTCATAATTAGAGTTCAAACACAAGTCACGTATTAAGCATTAACATTTTAGCTCAAAAGCTACATACAAAGGGCATGATTTTGATTTGCTTATAACATAATCTAATCGAATCATAATCTAAGTTTCATTACTCGAAAACTTACCACGGATGTTGTCGAGCGATTTGGTGACTATTCGATCACTTTTTCCTTTCCTTATCCAACTTTGGTCCTCTAAGCTCTTGAGCTAATTCAAACAAATTTAACTTATTAAAGTCTCATTATGCTAGCTTATGGCGAATATGACAAGGAGTTTGATAGGTCATATGGTCACTTTTAGCTCAAATACAAAATGGTCATACGCATTTTTAATCACATTGAGTAATTTAATACAATTAATCTAACATTTCCTCATGTGCACCTTTATGACCGAAAACACACATCATTAACCTAATATCAATTACTAAGCACTTTAGCAATTTCTCCTTGAGCCGATTATCCAAGTCAAGATAGATTCATCATCATGCTTACCTATAACCGAACACATGCAACACCAATCCATCTATTCATTCATGCGTGCATCTTATTCAAGCATGTATATCTACAACCCAATTCATCATATAAATGACTATGAATTTACTCAAACAATCTCAATACCACACGTGGTGCTCAAGCCCTTTTTCAATTTCAAAACTCGGCTAGTACAACTATATACACTAGTAAATCAAACACTAACAATTGCACTTCACCTTACTACCATTTCTCATCCAAATAACGTGAACAACAACCATATTTCTCTTCTACTTCCTACCATGGCGAATGCATCAAAACACCATACCATTTCAATTTTGGTCATGGTTAAACAAAGAACTTAATGTCTAACTCAAAATGCTAAAAGAAAATTCAAAAGTCATCAATCCACCCTCACATGTATCCTTACAAAGCTTCACTTTTAGCATGCAAATGACATCAACACCAATCCACCTTAGCCGAATATCATCTCCATGACATAGCAAAGATTTGAACGATGGGCTAGGTAGAACTCAAGCTAACAACTAAAAGCATGCATGAATCTCATGGAACAACAACAACATACCTTAACCTAGATACAAGTATGGCCGAACCTCTTCCTAATCCTCTTCCAAGCCGAACATGAAGCAAGAGAGCACCTTCCTTCTTCCTTCCTCCTTAGAACTTTTGGCCAAAAAATGAAAAAGGATGGACACTTTTTTTTTTCTTTGTTTTCATCATTTTCCCTTCCATTATTTTATTACCATGCTCCTTATTTTATCATTCCTCCCATGAAACACCAACATAACATGTTTATGACATGTTTTGCCCATCACACTTTGTCCACCCTATTTGTCATGGCCGGCCACTACTAATTAGGGGGGAAATTGACATGCAAGTCCACCCTTTTTATTACATGCACTAATAGATCCTTATGTTTTGACCTACCACATTTCAAAAGTGTCACACATAAGTCCTATTGACTAAATTCACATGCAATTTACTAAATCGAAGCTTAAAACTTTCACACATTCATATTCACATATTTTAGACAATAAATATCATATTCAAATAATTTGGTGACTCAGTTTAGCGGTCCCGAAACTGCTTTCCAACTAGGGTCACTTTAAGGCTGTCACAGTATAAGTTACCAGTTGTCCAAGGTAGAAGGATTGTAGTGAACCCAATCACTTAACATCAACACCCTATCGCCAATCATGTTTAGATCCACTGCATCACTATGAATCATTAAATTGTCTAGGGTCCTTTCCTGGTGCTCGAATCCCACTAAGTAAAAGGTCTTAGATAGTAGAGGACAAATCAAAGGAGATTCGACCACCTTCTTTCCAGCCATGCGGGCCACTGTTTTGCTCTCCGCTTTTTACACATCTTCTTGAAATACTCCAGGCTTATATCCCAACGCTCTTGTATTCATTTGAGTGGGAACAAAAATAGGTTTTGAGATACCTTGTAGGTCTTTTCCCAAACCTAAGTGGATTTGCCAACCCTTCCCTACTATCTTGGCAAATAACATGTTTGTTGTTCGTGGCACATGAGGCTTAAGGTCTCACATTCCCTCTACCACGTAAGATGTAGTGGCCACATCAAAAGTCTAGAAAGAACTCTCTATTGCATCATCATGCACTTCTATGAAAGAATAAGTTGGCAAGCTAGCTACCAACAAGTCCTTTTCACCTTGCACAATGCACAAATTCTGATCGACTACAAATTTCAATCTTTGGTGCAAAGATGATGGTACCACCCCAGCCGAATGAATCTAAGGGCGTCCCAATAGCATTCTATAAGAAGGCATTATATCCATCACTTGAAAGCGAATAAGGAAATTAACGGTTCCTACCAACAAGGGAGTCTCTATTTCGCCAATCACGCTTCTTTTGGTGCCATTAAAAGCTCGCACCACTAAAGGGCTCGATACCATATACGACGTGTCCATGGTCAGCTTGGATAATGTTGACAAAGGCAATAAGTTGATTGATGACCCATTTTCGATCAGGACCCTAGCCACGGAATCGGGTTTACACTATATTGAAATGTGTAGTGCCTTAGTACTTCTTCTTCCATCTGAGAAAATTTCATCATCATTGAAAGAAATGTAATTTGGGGACAAAATGCTCCCTACGAAGTGACTAACATTATCCACTAACACGTTGTGAGTGACATAAGCTTGTTTTAGAACTTGTACAAGAGCCTCCCTGTGTGGCTCTGAGTTTAAAAGGAGTGATAACAGAGCTATTATTGCTGGTGTTTTGTTCAACTACTCGACCACGCTATACTTGTTATGCTTTACCAGATGCAAAAATTTGTTAACTTCATCATTCTCGACCTCTCCCTTTTGGTCCTCCCACGTTTCCTTATCGACTTTTTTTTCATCAATTTCTAGTTAATTTTCTAAAATAACTTAATTACCACAAGGTGCTTTCCCTACCATATTTGGCTTGTAACAATGCTCGCTCTGAGTTATGCCACTGAGTCCTAAGATGTTGAAGGCATCAGATCCAACCACCTCATAATCATATCTCCAAGGAACTCATTGGTCATCTTCATACTTAAAAGGGCCGAGAACCAAAATGACCAACACATCATCCTGTACGGCCTTTGAGGTAGACTCTTTTTCAATAGGGGTTTTCTTTCCATATACGATGGTGATAGGTTTCGTATCTAACGTGTTTGTCTCATTGGTATTAACACCCTCCCGTATCTCTAGCTCGAAAGAATCTAAAAGAGACTATATATGTTTCCTTAATGTTGGGCAAACTTGGAAAGAGTGTCATCGAGTTGCCTAGTGGAATTTACAGATTTGATCAATATCAATTCCTATTACAGACCTAGGTGGCTTGACTTGAATTAGATTTGACTTTCTCAAGATTTTGAAGAGTCATTCGAGTGGGGTTGTGATTTCATCCACTTTTCTCTTTTGAAGGTTCTTTTCTTTAGTTATAGAAATAACTGTTTGATTGTGGTTTGGTAACGGGTTCATGTTAACATTTGGTGTATTCTCTCACTGGAAATGTACCTTTCCTTCCCTTATAATATCTTGCACCTTATGTTTTATTGCTAAGCAATTCTCGATGGTATGACTTTGATTGCCAGAGTGATACTCACATCTAGCGTTGGCATCATACCACTTTGGAAATGGCGGTTGCATTGGATCCTTGTGTATAGGTACAAGGAGCTACTTCTCCACTAGAATCGAAAACGGTTTCGCGTAGGGGATAAGAATTGGATCAAACACAGGCCTCTCTTGCGGTGGCCTTAATGGAGCTTGGGTCTATGGCTACCGGGTTGGCATAGTTAACATGGGGAATTTGTAATGGGTACAGGAGGACTGCACATAAACGGAAAAGTATTGGTAGCATTAACAACCTGAGTATTAGGAACGTGGAGGTATTAGGCTCGAGTTTGGAAAGTAAGAGTATGGGTATCCACTCAGTGTAATTGTTTGCATTTCTATATCCTTTTTCTTCCTAATGACACCTCTTTTCGCACTCAAAGAGTTATCTTTTTTAATCGATTTCAATGTATTCTCTATCAATTCTCCAAATAATACCATATCCGTGAAGATCTTAGAGGCATTTCCTACCATCTTATCATAGTATATGCCTTTTAGCGTACTAGCGAACAGAACAATTGTCTCCTTTTCCGTCAGCGAGGCTTGTACTTGTACTGCCAGGTTCCTCCAACATTGTGTAAATTCCTTAAAACTCTCATTTCACTTCTTTTTCATATTCTGTAAAGTCAGGCAATCTGGGGCCATGCCTACAATATGTTTGTATTGAGCAATAAATGACCGTGTGAGCTCTCCACAAGATTGAGCCCGGCTCCTATCCAACTTTACATATCAGTGAGCTGCAGATCCGATCAAACTGTCTTGAAATATGTGCATTAGCATTTTATATTTGGAGTAAGCAATTCCTACAGTACATGGTGATGTGAGTAATAGGGCAACTACTACCATTGAATTTTTCAAAGTCAGGAAATTTGAATTTTAGTAGAACGACCACATTGGGTACTAGACACTAGCCTTCTGCTTCTACAAATCTGAAGGTGTCTAATCCTTTGATGGCTTTCAAATGTTCCTCAATTAGGCTAAATTTATGAGCTTTTTCATCCATATTCGACTTTCACTTATCTACTTCTATTGGCTCCTCGCTTGCTTGCAACTTATATACTCATGGGATTTGAATGGTCACACCTAGTGCTCGAAGTGGTAAATCTTCGCAATATACCCCTGTATCATCGTAGAAAAAGATTCGATTCTCCAAAGTGCCACTTCCTTCTCCTACATTGGCCTTGCCTTTGACCATTGTAGTAATCATTTCCATCTTTCTTTCCATCTGTTCGTCCAGTTTGGTCATGCATGCTAATTCTTCTTCCATCATCTTCTTGGCTTTTGAGCGGGTATTATATTGGTGAGCTATCCTTGGTCCTTTTTCAAATGACACTTATTTCCATCATCTTCTTCTTTTATTTTTTTAAAAATAATGTTTCTGAATAAAAAAAATGTGCAAATGGGTGAACGAATGGATGAATGAATGAATGAAATTGGGGCACATTATCATAAATATACTCGAATATAAACATTTCTTTCGTAGAATGTTCGAAAACTATTTGGCTAACAAAGTTTTTTTCATTTTTCATTCATACATAAAGAAAATCCTAATCGATCTTATTGCCATAGGGCAAATCACTACTCGTCGTTCTTCTTCTTCCTTCTTATGAGCTTGACAAAATTTTGGTAATGTGCCTGAGACACCTCTAAAAGTTTCATTGCAGGCTCGTTCCTAGTCGCAAAAGGGTTAGATTTGTAGCAGCCCGATTTTGGGCCTACTCAGAAAAATGGTTTCGAGACCACGAATCCAACGCAGTAAAATTTTTTTATTATATTTTTATGGTCTACACTTCCACAAAATGATTTCGTGAAAATTTCGTTCGAAAATTTTGACATTTGGGCACTCAATTTAGTCAAAAGGACTAAATTGGAAAAGTACAAAAGTTGAGTTCTACATGTTAAAGTTGTCCAATTTGCACGAGATTTTAAATTAGAGGTGCTTATATGATAATTAGACCATTTGTTAAGTTAGTGGACAAAAATAGACATGGTGAGATAAAATTTTAAAGTTTGGGAAAAAGGGCATTTTGGTCATTTGGTAAATAAAAGAATAAAAAGGGAAAATAAAGCCAAAATTTGTCCATGTTCTCCAAACCTTGGTTGAATTTTTCAAGCTCTCCATAGCTAGGGTTTTTTCATCTTTCAAGCTTGATTGTAAGTACATCCTAGCCCCGTTTTTAATGCTCTTTACATTTTTGAACTCCTCGTAACTGGATTTACCTATTTCTACCATAATTTTGAAGTAGGGTTCACGTTTAAAAATTTTCCCATGTCTTACATGCATGTATTTTGATGTTTGATGGAAGATATTGTATGTTTAAGGTGTGATAAACAACTTTTACTAAGTGATTTTTAGTGAAAATGCAAAAAAAGGACTTATTTGTAAAATTTGTGAAAATGGGTAGTAGAAATGTGATTTGATAAAAAATGTGGGCTGTTCCGAGCATGATTTAGGTTTGGCTAAGCCTAGGTAACAAAGAAAATAGATACATTTCATTTTACTAGCCTAAGGACTAAAATGTAAATATGTTAAAGTTTAGGGGAAAAATGTAAATTTTCCATGAGCTGACTTTTGGACAGCATCGAGTAATGTGATAATTAAATAAGTTAAATTTGCTATTATAGATCAAGAAAAACAAAGTTCGAACTTTGATCGGGGGAAAAACAAGGTTATTGACGATTAGGTCCATTTCTTTCCATTTTGTACCAAAGTAAGTTCGTGTGTAAATAAAGGCAATGTTATACTTGTATTTTTATATGTCTTATTATGTATGAATTGTGTAAATAACAATGTGGATAAGTTCGATGATGAAATGACAAGTGAGAAATCCCATTTGAACCTTAGAAATAGATTAGGATACGAGTGACATTTCACTAGGAAACCATGAGTTATATGATTCATGTGAATCCATTTGCTAGTCATGTACGTCCTACCGATGGTTGGGTAGTATGTCAAATATTACAGATACCTGACAGCTTGTGTGAGCAGCCCGTGTAGCTACGTCTTGACTGAAAACTTGTGTGAGAAGGCCCGTGATTAGCTGGTGTGCGTTCCCTGTGTGTTATGAAATATGAGGTAGCATGGCTACATATGTGGCACTTATGTGCAAGACCTTATGTGTATCCGATAGTATTCCAAGTGTTCAACGGGTAATCCGAAGAGTATGTCAAAGGTGACAAAGTATGTGACTATGTTACGAGTTGGTACATATATGTATGTATGTATAACTCATGAGTAAGAACTTTGGTATGAGATGAACTCTTGGTAAGAATGCTAAGGAGTAAGTTATGCTTAAGATACATGATGATATTTATGTTAACTTATGTTGAGTAGTTACATGATTAATGAATGATTTATGTTGCTTATTATTTGCATGCAAACTTACTAAGCTTTAAAGCTTACTCCCTTTTTCTTTTCATTCTTTATAGTGTCACCAAGTTATCTCGGGGATCGAGGAACGCTAGAGCTCGAACCACACTATCAAACTATTATTTTGGGTATACCTAGTTTCAATATTTTGAGTATGGCATGTATAGGGACTTGGTCATTTTGTTATCTATCATATATGTTTAGCCTAATGGGTTGGCATTGTTATGGTTAATGATTCATTTTGTATATGGCCTTTGAAGGTTGGCTAATATTAATTTTATTGGTCACTGGCATGTTATTGTGATAATGCTTATCATGAAAATGAAATTGGCATGAATGGAAAAGAAAGTATGTGATGTTTAGGCATGATGGATGATAGTATCTGTAATTGATGTATTCACATCTTGTTTGTGGCTAATTTGGTTGTATGTATATGCTTGAATTTGGTGTTGCTTGATGTTGTGCAAGTTGGCGCAAGTAAGGGTGGCAAATGGCATTGTAAATAGCCTTATTTTTGGCCACATGGGTAGAGACACGGCCATGTGTCTCAGTCGTGTAGACTACACGGCCTCAGGCACGGGCGTGTGAAGTCTGTACCTATTTTATGAAAAATTATGAAAATTAAATTGCCCACATGGCCTAAGCATACAGGCATCTGACTAGTTGTATGACTTCCTTTGGTACATGATGTCATCAATAGAGAGTTACACGGGTTAGGGACACGGGCGTGTTTGACCATACAGCCTACCCACACAGGCGTGTCCTAAGCTACACGGGCGTGTAACTCTATTTTGATGAAAAATTCTCTAAGTGTCGTAAAAGTTCCTAAAGTCTCAGTTTAGTCTAAAACCACCTCTAACGCATGATTTGGGCCTCATAGGCTCGTTTTAGGGACGATATGTTATGAATGAAAAGTTTTAAATTTGGATGGGAATTTATGTGTCAGTGTTGTATATTAGTTTGTGTTTAAGTCTAGTGATACCTCGAACCCTGTTCTGACGTCGGATACAGGTAAGGGGTGTTAGATTTAGTGGTATCAGAGCTACGGTTTAGTTGGTTCTCGAACTAATGCAGCGCGTGTACTATACATGCCATATATAAATTGTGATAGTGTGATGACTCCTAACAATTTAAATTGTGTTTTCATATAGTAATGGATTTCGATCGAGCTGTGGCAAATGATATAGAAAGTAATGCGCCGGTTCCCGCCCAAAGGACTGTACCAGGTGAGAGTAGACCCACAACTGTGAGGCAAAGAGGAGAGGCTCAAGAAGCCTTATTCCAAATGATGAACAAGTGGTTCTTAGGGTTCGTTCAAACAAACACGGCCGCTCAACAACAACATGCTCCACCCCCTCCTAATCCTCAACCTGTCCCCATTGTCCCTCAAGGTATAGACTTTATGAGATTGAATAGAACCTCGATTGATAAGATTAGAAAGAAAAGGGCTAAAGAATTTAGAGAAAATGCCGATGATGATCCCAGAAAAGCAGAATTTTGGCTTGAGAATTCTATTAGAGTATTCGATGAGTTATCTTGTACACTCGATGAATGCTTGAAATGTGCTATATCCTTACTGAGGGAGATGGCATATCACCAGTGGAAAAACTAGTATTTGTGGTTCCAAAAGAGAGAGTTACATGGGAATTCATTCAAGAGGAGTTCCGAAAGAAGTATACCAGTCAGCGATTCATCGATCAAAAGCGAAAAGAATTTTTTGCGCTGAAACAGGGCTGCATGTCAGTTGTTGAGTATGAAAGAGAGTTTGCTCGGCTCAGAAAGTATGCTAGGGAGTGTGTCTTCTCCGAAGCTATTATGTGTAAAAGATTTGAAGATGGCTTAATGAAGACATCAGATTGTTAGTGAGTATTCTTGAGCTGAAAGAATTTATTATACTCATAGATAGGGCTTGTAAAGCAAAGGAACTGACCAAATAAAAGAGAAAAGCCAAGTCTGAGGCTAGAGATACAAGAAAGATGCTGATTGGTAAGTTGTTCCAATCTCAGTTTAAAAAATCTAGAGAGATGCATTCTTGTTCTCATGTTTCAGTTGGGTTCTCAAATAGAAACCGTGGGAATTAGTATTCGGGTTATAAAGCCTAGACTACTTCTATTGCGAGCATTGGTAATCGACCTAATAAATCTAGATGCCCATATTGTGGAAAATGTCACGCCGTCAAGTGCCGAATGAAGGACTGAGGTTGTTTCAAGTGTGGTTCCCAAGATCACTTCATTAAAGATTGCCCTGAGATGATTGAAAAAGAAAAGTTTCAAAGGACCTGGTCAAGTAATACTGCTTCTAAAGGAAGACCACTTAGAAATTCTGGAAATGGAGCCAGTAGAAAAAAATGTGAAGAAGGATTCAGCTGTAAGATGTGAAGCTCGAGCACCTACTAGGGCCTATGCCATCCGTGCTCATGAAGAAGTGACATATCTTAATGTTATCACCGGTACTTTTTCTTTTTATGATACTATTGCTTTGATTGACCCAGGATCTACCCATTCGTATGTATGCATGAATTTGGTAATTAGTAAGAATATGTCTGTTGAGTCTACGAAATTTATGATTAAGGTGTCAAACCCTTTAGGCAATCATGTATGAGTTGATAAAGTATGCAAGAAATGTCATTTGATGATTAGAGGTCACTATTTTTTGGCTTACTTGATGTTGTTGCCATTTGACGAATTTGATATTATATTGGGTTTGAATTGGTTGTGTAACACTCCTAACCCGTATCCGCCATTGGAATGGGGTTACGAGGCATTACCGATCATAAGACAATTTAGAACAAACTTTCATTACAAAGTAAATCATCTAATAAAATTTTTGAACCAAACAACATGTTTCGATTATACCATTTATCTAATTATTCAATTACTATTAACTCAACATAAACAAATAATTATAGAAATTAAATGCTTAACTTATAACTTAATATACTTCATTTCATGCTCAAAACATATATGCAATCTTAATATCTCAAGCATTCAAATGATTATTATAAGAAATAATCTATCAACTTCAATTTATATGCACCTACTTTAGTTAGTAAAATCATACATCATCATGTCCATTTCATATGTACATTACTAAACATTTCACAAATAAATGTCTAAGCTTATTTGTGTATATATATATCATTATAATCAACCAATAAGTTACTCACAAAACCAATAAAACATGATCTTATCATTTTGTTCAAACCGATCATAAATGCATTATATAAAAATCATATTACCTATTTGTTTTACCCATACAAAATTCACTATTCATATGGTCATTTATCTCATTGCATCAACCAAAAATAATCATGTTATTTTTAAGATTTCATTTTCTTTATTTTACCCTATCACTTCATATGGATATATCTTATCAAGAAAATGAATTAACATACACATATACCAACCTTAATATAAACGCATATATATATAAGTTCAACTAACAAAGCATAACCGAACATATTAGCACATATCTTTACCAACAACCCAATTTCCAATTATAAGTCTAAAGTCCAATATGTCAGACTTACCATAACAATCAAAACATAAATTTTACATATCACTAACATAGACCATAAGTGAACACCGATTTTACCCCATGCATATATCTTGAATTTTTACCTAACTAATACATGATATACCTAATCTAAATTAACAACCATTATTTATCTTATGGCCGAAACTCATAAACAACTCCATAATAACATGTACTTTGAATACACTTTCAATATAGATTCAAACCAAGACCGAGTGCTTATACAACCATTAGCATTATAACCAACCATAATTCACATGAATATATATAATAGCTGAAACACAAAAAACACAACTAAGCATAACCATTATTGAGATGAAGCATTAAATCCAAGCATATCTGTGACAGCCCAAAATTGACCCTAGTCGGAAGGTGGTCTCGGGACCACAAAACCGAGGCATAAAAATAATTTAAAATTTATTTCGATGCCTATAATATGTGTGTATCCATGTATGACATTTTTGATGATTGATTTAGTGTTATAAAGGTGAATTTCACTAGAAAGGACCTAGTAGTGAACTTTGAAAGTATGATGGGGAAATGTGTGATGACTAGTTGCTCATGCATGCAAAAATAAAGGATTTGCATGTCAAATTTCCCCAAAAGAAGCTAGTGGCCGGCCATGACATGGTTTATGGGCAAAGAAAACATGTTGAAACATGTTTTGTTAATGCATGATGAATTAAATGATAAAATAATTAATGATGTTGGAGGAGAAACAAAAAAATCAAGAAAATAGCTCATCCTCCCCCCCCATTGCCGTGCAAGTGAAAGAAAAACAAGAAAAAAATTGTTCATCCTTGTTCTTTCCTTTTGGCCGAAAATACTAAGGGAGGAGATAGGATTTTTGCTTCATGCTTGGGTTGGAAGAGACCTAGAAGGAGATTTGGCTAAGTTTGCATCAAGATTAAGGTATGTATGAGGTTGTGTTGGGGGTTTCATGCATGGTTTGGTTGCTAATTTGATGTGCATGTTAGCCATGGCTCAAATCCTTGTTATGCCATGGAAATGGTATTTGGCCAAAGTTGTTATGGTGATAAAGCCATTGCATGCTAAGTGTGAAGCTTGATGATGATGCATGCAATGATGGATTGTCTACTCTTGAGTAAGATTTTGAGTTTTCTTGTTGTTTTATCATGATTGAAGTTGAAAAGGAGCATGATTGCCATATTCGGCCATGATGCATTCATGAGCATGGTTCATGCTTCTTGCATGTTAGTTAAAATTTGTGTTTTGGATGGCTATGGACACCTTGAAATTCGGCCATGCTCATATTGTATATATATGTTTGCACATGATGTTTTGGCTATGAAGTAAGTGATGAATAAGTTTGTTTAAAGAAGAAGATGTTGAAGAATAATTGTGAAATTGCAAGCACAATTCGGCCTAGCACACATATAAGTGCTTGATGCTATATTATAAGTTTTGAGCCACAATATGCAAAGCATTAACTAGTAAAATGCATGCTGTTTTTGTGAGGTATTAAGTGCATAATCGGCCTCAACATGTACATGAATATTCGGCCTTGGGTAGCCTATTGAAGGCCTTAGCATTTCCTTGATGCTCAAATAAATTGTATTGAATTGCTTGATGTAGTATAAAATGTGCATGACCATTGTGTATTCAAGCTAAAGAGTGGCCATATGACCATTTAAATTCCTTGTCATATTCGGCCATAAGCTAGCACAATGAGGTTTTAATAAATTGAATTTGTTTGAATTAGCTCAACAGCTAAGAGGTCCACAATTGGACAAGGGGAAGGAAAAAGTGATCGAATAGCCGTAAAAGCCGTTCGACAACATCCGAGGTAAGTCCTCAAGAAGTGACCTTACTTGAATTATGTGAGATGAAATATGGATGTGTATGATTATTGATTATGTGTGTATGAGTATTTGAATTCCACCCGGGCTAAGTCCCGAAGGCGAATATGCTAATGATTATAATTGTGTTTGAGCCTTAGTAACGAAAATGAAATATGTATGTCCAATGATTATTGATGTATGTGTGCATGAGAAATTGAATGATATCCGGGCTAAGCCCCGAAGACAATTATGCTGGAAATTATATCCGGGTTAAGACCCGAAGGCAATTGTGCTAGTAGCTATATCCGGGCTAAGACCCGAAGGCATTCGTGCAAGTTGTTAAATCCGGGCTAAGACCCGAAGGCATTTGTGCAAGTCGTGATATCCGGGTTAAGTCCCGTAGGCCTTGGTGCGGGTTACCATAACCGGGCTATGTCCCGAAGGCGATTGAACGAGTAGCGACGTCCGGTTAAACTCCGAAGGTATGTGATTTGAAAATTATAAGCTTGCTGGAAAATTTCAGCTAATGCACTTGTGAAATTTCCCAATGACAAGGTAAGTGCGGTGTGTGCTTGCTGCGCTAGGAGTAAGGCGTATGAATATCCGCTCCTATGATGGAGCGAGTTATCGGCCTTAATGAAGCCGTTATTTGTGTATGAACATAAGTGTTGGGATGGTGAAGTAAGTACGATTATGTGAATGTGCATTAATGAAATGATGCATTTGGTTATGTGAATGTATTGCTTTAATTAAAGCTGATTATATTCCTTGAGACTTACTAAGCATAAAAATGCTTACCCCGTTGCTTTGGCTCTCTGTTTTATAGATTTCGCTCGATAGCAAACGGATTCGGGATCAATAAAGTCGAAGTCATCCACACTATCCACGCCTCTATTTTGGTATAAATTTTGGTTGAACTTTGAAATGGCATGTATAGGACTACCCCTTGTTGGTTTAAAAATGTGGCGATGTATATGTATACGGCCATGCGAAAATGGCCCGTAAAAGGAAGCATGAACTTAGACTATTTGTGGTTTGAATGTATATATATGGTGTCATGATGTGATTATGGATCGGAAATGGGAGTGTTGGTCACATGATCAGCCATTGGTATGGTTAAAATGATCATATGTGAACCTATGTATGGCAAGACTAGTTGGTTGATGGAGACTACAAAAATAGATAAGACCTACCTTAAAACAGATGCTGCCAGCTGCAGTGACGTGAATGTGAAAAATCACCAAAAATTGTAGGAATGGTATTAAATAGTGAATAAGCTATGTAAATGAACCTTGATGAGTCTATTTCATATGGAAGAAGCGAAATGATCATAGGAGTTACATGTTAAGAGATATTGAAGCTATTGTGAAACAGGGCCAGAACGGTTTCTGGGTCCCCTATCGCAACTTTAAAAATTCACTATAAATTATACAGAAAGAATTAGGAGACATACCTTATATGTACAGATTCCATTTTGAGTTTAGTTTCATTAGAAACAAACGGCACCAGCATTAAAGCCCTGTACAGAGAGATATTCAAGTTATACCGCGAGAAGGTCAGAGCAGTCGGTCCCTGTAACATGGTTGACTTTAACTAATAAACTGTACCAATTGGCCTGACCAAAAATTCTAGAAATAAATCCATGGATGGATATATGAGTCTAAATTCAGGGAAAATTTACGAAACCAGTTTCCAAGTTTTGAAACTCGAGATATGATTTTTAAGGCGACGGTGACGCAGTCTTCCAGCCTGACTGGAAATGCCAAATTGGTGGGCAAAACATGTGAACTTGGCTTGTTAACCCCTCGTGTCCGACACCGGCGATGGTCTCGGGTTCGGGGTGTTACAATATCAAAGTATTAAGCCATTTTCACATCGCTCATGATTACATTAACCAAAATCAAACATCTCAAAATATAATCCAGCCTATACATGCCATAGTTCCAAAAATTCAGCTTGTAAAATACCGAAGATAGTCGATAGTGTGATAGACTTTACTGACGATCCCTGAGTTGTAACTTGAATCCAAAATCTATAAACAAAAACAAACATACACACACAGAGTAAGCTTTTATAGCTTAGTAAGTTATAAAAAAATGAACAACTTAATTTAACTAAACAAAATTGTAATAACATAACCACATTTGATCTCAATCTTTAAATTTCATATATATAATCATGTACTTCATAGATGAAAATAATGTTAGCCGAATATACATATGTCTAAACCAAATCTTCATACACTTTTAAAATCATATTATCAATACATAAAGCCGAATCTTTAAACACTTGTTTACATATACTCATTAATCAAACCTTAATATCACATAATTAGACTTAACTTGTGACTGAATATACTTCACAATTACTCACAAATTCAAACTAACATCATACATATGTTTTGTATCACATATCAAATAAACAACTTACCTTATTTTCAAAAAGGTAATCAACTATCACATACCTGGTCACTTAGCCTGATTTATACATTCTTACACAACTTATCTTTGCCCATTGAACCATTTGGAATTGGGTAGGATACTCAGAATATCACACATATCGTACAATGGCAACGTCCCATATGTGGCCTCACATGTAATCACATATCGATGCCACTATCCCAGACAGGGTCTTACTTGCACACATATATCGGAATCACATATCGATGCCAACATATAAACGTGGTCTTACTCGCACACATATATCGATGCCATGATCTTACTAGCACATTACATATCAGAATCCTATGTCATGATATATGAATCCTAGCTATTCCTAAGGTTCATATGGGGCTTCCGTATGTCGTAACTTGGTCGAAACGAATTCATAAACATAGCTACCAAGCTTGTACACATTCAACTAATACATGTATTTATTCAGATATTCATTTCAGCATATATAGTTCACAATTAATTAAAATTAACAACGTCTATTTGCTTATAGACTTACCTCGGACGATGAAAAATGGAACGGGACGGCTAGTCGACAACTTTAATTTTCTCCCGATACAAATTTGATTTTCTCTTTTCTTGATCTAAGTTAATATAAATTAAACTTATTTAATCAAATTTTAATCAAATTCATCCAAAAACACATAAATGGGCAAATTACCATTTTACCACTGACATTTTACACTTTTTATAATTTAGTCCAAATTGCATAAAACTCAAAACATGCAAAATTTGCACATACTAAGCTTAGGCCAAATACTCCTAGTATTCATACAAGTCCACACATTTCATTTATTTCACATTTTAGTCTGTCAATTTATTATTTCTGCAATTTAGTCCTAATTACTCAAAATCATAAAAAAATTCCAATACAAAACATGTTAATCTATCACATATCTTTTATTTTCTACCATCAAAAATAAAATCACAAGCTTTCAACAATGGCATAACTCAAAATATTCACCAAAATCATAAATTCATGCATGGGTCTTGTAGATAACTTAGCAACGGTCTTAAAAACGTAAAAAATTATCAAAAACTGAACAAAAACTAAACTTGAGTCAAGCTTGGATACAACCGAATACCCTAAGCTTATTTTATTTTCTTTCTTTCTCAAATTTCAGTCAAAAAGATGAACAAATGCATGGTTGTTTTATTTTTTTGTTTTATTATAACATTATTAATTCATAATTTACCAAATTAACCTTAAGATAAAAATATAAAACCATTTTAATGCATGGTCGCAACCGTCCATCACCTTTAACTAGGGTCAAATTACATTTTAAATACCTCTTCTTATAAAGACACATTCATTTTAGCCCTTTTACAATTAACCATCAAATTTTTATTTTACGCGATTAAGTCCTTTTATTTAATCGGACACTCAAACAAAAAATTAAGACACGAAAATTTAACACATATAAATTCACACATAATAAACACAGAAAATAATTTTAAAATATTTTTCTAACTCAGATTCATGGTCTTGAAACTACCGCTCCGATTAGGGTCTAAATCAGACTATTACATGTTGACTATGCATGATGCTATAGTAAATTGTAGACGGAAAGTTATTGAATTGAGATGTGAAAATAGTGAAATTTTAGGTTGAATCAGATTGTAACACCCCAAACCCGACCTAAAAGTTAGGCCCGAATCTGGCGTGTCATATTGAAGTGTTTTTCGAAAACCATGTTCTCATTGAAAACCCTTCTTACTATTTAAAAAACCTCTGCCCATTTTTTAAAACTTGTGAAATGTTAATTCCCTTAAAACCTTACTTGCTGCAGAAGCTTAATTTTAAACAGCTGCGGAAACGTGATATTTTGAAAACCAATTGTTGTTTTGGAAAACCGCGTCCTACTTCTAACAGATATTAAGCATACTAAATAAATTTCCCAAATAAAAAGTTAAGAAAATAAAGAGGCCTTAATACAACCCAAATCAAAAACCAAAGTGCTTAACTAAATAAAAAAATAGAAAAACATGTGCAATTGTGTGGTCATCTCCGAGTCCCTCTACGACACCGATCCACCTAACGTTGGGGATTACCTGCACAGTTAATAAACGGAGTGAGTTTACGAAAACTCAGTGTGTAATCCCCTCCTAAACTAAAATAGTTAGTAAACCGAAAGAATTCAGAATCAGTCTGGGCCAGAGCCAATTACAGTAACAGAACAATGTGTGTGTAAGGCAAAGCCCAGTACAATTTCACTCGGGTCTCAGCCCTCATCAGAATCAATTGGGCCTAGCCCATTCTCAAAATCGATAACAGCATGTCTGATGTGATGCAGGCACGAACCTTATTCAAAACGGTGGCTTTTGGGCCTTAGCCCATATTAGCCCCAATTGAGCTGAAGCCCACATCGCAATAATATCACAATAATATCATACATGCAATGATGTGCATCCCACTCTAATAATCCAACCGCTACACACCAACTCCGTCCCCCGGTACACATCATGTGGGGATATAAATATCGACCCACCCATCCGATACACATCAATGGTAGCCCGATTGCGGTACTATATTCATTGCAGCAAGCTGTTAATCACATATTGGGCTTAATAGCCGTCAGCGACGGTAATATAATCGGCACACAGGCTTAGGTAAATATGATCGACATAGAGTCATCAATAAGTATGTTAGGCACATAGCCACAAGTAAATACGTTTGGCCCACAGCCATAGTCAGGTTGGCACAGAGCCATATGTAGGTTGGCGCAAAGCCATAATCAGAATAATTGGCTTTAAGCCATCGATAACTGTACCATGTTAGGCACATAGCCATCAGCGATGGTAATATAGTCAGCACACAGGCTCGGGTAAATATGATCGACACAGAGTCTTCAATAATCATATATTGGGATTAAAAGCCACCGGCGGATCCATGATCGTCAAGCAACCATGTGATCCTTAATCGGTGGATCCATGAACGTCAAGAAACCATGCGATCCTCAATCGTCGGATCCACGGTCGTCAAGCAACCATGTGATCCTTAATTTCTTCCTCCGTTTCATAATCCCCACCCATGTGCAACATAATATTATATGGATGCAACAAATATACACACGGCATACAAAATCATACAAATCACAGTCACAATAGTCCAATCACAGTCATACATTCTTAGTCGAAACATAGTCAAATCAATCAAATTGTATTATTAGTGAGTCATATACCCTAGAAGGGCAGAACGGTCTTTTTACCTATTAGGGGTATTTTAGTCATTTCACCCTACAAGGGTGCATTGGTAAATCTACAAGCCAAGGGTATTTCGGTAATTTTGCAAACCAATGGTATTTTTGTAATTTTCTTAATTAAGGGTATTTCGATAATTTTCCAAATTAGGGGTATTTTGGTAATTTTACAAATTGAGGGTATTTTAATTTTACAAGTAGAGGGTATTTCGATAATTTTACAGGTCGAGGGTATCTCGGTAATTTCACAAATTAGAGGTATTTTGGTAATTTTACAAACCAAGGGTATTTTGGTAATTTTGCTAATTGAAGGTATTTTGTTAATTTTTGTAAACCAATGGTATTTAGTAATTTTGTAAACCAAGGGTATTTCAGTATTTCTACCCTACATGGGCATTCCAGTAATTCTATCCTATAGGGGTATTTCAGTAATACTAGCCTACAGATATGAGATTCACATAGTCCAATCCAATATTTACTACACAATCATACAATTTATCCACTTTGGCCCATGGGCCCATTGGGCCCACATGGTCCATCCCGGCCCATCGTGGCCCAAAGCACCTTAAGCCCACGAGAGCACTCATGATGGCCTTAACCATCACGTCAAAGCTCCCACATGTGCGCTCGCATGCTTGTTTGGCTGCCATCGTCATGTGACTAGGATTTCGGCATTCTGTCATTTGTCGTTCTACAGCTAGAGTAGTGCGAAATACACACCTGTTTATGAGAACGCGCCGAAGTCCATGATCACTAACCTTGGCACATCCTGCATTGAGTCTTCTCACTTTTTCTCTCACCAATTCATCTTATTCGCTCTATTTAAAGCCAGCTTCTCACCAATTCCCATGTTAGCTTCCCGATGTGGGATTACTATCAACCATCAGGAAAATTCCTTATTTTATTATGACCACTTCAACCACAAAGTTCTAGTCTAACTCCACCTCTTACACAGCTCAAATAGCAAAATAAATACCCCATTGCGCATCCCAAGACTTGAACCTTAAACCTCACAATTACATAACACGCCACCTTGCCAGTCCACCACAGGCTCTTTGTGTGTCATATTTTATCCTTAATTAATTATAAGGCATACGAGCTAACGTCCAGATTCCTTTAAAAGAAAAACCAAAATAAATTGCAAGAACCAAAACTTGAACCCTGGCTCCCTTGCAACCTTAATGATGCCACAACCACTAGACCACATGCTTTCTTGTGTCATTTATTTACCATAATAATTTAAAAGGCCTTCATCCAAGCACCCAAGGTTTTATTCACTTAAAACCAAAATTTTTGCTAAAGCCCAAGTTTGAACCTAAGATTTCTCCAACACTTCTCAGGGCCATTTACCACCAAAGTAGACATTTAATTGTGTGATTTCCTTGTACAATAAATGCTTATATATAACCTCCTTACAGACCCATACTCAAGGCCCAATACTTCTAGGCCCAAATTTGGGGCGTTACACAGATGAGTCAGATAGATTGCCAATTGTGATTTCTTTAATTTTTGCTCAAAAATGTTTAAGAAAAGGTTGTGAAGCCTATCTTGCCTATGTATTGAATACCAAAGAATCTGAGTTGAATGCTGAATTGGTGCCAGTAGTGTGTGAATGTGACACCCCTAACTTGACCCTGGTCGGAAAGTGGTTTCGGGACCACAAAATCGAGTCACAAAAGTATATAAATTTTCTTTTCTATGTTTATTATATGTAAAGTTTCATGTGTGAAAGTATCGTGTTTTAATTTTGTCATATGAATGTGGAATTATTAAAAAGAACTTATGTGAGAAACTTGAAAATGTGATAGGTTGATTTGTAGTGGCCAAATATTGTATGGTTTAAAGTATGAGGACTTGCATGTCAAATATCCCTCCCTCAAGTTAGTGGACGGCAAGGCTAGTGGATGATTGCCATTTTATGCCTTTTATATTAATAAATTAAATGTTAAATGAATAAATAATATGAAGTATGGACTTATATTAAAAGAAATGGGTGATAAAAACAAAGTTGGTTCATCTTTCTCTTCTCCATTGCCGTACCTAAAGAGAAAAAGGAGAAATTGAAGTTAAGGCATTTGGTCACCTTTAAGGGATTAAGGTTTGTTAATGCTCTTTCATTGAAAATCTTTGTATATTTGGAGTGGTCATCAAGTATAGAAGCTAGCTCATGGCAAATGTTTTTGTAAATTTATGAAGATGACATTCGGTCATGGATGTTTGTATTTTTTGATGTTGTTTTGATGCTTTAGTGTATTGAAGGTTGATTATAGATGAGTTGAGCTTGGTAAAATTGAATAGTTGTGGCTTAATTGCTTAATGACAATCGGCTATGTTGAAGTGCTAAATGAGTGCTAAATTGAGCTTATGATAGTAATTAGAATTTGGGAAATTTATGCATTTTGTGGTCCAAGTGTGATAAGAACCATACGGTTATGGCATGTAAGCATGAAGATTTGTGGAAGTTTTAGAATTGGCCTAAGTGTTTTCGTCATTAACATATATATATATTGCGAATGTATGCTTGAAGGATTGGTTAAGTACATTGTTGTTAAATGCTTGTTGATTTGTATAATTGTTGCCTAGCTACTAAATGAACTTAGGATATTATGGATAAGTTCAAGAGTGGCAAAATTGAAATGAAGTTTGCTTGTGCGAATGTGCATATAAGTAAGTGGAGTTATGTTATAATATAACTAAGTGTGGCTAGTAAAGCCTATTTAGTTTTCTTGCTATGTTTGACCATAAATATGATACATATTGAAATCTATTGTTTTAGATATAGATTGAATGATATGTGATTGCCAAATGTGATTGTTAAGTGAATAATATTAGTTAAGTACTTAAGCAAATCTATTGTTTTACTTAAGCTTAAGAGCAAAGAGGATCAAAGTCGGATAGGGAAAAGAGGAAGTAAGCGAATAGCCGTGGATATCTAGTCGTCGACCACTTTCGAGGTAAGTTTTAAGTGATTAAACGTTGAGTAAATTCAATCATAATAGAACATAATGAGTTGATTTAATAAGATATGATGTGGCCATGATATGTTTTAAACTCAAATGGTAAGTTCATAAGTGTTTGGACTTGGAAATTTAAGAGCAAATTGTAATAATTTGCTTAGGACAGCAGCAGTAACGTGATTTTAGAAAATCACCATAAATTGTTGGTGTGGAATTATAGGCTGAATAAAATATGTAATCAAAGCTTAATTAGTCTAATTCCTTATAAAAGAGGCCGTGTGAGCAAAGAAATTTCCTATAAAGAGATATTTAAAGTTGTGTGAGACGGTGTCAGAATGACTCCGAAATCCCCTGTTCTGTATTTAAAAAATCGTTATAATTTACACAAAAATTGTTATAAGGTACAATTTATATTCTTAGACTCCTTAATGAGTCTAGTTTCAAATGAAATTGAATATAACACATTTTGAATTCTGTACAATGAGAAATCTGATTCGTAGTGAGGAGTGGTCAGATTAGTCGAACAGTGAAACAGGGGAAAACTTTAAGAAAAATCAGGTATTGATTGGCCACACCTAAAATTCTGAAAATTTTATGGATGAAAGATACATGAGTCTACATTCGGGGAAAATTAACGGCAATTGATTTTGAGTTTTGTAGCTCTAGTTATAAACAATTTAGTGACTGTTGCTCAGGAAAACTGATTGTAGTGAATATGTGATTTTGTTGTAAACTTTGATGAAACTATTTGAGTTGCTTATAAGCTATTGCTGAAATTGATGTACAAGAAAAATATGAAATATGTATGAGATATATATATGTGATAAGGCCTAATGGCCGATGTGATGAATGTGAAAATGTATATATGTGACAAGGCCTAATGACCGATGTGATGAATGTGAAAGTGTATATATGTGACAAGGCCTAATGGCCGATGTGATGGATGTGAAAGTGTATATATGTGACAAGGCCTAATGGCCGATGTGATGGATGTGAAAGTGTATATATGTGACAAGGCCTAATGGCCGATGTGATGAATGTGAAAGTGTATATATGTGATAAGGCCGAATGGCCAATGTGATGAATGTGAAAGTGCATATATGAGATAAGGCCTAATGGCCGATGTGATGAATGTGAAAGTGTATATATGTGACAAGGCCTAATGGCCCATGTGATGAATGTGAAAGTGCATATATGTGATAAGGCCGAATGGCCAATGTGATGAATGTGAAAGTGTATATATGTGATAAGGCTGAGTGGCCAATGTGATGGATGTGAAAGTGTATAAATGTGATAAGTCCCGAAGGGCATTTGTGTCGATACTATATCGGGTTAAAACCCTTGAGCTTTATGCGAGAATATTATCCTGATTAATGTCCGTAGGCTCCGTGCTCGTACTATATCCGAGCTCTAAAGACCCGATGACTACGTGTGGAGATTATGTCCGGTAAGACCCGATGGCCACGGTGGAGATTTTGTCCGGTAAGCCCGAACTAAAGGTTTATTGAAGATTCGAGTAAAGCGTAAGATTATACAACTTCACGGTAACAATTGGTAATAAATACATTCAATGCGTTAAGTTGGTCGGTATGTATTTTGAGATTATATTTAAGCTTGATTTGGACTAAATCACAAGGTCGTTATATGATGCATATGTGAGTAAAGTAATAAGACCGTTTCTATGATTATTGTGCATTTGGTCGATGTGGAAAGTTAGGTGAAAATATGTAATGTACCTATGTTTACAAGAGATCACTATCAAGTGAGAATTTATCGCCTATTATATATGATGAGATGTGCATATTCGGTAAAGGGATGGTATGCCGAAGGAAGAGTGAAATAAAAATACGAACAACTATGTTATAATTTGGTTGTTATCTGTTGACACTGCTTAAAACTTACTAAGCATTGTAATGCTTACTCCGTTTACTTTGTTTCCTCTGTTTTATAGATCTCATTTGGAAGCTACAGGCTCGGAGATCGTCAGCAACTAGTCACACTATCACTATCCACTGTTTGGTATTACTTTGTTTTGGATTATCTTATGGCATGTATAGAATAGACTAGTAGCAGGAGGATATTTTGGTTAATGTATATAAGCCATGCGAAAATGGCTTTAAGTATACTTTGATCATAGCATTATAATCATTTTGTATGTCGTCCGTCGAGAGGTATGGAAATGTTGGTAACGGTTAGTCATGGGAATGGTTATTCATGATCACTTTTGGTATATGTATGACAAACTCTAGTTGATCCATGGAGGATCATGAGATAGGTAAAGTTTACCTTAAAAAAATTGATGCCGGCAGCAGCAGTGATGTGAATGTGAAAAATCTCTAAAAATAGTAGGAATGGAATTAAATAGTGAATAAATTATGTAAACGAACCTTGACGAGTCTATTTTCATAGGAAAATAACAAACCGATCATATGAACAGTATGTTAAGAGATATTTAAGTTTTCGTGAGACAGGTCCAGAACGGTTTCTGGAGTCCCTGTTCCGACTTTGGAAATTCATTATAAATTTACCAGAGATAATTAGAAGCCATGCCATATATGTACAGATTCCTTTTCGAGTCTAGTTTCTGTAGAAAGAAACGGCATCAGTATTGAAGCCCTGTACAGGGAGATATCCAAGTCGTAATGCGCAAAGGTCAGTGTAGTCGATCCCTGTAACATGGGGAAATTTAACTAATAAACTGTACTAATTGACCCTACCAAAAATTCTAGAAAAAAATTTGTAGATGCATATATGAGTCTAGTTTCAGGAAAAAATCACGAAACTGATTTTCGAGTTGTGGAACTCAAGATATGATTTTTAAGGTGACAGTGACACAGTTAGCCGGCTGTCTGGAAATTTTTAAAATGAACTGTGCAAGTAAGTGGATTAAGCCCGTTAACCCCTCGTGTCCGACTCCGGCAACGGTCTCAGGTACGGGGTGTTACAGTGAATATCCGGATGTGTTCTAGGAAGAATTGTCAAGTTTGCTTCCGATTAGAGAATTTGAGTTTAGTATTGATTTGGTCCCTTGGACTACACCGATATTGATAGCTCCGTATAGGATGGCTCCGACTGAATTAAAAGAATTGAAAGCTCAGTTGCAAGAGTTGACAGATAAGGGTTTTGCGAGACCGAGTTATTCTCCCTGTGGTGCTCCAGTATTATTTGTGAAGAATAAAGACGGTTCTATGAGACTTTGCATCGATTATCGATAGCTTAAGAAAGTGACCATAAAGAACAAGTATCCCTTGCCGAGAATTGATGACTTGTTTGATCAGCTGAAAGGGGCAACAGTGTTTTCAAAGATAGATTTGAGATCCGAATACTACCAGTTGCGAGTTAAAGAGTTGAATGTGCCAAAAACTGCCTTTAGAACAAGGTACGGGCACTATGAATATCTTGTTATGCCTTTCGGACTAACAAATGCTCCTGCAGTTTTTATAGACCTAATGAACCGAATTTTCCAACCATATCTAGATAAGTTTGTGGTTGTTTTTATTGATGATATACTGATTTATTCTCGAGATGAGACAGAGCATGCCGAGCACTTGAGAACAGTTTTGTAGACCTTGAAAGAAAAACATTTGTATACTAAGTTTAGTAAAAGTGAATTTTGACTTCGAGAAGTCAGTTTTTTGGGACACATTATTTCAGGTGATGGTATCCGAGTTGATCCGAGCAAGGTTTTTGCTATTGTTGAATGGAAACCACCAAAGAATGTATTTGAGGTTAGAAGCATTTAGGGATTAGCCGTTTCTTACAGATGGTTTGTAAAGGATTTTCTATGATCGCTACCTCTATGACGAGATTGTTGCAAAAGGATGTTAAGTTTGAGTGGTCTGAAAAATGTCAGAAAAGTTATGAAAAATTGAAGGCATTATTAACTGAGGCATTAGTTTTAGTACAACCTGAATTGGGGAAAGAGTTTGTAATTTATACTGATGCATCATTGAATGGATTAGGATGTGTGTTGATACAAAAGGGCAAAGTGATAGCTTATGCCTCGAGACAGTTGAAATCGCACGAAAAGAACTACCCAACGCATGATTTAGGGTTGGCTGCCATTGTGTTTGCCTTGAAGAGTTGGAGACACCATTTGTAACACGAGAAATGTCATGTCTTTACCGATCATAAAATTTTAAAGTATCTAATGACTCAAAAAGATCTAAATTTTTGACAATAGAGATGGCTTGTATTATTAAAAGATTATAAGCTTGTGATCAATTATCATTCAGGAAAGGCGAATGTACTGGCCGATGCTTTGAGTAGGAAATCTTTGTTTGCTTTGAGGGCCATGAATACACAGTTGAATTTATCCGATAATGGTTAAATTCTAGCTAAGTTGAGAGGTAGGCTGAATTTTTCAGTAAATTTGTGAAGCTTAAAATTGTGACAGTGAGTTGCAAGCCAAGAGAATTCAGTGTGAATCGGGCGATGACTCAGAATTTCAAATTGACTCCGATGATTGTTTGTGTTCCCAAAGTTATAGAGTTGATTCAAAAGATTCTTAATGAGGCGGCAATACAAAAATGTATTGTGATTTTAAGAAAATGTATTGGTGGTCAGGCATAATGAGATATCTAGGAGTTTGTTTCGAAATGCTTGATTTGTCAATAAGTAAAGGCCAAACACCAAGTACCTTCGGGTTTACTTCAACCTGTGATGATTCCCGAGTGGAAATGGGACAGAATCACCATGGATTTTTGACAAGTTTGCCTTTGACTCTGAAAAAGAAGGATGTCATTTGGGTTGTCGTGGACAGATTGACAAAATCGACTCATTTTGTACCAGTACATACTGATTACTCACTTGATAAACTTGCTGATTTCTACATTGCTAAAATTGTTAGACTTCATAGAGTACCTATTTTTATTATATCAGATAGAGATCCGAGATTCACTTCATGGTTTTAGAAAAAGTTGCAAGAAGCTTTGCGTAGGAAATTGAATTTTAGCACAGCTTTCCATCCGCAAACTAATGGTCAATCCGAGAGAGTAATTTAGATTTTAGAAGATATGCTCTGACGTTATGTTCTAGAATTCCAAGGTAGTTGGGAAAAATATCTACCATTGGTTGAATTCGCCTACAACAGTTTTCAGTCGAGCATAAACATGGCGCCTTATGAGGCATTGTATGGCCGAAAATGCCAAACTCCCTTGTACTGGACAGAGCTCAAAGAGAATCAGATTCACAGGGTTGACTTGGTTAGGGAAATCGAAGAAAAAGTAAGGGTGATTCGTGATTGTTTGAAAGCTGCTTTAGATAGATAAAATCCGTATGCGGATTTGAAAAGAAAAGAGACTGAATTTCAAATCGGTGATAAGGTATTTTTGAAAGTATCTCCATAGAAGAAAATTCTAAGATTTGGCCATAAAGGCAAGTTAAGTCTGTGATTTATTGGGCCGTATGAAACTACCGAGAGAATAGGACCGGTAACATATCAGTTAGCTTTGCCATCTGAATTGGAAAGGATCCACAACATGTTTCACGTGTCTATGTTGCGTCGTTATAGATCAGACCCTTTGCATGTGATTTCACCGACAGAAGTTGAGATTCATCTAGATATGACTTACAGTGAGAAACTGATCAAGATATTAGCCCGAGAAGTAAAACAGTTGATGAATAAAAGTATAGTTCTTGTAAAAGTGTTGTGGCAAATACATGGGGTTAAAGAGGCTACTTGGGAGCCTGAGGAGGCAATGGGAAACTAGCACCCAAACCTATTTTCTAGTAAGATTTTCGGGGACAAAAATCCCTAAAGAGGAGAGAGTTGTAACAACCTGATTATTGGGCTAATCGGAACAGTGGTTTTGAAACAGCGAATTCGATGCTGTAACAACTTGATGTTGGGCTTAGTCAGAATAGTGGTTTTGGGACCACAAATCCGATGGTCGAGAAATTTTGGTGAATTAATTTAGTGTTTGTGAGCTTAATTGAGAAAAGGACTAAATCGTAAAAAGGGAAAAAGTTTTGTTTTGCTAGCTAAATGTGTTAAATAGCTAGAGAACCATAATTAGGGGTCTTTAAATTGCAAATAGACCTTTAAGAAAGGCTTGGCTGGCCATAGAGATAAAGAGATAAAAATTTTCAATGGTTTGGTAAGTTTGGTGACTTATTTTGACTAGTAATATAATAAAATAAAGAAAAAAAGGTATCATCTTTCATCTTTCTCCTTCCCCACCAAAAATACCAGTAAAGATGGGGTTTTGAAAGGTCAAAAATATCAGCAACTTATATCCCTTACAAGTAAGTGATTTTGATGGCTTTTCTTGATGATTTTTGTACTTTTGGGAACCTTGTAGCATAGGCTAGCTAATGAGGGGACTATTTTGCAAAATGGTTGAAAGTATAGGCTTTTTCCATGAGAGTATTTATGTTGTTAGCTGAAACTTTATGGAAGAAAAGGAGTCATGATGGTAAAATAAACAGCTTCTGTGAAAGGATTTTCATGAAAACACCTAATATGGACCATTTTGTAAAGTTTGTTAAATGGATGGGAATTGTATGAAATAATTGGAATTTTGAGTTGCTACAAGAGTAATAAAGGTTGGGCTAGGCTTGGTTAATGAGGATGTAACAGCCCGATTTAGACCCTAATCGAAACGGTAGTTTTGGGGCCACGAATCTGAGTCAGAAAAATATTTAAAAATTATTTTATGTGTTTATTTTGTGTGAATTTATATCTTTGAAATTTTCGTGATTTAATTTTGTCGTTTAGCTGCCCATTAAATAAAAGGACTTAATTGCGTAAAATGAAAATTTGAAGGTTAATAGTAAAAGGGCCAAATAATAGTTGTTCTTTTAATGTGGGGTGTTTATAATGCAATTATACCCTTGGATGTTTGCAAGGACACATTCGGCCATAGGAAGTGAAGTATGAATAAAATTAAACAAGGTTAAAAAGGTAAATTATGTAATAAAATGTTTATAATAAAACATAAGATTAAAATAAGCTATCATTTTATTATGTTCATCCACCGAAAATAGAAACAAAAGAAAAGAAATAAGAGAAGCTAGGTTTGGTCATCTTTCTCAACTTGATTCAAGGTAAGTTCTAGATCCGTTTTTGATAATTTTTACGTTTTTGAGATCGTTGCTTCGAGTACTACAAAACGCATGCTTAAATTTTTGATTTTGCTGAATATTTTGAGTTATGCCATTATTGAGAGCTTGTGATTTTTGTTGTTTGATGATGAAATATGAAAGATATGTTTTAGATTAACATGTTTTGTGTTGGAGTTTTTGATGATTTTGAGTAATTAGGACTAAATTGCAAAAATAATAATTTGAGGGACTAAAATGTGTAATAAATTAAATATATGGACTTGTATGAATATGGGTAAAATTCGGCCCAACATGAGTATATTGAAATTTTGTATATTTTGTGTTTTGTGTAATAGGGACTAAATTGTAATAAAATGTAAATGTCAGGGGTAAAATGGTAATTTGCCCATTTTTATGTTTTTGGACTAAATTGAATGAAAATATGTTTGAATGAGCTTAATTGGAATATGTTTAGATCAAGAACCAAAGAAATCGGATTTGGATTGGGGGAAAGCGAAAGTTGTCGACTAGCTGCCCTATTTCATTTTGTATCGTCCGAGGTAAGTTTATAAGCAAATAGACGCACATAGTTTTAATTAAATGCAAGGCATATATGCTGAAATGAAATATATAATTTTATTTATGGTAAAGCTAAATGTGGATAAGCTTGATTGCTATGTTTCTGAATTGGTTTCGACCGAGTTACGACGTTCGAAAGCCCCGTATGAACCTTAGGAATAGTTAGGATACATATGTCATGACATAGGATTCCGATATAAGTGTGCGAGTAAGACCAGGACATCAATATGTGACTCTGATATATGTGTGTGAATAAGACCCTATCTGGGGCAGTGGCATCGATATGTGATTACATGTAAGACCACGTCTAGGACGTTGGTATTGTAGGATATATGTAATTATTTGAGTGTCCTATCCAATTCCAAATGGTTCATCAGGCAAAGGTAAATCGTGAGCGGATGTGTAAAACAAGCTAAATGATCAAGTATGAAATAGCTTGTTGTTTACTTGAGATAAGGTTAATAAGTAACTTGATATTTATTACTAATTATGTGTGATACAAATGACGATCATATGTGAATTTGGTAAGTGCATTTGACTTTGTAAATAAAATGTATGAATATTGTAGAATTGATTCTTGGATATGTGTATTTATGTGATCATGTATATTCGACCATATAAGGGTATTTATACATGATGTTATAATATGGTTCTTGAGCTTATATAAATGTGTATGTGTATGTTTGATTATATTAAGATATTTTGGCTTAGAAAGTTGAATGATATTAGGACAAATTGATTAAGTGAGTAATCGGCCAAGGTAGAATTTATGTAAGAAAATGTATTATTTGTCTCATTTGTAAGTTTAAGGTTAAGCTTGATAATGATAATGAAATTTGGATTAGCTTAAAATAAGTTGATTAAATCATTGTGATGTTTATTTGCTTATAACTTACTAAGCTACAATAGCTTACTATGTGTATACTTGTTTCTGTTTTATAAATTTTGGAGTCAAGCTACGAGCTCGGGGACTGTCAGCAAAGTTCATCACACTAACAGCTATTTTGGTACCTTTATAAGTTAAACTTGAATTATGGCATGTATAGGTTGGAATGTGTTTTGAAATGTTGAAATTCGGATATGAAAGATTAAAGCCATGCGAAAATGGCTTATTTCTAAGTTTGGTTTTGGTTGTGCTTGATTGTGGTTTACAATGTGTTAGTTATTATGCTATGAAATACGAATGAATGGCATAGGTGATGGATAGTATTTGTTTTGGAAATGGATAAGTAGTGATATGAGTTTGAGCATTAAAGTTGGTTAATGGACTTGACTGTGGCATAAATGAATCGGCTATAAATATGTTTGTTTGGTTTGGATGTGTTTATATACTAAATATGGTATATAGGTGAACATGCTTATTATGCTTTGTTTTGACCTAGTATGTTATTAGATTTAATGTTTAATAGGTTTAGTGTGATAATTCACTGATGGAAATTTTGGTGGTATATGTGGTTTAAAATGATATGTTCGGTCATGGTACAAATATGTGTACTTGTTCAAAAGCATTTTAATTGACTAAAATATGGTATTTATATATATGTAATCGAATAAATGATTAGTCAATTTGGGGTTGTTTGTATGGATGTGAAAATACATGTATTATATTTTAAAAAATTGATAAAATATGTATGGTTGAGAAATAGATTTAATGTAGTGTTTGGATTATATAATTGTAAGAAAAAAATGTTTGGAATAAGGCGATTAGTAATTCGGATATGACCTACATTCTCTGCTAAGTTTGAAACATATGTATTTAATAGTATATATGTTCAGTTACCATGACAAAGCATTTCTTTAAGTCATAAATGATAGTTTCATAAATGAACCATTACATGGTGTTATATGACCTACGTTCTTTGCTAAGTATGAAACATATGTATTTAGTAGTATATATGTTCGGTTACCATGACAAAGCATTTCTTTAAGTTATAAAAGATAGTTTCAAAAATGAACCATTACATGGTGTTAATATGCATAAATAAACAGCATTGATTGGGATAGTCACTTTGAAAATATATATTAAGATATGTGTTTGAACAATGTTTTGACATGTGACTGTAAGTTTAAAATTCAATTGATATTAGATATTAAGTGATGCTTGAGTTTGGAATTGAGTAATGTTATCATTAGTTAATATGAAAAGTCAATGTTTACTTACGTTTATATCAAATCCTTGTTAAAATTTGTATATGCATGTATTGAATGTTATGAAATGTTTCAAAATTTAAGAGTTGTTAGTTTATGAAATAAATTTTAATTGATTTTCGAGACTTGTTCATGTATATAAGAATAATTATTCAGAATTGTGCTTTTATTTAGTAATGCCTTAATACCTTATTCCAACGACGGTTGGGGTTAAAAGTGTTACAGAGGAAATTTGATAAAAATTGTTTTACGAGCCTAGGGGCAAAATTATAATTTTTGTGAAAGTCTATGGTCAAAATGGTCATTTGGCCAAAGTATGAATTGTGGAACACTTAATTTAATGTGATGATTAAATGAGTAAATTTTATAATTTTAGATCAAGAAAATTGAGATTCGGGCTTAAATCGAGAAAGTACGTGGTTTAGGACAAAAAGGGAATAATTAGCCGTTTTTGCATTCGAGGTAAGTCCGTGTGACTAAATAAGCATGTTATCCATGTTATTGTTAATATACGTGAAATCTATCTTACTATGATTGTATTGAATTATATGTTGATGATATTGAGTATGAGAAAGTGATGCCAAATGTTAATAACATTTATGTGATGATTGAATACATTGGAAATTTGATGGAATACAATATTCCACTGAAACGAGTAAGATGTGCGTAAATATTACAACTTTATCGTTATTATGCATTTAATGATTGATTTTGCATAAAATGTTTGAATGTGGCTATGAGTAATGTATGATGAGATTAATACGGGAAACTCCCAGTTGAACCATAGGAATAGATCGGATATTCATTCCATGATGCTAGGGATATATGAGAGCTAGTGTAAGACCATGTCTGGGACATGGCATCAGCTTGATATGTGTCAGTAAGACCATGTTTGGTACATGGCATCAGCACCGATAGATGAGAGCTAGTGTAAGACGATGTCTGGGACATGGTATCGGCGTCGATTTACGAGAGTCAGTGTAAGACCATGTTTGGGACATAGCGTCAACTTTGATGGGTGAGCCAGTGCAAGACCATGTCCGGGACATGGCGTTGGCACCCTACCCTATGCTTGAGGCTTATTGAATATCCTGTAGTATTCTAAATGGTCCAACAGAAAATTTACGGTTTATGTCGGAATAAGAGAGGTTATGACCATGTTTTGAGTGGTATAGGTACTTACATGAAATTCATGAAATGCATGCTCAATTTATGTTGTATGATTAGTAAGGAATGAAAATGAGTAAGCTATGTTTATGATCATGTTGAAAGGCTACAGGTATGTACTAAAAATTCACGAATGATGAGCTCGATGTATATTGGACTTTTGGTAAGAATGTAAATGAGTAAGTCATACCTATGGGAATGATTTTGTGACGACCTCGTAAATATTAGGTCGATATCTATGGTGTATAATTATGTGGTAAATTTGATGGATGATTATGTGTAAGGATTTTAGGTCAAATTAAATCGGGACATGATATGTTTATCCCTTCACCTTGTGGCCTAATGAATATGAAAAGAGAAATTGATTGGCATAAAAGCCTTTTTAAAGATAATTATGAAAGGGGAAAATTAGCATTCAAACAGTTTTGGGCAGCAGCGGTAGTTAGATTTTGAAAAGCCACCAAAAATTGTGGAAATCGAATTAGAGGCTGAATAAAATATGAAATTAAATATTATTGAGTCTAGTTTCACATAAAAGAATATTTGTAATAAAAAGAAGTTCATATTATGAGATATTTGAATTGTTGTGAGATAGAGTCAGAATGATTTCGGAATCCCCTATTCCGATTTGGAAAAATCATTAAATATTGTATAAAAATAATTATGGGTTATAAGTTATATTATTAGAATCCTTAATGAGTCTATTTTCAAACAAAATAAAAGATAACATCATCTAAATTCCGTATAAAGAGATAATTAATTTTTAATGCAGAGGGGTCGGAACTATCAGACAACAACATAGGGGTGACTTTAAAGAATAAACTGTACTTATTGGCTGAACCAAAAATTTTGAAATTTTTATGGTAAAGAGATATGTGAGTTTAGTTTCAAGGAAAATTAGAGAAACTTAATTTAGAGTTCCGTTGCGCAAGATATAAATAATTTAGTGACCACAACTCAAGAAAATAGCTTGACTTGAACATAAGCAAAAGCGCAAATATTGTGGTATTACCTTGAGAAGCAAGTTGATAAATTGCTTATTAATTTCATACAGTCTTACTAAGCTATAAAGCTTGCTCCCTTCCTTTCCTTCTCTTTAGTGTTGTCAGGTTAGCTCGGGATTGGAGATCGTCGGAGGCAGCACCACACTATCAAGCCATCACCTTTGAATATTGATATATATATATATATATAAAGCATTTTCAAGTAAGTGGCATATATAGGGTCTTGGTTTTGATAATATGTGTAATTATGATTAGCAGAATGTATTGGTCTATATTGAGTTATTTTTATATGGCCAAGAGGTGTGGCTCATATGGATTATTGTTGTGAACCTATCTGTCTATGCTATGTTCTAATGCTTGTGAGTGTGTCTTAACATGGGATGCTAAATCATTAAAATAATGTCATGATATGTGTCCTTGGTGTGTATATAGATGTGAAAGACTAAGGGTAATATAAAGGCTTGGAAAATAGCCTAAATATTGGCCACACAGGCTGAGACACGGCCGTGTCAGGAAAACGGTCTTAGCATTCGTGTAACATCCTGATTTTCGAGTTTTTTCGCGATTCTCGATATTTTAGTAAAGTTTTTAAAAATTTGGTATGTGGTTGTGAAATTCATAATTTGGGTATGTAAATGGGCTTATGGAAGGCCCATGTGTTGGCCAAAACCCGGTAGAATTTTTGAATTTAGGACTTAAGAGTTAGGGGTACTGGCTAGATGACCTTATGTAAAGTTGTGGGTAAAATGTATCACAAAAAGAGCTTTGGTAAAGTGGCAAGGGTGATGCCACTAAGCTCCTAAAAAGGTGGCATGTGGAGCATAGAGGAAGACTTGTGTTCGATTCCCTGTGTTGGCAAATAAGGTTATTTATTTTTATGTGCAGGAAGGGTAGGCGTTGGAACCCAAGTGGATTCTGTTAGAGGAGTTTGAATTAATCAAGTGCATGGATTAAGGAGTGATAAGGGGAGAAATTTTAGGGATGATGGAGAGATAAGGGGGAGCGTATCTAGGAGAGATTTTAGGAGATTTGAAATGGGAGAAGTGGTGGCCGGTCAAGGGGAAGGTTTAGAGCAAATTTGGCTATTAGGGTTTTAGGGTGGCATTTTTCTTTTTTTTCTTTCTTTTCACTTGTACCGATTGTTCTTAAGCAAATCCCTCTCATTTCTCTTCCATTATTTCTTCCACAAACTCTTTTCCTCTCATTCTTCCTCTCTTTCATTCATAGTAAAAGCCGAACCTATCATTCTTTCCATTGCTAACCGAATAGCAACAAGCCAAATCCCGAAGGAGTCAAGGGAAGTCAATTTATCTATAAAGGTATACACTTGTTCTTTTTCTTTTTAGCCTATTCTTGTTATTTCAAAATCCTTCAACTCTTTTGTCAACACCCTTTTTGGTCCATAACCACTCTTTCTTCAATGACCCAAAAGCCGAAAGCACAGCACCCTTAGGTGACTTGGTGGCCGATTCTTAGGATCCTTGTGGTGCGATTTCTGCTAGTGTTTTGGAGCTGGGACTGCGTTGAATCAGAGTTAGCACAGGATTGGAATAGTTTGGGTAGGTGAACCTTGGTAAGTGCTCGTGGACTTAATCAATTCGATATTATGGAGGTTAAGAAAAGCCGAAACCCCTATAGGTTAGGGAGGTGGCCGAATGTGGGTATAGGCCTTATTGGGTTCTTATTTTAATATTTTTATGGTTTGTATAGTGGAGGAGCTGCAAGGCGTAGTGTCGACTTGGATTAGCTGGGATCATCGGATTTGACTAGATCTAGTCATCAACTTCGGCAAAGGTATGGATTCTAAGGCCATTATGGAGGGTGGCCAAATGTGTAAGTATTGTTAATAGATGGTTCTTGATTTGGTTCTATTATTGTGAGCTGATCTATTAACGGTTGATTATAGGAGAAATCGTGTAGGAGATCTCGTCGAGGAATATCGCAAAATAGGTGTGTAACGAACCCTTTTTCATAGCTTGAAAAGATAAATGCCGAAAAGCCGAAATGCCAAAATTTTGGCATTTCGAGGACTTGTGAGCAACCGAACGCTCATTGGTTAGTTAGATTCGCTAGGTTGATGATCGGGAATGTTGGAAAAGGTAAGGGCATGATTTTTTGCATTACGGTAAGTTAGACCTCGAGGGGCTGAAGTTGGGCCCAATGGGCTTTCAGGCCCATTTAGGTAAAATTGTTAGAAATGAAAACCTATTAATGCATTAAGACTGGTAACAACATTATGGAATAGGCTAAATGGGCCTAGATGACTAAATCGGCTATGTAGGGCCCATTAGGGGTTTCTAGCCCAATAACTTGGTATCGCGAAAAATGGGCCAGAATCGCTGTTTAAAACATATGAATGGTTAGTAACTAATAATGAACACGAAAAACCCTAATATTTGGTAAAATTATGAATTACCCTTATATTATGAAAATGACTGTTTTGCCTCTAGGTAAAAATGAACGTTATACCCCTAGGGTTTACTTATAATTTGATACATGGGATTTTGATATACATGATTGATATGATATGCACATGATATGTATGATATGCACATATATGTATGATATGCACATGATGTATTCATAAATGCATTGGGTTGGGTTTTTATATGGATGGAGGAAGTGCAAAAGGGCTTATGCCCCAGTTTATTGAAAAAGGGCTTATACCCCAGTTTATTGAAAAGGGCTTTGCCCCAGTTTACCGAAAAGGGCTTTGCCCCAGTTATTAAAGAGGCTAGGCCTCTAGATATACGATAAAGCAGCTATGCTGCCAGTGGTGTGTTGGTTGGGTGGGTTAAGTTATTCCCCACATGGTGTGTTGGTTGGTACGGGTGGAGAGTAGCGGATGGTGGGTTGAGTAGTCTCCACAAATGGGCTTGCATACATTCATTGATATTACATGTGATATTGAAATGGGCCTATGGGCCATACCGTTTATAGTAAAGGCTTCGGCCCAGTAATATAAAATATGAAAAGGCTTCGGCCCAGTATACGCTGAGATTGAAGTTGGGCTTAGGCCCAGTAGGCTGATATTGCTTTGGGCTCTGAAAGAGGCTTGTTACGCATTGAGTTTCCAAACTCACCCCCTTTCCTTAACCTTGCAGGTGAGCCTTGATTTGGGGACTTGGAGCTGGAGGAGATTCAGAGTGGCCACAGTGATTGCTTTTGGGCTTTTGAATAAGTGTTTGGTTTTCATTAAAGTTTGCTTTATTTATTAATTATTTTTAGGTTGTAATAAGGCCATTTTAACTTTATTTTCTTTCTTTTCTGGGATTATTTTATTTTTAATAACTTTAAACTGGTTGATAATAAATGGGCGAGACTTAGGATACGTTTTCAAAACGACACTTGTTTTCCAAACAACACAACGTTACGATTATCTGATTTCTCAAAGATATCCACTTAAATAAATTTCAAATCGATATAACCTAGTGTGGCAATGGTTGTGGGCATGTCTAGGATTGGATCCATTCGAAGGGCTTGGTACTTAAGCAGCCTTCATGGCTCACCTCTTACATTACAGTTCCTACCGGTGCCCGACTTCCATTCACTTTGTTAGCTTAACAAAATTCGGTTCTTAACGCACTAAAACGAAACATGGGTTTTTAACTTCAATGTGGCACGTCAGATTCGGCCATAACGTCTGGCCCGGGTTTGGGGTGTTACAATACGGGCTTGTGGCTTGGTCGTGTGGTTCAATTTGTTTGCTGGCGTCATAAACAGAGAGTTACACGGCCTAAGGAGACAGGTGTGCCCCTATGTCCACACGGGCGTGTGGCCCTATTTCATGGAAGAATTTTTTAAGTTTTCCCAAAACTATCCAAGGTTCTCGATTTAGTCACGGACCTCTCCTAATGTATGCTTTGGGCTTCGTAGACCCAAATAAGAGACAATATGCATGCGTATAATTAATTTTTTTAAATGAAATTTTATGGCCCAGTTTTACATGATTATTTGTGTTTATGTCTGATAATGCCTTGTACCTTATCCTAGTGTAGGACACGTGTAAGGGGTGTTACATTTAGTGGTATCAGAGCTATGGTTTAGTTGGTTCTCAAACTAGCCTAGCATGTGTAAGAGTCTAGCTATACATGCCAAAAATTTGTGATACTGTGATGTCTCCCGACGCGAATGAGAACTATCTTGTGTAGACAAGGTACTCTCCAACCGAGTTACACCCGATCACGTAGATAAAGACACTAAGGTATTCAAATAAAGTGTAGTTATGATGAGTTGAAACTCAGAAAGGTACGAATAAGAATTCATGAAATGTATATATACATATTTTTGATATGAGAAACATGAAATAGAATGTTTACATGGCATAATGAGCTTATCTATGATTGATTGACAATCCCGTGGTGTATATGATTGATTTGTTCGAGTAAATGCATGTGTTTAGATAACTTACTAAAAATACAGGTAGAACGAATGTTTATGTATAATTATTTGAATAAGTACTATTGGGAAGCTCATATAACTTAAGTAAATGTGTTAAATTGTTTGGATAGATTTATATGATTGTAATGACATGCATATAATGATGTGCGAGGTTGAAGTTTTGATTGTAATGTATATTCATCCATGTTTGTTGGCCCTCATATTATATTATGTGCTTGATATGTTTAATTAAGTGAATGTAACGAGAAAAGTTATCTAGAATTCATAGAATGTGTGTATAAGTGAATTTGAGTGAATAAGATAATCCAAAAATTGTGAAATACAAATATGAATGATAATTTTCCTGAAATGAATGACATGATTGTGATGGTGTTGCTATAATGATGAAAGTTGTGTCATATGCATATGTATATAAGAGTCGAGTAAGAGGCCCTACGACCTCACCCCCTTACCAGAGTGGTGTTTTGTAATGGAATTTCATGAGATTTGCGCTGAATAAACTCACAAGTGTGAAACCAAAGAATTCAGTGAGGGAATAACTATAAACATGGTTAGAGATTGAGAATGGGAATGAGTTGTTAAGTAAGCCAGAGTTAGAAAAGTATTAGGTTGACATAAAGATTATTTGAGTATTGAACTGTCACAGTTAGAGAAGAAATTTACTTTGGTAAATCAAATTACTCAAGTACGAGGTTGAGAAAATGTAATAATTGAGATCTTCTTAGAACTGATCTTCTTTAGTGAAAAGAATAATATGGGATTTGTGATAACAGAAATAGTTAGTGGAATAATATTTGTAATATGAGATGTCTGAGTATGGTAATTACAGTGAGCAAATGATATGCCTCTCTTAATATATTCTAAGAGATCATTGTTCTCGGAAGTGTTATAGTGACTATCTATCTTCTGATGAAATTCTTGTTGTATAGGAATGCTATCTGATTTAAATGTCAGACGAAAGCATTGTCAGTCTGACTGGTTTATAACCAGTCTTGCTCTACTTCTCTCTGGTATTCTGTTATATTCTATCTATTGGGAACTTATGAGAAAATGCATATGATGCTATGATTCTGTTTCTTTTAATTGTTGCATTTTATTCTAGTGGGATGAAACGATGTTTTCTTCTGGACTTTTTCTCTCTGAGGAATTATCGAGGTCTTTCATATTTTCTTAAGAGTTTGTTTTCAATCTTCCAATATAGTATCGTATCTTGGGATTTCTCTATCTTGGATTTCTTTACTTGGTTTTCTTGTTATCTTTGTTCCATAATCTGTTAATTATGACTCATACTCAAAGTGTGTTCTTTAGCTTGCGATAATCATGTCAAGTGTGACTATGCTCTTGATTTAATCATGGTAATGCGATGATTTTAGTATTTGGATTTCTTTAATTTCTATGTAAGGATTTGACATCGGCAAAGGCATAAGTGGTGAAATTTCGAATTTCAATTGGTATGATGGATCTCTTTTCTCAAGTCTGTTAATCAAAGCTAATGTATTCAATTAAGATATATTAGTTATTATAGCTAATGCAAGTGAAATGGTCTTTGTTTAGCATGATGAGTGAATTCTGAATGATTGTATGATAAAAATTTCGTCTTATGAAAGTCAATTGGCTTATTCCATGTTAGCAAAACTTGGACAGATGAGAATATTGTTAACCGATGCATTTGAGCTAGTCTAGTCTGCACTTGGGCAGAGACTTCTTAATTTTCAGTGATGCACTGTTGTATGAATTGTGATGTGTTTTAAGACAATAAGATAATGTGATATCTTAGAGCTTTCGATGCTACAGAAAGATCTGAATTCTTAATGGGGTTAGGGCCGAGCATCAGGTTTTACTGGAGCTATCTTCTCCAGTGTTGATATTAGAATAGAAATGAAAAAGGATTATTCTCGAGGCCATATCAGAATTATTCCCGTCTTGGAAAGAGGAAAAATGTGATGTAGTTTATTGTTAGATGTTTGACGAGATCTGTGAATCATGATGGTATGTACTGAATCCCCGCTCATCAGATTTATGAAATTTCGTGTCTATATGATTGTTGGATTTATTGGAATACTAGTCTCCACCAATCAGACTGAGATACAGGTTATATACTATGATTTATTGGGAAAGCTAAAGGAGGTTTTGAAATTTAAAGGCAACTGAGAGCTGATTTGGTATTCAATCGGACTGTGTGAAATTATAGAGAGTGTAAGGCCAAGATGAATTGGCTAGTTTTATTATTCGAATTTGAAAAGATTCAAGTATGTGTGCATATATGACATGATGGCATAGATTGGACCATTGTGTATATGAACTCTCAGATGGAGGTTGAAATTTAGTCGAGGTGGGGTATAGCAATGAACCACTTATGACATTTTTATGAGAAAGTAAAGAGATAAGTATTAGAGGCACAGTTGAGTGAAAGTTCTTTAGTGATGATTATGGGAAAGAGAAGTTTATGTGAATACCAAAACCACTTTTTCGGTAAGATTTTCGGGGACAAAAATCCCTAAGGGGGAGAATTGTAAAAGCCTGATTTTAGGCTTAGTCGAAACAGTGGTTTTAGGACCACAAATCCAATGGTCAAGAAATTATTTTTAATATCATTTTGGTGTTATAGCATGATTATATGGGTACATGAAAATTTTGGTGAATTAATTTTAGTGTTTGTGAGCTTAATTGAGAAAAAAGACTAAATCGTATAAAGGGAAAAAGTTTTGTTTTGCTAGCTAAATGTGTTAAATAGCTAGAGAACCATGATTAGGGGTCTTTAAATAGCAAATAGACCTTTAAGAAAGGCTTGGCCGGCCATAGAGACAAAGAGATAAAAATTTTCAATGGTTAGGTGAGTTTGGTGACTTATTTTGACTAGTAATATAATAAAATAAAGAAAAAAATGTATCATCTTTCATCTTTCTCCTTCCCCCACTGAAAATACCAACAAAGAAAGGGTTTTGAAAGCTTAAAAATATCAGCAACTTATATCCCTTACAAGTAAGTGATTTTGATGGCTTTTCTTGATGATTTTTGTACTTTTGGGACCCTTGTAGCATAGGCTAGCTAATGAGGGGACTATTTTGCAAAATGGTTGAAAGTATAGGCTTTTTCCATAAGAGTATTTATGTTGTTAGCTGAAACTTTATGGAAGAAAAGGAGTCATGATGGTAAAATAAACAGCTTTTGTGAAAGGATTTTCATGAAAACACCTAATATGGACCATTTTGTAAAGTTTGTTAAATGGATGGGAATTGTGTGAAATAATTGGAATTTTGAGTTGCTACAAGAGTAATAAAGGTTGGGCTAGGCTTGGTTAATGAGGAAATTTGATAAAAATCATTTCACGAGCCTAGGGTAAAATCATAATTTTTGTGATAGTCTAAGGGCAAAATGGTTATTTTTCTAAAGTATGAATTGTAGAACGCTTAATTTAATGTGATGATTAAGTGAGTAAATTTTATTATTTTAGATCAAGAAAACCGAGATTTGGGCTTAAATCGAGAAAGTACATGGTTTAGGACAAAAAGGAAATAATTAGCCGTTTTTGCATTCGAGGTAAGTCTGTGTGACTAAATAAGCATGTTATCCATGTTATTGTTAATATACTTGAAATCTATCTTGCTATGATTGTATTGAATTATATGTTGATGATATTGAGTATGAGAAAGTGATGCCAAATGTTAATAACATTTATGTGATGATTGAATACATTGGAAATTTGATGGAATACGATATTCCATTGAAACGAGTAAGATGTGCATAAATATTACAACTTTATCGTTATTATGCATTTAATGATTGATTTTGCGTAAAATGTTTGAACATGTCTATGAGTAATGTATGATGAGATTAATATGGGAAACTCCTGGTTGAACCGTAGGAATAGATCAAATATCCATGCCATGATGCTAGGGATATATGAGAGCTAGAGTAAGAACATGTCTGGGACATGGCATCGGCACCGATAGATGAGAGCTAGTGTAAGACCATGTCTAGGACATGGCATCGGCCTCGATATACGAGAGTCAGTGTAAGACCATGTTTGAGACATGGCGTCGACTTTGATGGATGAGCCAGTGCAATACCATGTTCGGGACATGGTGTCGGCACCTTACCCTATGCTTGAGGCTTATTGAATGTCTTGTAGTATTCCAAATGGTTCAACGGGAAATTTACGGTTTATGTCAGATTAAAAGAGGTTATGAGCATGTTGTGAGTGACATAGGTACATACATGAAATTCATGAAATGCGTGCTCAATTTAAGTTGTATGATTAGCAAGGAATGAAAATGAGTAAGCTATGTTTATGATTATTTTGAGAGGGTACAGGTATGTAATAAAAATTCATGAGTGATGAGCTTGATGTATATTTGACTTTTGGTAAGAATGTAAATGAGTAAGTCATACATATGAGAATGACTTTGTGACGACCTTGTAAATATTAGGTCGATACCTATGGTGTATAATTATGTGGTAAATTTGATGGATGATTATGTGTGAGGCTTTTAGGTCGAATTAAATCAGGACATGGTATGTTTATCCCTTCACCTTGTGGCCTAATGAATATGAAAAGAGAAATTGATTGGCATAAAAGCCTATTTAATGATAATTATGAAAGGGTAAAATTAGCATTGAAACAGTTTTGGATAGCAGCAGTAGTCCAACTTTGAAAATCCACCAAAAATTGTGAAAAATGAATTAGAGGCTAAATAAAATATTAAATAAAGTCTTATTCAGTCTAGTTTCCTATAGAAGCAACGATATGAGAAAAATAAGTTCATACTATGAGATATATGAATTGTTATGAGACAGAGTCAGAATGATTTCGGAATCCTTTGTTCCAATTTGGGAAAATAATTAAAAATTGTAAAAAAATAATTATAGGTTATAAGTTATATGCTTAGAATCCTTAAGGAGTTTATTTTCAAAAGAAACAAAAGGAAACATCATCTGAATTCCGTATAAGGAGATAATTAATTTTTAATGAAGAGGTGTCAGAATTGTTAGACAGCAAAACAGGGGTGACTTTAAAGAATAAACTGCATTTATTGGCTAAATAAAAAATTCTGAAAATTTTATGATAAGGAGATATATGAGTTTCATTTCAAGGAAAATTATCGAAACTTAATTTGGAGTTCTGTAGCTCAAGATATAAATAGTTTAGTGACTGAAATTTGAGAAAACAGATTGATTTACACATAAGCAAAAGCACAAATATTGTGGTATTACTTTGAGAAGCAAGTTGATAAATTTCTTATTAATTTCATACTGTCTTACTAAGCTATAAAGGTTACTCCCTTCCTTCCCTTCTCTTTAGTGTAGTCAGGTTAGCTTGAGATTTGAGAACGTCGAAGGCAGCACCACACTATCAAGCCATCACCTTTGAATATTGATATATATATATATATAAAGCGTTTTCAAGTGAGTGATATGTATAGGGGATTGGTTTTGATAATATGTGTAATTATGATTAGCAGAATGTATTTGTCTATATTGAGTTATTTGTATATGGCCAAGAGGTGTGGCTCATATGGATTATTGTTGTGAACCTATCTATCTATGCTATGTTCTAATGGTTGTGAGTGTGTCTTAACATGGGATGCTAAATCATTGAAATAATGTCATGATATGTGTCCTTGGTGTGTATATAGATGTGAAAGACTAAGGGTAACATAAACGCTTGGAAAATAGCCTAAGTGTTGGCCACACAGGCTGAGACACGGCCGTGTGTCTCAACCGTGTGGGGAAAACGATCTTAGCACATTGGTGTGTGCTTGGCTGTGTGGTTCAATTTGTTTGCTGATGTCATAAACAGAAAGTTACATGACTTGAGGACACGGGCGTGCCCCTATGTCCCCATGGGCTTGTGACCCTATTTCATGGAAGAATTTTCTATGTTTTTCCAAAACTTTCCAAGGTTCTCGGTTTAGCCACGGACCTCTCAGAATGTATGTTTTGGGCTTCGTCAACCCAAATAAGAGACGATATGCATGCGTATAATTAGTTTTTTAAAATGAAATTTTATAGCCCGGTTTTACATGATTGTTTGTGTTTAAGTCCGGTAATGCCTTGTACCCTGTCCCGGCGTAGGACACGGGTAAGCGGTGTTACAGATGCAATAAAATTTGTTTTTATTAGATATTTATGTCTACACTTTCACGGAATAATTTCGTGAAAATTTTGTTCGAAAATTTTGACATTTGGGCACTGAATTTAGTCAAAAGGACTAAATTGTAAAAAAAAGTAAAAGTTGAGTTCTACATGTTAAAGTTGTCTAATTGCCATGAGATTTTAAATTAGAGGTCCTTATATGATAATTAGACCATTTTTTAATTCAATGGACAAAAATGGACATGGTGAGATAAAATTTTAAAGTTTGGCAAAAAGGGCATTTTGGTCATTTGGTAAATAAAAAATAAAAAGGGAAAATAAAGCCAAAATTTGTCCATCTTATCCAACCCTTGGTCGAAGTTTTCAAGCTCTCCATAGCTAGGGTTTTTTCATCTTTCAAGCTTGATTGTAAGTACATCCTAGCTCCGTTTCTAATTTTTTTTACATTTTTGAAGTCCTCGTAACCCGATTTACATTTCTACCATTATTTTGAAGTAGGGTTCATGTTTAAAAAATTACCCATGTGTGACATGCATATATTTTGATGTTTGATGGAAGATATTGTATGTTTAAGGTGTGATAAACAACTTTTACTAAGTGATTTTTAGTGAAAATGCATAAAATGGACTTATTTGTAAAAGTTGTGAAAATGGGTAGTAGAAATGTAATTTGATGAAAAATGTAGGTTGTTATGAACATGATTTAGGTTCAGCTAGGCTTGGGTAACAAAGAAAATGTATACATTTCATTTTACAAGCCTAAGGACTAAAATGTAAATATGTCAAAGTTGAGGGAAAAAAATATAAATTTTTCATAAGTTGATTTTTGGACAGCATCGAGTAATGTGATAATTAAATAAGTTAAATTTGTTATTATAAATCAAGAAAAATAAAGTTCAGACTTTGATCGGAGGAAAAGCAAGGTTATTAATGATTAGGTCTATTTCTTTCCATTTTATACCGAGGTAAGTTCGTGTGTAAATAAAGGAAATGTTATATGTGTATTTTTTTATGTTTTATTATGCATGAATTGTGTAAAAGAAAATGTGGATACATTCGACGACTAAATGACAAGTGAGAAATCCCGTTTGAACCTTAGGAATAGATTAGGATATAAGTGACATGTCACTAATCATGAGTTATGTGATTTATGTGAATCTGGGTGCTGGTCATGTACGTCCTACTGGTGGTTGGGTAGTCTGGCATGTGTTTTGGATACCTGACAGCTTGTGTGAGCAAGCCTATGATTGGCTCGTGTGCGGGCCCTATGTGTTATGAAATATGAGGTAGCATTGGCTACATATGTGGCACTTATGTGCAAGACCTACCGTGTATCCGATAGTATTCCAAGTGTTCAGCGGGTAATTCGAAGAGTATGTCAAAGATGACAAAGTATGTGACTATGTTACGAGTTGGTATAGGTATGTATGTATAACTCATGAGTATGAACTTTGGTATGAGACAGACTCTTGGTAAGAATGCTAATGAGTAAGTTATGCCTAAGATACATGATATTTATGTTAACTTATGTTGAGTAGTTACATGATTAATGAATGATTTATGTTGCTTATTATTTGCATGCAAACTTACTAAGCTTTAAAGCTTACTCCCCTTTTCTTTTCTTTCTTTATAGTGTCACCAAGTTAGCTCGAGGATTGAGGAATGTCGAAGCTCGAATCACACTATCAAACTATTGTTTTGGGTATACTTGGTTTCAATATTTTGAGTATGGAATGTATAGGGACTTGGTCATTTTGTTATATGTCATATTGGTTTAGCCAAATGGGTTGGTATTGTTATGGTTAATGATTCATTTTGTATATGGCCTTTGAAAGTTGGCTAATATTAATTTTATTGGTATTGGCATGTTATTATGATGATGCTTATCATGAAGATGAAATTGGCATGAATGGAAAAAAAAGTACGTGATGTTTACGCATGATGGATGATAGTATGTGTAATTAATGTATTGACATCTTGTTTGTGGCTAATGTGGTTGTATGTATATGTTTGGATTTGGTGTTACTTGATGTTGTGCAAGTTGGTGCAAGTAAGGGTGGCAAATGGCTTGGTAAATAGCCTTATTTTTGGCTACACGGTCATGCGTCTCAACCATGTGGACTACATGACCTCAAGCACGGGCGTGTGAAGTCTGCACCTATTTTATGAAAAATTATGAAAATTAAATCGCCCACACGGCATAAGCACACGAGCATGTGACTTGGCCTTGTGACTTCTTTTGGTACATGACGTCATAAACAAAAAGTTACACGAGTTAGGGACACATGCATCTATGAGCACACGGCCTACCCACACGGGTGTGTCCCAAACCACACGGGTGTGTGACTCTCTTTTGATGAAAAATTCTCTAAGTGTCGTAAAAATTCCTAAAGTTCTCGGTTTAGTCCCGAACCACATCCAATTCATGATTTGGGCTTCGTTGGCTCATTTTAGGGACTATATATTGTAAATGTAAAGTTTTAACTTTGGATGGGAATTTAAGTCTCGGTGTTGTATGTTTTGTGTTTAAGTTCGGTGATGCCTCGAACCTTGTTCCAGTGTCGGATACGGGTAAGGGGGTGTTACAAGATTCTTTTTTGAGTTCTTCAATTTGTTCACGTATATCTTCAACTTGCTGAGCGAAAACCTAAATTTCCCTGTGCATTGTTGCAAACACCTCTAGTCGGCTTACTGCCATTTGTTTCACCGTGATAAAATGCTCCGCAAGCTCTATTTATTCTTTCATGACCTCTTTTTTTTACTCTTCTTTTGTTTTTAATTCTTTAGTCAGATGACAAATTTCCTCTTCTAGTACCTTAATTTTAGTGTTTTTCTAATTAGACACCCTCCTCCAAGTTCGCTCTTGTTCTCACGCTTTCTAGAGGTCATTAGCCTACAAACTCGGATCTACCTTCATCCTCTGAATCTAAGTTAACAAGTTAGATCTTTCTTGTTGACGTCGTTCTAACTATATTCTTAGTTCTTTCTCTCTTCGCTTCATGTCTAACTGGTGTTACTGTTGTTGTCTCATGAGTTCTTCCTCTTTTTCCTTTACATATGCCTGATGTTGCTCTCATTGCCGTCTGACGTCTTCATCTCTCCCTCTCAGATGTATCTCTAAATCGCGTATCTTTTCTATTAGCTTGGCTACATCATCTAGGACCTTCCTCCTTCCTTGAATTATGCTGACATAGAGGTTTTGCTTCTTTTTAGGCGCGACTGGATTTATTTTTCCAAGGGGGAATGGTTAAAAAAGGTTCTTGATTGCAAGCTCAAGGTTTAACCCCCCTCGATTTGTATCTCTTCCAATTTCTTCCAAAATCCTGGGTCCTGAACCAAAGCTTCCACCCTATTTAAACCAGATGTCGCAGGTACGCATTGATCATATCCGTATTGGCTCAAAACCATCAACGAGGAATAACTGATGGCTCTCCATATGCCAATTAAGGTTACCCACAAATGACCACCACACCCGATGAGTACTGTGCACTGAATCATCCATGGAGCTCTCTATTCTATTTTCTGGTATGTCAATGTACTAAGGTTCTGAATCCACTCCTCAATCGATTGATTTGAAGGCCACTCACTTTCCAAAAATTCCTCTATAGGCCTGGTCGAAAGAACAAATACCTGACGAAAGTGCTTATAGAGGCACCTAAAATGGCTTTTAATCCATATGAAGAACAACTGTGTGCATCCTAAGAAACGTCTATCTCCTTTCCTTCCGATGAAATTGAGTGAAATGATGGTTTTAGCTAAGACTACTAGAGTAGGATTCACCCCTTTGTCAATCTGAAATAGAAAATCAGCTGACTCCACACTCAGATATCCTAGAGCTTTTGGGAACACAAACAACCCGTATACGACAAACGCGAATAGTGACAAATGTCTATCACCTCTGGCCTTTCCTATAGCATCCCTAATTTTAGACTAGGAAATGCAAGGACCATTTTTATCTTTTAATCTTGCTTTCACCGTATCTACAAGTAATCCCATCAGATTGGCTAAGGGTCCCCGAAAATCAACTGTCCGTTTCCAATATATCCTGAGTGAATCTCTAAAGTCATAATGAAGAAGGGTAGAATATTCCTCGATAGTCGGTACTATGTCCACTTTATTAAACGTAAAAGATCTATAAGCAGGATCCTAAAAATGTACCATAGCCTTTAACAGGGCATCATCTAGTTTAACGAGTAGAAGCTGTGCTACATCACCATACTTGTCCCTGAAGCTCGTTTTCTTAGCCTCGTCCCATGATTGCCATATTCCCTTTAACTCATCTTCGCCATTCCTCCTACAGTCCATGCAGACTATCTGAGGTAGGATCGAGTCAAAACTAGCTATCTGGCAATCACCTTCTCTGCTCTGAGTATCCTCTAACATTCTTATTATTATCCCTATATTTTGTAACCCATACCGAACAACTAAATCTTCTCAAAGTGTGTTCATGTCGAATATAGATGTGACACTGTGCCCCAGGTATTTAAATGATGCATGAATTATGCCATGGAGAGACACAGACACAAGAAAAACAAAATTAGTAAAAAAAAATAAATTCAAATGAAAAAAATGTGAAATTAAATCATAAAGCATTGTGAAGAAAATCAAACACAAAACATACAAATAAATGCTCATGAGCTCTTATAAGGTATTACTATGAGGGGTAAGGTATGACTCTTATGTCTAGGCTTCACAATTAAGATGGTCATTACATGCTGGCTTACGATTGACTCTAATACAAGGGGAACCCAAGGCTTAAATAAGACATCCATAGGGATGCGTTCCCCTTTAAAAATGGTTAGCCCTTGGGTGGTAAGACTTCCATAGCATACATAGTAGCATTTTCTACACAAACATCTTTGTCCATATTAACCATGGAGTAGTCCTTAAACTTATGTGGTGGCATATTGCCACACGAAAGCCTAAGGCTACTACTACTAAATGGGTTGGGCCCGGGCATAGGATCAAAAGCAAGATGCAACATGAATGCCAATTATAGCCGCCCCACGACGGTAGAGTCGACATAAAAATTAATCAATTTCATCAATAAAAAAATAAACAAACACATTGGCATAAATATCAAAATAGGATAAGTAAATGAAATGAACAAATATATCAATATTTAACACATATTCAACAATTTAAAATGACATTAGACAATTAAATAAATTAACGCACAAATAAATAAATCTAATATGCACAAATACTAAAAAAACCTAACTTTGAAACCTAAGTAAGTCAACTCACTAACGTCCCCAGTGGGGTCACCAAGCTGTCATAATGTTGCCTGCATAAGAGTACGGGGGCCTATTAAGCAAAGCTAGATACCAAGCTAGACTCGATCTCATCACCAAATTTCGGGTTTGGGAGTACGATTATATGTGGGGAAGGTTATAGCACCCCCATAATGCCTATCCGGGGATAGTCTTACGGGTTCTTAAGAGCTAGATTTTTTTATTTAAGCATATTAATGTCTTAATCTATGCTAAAATCTTCTGGAAATCTTAAATAAAAACTCTAGAGAAAATGCATCCGGTTCACTTGTAACTCGATTAAGATGTGTTCACCAAACTTATCTAATTTGAAACTTAAATTAGGGATTTTTACTTTTAACGGTAACCCTAAAGGATACCTAAATAATTCTAGGAAAATACCTTCAATTCCTAAAATTAATTCTATTTTAGAATTCTAAAAAAAAAAACCTAGAAATTACCAATGAATTAAGAGAAATATTAAAATCCATCTACAACTTATTTGATCCTTTATTATTATTATTATTATTATTATTATTATTATTATTATTATTATTTTAAAGATTTAATTAATAACGTTAAACCTATCAAGATCTTACAAAGGTATCCTATATTGGGTTTGTGATTTATCTTACTTTAAAATTCTTGATTCAATGTTTAAATTTGTCAAAATCCTAAAATAATATATCTTAAATAACATTATTAGCTTTCTTAAAAGTTTCTAAAATAAAATACTTAGAAAGACCTACTCATGATTTACAATTCACCTACAAAAATCTCTAGTTTTAATCTTGAATAAAGCCCTAAAGAATATTTACATATTAATTTAAAATTCTAAAGAGGAATCCTATACCATATTTAAAATTAGTTTAAAACCCTAAAATAATATCTTACATATCATTTGTAATTTTTCTAGGGTAAATGGTAGATAAGATTTTAAAGACTAACCTAAAACTGAATGTAAAAACCTTATAGTTTCATGAAAATGTAACACCTACTTAACTAACTTCATGCCAACACTTATAGGATGGAAAAATGACCTAAAGTTCACTCTTTGAAAATGAAAAGTAATAAAATAGGAAAATTAATTAAATTGGCTAAAGTTGATGAAAAGTTAAATTTCGTTCAAAAAGGGAAATAATGAAAAGAAACCTCAAATAAATGAAATAAATAAGACTTTGACATGATGATAATAATAATAACAAAGTACACCTTATTCATAATACAATAAACGAATCAAAGTAGCATAAACAAATAATATTAAAATGCATGTAAGGCGTATGGTAAAAAAAACATAAATATAAATGGACATAAAATTAAATAAAGACAAAATAAGTATAAATAAAAATTATACAAGTGTGAATAAATATAAAAATTAAAATAAAGTGCATAATTGTTATTAAATATATAAGGTATAAATGCAAATGAAAGGGAATATATAAGTGTAAATAATTTGTTAAAGATGGAAACAAAATGACATAGCTTGATTTTCGGACTAAAAGAGAAAAAATGTGGAAGACAGAGGACTGATGTAGGAATTAATTTGCTTTTAATTTTGAAATTTCAGATTAAATCAAATGTTTAAATAAACAAAAGGGTTACGAGTGTAAATAGGCCAGAGAGTGAGGGTGATGCTACAAAAATGGGGTATTTTTTTGTAAATTTTAAAAGTAAGGGGTGGGAATAAATTACCCATTGTGAACCTACAAATGAAAAAAAAAAAACTATTCTTTCATTCATTTTAACCTCATTTAAAAAAAAAAATCTTCCTTTTTCTCTTCCTCCTTCTATCTTGGGCATGGCTTCATCATTAGAGAGCTCAATGGCTCTCTAACCTCCGGTGGTGGACCCACCACATATGGTGGCCGATTTTTTTTTTTTGAAAAATCAAAGTTTGCTTTAAAAAAAAACCACTACTTTTCTTAAAAATCAAAATTTTATTTCGAAATAGTTGAAAAAGATCAAAACTTTGTTTTAAAAAATTTAAATTTTCCTTTAAAATGACTAAAAATAGATTTTTAATTTAAAATCTAAACTTTCTCTTTTAAAAAAAAAAAACTATTTTTCCTTAAAGATCAAAGCTTTTATTTTGAAATAGTGAATAAAATCAAAACTTTGCTTTAAATCTAAACTTTCTCTTTTTTTAGAAAAATCAAAACATTTCCCAAGATTAAGCATTTTTTTTAAAAAAAGAAACCTTTATTTTAGAGAGGGTAAGGGAAAAAACGGGATTTTTGGGGGCTCCTAGGGGCAGAGGATCGACTGTCTGATGTCGTCCCCTTCATTGGAGCTCAAAATCCGATCCCTCATGACATGTCTATGGCAAAAAAAAAAAAAAGAAAAAAAAGATAGAAGAAAAGAAAAAAACGAAATAGAATACTTGTTGTTTTTAAACCTTTTTTTTAAGGAATAAAAATATGAAAAGCCTCCTCCTTTTTTTTCATTTCATTTCATGTATATAAATATTTTAATCCTTTTTATTTGTAAAAAATGATAAGAATATTTAATAATAGTAGTAGTAGTAGTGATGATAATAATAATAACTTGGGCCCTTGACAGGCCCAAAAAGGAAAGAAAAAGAAAGAAAAATAAAGGTCTCAAATTGACCAAAATCGAGTGGGCTTCGAACGGCCCTGTAACGCCCCAAAAATATAAGGTCTGTAATTTTGTGTGATTTGGCATAAATTCCATGTTTATTTTAATGGCTAGGTGATTTGGGTGTGTTTGGGAAATCCTGGGTTCAAGCTCCGACTTTTGCAGAATTTTTGATTTTGTTGTTAAAAGAATTTGGATACTGACACATGGGCTTTATAAATAATTGTGTTAGTTTTATGTCATTGAAAGCCTTTTGGCTTAGTGGCAAGAAGCATGTGGAGCATCTGAGAGGGCATGGGTTCGAATCCCAGGTATTGCAAAAAGGATTTTGATTTATGTTTGTGTGGCGTGAGAGGTGGAGTTTGATTCAAACTCTGCAGAAGTGGTTGGAGACTTGGTGAAAAGAGATTTGGATGAAGGTTGGTAGGGATTTGGAGTAGGAAAAGGTGGAGAGATAAGGGGGGAGAAAATCATGGAGTTTGGGTGGAAAGGTGTTGGCCGAATTTGAGAATCTTTGGGGTGTGTATTAGGCACTTTGGGGGACTTTCTCTTTTCCTTTGGTGGTGCCGAATAGGTATAGGAACAATAGGACTTTTCATTTCTGTTTTCAGTAACTTTCCTCTTGATTTTTTGTTGTTTCCTCTTTTTATTTTTGGTACGTTTCTGACCATTCGGGTCTTTCTTCTCTCAACTTTACTTTCCGATTGTTTTGCCGAATACAAGTTAGAGTGTGCCAAACATTCTTTTAAACCTTTTTCCCTTTCTTCTTCACATCTTCTCTCTGCCGAATTGGCATTCTTCTTCTCCTCTTTTCTAAACCGAATACCTTAGACCTTCAATGCCTCTCTTGGTGCTTGACCGAATATACTATCTCGGGATCAACTCTGCTTTCGTCTCTCCCTCTCTTCCTAGGTAATAGTCGAATACCTTGTGTTCTCCTCACCTCTTGTAAAACTCTGACAAGCCGACCACAACATTGGCAATCTCATTCTCTCATTTTGTCACTCCATTTTTGTTGTGAATCTACCATTACTTTTCTCATGGTTACCAAGCCGAATATTGGTGGTAAGAAAGTAAGTTGTATTTTTGGTTGCTCTGCGGTTTTGTTTTCTAGGATTATCGTTACTTCTATCTAATGATCTTCCTTTGGTTTACTCTCTTAGATCGAACGTTATACTCAGCTCACGTGTACCGCCCCTTAAGTTAATATTCGGTTCTGGGGGATATGGTAAGTTGTCCTATGTCTTGCTCAAGTTGTTAATGGTTGTAAACTACATCCTTAATCAACCCTCTAATGAGATCTGTTGTTATGCAGTTAGGGGTCAATCGACAATTGTGGGAGTCTAGCCAAGTGATTTAAGGGTTTAAGGCTACACTCCTATTTAAGGGCTAATTGAATATTTGGATTGAATCTAGGTTGGTGCTTTTGGGATTTTTGCAAGGGGTCGCTTGAAGGTGTGTAACCGTACACCCAATTTGGCTACTGTCAAAATGTTGAATAAAGGTGTGTATTCACACCACTTTGTTACGGTGAATCGGCAAAAGCCAAAAAGCTCAGAAGCTAAAACTTCGGCATTTGAGGCCTCACGAGCGTGTGAACACTCGTATGGTAAATCGAGCCCATAAATCACGTGCGACAGACTGTAGAGGCCGCCACGAGCATTTTTGTGGGCTTGGGATGTTATGGGCCTCGTTGGGCCGAGATGGGCTGTGTGGGCCAAATGGACTCGTGGGTCCCACACGGATAAAATTTACAGTAAGTGACAAATGATGGAGTGAGCTATGGAGATCGCATAGTTGCGACTGAATTTGGGCTAAATGGGCCACATAAACATGTGGGCCCATTTGGGCCCATTTACACAATTTTGGCCATATGGGTTATCTAAGTCGTTAGAGACGACTGTAGACCTTTTGAAGGGTCGTTATCTATACCGAGACCCTAAAATTAGTTAAATGACTGAAATACCCCTGCGGAAAAATTACTGTTTTACCCCTAATTGACGAAATGACCATTATACCCCTAGTGGTGGGTTAATTGATGTGTGTATGACATTTATATATGACTAGTTTTCAGTATGACATACTGCATACACGTAATACTTATGACACAACATACTGCATGGGGTTGGGTTTCTGATTTGGAGGAAGTACTGTATCAGTCGCTTTGCCACGTAATTACTGGTCTGGTGGCTTTGCCATGTTTACTGTTATTAGCAGCTTTGCTGCGTTACTGTTAGCAACTTCGCTACGATATTGGTGTGTTGGCTGGGTGGGTCGATTTAATCCCCACATGGTGTGTTGGTAGGTATGGGTGGTGTGTTGGTTAGATTGGGGTGGGTTACATGACTGCACTGTTCTGACACTGAATTGGGCTTAGACCCACGTTGTTACTATGTAGGGCTAAGGCCCAGACTGTACTGATACTGAATAGGGCTCAGACCCAGACCGTTACTACATGCACGGTCTACTGTTTGGCTTATAGGGGGTTCCATACTGAGTTTTCGTAAACTCACCCTTTCTTTCTGTCTGTACAGGTAATCCCCAGCCTTAGACGATTTGGTGCTGCGATGGGCTTGAAGGTGGCGACATGATTGTTGTGACCTGCACTTGACTTTATTTAATTTATGTTTCACTTTTGGGTTTTCATTTTGTAATAAGGCCGTTTGTGGGTTTTAAGTTTTAATTGGGTTTTTGATTTCTTATTTTAAACTGCTAGTCTAGGATAAAAAGAGTTTTCAAAAGCATTACTATTTTCTAAAGAACACGAGCCTTCAACAACAAAGTTTTCAAAATGCTCCCGCGCTATAAGTTGAATAAATGTACCAATGTCAAATTAATTGGTAAACGATTTGACGAGAACTACTATTAAATAATAATAAAAGGATTTAAATTCAGTAACGGATTTTTACCGAAGAAATCAATTTTAGAAAGACACTTCGATGTGACACACCAGATTCAGCCATAACGTCTAGGCCAGGCTTGGGGTGTTACAAGCCCAAGAGAAAACACAAATTTAAATGGGCAATCAACTAGGCTTGGACAAAAATAGTATTTACAACCACACATCGGATATACGAATCTCTAACACACTAAATGACTCGTAGAGTCGAACATATCCCAAAAGTGTAGCACATAGCTAACACTCTCCAACACACCAACATATCTCAGTGAATAAAGCTTAGCTAACATTCCCTTATCTCTTCAAATTGTCTCAAGGCCTGGATGCCCAAATCACAAAACACAAGGGTGAGGACTCACAATCCTATGGCATGCCAACAATATCCAACGATTTAGCACATAGTTAACACTCTCCAACATACCAATATATCCCTGTGAATGGAGCTTAGCTCACATTCCCTTATCTCTCCAAACTGTCCCGGGGCCTGAATGCCCAAATCACAAAACACAAGGATGAGGACTCACAATTCTATGGCATGCCAACTATAACCAACGGTTTCAAGAGATCACAAGGCCAAAATATCCACAATTACAAATTTTTAATTACTGATTTAATGCACATCATGTAACACCCCTAACCGTATCCGTCGCCGGATTATTGTCTGGAGGCACTATTGGACAAGAACACAACTCTGAAATTCACATAAGTCATATTCATATGTATATACGAATGTCCAATGAAATATTAATCATACTTTTATTACTACATAATAAACAATTACAAATCAAATATTTAACATAGTAATGATATTTTGATATTTAATAAACATCAAACATATTAAGACATATTTTGATACATGTACAAATTAAATCAAATAAATTCTAATTCATTTCATTTTAATCATTAGCATACACAACATTCATATCTTCACAAATAGTCAAATATGTTTCATTAAACAAATAAACCTTATACACATTTTAACCTTATTGAATATGAATTATTATCGAACATATCAAAATCATACTCAATCCTTTATTATAGTTAACTATTTTATAACACAAGTAAGGACATAAAATGCCCTTATTTCACATGCCAAAATGCATATACACAAAATAATCTTTTTATTACTAATTGAGACATTTAAACATTACATAAAACAGATATAATCTTGACTTTCACTTGTCTAATACATATTATATCTTAGTTAGCTTAATAACCATTATTTATCTTGTGGCCGAAGTATACAAACCAACCTCCACAACATTACATATCTTGGACACACTTCCTATATAAGTCCAAACCAAAGTCAAATATATATATACTCAACCATAAGCATTATAATCAATCGTATTCATTATCTCATTTTAACAAGCATATCAACCAACTTCACACATATTTTAATATATAAATACCATAGTCAAATCAACTGATATACTTATGAGCATGTATATTTATTTGTACCATGATTGATATATCATATACTTCTATCCATAGATAACTTTAGCCGAACCATTCACATGCACATCCTAAGTCATCAACCATTTTTAAAGAATATAGTACCTAACACAAATATTATACATTCATAGCACATAACCTCATGACTAAGATGAACATAAACCAAACTTAGCATAACCGAACTGAAATATAAAAGATTAGCCATTTTTACATGGCTTAGATTACACACCACCAAAATCCAACATTTCAAAATGTAATCCAGCCTATACATGCCATAGGTCCAAATATTCAGCTTATAAAATATCGAAGACAGTCGATAGTGTGATAGACTTGGCTGACAATCCTCGAGCTCATAACTTGAATCCAAAATCTATAAAACAGAAACACGCATATACACAGAGTAAGCTTTATAGCTTAGTAAGTCATAAGCAAATAAACAACCCAATGATATTATCAACTCAATTAAACTAAACCATAATATATTATCATTACCATATTTAGTCTCAAACTACCAATCTCATAAATAATACATTTTCATACTCAAACACCACCTTGGCCGAATACTCATATAATCAAAATAATTAATTATCATTCAACTGTCAAGCCAAAATGTCAATATATAACCGAATATACATACACTTATATGCATAAGCTCAAAAAAATCATAATATAACATCATGTACATGTACTATCTATATGGCCGAATATACATGGTCTTGTATACACATATTCAAAAACCAATTTCATAATATTCATATCATTCATTCATAAGACTGAATACATATATCATAATCACATATATCCTTTATTTGCATCACACATGATTTGTAACAAATAATCAAGTTACTTACTTACCTTGTTTTAGGTAGTTAACAAACTAATTCATACCTGATGATTTCAACTCATTTTACACTTTTGATCACCACTTATCGGTACCCGATGAACCACTCAGAATTGGATAGGACACTCGGATAATCACACATATCATACAATGCCAACATTCCAGACGTGGTCTTACATGTAATCACATATCGATGCCACTGTCCCAGACAGGGTCTTACTTGCACACATATATCAGAATCACATATCGATGCCATGTTCTTCCCGCACATCACATATCGGAATCCTATGTCATGACATATGTATCCTAACTATTCCTAAGGTTCATACGGGGCTTTCAGATGTCGTAACTCAGTCGAAACAGATACATGAACATGGTAGCCAAGCTTATGCACATTCGGCAATAGCATATATATATTCTCATATTTCAATTCAGCATATACAATTTGCATTTAATTAAAATTTAGTACGTCTATTTTCTTATAAACTTACCTCGGACGATGTAAAACGGAACAAGACAGCTAGTCGACAACTTTGGTTTTTCGCCGATCCAAATTTGATTTCTTTGGTTCTAGATCTAAACATATTCAAATTAAGCTCATTCACACATATTTTCATTCAATTTAGTCCAAAACACATAAATAGGAAAATTACCATTTTACCCCTGACATTTTACACTTTTTGCAATTTAGTCCCTATTGCACAAAACATAAAATATGCAAAATTTCACTTCACCCATGTTAGGCCAAATGTTACCCATATTCATACAAGTCCATATATTTCATTTATTTCACATTTTAGTCCCTTAAATTATTATTTTTTCATTTAGTCCTAATTACTCAAAATCATCAAAAACTGCAATACAAAACATGCTAATCCAAAACATATCTTTCATATTTCATTATCAAACAACAAAAATCACAAGCCCTCAACAATGGCATAACTCAAAATATTCATCAAAATAAAAAATTCAAGCATGGGTCTTGAAGATAACTTAGCAACGATCTCAAAAACGTAAAAATTATCAAAAACCATGCTAGAACTTGCCTTGAATCAAGTTGAGAAATGGCCGAGCCCTAGCTTCTTTTCTTTTTTCTTTCTTATTTTGGTTTCAGTCAAGAGAAAATAAAATGAACATGGCTTATTTTATGATATGTTTATATTATATTAACTTATTCTAATAATTTACCGTATTAATTTACCAAACACAGGAAATAATTTTTAAATATTTTTCTGACTCAAATCGTGGTCCCGAAACCACCGTTGTAATTAGGGTCTAAATCGGGATGTTACAAATCATCTCTGTTCATATTCATCAATTTACATCACAAACTTGTACACAATGTGCATGCTTACCGGATTCACATTTAATTGCACTTTAAGTACCATAATAATGCTCATTGAGCCATCACATATCTGACCACATATGTGTGCATTCAAATCAGTACACCATATATCACATACAAGTATTCTCACATAATACCTATCATAATAAATCACATTCCACAATTCAACCCATATATACTTACCAAAATTTCGCTCACTTTCGCAACATATTTCCATATTTGCATATAATTATCACTATCATTTGGCATGTATATCATGCCCACGACACAACACAATTCACAATAGTCATCACACATGTCTCATATCAAGATATCGCATCATAATAATAAATCCACAATTATTCACAAAATTACATAATTACCAAAATAAAGCACAAGAAATAGAAATCTTACACTCGAAAGTTAGGATAGGGGTTTAAGCTATTTCTAAGCTCTAAATTAACATTATGGATCGTGTCTACAAGTAGTGATTCTAAACACTCATCAATTACACTTTCGCCTAATTGCTGAAAGCTTAAACTAGCTTTTCCTTACCTTTCGCCTTGCTTATAGATGGCTTCAATGATTCCAATGCTTCCCACATAATAACCACATAATATTGACAATCAATTAGCAGCCAAAGACTCACCTAAACCAACCAAAAATGAAAAGCCTATGCTATATTCCTCATGAAACTAAAAATTCGACTAACAAAGTTGAAACTCAAACATCTTAATATTTACACATCCCATTGCATATACTTGATTCGAATCATTTAATTATATATATAAGAAAAATTCTTAACCTTCAATGTATCACCCCTAAGTCATATCCGTTGCAAGAATAGGGTTACGGAGCATTACCGTAAAACTGTAGCATAAAAACATACATTTTCAATCATTTCATTAAACAAATCATAATAAATTCAAATTCATACATTTCGTCCCTTATTCGAGCCCTCAAGGTCTGAGAAACACTTTAGAAATTATTTGGGACTAAATCGAAAACATTTCGAACATTGGGGAAAAAGTTAGAAAATTGAACTGCATGGGTCACACAGCCGTGTGCCTCACACGGCTGAGACACACGCCCATGTCTCAGGCCATGTAACAATCGAAAATAGAGACACATGTTCGTGCTTGTGTAACTCTCTGACTTAGGTCACATGGCCAAGCCACACGCCCGTGTGACAGGCCATGTGCTAGGCCATGTAACTGCTTGACTTGTAACCTTTAAAACCTTCAGGGGACACGGCCGTGTGTCAAACACGGCTGAGACACACACCGGTGTCTTTGGCCGTGTGGACAAGAAATTGGCCAAAATCAAGCCATTTCCTTCACCCATCGTAATCATGTACCTAAACACATTTGCACATATGACCAAAGCAGCATAACCTACCCGAAACAAGCATAAAAAACCAATTTACTATACATTAATCCATACAACCAATATGCCAATAAGACACCTCAATCACAAACCATTAAACATACCTTAACATGTGCATTTTTGGCCATACATCAACTACACATATTTAACTTATTTACATACTAAAACATACCACAATTGACCATATTTTAAACATATCGTACTTGATCCATACCATATCAAAATAAACTTACCATTTGGATCCTTATTCACATGCTTGGAAATCTCATAAGTGACACAAAACAACCATTTCCTAACAGTACCAAACAACCAACAAATTTACACATATCAAATTCAACACTTAGCATTCAATCAAAACTTTAAACATAAGTTCCCCATACAGGCCATTATAACCTTGGTTAGAACATCAAAAACTACTGATATATTCGCTGGATAGTGTGATAGGTCTCTGACGATCTTCCCAACAGAACGAGCTTTCGATTATCTAAAAATCATAGAAAAGTAAACTACGTAAGCACATAGTGCTTAGTAAGTTCGTAGAACATAAAACATAACTTACCATTTGATTAATAAGCATTAAGAATAATCATTATAAGATCCAACCACAAGCTTTGCACTAGCCTAAGCACCAACAACAACACATGTTAGCATATTCAAACATGATTCACATGAATTTAACATAGGCAAGCCATTATATATGAACATAATTCATTTGAAATCATCATTTTTCTTAACATAGCATATCACTGATGAAACTTAGCATTTCTTTCCTTTTCATGCCTATTGAACCATTTAGAATATCATTGGATACACGGGATAGGTCACACGAAGTGTGCCAAACATATAACCATAACCTTTCCTTTCCTTTACATCATTGCTCACACGAGCTGTGGGTCAAAATGTAAGATACACGATGCTGCTCACACAAGCTATGGAGTATTCGCAGCAAATGTAGGACCTCAACCATCGGTAGGACATTCAAGACCAGCACCTTTAACATGGAAACTTTAATGACATGTTATTTTTATCCTACAAATTCCTAAGGTTCAAACATGGCTCGATAGTCATTGTAACTTCATTGGATTTACATTATTTAGTTACATAGCAATCAACATATTAACATATAGATCAAAACATAGCATTAAACAATATGAAATCATACGAACTTACCTCGACAATGAAGGCATAAAAACGGAGTCAACTAAACCAAAGCTTTAGCTTTACCACGATCTAAATTTGTACGAGTTCTATCTGAAATATACAAAATCAATCCATTTAATAATTCTACCATCCAATTCAGTCCACACTTTACATTTTTGCATAATTATAATTTAGACCCTAATATTTAACTTCTTTACAATTTAGTCCTTAAGCTCGTAAATGGAAATTTACGGAATTTCATTCTTAACCATGCTAGCCAAATTTATTATGAACACATATCAACTCATACAAATCACCATTTCATAATTTCACCATGTACTTTTGATATTTTTACAAATAAATCCCTAAATGATAATTTCATCAAAAATCACTTTACAAAAGTTGTTTATTTAACAACAAGGACTCATAATCTTTCAGTAAACTTCAAAAATCATGCAAGAACATTCATGGTAAAACCTTAAACCTTTAACAATTTTGCAAATTAGTCCCCAAGCTAACTAGATTAAGCTACAACGGTCTCAAAAACATTAAAAACAGGGTAAAACAGGGTAAAACAATCATTCCATGAAGTGAAGAAGCCTAACCGAATCTTCAACCTTCAAAAATGGTGTGTTCTAACCCTATTTTTGGTGGAGGTAAGAAACAATGAAGATGATACTTTTGTTTAACGTTATTTGACTTAAACACATTTATTAATTTACAAATTTAACCTTTATCATTAACTTTAAAAATCACCTAATTAGTGTCTAACTTTGTCCACTAATAATAATGGTCTAATTACAATATAAATTGCTTAAAAATTTAATTTCATAGCTAATAAATGCCTTTAAATAATAGAACTCTACTTTTGTACCTTTTATGATTTAATCATTTTCTCCTAATTAAGCATGCAAACGTCAAAATTTCTTAACGAAATTTTTACACGACACTACTAACACACCGTAGACATGAAAATAAAAATAAAATAATTTTTTTCACATCATATTTGTGGTCCCAAAACTATTGTTTTGATCTCATTAAAAGCAGGTTGTTACATTCAAACTACTTAAAACTATGCAGATTCATGGACCCGAAATTTTGACATACAATGGCAATTTTGAAAAAAACTCAATAAAATGTTGGAATTCTTTAACAAAAATTTAATGAATGTTTAGAAACCTTCTAATTATGTCAAAAATAATTGAAAAACATTTTGAAACCACGTTTTCACTAAAAATATTGCAATCCACCATTAACAACCCAAATTTTGGCTTTTATTCAAAACATGCAATTTAATGGCTAAAAACTTAGTTTAAAAGATCAAATAACATTAACAACTAATAAGAAATTGAACTGTTACCTTTGATGGAAGAGAAACCATTTTTTGGTTTAAAACTTGGAAAACCCACAAGCTTGAGAGATGACAAAATCAGTGGTGTTTTGGGTGTTTTTCTTCAAATTCTATGGAGATTTATGGCTTCGGTGATGATAGAAATTAAGAAAATGAAGTTTGTAAAATAAAATTAACTAAGAGAAGCTTAGGGAAAACAAGGGACGTTAGCAAAAATATGGAGAAGAAACTAATGCAGGTTTTAAAAAGATGAAGGGAAAAAGTAGGGTATTGTTAAAACTTTGGTAAAATTATTTTTTAACTACTCTTAAATTGAACCCTTTTACAAAACAGTCCTTATTTTAACATTGAAAGTCTTTTTAGAAATATTTTCAAAATATGATTTAATTTTACAAAAGCCATAGACAAAAATAATTTCGGGTTACCACAATTCAAAATATTTGAACCCATTTCGAGCCAAAATTCCTAATTTACCCTCAAAACTTCTAGGTCCAATTTTGGGGTGTGACATGTTGAAACTTTTGAAGCTGGTATTTATAGCCCCAAATTGATTTCCAACCATACCAGTTGTTGGGATATTTAGTAGAGTTTTTGGGGATGAAAATACTAGTGCATTTATGTCACTTGCAACAATAGCTATCGATACTTTTTGATAGGTATCGATACTAGTAGCATTTAATGCAATAGTTTAGTGGTTGTTAGGCCTATTTACATCGATACCAAAGGAAATTTATCTATACTTGATAAATGATATATAATACTTTTTGATGGGTATCGATACTTTATGTATTTTTTCAAAAATCCTTCGAACTTAGAATGCAAAACTCGTATCTATATTAACCAAGGTATTTATAAAATTATCTAGGTATCGTGTAACAAACCGTTTTTAGTGGTAACGAAAATTATAATTTCGGGACCATAATTTTGATTAACGAGTTAGTAAATATTATTTATTTAATATTTATAAGTCAATATTAGTATTTTTTAAATTGTGGTTAAGAAGTTTTGTTTTTTGAATATTTACAAGCCTTTTATGATTCTGGAGTGGAAATGAGAGCAACTTCTCACCTTCACACAGTCAATCAAACCAAGTTTAGAAATATACATTTCTAACTTCAGTATATAAATTCATAAAACAATATTACAAAAATAACACAATCCAGCTTTATTTAACTGACATATAACCAATTTGAATATCTTATAACAGAAATGCTAATCACATGATAAGTTTTCAATACAGAAACTGAATATTTAAAACATACTATTTAAATATGCTACACTCTGTAACAACGTTTTCTTTCTCTAATATTATACACGCATAAAACGTTTCATAGTATCTAATCCATGTATTCAAAATTCAATTCATATCATATGCCTAGTTACAAAATTTACTATAAGTATATGTGCAGTAAATCATAGTAACAAAACTTTTCTTGAGCACAACAAATAACATTATGAATATCCATTTCACATGCTAAGTTGCCAATCTTAAACTAATTCAATGTAATTCACTATCACACATGTTATATGCACATATCTTTAATATAACTATTATTAGATGTATGTGTACTTATGTCATTTATCAATTCTGAGTGAATTTAATAAGTCAATTTATTTCTCAAAATTTGTGTCAACACAAACACACCAAATAACCGAATTTCACTGTATGATTAAGTCATTTCATAGCTTATCAAAACATGTAATCAATATCACATAATAAACCATTTCAGACCTTAGTAACCGAAATGCATCCATCCATGTTATCGTACATTTCATACATATATCTTAAATTAATCAAATGCACATTACTGTTGAACCTATTCGACTAAAATCATCCATAGGACATTTCTCTTAAAACTGTTAACAAATAACAAACATTTCACACATACTATATATATAAACATACATGCAAGCGCCGAATCATCAATTATACAAATTCATTATCCAAATCCAACATTTATCTGAACTCACTCATCAACTTAAATTAATTATTAATACAAAATGTAAAACATCCTTGCATCATTTCTTTTACTACGAGTAGCCTAACAAACATACTTTATATTCATGCATATACCAAATTGATTCAATGAAAACACATTCAAATTCATCAACCATATTCCATGCATATAACATATTTAAGTATGACTAAATTCATATAATCACTTGTTATATTAGCCATTTTCGCATGGCTTAATATATACATCACATTACTCTTATCCAAAACTAAGCTAGCTTATACATGCCATAGATCGAAGTTTAAACCTTTATTGTACCAAAAAGAGTCGATAGTGTGATTAACTTTGACGATAATCCTCGAGCTCGTATCTTGACTCCAAAATCTATAAAAAAAGCACACACATAAACATAAAGTAAGCTATTTATAGCTTAGTAAGTCATAAGCAAATGAGCAACCCAAAAATATCATCAATTTAATTAAACCAAACCAAAGCACATTATTATAAAACATTTGGATCTAAACATATAAAATCAATATTATAAATATATACTCATTGATATTTATCACTTGGCCGAATACTTTTACATCCATGGTAGCAAATTATCAATTAACTTCCAAGCCATATAATTAATATCAACCTAGTTCATATGCGCAAAAATACACAATCTCATGCATCATCATATAATTTTCATATACATTTTAATTAGATAGCCAAATACATGTATTTATACATACATATAATTTAAACTCATTTAAAAAAAACTATTCACAAGACCGAATGTACTTACCTAATTCACATGTAACCATCAATTGCATTATGCATAATTTGGAATAAGTAGCAATTTACTTACTTACCTTATCTTAATTAAATAGCAAGCTAATTCATACTTGGCCAATTAACTTATCTAACACATTCGAACACAGCTTGTCTTTGCCCGATTAACCATTCAGAATTGCGTAGGACACTCAGATAATCACACATATATCGTACATTGCCAACGTCCCAAACATGGTCTTACATGTAATCACATATCGATGCCATTGTCCCAGAAAATGTCTTACTCGTACACATATATCAGAAGCACATATCAATGCCATGGTCTTACTCGCAGACATAAATCGAAATCCTATGTCATGACATATGTATCCTAGCTGTTCCTAAGGTTCAAACTGGGCTTTCGAACGTCGTAACTCGGTGGAAACAAATTCGAAAATGTAGTAGTCAAGCCTTTTCATATTCGGCCATAACAAATATAAATTCATACATTTCATAACAACATATATATCTACCATTTAACTACAATTAAACTCATCTATTTTCTTATAAACTTACCTCGGATGACGTAAAACGGGATTGCTAGTCAACGACTTTCGTTTTTCCACGATCCAAATTTTATTTCTTTGGTTCTTGATCTAAAAATATTCAAATTAAGCTCATTCACATATATTTTCATTCAGTTCTTTCCAAAAACACATAAATGGACAAATTACCATTTTACCCTGACATTTACACTTTTTACAATTTAGTCACTATTGCACAAAACACAAAATATGCAAAATCTCAAGATACCCATGTTAGGCCGAATGTTCCCAATGTTCATACAAGTCCATATATTTCATTTATTTCACATTTTAGTCCCTCAAATTTTAAATTTTGTAATTTAGTCCTAATTACTCAATATCATCAAAAATTCCAATACAAAACATGTTAATCTAAAACATATCTTTCATATTTCATCATCAAACAACAAAAATCACAAGCTCTCAACAATGGCATAATCAAAATATTCATCCAAATCAAAAATTAAAGCATGGGTTTTGTAGTACTCGAAGCAACGATTTTAAAAATGTAAAAATTATTAAAACCGAGTTGAACACTTACCCTGATTGAGCTTAGAATCAACCGTACCCTAGCTTCCTTTCTTTTCTTTTTCTTTTGTTTAATTTCAACAATGGAGAACAATTATAACACATATATTAACTTTATTTTATGTTTTATGACATATATTATAACATATTATAACTTAAAGTTTAATTTACAAATTTAACCTTAATAAATTATTATATAAACTTTATATTATAAGCCTGATACCGTCCAAATAACATGAAAGTGGGCTATTTACAACATAAAGGTTCCCATTAAAGAAGCCAATAGCAATTAGGTCCCTTTTAGAAATAACCACCAAATTTCCCTTTTACGCGATTAAGCTCTTTTATTTAATCGGATACCTAAACAACAAAATTAAATCACGAAAATTTCACAGATATAAATTCACACAAAATAAACATAGAAAATAATTCTTAAATATTTTTTGACTCGGATTCGTGGTCTCGAAACCACCGTTCCGATTAGGTCTAAATCGGGTTGTTACAGTCAGGGTTATTGTTGTTGCCAAGGAAGAAAGAGGTAATTTGGGTTGTTGTCAACCCTTTGAATAAATCTGCACATTTCATTCCAGTGCGCACAAGTTTTTTACATGAAAGATTAGGACAGTTATAATTTTATGAAATCGTTAGATTAGACGGTGTGCTATTGTCGATTATTTTTTATTGGGATTTGCGGGTCACCTCTAGATTTTAGGGTAAATTAAATAAGGCTTTGGGCACCAAATTTACTTCTAGCTCAATATTTCATCCACATACCGATGACTATCTGAGAGAGTAATCCAAGTACTCGAGGACATGCTTCGATGTTGTATTCCTTAATTCGAAGGTAATTGTGAAAATTTTCTTCCATTGGTTGAGTTTGTCTATAATAATAGTTACCAGTCAAGTACAAAAATAGCACTATACGAAGCTTTGTATGGTAAAAAAATGTAGAGCTCTATTATATTGGACTGAGCTAAGTGATAAAAAGCTTTCAGGTATTTATTTGATTCGCGAAATCGAAGAAAAAGTGAAGGTTATATGAGATTGTTTAAAGGCAACTTCAGATAGTTAGAAGTCGTATGCCATTTTAAAAATAAAAGACATCGAGTTTCAGGTTGGCGATAAAGTGTTTTTGAAAGTATAGCATTGGAAGAATGTTTTTTTTTTTGTCAAAAAGGGAAACTCAGTCCACAATTCATTGGTTCGTACGAAGTTAGCGAGAGAATTGGGTGGGTAGCTTTTTGTTTAGCTTTACTTTTAGAACTTGAGAAAATTCACAATGTTTTCCATGTGTCGGTGTTGAAACCGTTCAAATCTGATCCCTCAAATGTAATTTTGTCAATTGATGTAGAGATACAGCCTGATATGTTGTATAGTAATGAACCAGTTAGAATTTTGGCTCATAAAATCAAAAAAAATTAAAAATAAACATATAGCTTTAGTGAAGGCTCTTAGGCAGTGACACAAAGTGGAGGAAGCTGACTGAGAACTAGAGGAAGCTATGTGTAAATTGAAAAATATATAGGATTTTGTCTATATAATTCATCACCTTTTACTTAACTTTGTTGTTAAAACCAAGTAATTGTTTAATAAGTTAATGAAATAGATGAAAATATGAAATTGGGACATAGAAATTATTAAAATGTAATTTTATGCTTTATTATATAGTTTTCATGCAGAAAATGGCTTCTTTTATATTAATTTAAGCATATTATATTTTCAAGCTATAAAGTGGGTCATGCATGATTAAATTAAATAATAATTTAATAATCTATTTTAATATACTTCATTAATAAATTGGGTTTTAATTAATTAAGTAAATTGATTAATTAAAGTGGTTAAATTATATTCTTTGGTCCTCTAAATTATCTACTATTGTTGGACAGGTCTGAGAGCTTTATGTTGATTACAAAATCATCCAAATGGAGGACCAAGTCAACCCAAAATTTGGTTGCATGTGGATGTTCATAAATCAAATTTTGGTTTAAATATACAAGGTCCTTAAAGAGTTGAATAAATCGGAGATTTACCTGGAGATTTGCAATTGACAGAGTCCTGAACCTGATATGTTGTGGCACATAAGTCAAGCAAAAATTAGCCACACTCCCACAATTCATGGCCTACCACTTTTGGATGAAGTTTCAAATGATGGACACTCCTATTTTTTGCAAACTAGCTCTCTTGCCTCACCTATAAATAAGACCCCATTTCTCACTTATCCATCATCCCTCACTCATTTATCATTCTCTCCTCTCTTAACTCTCTTAGCTTTCTTTCCCCTTCACGGCTATCATAATCTTTGCATAAGGATTTTTATCAAATTATCCTCTTAAAGAGCCCTTGGTTGGCCACCTCGGAGAGTCATCAACAAAGGAGCAAAGCGAAGGAACGAATGAGCCCTCGTCAGTCAGAGTCTTGGGTGACAGCCACTTTGATTTGGGTTGAATCTTTCTTTTTTTCTTTTTTTTTAAACTTATTTCAAGAATGTTTGCTATGTGTTTACTGTTCCTGTTTACAAAAATGATAGCTTAATTTTATTTAAGTTAGGATGATTACTTTGATTAAATAATAATTATTTTATTCATGCTTATAATGTTTGTGCTTCAATTGATCATGTTTTCAATCAAAATCAAGTTTGTATTTCTTTCATACGTGATTGAAATGCACCTAAATTAGCTGAGCGATCTTAACTTGACAATGGCTAATGGACATATAATTGAAATGTGCATGCTCAATTTAGATCCTAACCCGATTAAATTGCAAGTTACATAACAACCCTAACCAGGCTCTGTTATCTACAGAGTTTTTAGATTTGTGTGATGAAATTGTTTCAAACCTAACACGTCCCTGTTACCTTGCACGAATACTAAGAAGCCCTTAGTAAATAAAGATCAGTAAAATGCATATTTACTAAGTAAAGGATTCTGAAAGGACCTAATTTGCTTTCCAAACTCATGAAAGATTGAGTTGCCATGGAATGTTTTTCTGAATATTGATGAGCATGTTGATAATAATTTGAGTTTAATTAAAGTAATTGTCCTAGATTATTTATGTTATAATTGTTGCTTATTGTGTTAATTATGCTAAAATCTATTCCATTTATGTAGTTTGCATACTTAGGATAAATTGCATTAGAGATCATTGCATTTAGTTTCATATACTTAATTTCTCATCACTTCTCAATTATATTGTTTTTATTTATCAAATTGTTAATATAATTTTACAAATTAATTGACTTAGCACAAATACAATCCCTATGGAGATGATAACTCGATACTTACTTATTACTTGATAATGACTGTGTACACTTGCACAAACTCAAGCGTTACAAGTTTTTGGCATCGTTGCCGGGGATTGTCAACTGTTGCCATAGTCATTCTTTGTGAAATTATTTATTTTCAATTTGGTTATTTCTAATAGTACTAACTTATTCTTTTTAATTTTGTGATTTTCTTTTCAGGTGTTTATGAGCATAGATCGGATTATCGATTTACTTTCAGTAGACCTTGAAATTGAGTGAACTTTCAGACAAAGATGACGTGAACGGATAGCTTAAAGACAAGTCAAGATGGTCCTCGAAAATCAGAATCAAGACCAAGGTAATGAAGCCGATCATGTACGAAACCCCATCCTTATTGCCAATGATAGGGATTGATGCATCAGACAATATGTTGTGCCACTTTTCAATGAGTTAAATCCAAAAATTAGAAGACCAGATATTGAGGCAACCCAATTCGAATTGAAACCAGTGGTGTTTCAAATGCTACAAACGGTAGGCCAATTTAGTGGTATGCCCACAGAAGATCCACATCTCCACCTTTGCTTGTTTGTGGAGGTGAATGATTCATTCAAGATAGCCGGTGTGACTGAAGACGCACTGAGGTTGAAGTTGCTTCTGCACTCATTGCGAGATCGAGCACGAGCATGGCTCAATTCATTGCCACCAAGTTTCATATCTATATGGCAAGAATTAGCAGAGAGATTTTTGGTTAAGTATTTCCTACCTAGTAAGAATGCTAAGTTGAGTTACAAGATCACAACTTTCCAACAATTGGATGACAAGTCTTTGTATGAGGCTTGGGAGCGATTCAAGGAGTTACTTCGTAAGTGTCCTCATCATGAAGTTGATGCTCTCACTTCGTTATCAGCTCAGGTATTGTCTATTTCCTCTATGTTAAAATAGTTTATCGCTAATAGTGCTAATAATTTTGCTGCTCAACCATCAAGTCCGTACGAAGTAGTTTCCTATGTATACTGTGGGGAAGGTCATTCTTTCGAGAATTGCCTATTGAATCCCGAGTCAGTGTACTATATAGGGGACCAAAAATAATATAGGAGTCGATAAGGACACCAATCCAACTTCTATAATCCTTCATGGCATAATCATCCTAACTTTTCTTGGAGCAACCAAGGAATTGGACCAAACAACAACTTTATGCAGCATAGACTCAACTAATCTCAAGGGTTTAATCAGCAAGCTCCAAAACCACCTCAAGTTGTGGCATCAAACAGTTTGGAGAACTTGTTGAAAGCTTACATGGCAAAGAATTATGTTTTGATCCAAATCTAAGTAGCAACACTGAAAAATTTGGAAAACCAAATGGGCCAGTTAGCTACAAAGCTTCGTAATAAATCACGAGGAACCTTGCCGAGTGATAATGAGAATCCAAGAAATTTGGATAAATGAGATATCAAGGTAGTAGTATTGTGAAGTGGTAAAATTCTAGAACCCCGATTGATTGAGGTCAAAGATAAGCCTGTTGAGAAGAATCAACCAGCTGTTGAAATTCTTACACCAAAGGAATCAGAATCTGTCAAGACTGACAAGGTAAATCCTGACTTAGTGAATTCAGATACTTTAACATCTTCTTTGGATATAGATTTACCTACTCAGAAGAGTTTTCTGATTCAACTGAAAGTTCCACCACCTCTATATCCACAAATATTGCAGCAACACAAGCAGAAACAAGAGGTGCAATTTAGGAAGTTTTTGGATATTTTGAAGCAATTACATATCAAAATTCCATTGGTGGAGGCTTTAGATCAAATTCCAAATTATGTGAAGTTTATGAAGGATGTACAATCCAAAAAGAAACGGATAAGTGAGTATGAGACTGTCACCTTGACAAAGGAGTGCAGTGCATTCCTGCAGAACAAGCTGCCACCGAAATTGAAGGATCCAGGAAGCTTTACGATACACTGTAACATTGGTGAATCTTACTGTGGTAAAGCTTTGTGTAACTTAGGAGCAAGTATCAACTTGATGCCTAAGTCTATTTTCAAGATGCTGGGGATAGGAAAAGTAAAACCTACAACTATGACGCTCCAGTTAGCGGATCAATCTTTAGCATACCTTGAAGGAAAGATTGAAGATGTTTTGGTAAGAGTCGATAAATTTATTTTTCCTACTGATTTCATTACTTTAGATTTTGAAGCAGATAAGGAAGTGCCAATTATCCTTGGGAGACCTTTCATATCCACAAGAAGAACGTTAATTGATGTGTAGAAAGGCGAACTCACCATGCGAGTTCAAGACGATCAGGTAACTTTTAACATTCTTAAAGCGATGAAATTTCCTGATCCGACAGAAGAGTTTCCAGTTATGGAAGTGATAGAAACCTTGATTTCTATGGAAATCAATTTTGATGAAGATCTATTGGAGAAAGCCTTAGGGTTTGACCCTTTGGAGGATGAAGAAATTGAAGAAAACATGATTATGGTAGAAGCCAATCTGAGAAATTTTACATGGTTTGAACCATTTGAGTTGGAGGTCAGAGAATTTGTACAACCCAAATTATCAATCGAAGAACCACCTACACTCAAACTAAAGGTACTTTGCCTATGATTATTTTAGTAAAACTGACAAAATATCAAGAGGAGTAACTAATTTCTGTTCTAAAGAAATTTAAGAAAGCAATTGGTTGGACCATAGTTGGTATTCGAGGTATAAGCCCTTCATTTTGCATACACAAAATTATTCTAGAGGAAGGTGAAAAAGCTCGAATTGATGGGCAAAGGAGGTTCAATCCTATTATTAAGGAAGTTGTGAGAAAGAAAGTGATCAAATGGCTAGATGCAGGAATCATCTATCCTATTTCAGATAGTTCGTGGGTAAGTTCAGTGCAGTGTGTACCGAAGAAAGGTGGAATTACGATGTTGAGAATGAGCGTAATGAATTGATCACAACAAGAACTGTTACTGGTTGGAGAATTTGTGTTGACTACAGAAAGCTAAATAAAGCCACTCGGAAGGACCATTTTTCATTGCCTTTTATGGATCAGATGTTAGATCGACTGGCAGGTAATGAATTCTATTATTTTTTAGATGGTTATTCGGGATATAACCAAATAGTTGTAGCTCCAGAAGACCAACATAAAACAAGTTTTACTTGTCCGTACGGTACGTTTGCTTTTAGGCAAATGCCTTTTGGTTTATGCAATGCACCTACAACCTTTCAACGATGCATGATGGCAATATTCACTGATATGGTTGAAATTTTTTTTGAGGTTTTCATGGATGATTTTTCTGTTTTTGGTAACACTTATGATATTTGTTTGAGTAATTTGGCTAAGGTACTGAAGAGATACGAAGAGACGAATCTTGTCCTTAACTGGGAGAAATGCCATTTTATGGTTAAGGAAGGGATTGTTTTGGGGCATAGAATTTCAAAGAAAGGAATTGAAGTCGAAAAAGCAAAGGGGGACGTAATTGAAAGATTACTAGCCCCAATGAATGTGAAAGAAGTTAGAAGTTTGTTAGGCCATGCCGCTTTTTACCGAAGGTTTATCAAAGATTTTTCAAAAATTTCTAAACCGTTGTGTTTGTTGTTAGAGAAAGATGCAATGTTTGATTTTAACAAAGCATGTTTAGAAGCTTTTGAAGAGTTGAAAAAAACAGTTAATCTCAGCCCCAATAATCATTACACCTGATTGGAGCACACCTTTTGAGTTGATGTGTGAAGCAAGTGATTATGCTGTTGAAGCTGTGACGGGTCAAAGAAAAAATAAAGTGTTCCACCCCATTTACCATGCAAGTAGAACCTTGACGGGAGCCCAACTCAATTATACGGTAACTAAAAAGGAACTATTTTCTATAGTTTTTGCTTTTGAAAAATTACGCTCGTATCTTATAGGTACCAAAGTTATAGTATTTACTGACCATGCGGCCATTAAATACTTGCTCACATAGAAAGATGGGAAACCGAGGCTAATTCATTGGATACTTTTACTCCAAGAATTTAGCCTTGAGATCCAAGACAGAAAAGGTGTTGAAAATCAAGTAGTTGATCATCTATCGAGGTTGGAGCAAGATGAGGTAACTCGATCACATGTGCCTATCAACGAGAATTTCCCAAATAAGCACTTATTTGAGGTGAGTCAAGTTCATGAAACACCTTGGTTTGCTGATTTTTCCAATTATCTTGCATGTGGAATAATTCCTCAAGAAATGTCATACCAACAAAGGAAAAGATTCTTTCATGATAGTCAGTATTATTTCTAGAAGGACCCATTTTTGTTTAAACAGTGTGTAGATAATATAATCCGGAAGTGTGTAGCTAAAAGTGAGATTGCTGAGATTTTATATCATTTCCATTCATCTCCAAGTGGGGGACACTTTGGTGGTGCACGTACCGTGGCAAAGATTTTGAAAGCAGGTTTCTTGTGGCCTGCACTATTTAATGATTCTTATGTTTATGTGAAGAACTGCCATAATTGTCAAAGAACCGAAAATATATCACAGAGGAATGAAATGCCCTTAACAAATATTTTAGAGATCTAATTATTCGATGTATGGGGCATTGACTTCTTAGGACCATTTTCTTCTTTGTATGGGAACAAATACATCTTAGTTGCTGTGGACTATGTATCCACGTGGGTTGAAAATGAGGCATACCCTACAAATGATGCTAAAGTAGTAATACGATTCCTACATAAGCATGTGTTTACACGATTTGGAATACCAAGAGCTATTATTAGTGATGAAGGTTCTCATTTTGTGAACAAATGGCTTAAGTGGTTGCTTAACAAATATGATGTGAAGCATAAGATTGCTACTGCCTATCACCCTCAATATAATGGGCAAGTTGAAAGAGTGAACCGTGAAATCAAAGGTATCCTTGAAAAGCTAGTACACCCTAGCAGAAAAGATTGGTCTCGAAGGTTCGATGATGCATTATGGGCTTATCGAATAGCATTTAAGACACCATTAGGAATGACTCCTTATCGGTTGGTTTTTGGGAAGGCATGTCATTTGCCATTAGAGTTGGAGAATAGAGCTCACTAGGCTTTCAAGAAGCTAAATTTTGATCTTAAGCAAGCCGGCGAGAGAAGGATGTTACAATTGGATGAGTTGGAAGATTTGAGGTTGTTTTCCTATGAGAATGCCAAAATGTGTAAAAAAATATAAAAAAAAGATGGCATGATCGTCAAATACGACCTCGCGAGTTTAAAGAAGGCCAGAAGGTTTTGTTGTTTAATTCAAGGCTGAAGTTATTTCCTGGGAAGCTGAAATCCCGATGGAAAGGACCTTATACCATCTATCGAGTTTATCCTTATGGAGCTATTAAATTATACGACAAGTACGGAGGTAGGTTTAAAGTTAATGGTCAACATCTCAAGCATTATTGAGATGGTGACGTTGAGCGAGTTGAATCTTCGTTCAAATTAACAGACCCTTGATTTTTTATGAACTCATTTTGTAAATAAATAAATACTTATAATTTATTCTCTTAATATAGTACATTTAATTAATTCTGTCTAAGGTGATTGGAACTTATGCAGGACCGTTGTGACCCCTCCAACATTTCCTGGGAATTAATATAATGTAATTTGTTAAGAAGAAATTTTCTAATTAAGATTTAAAATGTTTTTTTTCTTTCTAGTTTAATTTATTTTTTTAAATTTAAAATGTTTATATTTATAAAGGGGGTCAAATTTGGCCCAAGTACTAATCAGTTTCTCTTTGTTGAATAAGTTTGTAAATATAGTCTGAATTTGAGGCCCAAGACAGCAGATAGGAGGGAAATATCCACACCTATTTCCGCCACTTCCATTTCCTGCCGCCCAAGCAACCTTAATGTAGCTAAAGTTTTGTTACATATTGCCCTAGTTTTCCCTATATAAACCCTTATTCATTCTACTAATTTTTATATCCCCTAAAGCAATTTGCTTAACCCTAAAAATCCCTAAACTTCCTTTTTACGCCGCTATCCTCAAATCTCGAAAGAAACCCTTAGTCCATTTCCTTTTCTTTTGTCGAAACCACCTAGTGTTGCTGCAAGAGAATCGCTAGAACATTAATGTTGCTGCTGTACATAGTCGCTATGGCAACTACACACCACCATTGCTGCCGCACGTTGCCTTCGCCGCCGTAACCTCTTCTCCGTCGCAAGGTTCATCAAAGAAAATCCTACCCACTTGCTAATTTCTCTTCTTCCCCTGTAAGAAGAACTTTGCCGAATTTTTGAGAAAATACCATGTCTCGCAAAAGAACTAGATCATTGAAAACTACTCCTGAAAACCCAATTGTAATCGATGAAGAAGTGAAAGAAAGATTTAATTCAATTTTCAAGCATCGACCTATGAATTGACCTATGAAAAGGCTTTAACTTAAAGAGTAATGATTTGATGGTTGTTCCTATTCCAATTAGAAAGATAATCAATGCTCTTAAGTGGGAATGATTTTGTGATGCTCGTTCACTTTTCGATGATGAATTAGTTCGAGAATTCTATGCAAGTTTGACGACACAAGATGCTACTGAGGTCATCGTTCGAAAGAAAAATGTACCTCTTACTTTTATATCCATCAATGATTTGTTTAACTTAGCTGATGTTGAAGAAGATGAGTACTACCTTATGATGAACAATATCGATTGGGATTTTCTTCAATAATTGGTTGATGTTGTGACAAATCCGGGATCCCAATGGATTATAAGAAATTATGGGAGCCATTCTTGCTGAAAGGAATACCTAAAACCAGTATCAAAGGCATGGTTTTATTTTGTTCGTTACAGTTTTATGCCTGTCTCACCTAGTTCCACCATCTTGATGGAATGAATGCTCTTGTTATATGAAATCTTGATAGAAAAGTCCATTAATTTTTGGAAAATTATCCTCAAGGAGATTCACGATTACGCTAAAAAGAAGTCAGGAAGTGCTTATTTCCCGTCATTAATCACTTCACTTTTCTTAAGGGCTCGTGTTAAAACATAAGCGAATTTGAAGGGGTAATATGTCCACAGGTGCATTACAAGTCATGATCGTGAAAGGTTAGTAGAAAAGGTGCATGAGCTGAATCAAGGCGAGCAGGAATAACCAACTGAGCCAGATACTAAGGAGTCAACAAATGAAAATGAAACTGAATCAGTTACAGACACTAAAGAAGAAGAATTTGATAAGGAACCAAACAATCTTGAAGGATCTGAAAACCCTGAACCAAGGGCTAAGCTAGAAGAAGAACCAGTCAAGCTAAGTGTTGAACCTGAACATACAACTCCCATGCCAACTTTTACAAGTACTTCAAGGAAATCAGAGTTGTCAACTTTGATAGATATGTGCAAGTTCATGCACAATCAACAACAAACTTACTGGAAATATGCAAAAATTAGAGATGATTCGATTCAAAATACTTTTAAGAATATCTCTAACACTTTTGTTCCTGAGTTGCCAGATGCTATCTTTGAGACATGGACAGAAGATACTGATTATACAAGCAGAGAAGGAGCTAAAGAAAATAAGGAGAATGAGTCAGAAAAATAAAAAGGGGGGTTCTTGTCTTTTTATTTTAGGTCTTCAGGAATTTGTTTCTTTAGTAACCATGAATTAATTTCTACAAAATAAAACATAGCAAGCATGAATAAATGCTTATTTAAAAAGAAAAAGACTAAGTGATGTGGTAATGGGAATGAACATGTCTAGGATTGAATTATGAGGAAAGATTGGTATTTAAGCAGTCTTAATAACTCACCCCTATTTCTTTTTAACCCTACCTGGTGTTCAGTTTTCATTCATTACTTTGTTCTTGCAATGAGGATATTGCTTCTTTTTAAAGGGGGTAAGGCAAATAATTGCTCAAAATCTTTAAAATTTTCAAGTATGTTTCAATCATTTCTTTCATGAGTATATTTTAATAAATGATTTTTTAGAGAAATTCTTTGTTAATGAGATAGCTTGTATGCAAGCATGAATGATGATTTTATCTGAGTGATTGTATGTTATCATGAAGAACGGAATGATTGTATGATCTTAGTCTTAGGTAATGTTTTCCATGAACTTAGTTTCTTTTGAGATTAGACATGCATGAAGGTTTATATATTTAGAATTGACTTAGTAACTTTCTTGAGGAAAAATCCTAGGAGACATAAAAATCTAAGATAATATAGGCACCATTTTCTTTGCATCGTTTGAGCCTTTTTCAAGCCCACCTTATGATATTAGACCCTTGAAACTATAATTTTGAGCTTAAAAGGCCTATTTATTGCAATGAACCTACATTACAAGCCATATCTCCATCTTTTGAAGTTATCCTAATTTTGTGCACCCATCTTAACTAAAGTTGTCTTGGTAAATTACATTTGAGGAAATTTTTAGAGGATGTATGTGCTCATGCTTAAAAAAAAAAAAGAGAGCGAAGAAAAGTTTGCTCAGTTTTCACATAGAAAAATGTATGAGCATGAGTTCAAAATAAGTTTGGGGGTATTCTAAAGGATCACTTAAAGAAAAAGATGGAATTTTGAGAAATCCAGTAAAAAGTTAAAGGTTAAGATTTTGAAACCGAAATGTCCTATCTCTTAAAACCTTACCTCTAACCGAGCCCCATTACAACCTTATAAAAGACATATGGATTTGATAATTATGTCACCTACATGAGTGCAGAGGAACTACTAAGTTCAACATATGAATATCATAAATAAGCCTTATGATTGTTTTGCTTGATTGAGGAGAAGTTATGTTGAATGAAGAATATTATCTATGGTTGTGACATATACACATACTTGATTCATGTTGGCATATCTTGAAACTTAGTATAAAATTTTCAAAATGTTTGTGTATGCGTATGATTTACTTGTTAATAAAGAAGATATATGAGCATGAATTTATTAATACATGATTATGGGGCAAGGATTGATGCTGCTTACACTTTTAGCAATTTTGCTTTAGTGAGACCTTGTGCTATGCATGAACATTACTCGGGATGAGCAATGATTTAAGTTTGGGGTATGTCAACTAAAAAATATATAGGATTTTTCCTATATAATTTGTCATAGGATTTTCCTATATAATTTTTCACCTTTTACTTAAATTTGTTGTTAAAACCAAGTAATTGTTTAATAAGTTAATGAAATAGATGAAAATATGAAATTGGGACATAGAAATTATTAAAATGTGATTTTATGCTTTATTATATAGTTTTCATGCGAGAAAATGGCTTCTTTTATATTAATTTGAGCATATTATATTTTCGAGCTATAAAGTGGGCCATGCATGATTAAATTAAATAATAAAATATAAATTTATATTTAATAATTTATATTAATATATTTCATTAATAAATTGGGTTTTAATTAATTAATAAACTGATTAATTAAAGTGGTAAATTATATTATTTGGTCCTCTAAATTATCTACTATTGTTGGACAGGTCTGAGAGCTTTATGTTGGTTACAAAACCATCCAAATGGAGGACCAAGTCAACCCAAAATTCAGCTACATGTGGATGCTCATAAATCAAATTTTGGTTTAATTACACTAGTCCTTGAAGAGGTGAAGAAATTGGAGATTTACCTGGAGATTTGCAATTGACCAAGTCCTGATCCTGATGATATTGTGGCAATTAAATCAAGAAAAAATCAACCACACTCCCACAAATCATGGCCGGCCACTCTTGGATGAAGTTTCAAATGATGGACACTCCTACTTTTAGCAAACTAGCTCCCTTGCCTCACCTATTAATAAGACCCCATTTCTTACTTATCCATCATCCTTCACTCATTCATCATTCTCTCCTCTCTTAACTCTCTTAGCTTTCTTTCCCCTTCACGCCTATCATCATCTTTGCATAAGGAGTTTTAGCAAATTATCCTCTTAAAGAGCCCTTGGTTGGCCACCTCAAAGAGCTATCAACAAAGGAGCAAAGCGAAGGAACGAAGAAGCCCTCGTCAGTCAAACTCTTAGGTGTCAGCCACTTTGATTGGGGTTTAATCTTTCTTTTCTTTAACTTAATTCAAGAATGTTTGCTATGAGTTTACTGTTCCTGTTTACAACAATGATAGCTTAATTTTATTTAAGTTAGGATGATTGCTTTGATTAAATAATAATTATTTGATTCATGCTTATAATGTTTGTTCCTCAATCGATCATGTTTTCAATTAAAGTCAAGTCTGTAATTCCTTCATACTTGATTGAAATGCACTTGAATTAGCTAAACGATCCTAACCAGACAACGGCTAATGGACATATAATTGAAATGTGCATGCTCAATTTAGATCCTAACACAATTAAATTGTAGGTTATATAACAACCCTAACCAGGCTCTATTATCTGCATAGTTTTTAGATTTGTGTGATTAAACTGTTTCAAACCTAACACGTCCCTGTTACCTCACACGAATACTAAGAATCCCTTAGTAAATAAGGATCAGTAAAATGCATATTTACTAAGTAAAGGATTTTGAAAGGATCTAATTTGGTTTCCAAACTTATGAAGGATCGAGTTGCCATGGAATGTTTTTTCGAATATTGATAAGCATTTTGATAATAATTTGAGTTTAATTAAAGTAATTGTCCTAGCTTATTTATGTTATAATTGTTGCTTATTGTGTTAATTCTGCTAAAATCTATTTCATTCAATAGTTTGCATACTTAGGATAAATTGCATTAGGGATCATTGCATTTAGTTTCATATACTTAATTTTTCATTACTTCTCAATTATATTGTTTTTATTTATCAAATTGTTTAATAGAATTTTACAAATTAAGTGACTTAGCACAAATATAATCCCTATGGAGACGATAACTCGATACTTACTTATTACTTGATAACGACTGTGTACACTTGCACAAACCCGAGTGTTACACTATGAAACTTCAATACCCTAACATATTCTCTGGTAAGATTTTTTAGGACGAAAATTCCTTTAGGGGTAGAGTTATAACAACCCATTTTTAGTGGCATTGGAAATAGTGATTTCAGAACCACAGTGCCGATTAGTGAGTGACTGCCTTCAAACATAACCACGTCCAGAGTATAAGTCCTGCACAAAATTTGTTAAATAAGTGGTATCTGCAAGTATACGGGTCAAGTTGTAATATAGTTAGAACGAAGTAGGTGAGTACTCCAAGGATCGTACCTAAGGGAGGCGAGCAGTACACTAATCCTAACCTGAGCACAAATAGCTAATTAGTACTTTAAATAAATTATATTACGAGTAAACATAAAGAGGGAGTTTTTTTTATAACTAAAGGAGAGTTTTTTTTATAACTAAAGGAATAAATTAATATAAATGGAAAAAACTTATAGAAATTTTCTATGGAAACTTAATTAGATTTGAACATGGGTGACTAGCTCACTTCAATAATCATAACTAATTGTTGCTTCGAGTTCCCTATTCAATCAACTAGTCATTACCCTAGCAGGATCTTTTGATCTTCCTCTAAAAAAACTAGTCAACAAGAACTACTTATCTCTCAACCTCACAGTTCAGAGTGGTTTGAGGTAAAGGTGTTCATAGATGTGCCATACCAATTTTGGGTTAATTCCTTTTAAATGACTTTCTAGTTTCGTCAAGCCTAGAGTTTAAATTCATCATTTCCCAAACAGCTAATCCACTAAGAATACCATGTACAACAATCAATTAATCATACCTCAACTCGCTAATCCCCCACAACAGGATCAGTTCCTCATGGATCTCAAAAACATAATAAACTTGATATAAAAGATGAACATGAATAGTCAATCACTATATGAAGGTTTAAGATAAGTCTAAATTATATTTAATTGAGGCACGAAATCCATAAAAATTTGATTTTGTTCCACAAATTAGATCTCTCAAAAAATGCACAACTGAAAATAACATAAAGCCTAAGAAAAGGGAAAAACTTAAAACTGAAACTATAAAGAAAGTTATACAGTATGAAAACCTATCCATAACAAGTGTTAAATAAGCCTATTTATCGAGTTAGGGTTGTCGTCGTCCTTAACCCTAGGTCAACTGACACTATTGTGTTTAATATTCGATAGACCAAAACGCCCCTATATCGTATGTATTTTTTGCATAGGACCAGTGTCACGACACCCTAGTGCCTGTGTTGCAACATCGAAGGCAATATGCTCGTACTCAGGGAAGCTTTAAGGGTATCTCATGGCATCCCTTGGTGTCGTGATACTAAAGGCAGCCTTTGGAATTCTTGCTCTCTACTTCCTATGTTGCGACATCAAACTCCCCGTGTTGCAATACAGTGTCTGGTATTAAGTTGGTAACCTTCTAATGATCTTCTGCAGACTCACAAAGTATGTTAGCTCACATTTAGACCTCATTTAACCTTTAAGATTAATAAAAGACTCAAATTATACTTTTCATTGAATGTAAACGAAACTAAGATAACTTGATTAAAACATAATAAAAATGTTTGTATTTAAGCTTTTCAAATGCGAAAAGTAGTTTAATCTGCTACATCGAATTACGACAGATCAAACTCCCCAAACTTAAGTCAGTGGTTATCCTCAAGCAAAGCAAACAAAAAATAGTAATTAAAAGAAGACCCTTGAGCAAATATGGTACAAATGTTAGTTTTGGAGCAAATGATTTGGCATTTCACATTTACACATAATCTTGGCATGATATATAGCTGACTTACAAGTTTTGAAATCAAGCACCTAAGTTCAATTTTTCACAAAGCATACAAACATTAAGGGTTTCAATGTAGGGATCCATTAATAAGTTAGACAGTTAATTTGATTATCCTAGCAGAATACAAAAAATCATACAAGCAATTATTTAGTATGATGTCAATTCATAAATAAGTTTACCTAGATCACATAAGGCTTTTTAGCTTATAACGTTCTGAGGCTTAGGCCATGTATGAAATTCAAGAACAGTAAGCGTCAAATAGTTTCAAGCATGAAAATAGTTTAGCACATCATATTGCTCCCTATTCTCCTCCTTAGCAACCCTTACCCGCTCACCGCCTTATTTATCCTTCTCTCACCTTCCTTATTTCACCACATAGGTAGTCATATCATAATACAACAACTATGGGTAGCTCACGAGATTTTGTGCACTACTGAATGAGTCTTTCTATTTTTGGTGACTTTGTCACTTTTCTTTCTTCTTTTTCAATACTTTTCTCATTCACGAATGCTTTTAGTTTCAAGAATTTTTTCAACTCATTTTTTTATTTTCTTTTTTAATTTTTTCTTTTTCCGCATGTATTGGCTAACCTATAATCACTCTATCACATTGATCCTTCCTATTTCACTTTATTTTTAAAAAATTATGTCGTAACATATCTACTTAACCGTCAATACATATGGCTAGACGTTTATAGTCATGCAGTTCAGGACCAAAGAAAAAGGGTAAATAAAAATGAACGTTTTTGTCTTGGATTTTGTGTGAAGGTTCATCAAGAATTGTTTTCTGGGTCTAATATAGGTACTAAGGATGAATAAATAGGGCTAGCTTTTTGGCTCTGAGTATATACCAAATGTTTCCTTAAGTCATCCCTAGGTATCTCAATATTCACAAATTTAGTCAACAAAATAATCACAAATTCAACAATTTATCATAGATACTAGCATGTTTGTTTCCCTGTATTTCCTATATCATATGGTACATTTAATTGCTCAATTCCTATTTGTAGTGTAATATATAGAACTTAGTAGTCTAATAATAAAAAAATTAAAACCATTTACTATTATGTCAAATATATAGTAAATATATAGCACTTATATATATGCTCCTAACCAATCACTTGTATTTCTACAAGCTCAAGCATATATTTTACCATAAAAATTAAAATAAAAACATAAAAATTGAAACAATTTTTTATGTTATCCCACACACTTTAGATAACACATTGTCCTCAATGCGTAGCCCTGAAAGAATAAGGAAAGAAGTTACTCGATTGATGGTGGTAGTTCCGTAAGCTATTGGTGTGTGCTTCCTTTTTTGATCATTGTGGGTTTTAAATTTTTGTGCTTCTTCCATGTGGGATTTCTACTTAGAAAACATTAAATTAGAAAAATAAAGTAAATAACAATCTATTCCTATAATACAAATGATCCAAAAATTAGTTTCAATCTTAAACCAATAAAGTTTAAAAATTCAATCTACTCTTCCTCCTCTTCCTCAGAAGCTATCTCCTCTTCTTCTACCTCTTCTCATTCTTCATCTTCACCATCACCTCTTTCTTCACTCCCTTGCTCTTCTTCTCCATTATGAGGTCACATCGGACTAAGAATCTCCTGCAGATAATTAGGAACTCTCATGTTGTTCTGTCATGCAAACTCTTGAAGGACTAGGCTTGTTTCTTACATCCATCGTATCATTCTGTCTATTTTTGCTTCACTGCTCTCACTCGTTTCCCTTTGAGATGTCATATTTCCTTTTCTTTTGAATGAGGTAAGGACATCCATCTTTTCTTTTCTCCTTTGGTTCCAAATGATAATCTACCTTCGGTTAAGTTCTACGTACTGGGTGTACATTAAATCATTGATTAAACTCCTTGTTGGGCACATGAACTACGCATTCTCTTCCATTGGAACCTCCGCGCTTTTGCAAGGTTCCATCACAAGATGGGGAAAGAAAATTCCAACCTTCTAGCCACTGATGCAACAGTTCGTACTCTAATGGATCCATTGTCCCATGCATATCTATTTTTTCTGTAAAATGCTATATAATAAAACAGCTCAGAATATACTGACATTAGAAATATTAAGAGCGGGTGTAATTCTAGGGAAAATAAAGTTGATTGAAATTAGTCGGGTTTTTGATATCTTGTCAGAGGTTCCACTCTCCTTAGTTTTTAGTTAAGTATTTTACAATGCTTTTCATATCCTTGTCTTTAAATTCTATTAAATCAATATTTTGCAACTAATTAGATTCATAGTATGGAGCGTCATAATATTTGCAAATATTTTTCGAGGAGAATGGCACATCGTTATGTAAAGCCTGATTTAGACCCTAGTCGGAATAGTGGCTTTGAGACCACAAATTCAGGGTTAGAAAATTATTTTAATATTATTTTTTATGTTTATAATATGTGAATTAGAATGTGTGAAAGTTTCGTATGAAAATTTTATCATTTGTGCGCTTAATTTGCAAAAAGGACCTAATCGCGTAAAATGTAAAAGTGACTAATTAATTGTTAAAGTGTTTAATTGCTATGTCTCTTTAAATGAAAGGTCCTTATGATGCAAATGGACCATTGGTTTAATGAATGGACAAGTATGGACAATAGTTAGTGGAATTTTAATGAAATAGCTAAGGTTAAATTTGTAATTTATGTATTAAGTTATAATTAAAATAAAACAAAGTAAAAGATGAATGTGTTCATCTTATTCTTGCCAAAAATATGAAAGAAAAAGAAAAGTTGAAGCTCAACTGTGGTTCGGCCAGCATTCGAGCTTGGTTTTTGATAATTTTTACATTTTTGTGATCATTGTTAAGTGTTCTAACTAGCCCATGCTTAAATTCATGAAATTATTGATAATTTGATGAGATTCCATTGATGAATTATTGAATTTTATGATGTTAAATGATGAAATATGAAAGCTTAGTGCTTGATATACATGTTTTGTAAAGTGATTTTGAGTAAAAATGCATATTAAGGACTAAAGTGTGAAAATGAGAAATTAAGGGACTAAAATGTGAAATAAATGAAATGTGTGGGATTATATGAACTAGGGTAAAATTCGGCTAGGCAATTGTATACGGAAATTTTGAGTAATTTGTGATTTTAGGAATTAGGGGCTAAAGTGTTAAAATGTGAAAATGTGAGGGCTAATTTGTAAAATGCCTAAATATGTATATATGGATTGAATTAAATGTGTTGGTGATTAAAAGGGTTAATTTTGAATACATATAGATCAAGAAAAGAGGAATCAAATTTAGATCGGGGAAAATCGAAGATTACCTAGTAAACGATCTGAATCGTCAATTCCGAGTATGAGGTAAGTTCGTACGTGATAAATGATGTTATAGTTATGTTTTAATGATTTGATAATGCATAAATTGTATAGATATTTTATTACGGGTTGAGCATGATGATAATCGATTATGTTCGGCACTAAGTGTGCGATTTAAAATAGCTTTGGCTACAAATGGCACTAAGTGTGCTTGTTGGAATAGCTTCAGCTATATGAGGCACTACATGAACAATACCGAGATAGCTTTGGTTTATTGAAATCGCACTAAGTGTGTGGGGTTGTTACGATTTTGGCAAATCACTTATGTGCTAAGTGTGTAAATTCTTTAAGCATGGAAAGACTTCCGAATGAACTAATGTATTTGAACAATAGGTGAGAATGAAGTGAAATTATATGGGAAAGATCAAGTATGTTCGATACCTATGCAGTAGATGATACTATGTGTATGAAGCTTGATGAATTCGTATGAACATGTTATATGAGATATAATAGAATTGATGAATGAATTGTGAACTACTAATTGTTTATTAGTTGATGTTTTGTATAATATAAACTATTGTTTATTTATGGTACGAACTTACTAAGCTTTAAAGCTTACTATGTGATATGTTCTCTGTTTTACATTGTTATAAGGCTAGCTCGGATGTAACACCCCGTACCCGAGACCGTTTCCGGAGTCGAACACGAGGTGCTAACCGACTTAATTCATTTACTCTCACGATCCATTTAAAAATTTTCCAGACGGTGGCTAAGCTGCGTCCTTTGTCACCTTAAAAATCATAACTTGAGTTCCACAACTCGAAAATCAGTTTTGTAATTTTCCCCGAAATTAGACTCATACATCCATCTACAGATTTTTTTCTAGAATTTTTGGCCGGGCCAATTAGTACAGTTTATTAGTTAAAGCCTCCGCTGTTACAGGGTGCGACTACACTGACCTTCATGCATTACAATTTGGATATCTCCCTGTACAGGGCTTCAATACTGATGCCGTTTGTTTCTATAGAAACTAGACTCAAAAATAAATCTATAAATATATGGCATGACTTCTAAATGTCTCTGGTTAATTTATAATGAATTTCCAAAGTCAGATCAGGGGATCCAGAAACCGTTCTGGCCCTGTCTCACAAAAACTTTAACATCTCATAATATACTATTCATATGAACGTTTCGTTACTTTACTATGAAAATAGATTCATCAAGGTTCGATTAAATAATTTATTTGATATTTAATGCCATTCCTACTATTTTTAGAGATTTTCCACATCCACATCACTACTGCTGCCAGCATCTATTTTTAAGGTAAACTTTACCTATTTCATGATCCTCCATGGATCAACTAGAGTTTGTCATACATATACCAAAAGTGATTATGAATAACCATTCCCATGACTAACCGTTACCAACATTTCCATACCTCTCGACGGACGACATACAAAACGATTATAATGCTATGATCAAAGTGTACTTAAGCCATTTTCGCATGGCTATCCAAATTTACACAAAACCGAAAGGTACATGACCTACAACAAAAGGGTAGTCCTATACATTAACCAAAATATCCTCTCACTACTAGTCTATTCTATACATGCCATAAGATATTCCAAAAGCGTAGCGATACCAAACAGTGGATGGTGTTAATGTGACTAGTTCTTGACGATCCCCGAGCACTGTAGCTTCCAAATGAGATCTATAAACAGAGGAAACAAAGTACACGGAATAAGCATTACAATGCTTAGTAAGTTTTAAGCCGTGTCAACGGATAACAATCAAATTACAACATAGTTGTTCGTATTTTTATTTCACTCTTCCTTCGGGCATACCATCCCCTTTTCCTAATATGCACGTCTCATCATATGTAATAGGCAGATAAATTCTCACTTGATGGTGACCTCTTATGATCATAGGTACATTACATATTTTTTTACCTGACTTTCCACATTGACCAAATGCACAATAATCATAGAACAGTCTCATTGCTTTACTCACATGTGCATCACATAACGACCTTGTGATTTAGTCTCAATCAAACTTAAATATAATCTCAAAATACATACCTGACCAACTTAACGCATTGAACGTATTTATTACTAATTGTCACTGTGAAGTCGCATAATCTTACGCTTTACTTGAATCTTCAGCAAAACCTTTAGTTCAGGGCTTACCCGGACAAAATCTCCACACGTAGTCATCGGGTCATTAGAGCTCGGATATAGTATGAGCACGAAGCCTACGGTCATTAATCGGTGATAATATTCTTGCATAAAGCCTGCGGGGTTTTAACCCGGATATAGTACTAACACAAATGCCCTTCGGGACTTATCACATTTATACACTTCCACATCCATCACGTTGGCCACTCGGCCCTATCACATATATACACTTTCACATTCATCACATTGGCCATCCGGCCTTATCACATATATACACCTTCACATTCATCACATCGGCCATTAGGCCTTATCACATATATATACACTTTCACATTCATCACATCGGCCATTAGGCCTTATCACATATATACACACTTTCACATTCATCACATCGGCCATTAGGCCTTATCACATATATATACACTTTCGCATTCATCACATCGGCCATTAGGCCTTATCTCATATATGCACTTTCACATTCATCACATTGGCCATTCGGCCTTATCACATATATATATCTCATACATATTTCATATTTTTCTTGTACATCAATTTCAGCAATAGCTTATAAGCAACTCAAATAGTTTCATCAAAGTTTACAACAAAATCACATATTCACTACAAGCAGTTTTTCCTGAGCAACAGTCACTAAATTGTTTATAACTGGAGCTACAAAACTCAAAATCAATTTCCGTTAATCTTCCCCTAATGTAGACTCATGTATCTTTCATCCATAAAATTTTCAGAATTTTAGGTGTGGCCAATCAATACCAGATTTTTCTTAAAGTTTTCCCCTATTTCACTGTTCGACTAATCTGACCACTCCTCACTACGAATCAGATTTCTCATTGTACAGAATTCAAAATGTGTTATATTCAATTTCATTTGAAACTAGACTCATTAAGGAGTCTAAGCATATAAATTTTACCTTATAACCATTTTTGTACAAATTATAATGATTTTCTAAAAACAGAATAGGGGATTTCGGAGTCATTCTGACACCGTCTCACACAACTTTAAATATCTCTTTATAGGAAATTTCTTTGCTCACACGGCCTCTTTTATAAGAACTAGACTAATTAAGCTTTGATTACATATTTTATTCAGCCTATAATTCCACACCAACAATTTATGGTGATTTTCTAAAATCACGTTACTGCTGCTGTCCTAAGCAAATTATTACAATTTGCTCTTAAATTTCCAAGTCCAAACACTTATGAACTTACCATTTGAGTTTAAAACATATCATGGCCACATCATATCTTATTAAATCAACCCATTATGTTCTATTATGATTGAATTTACTCAACGTTTAATCACTTAAAACTTACCTCGGATATTTTGAATAGTAGCGAATAGGCTACTCGATTGCTTTTTCTTTTCCTTTATCTGATTTTGACCCTCTTAGCTCTTGAGCTTGATTCAAACAAATAGATCTTATTTAATAACTTATCAAATTAGCTATTCGATTAAATACATGTATATTATACAATTAAGTGCGAATGATTTTATTAACTAGTTATTCAAGCATTATACATATGCTCTACTCATGCCCCATCGAACATAATACTAGCTTAATACCTTGCATATTAGGATTTCATAGACATCATTTAGTTTCACATAGTACACATATTGTCCCAAATCGACACAAGAGTCAAACGCATCACTCAAAATGCGAAATCCAATTAAGTCTACCATTATAGCATTATCATATTTATGTACTTGGTAAGTTGGGTTTGAACACGTTTGGCACTAGGTGTCCAACCAAATATTCCTTGAACACTCAATTTATAATCTTTCCTAATTAAAACATTTAACACCGATTAGACATGTTTACAAGCCTAGGCTGAATATTATTTTAGACATTAGAAATCATTTCTCAACTCGTGATTCACTAACTTGGGAGTTATTTTCTAACAAATTTTAACTTACTCTAATACCGAATGCTACTCAAGCTTTAAGCTCATGTCCTTTCATTATTAAGCAAATGTTATAACATAACTAACATCCCCTTTTCAATTCGAACATCAACACATAAAGAAATTAAACACAAAGATTCATAGCTGAAACCTATACATAACATCATTCAAGGTTTAATCCCCTAAATTCATGCACAAAGCCGAACCTATTGAGAGATGTATATAAAACAATATCTAGTTAGTACATTCAAGCACCTAAGGCATTCCCTTCAATTTAATACTAAGACAAACCAAAAGATTTATTCATGTAAATTCAAAATTTCAAGTTCATCTCTTTCACATATAAATACCAAAATTAAGTATTAGTAGCTTAAACTCTATTAAACCTTAAAACATCAATCTATCCCCACCATTTTCCCCATGGCCGAATGCTCAAGACACCATAAAACTAAAAATTTTGTCATGGGCTATGTAATGAACTTAACATCTAACTCAAAATATGCTAAAAAAATCCATAAGCTAACATGAATTTCTCACCTTATTCATGACTTAGAATCACCGAATGGTTGCTCCCTCTCTCCTCTTAGAATCGGCCAAGAAGAAACAAGAATAAAGACTTGTTTTTTCACCCTTTCCTTCTTTCTTCTTCTTCTTCTTGTACGGCTAAGAAGAACAATGTGATGCCTTTTTTTCTTTCCCTCACCCTTCATCCCCTTATTTTATTACTAACTCATTATTTTATTCTTTCCAACATGAACATTAGCACACCATGCTTAAAATATGCTATGACCCATAGCATGGCCGGCCACTAGCTCAATTTTTTGGGCAATTTGACATGCAAACCCCTCACTTCTATAACATGCATTAACAGAAAACTTTACATTTGCCTAGCACACTTCTAAATTTTCTCACATAAGTCCTATTTACTAAATTTCACCTACAATTAGCAAAATTCAAATATGAAATTTTCACACATGCATATATACATATAGTAAGCACCAAACATGACAGCTAATTATTTTTATGACTCGGTTTTGTGGTCCTGAAACCACTTCCCGACTAGGGTCATATTAGGGCTGTCACATCGGATTTGAGGATCGTCAGCAACATCAATCAAACTATCAAACATCTATTTTGGTACCATTTCGAGAGTTGTATATATGGTATATGGCATGTATAGGCTTGTGTCATTTTGGTATGTTTTGTGATGTGATTATTAGCCATGAGTTTTGGCTTGGAGCTGTTGTTAGGTATGGCCTCTTAAGTTGGCCTAAATGATGTGTTTGATAAGTTAGTCATAAGATGTATATAATGTTCATATAATGGTTTGAATATGGAATGTTGAATTGGCAAGTTTTGTGGTATGAAGTATGTGATAAATTGATGAGTTTACGTATTTGAAACTTATGTAAGTTGTGATGATTTTGGTACAATGATTAGGTATGTTTTGGCTGTGAAATTGAGTAGTGAATTGGATGGTATTTGAATGGCATGGAATATGTTTGAATTGGTTGATTTGGTTGCCTATAAATGTATGCAAATGATGCAAAAATGTTGTAAATTTTGGTGTGCTTGAGATAGGTGGAAAATGTGGCTTAAACCAAGCCTAATTTCACCCCACATGGTTGAGCACATGGGCATCTGTCTCAATCGTGTGTCTGCTGTAATTTAGTTATTCAAGTCAGTCTTGAGCATGGCCTAGACACCCAGGCATGTCTGGTGGCCATGTGTGGCACACAGCCTTGGTACATGAGTGTGTGTGGCCATTTCGAAGGGTACAGGGCTAGAAACACGAGCATTTGGTCGACCGTGGGACCCAGTCAGTTTTGACCATGGCTAAGGCACACAGGAGTGTCTTGTGGCCGTATGGTGAAGTCAGTATGTATGCCCTATTTTGCCACGATTTAGACACACGGGTGTGTTTAAAGCTTTGTGAGGCACACGGCCTGTTCACACGGCGCGTGTGACTTGTGAAACTCTAAAAATTTTGTTAAATTTTCAAAAAAAAAAATTATGTGCTTGGTTTAGTCTCAACCCCTTTCTAAAGCATGTTTAAGGTCTCGTTGACCTATGTACGGGGCTGTGTAATGTTATGTGATGATGATGCGATAATGATTGAGAAATAAATGCAAGATATTTATATTTGTCCGATAACGCCTTTAACCATAGTCTGGCGACAATACGGGTTAGGGGTGTTACACGTTACCCCTTAGTGTTACTGTTTTCCACATTTCTTCAAGAGGTCGCCAAGTTTCTTCATCTTTAAGAGCAGCATAGAATTCCAGGACAAGAGGGATGACAGTAGATTGTTTAGGAGTGACACAAAATCTGTCACATCTATAGTACTATACTAAGGATCAAATTTCATTGCAAAGAACCATTGATGGTTTGAATCCCCTTTCCTAAATAAAGGTTTTACCTTGAACTTCAAGGAAATACTTTTCAGTATTTTAGTTTTGAAATTTTAAAGTATTCGAAATTGTTGGTGGTTCTTGCATGCTAGTTTTTGTACTCTTCCTAAGTGGCATGTTCACTATTAAAATCGAGAAAAACTAATAAATTTAAATAATGTATTTCATAGGCAATGAAACAGTGAAATTCTAGTTTGGAATTCTTAACCTTAGATACTTTATTCAGAATTCCTTGAAGAGCTAAATCAGCTTAGTAGAAGAGTGAATTTGCAACAAAACAATTATGCAAAGTGAAATAGGGGTTTAAGGTTTAGAGGGTTCTAAGAAATTTGGGAGGATTTGGGAGGGTTTAGATGTTAAGATTGTTTTAATGTTAGGCTAAAAATAGTTTTCAGGTTTTTGAAATGGTGTTTTAAGGCTAAAAATTAGGTTAAAACATGGTTTATGCCGCCGAGTTACGCAATTAGGTCAGGCCAACACTACAGAAAATTGCACGATGTTGCGACACGAGGGTTCCATTTCGCGAAATCCGTGGCATTTTTCATTGTTGCAACATTGGGGTTCGATGTTGCGACACACTTTGATATTTTGGAAATCTGGGTAGATTGTCTTTTGTGCCAGGACATAGAGGTGTTGGATCACGGTATCAAGATGGTTATCTCGATTCCCTTGATTTTGGACGAAGTGTAGCAACACAGGAGTTTCGTGTTGCAACACCGGATCTTTTTTAAGCTAAATTTTGCTCTCAAAGTGTTCTTGGTGCTTATAAAACACAATGTAACACCCCTAACTCATATCCGTTGCTGGATTAGGATTACGAAGCATTATCGTACAATCAGGAACATTTAACATCATAATATTTAAGAAAATTATACAAATCATAAACCATTCAATTGCATGCATTCTATCCCTAAATCTAGCCCTCGAGGCTCTAAAAATAGCTTTGAGGCCATTAGAGACTAATTTGAAATAAAATGGAAAGTTTAGTAAAAAGTTGCAAAAATTAGAAATATGGGTCACACGGTCGTGTGGACAGGCCATGTGTAAACACCACAGGCCGTGTAACTTTCGAAAAAGGGACACATACCTGTGTCCCAACCCATGTTCACACCCACGTAACTCACTGAGATGCCCAACATGCTCGTGTGCTAGCCGTGTACTAGGTCGTGTAACTCTCTAAGTTGCCACACATGTCCGTTTTTCAGGCCGTGTAACTTACTGACCTGAATACTAATAAACTCACAAATGATACACGACCATGTTTCCATGCCATGTGTGTCACACAACCGTGTGACAGCCCGTGTGAACCCAAAATTTACCTAAAATTAAGCTATTTCACAACCAGTTCACACCTAATCAATCTAAACATTTAAGCATAAACCCAAGGGGCTTAAACATCATTCAAAACCACATAAACATGCTATTATAGACACCCTAATTCAACTAACCAATATGCCATTCAAAGGTGCCACAATTATATCAAAACATCAACTATCAAAACATACTACAAATAACCATTTTCAAACCATTCTAGTCATACAAAGAAGGACCTTATTTACAAGCATATTAAAATAACAAAAATGACATAACTTGGTAAGGTATCAAAGTGTAAAAAACCAAAATATTTATCTATATATACATGCCACTACCTTAGAAGATACAAAAACTACCAACTTAGATGGATAGTGTGAGCTGGTTGATTGATCCTTCCAAAATGTCAGCAATGATTATCTACAAAACAATCCACAAGAATTGATAAGCTTACCAAAATGTCAGCAATGATTATCTACAAAACAATCCACAAGAATTGATAAGCTTACATAACTTAGTAAGGACATCGTATAGCATATACTATTTGATTCATGGTTACAAAAGTATAGACAGGGCACATATGTGCGTCTAGTGGTATAGAAGTACAAATAGGGGCACATATGTGCATTTAGGGGTAAAAAAGAACAAATAGGGGCATGTATGTTCTTTTAGGGGGTACCAAAGTACAAATAGGGGTACGTATGTGCATTTAGGGGTACTGAAGTACAAACAGGGGCATGTATGTGCATTTAGGGGTACCAAAGTACAAACAAGGGCATGTATGTCCATTCAGGGGTATTGATGTACAAATAGGGGCAAGTATTATGTTCATTCAATAATTACTTATAAACCTATTAATTAAAGAACTATAATATAATAATACAACTGGAAATTCATTTACGAATTGAAATACTATGAGCTTACCTACTATTTAATTCTGATCGACACGCAAGTACTAATTCGCTATTCTCATTATTCCTTGGTTATTGTCTTTTTGATCCATGTTTTGATCTATTTAATAATTAAATACAATATATTAATCTCATACACATTTCACATTCCATTCAATGCATATGACCTTAACTTTTCATTAATTATACATTTTCCCTAAACTTTTACAACTTTTTCAATTTAGTCCTCTAACCCAAAATTTATCAAATTGACCATTTTCTAGGAACCAAAATACAACCGGATATTCTAGGCCCTTTAACAATGCCTATTACACATCAAATTCACTATCAAACCTTGAAATTTTGACATTTTTACAATTCAATTCTTAAATCAAAATCTAACAAAAATCACTCCACAAAACAACAAAATACCACAATCAATGCTTCAAACACATAGTAATCATCAAGAACATTCATGATTCATTAATGAAAACTTCTAAAATTTTTAACAGATTCAAAAACGAAGGTACATGCTAGCTGCACCAAGTTGCAACGATTTTAAAAATAGAAAAATCACAAGAAATGAGTTTGAAATTACTTACATGAAAGCAAAGAACATAGCCAAACTCAAAACTTGATAAAAATGGTGTTTTTACACCCTAATTTTTGGTGGTTCTTCCTTTAAGAAGATGATAGCATTTTTTTTACTTAAGTTTTATTTAACAAAGTACAACTTTATCTTTTAAATTATCATGCATTTTAATGAATTCAAAGTCCAAAGCCATCCATATACTTTTGATATTGTCTAATTACCATATGAGTCCTCCCTTATTTAATAATCAAATTATTTGATCATCTTAATGCTATAATTAACAAGTTTTGCATCTTTTACAATTTAGTCCTTTTTTCTTAATTACTTATCTAAACGTTAAAATTACTTAACCAAATTTTAATACGACTGTTATGACTCTATAAATATTCTATAAATAATATTTATGAGTTGACATGATGGAAATTTGTGGTCCCAAAACCGTTGTTCCATCACCACTTAAAAATGGGTTGTTACAACTCTCTCCCCTCTTAGGAAATTTTGTCCTCAAAATGGTTACCTAAGAATAAATTTGGATATTTTTGTTTCGTCGATTCCTCGATTTCCCAAGTAGCCTCTTCAGTACCATGCCGATGCCACAAAACTTTTACCAACGGTACTCATTTATTTCGAAGTTCTTTGACTTCTCGAGCTAAAATTTTCACTGATTCTTCAGGATACATCAAATCTGTTGTAATTCAATTTCACAATAAGGAATCACATGTGAAAGATCAGATCTATACCATCTTAGCATTGAAACATAGAACACATTATGAAGTTTCTCAATTTCAAGGGGTAAAGCTAATCTGTAAGCTACAGGACCAAATCGCAACACTTTCTTCCATGAAGAAACTTTTAAAAATACCTAATCACCAACAGAAAATTCTATATCTTTTCTTTTCAAATCCATCTACGAATTTTGATGATCAGATGTAACTTTCAAACAATCTCAAATAATTTGAACTTTGTCTTCAGCTTCTCGAATCAAATCAATCCCTACCATTTTGGATTCGCTCAGCTCGGACGAATACAATGGCGTTTTACATTTTCTTCCATATAAAGCTTCGAAGGGTGCCATTTTAATATTGGATTGATAATTGTTATTATAAGTAAACTCAGCTAATAACATATATTTTTCCCAACTATCTTCAAACTCAAGTATACAACATCATAGCATGTCTCCTAAAATTTGTATTACTCATTCTGATTTCCCGTCCGTCTGAGGATGAAACACTGTACTGAAATTGAGTGTAGTGCCCAAATCCTTGTGAAGTTTAATCCAAAATCTTGATGTAAACTGTGGTCACGATCAGAAATAATAGATATCGAAACTCAATTTAATCTCACAATCTCTGACACATATAATTCTGCTAGCCTCATAAGCGAATAATCTATTCTGACTGGAATAAAATGGGCTAACTTAGTCAATCTATCAACAATCACCAAGATCGAATCTTTCTTTGTTGAAGTTACAAGCAGACCAAATACAAAATCTATCGTGATTCGTTCCCACTTGCACTCAGAAGTCATAACAAGCTATAATAATCCTGTTGCTTTTACCTGTTGACAAAATCCAACATCTAGCTACAAAATCAGAAATCTCACGTTTTATACCCAGCCACTAGTACATCTATTTCAAATCACAATACATCTTCATGCTACTAGGATGAATGGAATATGTACTACTATGAGCCTTTGATAGAATATCAAGTTTCAAATTTAAATTATTTGGAACATTGCGGTAATGCAATGTACCATCATCACCAATATTGTATTTAGTAGTCAAATTATCCTGAACCAAGTTTTGTTTCATTATCAACTTCGAATCGTCATTTTACATCTCCTGAATTAGTTGTATAAAAAAAGGCCCTCAATTCTGCCAATACAGAACCATCAGCATTCAAAGCCAAATGAGCATTCAACGCTCAAAGTGCAAACAATGATGACTTTCTACTGAACGCATCCGCAACTACATTAGCCTTTCCCGGATGATAATCAATAACCAAATCATAATCTTTTAGTAGCTCCAAAAAATGTTGCTATCTCAGATTCAGTTCCTTCTAGGTCATTAAATATTTTAAGTTTTGTGATCAGTATACACGTGACATTTCTTACCGTATAAATAACACCTCCATATCTTCAAAGCGAAGATAATCGCAACCAGCTAAAGATCATGAGTAGGATAATTCTTTTCATGCAGCTTTAACTGTTGAGAAGTATAAGTTACCACTTTCCCTGACTGCATTACCACGTAACCTAAATCATTGAGAGACGCATCACTGTAAACAACATATGCCGTTCCAGATTCAAGCTGAGTTAATATTGGAGCTTCTAATAACATGTTTTTCAGGTGATCAAAACTCTATTGACACTTATCAGAAAAAACAAATTCGACATTTTTTTGTAGTAACATGGTCAAAGCTGAAGCAATGATTGAGAAGTTTTTAACGAATCGCCGATAGTATCCAGCTAATCCTAAGAAACTTCAAACATTAGAAACATTCTTCAAAATTTTCCAATCAACAATCGCAGATAATTTATTCAAATCAACCTTAATTCTATCAATAGATATAACATGTCCCCGAAAATCAACTTCTTATAGCCAGAATTCACATTTACTGAATTTCGTATACAATTGTTTTTCATGCAAAGTTTTCATCAAAACTCTTAAATGTTCAGCATGAACTGACTCCTTCAGTGAAAAAATCAAAATGTCATCAATGAATACCACAACAAACCAATCTAAATATGGCTAAAATACTCGATTCATCAACTCCATGAATGCCACAGGAGCATTAGTCAAACCAAATGGCATCACCAGAAATTTATAGTGACCATATCTAGTTCTAAATGCAGGTTTCAGTACATCTTTCTTTTTAACTCTACCTGATAATATCCGAATCTTAAGTTGATCTTCAAACAAATCACCAATATGAGGTCATGGATATTTATTCTTAATGGTGGCTCTATTCAGCTGTCGATAATCTACACATAGTCTCATTGACCCATTTTTCTTCTTCACAAAAAAAACTAGAGCACCCCAAGGTGATACACTCAGCCGAATAAATCTGTGATCTAACAACTCTTGCAAATGTATTTTTAATTATTTCAATTCAGTAGGGGCCACACTGTATGGTGTTATTGAAATTGGAGCGATTCTAGGCATAAGTTTGATCATAAATTCTTCTTCCCGAGTCGGTGGTAACCCAAGCATTTCTTCAAGAAAAACATCAGCATATTCTTTAACTATCGGCACTTGTTCCATTTTTTATTCAGCCACTTTCGAATAATAAACGTAAGCTAAATAAGCTTCACATCCCTTTTTAATCAATTTTAGAGCTGACAGTGCTGAAACTACATTTGTAGTACAATCGGCCCCATCTGGCCTAACACAAAAAAATTCACCATTCGGAGGCTTTAAACTAACTTGTTTCTTTTGGCAACTCACTATTGCATCATGCTCAAACATCCAATCCATTCCTAGAATGAGATCAAAATCATCAAAAGGTAACAACATCAAACTAATGGGAAAATCGTAACCCCTAACTTTCAGTGGACATGATTTACATATCCTATTAACTAAAACACTTCTAACCGAGTGGATTTGTTACTTTGACATTGTATTCAGTGAACTCAACAGGAAAATTCTTGTTGTCTGTAACACCCCGTACCCGAGACCGTTTCCGGAGTCGAACACGAGGTGTTAACGGACTTAATTCATTAATTAAACAGCTCATACAATTCATTTTAAAATTTCCAGACAAGCTGGCTAACTGCATCACAGTCGCTTTAAAAATCATATCTCGAGTTACGAAACTCGAAATCCAATTCCGTAAATTTTTCCTGAAACTAGACTCATATATATATCTAGTAATTTTTTTCTAGAATTTTTGGTTGGGCCAATTAGTACAGTTTATTAGTTAAAATCTCCCCTGTTTCAGGGTTCAACTACTCTGACCTCTGTGTATTACGAATCAGATATCTCCCTGTACAGAGCTTCAATGACTATGTCGTTTGTCTCTAATAAAACTAGACTCAATAAGGAATCTGTACATATAAAGTGTGACTTCTAATTATCTTTGTAAAATTTATGGTGAATTTCCAAATTCAGAACAGGGGATCCAGAAATCGCTCTGGCCCTGTTTCACAAAAATTTAAACATCTCATAAAATATAGCTCATATACCTGTTTCGCTTATTCCATATGAAAATAGACTCATCAAACTTCGATTCCATAACTTATTCATTATTTAATTCCATTTCTACTATTTTTAGTGATTTTTTAAACTCACGTCACTGCTGCTGTCTGAATCTATTTTATGGTAAATTTTACCTATTTCATGGTTTCCATGGATTAGCTAGCAATTTGACATACATAATACCAAATATGATCATGATTAGCCATTCCAATGGCTAATCATTACCAAGCATTTCTATTTCCATACCACTCAATAACCATATCATAAGACCATACATATAAAATGATTATAATGCTATACATGCCATACTCAAAATATACAAGCCATTATGCCAAGATGGTATACGGATAGTGTGAGCGTGCCTCCAAACCGTTTCCGATTTCGAGCTGGCTTGTCAACACTACAAGGAATGAAAAGGAGGAGTAAGCATAAATGCTTAGTAAGCTCACATGCAAATAGCAAGTAACATAACCATATAAGCAAACATAAAACATCATTTGCATAATCATCACCAAGACATTCATATCACCTTTTCATTTATCATCTTACCATATTGTTGTTATATCGAGTTTTCAACCCGGGGTTAAGTACATACCGGTTCAAATTATCCATTTTACAACACTTACCAATACGTCCCTTTCATCTTGAGTATTCCTCCATTTGAGTAGAACTTTACCCGTTGAACACATCGAATACAATTCGGATACATGGAAAGTTTGCACATAAGTGCCACATATGTAGCCAAGCTACCATGTAACCCGCCCATAAGTGAACTCGGACTCAACTCAACGAGCTCAGCGTCGCATCCATAAGTGAACTCGGACTCAACTCAACGAGTTCGGATGCCCAAATATCCCAGTGACATGTCACTTGTATCCTAATCCATTCCGAGGTTCAACGGACCTTTTTCCCAATCATGTGTCTCAACCATCTTCTACGGAATGCCGATATCGATACTCGGTAGTATTTCACATTTTCCAAGTATATCACATAATTTGACATATTATCAAACAATTATCACAAGTATAATATTTCATAATAATTATCATATCATTTAAAAAACATTAAAACATTTAAAATAATAACTATGTTACCAACATTTACATATGAACTTACCTCGTATGCGAAAATGGCTATTTTACCATTTCGTCCACCACTAGGTATTTTCCCATTTTAGCCCAATTTCAGTTTTCCTTGCTCTATCATTTAAAATATAGTCTAATTAGGACTCACATTATTCAAATTGACCCAAAATCATATTTTGGTAAAATTACAATTTTGCCCTAAACTTTTGCATATTTACACTTTTGCCCCAAAGCTCGTAAATTAAAATTCAGCCTATTTTCTTATGTTTTATGACATGCTGATCATTTTTCCTTCTATGGCAACATCAAATTCTCACTCTAACATGTACTTATGACTATTAGGTATTTTTACCGATTAAGCCCTTTTGCTCGTTTTCACTTAAAACCGAGTAGCACAAGTTGTCTAACATAATTTAAAACCTCATATTCTATCATAAAACACCAATATACACAAATTTCACCTATGGGTATTTTTCCAAATATAAACCTTAGGTTAAATTATTGCTAGCATAAGCTAAATCGAGCTAGGGACTCCAAAACGTAAAAATCATTAAAAGCGAGGCTAGAACGAACTTACAATCGAGCTTGGAAGCTTGAAAACCCTAGCCATGGTTTCTCCTTGCTATATTCGGCCATGGGGTTGAAGATGAGCAAAATTGGCTTTTAATTTTGTATTTTAATTCATTTTACCCTAAATGACCAAAATGCCCTTACTACTAAACTTTCCAAAATTCCTTCCATGTCCTAATTTTTGTCCATAGACTTAGAAATTGGTAAAATTACTCTTTAAGGACCTCTAATTAATAATCTAATTCAATTTTATGCAAAATACTTCTAGAACACAAGTTTTGCAATTTATTCAATTTAGTCCCAAATTTCAAATTAAGCACTTTATGCATAAAATTTCTTCACGAAATTTTCACACAATCATGCAATCATATCATAGACCTTAAAATAATCATAAAATAATTATTTCTATCTCGGATTTTGTGGTCACGAAACCACTATTCCGACTAGGCCCAAAATCAGGATATTACATTGTCTACTAATACAGTGCATATATACGAGTGAACTTGATTTTTGGTAAATTTTTGGGTTCACACAGCATGGAACACGGGCATGTGACCCAATCGTGTGTCATCTGGAGATTTCTTAGTGTAACGCCCTGAATTTTGGGCCTAAAAGTATTAGGTCTTGAGCATGGGAATAGTTAGGAGGCTGCACATAAATGTCTAGTTGTGCAAGAATGTGACACAAGTGCATGTCTGCTTCAGTGGTTAAGTGTCCTGTGAAGAGTCTGAGAAGTCTTGGGTTCAAGCCTTGGCTTGTGAAAATTTTTTGTTTTAAATGGATAAACCTCTGTCTCTAGTCAGTTGGCTTTTAAATAAATATGGGTAAAACATGTCAGAAAGGGCTTTCTAGTCTAAGGGACAAGTGGCGTGTTACTGTTGCCTGAGGTCTGAAGTTCGAGTCCTACTGTGCACAAAGGGAGTGTTTTGTTTTACTGCTAAGGTTGTGTGGGAGTTTTGGCCAACCTGAACTACTGAAGTGTTGTAGTGGGATTTGAATTAAGTGGTTGAGGGAGGAGTGGATGGTATAAAGGGATTTGGGGAGGAAAATATGGGATTTTGAGAGGAGTGGAAGTGTTGGTGCCGAATTTAAACTCCTAGCTCTTAGAATTCGGCTTTGGATTAGTATTTTTCTCTCCATTTCAATTTTTGTCATTTCTTTTTTGGTTTTTTTCACTTCTTAGTTTTGCGGCCGAATATTGCTATAGACCTCTCGGGTATCTTCTCTTTTTTTTATGCTTGTTTGTTTATTCTAAGTTTGCACTTCCTTTGAGTTCATCTGTTGACCGATTGTCTCTCCTCTAATAGTCTTTCTCTCTGGTTTCTTTGCTTTGGCTGAATATTCCTCCTTCCTCCTCTCTCTCAATTGGTTTCTCTTTGACCGATTGTTTCTTCTTCCCTTCCACTCTCAATCAATTTTCTTCTTTGGCCAAATACTTCTTCTTCTTTTACCCTCACTGTGTCGATTTTTATTTATTGCTCTCTATTGATTTCTTCTATTTCCTAACCTGCTTCTTGTTACCATAACTTAACACCTCTGTTTGGTTCTTGCGTTGTGGTAAGTTTCATAATTATGGTGTATTGTGGTTATAGATTTTTGGTAATCAAATCAACTGTTTCTTTGATGAAGGTTAAGGATGGGAGCGTTTCGGTTAGTAGTGGAGTGGTGTGGTTCTGCGATACTTGTTTGGTAGGTAAGGTGGCTATGATTTGGTGAAAGTTGAGGAAAAGCTTTTCTTTTCTCTTGGTTATGGAATGTAAATTGTTGTTTCTTTTGTGGCAGATTCAAGGAGTGGTGATCTATCTTGTTTGGATTTTAGTAGGGAGTTGTTCAGTTTTGAAGGTAAGTAACGAATGGATTGAATGATTTATTGTCAATACTTTGGCTCGGATTAACTACAAATTAGGACTAATTGTTTGCCAATCATAGGTGTTGGTGATTTTAGGAGCGCTTTTACGTCACAAACGAATTAGGTGTGTGGAAACACTGCCTTTAATTATAAATCGGCAAAAAGTCAAAAATTGTGAATATTTGACACCACACAAGCGTATAGCTACCCATGTGGTAGCCCGTGTGACTAAACATGGGAGAATGTTTGACGAGGCCGTCATGAACGATTTCACGGGCTGAGGCTGTATTGGGCCGAATTGGGCCGTGTAGGCCCCATAAGCATATGGGTCCCACATGGGTGAACCACGCGGATGTGTGGAAATAGTCGGGCCAGGCTGTGTAATCCACACGGCCAAGGCCGTTTTTGAGCTATGTGGGCCACACGGGCGTGTGGGCCCATATCAGCCACAAAATGGGCTATGGGCCCATTTTTACTGTTTGAATGTTAGGGTTGCACGGGTCGCCCGAGATGACTATGGACCTACTATTGGGTCGTAAGTGTACCTAGACCCCCTATTTGATAAAATGATTGTTTTAGCCCTACATGATAAAATGACTGTTTTGCCTCTATGTGATGTATGATTGTATTTAGCATGTTATTTTAACTTTCTTGAGTACATGCATCATATTATGACAAGACATGACATGATGCATGATGTGTTCCATGGGGATTGTCTTTAATATGATTGGAGGAAGTGTACTATACTGCTAGCTCTGCTGCAAATACTGTTTAGTGCCACAACCAGTACTATTTGGAGTGTAGGGATGGGTAGGTTGATTATATCCCCACATGTAGTGTAGGGTTGGACGGAGATGGAGTGTAGAGGCTAGTTGGGTAGAATTTCTTGAGTGCATATCTGTACTATTATCATCATTTGAGATGGGCTCAGCCCAAACCGACATCGATACTATAATGGGCTAAGGCCCTAATCAAAGCGAATCATTCTTGAAATGGGCTTAGGCCTGCATCGCATTGCTCATTTGTATAGTTGTTTGATTTGGGATTACACACTGAGTTTTTGTAAACTCACCCATCTATTTATCTGCGCAAGTAATCCCCAAACTTAGGTGGAACGGTGCAACGGGGGACTCAGAGGTGGCCACACAACTGTTATTATTTTGGCCTATGATTTTAATTATAAGTATTATTAGTTAGGGTATTTTTATTGTAATAAGCCCCCTTTGGATTTTATTTTTAACTTGGGATTTTTATTGGTTTTTGATTTAATACTGCTAGCAGTAGGAAAAGATGCGGGTTTTCAAAAAGATAAATGTTTTTCAAAGATACCACGAACACGCAACTGATTTTAAGGGATTCCGCAAGAAATAACATTTTAAAATAAAAATATATTAATAACGTTTTAATGTGAATAACTTTTTGACAATGACTCATATTTTTAAAATGAACGACACATCTTAAAATCATCATTAAGATCACACAAGTGATTAAATAGAAAAGGGATTTTCAACGAAATCATACTTTACGAAAAACACTTCAATATGACATCGCCAGATTCAACCATAACGTCTAGGCTGGGTTTGGGGTGTTACATTTAGGGTTCAAGCCAGTGAGTTACACGGCTAGCACACGGCCTAGCACATAGGTATGTGGGGAAAATCAGAGAGTTACACATACTAGCACACAGGCGTGTAACACAGCCTAGCACATGGGCGTTTGACATGACTTGGTACACGGGTGTGTGACATGGCGTGGCACACGGGCATGTGACATGACCGTGTGACCCTACTCAATGAGCTACACGGGTGAAGACACAAGCTGGGACATGATCATGTGTCCCTTGTTCAAAAGTTATTGGCCTCGGGTGATTCCACACGACTGTGTGACCTCTGTTTCAAATTGTTGCAACTTTTTCCTAAACTTTCCAAATTGTTTCAAATTAGTTACAAGTTCCACACAGTCTTAAGGGCTCAATTTAAGGACAATATACATGTGAATGAATGATTTATGATATTATTAACATGTTGAATGATATGATGTTTAATTTTATTTGATTGTACGGGAATACTCTGTAACCCTAATTCGACGATGAAGACAGTTTAAGGGTGTTACATACCTATTAAGCTCAGAGGGCAGCTTAGACTTTAGATCCATCATTCGAAAAGATGTTACAGCCTCCTCTAGCTTTTAGAACTGAAACACTTTGTTAGAACTTATCCAAGTAACCATTATTATCATTTTAAACCCATACATCTCCCAAGCCCTATTTCTCCAAGCATACTTACAAATCTAGGTTCCCTTGATAAATAGAGTCACGAGACATACCTTGATGTGAAGAAAATCACTAGAAATATATGATTTCAAACTTAGCTCAGAGCAATGTTTCTATCTTTCTTTAGCCCTAGATCTTAATGTTTTCATAAGAAAGGGGATAAATCCCATTTAACTAAACTGAAGTGTCCTTTTAACTTAACCCAAGTATCTATTGGAACCTAGTAAACATCACATTAATATTGAGTTGTCTCATCCAAAAACTGCCACTTCCAAGAAACTTATTTGATTTCTCTTCTCAGCCTATAAACCTTCTAGTTCATGTTCAGTTAGTTTCTGACTAGCTTACCATACAGATTAACTAGCATGGGACCACAATGGTTACAAGTTGTGCTTTTCCACTGGCATGAACTCATATCCTAAAGATTATTTTATGTAACCATAAGTCTCATTTCACTACGAATAGTAATCTAACATGGAATCCTTATTTACTTATTTTCATATTGGAGTCCACCTATTCTAAATGTCAAAAAGTGTATCTGGGTGAATACTATTTCACCAATCATACTTCTTTATGACCACGCACCATATCCATATATGTATACATTTATACCAGTATTTTTTGATTTGTCATACCTTGTCCTTTTCATGATTTCTTGTCCATTTCTATTTTAGATGACCATGGACACAACAATATTCTTGATTCGCCACATACCTTGACATGTTCCAACCTCACTTGTTCATACCTTATTGCAATATAGGTTTCGTCGTGACATTCCCAATGGGCCTTTTCTTTTAGAATTCGCCAGACTAAGGAATTGCAAGCGCACTTGAAAATTTCTTTACAGTTAATCAAGTCTTAATGTCTGATGCTTAAAACTTAGTCCTTAAGCCTTACTTCAATACAAAAATGTTTCAGAAATTCAGGGCTTCACCGGGCGGGATGTTATAGGATGGGTCCCATATACCTGATCATTGAGTCTACATTTAGTAAATAAAGATTGATATTTAAAAATTGTGGAAATGGTTTTAAATGGATATATGTTATGAGAAAGAAATATACATGTATACTTATACAACATGATAATATATGAATAATATTTCTTATGATAGATTACAAGATAATGATTATACCAATGTAATTTTGTGACATGCTAGAAGATTGGAATTAGTTTAACATTCCATTCTATTAGTATGTTTATTTTTTTATGTTCTTATGATTTGAATTCAAATTATGTTAGCAATACTGAGTATTTATTACTCAATGTACAGATGTGTTTGTTTCTGTGCACAGGTCTTAAGCATATTCCTAGTAGATCAAAGTTTTACAAGGCATCCAAGACTCAGCAGCTTAGCTCAGATTATGTTGGTACTCTTTTTGTTTGAGTATATGGTTAATGCAATGCACCTAGATTGAGTCTTATTGTTTATGGTTTTTGGTAACTTAAGTTATAATATTTTAAAAGATGGACATTGGTGCTTGATTAGTAGAATTTTAAGCTTAATCATTTGAGTTTATTTACGTATTCACTTTGTTGGGTGTTGGTGCATTAAATATATGCTTGGTTGGTGTTTGAATTGTGTTAGTAAATGTTATATAGAAGTAATTGAGTTTAGTGTAAATTTTAGTTAAGTTTAAGTATGTTTTGATTAAGTTGTGGAAATATTGGAAGGTGCATTTTGGATCATTTTACTAACGAGTCTCGAAACAATAAGAACATGTCTCGAGACCTCAAAAACAAAACTTACCTTTTGGTGTAGTCTTTTACTTTAGGTTTCAAGACTTACCAGGCAAGTTTTGAGACAAACTCGCTTAGGTCTCGAGAGAAAGGCACATCAAAGCTAAATTTATTTTGCCCTATTCCAGGTCTCGAGACAAGAACTCCTTTGTCTCGGGATCTTCAAACATTAAAGATAAAATAAGAAAATAAGGGATGTTCATCTTATGCTATTATCAAACCAATTATATGGATTATAATTTTCAATCCAATATATATCGTATGAACTATTACATGATAATTGTGTCAATCCATATCATGTTACAATCACTAATCTAATGACTTATCAAGTTAACATTCAATCAACAATTATACATATACTTCCATTTCAAATCATACTAATCATTTATATCATCATTCATTTTCGTACCGAATATATTGATTTACTTATTACCATAATGGGCCCCTAGGCTTGTATAAATCAATTCACATGATCTTTTACGTGTTGTCCATAACACATTTCACATATAACACTTGTAATATCAAATCATAGCAAAACAAGGCATATAACATTAAAAACATGGTAAGCATAGGAAACATATGTATTCATGAGTCAATTATTCTAACTATTACAGAAGTATCATAAAATTGTATCAATTCTTGTCAAATCATCAAATTTTCATTTCCTTTCACTAAGCTATTCACGTTCATCTTTCATTATCTGATTTCAAAATTCAATTTAACATTACACCCAGTGCAATCTTAGCAAAAGTATACTCGAACACGTGGGTGAACTACACCATTCCAAGATAGCACATGTGAGCATAACTAAACCACACTAAAGCACCAACGTGCTAATCCCTTAGGCAACAAATCATATATATACGAGAATACCTTTCAACCACACCAAGGTCTCCACAAAGACAATGAATACTCAATGATCCGAAACAAATGTTGAATCTATAATGACATATCATAATCTCAACATCATCAACACACCTATACAAAAATGCACATATAACCCTATTGGCATGCCAACTGTATCCTAGCCTTTCTACTAAGTTTGCATGGGTATCAACCATTCATATATCGTAGTCCCATTTCATTTCATCATCAATTCATATATGTATAATTTCACATAACATACTTCATACTATATTCATATCACATATCATATATCAATTATAACATACACTCTTTTATACTTGTAACAGCCCGTTTTTAGTCAAATCAGAACAATGGTTTTGAGACAACAAATCTAAGGTCAAAATATTTATTTTATTATTACTTTAATTTTTATAGCATGATTGAATGATTGTGTGAAAATTTCATTAAGAAATTTTATCGTTTAAATGGTCAATTTGATAAAAAGGACTAAATCGCGTAAAGCGTAAAACTTGAGTTCTAATAGATAAAGGTGTCTAATAGCTATAGAACCTTAATTTTAAGGTCCTTATGATGTAATTAGACAAACCTTAGTATAAGTGGACAATATTGGACATTAAATGGATGTTTTAGATGGTTTATCATTAAGGGTATTTATGTAAATTGGTAAATAACTTATAATAAATAAAATAAAACCAAATTAAAGGCTTTCCTTCTCATATTTGAACCAAAAATTAAAGAAGAACAAGAAGAAACTAGGGTTCTTCATTTGACTATTTTAAATTCAAGCAATTAGGTATGTGTTTTGTCCCGTTTTTAATGATTTTTATGTTTTTGTGATCGTTGCATCTAGTACTAGCTAGCCCAGGGACTATTTTGCAAAACTGTTAAAAATTTTGAATGATGCCTATGATTTTTGATGTTTGATGATAGATTTTTAATAGTTGTTGATAGATAAACGAGTTTTGTTAAGTGATTTTTAGTGAAAATGCAAAATAGGGATTAAATTGAGAAATGTGTAAAGTTAGAGGTTAAATTGTGAAATAAATAAAAAATATAGGCTGCTAGAGGCATTATGGTAATTCTTCTAGCATGGGTATATTTGGAATTTCGTTAATTTGTATTTTTATAAAATAATAACTAAATTGTGAAAAATGTGAAATATATGGGGCAAAAGTGTAAATGTGTTTTAAAGTGTGTTTTGGACTAAATTGAATGAATAGATGATTAAATAAGTTAATTTTAAATATATTTAGATCAAGAAAGGAGAAATATGGATTTGGACTGGGGAAAAGATAAAGTTATCAACTAATCGACTCGATTCGTCGTTTTAACATCTGAGATAAGTTCGTATGTTATAATTTTGTTTCAAATGTATTTTATATGCTTTGATATAGCATAAATTGTGATTATGTGGTTAGAAACATTTTGGAAATGATTCAACGATGATTCAACAATTGGAATCCCGATTGAACCTTAGGAATAGTTTAGGATGCTATGTCTTTAGGTATACTTGAGTTGGCTTTGGGCCATGTTATTAGCACTTCGGGTGTGAGATATACTGATTTGGCTTCGAGCCATGATATCAGAATTTCGGATAAGTTACCTTGATTTGGTTTCGGGCCATGGTATAGGTACTTATGAGTATCTGACTTTTATTCCGAATGGTTCTATGGGTAAATGAAAGATGTGGTTGAGTACGAGATTGGTACAAGATGGGTACGAGATGGTATAGGTATGTACGGTAACGAATTGAGTATTGAAACTATGGAATTGTCAGTTCTTTTAGTAAGTTATGTGAATGATCATTTAATAGCTTTGAGATTTAATAGAAATGTTGTATATTATTTTTCTACTATTTGAATGATTAATGGATAATGATAGTTTCTTATTGTTAGCATACGAGCTTACTAAGCTATATTGCTTACTTTGTTGTTTTTCCATGTTTCATAGTGATTTTAGAGCTAGCTAAGACTCGGGGATCTTCAGAGACTTCACCACACTGTCCTCAGACACTTTGGTACCTTTGAAACTATGTTTTGAGTCGTATAGCATGTATAGGGACTTTGAGTCAATTTTGGGTAAGTGATGTAGCTATTTGAGTTGGCTTATGAATATCTATTTTTGGGTTGTATTTAGCCATTGAAGTTTGCATATTTTGGTTGTGTTTATAATTGTGCAAATACTTAAATTATGAACTGATGAATGAAATTGTGATGCTTGTTGACGATAGGTTTTATGGAAGTTAAATTGATGATTTATGTATGTTGGTATGCTAGTGGAAGTAGGCCAAATCATGCAAATTTTGTAAATAGTAATTTTGTTGAATTGGGGTAATAAGAGTTGCCATGAATTTGAGATAGAATATAGTGGTATGTATGTGCCTTGAATTGGTTAGTATTGAAATGGTAAAATTTAGGCTTGATTTGGTTGTTTTGGATTGCCTATTTTGCCTTACTTTTGTGCTATATGTGTAGGTAAAGGTCTGTACTAAATGGGGTGGCAAAATGGCTTGGTAAATAGCCTATTTTTGTCCACACGGGTATATGTCTCAGCCGCATGTAACACACGGTCAAGTACATGGCCATGTGTCCCCTTGTGTTGAAATTAAAATCAAGTCAGTATGCTCCACACGGCCTCACACAAGGGTGGGTGACTTGGCCATTAGGCATAAGTCTGTATACCCTATAGGTTTGGCACAACCTAGCACACGACCTAGGACACGGGCGTGTAAGGCCATTTTTAGGGCACACGGGCAAACTATACAGGCGTGTGTGTTGGCTATTTGACCCAAGTCAGAGAGTTACACGGGGTCGAACACGGGCTAGGACATAGCTATGTGATCCCATTTCGAATGTCCACATGGCCTGTGACACTGGTGTATCTAGTGGCCGTGTGAGACACACAGCCCGGCCATACGGGCGTGTGTCCCTTATTTTGAAGAAAATTTTCTAAGTTTTGTAAAAGTTTCATAAGTCATCGGTTTAGTCCTGAACCATTCCCAAAGCATGTTTAAGGCCTTGTAGGCTCGTATATGGGACAAATTGATTGATTTTAAATGATGAATGTATGAAATGATTCTATGTATGCTAAATGGTTGTTTAATTGTTCCGCAAGTCCGGTACTGCTCTGTAACCCTATTCCGGTGTTGAATACGGGTGAGGGGTGTTACATTTATTGGTATCAGATCTATGGTTTAATGGATTCTAGGACGAACGTAGCGTAGTGAGAGTCTAGCTATACATGCCATATATAAACTGTGATAGTATGATGACTCCTGACAGTTTCAAATGTGTTTCATACAGTAAATAGATCCCAATCGAGCTATAGCTGATGAGGTTGAGAGTAATGCACCCGCTCCTGCTCAAGGGACAGCGCCATCTGATTCAAGACCCTTGTTGGGTAGCCAGGGAGGAGAGGCTAGAGAAGCCTTTTTCCAAATGATGAACGAGTGGTTCACTCAATATATTCATACGAACCCGGCTGCTCAACAACCTCCAACCCCTCCTAATCCTCAACCGGTTTCTATAACTCCTCAAGGAGTTGAACTTTTAAGATTAAATAAATCTCTAGTGGACAAGATCTATAAGAGCGAGGCTAAAGAATTCAAAGCTAATGTTAATGATGATCCTGAGAGAGCTGAATTTTGGCTTAAAAATATGATTTGAGTGTTTGATGAGCTTTCTTGCACACCGACAGAATGTTTAAAATGTGCGATATATGTAACACCCTGAATTTGGGCCTAGAAGTATTGGGCCTTGAGTGTAGGTTCGTAAAGAGGTTTTATATAGGTATTTAATTGTGCAATGAAATGAAACAATTAAATGTTTGCTATTAGTGGTTAATGGCTTTGAGCAGTGTTGGAGAAATCTTGGGTTCAAACTTGGGCTTTAGCAAAAATTTTGGTATTAAGTGAAAAAACACGGATGCTTGGATGAGGGTTTTAAATTATTGTGTTAAATAAATGACACAAGGAAGCTTGTAGTCCATGGTTGTGGTGTCATTAAGGTTGTATGGGAGCACTGGGTTCAAGCCTTGGCTCTTGCAATTTATTTTGTTTTTTTAAAGGAACACGGACTTTGGCCTTTAGACCTTATAATTAATTGGGGATAAAATATGACACAAAAAGCCTTGTGGCTTAGTGGCAAGTAGCGTGTGGAGCATTTAAGGGAGGCATAGGTTGAATCCCATGGCAAGCAAAGAGCATTTATTTTGCTAACGGGGCGGCAAGAGTTGGTGTTGAATTTAAACTCTAATGTTGGAGGATCCCACATCGAAGCTAATATAAGAGTGGTTGTGAAGTCGGCTTTACTTAGAGGAACCATGAAGAGAGTAAATGTACCTTTCTTGGGTGATCCTTTTCATTGTATGGCGTGCTCGTTTAGGTTGGGCGTCGGCTAAGAGTGCTCGGGCGTGGATTAACTCCGGTCTCCTATCGGTGTGTATTTATCACTACTCTTGTTGTTGGATGGCTACTTCCGCGCGATGGTAGAAAGGGGCCATGTGGGCCCAATGGGCCTCACAGCCCAATTGGATAAGTTGTTTGATTGTGTAGTAAATATTGGACTAGGCTAGGTGAATCGCATATCTGTGGCTAGGTTTGGGCTAAAAGGGCCACACGAGTGTGGGCCCATTTAATGAGAATAGGCTTTAGGCCCAATCGTATTGTTATCCATGTCTAGAATACTTTAGTTTACCAATTCTTGAAATGCCTCGACTAGTAAAATTACCAAAGTACTCGATTTCTGAATTACCGTTTTACCCTCGGTTTATAGAATTCTTGTTTTACCCTTGATTTGTAAAATTACCGTTTTACCCTCGATTCTGAAATACCGTTTTACCCTCGGTTCTGTAATTACTATTTTACCCTCGATTTTGTAATTACCGCTTTTACGCTCGGTTTGTAATTATTGTTTTACCCTTGATTTACAAAATTAATGTTTTACCTCGATTTATAGAATTACCGCTTTTACCCTCGATTTGTAAAATTATCGTTTTACCCTCGATTACTGAAATTACCGTTTTACCCTCGGTTCTGTAATTACTATTTTACCTCGATTTATAGAATTACCATTTTACCCTAATTTACATAATTACCATTTTACCCCGATTTACATAATTATCGTTTTACCCTCGATTTACAGAATTACCATTTTACCCTCGATTTATAGAATTACCGTTTTACCCCTAATTTACATAATTACCATTTTACCCCGATTTACATAATTATCGTTTTACCCTCGATTCTGAATTACTGTTTTACCCTCGATTTACAAAATTACCATTTTACCCTCGATTTATAGAATTCTTGTTTTACCCTTGATTCACGAATTCTTGTTTTACCCTCGATTTACAAAATTACTAAAATACCCTTGGTTTGTGAAATTACCGCAATACCCTCAATTTGTAAAACTACCAAAATACCTGTATGGTAAAATGACGAATATGCCCTTATGTTCCGTATTGATGATGTGCTTAGGATTTACATATATTGATATTGGATTAGTTAAGTTTGAGTGGCGGTGGTGGTTATCGTGGCGATTGATTTTGGAAATGTTTCAACTTCAACCCATAACGGTGTGTACTAACCTCTAATTAGCTTAGATTAATATTTTACAAAAGTCAAAGCTTCATATTTTAGTGATTCAGAATTAATATTTAGATCTATTTTCACGCACGTTTAAGTTGGATTCTAGCGGATATGGGGTAGGAAGGTATTTGGAACGTTCTTCAATGAGTAGATCTCTTGGTAAGTATTGAACCTTCTTTCCATTTGTATCTTGTGGTTTAAGAAAAGTGAAAACCCTCGTCGACTAAGGCTAAAAGGGTTTTGGTGTTATTTGGTTTGTTGGTGCTAGTGAGGATTAAAGGCTACCGATCGAGTGTGTGAAAAGCTTGGATCATCGGAGTGACTAAATCTAGTCATCAACTTGCAAAGGTATGAACCCAAGGGCCATTGTGGATGGTGGCGAATGTGTAAGTGATGATAATAGGTAGTTTTCGATTTGGTTTAATATTAACATGGTCTAATCTATAAGTGGTTGATTATAGGAGAAATCACATAGGAGATCTCGTCAAGGAATATCGCAAATCGGATGTGTAATGAACCCTTTTCATAGCTTAAAGCGATAAAATGCGAAAAGCGAAATCTTTGAAATTCGGCATTTCGAGGGCGTGTGAGCAAGCTTAACGCTCACTAGTTAGTTAGAATCGATGAGATGATGATTGGGAACAATGGAAATGGTAAGGACGTGATTTTGGCGTTCACGGTAAGTTGGGCCTCGAGGGGCTGAATTAGGGCCCAATAGGCTTTCGGGCCCATTTGGGTAAATTTGGTAGAAAATGGGAAATCTGTTAAATTGCATGATAAGACTGTTAAAACCGTTATGGAATATAGGCTAGATGGGCCTAGATGACAGAATCGGCTAAGTAGGGCCTATTAGGGGTTTTTTTTGCCCAATAACTCGTTTTCGCTAAAAATGGGCCAGAATCACTGTTTGTACCCATGAATTGTTTGTAACCGTTAATGAACATGGAAACCCTAATTTTTGGTAAAATTACAAGATTACCCTTATAATATGAAAATGACTGTTTTGCCCCTAGGTAAAAATAACCATTATACCCCTAGGGTTTATATATGAACTTAATGCATGGGATTTTGATAAACATGATATGTATGATATGCACATGACATGTATGATATGCACATGATATGTATGATATGCACATGAGATGTTCATAAATGCATTGGGTTGGGAATTTATATGGATGGAGGAAGTGCAAAAGGGCTTATGCCCCAGTTATTAAAGGGCTTATGCCCTAGTTATCAAAAGGGCTTATGCCCCAGTTATCAAAAGGGCTTATGCCCCAGTTATTAAAGGGCTTATGCCCCAATTATCAAAAGGGCTTATGCCCCGATTATTAAAGGGCTTATGCCCCGATTATTAAAAGGGCTTTTGCCCGATTATTAAAAGAGGCTAGGCCTCGGTTATATGATAAAGCAACTATCTTTGCCAAATTGGAGAGTTATGGCGGGGTGGGTCGAGTTAATCCCACATGGTGTGTTGGTTGGTGCGGGTGGAGAGTAGCGGATGGTGGGTTGAGTAGTCTCCCAAATGGGTTGCATTCTTTCATTTGACATTACATGTGATATAAAATGGGCCTATGGGCCATACTGTTTTCTAAGTAAAGGCTTCGCCCAAGAATATGAAATTTGAAAAGGCTTGACCCAGTGTTATGAAATATGAAATATGAAAAGGGCTATGGCCCAATACATGTTTGAGATTGGATTTGGGCTTAGACCCAACAGTTATTATTGTTTTGGGCTCTGAAAGGGGCTTGTTGCACTCGAGTTTCCAAACTCACCCCTTTCCTTAACCTTGCGGTGAGCCTTGATGTGGGGACTTGGGTAGGAGGGATTCAGAGTGGCCACGGTGATTGTCTTTGGACTTTTAAATAAGCGTAGGTTTTTTAAATTTCCTTTAAATATTATTTATTTTTGGGTTGTAATAAGGCCATTTTAACTTTCCTTTTATTTCTTTTCGGATTACTTTAATTTTAATAACTTTAAACCGGTTGATAATTATTCAAATGGGCTAGACTTAGGGACGTGTTTTCAAAATGATACTTGTTTTCAAAATATCTCAACACCACGATTAATCGATTTATCAAAGACGTCCACTTAAACAAATTTAAACTCGATATGACAAAGTGTGGCTATGGTTGTGGGCATGTCTAGGATTGGATCCAATTAAAGAGCTTGGTACTTAGCGGCCTTCATGGCTCACCTCCTCTATCTCGGATACCTACACGGTGCCCAGCTTCCATACACTTTGTTAACTCAACAAAATATATGGTTTTAAAACACTAAAAAGCGGGCGTGGGTTTTCAACTCCAATGTGGCACGTCAGATTCGGCCATAACGTCTGGGCCGTGTTTGGGGTGTTACAATATCACTGTTAAGGGACACCGCGTATCAGTGGTGGAATACATTAGTGTCACTGGTGCCGAGAGAGAGAGTTACCTAGGAGTTCTTTTAGACCGAGTTCTAAAAGAAATATATCAGTCAACAATTTTTGGATCAAAAGCATAAAGACTTTTTAGAACTAAAACAAGCCTGCATGACTATAACCAAATATGAAAGAGAATTTGTACGGTTGAGCAAGTACGCTTGAGAGTATGTTTCTACTGAAGAAATCATGTGTATGTTTCTACTGAAGAAATCATGTGTAAGCAGTTTGTTGATGGGTTGAACGATGATATTAAACCTCTGGTATGGATATTAGATTTAAAAGAATTCACTGTGTTAGTTGACCGGGCTTGCAAAGCTGAAGACTTTAGCCAAGAAAAGAAAAAAGTTGACTCAAAGGCTAGAGATTCGAGGAAAAGCCCGATGAATAAACCTCATCATTCTTCATCAAAGAAATTTTGAGATTTATATAGTCGGTCGAATGTATCAGTGGGGTATCAGAATAGAGATCGTGCAAATCAACCTGTGAATTCTAAAGCTCAAGCTACTTCTGTTTCGAATGTTGGCAATGTGAGAAATAATAAACCCGAGTGTCAACAGTTTAGGAGAAGATATTTTGGTGAATGCTAGAATAAGAGTACTAAAGCTTGTTTCAAATGTGGCTCGCTGGAACATTTTATTAAAGCTTGTCCTGGGATGATTGAGAAAGATAGACCTTAGAATGTGAGACTAAGTAATATATCGACTAGAGGAAAACCACCAAGAAATGCTAGAAATGTGAGTCATAGTCGAGGGGTGACAAAGGACTCTGTTGTGAGAGCCCAAGCTAGAACACCTGCCAGAGCCTATGTATTCGCACTCGCGAAGAAGCGTTTTCACCAGATGTTATTACTGGTACATTTTCCCTTTACGACACTAATGTAATTGCTTTAATTGATCATGTACCAACATATTTGTATGTTTGTGAGAATTTAGTGTCTAGTAAGAAATTGCTTGTTGAGTCTACAAAATTTGTAAGCAAAGTATCGTACCCCTTAAGAAAGTATGTTCTAGTTGACAAAGTATGCAAGAACTGTCCTTTAATGACTTGAAGTTACTGTTTTCCGGCTAACTTGATGCTTTTACCATTTGATGAGTTCGATATGATTCTGGGTATGGATTGGTTGGCTCTACATGATGCTATTGTGAACTGTATAGGAAAGATTATAGAATTGAAATGTCAGAATAAAAAAAATTCTTCGGATTGAATCTGATAAGTCGGGTGGATTGCCCATAGTGATTCCATCAATGTCGGTTCAAAGATATGTGAGAAAAGATTGTGACGAGTACCTAGGATATGTTTTAGATACAAAGGTGTTTGAAAAGAAGATTGAATCAGTTCCAGTTGTTTGCTAGTATCCAGATGTGTTTCCAGAAGAGTTACCAGGTTTGCCACCATTCAGAAAGGTTAAATTTGCTATTGATTTAGTACCAGGAACTTCACTGATATCAATAGCTCCATACAGAATGGCTACGATAGAGTTAAAAGAGTTGAAAGCTCAGTTGTAGAAATTAACTTATAGAGGATTTGCACGACCGAGTTTCTCGCCCTGGAGTGCATCAGTGTTGTTTGCTAAGACGAGTCAATGAGAATGTGTATTGACTATCATCAGCTCAACAAGGTTACGATAAAGAATAAGTATTTGTTGTCGAGAATAAATGATTTGTTTGATCAGTTGAAAGGAGCAACAGTGTTTTCAAAGATTGATTTGAGATCAGGTTACTATCAATTGAGAGTTAAAGACTCAGACGTGCCCAAAACTGCGTTGAGAATGAGGTACAGACACTATGAATTCCTTGTTATGCCTTTTGGACTAACTAATGCTCCTGCCTTTTTTATGAATTTGATGAATTGGATCTTCAGACCGTATTTAGACAGATTCGTTGTTATATTTATTACAATATTCTGATTTATTCTTGTGATGAATCCGAGCATGCAGAGCATTTAAAAATAGTGTTACAAATCTTGAAAGACAAGAAATTGTTTACGAAGTTTAGCAAACGTGAGTTTTGGCTTCGAAAGGTTGGATTTTTGGGACATATCGTTTTAGCTTAAGGTATTAGAGTTGACCCAAACAAGATTTCTGCAATTATAGATTGGAAACCTCCGAGAAATATATCTGAAGTCTAAAGTTTTTTGGGACTAGCTAGCTATTATTGACATTTCGTGAAAGGATTCTCTATGATTGCAACACCGTTAACTCGATTATTTCAAAAAGATGTAAAATTCAAATGGTCTAAAAAGTGTCAGCAAAGTTTCAAACAATTGAAAGCATTATTGACAGAGGCACCAGTTTTAGTACAACCTGAGTCGGGTAAAGAATTCGTAATTTTTAATGATGTGTCGTTGAACGGTCTGGGTTGTGTATTGATGTGGGAAGGCCAAGTAATAGCTTATGCTTCTAGACAATTTAAGTCGCATGAAAAGAATTATCTAACGCATGATTTAGAGTTCACCGCGATTGTGTTTGCATTAAAAATTTGGTGACATCACTTGTTTGGTGAGAAATGCCACATTTCTACAGATCATAAAATGTTTAATGACTCAGAAAGACTTGAATTTGCAACAACAAAGATGGCTTGAATTATTAAAAGATTATGAGCTAGTAATTGATAATCATCCCAGGAAAGCGAACGAAGTTGCTGATGCCCTGAGCAAAAACTCATTATTTGCTTTGCATGAGATGAACACACAATTAGCTTTGTCTGATGATGGTTCGATTGTAGCTGAGTTGAAAGTGAGATTGTTATTTCTTAAGCAAATCATGAAGCCCAGAAATACGATAATAAATTGCAAGTTAAATGAGTTCAATGCGAATCGACTTCTGATTCAGAGTTTCAAATCAGATCTGATGATTGTTTGATGTTCCGAGGTAGAATTTGCATACCGAGAAATCCTGAGCTTATTCAAAAAATTTTAAATAAAGCACATAGTGGTTGTTTATCTGTACATCTGGGAAGTACCAAAATGTACATCGACTTGAAACAGTTATATTGGTGGTCAGGTATGAAACGATACATTTCAGAGTTTGTAACGAGATGTTTAGTTTGTCAACAAGTGGAAGCCGAGCATCAAGTGGCTTCAGGTTTGCTTCAACCTGTGATGATACTAGAGTGGAAATGGGATAGAGTGACTGTGACAGCCCTAAAGTGACCCTAGTCGGAAAGCGGTTTCGGGACCGCTAAACCGAGTCACCAAATTATTTGGATGTGATATTTATGGTCTAAAATATGTGAATATGAATGTGCGAAAATTTTAAGCTTCGATTTAGTAAATTGCATGTGAATTTAGTCAAAAGGACTTGTGCGACACTTTTGAAATGTGATAGGCTAATCTACAAGGATCTAATAGTGCATGTAGTCAAAAGGGAGGACTTGCATGTCAATTTCCCCCCCTAAAATGTAGTGGCCGGCCATGAGCATGGGTGGACAAAGTGTTATGGCTAAAAACATGTCATAAACATGTTGGGACAATGCATTATGTGAGGGATAATAAAATAAAGAGCATGGGCAAGTGTGTGTTTGTCCCCCCCCCTTGCCGTGAGTGAGAGGAAAGGAAACAAAAAAATGAAAAAAAAATGTTCATTCTTGAACATCCTTGGCCGAATGTTGGAGAAAGAAAGAAGAAGTATGCTTTGAGAATTTCAGCAAGATAGCAAGCTAAAAATCAAAGGTATGTGCATTGGGTCATAGAGAAAATTGAATCAAAAATTGGTTGATCTTTGTCCTCCATTGCCGTAGCCTAAAGGGAGGGAGAGGAAAGTTTGGTTGCTTTGATTTTTGGCTTAGAAGATGGCTAGAATGAGGTATGTATTGAATGATTCTTGAAAATCTATGCATGTTTGAGATGATTAGTTCAAACTCTACTCATCCCATAGATGTGTTTTGGTTTTGGTTTGATAATGATGTTAATGATGGTGAGTTTCAGTCATGCATTAACTGAAATTGTAAGTATGATTTATGGTATAATTTGTGTGATGGAATGGTCTTGAGAGTTGGCTTGATTAAATGGGTAAAATGCTAAGTGTTTTAAAGATAATGATGGTTATAAGCTGTTTTATGATTTGATAATGGTGATTAAATCTTGTAGTTAAGTGTTTAGATATATATATATATTAATAATGAATTTAGTTGTACTTGCTATGTGAGAAATGTGCAATGCTATAGGTATTTGATTATTAGATATGGTTATTTTAAGTTGATTTGTGATGGTATGATTGCATTGATGAAGTGGTGGGAAGAATTAGCTATTATGCTTGATACTAATGCCGAAAATGAGAATGTTGTACTTGAAAAATGTAGGTGAACATGACAAGTGTATTCGCTTAGGGCCTAGAGGATATGAAAATTGGTATTCATTTTTGATTGCGTGTGTGTGACCATGGATAATTGGCTGCACAAATATTATGAATACATAATGTATGATAAGTTTATTAAGTTACAAAACATTATACATGATCGGCTAATGTAAATTATTTGAGTAAAGTATATCTTGATGGTACATTTCGCTAGTATAAAATGTATATGGATGTCGTATGACTATGTTTAATTTGGGAAGTAAATTGTTTGATCTAGCTCAAGAGCCTAGAGGATCAAAGTTGGATAAGGGAAAGAAAGAGGTGATCGAATAGCCGTCGAATCGTTCGGCAACTTCCGAGGTAAGTTTTAAGCGATTAACCGTTGAGTAAATTCAATCATAATAGGACATAATGAGTTGATTTGATAAGATATGATGTGGCCATGATATGTCTTAAACCCAAATGGTAAGTTCATAAGTGTTTGGACTTGGAAAGTTAAGAGCAAATTGTAATAAATTGCTTGGACAGCAGCAGTAATGTGATTTTAGAAAATCCCTATAAATTGTTGGTGTGGAATTATAGGCTGAATAAAATATGTAATCAAAGCTTAGTTGGTCTAGTTTCTTATAAAAGAGACCGTGGAAGCAAAGAAATTTCCTATAAAGAGATATTTAAAGTTGTAAGGGACAGTGTCGGAATGACTCCGAAATCCCTATTCTGTTTTTGGAAAATCATTATAATTTGTAAAAAATGGTTATAAGATAAGATTTATATGCTTAGACTCCTTAATGAGTCTAGTTTCAAATGGAATCAAATAGAACACATTATGAATTCTGTACAATGAAAAATTTGATTCAGAGCGAAGAGTGGTCAGATTAGTCAAACAGTGAAACAGGGAAACTTTAAGAAAAATCTGGTATTGATTGGCCACACCTAAAATTCTGAAAATTTTATGGATGAAAGATACGTGAGTCTACATTCGGGGAAAATTAACGGAAATTGATTTTGAGTTTTGTAGCTCCAGTTATAAACAATTTAGTGACTGTTGCTCAGGAAAACTGCATGTAGTGAATATGTGATTTTGTTGTAAACTTTGATGAAACTATTTGAGTTGCTTATAAGCTATTGCTGAAATTGATGTACAAGAAAAATATGAAATATGTATGAGATATATATATGTGATAAGGCCTAATGGCCAATGTGATGAATGTGAAAGTGTGTATATATGTGATAAGGCCTAATGGCCGATGTGATGAAAGTGAAAGTGTGTATATATGTGATAAGGCCTAATGGCCGATGTGATGAATGTGAAAGTGTGTATATATGTGATAAGGCCTAATGGCCGATGTGATGAATGAGAAAGTGTGTATATATATGATAAGGCCTAATGGCCGATGTGATGAATGTGAAATATATGTGGGATATGTATATGTGGTAAAGCCGAATGGCTAATGTGAATGTTGTAACATGTGATTAAATGTACATGAAACTTGGAAATATGTTCCGGGTGAGACCCGATGACTACGTGTGGAGATTATGTCCGGTAAGACCCGATGACTACGTGTGGAGATTATGTCCGGTAAGACTTCATAATAAGAATTGCTTATAAATATACATAATGCGAAAGGTTAAACAGTATGTACTCCAAGTTTATATATGATGCACACGAGAGCAATCTATGAGACTATTCCTATGATTCTGTGACATCGGTTTAGTGTGAGAGGTTATGTGAAATCATATGATATATCTATGTCACATGAGCTCACTTTTATGTGAGAGTTTATCTGCCTATTGTATATGATGAGATGTGCATATTAGGAAAAGGGATAGTATGCCCGAAAGAAGAGTGAAATAAAAATACGAACAACTATGTTATAATGTGGTCATTATCTGTTGACATTGCTTAAAACTTACTAAGCATTGTAATGCTTACTCCGTTTACTTTGTTTCCTCTGTTTTATAGATCTCATTGGAAGCTACTGGGCTCGGGATTGTCAGCAACTAGTCACACTATCACTACCCACTGTTTGGTATCTTGCTACGTTTTGGAATATCTTATGGCATGTATAGAATAGACTAGCAATGGGAGGATATTTTGGTTAGTGTATATAAGCCATGCGAAAATGGCTTTAAGTATACTTTGATCATAGCATTGTAATCATTTTGTATGTCGTCCATCGAGAGGTATGGAAATGTTGGTAACGGTTAGTCATGGGAATGGTTATTCATGATCACTTTTAGTATATGTATGACAAACTCTAGTTGATCCATGGAGGATCATGAAATAGGTAAAGTTTACCTTAAAAATAAATGCTGGCAGCAGCAGTGATGTGGATGTGAAAAATCTCTAAAAATAGCAGGAATGGAATTAAATAGCGAATAAATTATGTAATCGAACCTTGATGAATCTATTTTCATAGGAAAGTAACGAAACGTTCATATGAACATTATATTATGAGATGTTAAAGTTTTCGTGAGACAGGGCCAGAACGGTTTCTGGATCGCCTGATCTGACTTTGGAAATTCATTATAAATTAACCAGAGACATTTAGAAGTCATTCCATATATGTATAGATTCCTTTTTGAGTCTAGTTTCTAGAGAAATAAACGACATCAGTATTGAATCCCTGTGCAGGGAGATATCTGATTCGTAATGCATGAAGGTCAGTGTAGTCAAACCCTGGAATAGGGGAGACTTTAACTAATAAACTGTACTAATTGGCCCGACCAAAAATTCTAGAAAAAAATTTGTAGATGCATATATGAGTCTAATTTTAGGGAAAAATTACGAAACTGGTTTTCGAGTTTTGGAACTCAAGATATGATTTTTAAAGTGACAGTGATGCAGTTAGCCAACTGCCTGGAAAATTTTTAATTGGACTGTGAGAGTGAATGGTTTAAGTCGTTAACCCCTCGTGTCCGACTCCGGCAGCGGACTCGGGTACGGGGTGTTACAGTGACGATGGATTTTGTATCAGGATTACCCCTGTCTCCAAAAAAGAAAGATGCAATTTAAGTTGTCATTGATCAACTGGAGAAATCAGAACATTTCATTCTGATACGTACTGACTATTCACTTGATAGATTAGCCGAATTTTACATTGCTAAGATCGTTAGATTGCATAGGGTGCCAATTTCGATTATTTTGGATAGAGATCCGAGGTTTACATTGAGGTTTTGGAAGAAATTACAAGAAGCTCTGGGTACAATGTTGAATTGTAGTACAGCTTTTCATCTGCAAATCGACGGTTAGTCTAAGAGAGTAATTCAGATTCTTGAAGATATGGTCAGATATTGTGTTTTAGAATTCGAAGGTAATTGGGAGAAATATTTGCAGCGTAATTGGGAGAAATATTTGCAGCTGGTTGAATTTGCATATAATAATAGTTTTCTATCGAGCATAAAGATGACACCGTACGAAGCTTTAAATGGTCGCAAATGCCAAACTCCATGAATTGGACTGAGTTGAATGAGAAACAGATTCACTGGGTTTATTTGGTTAGAGAAACCGAAGAGAAAGTGAAAGTAATTCATGATTGTTTGAAAGCAGCTTCAGATAGTCAGAAATCGTACGCAAATTTAAAATAAAAAGACATTGAATTTCAAATCGGTGATAAAATGTTTTTGAAAGTGTCTCTGTGGAAGAAAATATTCCGTTTCAATCGCAAAGGCAAATTGAGTCTGTGATTCATCGGGTCATATGAGATTATTGAACGAATAGGGCCAGTGGCATATCGATTAACCTTACCATCTATAACACCCCAAACCCGGCCCAGGCGTTATGGTCGAACTCGACGTGTCACATTGAAGTGTTTTAGTGAAACTGTGTTTTCATTGAAAACCCTTTTTAAAATAAAAGAAAATCTTAAAAATAAACTCCTTCCAATCACTTCTTTGAAACATAAGATTTGATGAAAACAAGTCACTTAAAATTTAGTTGCGGAAACGTAGAAAAGACATACTATAGTTTAAGAAACCAAGTTCAACTTCTTATACTTACATCACATAGAAATAGTAATCCAAATAATAACAAAATGGAAGCCCTATTACAATCTGATTTGAATAGTACTTAATAAAATAGAAACTTATATGTTTTTTTAAATAAAAAAAACAAGTCCAAATTATCTTGTCAGCTAGCCACCCAGAGTCCCTTCGAACATCGAACCTTCTACTGAACATCACCTAAAAAATAAAATAAAAGAGGGGGCGAGCTTTCACAAACTCAGTGTGTACAACCCTCGTCGAAAAACAAGCATTCAAAAAATCATCATACAACAAACATGCAATGCAATCCCATCCCAATAATCCATCCGCTACACACTAGCTCCGTCCCCCGTCACACCATGTAGGGATATAAATATCGACCCACCCAACCGACACATCAATGGTAGCCCAGTTGCGGAACTACCTTCATTTACACATTGGGCTTTAAAAGCCGTCGACAGATCCACGATTGTCAGGCAACCATGCGATCCTCATATACTTCCTTCATTCCATAATTCCCAACACATATGCAACCTACGTAGAAAATCATATGTATGCATGTCACATCCATAAAACTTACATTCAACACCTAGGGCTATTTTGGTCATTTCGCCCTTAGGGGCATTTCAGTAATTTTCCCTTAATTATGGTTTTCACTTACCTTGACCCGCTAACAAGTCCCGCAAGCTAAGATGAACGAATGCTATGCACCAAGTAGGATTCCAGAAAAGAGGAGGTGGGTCATTAAGACCGCTTAAGTACCAAACTCTCCCTAGATCCAATCATAGACATGCATATACCCGTTGCCATACCTTAACCCTTTGACTTGTCCACGGTCGCAATATATTAATTAAGTCTTATGTAGTTATCATATACTAGGCCCAAAACCCCTTACAAAGCCCAAAAAAATTCACATACCTGTATCTGGCCCATTAAGCCCAATCATATTCATATGGCCCATTAGGCCCAAATCACTTGTATATGGCCATTAGGCCCAAATCACATTTATATGGCCGGTTAGGCCCAGTCACATTCATATTCATGCTCACATACAAATTCCTAGCACATAGCATCAATATTCAGTTTTTGCCTATTATTGGCCCAACAGCCCATCGGGCCCATTTAGCCCATTCTGGCCCGTATGGCCAAATCACAACCCAAGTCCACGGAATCGTCCGTGGGCCTCAGGCAACCTATTGGTTCCCTCCTCATGAGTGTTTGGGCACTCGCAAGACCATCGTAGCCCAACTTTCGGCTTTTCGGTATTTTGGCTTTTCAGCCTTTCAGCATTTCGGCTTTTGCCGATTCATTGTGTGTGTGCAGTGTATGTACACACCTGGTAGCCAAGCGTGCTGTGATTTCCTTAACCCAAACCTACAATCGATACCACTCAAAGATTAATCTCACATACTTATCGAATACTTTACCAAAAGCCGGAATCTCTCCTTAACCTTACCTTGCGCTATAAGTATAACAGCCCCTTTACTAACCATGATCAACTCCTAGATCTGCACCAATCGTAACTATTAAAACCAGAATAATAGGTGACTCGTATCCAACACAAGTCCCCTTACCTTACTATGGCTATTCAGTCAACCTTAGCCAATGGATGAGGAATACTAACCAAAATCGCAACACCTAAGGGGCAATTCGGCAATAAGCTAAGATTCGAGATCCAATACTAATTCCGTACCACAGTTCATTAGAAAGAGTGAGGGACAATATTCGATACTTAGCAAAGAAATCGATTGGGAGAATAACACTTACACTAGATTTGATCAAAGTAGAAGGAGTAGTGATTGCAGCAAGGGTATTCAGCCAAAGAGGTTTGGCCCTTTACGATTTTGTATGGCAAAAGAGGGATATTCAGCTCCAAGGAAAAAGAAAGAAAATTCAGTAATGAGGTAGAGGAAGAATAGAATCGGCACAAGGAAAGAGAAAAATAAAAGAAAGGCAGAGGGTTTTTGGCTTTTAGAGAAAAGAATATTTGGTAACAGGGTGAAGGAAATTCGGTCATTAGCTTCATACCCTAGCATTCGACACCTATTTATAAGCCTTATAGCCGAATTTTTCCATGCCCAATTCCCCATTCGGCTCTATGACTTCTCCCTTCTCATCTCCTCATTTTTCTCACTGATAACCCCTTGATCCTTTCCTTAATTTTCTCTCCTGAACACTTCTCTTGAAGTCCACTTTCACGCCACTTCCATCCTTCTAGAAGGTAAAAATTAAACTTCTAAAAACACTAAGCTAGGATTCAAACCTTGCATCTCGTTGCTAGCCACTAACACCACCTCCCTACACTCTAAGTGGCGTCACTTAGCCACTCTTCCACAAGGTTTTTGATGCCATTTTTCCCTATCTTTATTTAAAAGCCCAACTACTTGCCAACAAGGTCCTTTTAATAATTAAACTATAATTTCATTTACCCCTAGGTTCGAACTCAAACCTTAATTAAGACCTGCTATAATTATCACATGGCCTGGAACAAAAACACAATTTTTATCAAAACCGAAAACAAAGAAAGTTCAAGATTTCGGGATTTTTGGGTTTCGGGATTTTTAAGGCGTTACACCTTCAGAGTTAGAAAAGATTCATAATGTATTTCATGTATCGATGTTGTGCCTATATATATTTGATCCATCACATGTGATTTCTCTGTCAGAGTCATACAACGAAGAACCGATTAGAATTCTAGCTTGAGAGATCAAAGATCTAAGAAATAAATGCATTGCTTTAGTAAAAGTCTTATAGCAATGTCACAGTTTCGAAGAGGCTACGTGGGAGCCTAAGGAAGCTATGAGAAAAATAGTACCCTACCTATTCACTGGTAATATTTTCGAGGGACGAAAATCCCTAATAAGGGATAGTTATAACAGCCCATTTTTAGTCAAATCGAAACAGTGGTTTCAGGACCACAAATATAAATTCAAATTATTTATTTTATTTTTATTTTAATGTTTACAGCATGATTGAATGATTGTGTGCAAATTTCGTTAAGAAATTTTATCGTTTAAATGGTCAATTTGATAAAAAGGACTAAATCGCGTAAAGCGTAAAACTTAAGTTCTAATAGCTGAAGGTGTCTAATAGCTATAGAACCTTAATTTTAAGGTCCTTATGTTGTAATTAAACCATCCTTAGTGTAAGTGGACAATATTGGACATTAAATGGATGTTTTAGATGGTTTATCATTAAGGGTATATATGTAAATTGGTAAATAACTTATAATAAATAAAATAAAACCAAATTACAGGCTTTCATTCTCACCTTTGAACAAAAAATTAAAGAAGAACAAGAAGAAACTAGGATTCTTCATTCAACTAAGTTAAATTCAAGCAATTAGGTATGTGTTTTGTCTCGTTTTTCATGATTTCTATGTTTTTGTAATCGTTGCATCTACTACTAGCTAGCCCAGGGACTATTTTGCAAAACTGTTAAAGATTTTGAATGATTCCATTGATGAATATGTATGATTTTTTTTATTTTTTATGATAGATTTTTAATAGTTGTTGATTGAAAAACAAGTTTTGTTAAGTGATTTTTAGTGAAAATGCAAAATAGGGATTAAATTGAGAAATGTGTAAAGTTAGAGGTTAAATTGTGAAATAAATGAAAAATATGGGTTGCTAGGGGCATTATGGTAATTCTTCTAGCATGGGTATATTTGGAATTTCATTAATTTGTGATTTTATGAAATAAGGACTAAATTGTGAAAAATGTGAAATATGTGAGGCAAAAGTGTAAATGTGTTTTAAAGTGTTTTTTGGACTAAATTGAATGAATAGATGATTAAATGAGTTAATTTTAAATATATTTAGATCAAGAAAGTAGAAATATGGATTTTGATCAGGGAAAAGATAAAGTTATCGACTAATCGACTCAATTCGCCATTTTAACATTCGAGGTAAGTTCGTATGTTATAATTTTGTTTCAAATGTATTTTATATGCTTTGATATAGCATGAATTGTGATTATGTGGTTACGAAAGAGATTGGAAATGATTCGATAATGATTCGACAATTTGAGTCCCGGTTAAACCTTAGGAATAGTTTAGGATGTTAGTGACATGTCATTAGGTATATGAGTTGGCTTCGGGCCATGCTATTAGTGCTTCGGCTGCGAGATATACCGATTTGGCTTTGAGCCATGCATATCAGCTGATTTGGCTTCGGGCCATGATATCAAAATTTCGGATAAGTTACATTGATTTTTCTTCGGCCCATGGTATATGTGCTTATCGTATGAGACCTTGAGTATCTGACTTCTATTCTGAATGGTTCAACAGGTAAATGAAAGATGTGGTTGAGTATGGGATTGGTAAGAGATGGTATAGGTACGTACAGTAATGAATTGAGTATTGAAACTATGGAATTGATAAGTTCTTTGGTAAGTTATGTGAATGATCATTTAATAGCTTTGAGATTTAATAGAATTGTTGTTTATTGTTTTCTACTATTTGAATGATTAATGGATGAAGATAGTTGCTAATTCTTAGCATATGAGCTTACTAAGCTATATTGCTTACTTTGTTGTTTTTCCATGTTTTATGGTGATTTCAGAGCTAGCTCGGACTCGGGGATCGTCGAAGACTTCATCACACTATCCTCTGACACTTTGGTACCTTTGAAATGATGTTTTGAGTCGTATGGCATGCATAGGGACTTTGAGTCAATTTTGGGTAAATGATGTAGCTATTTGAGTTGGCCTATAAATATCTATTTTTGGGTTGTATTTAGCCAAGGAAGTTTGCATATTTTGGTTGTGTTTATAATTGTGCAAATACATATATTATGAACTGATGAATGAAATTATGATGTTTGTTGATGATGGGCATTATGGAAGTTAAATTGATGATTTATGGATGTTGGTATGTTAGTGGAAGTAGGCCAAATCATGCATATCTGTAAATGGTCATTTTGTTGAATTGGGAAAATAAGAATTGCCATGAATTTGAGATAGCATATGGTGGTATGTATGTGCCTTGAATTTATTAGTATTGAAATGGTAAAATTTAGGCTTGATTTGGTTGTTTTGGATTACCTATTTTGCCTTGCTTTTGTGCTATATGTGTAGGTGAAGGTGTGTACCAAATAGGGTGGCAAAATGGCTTGGTAAATAGCCTATTTTTGTCAACACGGGTGTGTGTCTCAACCGTGTGTGACACACGGTCAAGTACACAGCCGTGTGTTCTCTTGTGTTGAAATTAAAATCAAGTCAGTATACTCCACACAGCTTCACACACGGGCATGTGTCTTGGCCATATGGCATAAGTCAGTATACCATACAGGTTTGGCATGGCCTACACACAACCTGGCACACGAGCGTGTAAGGCCATATTTAGGGCACACGACTAGCCACACAGGCATTTGTGTTGGTCGTGTGACCCAAGTCAAAGAGTTACATAGCGTCGGGCACGGGCTGGGACATAGCCATGTGATCCCATTTCGAATGTCCACACGGCCTGTGACGCGGGCGTATCTAGTGGTCATGTGAGACACACGGTCTAGCCACATGGGCATGTGTCCCCTGTAACGCCCCAAAAATCCCAAACTTTCTTTTTTATTGATTTTGATAAAAGGTGTGCTTAATATTCCTAGTCAAGTGTTATTTATGTGATAATAGGCCTTGGTTAAGTTATGAGTTCAAACTTTGGGGTGAAGGAAATTATAGTTTAATAATTAAAAGAACCTTGGTGGCAAGTAGTTTTATTTTTAAATAAATGAAGGAGGAATTGGACACAAGGAGCCTTGTGTTGGAGTGGCAAAAAGCGTCACATGTGGGGCTTAGAGGTGGCACCACATGCATGGCAAGGAGGTTTGGGGTTCGAATCTCTCCTTGCTCAAAAGAAGGATTTATTTTTGCTCAATAAATGGCCAGTAGTGGCGTTGGATGTGAACTCTGAAGGGAGTGATTAAAGGAGAAATTTAAGGAAGGGATTAAGGAGTTATCAGGGAGAAAAGTTAGGAGATGATGGGTGTAGAGAAGTGGAGCCGAATTAGGAATTTTGAGATAGGTATATCCGGCTATAGTATATATAGGTGCCGATTTTGAGAATTCATGGCTAATGCAGAATTCTTCCTTTCTTTTTACCGAAAACACTTTTCTCTTCAAATATCTAAAAGCCAAAATTCCTTATTCTTTTTCTTTTAGTTTGTGCCGAGTTCTTCCATTCCTTTATCATCAAACTCTTTTCTTTCTCGCTCCTAGTTACTTTCTCTAAAGCCGAATATCTTTTGGCCAAAATCCTATTGTGTCGACACTTTTTCTTCAACGTTGGCCAATCGATTCTTGTGTAAGTGCTTTACTTTCTTTTAGTTTGTCTTCCTAGTATCGATTTCTTCTCTCCATCACCCTTTCTAAATCGGTTTGGTAGGGGATTAGGATCGAATCTAGGATTTTAGATCTCTGTCGAATTAATCTTAAAGCATTTTGGGGTTTTGGATAAGTTTTCCTCTTTTATTGGTTAAGGTTGGCCGAATGGTCATGGATGATTTAAGAGTGACCTAAGATGATTGCGAGTCACTTGTTTTTTTGCTCTTGATGATTAAGATTGATGCAGATTTAAGAAATACCCGTGATTAGTGATCAAGGAAGGGTTGTTAAGGCTTGTCGTTCAAGGTAAGGCAAAGGTGAGATTTTGGTTTTTGGTAATCGTATTTGATAAGTGTAAGATTAATCGTTGAGTGACATCATTTGTAGGTTCGTGGCTAAGGAGATCGCAACACGTTTTAGTACCAAGTGTGTACATACACTACACACACAGTAGACCAATCCCGAAATACGAGAAAGCCGAAATGCCAAGAAGTTAGAAGTTTGGCTACAATAGTCTTACAAGTGCGCGAACACTCATAAGGGGGAAACCGATAGGTTATTAGAGGCCCCATGAGCGATTCCATGGACTTGGGCCGTGTATTGGCCAATTGGGCCAGAATGGGCTAAATGGGCCCGATGGGCTATAGGGCCCATAATAAGCAAAATTGGTGATTTGATACTATGTGATAAAAAATCATATGATTGCATGAGTGTGATTGGGCTTGACGGGCCATATGAAAGTGATGGGTCTGATGGGCCATATGAATGTGATTGGGCCTAAAGGGGCCAAATGAATAAGTATGGATCTGTTAGTGTTTAGTAAAGGGTTGTGGACCCTTTTTTTTGGTAACTATTCAATCAGGAATAAAACCTAAATAATTAATTAATTACGACGGTGGGCGAGTCATAAGGTTAAGGTGTGGCAATGGGTATATGCATGTCTAGGATTGGATCTAGGGAGAGCTTAGTACTTAAGCGGTCTTAATGTCTCACCTCCTCTTCTCTAGGATCCTACCTACTGCATAGTATTTGTTCACTTTAGCCAACGAGGACTTGTTAACGGGCAATGGTAAGTAATAAACCTGTACTAAAGAGAAATTACCGAAAATGCCCCTAAGAGTGAAAATGACTATAATACCCCTATGTGTGGAATGTAAGATTTATGGATGTTACATGTATACCTGTTACATTCATATGATATTCTGTTTAGGTTGCATATGGGCTGGGAATTATGGAACGGAGGAGGTATATGAGGATCGCATGGTTGCTTGACGACCGTGGATCCACCTATGGCTATTAAGCCCCATTTTTATTAGCAGCTTGCTGCAATGAAGGTAGTACCGCTAGCCCATAGAGCGTATCGGATGGGTGGGTTGATATTTATATCCCCACGTGGTGTGTATCTGGGGATGGAGATGGTGTGTAGCAGTTGGATGGGTGGGATTCGTGCATATTTGATTGCTTTACATCTGTTCTGATATTGAATTGGGCTCAGGCCCAAAAAGACTTGCTATTGCATGCTGTTCTATTTGCCGAGGGTTGTACACACTGAGTTTTCGAAAACTCATCCCCTCTTTTATTTTTCTCAGGTGATCCTCAGTAGGTGGTTCGACGGTTGGAGGGGCTCCAAGGTGGCCAGATTGCAAGACGACTTGGACTTGTTTTCTTAAGCCTATAATTTCTAGTATTTAAAGTTATTTCAATCCGGAATGTAATAAGGCCTTTCCTCTAGTTATTATTCAAATTAGGATTATATTTATTATTATTATCCTTTATATTTGCTTGAAGTAGAACATGGTTTTCTTAAGACCATAACTGTTTTTAAATACTACGTTTCTGCAACTCAATTTTTAAGTGGCAAGTTTTCATCGATCATCGGTTTTAAATAAAGCTTCCGCGACTGAAAGGAGATTTTACAAAGTAATTATTATCATACAAGAAGGAATAGTTTTTTTTAATATACCTCGCTTTTAAAGCAACAAATACAAGCTGGGATTTTACTCTAGGTTTTATTTTAAAGAAGGGTTTTCAATGAAAACAAGGTTTTCGATAAAACACTTCAATGTGACACGCTGGATCTGGCCTTCAATGTGACACGCTGGATCTGGCCATAACATCTGGGCCGGGTTTGGGGTGTTACATCCCCTGTTTTGAAGAATATTTTCCAAGTTTCGTAAAAGTTTCATAAGTCATCGATTTAGTTCCGAACCATTCCCAAAGCATGTTTAGGGCCTTGTAGGCTCATATAAGGGACAAATTGATTGAGTTTGAATGATGAATGTATGAAATGATACTATGTATGCCAAATGGTTGTTTAATTGTTCCGTAAGTCCGATAATGCTTCGTAACCCTATTCCAGCATTGAATACGGGTGAGGGGTTATACAATACTATATTTAATTCTGTGACATCCCTAAATTGACCCTAGTCGGAAAGTGGTTTCGGGACCACTAAACCGAGTCATAATAATAATTAACCATCATAATTGATGCTCATTATATGTATATATGCATGTGTGAAAATTTCATGTTTGGATTTTGTTAATTGTAAGTGAATTTTTATCAAATAGGACTTATGTGAGAAAATTTAGAAATGTGCTAGGCAAATGTAAGGTGGCCTATTAATACATGTGGGAAAGTGTTGTCCTTGCATGTCAAATTAGCCAAAATGAAGCATGATGGCCGGCCATACTATGGTGGAAACATGTCTCCAACATGTTAGACTAGTGATGCATGTAGGAAACAATAAATTAAGAAAGTTAGCATTAAAGAAATGGAAAAAGAAAATGATGATAACAAAAAAAAAGAGTGTGGATGCTTTCCCCCCTTGCAGTACATGAGAGAAACAAAAACAAAGAAAGAAAGAAAAAAATGTTCATTCTCTCATTTTCTCCTTGCTTGGCGAATGTACTAAGAAGAAAGGGGGAAGCTTGAGAAAATCAGCCATGGGAGTTTGCTAGACTAAGGTATGTTGATGTTATCCATGAGATTTATGCATGTTTTAGTTGATAGTTTGAGTTCCACCTAACCCATGGTCTAAACCTTTACCATGAAATGGGGATGATATTCGCCATGGGTGTTGTCTTCTTGGTATCATTGATGTTTGATGTTTGATGTTGTGGTGGTGAGGCATGAAGATGAGTTAAGGTTCAACTAAGGTGGATTTGTGGATGTTATTTGCATGCTAAAGGTAAAGCTTGTAATGATGCATGGTATGGTGTTGTATGGCATTTGGCCATGGTAGGGAATAAAAGGAAACTATGTTCGTTGTTCATGTCATTTGAATGAGAAGTGCTAGTAAGGTGAAGTACAAATGTTAGTGTTTGATTTACTAGAGTATATATGCATACTAGCCTAGTTGTGAACTTGAATCAAATTGGTGTTAAGTCGATACAAGCGACCTTACTTGTTGAATGTATCAAGTGTGGAAATCGGCCTTAACATGAATGTGTATGTTCGGCCACATGAACGAATACATATGTTGATGTGTATATTCGGCCTTAGGTAGCCTATTGAGGGCCTTAGCTTTTCCTTGATGCTTGAATGAATTGTATTGAATTGCTTGATGTAATATAAAATGTGCATGACCAATGTGTATCCAAGCAAAAGGGTGGCCATATGACCATTTAAACTCCTTGTCATATTCGCCATAAGCTAGCATAATGAGGTTTTAATAAGTTAAATTTGTGTGAACTAGCTCAAGAACTCAAAGGATCAAAGTTGGACAAGGGAAAGACAAAGTAATTGAATAGCCATTGAAAACGTATGCGACAACATCCGAGGTAAGTCATTAAGCATATATTTGGTATTGATTTAAATGATCATAATATATATGCAATTGTGTTTAATGAATTGATGTGTAAATGAAAATGTATGTGTATGGAATGATGCCATTGTTGAATGTATAAAGGCAGCAAAATGCATAAGGTATTGGTCACGGCACTAAGTGTGCGGGTATAAATGGACACGGTGACAAGATTGGCACTAAGTGTGCGGGTTTAAAATTGTACAGCACTAAGTGTGCGAGTTTGATTCTATAGCACTAAGTGTGCGAGCTGAAAATATATAGCACTAAGTGTGCGGATTCACTATATGCTCTTGTATTACAATTGGCACTGAGTGTGCGACATTATCGAGTTAATCCGGACAGCGAATCGGGTAAGTACCTTGAGCTCATGACGAATAGGCAATATGTTCATGCTCGGGGTTGAGCTTGGTAAGCTTTAAATCTATGTGATGATTGCAATTGTGTGATTGTGGTGAAAATGAGTTAGTGTGTGAAAATGCCTCAAATATCTTATCGTATAAATATGAAATGTGGATGTATGGCTTGGTATGAGATTGAACCGAAAGGTCCGAGGAATTATGGTATAGTTCGATATGGATGAAGTACCTAGCCTTGTTTCATTGTTTCACTTTGTGATGAATTTAGCTAATGGATAATTGTAAAGTGCTTATGACTTACTGAGTTATAAACTCACTCGGTGTTTTCTTGTCACCCATTTTAGGTCTCTTGGACTCGTATTGTTGCGTGCTCGGAACCGTCGTTGAAGTCATCACACCGGCTGAAATATTTTGGTATTGTCTTCGTTGTTGAAGAACATTTGGCATGTATAGGCTATTATATTTTGTTGAACTGTGGGTTGTAAACTTTAAGCCATGTGAAAATGGCCTATGTGGTCGTCGAGTGGGATGCTAGAACCTATAGCCACGAGTCTTAGAAACTTTAATTTTGATAAGGTGGCCATAATTTGTGTCATGTTTGATGGATGATTAAGGCCAAGGAAAGATTCATGAAATTGGCATAGTCTACTGCAGTAACTGTTGCGGACAGCAGCAGTGAGGTGAGATTGAAAAATCACTAAAAATAGTAGAAGTAGAATTAAATAGTGAATAAATTATGAAATTGAACCTTGATGAATCTAGTTTAATATGGATGGAACGAAACGACCATATGAGCAGTATATTGAGAGATATTAAAGTTCTCGTGAGACAGGGCCAGAACGGTTTCTGGGTCCCCTGTCATGATTTTGAAAATTTACTATAAATTATCCAGAAAGAATTAGAAGTCATGCCTTATATGTGCAGATTCCATTTTGAGTCTAGTTTCATTAGAAACAAACGACACCAGTATTAAAGCCCTGTACAGAGAGATATTCAAGTTTTAACGCGCGAAGGTCAGTGTAGTCGACTTCTGTAACATTGGTGACTTTAACTAATAAACTGTACGAATTGGCCCAACCAAAAATTCTAGAAATAAATCCATGGATAGATATATGAGTCTAAATTCAGGGAAAATTTACGGAATCAGTTTCCGAGTTTCGAAACTCGAGATATGATTTTTATGGCGACAGTGACGCAGTTTTCCAGCCTGTCTAGAAATGCCAAATTGGTTGGTACCTTGAGAAGATTTGGCCCATTAACCCCTCGTGTCCGACACCCGCGACAGTCACGGGTTCGGGTGTTACATTTCATTGGTATCGAGCTATGGTTTAGTCGGTTCTAGGACTACCATAGCGTGTGAGTCTAGCTATACATGCCAAATTGTTAGTGCTTAATAATGTGATGACTTGACGGTTGAAATTTTTGTTTTGATTAGCAATGGAACCCGGGTAGAGAGACCCTTGGCGGATGACGTTGAAAGTGTAGCGGCTGCTCTGCGCAAGGGACACCGCCCGCTGAGCCTCGATCATCCGCGAATAATCAAAATGAAGGCGAAACAAGCCTTCTTCACCATGATGAATGAGTGGGTCGCATAATATGCCCGAACCAACCCTTTGTCCAACCATTCCCGAATTTAAATACTCCGATTCATCGATCCTGTGAGGTCGAGAAAACCACCGTGGACTTGATTAGGAAGCGTGGGGCGAGGAGTTCAAGGCCATAGTTCTTGATGATACCGAAAAGGCCGAAGTTCGCTCGATAACACCATTAGAGTGTTAGATGAACTCATGCACACCGATGAATGTCTTAAGTGTGCTATATCCTTGTTCGAGACTCGACTTACTATTGGTGGAGGACTTTAATTTCCATAGTCCCAAATGAACGAGTTACTTGGGATTTCTTTCAATCCAATTTCGAAAGAAATACATTAGTCAACAGTTCATCGATCGAAGCGTAAGGAATTCTTGGAACTCAAGCAAGGCGGATGATCAGATCTGAATCTGAACATGAGTTCGTAAGACTTAGTCAAGATGCTCTGGAGTGTGTGGCTGATGAGGTTGTGCTGTGCAAAAGATTTGAAGAAGGATTGAATGAAGAGTTAAAGTTACTAGTGGGAATTTTGGAGATAAAGGAGTTCGTGACACTAGTCGAACGAGCACGCAAGCGGAAGAACTTGGGAAAGAGAAGAAGAAGGCTGAATTTGAAGCAAGAGATTACCGTAAAAGATCGACGAGTAAAGCTCCGTTCTCGGCTGTAAAGAGGTTCGTGGAGGACACCAAGAAGTCGAGGACGATCGGGAATTTCCATTAGAGCCCGACCATTGACGGACTCGAGCTACTTGAGTAGCTAGTGTGGGCAATAATCGTCAAGAGAGACCTGAATGCCCCCAATGTGGAAGACGACACCTAGGTGAATGTTGGGGTAAGTCTGCATTAATAGGGCTGTTATGGATGCGGTTCGAAGGACCACTTCATTAGAGATTGCACGAGCTAGATGAGAGGAATAAGACGCAAGGTGCAAGACCTAGTGGAACGACGGTGGAGGTAGGCCCCGAGAATCTCTGGAGGTAGGGGTGGTAATCGAGAGGAGCCTCTAATACTGACTGTCCGATCCGAGACCCGTGCTCTGCTAGAACATATGCCATCCGCGCACGAGAGGAGGCATCCTCCCCGACGTTATCTTTGGTACTTTTACTCTCTTTGATACTATTGTGATTGCATTGATTGACCCCGGCTCTACTCACTCATATGTATGTGAAACCTTAGCATCCAGTAAGACTCTACCTATTGAGTCTACTGAGTTCGTAATTCGAGTGTCAAACCCTTTGGGTCAATCGTGCTCGTTGATAAAGTGTGCAAGAGATGCCCCTAATAATTCGAGAATCTGCTTTCCTACCGATCCGATGCTTCTACCATTTCATGAATTGATGTTATTCTTGGTATGGATTGGTGACCGTACATGATGCAAGATGGTGGATCGCAAAGGAAAACCATTGATTTGAGGAGTGCAAATAATGAGGTAGTCCGAGTCGAGTCTACTGATTTAAAAGGAGCGCCAGCGATAATATCTTCTATGACCGCTCGGAGGTATGTGAAAAAGGGGTGTGAAACATACCTTGCGTATGTGTTTGGAAGTAAAGAGACGGAAAGGAAACTCGAATCGGTACAGTGGTTTGTGAGTATTGGATGTTTTTCCGAGGAGTTACCGGATTGCCACCGGTTCGAGAAGTGGAATTCGCATCGGTTGTACCGGTACTACGCCGATTTCAATAGCCCCGTATCGTATGGCATTAACGGAATTAAAGGAATTGAAGGTTCAATTGCAAGAATTGACGGATAGAGGTTTCGCTCGACCGAGTTTTTCTCCATGGGGGCGCTTTGTATTGTTTGTGAAGAAGAAGGACGGAACCATGAGGTTGTGCATCGACTATCGTCAACTCAATAAAGTGACGATAAAGAATAAATATCCATTGCCACGAATTAACGATTTGTTTGATCAATTAAAGGAGCCTCGGTGTTTTCAAAGATAGATTTGAGGTCGGGTACTATCGGTTGAGGGTCCGAGAATCGGACATACCCAAAACGCTTTTAGAACGAGGTACGGTCACTACGAATTCTTGGTGATGCCGTTTGGGCTCACTAATGCCCTGCGGTGTTTATGGATTTAATGAATAGAATTTTCAGGCCATACTTGGATCGGTTCGTAGTTGTATTTATCGATGACATTTTGGTCTATTCGAGAGATGAAACCGAACATCTTGAACACCGAGGCTAGTGTTGCAAATCTTACGAGATAAGCGATTATACGCAAAGTTCAAGAATGTGAATTTTGGTTGAAAGAGGTTAGCTTTTTGGGGCACGTGGTGTCCGTGATCGGTGTCGGTGGACCCAAACAAAATTCGCCATAGTCGATTGGAAACCACCAAGGAATGTTACCGAAGTTAGGAGCTTTTGGGGCTTGCCGGTTATTACCGACGATTTGTAAAGGTTTCTCGACGATAGCCACGCCAATGACGGCTACTCCAAAAGGATGTTAAGTTCGAATGGACGGAGAAATGTCGAAAAGTTTCGATCAACTGAAAGCTTATTTGGTGAAGCCCCAATTCTAGTGCAACCCGAATCGGGCAAAGAGTTTGTCATTTATAGTGACGCATCCCTACATGGGTTGGGTTGCGATTGATGCAAGAAGGGCGAGTTGTGGCCTATGCGTCGAGACAATTAAAGCCACATGAGAAAAATTATCCGACCCATGATCTCGAATTGGTCGCCATCGTATTCGCCTTAAAGATATGGCGACATTACTTATTTGGTGAGAAGTGCCATGTGTATTCGGATCACAAAAGTCTCAAATATTTGATGACCCAAAGAGACTTAAATCTGCGACAAAGGCGATGGCTCGAGTTGTTAAAAGATTATGAGCTCGTCATTGATTATCACCCGGAGGGGCTGATGTGGTTGCGAATGCCTTAAGCCGAAATCGCTTGTTTTATGAAGCGATGAATGTACACTTGTCTATCCTACTCGACAATGTGTTAGTAGCTGAATTGAAAGCCAAACCATTATTGATACGTCAAATTCGTGAAGCTCGTAAAGTCGACGATGAGTTGGTTGCAAAACGGGATGAGTGTGTTCGAAAAGGACTCGAATTTCAAATCGATGATGACGATTGTTTGAGGTTCGAAGTCGTCTGTGTTCCAAAGAATTCAGAACTTATTCCAATAATTTTGAACGAAGCCCATTGTAGCCGAATGGCAATCCACCCGGAGTACGAAGATGTACAACGATTTGAAACGTCGGTTTTGGTGGCATGGTATGAAATGAGACATCTCGATTTTGTTTGAGATGTTTAATATGTCAACAAGTGAAAGCGGAACATCAAGTGCCTTCAGATTACTTCACCGATCACGATACCCGAGTGGAAATGGGATCGAGTCACAATGGACTTTGTATCCGGACCGCCATTGTCGTGAGTAAGAAGGATGCGATTTGGGTCGTTGTCGATAGATCGACTAAGTCGGCTCACTTTATCCCCGACGCATTGAATTTTTCAATGGACAAACTAGCCGAATTGTACGTTTCTCGATTGTGAGATTACACGGGTGCCTATTTCCATCGTGTCGGATAGAGATCCGAGATTTACCTCGCGATTTTGGAATAAGTTGCAAGAAGCTTTGGGTACCAAGTTGCATTTCAGACCGCCTTTCACCCCAAACCGATGGTCAATCCGAACGGATAATTCAAATACTCGAGGATATGTTGAGATGTTGTATCCTTGAGTTTAGTGGTTCATGGAGCGGTATTCGCCTTTGATTGAATTCGCACAACAATAGCTTTCAATCAAGTATTAAGATGGCGCCTTACGAGGCTTTATACTACCGTAAATGCCGTACCCCATTATTCGGGTGAACTTAGTGAAGGTAAATTCTTCGGGGTTGATTTGGTTAAGGATGCCGAGCAAAGAGTTCGAGTAATTCGTGAAAGTTTGAAAGCTACTTTGGATCGCCAAAAGTCGTATGCGGATTTGAAAAGAAAAGATATTGAATATCGTGTTGGAGACAAGGTCTTTCTCAAAGTTTCACCTTGGAAGAAGGTGCTTAGATTTGGTCGTAAGGGCAAATTGAGTCCGAGGTTCATCGGGCCATATGAAGTATCCGAACGAGTTGGGCCAGTCGCATATCGATTAATTTTGCCCCCTGAGCTCGAAAGGATTCACAACGTTTTCATGTCTCGATGCTTGACGATATAGGTCGATCCATCACACGTAATTGCTCCATCCGAGATTGAGATTCACCTAATTTGAGCTATGAAGAGGAACCGGTTTGCATTATGAGGCGTGAATGAAAAGAGTTGCGCAATAGGAAAATCCCGTTAGTGAAGGTGTTGTGGCATAAACACGGAATGGAAGAAGCCACTTGGGAACTTGAGGACTCTATGAAAGAGCGATACCCGAGCCTATTTACCGGTAAGATTTTCGGGGACGAAAATTTCTTAAGTGGGGGAGAGTTGTGACATCCCTAAATTGACCCTAGTCGAAAAGTGGTTTACCACTAAACCGAGTCATAATAATAATTAACCATCATAATTGATGCTCATTATATGTATATATGCATGTGTGAAAATTTCATGTTTGGATTTTGTTAATTGTAAGTGAATTTTTATCAAATAGGACTTATGTGAGAAAATTTAGAAATGTGCTAGGCAAATGTAAGGTGGCCTATTAATACATGTGGGAAAGTGTTGTCCTTGCATGTCAAATTAGCCAAAATGAAGCATGATGGCCGGCCATACTATGGGTGGAAACATGTCTCCAACATGTTAGACTAGTGATGCATGTAGGAAACAATAAATTAAGAAAGTTAGCATTAAAGAAATGGAAAAAGAAAATGATGATAACAAAAAAAAAGAGTGTGGATGCTTTCCCCCTTGCAGTACATGAGAGAAACAAAACAAAGAAAGAAAGAAAAAAATGTTCATTCTCTCATTTTCTCCTTGCTTGGCGAATGTACTAAGAAGAAAGGGGGAAGCTTGAGAAAATCAGCCATGGGAGTTTGCTAGACTAAGGTATGTTGATGTTATCCATGAGATTTATGCATGTTTTAGTTGATAGTTTGAGTTCCACCTAACCCATGGTCTAAACCTTTACCATGAAATGGGGATGATATTCGCCATGGGTGTTGTCTTCTTGGTATCATTGATGTTTGATGTTTGATGTTGTGGTGGTGAGGCATGAAGATGAGTTAAGGTTCAACTAAGGTGGATTTGTGGATGTTATTTGCATGCTAAAGGTAAAGCTTGTAATGATGCATGGTATGGTGTTGTATGGCATTTGGCCATGGTAGGGAATAAAAGGAAACTATGTTCGTTGTTCATGTCATTTGAATGAGAAGTGCTAGTAAGGTGAAGTACAAATGTTAGTGTTTGATTTACTAGAGTATATATGCATACTAGCCTAGTTGTGAACTTGAATCAAATTGGTGTTAAGTCGATACAAGCGACCTTACTTGTTGAATGTATCAAGTGTGGAAATCGGCCTTAACATGAATGTGTATGTTCGCCACATGAACGAATACATATGTTGATGTGTATATTCGGCCTTAGGTAGCCTATTGAGGGCCTTAGCTTTTCCTTGATGCTTGAATGAATTGTATTGAATTGCTTGATGTAATATAAAATGTGCATGACCAATGTGTATCCAAGCAAAAGGGTGGCCATATGACCATTTAAACTCCTTGTCATATTCGCCATAAGCTAGCATAATGAGGTTTTAATAAGTTAAATTTGTGTGAACTAGCTCAAGAACTCAAAGGATCAAAGTTGGACAAGGGAAAGACAAAGTAATTGAATAGCCATTGAAAACGATGCGACAACATCCGAGGTAAGTCATTAAGCATATATTTGGTATTGATTTAAATGATCATAATATATATGCAATTGTGTTTAATGAATTGATGTGTAAATGAAAATGTATGTGTATGGAATGATGCCATTGTTGAATGTATAAAGGCAGCAAAATGCATAAGGTATTGGTCACGGCACTAAGTGTGCGGGTATAAATGGACACGGTGACAAGATTGGCACTAAGTGTGCGGGTTTAAATTGTACAGCACTAAGTGTGCGAGTTTGATTCTATAGCACTAAGTGTGCGAGCTGAAAATATATAGCACTAAGTGTGCGGATTCACTATATGCTCTTGTATTACAATTGGCACTGAGTGTGCGACATTATCGAGTTAATCCCGGACAGCGAATCGGGTAAGTACCTTGAGCTCATGACGAATAGGCAATATGTTCATGCTCGGGGTTGAGCTTGGTAAGCTTTAAATCTATGTGATGATTGCAATTGTGTGATTGTGGTGAAAATGAGTTAGTGTGTGAAAATGCCTCAAATATCTTATCGTATAAATATGAAATGTGGATGTATGGCTTGGTATGAGATTGAACCGAAAGGTCCGAGGAATTATGGTATAGTTCGATATGGATGAAGTACCTAGCCTTGTTTCATTGTTTCACTTTGTGATGAATTTAGCTAATGGATAATTGTAAAGTGCTTATGACTTACTGAGTTATAAACTCACTCGGTGTTTTCTTGTCACCCATTTTAGGTCTCTTGGACTCGTATTGTTGCGTGTTTCGAACCGTCGTTGAAGTCATCACACCGCTGAAATATTTTGGTATTGTCTTCGTTGTTGAAGAACATTTGGCATGTATAGGCTATTATATTTTGTTGAACTGTGGGTTGTAAACTTTAAGCCATGTGAAAATGGCCTATGTGGTCGCCGAGTGGGATGCTAGAACCTATAGCCACGCGTCTTAGAAACTTTAATTTTGATAAGGTGGCCATAATTTGTGTCATGTTTGATGGATGATTAAGGCCAAGGAAAGATTCATGAAATTGGCATAGTCTCTGCAGTAACTGTTGCGGACAGCAGCAGTGAGGTGAGATTGAAAAATCACTAAAAATAGTAGAAGTAGAATTAAATAGTGAATAAATTATGAAATTGAACCTTGATGAATCTAGTTTAATATGGATGGAACGAAACGACCATATGAGCAGTATATTGAGAGATATTAAAGTTCTCGTGAGACAGGGCCAGAACGGTTTCTGGGTCCCCTGTCATGATTTTGAAAATTTACTATAAATTATCCAGAAAGAATTAGAAGTCATGCCTTATATGTGCAGATTCCATTTTGAGTCTAGTTTCATTAGAAACAAACGACACCAGTATTAAAGCCCTGTACAGAGAGATATTCAAGTTTTAACGCGCGAAGGTCAGTGTAGTCGACTTCTGTAACATTGGTGACTTTAACTAATAAACTGTACGAATTGGCCCAACCAAAAATTCTAGAAATAAATCCATGGATAGATATATGAGTCTAAATTCAGGGAAAATTTACGGAATCAGTTTCTGAGTTTCGAAACTCGAGATATGATTTTTATGGCGACAGTGACGCAGTTTTCCAGCCTGTCTAGAAATGCCAAATTGGTTGGTACCTTGAGAAGATTTGGCCCATTAACCCCTCGTGTCCGACACCGGCGACGGTCACGGGTTCGGGGTGTTACAAATTCAACCTAAATTCTCGATATTCCATATCATTAACACAAATCAATTAAAGGAACAAGTCATAATCTTATTTTAATAACTAGTCATGCAATCAAAATGTATATGCACATAAATAGTATGATCTCAAATCATAAAAGTACAAACCAATAATTTAGCTACTCATCAACGAATCTTGCCTTTCCTTTCTCTCGCGATGGTCTGGTGTCATCTTTGGCTATGTTTAATAATTCAATAAATAAAAAAATCTCAGATTACACTCAATTCACAACCAAATTCATACCCATTCATATTTTTCATTTTATTCAATTGAGTCCTTATACTCGTTATATGCATTTTTTTATATCTAGCTTCGAATCAAAATTTAATTTCACATTCTTTCATTAGGGACTCTATATTTTCTATTTATAGAATAGCCTCATGGTAGGTTTTCAATTTATTCAATTTATCCCTAATGTTACAAAGTTATCTAACAAGCTTAATTATCTTTACACTTTAGTCTTTATCATGAAATAAGCTTAATATCTATCAAATTCTTCTAATTTATCAATTTCTCTTTAATGGAAATTTGCTAAAAAATCAATAATTGAACAAACTAATACATGGGCTAGTTAAATCAAGGTCCCATGATCATAAATCTATAAAAATTACAAGGAAAGGGCTTGGTTACCTTATCCAATTGTTGGTTGAATGTTTTAAGAAATTTTGCGCATTCTTTCTTTTTCATCTATGGTGGACGATGAGAAACTAAAGAAGATGATGATGTTTCTCATTTTTTCCCACTTTACTCTTAATTAATTAACTTAATTATGGTTTAATTATAATAATGTAATTATTAGTTAAACTAAATGGGAATGTCATCATCATCTACTAACTATAAGAAAATAATGGTTTAAATACCACTTTAGCCCTTTAGATAATTTCTATCTAGTTCCCCCAAGCCTTTTCTTAATTAAAACTCAATAGTAATTAGAATTTTAAAATTTAGTCCCTGAGCTTTGATTAACTAATTTCTCTATTAAATTACTTAATCGAGCTTCAATATATTCTTATAATAACTCCATAAGTATTCCTGGGAAAGTAAATGTGCTAATTGATACCTTAAGTTGAAAGTTAGTAGTCAAATTGAGAGGAATGTTTGCTCAGCTAAGTATTCGATGATTTAGTATTCAAATTGAGAGGAATGTTTGCTCAACTAAGTATTTGTGATGATGGTTGTTTGCTAGCTAAATTGAAAATGAAGCTTGTGTTGATTGATCAGATAAAAGAGGCATAATCCATAAATGCTAGGTTAGCGGAGAAATTGAAGCTTGCTCAGCAAAGCAGTATTGAAAATTTCAACATCAATAAGAATGATTGTCTTCGATTTCACAATCAAATTTGTGTACCAGATAATGTTGAGCTAAAGAAATTGATTATGTGTGAAACTTACAATAGTTCTTTTGTTATGCATCCTCATGATGCTCATATCTAGCATGATTTATGAGAATCATATTGATGGCTAGGCATAAAAAAGTAATCATGGAGTATGTTGCTAATTGCTTGGCGTGCCAGCATGTAAAGATTGAACACCAAGTTCCTACTAAGTCGCTTAAGCCTATCTCAATTCCTGAGTGGAAATGGGAATGAATTGCGATGGATTTTTTTGTTGTCTTGCCAACTTCACCGAACAAAAGGAATGTTATTTGGGTTATAGTCGACCAATTTACGAAATCTACTCATTTTTTGAAATAAGAATTGATTGGCCACTTCTAAATCTTATTGAACTATGTATTCGCAAGATAGTAAGGCTACATGGTGTACTTGTGTCCATTATCTCAAATTGAGATCCTCACTTCACTTTGAGATTCTAGAAGCAATTGCACAAAACTTTGGGTACGAGGTAGAATTTTAGCACAACTTTCCACCCCCAATCTAACGTCCAATTAGAATGTGTTAATCAAGTACTACAAGATATGTTTCACGCTTGTGTCATTGAAATTAGATATAGTTGGGAACATTATTTTCCTTTGTTGCATTTGTTTATAATAACAATTTCCAATCGAGCATTCAAATGGCTCTGTATGAAGCATAATATAGCCAATGGTGTAGAAGACCCTTTTTTTGGTTAGATTTAAGCGAGAAAAAGATAATTTGGTTGAAACTAGTGCAAGAGACAGAAGATATGGTGAAGATAATAAAAGGCATATTGAAAGCAGCATCAAATAGACAAAAATCATATGCTGATCTGAAATAGAAAGAAATTGAATATGTTGTGGGTGAAAAAGTATTTCTAAAAGTCTCACATCAGATAGGCAGAATTCATATGCTGGTCTGAAACAAAAAGAAACTAAATATGCTGTAGGTGAAAAGCATTTTTAAAAGTCTCTTTGTGAAATAAAGTGTTGTGCTTTGGCTGCAAATGGAAGCTAAGTCCCAGATTTATCGAGCCATATAAGATCATTGACAGAGTTAGATCAGTTGCCTACTGTCTAGCTCTATCTTTGAAGTTGCAAAAGATTCACGATGTGTTCCATGCATCAATGCCCTAAAGATATCGATCTTATCCTTATATCACACTTATTGAAACAATTGAGGTGCAACCCGATTTGTCGTATGAAGAAAAGTCAATCAAGATCTTAGCTCAAGAAATAAAGAGTTAAGGAGCAAGCGTGTGGCATTGGAGAAAGACTTGTGGCACATTCATAACGTTGAAGAAGCTACTTGGGAATCAAAAGAGATAATGGGATCTCAGTAACCCCACCTCATTTTAGATAAATTTCGAGGATGAAATTTCTTAAGGGGGAGAATTGTAATGACGTAATTTTTAATGGTGTCGAAAAATATGGTTTCAAAACCCTATTTGCATAAACCAAGTCTATAAATACAAAATAGGAGTATTTACAAAGTTATTATAAGGATATATTGGAATTTGATTAAGTAATTTAACTGAGAAATTAGTTAATTAAAGCTCAAGGACTAAATTATAAAAGTTTACTTGCTATATAGTTTTAATTAAGAAATGGCTTGGGGACTTAGATAGCAATTATCTAAAGGACTACAATGGTAATTAAACCAATGTTTTCTTATAGTTAGTGGATTATGATGACATTCTCATTTAGTTTAATTAATAGTTAAATTATTATAATTAAACAATAATTATGTTAATTAATTAAGATTAAATAATGTTAATCATGATATAAATATCAAATTTAGTCAAAAAATGAGAAACATTATCATCTTCTTTTGTTTCTAACTGTCCACCATAGATGAAAAAGAAATAAAGCTAAAAAAATTCTTGGAACATCCAACCAACAATTAAATAAGGTAACCAAGCTTTTTTCTTGTAATTTTATAGACTTATAATCATGTGTGATTGATTTCCATGTATTAATTTTTTCAATTATTGAGTTTCTAGCAAATTTCCATTAAAGAGAAATTGATGAATTAGGCTTGAATTTGATAGATATTAAGCTTATATCATGATAATGACTAAATTGGAAAGCTAATTAATCTTGTTAGATAACTTCGTAGCATTAGGGACTAAATTGAATAAATTAAATACTTGTCATAAGGTTGTGCTATAAATATAAAATATAGAGTCCTTAATGAAAGCATGTAAAATTGGATTTTAATCTGAAGCTTGATATCGAAAAATATGATATCCCAAGTATAAGGACTAAATTAAATAAAATGTAAAATATGAGTGGCTATGTATTTGGTTGTGTATTGAGTGTAATATGATATTGTTTTATTTATTGAATTACCAAACATAGCCAAAGATGACACTGGCTATAATGAGAGAAAGGAAAGGCGGGAGTCGTTGACAAGTAGCTGAATTCGATATCTTATTATTTATATGCATATTCATATTGCTTACATGACCATGTCTCAAATGCCAAACGTACACCTAATTAAAGTGAGAAGTTTTAAGTTTCTTATTCGATATTTCAATCTCAAGTAGGGTGTACATATTTGGTTTGATAAAATTGAGATTATTTGGCATCCATCCTTTATAGATAAGATTGTGATTTCTAAATATTGCAATTCCATTATTATAAGTCACGGTCAAGCCGTCTTTATATAAACATACAACTGAAATTAAGTTTCTTTTGAAACATGGCACATAGAAAACATCTTTCAAAATAATCTTCCTAAAATTACCAAAATAAATATGCACATTTTCCACTTCTTCAGCTGCAACGGTTGTCCCATTTCTTGTCTGTAACAATAGATTCTTCTCGCTAAGATCTTTTGTCTCCTCGAACCCTTGTAAAAAAACATAGACATGATTAGTGGCTCCTAAATCAATGACCCAGTGGTCTGTTGAATCCTCCATTAAACAAGCTTCTATCATATAGAGTTCCATCACTTGTCTTTGGTGGCTAGGTATTCCTTCCACTCTCTACATATTGAATGCGTGACTAGTTATTATGGTAAGATTATGACTTGTTCCATAAATTGGTTTGTCTTAACTATATTGAATAATATTGAATATCGAGATTTTGGACTGAATTGAATATAGTATAAACATTGTGATATAATTGATATATGATAACTGATGTAACACCCCAAACCCGGCCCAGATGTTATGGTCGGGCCCGACGTGTCACATTGAAGTTTTTAAGAAAACCCATGCCTCTTTCAACGTCCTTCTTAGTGTTTTAAAAGATAGTCTTTGCTAAGTTAATAAAGTGAATGGAAGCTGTGCACCAGGTAGGTATCCGAAACAAAGGAGATGAGCCATGAAGGCTTCTTAAGTACCAAGCTTTTGATTGGATCCAATCCTAGACATGCCCACAACCATTGCCACACTTTGGCGCGAGGTTAGGTTTTGGAAAAAAAATCGACTTGCAATTCATTTAAGTAGATATTTTTGGTAAACCGATTAATTGTATCGTTGTGTCATTTTGAAAACAAGTATCATTTTAAAAACGCGCCCTAAGTCTAACCCAATTTTGTGATAGCCCTAATTTTGGCCCTAGTCAGAAAGTGGTTTCAGGACCACAAAACGAAGTCACAAAAATAATTAGATGTTATATTCTATGCTTAATATATGTGAAAGTGCATGTGTGAAAATTTCATGCTTTGATTTTGTCATTTGTATGTGAAATTTATTAAATAGGACTTATGTGAAAATTTTTGAAAATGCTATAGGTTAATTTGTAGTGGCCAAATAAATTGTAGTGCAAAATAGGAGGATTTGCATGTCAAACTTCCCACTTTTATGTGTAGTGGCCGGCCATCATGTTGATGATAAGCAACATGTGCACTAAATATTAATAATTTATAACTTAAAGTTATGGTGCAAATTAATATATGCTATTTCATATCATAAAATGGGGTGTTACAATTTTATTGGTATCAGAGCTACGACTTAGTCGATTCTAGGACTAACGTAGTGTGTGTGAGTCTAGCTATACATGCCATAAAGTGTTAATATGATAATGTGATGATTTCTGACAATTAAAAAGTGTTTTTCGTATAGTAAAGGATTTCGATCCCGATCGAGTAGTAGCTGATGATGTAGAGAGCGTAGCGCCTACTCCCGCGATAGGGACAGTGCTGTTAGACTCTCAACGAATGCTAGTAATCAAAATGATGAGGCTAAACAAGCCTTCTATGCTATGATGAACAATTGGTTTACTCAGTATATTTAGACCAATCCGGCTGTTTCACATCCTCCACCCCCAACTAATACAACCCTACACCTGTGGTACCTCCTATAGTTGACCCGTTGAGGTTAAGCAAGCCCCCGGTTGATAGAATTTAAAAGCACGAGGCTACTAAGTTCAAGGCTACTGACAGTGATGATGCCGAGCAGGCTGAGTTTTGGCTCGATAATACCATTCGTGTGTTTGATGAATTATTGTGCACATCCGATGAGTGCTTAAAATGTACTGTATCACTGTTACGTGATTCTGCCTACTATTGGTGGAATACTTTGGTTTCAATGGTGCTGAGAGAATGGGTTACTTTGGAATTCTTTCAAACCGAGTTTCGTAAGAAATATATCAGTCAAAGATTCATCGATAAAAAATGAAAGGAATTTCTTGAGCTCAAACAGGGTTCTATGATAGTTACGGACTATGAGCAAAAGTTTGTCAGACTTAGTAGATATGCTCGGGAATGTGTTTCGTCTGAGGCTATCATGTGTAAACACTTCGAGGACGGGTTGAATGAAGACATCAAACTATTGGTGGGTATTTTAGAAATCAAAGAGTTTGTAGAGCTGGTCGAGTGAGCTTGTAAAGCCGAAGAGCTCGGTAAAGAGAAAAGAAAAGCTGATGATGGAGCTAGAGAGTTCCGTAAAAGATCTTCGGGAAAATCCTTTCATCAATCATTGAAGAAATTTAGAGATGACTCAGACCAATCTAAGAATACGTTGGGTTTTTCGAGACGGGACCGTTATCGACCCCCTGTGAATACGCGAGCCACCTCTGTTGCCAGTGTCGGCAATGATCGGCAGGACAGATCTAAGTGCAAGCATTGTGGTAAATGGCATTCAGGAAGATGTAGATTTCATGACCGCTCTTGTTTCAAGTGTGGATCAGCTGATCACTTTATCCAAGACTGTCCGAAATTAGCTGAACAGAATACTGATCCGATTAGGAGACCTAGTAGCACTGTAACACGAGGTAGACCACCTAGACATACGGGTAATGCTGGTGGAAATTAGAGAGGGACTAAAGATACTACTGTACGTTCTGAGGCTCGTGCTCCTTCCAGAGCATATGCTATACGCGCGCGTGAGGATGCTTCTTCACCAGATGTTATTACCGGTACTTTCACTCTTTTTTATACTGATTTATTGCTTTGATTGATCCCGGTTCTACTCATTCATATGTGTGTGAAACTTTGGCATCCGGTAAGACTCTACCTGTTGAGTCTACTGAGTTTGTGATTCGGGTGTCGAACCCTTTGGGCCGTTATGTGCTAGTTGACAAAGTATGTAAGAAATGTCCCCTAATGATCCGAGATTCTTATTTCCTGGCTGATTTAATGTTATTACCATTTGACGAGTTTGATGTCACTCTCGGTATGGATTGGTTAACTGTGCATGATGCAGTAGTGAATTGCAAACGAAAGACAATTGATTTGAGGTGTGCGAATAATGTGATAATTCGAGTTGAATCTACCGATTTGAATGGATTATCGGCAGTTATATCTTCGATGTTGGCTCAGAAATATGTAAAAAAGGGGTGTGAAGCATATCTTTCGTATGTACTGGATAATAAAGAATCAGAAAAGAAACTTGAGACTGTGCCCGTGGTTTGTGAATATCCGGATGTGTTCCCCGAGGAATTACCTGGATTACCACCTATTCGAGAGGTAGAGTTTGGTATTGAACTAGTACCAGGGACTACACCTATTTCGATAGCTTCGTATCGTATGGCACCAATCAAATTAAAAGAATTGAAATATCAGTTGCAAGAGTTGACAGATAGAGGTTTTGTTCGACCTAGTTTTTCTCCCTGGGGTGCACCAGTGTTGTTTGTGAAAAAGAATGACGGAACCATGAGAATGTGCATTGATTATTGTCAGCTTAATAGGGTAATGATAAAGAATAAATATCCGTTGCCGCGAATTGACGATTTGTTTGATCAACTGAAAGGAGCCTCAGTATTTTTGAAGATAAACTTGAGATCGAGTTACTATCAGTTGCGAGTTAGAGACTCTGACATGCCTAAAACTACTTTTAGAACAAGGTACGTACATGATGAGTTCCTAGTGATGTCGTTTGGGCTCACTAATGCCCCTACTGTTTTTATGGACTTAATGAATCAAATTTTCGGACAATATTTGGATCGGTTTGTAGTTGTGTTTACAGATGATATTTTAATCTATTCATGCAATGAAACTGATCATGCCGAGCACTTGAAGTTAGTGTTGAAGATTTTGAGAGACAAGCAATTATATTCGAAGTTCAGTAAATGTGAATTCTAGTTGAGAGAAGTCAGCTTCTTGGGGCATATTGTATCCACATCGGGCACCCGAGTTGATCCAAGTTAAATTTTAGCTATACTTGATTGGAAGCCTCCGAGAAATGTTTCAGAAGTTCAAAGCTTTTTGGGACTTGCTGGGTACTATAGACGGTTTGTGAAAGGTTTCTCGATGATAGCAACACTGATGACAAAGTTGCTTCAGAAAGATATCAAATTTGAGTGGTCAGAAAAGTGATAGAAAAGTTTTGACCAATTGAAAACTCTTTTGACCGAAGCTCTAGTGTTAGTTCAGCCAGAATCCGGTAAAGAATTTGTGATCTACAGTGATGCGTCTCTGAATGGTTTGGGCTGTGTATTGATGCAAGAGGGTAGAGTAGTAGCGTACGCTTCGAGACAGTTGAAGCCTCACGAGAAAAACTATCCGACTCATGATCTCGAGTTAGCTGCTATTGTTTTCGCTTTGAAAATTTGGTGCCACTACTTGTTCGGGGAAAAATGCCATGTGTATTCCGATCACAAAAGCCTCAAATACTTGATGATTCAGAGAGATTTGAATCTGAGAAAAAGGCGTTGGCTAGAATTACTGAAAGATTACGAGCTTGTCATTTTGATTATCATCCGGGAAAGGCTAACGTGGTTGCTGATGCTTTAAGTCATAAATCACTGGTTGCTTTGCGAGCAATGAATACACATCTGTTTGTGTCCGCTGATGATGTGTTAGTAGTAGAATTAAAAGCAAAATCGTTATTGATGCAACAAATCCGTGAAGCTCAAAAAGGCAATGATGAATTAGTTGCAAAGCGAGACTTATGTGTTTTGAAAGAGGATTCAGAGTTTTTGAGTGATAGCAATGATTGTTTGAGGTTCAGAAATCAATTATGTGTTCCTAGAAATTCAGAGCTTATTTCGATGATTTTGAACGAGACTCATAGCAATCGAATGTCAGTTCACCCGGGCAGTACTAAAATGTACAATGATCTGAAACGTCAGTATCGGTCGCATGGATTGAAACAAGACATTTCTGACTTTGTTTTGAAGTGTTTGATATGTCAACAAGTGAAAACGGAACATCAAGTGCCTTCGGGTTTACTTCAGCCGATCATGATACCTAAATGGAAGTGGGATCGAATCACGATGGATTTTGTATCTGGATTGCCATTGTCTCCGAGCAAGAAAGATGCGATCTAGGTTGTGTTTGATAAATTGACAAAGTCGGCTCATTTTATTCCCGTATGTACGGATTATTGACTTGATAAGTTAGCCGAATTGTATGTTTCTCAGATTGTAAGGTTACACGGGGTACTTGCTTCTATTGTGTCGGATAGAGATTCGAGATTCACATCGTGGTTTTGGAAGAAATTACAAGAAGCATTGGGTACTAAGTTGCATTTTAGCACCATTTTTCATCCCCAGACCGATGGTCAATCTGAGCGAATTATTCAGATACACGAGGATATGTTGAGATGTTGCATCTTTGAGTTTAGTGCATCGTGGGAACAATACTTGCCTTTGGTTAAATTCGTATATAATAATAGTTTTCAATCGAGCACCAAGATGTCACCTTACGAGGCTTTGTATGGTCGTAGATGTCGTACACCTTTGTTTTGGACTGAACTCAGTGAGAATAAGATTTACGGAGTTGATTTGATTAAAGAGGCCAAACAGAAGGTAAAAGTGATCTGTGAAAGTCTAAAAGTAGCATCAGATCGTCAGAAATCATATGCAGACTTGAAACGGAAGGATATAGAGTATCAAGTTGGAGACAAAGTGTTTTTTAAAGTTTCACCGTGGAAAAAGGTACTCAGATTTGGCCGTAAAAGCAAGTTGAGCCCAAGATTTATCGGGCCATACGAAATTTCAGAACAGATTGGGCCGGTTGCTTATAGACTACTTTTGCCACCTGAACTTGAAAAGATTCACAACGTTTTTCATGTTTCAATGCTCCATCGGTACAGATCCGATCCTTCTCATGTGATTAATCCATCACAGATTGAAATTCAGTCTAATTTGAGTTATGAAGAGGAACTAGTTCGTATTTTGACTCGTGAAGTAAAAGAACTACGAAATAAGAAAATCTCATTAGTGAAAGTACTGTGGCTCAAACACGGGGTTGAAGAAGCAACTTGGGAGCTAGAGGACTCGATGAAAGAACGTTATCCTAACCTTTTCATTGGTGATATTTTCGGGGACGAAAATTCCTTTAGGGGGAGAGTTGTGACAACCCTAATTTTGGCCCTAGTCGGAAAGTGGTTTCGGGACCACAAAATGAAGTCACAAAAATAATTAGATGTTATATTCTGTGCTTAATATATGTGAAAGTGCATGTGTGAAAATTTCATGCTTTGATTTTGTTATTTGTATGTGACATTTATTAAATAGGACTTATGTGAAAATTTTTAAAAATGCTATAGGTTAATTTGTAGTGGCCAAATAAATTGTAGTGCAAAATAGGAGGATTTGCATGTCAAACTTCCCACTTTTATGTGTAATGGCCAGCCATCTTGTTGATGATAAGCAACATGTGCACTAAATATTAATAATTTATAACCTAAAGTTATGGTGCAAATTAATATATGCTATTTTATATCATAAAATGGGGTGTTACAATTTTGGACTATTATCAGTAAAATATAGAGTATAAAATAAAATAATCCCAGAAAAATAATTAATATGGCCTTATTACAACCCAAAACCAAATAATAATAATTAAGATAAAACTTATAAAAAAAAAGCCGGTTACTTATTGCAAAGTTCGAAAGCGATCACCACAGCCACTCTGAATCCCCTCCGGCTCTAAGTCTCCACATCAAGGCTCAACTGCAAGGTTAAGGAAAGGGGTGAGTTTGGAACCTCAGTGTGCAACAAGCCCCTTTCAGAGCCCAAACTAATATCAGCATACTGGCCTAAGCCTTAATTCAGTCTCGACATATACTGGGCCGAAGCCTTTTCATAAATCATATTACTGGGCCGAAGCCTTTACTGTAAACGGTATGGCCCATAGGCCCATTTGAATATCACATGAAATACCAATGAATGTATGCAAGCCCATTTGGGGAGACTACTCAACCCACCATCCACTACACTCCACCCGTACCAACCAAGCTCTCCATGTGGGGAATAACTTAACCCACCCAACCAAACTCTCCACTGGCAGCATAGCTGCTTTATCATATAACTGGAGGCCTAGCCTCTTTTAATAACTAGGGCAAAGCCCTTTTCGCACTTCCTATATTTATTTAAAACCCAACCCATGCATATAATGAGTATATCATAGCATATCATGTGCATCTCTTAACATATCATGTGCATATCATGTCATATCATGTATAACAATATCTCATGCATCATATTCATAATTAAACCCTAGGGGGTATAATGGTCATTTTTCCCTAGGGGCAAAATAGTTATTTTTCATGTTATAAGGGTAATTTCCTAATTTTACCAAATATCAGGGTTTTCCATGTTCATTAACAATTATCAATATTTCCAAGTGTTTAAACAATGATCTTTGACCCACTTTATCAAATTCGGGCTTTTGGGCCCAAAACCCCTAATGGGCCCTACGAATGCCGATTTTGCCCACTAAGCCCACTTAACCCAAATTTTACAACAGTACTAACCGTGTTAACATGCAACTTTTCCAAATTCCATTTTCTATCAATTTTACCCAAATGGGCCCGAAAGCCTATTGGGCCCGATTCCAGCCCATTGAGGCCCAACTTACCATCGTGCACAAAATTGCGCTCTTACCTGTTCCATCGATCCAAACACTGATCTTATCGTATTTTTTACATCTATAACCAAATGCAAAATCACAAGTTCCCGAAATGCTGAAATTTTAGCATTTCGGCTTTTCAGCGAATATTAATCTAAGCTACTACGAGGGTTTTTACACACCTGTTTTGTGACATTTGGTAGCAAAGTCTCCCACGATAACCTACAATTAATCACCACCATTCTTAGTTTATAATTCTTACTTATCAAACCCAAAATCCACCTTACCATAGTCGGCCAAAGAACCCCTAATAGCCATAGATCACTTACCTTCACAGGGTCCGATGATTCAATCCAAGTTTATCCAAACCGATACTCCAAGCCTTGCTACTACTCCAAAGTTGTCTACTTCACTACACAAACCATAAAAGTCGAATGAAAAGGCCCAGTGAGGCCTTTACCTCAAATCGATAACCTCTTTAAACTATAGGGGGTTTTGGCTTTTCTTAACATTTACACTACTGAACCGATTTAGAAAACGAGTACTTACCACAGTCTTCCCTTCTGCACTGTTTAGACCCAAAGTAGACTTAGCCCTCAACCACCTAGCAGCCTTTAATCCTAGAGGTCTACAGGTTCGGCTATGCCCCTATAACTAAGGTATTTCATCTTTTAGGACCGAGAAAAAGAAATGGTGTGGTGGCTTTGTATTGGTGTTGCCGTCAGGGACTTTTAGAGTTTAGCGAATGAAGGGATCGGTCACAACAAATAAAGAGAAAAGAAGGATGCTGGTCTAAATGAAATTGGCACAACCAACTTCAAAAGTTTCGGCTCTTGTGGCTATTCAACAAGGGTGATGAAACGAAAGGGAATGGTAGTTTGGTTTTGGCAAAAGAAGAGAAAGAGAAAAAAAAATGGATGAAAGGAGTGGTGATTTCGACTAGAGAAGAAAAGGAAGAAAAGAAATAACCCTATGATGTTTAAACAAAAGAAAATGGCACAACTAAAGCCCCTAATGCCGAAATACTAACCTAAAATCCCTAAGCCGATTTCTCCTCCCTATATTCCCACTATTCGGCCAACACTAAGCCTCCATTCAAATCCCTAAAATCTCTCCCCTTATCACTCCTAAATTCATGCATTTGACTGATTCAAACTCTCTCCAACAGAGTTCCATTCGACTTCAAACTCCTACATGCTCAAGACATAAAAATAACAACACAATTGCCAGCTTAGTGAATCGAGCCTTGGCCTTCCCCCAACCACTTACACGCCACTTTTTTTTTGGCTCCTTAGTGGCGTCACTAAACCACTTTGCCAGGGGCTCTCTTGTGTAACATTTTACCCACATCTTTTAATAAGGCCACCTATCCAATGCCCCTAACTCCTTCAGTCCAAAATTCAACCATTCTACTGGGTTTTGGCCAACACATGGCCCTTCCATAGGCCCATTTACACACTCCAATTATGAATTTCACAACTAAATACCAAATTTTAAAAATTTTACCAAAGTCTCTAAAAGTACGAAAATCCCGAAAATCTGGGTGTTACAACTCTACCCTCCTTAAAGAAATTTTGACCTCGAAAATTTACTTGATCCAAACAGTTGAGGGTATTGTTGACGCATTGCCTCCTCTGACTCCCAAGTAGCTTCTTCTTTGCCATGGTTTCTCCAAAGTACCTTTACCAATGGGACTGACTTTCTTCTCAACACCTTGACGTCACGATCAAGTATTTGCACAGGTTCTTCTTCGAAGGTCAAATCTACCTGTACCTCAATTTCTGCAACTGCCAAGATATGAGTAGGGTCAGAATGATATCGCCTTAGCATGGACACATGAAAGACGTCGTGAATACGATCTAGCTCTAGAGGTAACTTTAGCTGATAAGCCACCGGCCCTATCCGCTTAAGGATCCGATAAGGCCCAATGAACCATGGACTCAACTTGCCCTCTTACCAAACCTCAATATCTTCTTCCAAGGTGAAACTTTCAAAAGGACCATGTCCCCTACAGCATACTTAATATCCTTACGTTTCAGATCAGCATAAGACTTTTGTCGATCCACTTCCTCCTTTAACCAATTCCTAATCACCTTAACTTTGTCTTCATTATCCGCTACTAACTCCAGTCCAAGTACTTGCCTTTCCCCCAACTCTGCCCAGCAAGTAGGTGAATGACACCTTCGCCCATACAGTGCCTCGTAAGGAGCGATCTGAATACTTGCTTGGTAACTGTTATTATACACAAACTCCGCCAATGGCAAGTAATCCTCCCAACTGCCCCTAAAGTCGATAACACAACCCCTCAACATATCTTCTAGAATCAATGACCTCTCGACGCCCATCCGACTGAGGGTGAAAAGTCGTACTAAAATCCAATCGCGTTCCCAACGCCTCATGCAACTTCTGCCAAAACTGAGATGTAAACCTTGGGTCTCAGTCAGAAATTATCGATATTGGCACCCCATTCAACCGCACTATCTCTGCCACATACAACTTGGCCAACCTTTGAAGTGAGTAATTGATTCAGACAGGTATGAAATGGGCAGATTTCGTCAGCCTATCCACAATCACCCAAACTGAGTCCTTTTTGGAAGGTGTTAATGGCAAACCACTCACAAAATCCATGGTTACCCTTTCCTATTTACAAAGTGGTATCTTCACTAGCTGTAACAATCCTAAAGGTAGTTGATGCTCGGGTTTTACTAGTTGACACGTCAAACATTTTCCCACAAATTCAGTCACTTCTCGCTTAAGCCCAGGCCACCAATATAGCTCTCACAAGTCTCGATACAACTTACTCCCTCCTGGATGCATAGCACAAGGTCCACCATGAGCCTCTCTCAAAATCATCAATCTCAAATCAGAGTCCTTCCGCATACAAATTCTTCCTAGAAAACAAAGAACCCCATCACCATTTAATCCAAAGTCTGAATTCTCCCCCTTCTGAGCTTGCTGAAACCGTGAAACCAACAATTCATCCACCAACTGCTGCTTCTTAATCTGCTCCACCCAAGTCGGTCTCACTTGTAACTCTGCTAATAAGCTTCCATCGTCATACAAGCTTAAACGAGCAAACATTGCCTTCAATTCCGCCACAGTCCTTCGACTCAATGCATAAGCCACGACATTTGCCTTCCTGGATGGTACTCAATTGAACAGTCATAGTCCTTTAACAACTCTATCCACCTTCGCTGTCTAAGATTCAGCTCATTTTAAATCAGCAAGTACTTAAGACTCTTATAATCCGTATAGATAATGCATCTCTCCCCATACAAGTAGTGCCTCCATATCTTAAGCGCAAAGATCACCGCTGCCAACTCCAAGTCATGAGTAGGATAGTTTACCTTATGAGGCTTAAGCTGTCGTGAAGCATAAGCGACCACTTTACCCTCTTGCATCAACACACAGCCCAAACCTACATGTAACGCGTCACTGTACACAGTGAAATCCTTACCAGACTCTGGCTGAATCAACACTGATGCCTCAGTCAGAACCTTCTTTAACTTCTCAAAAGCCTCTTGCTGCTTATTTTTCCAAACAAACGGTGCTCCTTTCCTTATAAGTTTTGTTAACGGCGCTGCCAACATAGAAAATCCTTCCACAAATCTTCGATAATAACCTGCCAACCCTAGAAAACTTCAGATTTCTGTTATTGACCTCGGTGGCTTCCACTCCAGAATCGCCTCAATCTTCCGAGGGTCTACCTTGATTCCCTCAGCAGACACAACATGCCCCAAGAAAGTTACTTCACTCAACCAAAACTCGTACTTACTAAACTTTGCATAGAGTTGCTTTTCCCTTAGCACTTGCAGCGCAATACGAAGATGCCCATCATGCTTCTCTTCCGTTTCCAAGTGCACCAAGATATCATCGATAAAAATGACTACGAACTGATCCAAGTACGGCTGAAATACCCGATTCATCAAATCCATGAATGCTGCCGATGCATTAGTCAAACCAAAGGGCATAACCAGAAACTCGTAATGACCATATCGAGTTCTGAATGTCGTCTTATGAATATCCTCTTCTTTGACTCTCAACTGATGATATCCTGACCGAAGGTCGATCTTATCATCGATAAAAATGACTACGAACTGATCCAAGTACGGCTGAAATACCCGATTCATCAAATCCATGAATGCTGCCGATGCATTAGTCAAACCAAAGGGCATAACCAGAAACTCGTAATGACCATATCGAGTTCTGAATTCGTCTTATGAATATCCTCTTCTTTGACTCTCAACTGATGATATCCTGACCGAAGGTCGATCTTAGAAAATAATGAAGCTCCTCTCAGTTGGTCGAACAGATCGTCGATTCTTGGCAAAGGATACTTGTTCTTGATCGTCAGTTTGTTCAACTGCCGATAATCAATACAAATCCGCATGGTCCCATCTTTCTTCTTTACGAACATCACTGGTGCGCCCCAAGGAGAAACACTTGGTCTTATAAACCCTCTATCTAACAGTTCTTGAATCTGAGCTTTCAGTTCCACCAACTCCTTTGGTGCCATCCGATAAGGTGCAATGGACACTGGAGCTGTTCCAGGTAACAAGTCGATTCCGAACTCGACTTCTCTGTTCGGAGGTAGTCCAGGAAGCTCCTCAGGAAAAACATCTTGAAATTCTTTGATAGTCTTGACTGACTCCATAGTCATCCCCTCAAGTTCAGCTTGACTCACAAATGCTAAAAACGCCTCACAACCTTTCCAAATCAACTTTTCAGCCATTAAAGCCGAGACAACATTGGACAAATAGTTCCTTCGCTCCCCTATAACCATTATCTCCTCATCCTCGACAGTTCTTAGCGCCATTCTCTTAACAGCACAATCCAAGGTCGCCCTATGCTTAGTTAGCCAGTCCATTCCCAAAATAAGATCAAATTCCCCAAATGGCAACTCCATCAAATCTCCTACAAATATCCTATCTTGTGTCTCTAAAGGCACCTTCCTAAAGAGTTTATCTACCTTAACCGAGTTCCCAAAGAACTTATCACTGATACCCCACTCACAGTCTCCTCAGGAAGCACACCCAATGCCCCAGATATATTACAGGAAACATACGAATGAGTGGAACCAACATTAATCAAAGCAGTGTAAGGCGTGCTATGAATGAAGAACGTACCGGTTATAACATCAGGAGCATCACCCTCCTCACGACGCCATGCAGCATAAACCAACATCGGCTGTCGAGCTTCAGCATGTCTAGCACCCCTTCCAGGTGCCCCACGTCCTCGTCCATTACCATTACCACCTCTACCTTACCCACAGCCTCTCTGTGGTGGTGGTCCTCCTCGCAGCGGTTGGACACCTCTTTGCTCCGCAACTTGATCCTGAGCTGCTCTTCGAGGACACTTTCTGAACTTATGTTCCATTGACCCATATCGAAAACATGCTCCAGGTCATTTCTAGCACTCCCCCATATGCACTTTGCCACAGTCCCTGCAAGCCTGCAGTCTAAAGGTATTCACCGAAACTGCTCAAACCGATTCCTCCATTCTACTTATTTTAACATTCCTATATGCAGCACCCAAAGGTTCAGAATCCCTCCTGAATCTGGGTCGATCCCTCTCACGATTCTGCCATTCAGTTCGTTTTACTTCCTCGGCTATCTTAACCTTCTCTACCAACGTAGCGAAATTACGCTCCCTCTGTGGAGCTATCAGCACCCTAAGCTCATCGCGAATGCCATATTCTAATCGAACACTGCGCTCATATTCGGTCACAACTATCCCGCTAGCATATCGACTCAGCCTCAAGAATTTCGCCTCACACTCCGCAACAGTCTTATTACCTTGAGCCAGATTCAAAAATTCCTTTCGACGGGCATCCACATAACTAGCTCCAACATACCTCCCCTTAAAAGCAGTCTTGAACTGTTCCCAGGTTACTCGTTCGAGTGGGGTACTCTCCCTTACAGTGATCCACCACTGGTATGCCTCATCTAGTAGCAACGACACAGCCCCCTTCAGCTTTTGCTCCATAGAGCAATCTAGGTTGTCCATAATCCACTCTGTTGCCTCTAGCCAATATTCAGCCACGTTTGGGGCTACTCCAGATACGCCCCTAAAAACCTCTACTCCGTTAGCCCGGAGTCGCTCAGAGATGGATCCCCTATTCACTGTCCCATTGCTAGCTCCAGCAACCCTTTCCAAAACCCTTAACATCGCTTGGGACAAAGCATCGTCCCCATGACCGATCATGTGACCCGGTCTCGGTTGCTGTGTAGACGGATGCCTCCTCAGCTGGCCTATGCCCTGAGGATGAAGATTCAGCTTGCACCCTTCCGCGACCAAGTCCGCGGCCTCTTCCACGAGTTCCTCTTGTACTCATATCGAATTATCTGATTACGAATTTTATGTCATTAGTTTAATATTTCAATTATTTATTATGAGATGTCTTATGGAAATATAGCAATTCAGGGATTGTTTTAGCAACGTCGTAGCCTAGCTACAGTCTCAATCCTACTGTTTTACAACTCTACCCTATCTAAAGTACCATACTAGGGTCTCAATTCTATCTATAGCAACATATCAATATCACACGGTGTAAAAGAAAGTACACTTATAGACTTGGTGCCGAGAATTCAGTGTGCCACTTCTTTCTCCAAACCATTTAAAGCTTAAAAACATGTATTTGGTCATAGAAAATAAGTAAAAAAAAAAAAAAGGTTTCTTTTTAGAAATTCTTAAAAATTAATTTAAAATACCTTTGTTTTGAAATTTTTAATTTTAAACCCGTTTAAAACCCACAGCTGAGTTGTTGCAACCTAGCTCTGATACCACTAAATGTAACACCCCAAACCTAGCCCAGACGTTATGGCCAGACCCGACGTGTCACATTAAAGTTTTTAAGAAAACCCATGCCTCTTTCAACGTCCTTGTTAGTGTTTTAAAAGATAGTCTTTGCTAAGTTAATAAAGTGAATGGAAGCTGTGCACCAGGTAGGTGTAACACCCCTAACTCGTGACCGACGCCGGTGTCGGACACGAGGGGTTAACGAGACAAATCCTCTTAAAGTACCGACCAATTTGACATTTCTGGACAGGCTGGAAAACTGCGTCACCGTCGCCTTAAAAATCATATCTCGAGTTCCAAAACTCGGAAACTGGTTTCGTAAATTTTCCCTGAATTTAGACTCATATACCCATCCATGGATTTATTTTTAGAATTTTGGTTGGGCCAATTGGTACAGTTTATTAGTTAAAGTCACCCATGTTACAGGGATCGACTGCTCTGACCTCCGCGCGTTACAACTTGAATATCTTTCTGTACAGGGCTTTAATACTGGTGCCGTTTGTTTCTAATGAAACTAGACTCAAAATGGAATCTGTAAATATAAGGCATGACTCCTAATTCTTTCTGGATAATTTATGGTAAATTTTCAAAGTCGCGACAGGGGACCCAGAAATCGTTCTGGCCCTGTCTCACGAGAACTTTAATATTTCCCAGTATACTGCTCATATGGTCGTTTCGTTTCGTCCATATAAAATAGATTCATCAAGGTTCAGTTTCATAATTTACTCACTATTTAATTCTACTTCTACTATTTTTAGTGATTTTCAATCTCATCTCACTGCTGCTGTCCGCAACAGTTACTGCAGTAGACTATGCCAATTTCATGAATTTTTCCTTGGCCTTAATCATCCATCATACATGACACAAATTATGGCCACCTTAACAAAATTTGAGTTTCTAAGACTCGTGGCTATAGGTTCTAGCATCCCACTCGACGACCACATAGGCCATTTTCACATGGCTTAAAGTTTACAACCCACAATTCGACAAAATATAATAGCCTATACATGCCAAATGTTCTTCAACAACAAAAAACAATACCACAAGATTTCAGCGGTGTGATGACTTCAACGACGGTTCGAAGCACACATAACAATACGAGTCCAAGAGACCTAAAATGGGTGACAAGAAAACACCGAGTGAGTTTACAACTCAGTAAGTCATAAGCATTCGTCAATCCATCGATAAAGTTACTACTACATGTACAACAAATGAGGCTAGGTACTCGTCCATATCGAATCTATACCATAATACCTCGGACCTTTCGGTCCAATCTCGTACCAATTCATACATCCACATTTCATATTCTACACAACAAGATAATCGAAGCATTTTTACACATTAACTCAATTTCCAGCACAACCATACAATTTCAATCATCACATAGATTTAAGGCTTACCAAATTCAACCCCGAGCATGAACATATTTTCTATTCGTCAAGAGCTCGAGGTACTTACCCGATCCGCTGTCCGGGATTAGCTCGATAATGTCGCACACTCAGTGCCAATTGTAATGCAAGAACATATAGTGAATCCGCACACTTAGTGCTATATGTATTCAACTCGCACACTTAGTGCTATATAATCAAACTCGCACACTTAGTGCTGTACAATTTTAAACCCGCACACTTAGTGCCAATCTTGTCACCGTGTCCATTTATACCCGCACACTTAGTGCCGAGACCAATAACTTATGTATTTTGCTGCCTTTATACATTCAACAATGGCATCATTCCATACACATACATTTCCATTTACACACCAACTAATTTAAACACATTTGCATATATATATATTGATCATTTAAATCAACGCCAAATATACGCTTAATGACTTACCTTGTGTTGGGTAAAACAGTCCAAGTCGGCTACTCGATGACCTTCGTCTTCCCTTGCTTGATTCTCCTTCTTTAACTCCTTGAGCTTAATCAATAAATCAACTAGTTTAACCCTCTTGCTAAACATTCATAATTCAATTACACATGCATATGTATGTTTGTATATTCGCAACCATCCTCACTTATTACCCATTTGGTCAACAATCTAAGCCAAGATAAGGCTTCAATATGGTTGCCTCTAACCGAATACATGCACACCAATCTACTTCCTTTGGCGAATATGCATGTCTATGTGGAGGCTAATCTTACACTTAATACTACACAAAAAAACAGCATACATTTTCCTAATTAACGCATTACATATTGTAGTTCTATACACATCTCTCATTTATTTCATAACCGAAACAACATCACAAGCAAATAGACACCTTAAAATAGTATACATGTCATACCAATTCATCATGTGCAAACATATATTCATGTAGGTGCAATGGCGAATTCTCAAGTGGCTTATATCCAAATATACACACATATCCAAAGCTTAAATCTTACTTACCATGCAACATGCATGAATCATACTTATGGATACAACATGGCGAATACCACAACACCATACCGTTTCAATTTGGTCATGGTTAAACAAAGAACTTAGTATCTCATTCAAAAATGCTAAAAGAAAATCTAAGAATCCTCAATCTACCATCACATGAATCATTATCAAGCTTGATATTTAGCATGCAATGGCATTAACACCATATTCACTTTGGCGAATTTCATTCCCATGACATAACAAAGATTTGAACCATGGGCTAACAAGAACATCAAGCTAGCAACTAAAATATACATGAATCTCATGGCAAAACATCAAACTTACCTTAATCTAGGTACAAGTATGGCCAAACCTCCTCCTAAACCTCTTCCAAACCAACATGAAACAAGAATTCCTTCCTTCCTCCTTAGAATTTTCAGCCCAAAGGAAATGAAAATGATGAACAAAATTCTTCTTTCTTTCTCCACACTCACGGCAACAAGGGCATCCAAGCTCATCTTTCTTTTTTTTTTCATTTTTTATGCTTATTTTTATTATAATACTTCCTACATAACTCACTAGCCAAACATGTTGGAAACATGTTTTCCCTTGCCCATCATGCCCACCTTGGCGGCCACTATAGTCAAATTTGGGGAATTTGACATGTAAGGACAACATTTCCTAGTGTGCATCAATAGACCACTTCCACATTTGCCTATCTCAATTCTAAATTTTCTCACACAAGTCCTTTCTAGTGAAATTCACCTTTATAACACTAAATCAATCATCATAAAATGTCATACATGAGCACACACATATTATAGGCATCAAAATAAATTTTTAATTATTTTTATGCCTCGGTTTTGTGGTCCCGAAACCACATTCCGACTAGGGTCAATTTTGGGCTGTTACAGTAGGTATCCGAAACAGAAGAGGTGGGCCATGAAGGCTACTTAAGTACCAAGCTCTTGATTGGATTCAATCCTAGACATGCCCACAACCATTGCCACACTTTGGCGCGATGTTAGGTTTTGGAAAAAAAATCGAGTTGGAATTCATTTAAGTAGATATTTTTGGTAAACCGATTAATTGTATCGTTGTGTTATTTTGAAAACAAGCATCATTTTGAAAACGTGCCCTAATTCTAACCCATTTTGGACTATTATCAGTAAAATATAGAGTATAAAATAAAATAATCCCAAAAAATAATTAATATGGCCTTATTACAACCCAAAACCAAATAATAATAATTAAGATAAAGCTTATAAAAAAAAAGCCGGTTACTTATTGTAAAGTTCGAAAGCGATCACAGCCACTCTGAATCCCCTCCGGCTCCAAGTCTCCACATCAAGGCTCACCTGCAAGGTTAAGGAAAGGGGTGAGTTTGGAAACTCAGTGTGCAACAAGCCCCTTTCAGAGCCCATACTAATATCAGCATACTGGCCTAAGCCCTAATTCAGTCTCGACATATACTGGGCCAAAGCCTTTCGTTTAACGGTTACTGGGCCGAAGCCTTTTCATAAATCATATCACTAGGCCGAAGCATTTCTTGTAAACGGTATGGCCCATAGGCCCATTTCAATATCACATGAAATACCAATGAATATATGCAAGCCCATTTGGGGAGACTACTCAACCCACCATCCGCTACTCTCCACTCGTACCAACCAAGCTCTCCATGTTAGGAATAACTCAACCCACCCAACCAAACTCTCCATTGGCAGCATAGCTGCTTTATCATAAAACTGGAGGCCTAGCCTCTTTTAATAACTGGGGCAAAGCCCTTTTTGGTAAACTAGGGCAAAGCCCTTTTCGCACTTCCTCCATTTATATAAAACCCAACCCATGCATATAATGAGTATATCATAGCATATCATGTGCATCTCATAACATATCATGTGCATATCATGTCATATCATGTATAACAATATCTCATGCATCATATTCATAATTAAACACTAGGAGGTATAATGGTCATTTTTACCGAGGGGCAAAATAGTCATTTTTCATATTATAAGGGTAATTTCATAATTTTACCAAATATCAGGGTTTTCCATGTTCATTAACAATTATCAATATTTTTGAGTGTTTAAACAATGATCTTTGACCCACTTTATCAAATTCGGGCTTTTGGGCCCAAAACCCCTAATGGGCCCTACGAATGCCGATTTAGCCCATTAAGCCTACTTAACTCAAATTTTACAACAGTACTAACCTTGTTAACATGCAACTTTTCCAAATTAGATTTTCTATCAATTTTACCCAAATGGGCTCGAAAGCCCATTGCGTCTGATTCCAGCCCATTGAGGCCCAACTTACCATCGTGCACAAAATTGCGCTCTTACCTGTTCCATCGATCCAAACACCGATCTTATCATATTTGTCGCATCTATAACCAAACGCAAAATCACAAGTTACCGAAATGCCAGAATTTTAGCATTTTGGCTTTTCAATGAATATTAATCTAAGCTACTACGAGGGTTTTTACACACCTGTTTTGTGACGTTTGCTAACAAAGTCTCCCACGATAGCCTACAATTAATCACCACTATTCTTAGTTTACAATTCATGCTTATCAAACCCAAAATCCATCTTACCATAGCCGGCCAAAGAACCCCTAATAGCCATAGATCACTTACCTTCACAGGGTCCGATGATTCGATCCAAGTTTATCCAAACCGATACTCCAAGCCTTGCTGCTCCTCCAAAGTTGTCTACTTCACTACACAAACCATAAAAGTCGAATGAAAAGACCACGTGAGGCCTATACCTTAAATTGATAACCTCCCTAAACTATAGGGGGTTTCAGCTTTTCTTAACATTTACACTACTGAACCGATTTGGAAAACGAATACTTGCCACAGTCTTCCCTTCTACACTGTTTAGACCCAAAGTAGACTTAGCCCTCAACCACCTAGCAGCCTTCGAATCCTAGAGGTCTATAGGTTCAGCTATGCCCCTAGAACTAAAGTATTTTGGCTTTTAGGACTGAGAAAAAGAAATGGTGTGGTTGCTTTGTATTGGTGTTACCGTCGGGGACTTTTAGAGTTTAGCGGATGAAGAGATCAGTCACAACAAATGAAGAGAAAAGAAGGATGCTGGTCTAAATGAAATCGGCACAACCAACTTCAAAAGTTTCGGCTCTTGTGGCTATTCGACAAGGGTGATGAAACGAAATGGGGTAGTAGTTTGGTTTTGGCAAAAGAAGAGAAAGAGAAAAAAAAATGGATGAAAGGAGTGGTGATTTCGGCTAGAGAAGAAAAGGAAGAAAAGAAATAACCCTTGATGTTTAAACAAAAGAAAGTGGCATAACTAAAGCCCCTAAGCCGATTTCTCCTCCCTAAATTCCTACTATTCGGCCAACACTAAGCCTCCATTCAAATCCCCAAAATCTCTCCCCTTATCACTCCTAAATTCATGCATTTTACTGATTCAAACTCTCTCCAACAGAGTTCCATTTGACTTCAAACTCCTGCATGCTCAAGACATAAAAATAACAACACAATTGCCAGCTTAGTGAATCAAACCTTGGACTTCCCCCAACCACTTACACGCCACTTTTTTTTTAGCTCCTTAGTGGCGTCACTTAACCACTTTGCCAGGGGCTCTCTTGTGTAACATTTTACCCACATCTTTTAATAAGGCCACCTATCCAATGCCCCTAACTCCTTCAGTCCAAAATTCAAACATTCTACCGGGTTTTGGCCAACACATGGGCCTTCTATAGGCCCATTACACACTCCAATTATGAATTTCACAACCAAATACCAAATTTTAAAAATTTTACCAAAGTCTCTAAAATTACGAAAATCCCGAAAATCTGGGTGTTACAACTGATATGAATATAATATGAATAATGTCATGTAAAATTGGACATATATGAATTGATAATGAAATAAAATGGGTGTCGAAAAAATTTAGTTCAAAAATGGTTTTCTTGCATATCAGAAAATAAAAATTTTGAAAACCGAGCGGGTTTGTGATATTTATAGCAATAAAAGCTTTACCAAAACCACAATTGTGTTTTTAGCTAGACTAATCCTTTTCATTCTTGGCTTTCAATCGAATGGTCTTCTCTGCTATTCTCGTACGACAAATTGCTTCGAGTGCGGGCTCGAATGATTCAAATCAAAAACAAAACCAGAACAAGTTTTCTTTACTTTTAGTGTGAAACCAAAGTCTATTCTCAATAGAAACCCATAGAATTATTATTCCGAAAAATAGATTTAATACTTAGAGAATAAACTCTCACTATTTCAGGAAGAGTAATAATATCTTAAATTTGTGTATTTTTCCCTAATAGTGCCATCTATTTATAGGGAGAAGAAGTAAAACTCTTTATTGAATTGTAGAACTCTGTCTCTGATAGAAAATTGAACTCCTAGTCTAACTAGAAGTATAAGTGTTGGCAACCCTAGTTAATAATACTAAGGTTTGTTGTCCCTCCTTTTTAACATAAGGGATTTTTGGGCCTCTCTCATATTAGGTCAAATTACAAGTATTTCTTGGTCTTTTAACCCAGTACTTTATAATTTGATCCAACCGGATATTTGTTTTTCTCTTCCCCAAAATAAGAATCTCAATTAATTTTTCAATTAAATAATCTTCTACACATAATTCTAATTTCATTAAAATCATGAAAACTTTACCATAAAGATTCTACAAAAAAATATATTCATTATTTCTACATTCAATGTGTTTACTATGACCAAATGATTTGCTTGCATTTTCAAACTTCATTTAATTCATTTCTAGTTCATTTTCATTTTCATTTTTGGAGAAAACTACACTCATTTCCAAATGTTTTCATTTCTCTATTTTATTTTTCATTTTGCAGAAAACCTCATTCATTTTCAAATGTTTCTCATTTCTCCTCCATTTTTGTCATATTATTCAACATGCGACTCATTTCTGGTTTCAACAAGCTAACAGAGGGACCAATTGAACATATGCGATTAGGGTTCAAATGATTTACAATTAAGTTCCAACTTTTCGCCTATTAATTACAAACTCATTTAGTCACAAAGTCATTCCACTATAGTATTGTGACGAGCTCTCCCCAATGGCATATCATTAAGAAAGCAACTCAATCAGTGCTCGACCAATGATCTTGTCATAAGTTTGTTACCCTCATTGAATATCCTATTGTTGGAAAATATCCAGTTAGAAAATAGTTTTCTTGCATAGCGAAAAATAAAAATTTTGGAAACCCACCTGATTTGGGATATTTATAACAATAAACCCTAGACCGAAATCGTATTTGTCTTTTTGAATAGACGGATCCATGTCGTACTATGATTTCCCTTGAGTGTGGGATCGACTAACATAGAAACTAGAAATAGTTTTCTTTTCTTTTGGGGTGAAAACGAAAATTATCTTCTCAAAATAGAAATCAGCAAAATTGTTATTTCGGAAAAATATATTTAATAGTTGAGAATAAATTCTCTCTATTTTTCAACAAAATAATGATATTTGAAAGTTGTGTAAATAGCCCTACCAGTGCCATCTATTTAGAAGGAGAGAATATAGAATCTTTATTGAATTAGAGAATTTTATTTCAAATAGAAAAACACTTCTTACTAGGGGTATGCCGCCCCTTCATATTCCATAAGGGGATTTTGGACCTCTTACACATCGGTTCCAATTATGAGTACTTCCCGAACTTTTTGACCCAATACTTTATAATCTGATCAAATCCAATTTTGATTTTCTATTTCTCAAAATAAACTTCAATATTTATATTTAATTAAATAATTCACTCATCTCAATTTTACCCTTCGTAAAATTATGACAATTTTACCCCTGATAAAATTTTCGAGAAAATATATTTAATATTTCACAATTCGACTTGTTCACTATAACCATATGGTTTATTTTCATATTTGGGCTTTAAGATAGCTCAAAAACATAAACTCAATCTTTTAATCATTTTTGAAAAATCCTTGTTCATTTCTAAATGAATTCATTTCTCATTTCCATTTCCATTTTGTGAAAACCACATTCATTTCCAAATGATTCCATTTTTATTTTCATTTTGGGGAAAACCATAATCCTTTCCTGAATGATTTTCATTTCTTCATTTCTATTCATTTTGTTAATTTGTTTCAACACGCAATTCATGCAATTCATTTCTAGTTTGAACGAGCTAGCAGAAGGACCTATTGGACAGATCAATTGAGGCTTAAATGATTTATAATTAAGTTTTAGCTTTTCGCCTATTAATTATTATCTCTTTTAGTCATGAAGTCAATCCACTATAGTATCGTCACTGAGCTCTCCCTAACGGCATGCCATTTTGAAAGCAACTCAATTAGTGCTCGTCCAATGACCTTGTTATAAGTATGTTACCCTTATAGGATGTTTTTAATCTCTTTGGGATACTATCCATTCTCCCAATATGATTACATTTTATCTCATGGTAACCATTACATCTTCCTTCATTGAAATTTAATTACTATCCAATAGTAATCAAGTCATTCATCACAAAGACGAACGACCCGTTGCCACGTTCATATTTACATGACTTAAACTGCTGGCGGACCCCGATCTCATCATTCCATCTGGCTTGGTCCCTCCTCGGAGTCCTTGATAAAAATGACTAGTCCTGTGGACATCATGCAAACTCTTGTAAGCTCAACTGAACTTAGTGAGTTCCTTTACTCAAGGCGGGTATTCTTAATCATGGTGGCGAACTCCACTCATTCCTCTGAGCTACTCGGCTCACTATAAGACTTCCCTCTAGTCGACCTCTCCACTCAACCGTATGTTAGATACCTTTCCATATTAGCTAGACCTATCCTTACTTGTCGTCTTTTCTTCCTTTCATACATCCCACACACAAGGTGTTCGATGGCCTCTGTGGTAACTTGTTGAATTTGTTACCCTAAGTGTAGTAATTTTGTCAATGTACTCTTGTAATTTTCTTTCGAATAGATTGGTTAATAAAACTATTCATGAATTACATTAATACTTTGTAAATTGTCTTCATATGGTTTTTGTACACAAAGAAAAATGGAAGCAAATGTTACTCACTGGTTGTCTAATGTTTAACTAATATTCAACGGTATTACATAGTCAGATCGTACTTCAGAAAGATAGCTTATATTAGTAGACAAACCTAAACATGTCATTAGTCTAATCAGAAATGAGCAAACCGAATGAAAGACTAATATGACATCTATCAAGTTTAATTAGGAAGATGCCTTGTCTTGGGAATTGGAGCGGATGACTCTCAGAAGATAGAGACGTAAATGTGACTGACTGGACTCACAATACATCAAACTAGAACCAAGTAGAATAGATCCTGATTTCATTTATGGATTTATTCACTTGTGACATTCATAGTGTGGCATACCTAAATCTTGAGTGTATGGCGAACTATGTATGCATGACTCATACAATTTGACATAAGTAAAAGCCTGAGTTCAAGTAGATAAATAATCGAAAGCTAGTGCGTTGGGTGTATGACTTCTGCAGTATGTAGCGACATTCATAACAATGGAATTCATAGCCTAAGACATGGGTAAATGATATCCTCTCATAGGCATTACATGGTTGATGAAAAGTGAACGTGGCAATAGGTCATTCGTCTTTGTGATGGATGACATGATCACAATTTGATAATGGTTGACTTTTCTTGAAGAAAAACATAATAGTTACCATGAGATAAAATAGGATCATATTGGGAGAGTGAATATTATCCCAAAGAGATCAAGGACATCCTATGACTGTAATATACTTATGACAAGGTCATTGGACGAGCACTGAGTAGTTGTTTTCGTAATGGTATGTCGTTAGGGAGAGCTCAATCACGATACTATAGTGGAATGACTTCGTGAATAAATAAGTTTATAGTTAATAGGTGAAAAACTAAAACTTAATTATAAATCTTTTGAACCTCAACTACATATGTCCAATCAATCCTTTTGCTAGCTCGTTGAAACCATAAATGAATTACGTGTTTGAATAGAAATGAACAGAATGAATAGGAAAAGAAAAATGGGAAACATTTAAGAATGGTTATAGTTTTCTCCGAAATGGATAAATGGAATCATTTAAAATGAATGTAGGTTTCCAAAAATGAAAATAAAAATGAAATTGGAAATGATCCATTTGCAATCCTAAATAGATTACTTAAAACATAATCGGAAGAATGAGTTTATGTTTTTGGACTGTTTTGAAGCCCATAAATGAAAATAAACCATTCGATCATAGTGAACATGTTGAGTTGTGAAATATTGAACATATTTTCTCGAAATTTTACCAGGTTTAAAATCATCAAAGTTTTACTGAGGTAAAATAGGGATGAAAAGAATTTTTTTTATATATAAATATTAATGTTTATTTTGGAAAATAAAAAAACTGAATCGGGTTGGATCATATCATGGAGTACTGGGTCAAAAAGGCCCAGAAAGTACTCGTAATTGGACTCGATATGATAGAGGCCCAAAAACTCTTATGGACATGAAGGGGGCGGTAACCCTAGTAGGAATAATAGGGTGAGTTATCCACCCTAGTCTTATTCTAAGTATGTAATAAACTATACCCGGCCTGGTTACCAAGCCTGAATACGGGATGCCACACCATCGTCTCATGTCGTATACAACAAGTAAAAGTTCAATCTAAACGAAATATCTTCCATTTTAGTATTTGTATAGGTTTTAAGTAAATTACACTTGTTAGCTATCAATGTTACATGCTAACCATACATCAAGAAATCTTATAACAATAACTATACATACATAAGGTCCATTTAACAAAATCTCAAAACTATCACATAGGTATCGATACTAACACTAGGATATCGATATTTTCCTTAAGTGGTATCGATAACATCTGGAAAAACGATATCAAACTTGCATTTTGTTTCTCAATTAAAAGCCAAAATCTTGAAAATTATCGGTACTTGCCATAAAATATCAATATTTTAACCCCAAGTATCGATACTCGAGCAAAGATATCGATGCTAAATCTTTATTCTGACTCCCTGAACATTTCAAAACACAGAGGTATGTTTTTAAAAACAAGAATATTGATACCTTTGCTCCAGACTAGAAAAATACAACATACTTGAGCATAAAAATTGTTCTAACTTGTACCAATTCATCATACTATTATATCATCATCAAATAAACATCAAAAATAGTATCAAACATCGAAAGTAAGTTCAAATGATAATCAACATAATACGATTCAATTCTCAAAATCCTAAGAGAAATTAAGCTATGGATCTTCCAAAGCACCATGAAAAATATCATTAAAATTCTACCACATTACCTTATTCCCAAAACGTAAACATTTAATGATAACACCTACGAAATAATGGAAAAAAGACTTACTTGGATCACCTTTCGAAACCACACCACTCACACCAGCACACTACGAATTTACAATGGTTTAAAATGAGTGGGTGAGCTTAACAAGCTCAGTGAATGCCTAAAATACTTATATAATCATATAACACAACCATATAGCACAACTTTAACAGTTCCAACTCTAGTGTCATATTATACTTACTCGTGCATCATTTACTAGTTCATTTACATGGTAATCATATTCACTTTTAAGTATATATCACATTACACATATAATCATATAATAGTCAAGCATATACCACAATACTTATATAATCACATAACATTCAAGCATATATCTCAATACTCATATAATCACATAACTTTCAAACATATATCACAATACTCATATAATCACATACATTTAAGCATATATCACAATACTCATATAATCACTTAACATTCAAGCATATATCATAATACTCAACAACATGTTAATAGAAAAATTGGATAATGGTCACATGTCATAAAAACACATATCACAATACACACATATTCATAATTTAAGATAATTTCGCACTTGAGCTATGAAACATAAATTTGAGGTCTATCATCACTTATCAGGTACACGGATCTCCAACACACCACATTAACTCATAGAGTCAAACATGTCCCAAAAGTGAAGCATAAAGCTAGCACTCTCTTTATTTCCCCTCACATGTCCCGTTGAGTAAAGCTTAGCTCACATTCCCCTATCCCTCCAACATGTCCCAAGGTCGCAACGCCCAAAATAACTATATGTATAGGTGAGTACTCATAATCCTATGGCATGCCAATGGTATCCAAATGTTTCAAGATCATAACGCCAAAATATCTTAAATCAAATACATGTCACTTATCGATTTTTCGTGCACTATCACTGCATATTTGCATCTTTAGCAAAACACTGTCACTGACAATTAACATATACATAATTTGTACATATTTTCACTTTTTCAATGGTTATCATAACCTCATATCACATGTTATAACATCTCATCTCAATTCACTATTCACTATTCAGAAAAACATAAGCATATTGTTCACAAGATAACATAGGTATGAGAAAGCTTACATTAAAAATTTAGAATAGTGGTTTAGGCTACTACTAAATTCCCAAATAACACATTGAATCATGTCTACAAGAAATTATTCCAAACACTCATGGATTACGCTTTTGTCGAAAAAGTCGAAAGCTTAACCTAGCTTTTCCTTGCCTTTATCTCTACTCGTAGAAAGTCTTACTGAATCCGGAACTTCAACACAACAATTCTCATGATAATGCATTCAATAATCAGCTAAGAACTCACTACAAGCAGTCAAAAACATAAGTCTAAGCTACGTTCCCACGTAACTGAAACTTATAACATAGCAAACTTTAAATTTGAATATCTCGATCTATACTTAATTTTTTTACCTAAAACCAATTCTGTTCATCTTATAATTCAGCTATGACTAATTCCCAACCTTTAAACTACAATAAAATACTCAATTCATAGTATCGACTTTTTCGACATGTTTTATGGCTATTTTTCAAAAATTCATTAAAACTCAAGAAATCTTTAGAAAAACTTCAAAGTAAGTTTAGAAACCTCTGAATCATGTTAAAACTAATTGAAAAACAATTTCAAACCATGTTTTTACTCAAAATATCAAATTTCACCATTAATGACCCAATTTTTGGCTTTTATTTAAAACATACAATTTAATGGTTAATAACTTAGTTTTAAAGACTAAATAATGTTTAAAATTAATTAGAAGTTGAATCACTACTTTAGATGACGAAAAACCAAGCATTTGATCACAAACTCGAAAAAACTTGAAAGCTTGACAATTAAGGAAACTATGGTGTTTTAGGGTGTTTTTCTTGGTCTTTTTATAGAGGTTTGTAACTTAAGAGATGATAGAAATCAAAAGGAATTAGGATTTGGAGTTCAAAATTGATTGGAATAGCAAGAGAGAACAAGGGACGGAAAACACTAGTTTTGGGAATTATTTTTACATGAAATAATTTGGAGAATGGAAGGTTTTGGCTTGAATTTAAAAATCTGGTTAACTTGCTTCATTAAACTCTAAGTTTTGACTCTTTTAAAAATTAGTCTTTTTGCAAAATTAAAGGTATTTAGAACTAATTTTCAGAAATTGATTTAATTTTTTAAAAACCATAATTGAAAACATTACCAGTATATCATGTCACAAAATTCCAAACACTCTAAAGCTAAAATTCTTAAAATACCCCTAAAAATCCTAGGCTTTATTTTGGGGTGTTACAAAGTAGGATGTTTTTTCTATTTGAAATAAATCTCTACAACTCAATAAGGGTTCTACCTTCTCTTCCTATAAATAGATGGCACCGGTAGAGCTATTAACACAACTTTGAGATATTGTTATTCTGCCAAAAAATAGAGAGAATTTATTCTCAACTATTACATATATTTTTCTAGAATAACATTTCTATTGGTTTCTATTAAAAAGAGAGAATTTTCGTTTTCACCCCAAAAGGAGAGACAACTTTTTCTAGTTCTATGTTTCGATTCAATTGGTTTGAGCCCACACTCAAAACAGTTCATGGTAAGAGAATAGCAAAGAAGATTGTTTCATTGAAACTTGGGAACAACAAATGTTTGCTAAGTCAAAAACATAGGTACGAATTCAATTAAGGTTTATTGTTATAAATATCACAAATTGTGTTGGTTTTCACAATTTAAATTTTCCATTGTGCAATAAAAACATTTTCAAACTAGAATTTTTACAACATAACTATCTTGACTTCCCTCCTAAAGATCCTTAAGACATTCCTCTCCTTGGAGGTCTGCCCTAGGTTAAACCAATCCCCGGTGGACTCCCTTTCTACATACTATAATCCTGAGGGACTCATTAACATCCCCTTAATGGGGTGTATTCACATTGGGCTGCACCATCCTAGTGATCCTACCCTGACTTTACCATATTCTTAGTTGTAGGTAAATTACTTCCAATAATTAGCTCCTCACTCCACTCCTTACTTGGAAACTCACCTGACCTATAAGTGAGAGTCAATTTGTCTCACTAAAAAAATAGGCTACTGCCCGTGCCACTAGATGAAATTTCCACCCCACTTGCTCATTACCTCAATTCAAGGCTATCATTTTGGTGACAAACCCACAATAGACTTTTCTCAAAGAGGAATAGCCTCGATAGACATTCTGCCTCATTTTACTTTCCCATACTTAGGTCAGCTCCTACATGGCCTATCTTTCTCTAATTCCGTATGGTTTTGTCCTATTCCTTGTCGACTTTCACTTCTACCTTTCCTGCTTTCCTCACCTTTGACGAATGCTTCTAGATCCTTTTGCCATCATATACACTTTCCTTTAACTCTTCTTCTACTTGCGTAGTTACCAATACTTGCCGCACTGGCAATATTTCCCTTATTTGAGGTCTTGGTGGACTATTTGCATCTATTTCTAGCAGACATTATGGGTTGTTATAGCGGAGCTATGGCCTTACACCTTTCTTACATTATTTTTCATGTCCTAGCAGACTTACCCTGTGTTTACTGTCCCAGACGACTTACCTCGTGTTTACTGTCCCAATGAACTATCTTTGTTCTATGTTTACTATCCAAGTAGACTACTTTTATTCTATGTTTACTGTTCCAATGAAGTGTCTCTATTTTGTGTTTACTGTCCCAGCAGACTACCTCTAATTTGTGTCTACGGTCCTAGTGGACTATCTCTATTTTGTGTTTACTATCCCAACAGACTATGTTTACTGTCCCAACAGACTATCTCCATGGATTCTATGAAATATTTCATCCATGGTCTTACATTAATTCACCATCCTAGAGTACTATCTTATTATGCCATGGAGTCTTTCATCCTTAATCTTACTCGTTAAACTTGGTTCCCATATTATCTTTTATCTACGATCTTACACCATATACCTTATACCGTATACCACGCTGCCATGGCATCTTCTATTCACGGTCTTTCACTATATACCACATGTTAAACTCTCATAGCCTTTTTCATCTATGGTCTTACGCCATATACCATTGTCACTTTTTCGCTTTGAAGGACCAATCAAAATTGTCAACGCGATAAATACCATTCCATGATTTTCATTAACTGAATCCTCTTCCTATTACCTCATTGCAAGACTTTCCATGGTTATTCCTTCTTTAAGCTACCAAAAAAGAGAGAAAATAAAATAGAATCAGGAAGAAAAATCATCCTCAGGACCCATCTCTTAGCCGTTCATAACCCTACCTATGCTATTACCACTCTTATGAGAATCGTCCGTAGTTAATTATTATGTCTCCCATTAAGTAATCGGCTAGTTCATTTGGTTCTCAACCATGTTCAGTTTAGTTTCCAGCTTTCTTGTTTCTTTCAATGGAGACCGCCAACTTGCGGTCTTTTTTTTATTTAGTCCTCAAATTATTCCCAATTTCTAGGTTAATTGGGAATCAAGTGTTACAAGTCCACAATGATATATTATTATCTCTAAGATCTTCTGTCTACTCGAACCCCTATAGAAAAGTACAAAATGATTAGTGGCTCCCGACTCAATGACCTAGTGGTGTAACAACACGCCTAGCGTACATCATACTAATATGATGTTGGCGTATAATTAAGTAAGCCTGGGCAGAAAAGGGGTGAATTATTCGTTGAGTGTTTGGATGGCGTATTGCAAAAATTTGGCAGTATGGCCTTTTGGAGGACGCTTTGCTAGAATTCGCCATTTGGTAAACACTAAGGTTTAGTGAACCCTAGGTTTTTGCATACTCTTGTATGAGACGATCTGCCAACCACAGATGTTTTGGGCGAACTTGTTAGTTTACTAAGAAATAGAATTATTTTACATGGAAACGATAGTTTGGTGAGTCTCATTAGAGTTTAGTTGCGACCTAAATGGAATTGAACTAGAGTACTGTAGATGATAGCTTGATATGTTTAAGTAGTTGAATGAATTGTTTAATTGGTTGCTTAAGTGTACAAGCAATGTTTTACCACTCTGATTAGTGGCAATAGTTGTGTTTGGTAAAATATTTGACTTCAAATTTTTCTTAGGCAAGTTTATTCTTAGATTTCAAGGATGATAGTGGGATGTCTAACCTTCTCACTAAGTTTATTTCTGTTGTCTGTGCTATAAAAGGATGCCAATAATTGGCATGTTTCACCTTTTTTTTCTCTCTATGTTCTTCCCTACAACTCTTAAGAATTTTTTTAAGTTATCTTCGCTAAAGGAGACGAGGAAGGTTTCCAGAAGCTTGTTAAAATGCCGTTGATAAGTACCAACTGACTGGTAATTTCTGGAAAACTCTAAGGTTGATTGTGAGGGAATTTACATCTTTACATTAATGCATACATGATTTAATTTTAGTAAATAAATGGTCTGGTAATTATGATTGTTTCTTATTTAGCTCAAGAAGCTAGTAAAGGTTCGAGAAATTGAGGCAAATGACCAGTAGAGTAGGTTTTGTCTTGAAGTTTCTAGTAAGTTCCTTCTTACTTCCTTTGAGTTATAAAACTCTATGATATGTGATTGTACAAGGTAAGTTGTCTCTGGTGGACATGGGTCAATGTAGTGTGTATTGATGTATGTGTAATAAGTCAGTGTTGTGTGTGTGAGCATAGCCATGGTCAAGGTAAAAATACCTACCTTGTGTGTGAGCCCAATACCAGACTGTTTGTGACATATGAGAACGTGGAAAGAAGCTGTATTTGTAATGCCTTCGGTAGGGCATCTTTCTTGCAAACCGGACTGGCAGATCACGGCTCGACCTTATAGGAGAACACGTGTTTAATTTAACAAGAAATATGAATATAAATATGATTATGGTTGATATGCGATTCTAATTTCTAAAATATTGGTCCTCGATAGCACAAAGTTAGGTCATAGGTAAACATACATGATTGAGAGATGTATAAGTTGGTGGTATGTATCTGCCAGAGGTTTTGTATGTGTTATATTAGCAAAGTGTTGTTGCTAGAGAATTGTACTGGGAACTTGGCATAATGTGTCTATAAGATCGAGTCTCAAAATTGTATTTATTTTTGAGTTTATTATCAATAACATATTAATCATTTTGCATTTATTTGGAACTCACTAAGTTCAGTTGAACTTACTCTATTACATTTCTTTCTCAGGAGTTTGAGTAGTAGAAGATCAATAGAAGGGGACTATGCCAGAGTTGCGTCTACAAGTGAGCTACTTGTTAATCTTTGTATCATGCATAGCTAGGTTGGTGGGTGGCGCATAAATCCATTTTGTTATTAACTTTTGTAATTCACTTTGTCATTTTTAAAAGAGAATTTACCCTTATTATGACCTCTTTTATGTAAAGGTCATTTATGGCAGCGAATGATTAATAGGCTAACTTTTATAACCCCTATTATTTTCTCCTTTAAAGATGCGTTATCAATTTACAGAAAATAATAATAGTTTGTAACTAAAAGTGAAACCTTCATAATTGTTTTCTAAAATATTTAAGTAAAACCAAAGAACTTTTTAATTCGTCGGTAACACCCCAATCCATTAAGCTGTATGTCTAGCTGAATGATGTATGCCAAGTCTTTATGATGGGCTAACGTGGTCTATTGAATCCTCTACTAAACAAGCTTTTATCATATAGAGTTTCATACATTTGCCTTTGGTGGCCAGGTACTCCTTTCAGTCTCTACAGTTTTCCTTGAAGTGCCCTTTCTTACTATAGAGGAAGCATTTAGACTTAGATATGTCTTTAGGCTTTCTGGTTCTCTTCCTTTCCACTTGTGGTGGCCTAGAGACCTTAGCCTTGCCTCTATTTGAGTTTTTTCTCTTCCCTTTTGTGAAAGAAGCAACAACTACATTTGTCTTCACTCTTCAAACTAGTTGACCACCATTCAACATCAACTCATAAGATTAGAACTCCTTTATAAGTTGTGTAAGCGACAGGTTCTTGTTTCCAAGGTTATATGCGACCCAAATGCCAACAAAGTCCTTGGACAAGCCCTTGAACACTATCTCAATTTGAGTGTTTTGGTCCAAACTGGCCTCATTATCCATGGCCTCGGCAAATTATCTCATAAGAGTTATCATAAGGTATTTGACCAGAGAACCAAGCTTTTGTTGGGCATTCATCAAACTAGCTATAGTATCGAGTCAAGGTAGCTTGGCCTCCAAACATGTCCTCTAGCTTATCTAGAATCGCTTTGGTAGTCTTATAACTTTCCAGTTGCTTATATAGGGTGTTGGTCACACTTGCAAGCATATAGCAATGAGTTATCTCATCATACTCCTAGCATTTTCTAACCTCAGTTTGGGTGGTCGAATGGCACTTAATATCAAGAATTGTTTTAAGTTTCTCACAGCTCATGAAAATTATCAGGTTCCTTTTCCATTTCTTATAGTTATTTTCGTTCAATTTGTTTTTAGTGAGTATGTTCGATAAGGGAGTTGGTGCCATTTTTTAACTAAAAATAAAACATTCATACATTAATATCTTTGTATTAAGAAAATTTTTGAAAATGTTTCACAATATTATGACATGCATTAATATGATGCATATGTCTTACATTAAACCTTGAAATCATTTGTAAGTTGTTGCAACGATGATACTTACACCCATTAAATTAAGCCACCATTAGGTAATCATGATCAACTAGTAAGAACATGGATTTTCATCTAATTAGTACATGAATTTAATTCCTTAAGCATTCACACATACTAATAATAGTGTAACATTGGGCCATCATTCTAACTTAAGTAGAACTCCGTGGGGAGTTACTTAACTATCAACTTAACACCTATCGCATCATGCACCACAAATGAGTCATCATGGGACAATCTCACAGAATAGCATGCTTTGACTAGTTGCCCTCTTTTGAAGATAGAATTTCTTAACCTGTTGCATGATAATGCCTACCACAAAGGTTAATCCAATTATCATTTGATCACAAGAGAATTTTTATTACTTTTTGGAAATCTCCTCAATGCAATCCACATTGTAACATCACGAAATAGGGCCTAGTCGGAATAGTGGTTTCAGGACCACAAATCTGACATCAAGATATTTTTTTTATGATTATTATGATGCCTATAATATGATAATATGCATGTGTTAAAGTTTCATGAAGAAATTTTTTGAGTAAGGTGTCTAATTAGAAATTAGGGACTAAATTGAATAAATTGTAAAACATGGATTCTAGAAGCAATTTGTATGAAATTGTTTTAGATTATAAATTATAAGATCTTGGAGAGCAAATTTCCCAATTTCTAAGTTTTTGGACAAAAATGGGCTTGCATGGATGAAATTTTAAAGAAATGGCTTAAGGGCATTTTGGTCATTTGGCATTTTTATGAAATAAAATGGGAAAATTGAAACAAAAATCAGCCATTTTCTCCTTTGTACCAGCCAAAACTCTCAAGCCCTCCATAGATAGGGTTTTAAAGCTTTCAAACTCAATAGTAAGTGCTCTCAAACCCCGTTTTTAATGTTCTTTGTATTTTTGAAATTCTGGTAGCTTGCTCTCTCCATTTCTACCCATATTTCATGCTAGCGTTCCTGTTTAAAAATTTACCCATGCATGAGTTACTTGTATTTTAATGGATTATGGAGGAGTATGAAAGTTGGATGAGTGTTAAACATATTTTTCCAGGTGGTTTTCATGAAAAACCCCTAAAAGGACCTTTTTGCAAAAGGTGTAAAATATGTGGTGGAAATGAGAAATAATGAAAAATGTGGGATGCCATAAGAGGGAAAAACATTCAGCTAGGCTTGGGTAAGATAGAAATTGCATGTGTTTCATTATACGAGCCTAGGGATTAAATTGTAAAAATATGAAAGGTTAATGGCAAAACGGTCATTTGGACTGGGGGTGGAATTTAGACTTGAAATGTATAATGTGGAGTGTTAATGATTTAATTTTGTTGTAATAGACCCCGAGGAACAAATTTTGGAGGTCGATCGAGGTAAACGAAAGGTTTCAGAATAATCGAAACACAGCACCGAAACGAATACCAGGTAAGTTCGGATAACTCAAAGTAAACTCCTAATATGCCTAATTATATGATTTGTGAATGGATGATGATTGAATTTATTGATAGCATAAAATTTCATGAAATGCATTCCTAATAATGATGTGTTGAAAAATTGTCTCGGTTGAGGTTAAAAAGGGAATTCGATGGATAAACCATGTTTTACATGTGTAATGAGATCCTGCATGTGTTGCAGAAAGGATTTAGCCCGGATGGGTAATCCGCTGATCTCAATTTTGAAAAGGATCTAGCCCGAACGGGTGTTCCTTTGGATGATTGAGCCTCCCGAAGAATACATGTGCATTATGGATTTAGCTCGGACGGGTAATCTTACCAGGGTCTGAATTTAGCCTGGACTTGTAATTCAGATCCAGGCTCATTAAAGGTATTTGTCGCAATAAGGGACTTAGCTTGGACAGGTATGTGACACCCCTAATTTGACCCTAGTCGAAAAGTGGTTTCGGGACCACAAAATCGAGTCATAAAAATAATTAACCGTCATAGTTGATGCTTATTATATGTATATATGCATGTGTCAAAATTTCATGTTTGAATTTTGTTAATTGTAAGTGAATTTTATTAAATAGGACTTATGTGAGAAAATTTAGAAATGTGCTAGGCAAATGTAAAGTGGCCTATTAATGCATGTTATGAAAATGATGGGTTTGCATGTCAAATTACCCAAAATTAGAGCTAGTTGCCGGCCATGCTATGGGGTGAAAAATGTTGGAAACATGTTGTGTTAGTGTGTTATGTTAGAAAGAATAAAATAAGAGGTTAGTAATAAAGTAATGAAAAGAGAGGGGTGATGAAAACAAAGTTGTCTCATCCATGCCCCCCCTCCATTGCCGTGAATTGAAGGAAGAAAACAAAAGAAAAGAAAAGAAAATGTTCATCTTCTTCTCCTACCTCTCTCAAGCCGAAACTAACCAAGAAATGGAAGAAAGCACACCTAAGGCATTCGGCCATCTTGTGTGGGGAATTAAGGTATGATATCATGTGATTCTTTTGGAATTTTTGTGAAGTTGAGTTTGTTTTGGTGCTCATAACATGACCCATGTGTTAATTTTTGAGTTTGTGTTACAAGAAACATTTGGTTATGTCCTTATATGTCAAATTGATGATAAATTTTTAATATTTGGTGAATGAATATGAGTTTCGGTCATGGCAGATAACAAAGAATGTAGTTGTTGTTCTTGTTAATTTGGATGAATTTTTGGTGGATAGGTGCTTGGATTGTTGTTCATTGAGTAAATGATTGAGGAATGGTTAGAAGAATTTGAATGCTAAACTAGTTGATTTGTTTATAATGTCCGATTATGATCATTTATAGAGATGTGAATGAATTGTTGTTATGTGAATAAATATTTGTTTGATGATATATATATATATATGTATTCGGCAATGGGATAAAATGTGTATTAAGGTAAGTTTCACGGTGATTATGCTTGTGATGTTGGGTTAATAATCGGCATTGAGTAATGTGGGGTAAGGTGATTAATCGGCTATGAAATTAGCTAAATTGAATAGGTATGTTTAATGATATGCTTAGTATAATGTATGATCTTATAACTCGGTTTGGTATTGAGATAAAGGTTAGATGTATGATTGGATTTTGGTATGTGTTAAATTGGTAAATCAAAGATTAAATGATATGTGATTGCCAAATGTGATTGTTAAGTGAATAATATTAGTTAAGTACTTAAGCAAATCCATTGTTTTACTTAAGCTTAAGAGCAAAGAGGATCAAAGTCGGATAGGGGAAAAGAGAAAGTAAACGAGTAGCCGTGGACATCTAATCGTCGACCACTTCCGAGGTAAGTTTTAAGTGATTAAACGTTGAGTAAATTCAATCATAATAGGACATAATGAGTTGATTTAATAAGATATGATGTGGCCATGATATGTCTTAAACTCAAATGGTAAGTTCATAAGTGTTTGGACTTGAAATTTAAGAGCAAATTGTAATAATTTGCTTTGGACGATGTGATAACGTGATTTTAGAAAATCACTATAAATTGTTGGTGTGGAATTATAGGCTGAATAAAATATGTAATCAAAGCTTAGTTAGTCTAGTTTCTTATAAAAGAGACCGTGGAAGCAAAGAAATTTACTATAAAGAGATATTTAAAGTTGTGTGGGACAATGTCGAATGACTCAAAATCCACAGTTACATTTTTGGAAAATCATTATACAAAATGGTTATAAGATAAGATTTATATGCCTAGACTCCTTAATGAGTCTAGTCTCAAATGAAATCAAATAGAACACATTATGAATTCTGTACAATGAAAAATTTGATTCAGTAGTGAAGAGTGGTCGATTAGTCAAACAAAGTGAAACAGGGAAACTTTAAGAAAAATCTGGTACTGATTGGCCAAACCTAAAATTCTGGAAATTTTATGGATGGAAGATATACGAGTCTATATTCAGGGAAAATTAACGGCAAGTGATTTGGAGTTTTGTAGCTCCATTTATAAATAAATTATTGACTATTGCTGAGGAAAACAGCTCGTAGTGAATATGTGATTTTGTTGTAAACATGGATAAAACTTGTTTTAGTTGCTCATAAGCTATTGATTAAACCCATATGTGAATTCTAAATCGTGATATTGTAAAACGATATATGAGTGTTAGACGGATCTTCGATATTAAAATTTGTGAAATTGTAAGTTTATGAGTATTCGAATATGAAATGATAGTATGGCGTGAAATTGAATTATTCATTGGAAAATGATTGATGTAGATTCGGCCAAGACAAAGTGTATACATGATAGTATATGTGGAATGTGAAGTATATTTGGATAATTGTGATGTGAATACATGAAAATTTATATTTTGATTTAGGATTTTATGTGATGAATGTGAATGTGTATATATGTGATAAGGTAGAATGGCCAATGTGATGAATGTGAGCATGCATATGTGTGATAAGGCCGAATGGCCAATGTGGTGAATATGAACATGCATATATGTGATAAGGCCGAATGGCTTATGTGATGAATGTGAACATGCATATATGTGATAAGGCCGAATGGCCAATGTGATGAATGTGAGCATGCATATGTGTGATAAGGCCGAATGGCCAATATGGTGAATATGAACATGCATATATGTGATAAGGCCGAATGGCCTATGTGATGAATGTGAACATGCATATATGTGATAAGGCCGAATGGCCAATGTGATGAATGTGAGCATGCATATGTGTGATAAGGCCGAATGGCCAATGTGGTGAATATGAACATGCATATATGTGGTAAAGCCGAATGGTCAATGTGAAATATATATATGAGATATGTATATGTGGTAAAGCCGAATGGCTAGTGTGAAATATGTAGGTGATGTGCGTAGATTGTGGCCGAACGACCAAATGTGAAAGGTGTGTATTATTAGATATTTGATGAGGCAAATGAATTACAAATATAAGATGTGAATTTACGATATGGGGGATTTAGCTTGGACTGGTAATCCTTCCATAAGATGTGAGGATCGTGGGAGTGCACACCTGAAATGATCATCCTTATGAATTGACGGTTAATAGATATGCCATCGAGACTTCCTAGACACTCAACGGGATTAACATGAAATACATGTACTGTAACACCCCAAACCCAGCCTAGAAGTTAGGCCCGAATCTGGCACGTCACATTGAAGTGTTTTTCAAAAACCATGTTCTCATTGAAAACCCTTCTTACTACTCAAAACCTCTAGCCATTTTAAAACTTGTGAAACGTAAATTCCCTTAAAACCTTACTTGATGTGGAAGCTTACTTTTAAAGAGTTGTGGAAACAAGATATTTTGAAAACCAGCTGTTGTTTAGGAAAACCGTGCCCTACTTCTAACATATATTAAGCATACTAAATAAATTTCCAAAATAAAAATTTAAGAAAATAAAGAGGCCTTAATACAACCCAAATCAAAAACTAAAGTGCTTAACTAAATAAACGAAATAGAAAAACATGTGCAGTTGTGTGGTTATCTCCAAGTCCCTCTACGACACCGATCCACCTAACGCTGGGGATTACCTGCATAGTTAATAAATGGGATGAGTTTAAGAAAACTCAGTGTGTAATCCCCTTACTAGAGTAACAGTCAGTAAACAGATAGAATTCAGAATTAGTCTGTGCCGGAGCCCATTACAGTAACAGTACAGTCCAGTTCAAAGCATACGTGGGCCAAAGCCCATTACAATATCATTTAGGTCACAGCCCATAATAGAATCAATTGGGCCTAGCCCATCTTAGCCTCAGTTGGGCCGAAGCCAACATCGCAATAATATCATAATAATATCATACATGCAATGTTGTGCAACCCACCCCAATAATCCAACTACTACACACCAACTCCATCCCCTAGTACACATCATGTGGGATATAAATATCGACCCACCCATCCGATACACATCAATGGTAGCCCGGTTGGGGTACTACCTTCATTGTAGCAAGCTACTAATCAAATATTAGGCTTAATAGCCATTGGTGGATCCACGATTGTCAAGCAACCATGCGATCCTCATATACTTCATCCGTTCCATAATTCCCAACCCATGCAATATGTCATGTATGTCATGCTCAATCATCACACATGTATGCAGAATGGCCATACTCAGTAACAGTCTTTTAAACATATATTAAGAGCATATCAGTCATACAACCACAGTCAAGTCAATTAAAACGGAGTAATACATTCATAATCAAATCAGTCAAGTTCGAAGTCTAAGTCGGTCATATACCCTCAAGGGCAAAACAGTTATTTTACCCTACAGGGGTATGTCGGTCATTTTACACTACAAGGGTATTTCAGTAATTTTACACTACAAGGGTATTTCAGTAATATTACACTATAATGGTATTTTGATGATTTTACAAATCGGGGGTGTTTCGTAATTTTACAAATCGAGGGTATTTTCATAATTTTATAAATCGAGGGTATACAAATCGAGGGTGTTTTGGTAATTTTACAAATCGAGGTTGTTTCGATAATTTTACAAATCGGGGGTATTTTGATAATTTTACAAATCAAGGGTGTTTTGGTAATTTTACAAATCGAAGGTGTTTCGATAATTTCACAAATTAGGGGTATTTCGGTAATTTTACAAATCGAGAGTATTTCAGTAATTTCACAATTGAGGGTATTTCAATAATTTTATAAATCGAAGGTATTTCGGTAATTTCACAATCAAGGGTATTTTAGTAATTTTACAAATTGAGGGTATTTCAGTAATTTCACAATCGAGGGTATTTCGATAATTTTACAAATCGAGGTTATTTTGGTAATTTTACAAATTGAAGGTATTTCGGTAATTTTACAAATCGATGGTATTTCAGTAATTTTACAAATCGAGGGTATTTCGATAATTTCACAATCGAGGGTATTTCAGTAATTTCACAATCGATGGTATTTCGGTAATTTTACAAATCGAGGGTATTTCGGTAATTTTACAAATCGAGAGTATTTTGGTAATTTTACAAATCAAGGGTATTTTAGTAATTTCTCTTTATTATGGGTTTATTACTTACCTTAGCCCGTTAACAAGTCCCCGTTGGCTAAAGTGAACAGATACTATGCACCAGGTAGGATTGCAGAGAAGAGGAGGTGAGTCATTAAGACCGCTTAAGTACCAAGCTCTCCCTAGATCAATCCTAGACATGCATATACCCATTGCCACACCTTAACCTTATGACTCGTCCACAGTCGCGATTAATTAATTATTTAAGTTTTATGTCTTCTTGAATAGTTACCAAAAACTAGGTCAACAACTCTTTTACTAAACACTAACAAATCCACACTTATTCATTTGGCCCCTTTAGGCCCAATCTCGTTCACATTGCCTATTAGGCCCAATCACATTCATATGGATCATCAGGCCCAACTACTTCCCACCTAACAGTTAGATTTACACAAACGGGCCCATGGGCCCATCGAGGCCCAGAACAGCCCCAACACACGAGAACGCTCATGGTGGCTTTCAGCTTTTGTCGATTTCTAACAAAGAAGGGCGTGAATACACACCTATTTATGAGAATGCGCCAAAGTCCACGATCACCAACCTTGGCACATCCCGAATTGGGTCTTAATCACCTTTTTCTTTTCCACCAACTCATCTAGTTCACTCTATTTAAAGCCAACTTCTCACCAATTCCCATGTTAGCTTCCCGATGTGGGATTACATTCAACCATTAGAAAAATTCCTTATTTTCTTATGACCACCTCAACCACAGAGTTCCAGTCTAACTCCACCTCCTACACAGCTCAAACAGCAAAATAAATACTCCATTGCACATCCCAAGACTTGAACCTTAGACCTCACAGTTACACAACACACCACCTTGCCACTCCACCACAGGCTCTTTCTGAGTCATATTTTATCCTTAATTAAATATAAGGTCTATAGGCCAAAGTCCAGGTTCCTTTAACAGAAAAACCAAAATAAATTGCAAGAGCCAATACTTGAACCTAGGCTCCCTTACAACCTTAATGACGCCAGAACCACTAGACCACAAGCTTCCTTGTGTCATTTATTTACCACAATAATTTAAAAGGCCTACATCCAAGCACCCAGGGTTTTATTCACTTATTACCAAAATTTTTGCTAAATCCCAGGTTTGAACCTAAGATTTCTCCAACACTTCTCAGGGCCATTAACCACTAAAGCAGACATTTAATTGTGTCATTTCTTTGTACAATTAAATGCTTATATACGACCTCCTTACGGACCTATACTAAAGGCCCAATACTTCTAGGCCCAGATTCAGGGCGTTACATGTACAAAATGAAATGTTGAATGATGAGCTCATCTAAGATAAATTACATGTTGTTTTGTTATGTGACTAACTCATTAGTTGAGTGCATGTGATAGGGAACCATTTCATACTTGTTGGTTTCCTTATCTATTATAGATGTATGCTAATTGCTTGGTAAGTTTACTTTTCGGTTATTCGAGCTTACTAAGCATGAAAATGCTTACCCCTCTTCTTTCCCTGTCTTTCAGAGCTTGAGGACTTGTAAAGGTTGGAAGACGGTTGGAGAGTTAACACACTATCAACTAGTCTAGCTTTGGTACATAGATACTTTATTTTGTTCAATGGCATGTATAGGTATTTTTGGGTCATTTTTGTCATATGTGTCTTTTGGCTAGTAATGTAAAGGCTTGAATGTTATGTCTATTCATTTTGTGTATGGCCTTGATATATGGCCTGTATTGGTGTAGGTTGCTATCCTACTAATCATGCAATTTTTACTTGTTAAAATGATTACATGGTGTATTATGAATGGATACGGTAAATGTGACCAATTCATTTGAAATTGGGAGGATCACAGTTGGCAATGAGTTAAAAGACGAGCCAAACCCGATATTGTGATTAATGAGACTATAATCTTTAATACAAAAAGGGTAACCTAGCATGTGCAAAACCAATGATATGAGGTTTACATGCAATTGACAACTATGATAGAACTTGAGTGTAATTAGGGCATGTTAGATATCAGTAGAAACTATAGATGAGAGTGGGCAATTGAGGGTGGCCAAAGGCTTGAAAAGTAGCCTAATAAGGTCTACACGGGTAGAGACACGGGCGTGTGTCCAGGCCATGTGGGACACACGGATCGCCCTTGGGCGTTTGGCATGACCGTGTGTCCCTTTCACCTAAAATTTTAAGTCAGTGTCGAACACAGGCTAGACACACGTGCGTGTGTCTTGGCCGTGTGAATCTAACAGAATGCTCAAGTTTTGGACACGGCGTGACCACACGGGCGTGTCCCAATGCACACAGGCGTGTGTATGATCTCAACACGGGCGTGTAAGGTATTAAACTATAAGTTTTCCTCAGACCTTTATTTTGGTCCCGAACCTTTCTCAATGTTTGTTTAGGGCCTCTTAGGCCCCAAATTGGGGCACTACAATGCTAGTGGATTTGTTTTGAGTTGAAACGAAAATTTATAACCTGTATTTTTCGTTTATTCTCATATATATGTCCAGTAACGCCTCGTACTTGTCCTCGGTCTCAGGTATGGGTGAGGGGTGTTACATTTAGTGGTATTAGAGCTACGATTTAGTAGGTTTTAGGACTACCGTAGAGAGTATTGGATTTCACTATACATGTCGTTATTTGAACATTGATAGTGTGACATCTCCTAATCGTTTAAATTGTTTTTGAATATAGTAGATGACTTTCAATCAAGCACAAGATGAGTCCGAGGGAGCTGAGAGCCATGCTCCAGCTTCTGTACATCAAACTGTTTCTAGTAGTAGTAGAAGGTCTATGTCTGAAGGCCGGGAAGAGGCCAAGGCCGCTTTTTTCGAAATGATGGATGAGTGGTTTGGGGATTACTTAAAGAATCACCCCAACATACCACGACCTCCCCCGCCCCCTAACCAACCTAATGAGGAAGTACCACGAGGTATGGTACCTACAAGAGTTGATAAAGCCCCTGTAGACAAGCTTAGAAAGTATGGGGCTAAAGAATTTAGAGCTAAGGTTGATGATGATGCCGAAAGAGTCGAGTTCTAGCTTGAGAATACTACACGAGTATTAGATGAATTGTGGTGCACACCTGAGGAGTGCTTGAAGTGTGTCGTGTCCCTCCTAAAGGATACTGCATACCACTGGTGGAAAACTGTATCTTCCGTGGAGCCGAAGGAAAACATTACTTGGGAATTTTTCCAAGTAGAGTTTAAAAAAAAATACATCAATCAGAGGTTCTTAGACTCAAAGCGAAAGGAGTTCCTGGAACTCAAACAAGGGAACAAGACTGTAGCAGAATACGAGAGAGAGTTCATAAGGCTAAGTCAATACGCAACTGAATGGGTCCAAACTGAGTCGGAAATGTGTAAACGCTTCGAGGAAGGTCTGAATGAGGAAATCAAGTTGTTCATCGGAATCCTTGAAATACAGGAGTTTGCCGTATTAGCTGATCAGGCTAAGAAGGCCGAGGAGCTTAATAATGAAAGAAAGAAAGTAAATAGAGAGGCTCGAGTTATGAGCAACAAGTCCAGTGGTAAAACACTCTCCTTTTTCATGAAGAAAGCAATGAGCCAACATGAACGCTCCACTTCATCAATAGGATATTCGGGTAGAGCGAGAGGCTTTAAATGACGAAGTCAGGAGTCTTCCTTCCTGATGGTGACTAGTGTGGGGAGTGTAGATGATCAAAATCTGAAGTGTGAGAGTTGCAACAAATTTCACTTCGGAAAGGGCCGAATGAAGAGTGGTGCGTGTTTTAGATGTGGTTCTCTTGACCACTTTCTCAAAGACTGCCCAGAGCGAGTCAAAAGAGAAGTGGAAGTAGCCCCGAAGTCGAGTACTCCTATTTCACGGGGTAGACCTTCGAGATGCCCTGGGAGTGCTACTAGCAGTCGAGTTGCGACTAAAGACACTGCAAATCTAGAGGTTCGAGCCCCGGCAAGAACGTATGCGATACGTGCTCGAGAGGTAGCCCCTGCTCCTGATGTTATTACGGGTACTTTTTCACTTTTTAATACAAGTGTTATTGATTTAATTGACCCGAGGTCGACGCATTCATTTATTTGCATGAGATTGGTGTCTAGTATGAACATACCCGTTGAACCTACGAAATTTATCATTAGAGTGTCGAACCCACTAGGCAAATCAGTCCTGGTTAATAAAGTCTGTAAGAATTGTCCTTTGGTGATTTAGGGTCATTACTTCCCGGCTAACCTTATGTTATTACCATTTGATGAATTTGACATAATACTTGGTATGGATTGGTTAGCCCTTCATGATGTAATTGTAAATTGTGGTAGTAAGCATATTAAATTGAAATGCCCAGATGGTGAGATTCTACGGGTCGATTCAAGAGAATTGGGTTCGCCACCGGTTATAATCACGGCAATTGTTGCTCAGAGATATATGAGGAAAGGGTGTGAAGCCTACCTTGCATTTGTATTGAAAACTAAGGAAACAGAGTTGAAGATTGAGTCTGTGTCGATAGTATGTGAGTATCCAGATGTGTTTCTAGAGGAATTACCTGAACTACCCCTGAAAGAGAAATAGAGTTTGGCATTGAATTGATACCAGGGCCAGCTCCTATTTCAATTGCTCCGTATAGGATGGCACCAACTGAGCTGAGAGAGTTGAAAGTATAGTTGCAAGAGCTAACGGATAAAGGTTTTGCAAGGCCGAGCTTTTCACCTTGGGGTGCTCCTATATTATTTGTAAAAAAGAAAGATGGTTCAATGAGGCTATGTATAGACTATCGGCAATTGACTAAGGTAACTATCAAGAATAAGTATCCTTTGCCAAGGATTGACGATCTGTTCGACCAATTGAGGGGAGCCATTGTATTTTCTAAAATAGACCTGAAGTCTGGCTATTATCAGTTGCACGTTAGAGAATCAGATGTGCCTATGACAGCTTTTAGAACAAGGTATGGTCACTATGAATTTCTTGTCATATCATTTGGGTTGACGAATGCACCGGCCATATTCATGGATCTAATGAATAGAATCTTTCGGCCATACTTGGATAAGTTTATCGTTTTGTTCATTGACAATATTTTGATTTATTCCAAGGATGAGACGGAGCATGCGAAGCATCTGAGAATGGTGTTGCAAACCTTACGAGAGAAACAATTATATGCTAAGTTTAGCAAGAGTGAATTTTGGCTCCGAGAGGTAGGATTTTTGGGTCACATTGTTTCGAGTGAAGGCATCCGAGTTGATCCAAGCAAGATCTCTGCTATTGTCGATTGGAAACCGCCTAAAAATGTAACTGAGGTTAGAAGCTTTTTGGGCTTAGCCGGTTACTATTAAAGGTTTGTAAAAGGATTCTCCATGATAATGGCTCCGGTGACGAGGTTGCTACAGAAAGACGTTAAGTTTGAATGGACAGGGAAGTGTCAGCAAATTTTTGAGAAGTTAAAAACATTACTAACCAAAGCTCCTGTTTTAGTACTACTTGAACCGGGAAAAGAGTTTGTGGTCTACAGTGATGCATCCTTAAATGGACTGGGCTGTGTACTTATGCAAGATGTCAAAGCGATAGCCTATGCTTCACAGCAATTGAAGCCACACGAGAAGAACTATCCGACACACGACCTAGAGCTTGCTGCCATCATTTTTGCTTTGAAAATTTGGAGGCATTATTTATATGGTGAGACTTGTCGCATATTCACAGACCACAAGAGTTTGAAATATTTGATGTCTCAAAAAGAATTAAATCTAAGACAGTGGAGATGGTTAGAATTAATTAAGGACTATGATCTGATCATTGACTATCACCCGCGAAGGGCGAATGTGGTTGCCGATGCATTGAGTAGAAAATTATTGTTTTTTTTGAGAGCTATGGATACTTGTTTGGCATTGCTTGATGATGGTTCAATCTTGGTAGAGCTAGAGGCTAGGCCGACATTTCTTCAGGATATCTATAATGCTCAAACTAATGATGATGACTTGCAAGAAAAAAGAACTCAATGTGAATCAGGTATTGAATTAGATTTTTGGATTGGTTCTAATGGATGTTTGATGTTCAGAGATAGAGTTTTTGCACCCAAGGACAATGAGCTTATTCAGAAGATTTTGCAAGAAGCACATGGCAGTCATTTGTTAATTCACCCGGGAAGTACCAAGATGTACAATGATTTGAAGAAAATGTTCTGGTGGAACGGCATGAAAAGAGATATTTCTGAAGTTGTATCAAAATTTTTAGTATGTCAGCAAGTTAAAGCTGAACATCAAGTACTTTCAGGGTTGTTACAGCCTGTGATGGTCCCCGAATGGAAGTAGGACAAAGTTACCATGGATTTCATGACAGGATTTGTAACACCCCGTACCCGAGTCCGTTACCGGAGTCGAACACAAGGTGCCCACAGACTTAACTTAATTGGTTTCACAGTCCATAAAAAAAATTTTCCAGACAAGCTGGTTACTGCATCACTATCGCCTTAAAAATCATATCTGGAGTTTCATAACTCGAAAATAAGTTTCGTAATTTTTCCATGAAACTAGACTCATATTTCCATCTACAGATTTTTTTCTAGAATTTTTGGTCAGGCCAATTAGTACAGTTTATTAGTTAAAGTCTCCCATGTTACAGGGGTCGACTACACTAACCCTCGCGCGTTACAACTTGAATATCTCCTTGTGCAGGGCTTCAATACTGATTCCGTTTGTTTCTATAGAAACTATACTCAAATAGGAATCTATACATATATGGAATGACTCCTAATTATCTCTGGTTAATTTATAATGAATTTCCAAATTCGGAACAGGGAATCCAGAAACTGTTCTGGCCCTATTTCACGAAAACCTAAATATCTCATAATATTCAACTCATATGACCGTTTCGCTCCTTCCATATGAAAGTATATTCATCAAGGTTCATTTACATAATTTATTCACTATTTAATTCCATTCATACTATTTTTAGTGATTTTTCATTTCCACGTCGCTGCTGCTGTCAGCATCTGCCTTTAAGGTAGATTTTACCTATTTCATAATTTCCATGATTCAATTAGCCCTTTTTGCATACATAGCACAAGGTACAATCATGATTAACCATTCCAATGGCTAATCGTTTCCAAACATTTCCATACCTCTTAGTGATCAACATACAAAACGATTATAGTACTATGCTAAAACGCATATATAAGCCATTTTCGCATGGCTATCCAAAGTTTTACATACCAAAGTTCAAACAAAACATAGTAGCCTATACATGCGAAATGTTTCTCCTAGACCAACTAGGAAGAAAATACCAAAAGTTGCTAGCCGGTGTGATGACTTCGATGACGGTCCCGAATACGCAAAAAGTCGAGTCCAAGAAACCTAAAATAGGTGACAAGCAAACACCGAATGAGTATATAACTCAGTAAGTCATAAGCAAAGCACTACCAACCATTAATAACATTATCACAAGAGGAAATAAAATGGAATGAGGCTAATTACTCCACTCAAACCGAACTATACCATAGTTCCTTAAACCTTTCGATTCAATCTCATACCAAGTTACACATTCACATTCCATATACTAATCAATAGGATATTTGAGGCATTTTTATACACCATTTTGTTTTCTTTACAATCATACAACTACATGACCTTCCACTTATTCCACGATAATTCTTATGTACGTGACTTCAATTTAAATTGTCACATAGGTTCAAAACTTACCAAGCTCAACTCCAAATATAAACATAGCGCCTATTAGCCATGAACTCAAGGTACTTACCCGATCCGCTGCCCGTGATCAACTCAATAATGTCGCACACTCAGTGTCAATAGTGATTCAAAAGCATATAGTGAGTCCGCACACTTAGTGCTATATAATCAACTCGCACACTTAGTGCTATATGATCAAACTCGCACACTTAGTTCTGTACAAATTTTAAACCCGCACACTTAGTGCCATTCTCATGATCACAAATGTTTATACCCGCACACTTAGTGCCAAAATCAACAACTCAATACATCTCACCTCTTTCCTTTTCATTCAATACTTTCATCACCACATACATACATGTATATAAATTTATCATTCCTTTCGGCATAATTACATAGACATTATGTCTATTTAAATCAATACAAAATATATGCTAGTGACCTACCTTGTGTGGTGTAAAATAATTCCAAGTCCGCTAGTCGATGACCTTCGATTTCCCCTTGTTGGACGCCTCTCCTTTAGGATCTTGAGCTTAAACAAATAAATTAACTCATTCAATCGCTTTGCTACACATATTGATATTCACATTTTAATGATTTTATGACATACGGAACGGCATGGTAAAATTTTTATCTTGCTACCTCATGCTCTTAGCTATTCGGCTCATAACTATATGCTATAGCCCTACTATCAATACTCCAATCACTCATGCATATATATATATATGGCCGAATGTACAAAGCATAGACTCATCATCACCTATGCTCTTAATTTGATGGCCGAATATGCATACATGTATATACACTATTAATCAATCACTAACATTGCACTTCACCTTAATAGCTAGCTTAGCAAACCTCGATTTAACACATAATTGTTCATAACACAACTTAAGCGTACTCTCCATTCCATCAATTCCAAAACTTAATGTCTTACTCAAAAATGCTAAAAAGAAAATCCAAGAGTCATCAATCCATCATCACATGTATCATTAACAAGCTTCATATTTAACATGCAATGGCATTAACACAAAATCCACCTTGGCCGAATACCTCCCCCATGACATAGCAAGGATTTGAACCATGGGCTAATAAGAACATCAAGTTAGCAACCAAAAACATGCATGAATCTCATGGCACAACATCAAACATACCTTAATCTTGATACAAGTATGGCCAAACCTCTTCCTAATCCTCTTCCAAACCAAACATGAAGCAAGAACTCCCTCTTCTTCCTTAGAATTTTCGGTCAAGAGAGAATGAAAAGGATGAACAAATTTTTTTTTCTTTTCTTTTCTTCAACTCACGGCAAGGGGGGGAAACACTCACCATTCTCTTTTTTTTTTTTTTTCCTTTCATTATTAAATTCCCATGCTCATTATTTTTATTTTTTTCTTACATACACCATTGTCCCAACATGTTTTATGACATGTTTTTGCCCATAATCCTTGTCATGGCGGCCACTAGCACTTAGGGGGAAATTTGACATGCAAGTCCTCCCTTTTGATTACATGCACTATTAGGTCCTTATAGATTAGCCTATCACATTTCAAAAGTGTCACACAAGTCCTACTAACTGAATTCACATGCAATCGACTAAATCGAAGCTTGAAATTTTTACACATTCATAACTACATATTCTAGACAATAAATATTACGTTCAAACATTTCGGTGACTCGATTTAGCGGTCCCGAAACCACTTCCCGACTAGGGTCAATTTTGGGCTGTCACAACTCTCCCCCACTTAAGAAATTTTCGTCCCCGAAAATCTTACCGGTAAATAGGTTTGGGTAATGCTCTTTCATAGAGTTCTCGGGTTCCCACGTAGCTTCTTCCATCCCGTGTTTGAGCCATAACACTTTTACTAACGGAACCCTTTTGTTTCGCAACTCCTTCACTTCACGAGCTAGGATACGAATTGGTTCTTCTTCATAACTCATATCGGCTTGAATTTCAACCTCTGATGGACTAATTACGCATGCATTTAATCGGATCTATAACGTTGATGCATCGAAACATGAAAGACGTCGTGAATCTTTTCAAGTTCAGAGGGCAAAATCAATCGATACGCAACTGGACCGACTCGTTCGGACACTTCATATGGTCCGATGAACCTCGGACTCAATTTGCCTTTACGGCCAAATCTGAGTATCTTTTTCCAAGGCGAAACTTTAAGAAACACTTTATCTCCCACCTGAAACTCAATGTCTTTTCGTTTCAGATCCGCGTACGATTTCTGACGATCTGCGACTGCCTTTAGACTTTCACGGATGACTTTTACTTTCTATTCAGCATCTTTAATCAAGTCCACTCCGAAAATTTTACCTTCACCGAGTTCGGTCCAAAACAATGGCGTCGGCATTTTCGACCGTACAAAGCCTCGTAAGGTGCCATCTTAATACTTGTCTGAAAACTATTGTTGTAGGCGAATTCAATCAAAGGTAAATATCGTTCCCATGAACCACTGAACTCGAGGATGCAACATCTTAACATATCCTCAAGTATCTGAATTATCCGCTCGGATTGACCATCGGTTTGTGGATGAAAAGTGGTGCTAAAATGCAGCTTGGTACCCAAAGCTTCTTGCAATTTCTTCCAAAATCGCGAGGTAAATCTCGGATCTCTATCCGACACAACAGAAATCGGTACCCCGTGTAATCTCACAATCTGAGAAACGTACAATTCAGCTAGTTTATCCAATGAAAAATCCGTACGCACGGGGATAAAGTGAGCCGACTTAGTCAGTCTATCAACAACAACCCAAATCTCATCCTTCTTACTTGCTGACAATGGCAGTCCGGACACAAAATCCATTGTGACTCGATCCCATTTCCATTGGGGTATCATGATCGGCTGAAGTAACCCTGAAGGCACTTGATGTTCCGTTTTCACTTGTTGACATATTAAACATCTCGAAACAAAGTCGAAGATGTCTCGTTTCATACCATGCCACCAAAACCGACATTTCAAATCGTTGTACATCTTCGTACTCCCCGGGTGAATTGACATTCGGCTACAATGAGCTTCGTTCAGAATCATCGAAATGAGTTCTGAATTTCTTGGAACACACAAACGATTTCTGAACCTCAAACAATCGTCATCATCAACTTGAAATTCTGATTCCACATTCGGAACACATTCAGCCCATTTTGCAACCAATTCATCATCGACTTTTTGAGCTTCACGAATTTGACGAATCAACAAGGGTTTGGCCTTTAATTCCGCCACTAGTACATTGTCGGATAGAACAGACAAGTGTACATTCATCGCTCGCAAGGCAAACAGTGATTTACGACTTAAGGCATCCGCAACCACATTAGCCTTTCCCGGGTGATAGTCAATGACAAGCTCATAATCTTTCAACAACTCGAGCCAACGTCTTTGTCGCAGATTCAAGTCTCTTTGAGTCATCAAATATTTGAGACTTTTGTGATCCGAATACACATGGCACTTCTCCCCAAATAGGTAGTGTCGCCATATTTTCAAAGCGAATACGATGGCAGCTAGTTCGAGATCATGGGTCGGATAATTTTTCTCATGTGGCTTTAATTGTCTCGACCTTCTTGCATCAATACGCAACCCAACCCAAGTAGGGAGGCGTCACTATAGATGACAAACTCTTTGCCCGATTCGATTTGCACTAAAATTGAGCTTAGTCAAATAAGTTTTCATTGATCAAAACTTTTCGACATTTTTCCGTCCATTCAACTTAACATCTTTTTGAAGTAGCTTCGTCATGGGTGTGGCTATCATCGAGAAACCTTTCACAAACCGTCGTAGTAATGGCGGCAAGTCCTAAAAGCTCGAACCTTAGTAATATTTCTGAGGCTTCCAGTTAAGTATGGCTGAAATTTTGCTCGGTCGACTCGAATACCCGATCGCGAGATACCACATGACCCAAGAAGCTAACCTCCCTTAACCGAACTCACACTTCATGAACTTAGCATATAATTGCTTATCCCTTAGTATTTACAACACTAATCTCGGTGTTCAAGATGTTCGGTCTCATCTCTTGAATAGACCAGATGTCATCAATGAACACAACTACGAACCGGTCCAAATCTTCTCAAGATCCGATTCATCAAATCCATAAATACCGCAGGGGCATTAGTGAGCCCAAACGGCATCACTAAAAATTCGTAATGACCGTACCTCGTTCTGAAAGAAGTTTTGGGTACGTCCGAATCTCGAATCCGCAACTGATAATAACCCGATCTCAAATCATCAATACGCGGTAACGGATATTTATTCTTTATCGTCACTTTATTCAGCTGACGATAGTCCATGCACAACCTCATGGTTCCGTCCTTCTTTTTCACAAACAATACTGGTGCACCCCAAGGTGAGAAACTTGGTCGAGCGAAACCTCTATCCGTCAATTCTTGCAACTGAGCTTTCAACTCCTTTAACTCGGTTGGTGGCATACGATACGGAGCTATCGAAATTGGCGTAGTCCCAAGTACTAGCTCAATACCAAACTCTACTTCCCGAACAGGTGGTAATCCCGATAATTCTTTGGGAACAACATCCGGGTATTCACAAACCACCAGCACAGATTCGGGTTTCTTTTCCAATTCCTTGTCATCAAGTACATACGCAAGGTATGCTTCGCACCCTTTCTTACATATTTCGGGCCAACATTGCGATATTACGGTGGCAACCCTTTAAGTCCGTAGACTCAACTCGGATTATCTCGTTATTTGCGCACCTCGGATCAATAGTCTTGCTTTTGCAATTCACAATCGCATCATGCACGGTCAACCAATCTAAACCGAGGATAACGTCAAATTCATCAAAAAAAAGCATCAAGTCCGCTGGAAAACAGGAACCTTGATTCACTAGGGGACATTTCTTACACACTTTGTCGACAAGCACGTAACGACCCAAGGGATTTGATACGAATTACGAACTCGATGAGACTCAATAGGTAAAGTCTTACTGGATGCTAAGGTTTCGCATATATAAGAATGAGTGGAACCAGGGTCAATCAAAGCAATTACATCAGTCTCAAAGAGAGTAAAAGTACCAGTGATAACATCAGGGGAGGATGCCTCCTCTCGTGCGCCAATGGCATATGCTCTAGCAGGAGTACGGGTCTCGGATCGAACAGCCGAATCAGAGGCCCCTCTCTGACTACCACCCCTACCTCCTGAAATTCTCGGTGGTCTACCTCTAGCTGTCATTCCACTAGGTCTTGCACCTTGCATCCTATTCTTCTCATCAAGCTCCGTGCAATCTCTAATGAAGTGGTCCTTCGAACCGCATCCATAACAAGCCCTGTTAGTAGACTTACCCCAACATTCACCTATGTGTCTTCTTCCACATTGGGGGCATTCAGGTTTCTCTTGACGGTTATTGCCCACACTAGCTACTGAAGTAGCTCGAGTCCGTCGATGGTCGTGCTCTAATGGAAATTCCCTTGATCGTCCTCGATTTATTAGTGTCCTCCCTGAACTTCTTTACAGCCGAGAACGGAGCTTTACCCGTCGATCTTTTACGATAGTCTCTAGCTTCAAATTCAGCCTTCTTCTTCTCCTTTCCAAGTTCCTCCGCCTTGCGTGCTCGTTCAACTAGTGTTACGAATTCTTTTATCGCAAAATACCCACTAGTAGCTTTAAATCTTCATTCAATCCTTCTTCAAATCTCTTGCACATAGCAACCTCATCAGCCACACACTCCGGGCATACCGATCGAGTCTTACGAACTCATGTTCAGTATTGAGATCTTGTCATACGGCCTTGCTTGAGTTCCAAGAATTCCTTACGCTTTTGATCGATGAACCGTTGACTAATATATTTCTTTGAAATTCATTTGAAAGAAATCCCAAGTAACTCGTTCGTTTGGGACTATGGAAATCAAAGTCCTCCACCAATAGTAAGTGAGTCTAGCAACAAGGATATAGCACACTTTAGACATTCATCGGTGTGCATGATAGTTCATCAAACACCGAATGGTGTTATCAAGCGTAACTCGGCCCTTTCGGCATCATCGGTAACTATGGCCTTGAACTCCTCAGCCCCCGCTTCCTAATCAAGTCTCTGGTGGCTTACTCACCTCACGGGATCGATGGAATCGATGGCATTACGGGCTCTTGGGGTGGATTATTCAAATTCGGGAATTGTTGGGACCGGATTGGTTCGAGCATATTATGCGACCCACTCATTCATCATGGTAAAGAAGGCTTGTTTAGCCCCCTCACCTTGATTATTCGCAGATGACTGAGGTTCAACAGGCGGCGTCCCTTGTGCCTTTGTGCAGGAGCAGCCGCTACACTTTCAACGCCATCGCCAAGGTTCTCTCTACACCGGGATCCATTTACTAATCAAAACAAAAATTTTAACCGTCAGAAGTCATCACACATTTAAACATTAACATTAAGGCATGTATAGCTAGACTCATACGTGCTATGGTAGTCCTAGAACCGACTAAACCATAGCTCTGATACCAATAAAATTGTAACACCCCCTACCCGAGTCCGTTACCGGAGTCGAACGCAAGGTGCCCACAGACTTAACTTAATTGGTTTCACAGTCCATAAAAAAAATTTTCCAGACAAGCTGGTTACTGCATCACTGTCGCCTTAAAAATCATATCTGGAGTTTCACAACTCGAAAATCATTTTCGTAATTTTTCCCTAAAACTAGACTAATATGTCCATATACAGATTTTTTTCTAGAATTTTTGGTGTGGCAAATTAGTACATTTTATTAGTTAAAGTCTCCCATGTTACAGGGGTCGACTACACTGACCCTCGCGCGTTACAACTTGAATATCTCCTTGTGCAGGGCTTCAATACTGATTCCGTTTGTTTCTATAGAAACTATACTCAAAGAGGAATCTATACATATATGGAATGACTCCTAATTATCTCTGGTTAATTTATAATGAATTTCCAAATTCGGAACAGGGAATCCAGAAACTGTTCTAGCCCTGTTTCACGAAAACCTAAATATCTCATAATATTCAACTCGTATGACCGTTTCGCTCCTTCCATATGAAAGTATATTCATCAAGGTTCATTTACATAATTTATTCACTATTTAATTCCATTCATACTATTTTTAGTGATTTTTCACTTCCACGTCGCTGCTGCTGTTAGCATCTGCCTTTAAGGTAGATTTTACCTATTTCATAATTTCCATGATTCAATTAGCCCTTTTTGCATACATAGCACAAGGTACAATCATGATTAACCATTCCAATGGCTAATCGTTTCCAAACATTTCCATACCTCTTAGTGATCAACATACAAAACGATTATAGTACTATGCTAAAACGTATATAAGCCATTTTCGCATGGCTATCCAAAGTTTTACATACCAAAGTTCAAACAAAACATAGTAGCCTATACATGCGAAATGTTTCTCCTAGACCAACTAGGAAGAAAATACCAAAAGTTGCTAGCGGTGTGATGACTTCGATGACGGTCCCGAATACGCAAAAAGTCGAGTCCAAGAAACCTAAAATAGGTGACAAGCAAACACCGAATGAGTATATAACTCGAGAAGTCATAAGCAAAGCACTACCAACCATTAATAACATTATCACAAGAGGAAATAAAATGGAATGAGGCTAATTACTCCATTCAAACCGAACTATACCATAGTTCCTTAAACCTTTCGATTCAATCTCATACCAAGTTACACATTCACATTCCATATACTAATCAATAGGATATTTGAGGCATTTTATACACCATTTTGTTTTCTTTACAATCATACAACTACATGACCTTCCACTTATTCCACGATAATTCTTATGTACGTGACTTCAATTTAAATTGTCACATAGGTTCAAAACTTACCAAGCTCAACTCCAAATATAAACATAGCGCCTATTAGCCATGAACTCAAGGTACTTACCCGATCCGCTGTCCGTGATCAACTCAATAATGTCGCACACTCAGTGTCAATAGTGATTCAAAAGCATATAGTGAGTCCGCACACTTAGTGCTATATAATCAACTCGCACACTTAGTGCCAAAATCAACAACTCAATACATCTCACCTCTTTCCTTTTCATTCAATACTTTCATCACCACATACATACATGTATATAAATTTATCATTCCTTTCGGCATAATTACATAGACATTATGTCTATTTAAATCAATACAAAATATATGCTTAGTGACCTACCTTGTGTGGTGTAAAATAATTCCAAGTCCGCTAGTCGATGACCTTCGATTTCCCCTTGTTGGACGCCTCTCCTTTAGGATCTTGAGCTTAAACAAATAAATTAACTCATTCAACCGCTTTGCTACACATATTGATATTTACATTTTAATGATTTTATGACATACGGAACGGCATGGTAAAATTTTTATCTTGCTACCTCATGCTCTTAGCTATTCGGCTCATAACTATATGCTATAGCCCTACTATCAATACTCCAATCACTCATGCATATATATATATATGGCAATGTACAAAGCATAGACTCATCATCACCTATGCTCTTAATTTGATGGCCGAATATGCATACATGTATATACACTATTAATCAATCACTAACATTGCACTTCACCTTAATAGCTAGCTTAGCAAACCTCGATTTAACACATAATTGTTCATAACACAACTTAAGCGTACTCTCCATTCCATCAATTCCAAAACTTAATGTCTTACTCAAAAATGCTAAAAAGAAAATCCAAAAGTCATCAATCCACCATCACATGTATCATTAACAAGCTTCATATTTAACATGCAATGGCATTAACACAAAATCCACCTTGGCCGAATACCTCCCCCATGACATAGCAAGGATTTGAACCATGGGCTAATAAGAACATCAAGTTAGCAACCAAAAACATGCATGAATCTCATGGCACAACATCAAACATACCTTAATCTTGATACAAGTATGGCCAAACCTCTTCCTAATCCTCTTCCAAACCAAACATGAAGCAAGAACTCCCTCTTCTTCCTTAGAATTTTCGGTCAAGAGAGAATGAAAAGGATGAACAATTTTTTTTTTCTTTTCTTTTCTTCAACTCACGGCAAGGGGGGGAAACACTCACCATTCTTTTTTTTTTTTTTCCTTTCATTATTAAATTCCCATGCTCATTATTTTTATTTTTTTCTTACATACACCATTGTCCCAACATGTTTTATGACATGTTTTTGCCCATAATCCCTTGTCATGGTCGGCCACTAGCACTTAGGGGGAGAAATTTGACATGCAAGTCCTCCCTTTTGATTACATGCACTATTAGGTCCTTATAGATTAGCCTATCACATTTCAAAAGTGTCACACAAGTCCTACTAACTGAATTCACATGCAATCGACTAAATCGAAGCTTGAAATTTTTACACATTCATAATTACATATTCTAGACAATAAATATTACATTCAAACATTTCGGTGACTCGGTTTAGCGGTCCCGAAACCACTTCCCTACTAGGGTCAATTTTGGGCTGTCACAGGATTGCCTTTGACTCCAAAAAAGAGAGATGCCATATCGGTTGTAGTGGATAAGTTGACGAAGTCGGCTCATTTTATTCCGGTAAGGACAGATTACTCTCTTGATAAGTTGTCCGACTTATACATTTCTGAGATTGTAAGATTGTATGGAGTACCACTGTCGATTATTTCAGACAGAGACCCGAGGTTCACTTTGAGATTCTGGAATAAATTACAAGAAGCCTTGGGTACGAAGTTGAGCTTTAGTACAGCTTTTCACCCTCAGACTGATGGTCAGTTTGAACAGATGATTCAGATTCTCGAGGATATGTTACGATGTTGCATCCTTGAATTTCAGGGTAGCTAGGAAAAATACCTGTCGTTGGTAGAATTCGCCTACAACAATAGTTTTCAAACAAGTTTGAAGATGGCACCTTATGAGGCCTTGTATGGCAGGAAGTGCCGAACTCCATTGTATTGGACAGAACTTAAAGAAAGTCAGATTCATGGAGTTGATCTGATTAAAAAAACTGAAGAGAAAGTTAAAGTGATACGAAATTGTCTAAAAGCGGCATCGGATAGGCAAAAGTCATATGCTGATCTGAAAAGAAAGAAAATTGAGTTTGAAGTTAGAGATAGAGATAGAGTATTCTTGAAAGTATCTCCATGGAAAAGGGTGTTAAAATTTGGTCGAAAAGGCAAACCAAGTCCGCGATTTATCGAACCGTACGAGATCACCGAAAGAGTTAGACTGTTAGCCTATCCTTTGGCATTGACACCCGAACTGGAAAAGATTCATGATGTGTTCCACGTATCTATGTTAAGGCGATACTAATCAGACCCCTCTCATGTAATTTCACCGACTGAGATTGAAATTAGTCTGGACATGACTTATGGTAAGGAACCGGTCAAGATTTTGGCTCGTGAGGTTAAACAACTAAGAAATAAAGACGTGCATTTGGTAAAAGTCTTATGGCACCGACATGGCGTAGAAGAGGCTACATGGGAGCCAGAAGAAACCATAAAAAGCCAATATTTGAATCTGTTTACTAGTAAGACTTTCGAGGACGAAAGTCCCTAAGAGGGAGAAATGGGCCTAGTCAGAATAGTGGTTTCAGGACCACAAATCTGACATTAAAATATTTATTTTATGATTATTATGAGGCCTATAATATGATAATATGCATGTGTTAAAGTTTCATGAAGAAATTCTTTGAGTAAGGTGTCCAATTGGAAATTAGAGACTAAATTGAATAAATTGTAAAACTTGGATTCTAGAAGCAATTTGTATGAAATTGCTTTAGATTATAAATTATAAGGTCTTGGAAAGCAATTTGCCCAATTTCTAAGTTTTTGGACAAAAATGGGCTTGCATGGATGAAATTTTAAGAAAGGGCATAAGGGCATTTTCGTTATTTGGCATTTTAATGAAATAAAATGGGAAAAATGAAACAAAAATCAGCTGTTTTCTCCTTTGTACCAGAAAAAACTCTCAATCCCTCCATAGCTAGGGTTTTCAAGCTTTTCAAACTCAATAGTAAGTGCTCCCAAACCCCGTTTTAAATGTTTTTAGTATTTTTGAAATTCCGGTAGCTTGCTCTCTCCATTTCTACCCACATTTCATGCTAGGGTTCATGTTTAAAAATTTACCCATGCATGAGTTACTTGTATTTTGATGGATTATGGAGGAATATGAAAGTTGGATGAGTGTTAAACATATTTTTCTAGGTGGTTTTCATGAAAAACCCCTAAAAGGACATTTTTGCAAAAGGTGTAAAATATATGGTGGAAATGAGAAATAATGGAAAATGTGGGCTTCCATAAGAGGTAAAAACATTCGGCTAGGCTTGGGTAAGATAGAAATTGCATGTGTTTCATTATACGAGCCTAGGGACTAAATCGTAAAAATGTGAAAGGTTAGGGGCAAAACGGTCAATTGGACCGGGGTGGAATTTAGACTTGAAATGTATAATCTGGAGTGTTAATGATTTAATTTTGTTGTAATAGACCTGGAGGAACAAATTTTGGAGGTCGATTGAGGAAAATGAAAGGTTTCAAAATAACAGAAACTCAGCACCGAAACGAATACCAGGTAAGTTCGGATAACTTAAAGTAAACTCCTAATATGCCTAATTATATGATTTGTGAATGAATGATGATTGCATTTGCTGATAGCAAAAGATTTCATGAAATGCATTCCTAATAATGATGTGCTGAAAATTTGTCTCGGTTGAGGTTAAAAAGGGAATTCAATGGATAAACCATGTTTTACATGTGTAATGAAATCCTACATGTGTTGCAGAAAGGATTTAGCCCAGACGGGTAATCCGCTGATCTCATTTATGAAAAGGATCTAGCCCAGACGGGTGTTCCTTTGGATGATTGAGCCTCCTAAAGAATACATGTGCATTAAAGGTGTTTGTCGCAATAAGGGACTTAGCCTCCTGGCATAAGATGTGAGGTTCGCGGGAGTGCACACCTGAAATGATCATCCTTATAATTGATGGTTAATGGATATGCCATCGAGATTTCCTAGACACTCAACGGGATTAACATGAAATACATGTACAAAATGAAATGTTGAATGATGAGCTCATCTAAGATAAATTACATGGTGTTTTGTTATGTGACGAATAAATTACATGGTGTTTTGTTATGTGACTAACTCATTGGTTGAGTGCATGTGATAGGGAACCATTTCATACTTTTTGGTTTCCTTATCTATTATGGATGTATGCTAATTGCTTAGTAAGTTTACTTTCCAGTTATTCGAGCTTACTAAGCATGAAAATGCTTACCCCTCTCTTTTTCCTGTCTTTCAGAGCTTGAGGACTCGTAAAGGTTGGAAGACGGATGGAGAGTTAACACACTATCAACTAGTCCAGCTTTGGTACATAGATACTTTATTTTGTTCAATGGCATGTAAAGGTATTTTTGGGTCATTTTGTCATATGTGTCATTTGGCTAGCAATGTAAAGGCTTGAATGTTATGTCTATTCATTTTGTGTATGGCCTTGATATATGGCCTGTATTGGTGTAGGTTGCTATCCTACTAATCATGCAATTTTTACTTGTTGAAATGATTACATGGTGTATTATGAATGGATACAGTAAATGTGACCAATTCATTTGAAATTAGGAGGATCACAGTTGGCAATGAGTTAAAAGACAAGCCAAACCCAATATTGTGATTAATGAGACTATAATCTTTAATACAAAAAGGGTAGCCTAGCATGTGCAAAACCAATTATATGAGGTTTACATGCAATTGACAATTATGATAGAACTTGAGTGCAATTAGGGCATGTTAGATATCAATAGAAACTATAGATGAGAATGGGCAATTGAGGGTGGCCAAAGGCTTGAAAAGTAGCCTAATAAGGTCCATATGGATAGACACATGGGCGTGTGTCCAGGCCGTGTGTGACACACGGATTGCCCTTGGGCATTTGGTATGACCGTGTGTCCCTTGCATCTAAAATTTTAAGTCAGTCTCAAACACGGGCTAGACACACGGACGTGTGTCTTGGCCGTGTGAATCTAACAGAATGCTTAAGTTTTGGACATGGGGTGACCACACGGGCGTGTCCCAATGCACACAGGTGTGTGTATGATCTCAACACGGGCGTGTGAGGTATTAAACTATAAGTTTTCCTCAGATCTTTATTTTGGTCCCGAACCTTTCTCAATGTTTGTTTAGGGCCTCCTTGGCCCAAAATTAGGACACTACAATGCTAGTGGATTTGTTTTGAGTTGAAACGAAATTTTATAACCCGTATTTTCCATTTATGCTCGCATATATGTCCAATAACACCTCGTACTTATCCCTGGTCTCGGGTACGGGTAAGGGATGTTACACACATAGCAATTCTACTATGGGTAGTGCACTTGCCTTGCCATCACAAGAGACCATTGATAGAGGTCGTAGGTCTTATTTAGGGACCTTCTCTCACTCAATATTTATAAAAAAAAATGCAAAGTTTTTATAATTTTTGGTTTCAATAATATATTGATTATCAATATATGCATTACAAGTACATGTAGCATTCGTTCCTAAACTATATGGCATTCTTATCTCATATATGCATAAACATGCAATCATAGTCATATAATTATCATCATTCTTATCTTATAAAATTAAAAGTTTTAAATTAAATGAATCTGACTAGCCAAAGTTTCCATTATTCCATCCTAGAAAAGTAAAACTTGCAAAATTACAAAATTCACCCCAAAACATAATTTAGGTCTTCAGTTTTGCTGCCACGGGCTTCTGTTGTGATACCGATTCATGTTTCTATCATCACCATCTTTCTTTAGCCATTTTCATGTTGCTGCCAGAGCTGGCCATCGGACCACCGTCGAACTACCAGTAGTCATCGTCGACCATCGCCCGGTTTGGTTAGGTCAAGTCTGTGATATGTCAATCGGTTTGGATGTGTCTTGATTTTTCAAGTTTTACCAAAAAATTACGTTACAAAATTCCAATGTCCATTTCTGGCTCACTTATTTTATTCTAAATAAATAATAAAATAAAAACTCTGGGTGGAGATGATAGTCCACAATCTAAAATATATATGCCTAAGATAATAATAAATTACAATTAAATTTCTAGTAATCACAACTTTGGCAAAATTACTTTATCATCAATAATAATAAAATAATATCATACATTCATTCACATATATCCTCTAAACATGCATACAATTACAATAATACCACATCTTATCAAATATAATCATACATGAAGAAGAGAGAATTTTGGTTTCAGTTTATGATACGTTTAAATCATATAGATTTATTTAGCACCTTTTTACTTTGTGACAGCCCAAAATTGACCCTAGTCGGAAGGTGGTCTCGGGACCACAAAACCGAGGCATAAAAATAATTAAAATTTATTTTGATGCCTATAATATGTGTGCTCATGTATGACATTTTATGATGATTGATTTAGTGTTATAAGGGTGAATTCCACAAGAAAGGACTTAGTAATGAACTTTGAAAGTATGATAGGAAATGTGTGATGACTAATTAAAGCATGCATGCAAAATAATGGACTTGCATGTCAAATTCCCCTTTATAGGTGGTGGCGGCCATGACAAGGAGGATGGGCTAAACATGTCATGAAACATGTTTTGTTGGTGCATTAGGGTGAAATAATAAACAAAGGTGTATGGGTGATAAAAAATGAAAAAAAATGTGTGTGAGTGTGGTAATCCCCCCATTGCCGTGAGTTGTAGAGAAGGAAAGAAAAAATTTTGTTCATCCTTTCTTTGAGCCAAAACTAAGGAAGAAGGAGGATTTTTGCTTCATGCTTGGTTTGGAAGAGATCTAGAAGGAGATTTGGCTAAGTTTGCATCAAGATTAAGGTATGTATGAGGTTGTGTTAGGAGTTTCATGCATGTTTTGGTTGCTAACTTGATGTGCATGTTAGCCATGGCTCAAATCTTTGTTAAGCCATGGAAATGGTATTTGGCCAAAGTTGTTATGGTGATAAAGCCATTGCATGCTAAGTGTGAAGCTTGATGATGATGCATGCAATGATGGATTGTCTACTCTTGAGTAAGATTTTGAGCTTTCTTTTGTTTTATCATGATTGAAGTTGAAAAGGAGCATGATTGTCATATTCGCCATGATGCATTCATGAGCATGGTTCATGCTTCTTGCATGTTAGTTAAAATTTGTGTTTTGGATGGCTATGGACACCTTGAAATTCGCCATGCTCATATATGTATATATATGTTTGCACATGATGTTTTGGTTATGAAGGAAGTGATGAATAAGTTTGTTTAAAGAAGAAGATGTTGAAGAATAATTGTGAAATTGTAAGCACATTCGCCTAGCACACATATGAGTGCTTGATCTTTGTATTGTAAGTTTTGAGCTACAATATGCAAAGCATTAACTAGTGAAATGCATGCTGTTTTGTGTGGTATTAAGTGCATAATTGGCCTCAACATGGACAAGTATATTCGGCCTTGGGTAGCCTATTGAAGGCCTTAGCTTTTCCTTGATGCTCGAATAAATTGTATTGAATTGCTTGATGTAGTATAAAATGTGCATGACCATTGTGTATTCAACCTAAAGGGTGGCCATATGACCATTTAAATTCCTTGTCATATTCGCCATAAGCTAGCACAATGAGGTTTTGATAAATTGAATTTGTTTGAATTAGCTCAAGAGCTAAGAGGGCCACAATTGGACAAGGGAAGGAAAAAGTAATCGAATAGCCGTAAAAGCCGTTCGACAACATCCGAGGTAAGTCCTCAAGAAGTGACCTTACTTGAATTATGTGAGATGAAATATGGATGTGTATGATTATTGATTATGTGTGTATGAGTATTTGAATTCCACGGGCTAAGTCCCGGCGAATATGCTAATGATTATAATTGTGTTTGAGCCTTAGTAATGTGAAAATGAAATATGTATGTCCAATGATTATTGATGTATGTGTGCATGAGAAATTGAATGATATCCGGGCTAAGCCCCAAGACAATTATGCTGGAAATTATAACCGGGTTAAGACCGAAGGCAATTGTGCTAGTGGCTACATCCGGCTAAGACCGAAGGCATTCGTATGAAGTCATTCTATCCGGCTAAGACCAAGGCATTTGTGCAAATCGTGATATCCGGGTTAAGTCCGTGAGGCCTTGGTGCGGGTTACCATAACCGGCTATGTCCCAAGGCGATTGATCGAGTAGCGACATCCGGTTAAACTCCGAAGGTATGTGATTTGAAAATTATAAGCTTGCTGGAAAATTTCAGCTAATGCACTTGTAAAATTTCCCAATGACAAGGTAAGTGCGGTGTGTGCTTTGCGCTAGGAGTAAGCGTGTGAATATCCGCTCCTATGATGGAACGAGTTATCGGCCTTAATGAAGCCGTTATTTGTGTATGAACATAAGAGTTGGGATGGTGAAGTAAGTATGATTATGTGAATGCGCATTAATGAAATGATGCATTTAACTATGTGAATGTATTGCTGTAATTAGAGTTGATTATATTCCTTGAGACTTACTAAGCATAAAATGCTTACTCCATTGCTTTGGCTCTTAGTTTTCTAGATTTCGCTCGATAGCAATCGGATTCGGGATCGTTGAAGTCGAAGCCATCCACACTATCAAGCCCCCATTTTGGTATAAATTCTTGGTTGAACTTGAAATGGCATGTATAGGACTACCCTTGTTGGTTTAAATATGTTATGATGTATATGTGTACGGCCATGCGAAAATGGCTCGTAATAGTGAAGTATCAACTTAAACTATTTGCGGTTTGTATATATATATGGTGTCATGATGTGGCTATGGCTTGGAAATGGGAATGTTGGTCATATGATCAGCCATTGGCATGGTTAAAATGATCATATATGAACCTATGTATGGCAAGACTAGTTGAATCATGGAGACTACCAAATAGGTAAGTCCTACCTTAAAAACAGATGCTGCCAGCTGCAGTGGCGTGAATGTGAAAAATCACCAAAATTCATAGGAATGGAATTAAATAGTGAATAAGATATGTAAATGAACCTTGATGAGTCTATTTTCATATGGAAGAAACGAAATGGTCATAGGAGTTACAGGTTAAGAGATATTAAAGCTATTGTGAGACAGGGCCAGAATGGTTTCTGGGTTCCCTGTCGCAACTTTAAAATTCACTATAAATTATCCAAAATAATTAGGAGACATACCTTATATGTACAGATTCCATTTTGAGTCTAGTTTCATTAGAAAGAAACGACACCAGCATTAAATCCCTGTACAGAGAGATATTCAAGTTATACCGCGCGAAGGTCAGAGCAGTCGATCCCTGTAACATGGGTGACTTTAACTAATAAACTGTACCAATTGGCCCGACCAAAAATTCTAGAAATAAATCCATGGATGGATATATGAGTCTAAATTCAGGGAAAATTTACGAAACCAGTTTCCGAGTTTTGAAACTAGAGATATGATTTTTAAGGCGACAGTGACGCAGTTTTTCCAGCCTGACTGGAAATGTCCAATGGATGGGCAAAACAAGTGAACTTGGCTTGCTAACCCCTCGTGTCCGACACCGGCGATGGTCTCGGGTTCGGGGTGTTACATACTTATAATTTATGCAAATTCTGAGCATATGGGTAGCCAATTGAGTCATTTTAATTCATATTAAGACATTAGACATAAATTGAGTAAATTTTATAATTTTATACAAGTTAGTATTAATTTTACATAATTTTTCTATTTTATGCTTCATGCTAATTTTTACTCAATTTGCTGTAGTTGGACCATTAAATTAATTCATGTGGGAGTCAACAATATCACACATGAACAAAAGTTAATTGCTACTTCATGTGGATGGAAAGCTCACCAATTAGACTCATAAATTCAATTCAACCTAAGTTGGAAGATGGTTGCTGAAAAGAATGAAGTTTGCTCTCAATTGGGTTGTCAAAATCGTCCAATAAAGGGGAGAATGGCCCAAATTCGGCAAAGGCATGAAAGCAGCCCACACTAGCTAATGGATAATTATATTGAAGGCCTTCACACTTGTGAAATCCAACCCATGCCATGAGTCAAGGGAGAATCGGTCATCAAATCAAATAAACCACTAACCTCTCATCTCACATTTCATGGCTGACCAAGCAAGGGAGCAATCCAAAGGATCCCTAAGCTATTTTTAGCAAACGCCCATGCCACTCCTCTACTATAAATACCACCCTTCATTTCCCATTTCAATCACCCCACACATCCTTCAATTTACATTTCATTCTTCTTTCATTCATAACATTTCTCTTCTCCCTTCCACGCATAAGCCTCCTCATTTCCTTTAGCTAGCATTTTCCCTTGAGGAAAACCACTCTTGGCCCACCACCTTGAGGAGCATTTTGCAAAGGAGAAATCATGAGAACTAGAGGAAGCCACCACGATTGGTCTTCAGAGAACCACCAAAATCATCAAGAGTTTCTTCTTTCCTATTCTTTAATTTTGTTCTTAGTTATTCAACATGTTTGCAAATTATTTTGATGTTTTTCCATTGACAATGATGGCTTAATTTTTTTTCAGCTAGAATGATTGCATTAATTTGATGAAGTTTATTTGATTCATGTTTATAATGTTCTGTGCCTCAGTTGTTCATGCTTTCAATTAAAACCATTTATGTATTTCATGCATTAAAACATGTTTCAATGCATTACAATTAGTTGATCAATCCTGACAAAATGACAATTAATAGAAAACAATAATTGGAAGGTGCTTACTTAATTTAGATCATGATCCGATTAAATTAAAGGTTTGTAATAACTCAGGAGAGCTCTATTACCTTGCATAAATTTAGGTTTGTGTGATTAAATTGTTTCAATCCTGATCCATTCCTGTCACTTCATATAAATTCTAACTTCTAAGGAATTCTTAGTTAAATATGGACATAGAAATATACATGTTTTTCTAAGTATAAGGTTTTGAAAGTTAATGAACGATTGAGTTGCCATGGAATTTTTCTGAAACATTGTTAAGCATTATGAAAAATGAATTAAGTCAAATGTTGTAATTATTCTAGCCTATTCATGTTATTGTTGTTAACTCGTGAAAATTACTGCTGAATAATCACATTGTAGTTCATTTGCATTTAATTTTAACTTGCATTTAGTTACTTAACTTAATTTGACACCTATAACTCAAAATTATTGTGTTACGATTGTGTATACTTGCACATTCTGTCATGAACCAGTTTACACTATAAACATAGCACAACTGTAGATCTTATACCAATTACTGGAAAAGATCCAGTCTAAAAATGGTTTTCTAGCATAACGAAAAATATCTGACAGTTGTGTAAATAGCCCTACCGATGCCATCTATTTATAGGGAGGGAAGATAGAACCCTTGTTGAATTAGAGAAGTTTATTTCAAATGGTAAAACGCTTCCTACTTCGAGTAGGATTAGGGTGGGCAGCATACCCTTAGTATTCCTATTAGGGTTGTCGCCCTTTCATATTCTTTGAGGGGATTTTGGGCCTCTCACACATCAATTCCAATTACCAGACTTTTCAAACCAATACTTTATAATTTGATCCAACGTGATTCTGTTTTTCTATTTCCCAAAATAAACTTCAATACTTATATCTAATTAAATAATTTTCTCATCTCAATTTTACCCCAGTAACATTATGACAATTTTACCCCTGATAAAATTTCATAAAAAATATATTTAACATTTCACCATTCAACTTTTCCACTATGGTCGTACAGTTTATTTTCAATTTGAGGCTTTAAAAATGGCTCAAAAACATAAAATAAATCTTCCTATCATTTTTGAGAAATTCTTGTTCACTTCTAACTGAATTCATTTCTCATTTTCATTTCCATTTTAAGAAAATCACATTCATTTCCAAATGATTCCATTTTCTCCATTTTCATTTTCATTTTCATTTTCATTTTGGAGAAAACTATAATCATTTCCTGAATGTTTTTCATTTCTCCATTTCTATTCATTATGTTCATTTGATTCAACACACAATTCCTTTCTAGTTTCAATGAGCTAACGAAGGGACCAATTAGACCTATGCAATTGAGGCTCAAATGATTTATAATAAAATTCTAGCTTTTCGCCTATTAATTATAAACTCATTTAGTCATGAAGTCATTCTACTATAGTATAGTGACTGAGCTCTCCCCAACAACATGGCATTATGAAAGCAATTCGATTAGTGCTCGTCCAATGACATTGTCATAAGTGTATTGCCCTCATAAGATATCCTTAATTTCTTTGGGATAATGTTCGTTCTCCCAATATGATTGTAACACCCTAAACCTGGCCTAGACGTTATGACCGGATCCGGTGCGCCACATCGATGCGTTCAAAACGTTCCGTATTACTTAGTTTGGAAAACTTAGTTGGTGTTGTAAAGATTTTTTAATATAGGTTAAAGTGAATAGGAGCTGTGCACCAGGTAGGAAACCAGGAAAAGAGGAGGTGAGTCTGTCGGACTGCTTAAGTACCAAGCTCCCTTCGGATCCAATCCTAGACATGCACACCACCATTGCCACACCTTAACGACTCGTATAATTTTGAGAAAACCGTCTGGTTATGTCTACCTTAAGAAAATGATTAAGTTTGAAAACGTTTGCTTAGCGGAAGTCTTACTTGTAATCGTGTTATTTTGAAATCCCTTAATGTTTTTGAAAACGCGTCCTAAAGCTAACCCATTTACCTTAGTTATCATAGTTTTCTTTCATCATAATAAAATAAAATAATAAAAGTAAAACAAACCATAAAAATAATTAAGCGGCCTTATTACACTTAAAACCCAAAACCATAAATGAAATTAAAAGGACGTCCCGTTCACCAGAAAGAAACCAGGCTCGTAAAAACATGTGGCCTGTCCGAATCCCTCACAGCTCCAAGCCCAATATGGTTGAGGATTACCTGCGAGGATGAAAATAAGGGGTGAGTTTTGGGAAACTCAGTGTGTAATTCAACCCAACCATAGCCTAAATCAGTTCAAACCACAAAGACAGAATAAGTTGGCCTCAGCCCAGAACAGATATCAGAATAAAGCCCATAGGCCCAGAACAGATCAGAACAGCTATATCATGCTTATACAGAAACCCAACCATATCCAACCATGTGCACCCCATACCATCCTTTCACCATGTGGGGAGACTACTCGACCCACCCAACCGCTACACGCCACAGAAATATGCAAGCATGGTCGCCAGATCTGAAAATGTGATAGAGTCACCAGATCTGAGATATTTTGTGGCGGTGCCACCGAGCAGATAATTTGTGGCATAGCCACCGGGCGCTTCCTCCATAATATAACCCATGTCCCCATGCAGCAGATATACATTCATGGCATACATCATACTGATTTAATTCATCATGCTTTTGAGACAAAATTAACCCTAAGGGTATAAACGTCATTTTGCATACATAGGGGTATAATGGTAATTTTGCATACATAGGGTATTCTAGTACATCTAACTATTTCTAAGGTTTTCATGCATATCGTAGCCATTACGTTTAGCCGTAAACACTTACCGAGTGTTCTTCTGAATTGGGCCGTTGGCCCATTAACCCGATTTTGGCCCATTAAGCCCAAAATATCAAAACGCATACGAAATAGAGCGTCTTGTAGTTTTATCACTTTTGATTACCAGTAATAATTACCCATCGTCTTACGAGCATTCGCGACACTCATAAGTGCCCAAAATCTGGTTTTTCGGCATTTTGGCTTTTAAACTTTTGCCGATCTAGCCTATGAGAGGTGTCGATTACACACTGCTTTTGGGATTTCCTCGTGAGATCTACACACGAACTCCTACAATTGCATCACTTAATATTACTCCAAATATCGAAATAAGATTGAGTATATAGTCCCCTACCACATTCGGCCAAACATGCCTAAAACCCTTATTGCTCTTACCTTACTGCAGAAAGATGGTTAACTCCAAAGATCCGATCGTTCCACCTGTCCAAGCCCTTGATCAACCGCCTCTAAATCACACTATTACCAAAACAAAATAGTTACTACGACCCCTCAGGATTACAAGTCCAAATCGACAACTTCCCTAACTTTTAGGGATTTCGGCTTTTCCTAAAATATGCAAGAAGACTAAGTTTTGGAGAAGACTTACCACCGATTCCTTAGTGAATGCTTCCAATGAGTTTCCCACTCGATCCCGATGAAGATCTAAGCCCTCAGATGATAACAAAAGTCAAGCTTTCAATGACTTCAGTATTCGGCCAAGTCCCTTTTAATGTGGGGTTTTCAGCTTTTTGCAACTTGTGTTTAGAAAGGTAAAACGAGAGGGTTTTGCTATGGTCTTGTCGTCAAAACTTGAGGTTTTAGAGGGCTGGTGAATCGGCCACAAATGATGAAGAGAAGAGATGTGGTTTTGGTTAAAAGAAATCGGCACAAAAAGAATCAAGCTTTCGAGATTTTGGCTTTTTATGGCCAAAGGCTATGAAGGTTTTGAAACGGTTGAAGGGAAAAATGGAGATGAACAAGATGGTAGGGAGGTTCGGCAATGGAGGAAAGGAGAAGGAAGATAGATGGAGAGAAAAAAGAAAAGAAAAGAAAGGAAAAGAATGGTCAGAAAAAAAAACGGCACAACACTCCCAAATGCCGAATTTATACCTAGCTTTTGACCTAGCCGAAATTTACCCCCTTAAAGAATCCCTTGGCCGGCCACCTCTTGCTCTTTAAGAGTCCAACATTCAGCCAACACATCTCTCCCTAATCAGCTGCTAATTTCTCTCCCTTATCCCCTCCTTGCTCCATCTCCTGAGCAACTCAAACTCTTGTTAACAGTCTTTCACTTCATTTCCATTACCTACCTTTTCTGTTCATAAAAATTAATCCCTTGTTTTGCTATCAATGTGACTTGAACCTGGGTCCTCCCTAGCTTCCACACGCCACTTATAGCCTTCCCTGTGGCATCACATGCCACTTCACCACTTGCTTCCTTGTGATCTATTTTACACAATTAATTCATCAAAGCCTAATTTACCAAAACCCCTTTCCCTTATGGAATTAAAATTAATTAAAACTATCAGGTTTTATCCTAAGCTTGGGCCTTCTAGAGGCCCACTATCACAATTAAACCTACACTTAACAAGCAGAACACAAAATTTTTAATTTTACAATTTTCTTTTTCAGAATTCCCAAAAATTTGGGGTGTTACAATGATCCTATTTTATCTCATGATAATCATTACATCTTCCTTCATGAAAGGTCAATGACTATCAAATAGTAATAAAATCATTCATCACAAAGACAAACGACCCGTGGCCACATTTACTTTTCATCAACAATGTAATGCCAATGAGAGAATATCATTTTCCCATGTATCGAGCTATGAATCCCACTATTGTGAATTACGTTACATACTGCAGAAGTTGTACACCTAATGCACCAGCTTTTAGTTCCTTATCTATTCGAACTCAGCCTTTTACTTACATCAAAGTGTACAAGTCACGCATACATAGTTTGTTATCCACTTAAGATTTAGGTATGCCACAATATGACCGTCACGAGTGAATAAGTCCATAAACAGATTTAAGATCTATTATTCTTGGGTCTTGTCCGTTGTGCTGTCAGTCCATACAGTCATTTCTACGTCTCTATCCTTTGGGAGTCATCTATTCCGATTCCCAAGACAAAATATCTCCATAATTAGTCTATCAATTGGTTTGTTTATTCTCGATTAGACTAAGGACATGTTTAATTTCATCTACCAATACAGGTTGTCTTTTTGTATTATGATACTATCACGTAATATCGCTTAGTATTAGTTTAAACATTAGACAACCAATGAGTAACATTTGCTTCCAATTTGCTTTGCGTGCATAAACCATAAAAGGACATTATACAAAGTATTAATGTAATTCATGAATAATTTTATTAACCAATCTGTTCAAAAAAATTACAAATGTACATTGACGAAAATACTACACTTAGGGCACTAGATCCAACACCTTAATCTCTTTGGGATAAATTTATTCTCCTAGTATAATCATATTTTATCTCATGACAACCATTGCATCTTCATTCTTGAAAATTCAGTTACTATCAAATAATAATTCAAGTCATTCATATCAAAGATGAATGACTCATGACCACGTTTACTTTTCATCAACAATGTAATACCAATGAGAGGATTGTTGGGAAGTGTGTCTATATTTAGTAAACATGTAATTGTTTTCTATGTATTTGAACGATGAATAAATAAATTTCACATCTCATTGTTATGACTTTTGTATATCTATTTTTCATATTTTGCATGCGTAGCGAAATTGTGATAAACAAATATTAGCTAATTGATTGTCTTAAGTCCAAATTGATGATAAGTGGTATTGTAAGAACATTTACATTGCGAGAAAGACAACTTACTTCAGTGGGTGATCTAAATGAGTCTGTAATCTCATAAAAGAATTAAAATGAGCATTTGATTCAAATAATAAGAAGGATTATTATGTTGTACACAATTCCAATTGAGGAGATGGTTAGTCTTGATTATCAGATAAGTTAACTCCACAGGTATAGACATATATATATTCATTAGCAGAATGATACATTGGATTGGACCTAAGATGAATTAATTTTGAATCCGTTTGTGAATTAATTCACTTGTAACATTCATGGTGTGATTTACCTAAATCCCGAGTTAGTCACAAACCATGCGTATGTAACTTATGTGCATTGATATAAGTGGAGGTTTATGCTCTAAAGATGATCGAGCCAATACCGGTATGTTGGATACGTGACTTGTGTATGGGATGACTTTACTAGCAATAGTAGAATTCATAGCTCAAATAAAGAGTTAATGATATCCTCTCCTTAGCATTGTGTGGATTGATAAATATGGATTGCTTGTTCTCGAACGACCAATTTATTACTGTCATTTGTTCACAGTGATCATATTAATCATTAATAAGACACAATAGTGACAATGAGATAAAATAAGATTGTATTGAGTGAACAATTTAACTCAAAGGAATCAAGGATATCATATGAGGGTAACACACACATGATAAGGTCATTGGACAAAGAAGTTAGATGAATTGCTTTCATAAAGAGTATACAATAGGAAGTTTTCCGTCAATGTACTTCTTGTGGACCAACTCCATGATTAAGTAATTGCGAATTATCGGAACGATGCTTCTGGACATAATTGCACTTACTAGAGGCTAATTATATATTTTCAATCGGTCCCTCTGCTAACTCAACAAAAGCTCGATTAGACTGCATTTGAATTAGAAGAAAATTCTACAACTTTGGAAATAATATAATTGAGTTGATTTATTCAATATGGAACTAAATTGGGTGATCATAAGAATTGTTCAACTAGAGAATTTGATTAAAAAATTTTCTTGAAAATTTAATTTGGAAAATCTAGGTGATTTTTGGGAAATTAATTTTGACCAGGTAAAATTAAATTAATCAAATTAATTTTGATCGTAAATTGGACCTGGGAGCCCAAACCAAGACCAAGGCCAAAAAATTGGTCGAACCGGTTCTGGTATATGAAACTGGGCTGACGATCCAATCGATGGTTGATCGGACCGGTCAGGCCATCACTGGTCCCGACTAAACCGACAAAAACTAAACTAGCTCGGAGTATCGACGGCTACAACGGCGACATTCTGGTGGCTGAAAAATGGTCGGCGGTGGTAGGTCTTTAGTGGTTGAGCAGTAGAAGAATTACACTTCTACTGAGACTCTACCAAAGAATTTGATTTCAAATTAACTATTCCAAAAATAATATTATTTTAATAGATTTAATATATTAAATTTAATCTAATATTTATCTTGATAAATATTATATTAATTTAATATTAAAGTGATTAAGTTTAATTATAGTTGAATTCTCTAAACTCTTCATATATAAAGAAAGCCTTAAGTCATTATTTTTCACACACTTGAATTCAAGAGAAAGTTGTAAAGATAAAATTCTCTAAAGAAATTATATCAAAAAAATTCTAGAGATATTTTTCTTATTTAAAATTTGGCCCAAAAGTTTAGAGAAATTGTGAAATTACTCCACTGGTTGTTGTTTTGGAAAAAAAAATTACTTTAGATATCACAACCAAGTTATTGTTTTGGAAAAAAATTGAACTCTGGTTTTTCCCTAAATTTATTTTCCGTTGCATTTTCCAAATCCAATTTTCCAACAAGGATATACCCATGTCTCAGGCTGTGAATTCCACTATTGGGAATGACACTACATACGACAGAAGTTGTATACCCAATGCACCAGCTTTCGGTTCCTTATCTATTTGAACTCAAACTGTTATTTACATCAAAGTATAGGAGTCACACATACATAATCCTTCATCCACTCAGGATTTAGGTATGCCACATTATGAACGTCACAAGTGAATAAATCTATAACAAATTCAGGATCTATTCTTCTTGGGTCCAGTTTGATGTACTATCAATCTAGTTAGTCTTATCTATGTCTCTATCTTCTAGGAGTCATCCACTCTGATGCCCAAGAAAAAGCATCTCCCTAATTAGACTTGATAGATGATATATTAGTCTTTCAATTGGTTTGCTCATTTCTAATTAGACTAAGGATATGTTTAGGTTTTTCTACTAAGATAAGTTTCCTTTCAATATTATGATCTGATCATGTAATTCTGCTTAGTACTAGTTTAAACATCAAACAACCAGTAAGCCAATATTTGCTTCTATTTTTCTTTGCGTACAAAAACCACATAAGGAAAATTATACAAAGTATATTAATGTAATCCATGAATTGTTTTGCTAACCAATCTGTTTTAAAAAAATACAAGTTTACAAACAAATATACTACACTCATAGCACTAGATCCAACAATGGGACTATGATATAGTTGGCATGCCCATAGGGTCATATATGCATTTCTGTACAGGTTTGTTAACAATGTAGAGATATGATATGTCATTCTGGATCTAGTATTTGTTGTGAATCATCAAATATTCATTGTATCTTCGAAAACCTTAGTGGAATGGAAGAATGTATTTACATATTTATATGCATTTATTGCCTACAGGCTTAGCACTTCGGTGCTTTAGTGTGCAATTATGCCCATATGAGCTATCTAGGTTTAGTGTCGTTAACTCGTGTGTCCAAGTCTATTTTTACTAAGATTGCATTAAGTGAAACATTAAATTGAATTTTGAAATCGGTTAACGAAAGATGAGCTTGATATGTTATGTTGTAAAGGGTTTTAATTGTAACTGCTATGGTTTAGCTAAGTACCTTAGTGAAAGGAAATGAAAATTTGATGATCTGGCAAGAATCGATACGATTTTATGATGCTTCAGTTGTAGTTATAAAGAGTGATTCATGAATACATATGTTTCCTATATTCACTATGTTTGTAATGTTATGTGTCTTGTTTTGATATTATTTGGTATTACAAGTGTTATATGCGAAATGCGAATGGATAGCATGTGAAAGATCATGCGAATCGATTTATATGAGTTGAAATGATAATTTTTGTAATTTATGGTGCTTAAGACTAAAAACAAGTGTATAGAAATGGAATTGTTATCTGAAATGGCTAAATTGAAATATGAAATTGTTTTTAGGCGTTATATATTGGTACCAATTATACCATTTGGGAAAAAAATGGTCACATCACGACGAGAATTCGACAGTGAGTTGCGTCGCAATCTAGAACCCCCAAAGTTATAGCACCAACTCGATATTTTAAAATTTTTACAATTTGGTCCGTATTCAACCTCAAGTCATCTAAAGACCTTTCGTAAGCTCAAATAAGACTCGTATATGACATATCGTAATGATGTCTTAAATATTAATAATGTGTATTAACTATAAATTTGAAATGTAATTGATCATGGTTGCTCCGACAACAAATTTGACATCTTATAACTTAGACCCAGATATGAGATCAAATATGGAGTGTTACATTTTTTACCTTTCAATTAACTGGATTAAAAGTTTAAAATTATTTTTAAAAATATTAAATTTATCTTTTTATAATATTTAATTATAATCACTTTATTACATTACAAATATTTATGTTTTGGATTATTTTTCTAAAATAAATTTTTATGCATTTTAAAATAAACAACTAACATATATTTTTTAATAATACTAGATTGGGCTTTTATTATAAAAGAGACCAATACAAAATAGAAAACAAACTAAAACATAAGTACCAGCCCAAATAACAAGAAAAGTAATCTTAAATCTAATAAAACAAAAAAGAAAACAAATCCAAAACAAAAAGTAAACAAACCTGGTTAGATATAACTGGCAACCATCTGAAAAGTAATCATCCTTATCCCTTAAAACTTTCGGTTGCACTCACCAAAGATGGGTTTCCAAAAAAAAAATCTTCCTTGCTCATGCCCATTTTTCTTCCTAAACAAGGTCAGAGAGGCCAAAACCATCAATCTAATGCCCTTGGTCTCCTTCGATCCAACACTTTCTTAACGAATCCGGGGACATCTCCTTCACAGAAAGCTTCCTCTCCCCTCCTCATACTCTCCGTTGCAATCAAATGTGTGAGATGATTTGTTGTTTTTGGGACATATTGGAAATCTATTCTGTGAAAAAGCCTCTTACACTATTGGATATCTCTAATAATCGTACCTATCATTGATTTGTCTGGTCTATTACACTTACTTTTCTTAATCATTGTCAATGAGTCGCCCTCTACCGTCACCAAGTCAAAACCCAATTGGACCCCTAATAAAATGCTTTAGAGACATGCATGTGCCTCTACTGCGAATGGCATTAGGACAGACTTATGATTAATTTCTTTCGAGGTCACAACCTCCTCTAGCGCATTTTTGACCACAACCCCCGATGCAGATATAGCGTTGTTACCATTAAAAGTTGCATCGAAGTTTATCATCATACTGGCTCCAAGTGAGGGATTCCAAGTGATATGGGTAACTGTCTAGTAATCTTCTTTCCCTCCATCCCATCCAACTCCCTAATGTAATCCAAAACCTATTCAGCAATTTCCTTTCTAGATAATTTCTTCCCCTCCTACACTAACTTGTTTTTGTTTGTCCATGTTGCCCACACTCCATAACAAAACAACCTACATTGCTCACTGGTACTATGCCTAATGACCCAGGTTAGCCATTCCCAACTATTCCGTATTGAATTTGAAAGTATCCATGACAAGTTTAAATCAACCGAGGTCTCATTTGATGCTAGACACTCCCTAAGGATGTGATCAGTACTCTCTGCATCTGTAACACCCTAACCCGTATTCGTCGTCGAAATAGGGTTCCGGAGCATTGCTGAACAAACTAAACATTAAACATACATTTTATACATAGACATCAACATGATATAATTCATTCACGCACATGCAATTTGTCGCTAAATCAAGCCCTCGAGGCCCTAAAAATACATTAGAATCAATTCAGGACCAAATTGGAAACAATTGGAAATTTCATGAAAAAGTTAAAAAATTTGGACTGTAGAGGTCACATGGCTGTGTGGCTAGGCCATGTGCCTTACATGGCTGAGAAACACACCCATGTCTCAAGCCATGTAATAATCGAAATAGGGACACATAGTCGTGTCCCAGCCCATGTCCTTACCCATGTAACTCTCTGAGTTGTGTCACATGGCAAAGTCATACGCCCGTGTGCCAGGCTGTGTAACTCTTGAAATAGCCACACATGCCCATGTGTCAGGCCATGTAACAGCTTGACTTACATACATTAAAACCTACAGAGGACACACAGTCGTGTTACCTGGCCGTGTGTCACACATGGCTGAGTCACACGCCCGTGTCTCAGGCCTTGTTGACATGAAATTTCCCAAAAACAAGCCATTTCCATCACCAATTCAAGCAACCATCTAAAGGCCTTTAAATCACCAAATCATATAACACCCCTTAACCCGTATCCATTTCTGGAATAGGGTTATGGAGCATTACCAAAACTTTTAGAACATTTTTCAGGTAATTCACGTAAATTACTATTCATTAATCAAGATTATTCATATCATTCCTTAAATGGACCCTTGGGGCCCAATACGAGCATTAGAATCAAGTCGGGACTTAATCGAAAACTCTAGCACTTTTTTGCGACATTTCAAAAAATTTCTAAGTTACAGGGCTCACACGCCTGTGTGGTCCAAGGGACATGCTCGTGTGACCTTGGGACGCAACCGTGCTGCAGGCCGTGTTTGACCCCGTGTAACTATCTGACTTGTGCACACGGCCATGCCACACCCCCGTGTGCTAGGTCGTGTAGTTAGTTTTATTTTTCAAATTTAGGTGCAGGTTTCACACGGCCAAGATACACGCCCGTGTTCTAGGTCATGTAGCACACACGATTGAGAATACGCCCGTGTCTCTGCCCGTGTGATCAATTTTGAGCATTCTGTTTCTCAAAATTTAAGGTGCAGGGGACATACGGCCTAACCATACGCCCATGTACCAAGCCGTGTGTCATACACGGTCTAAACACACGCCCATGTGGACAAAATGAAACCATTTCTAGCTTTATTTCTTACCCAAAGTCATACCAATGACCTGCACTAAAACTTACATCCAAATACCAACCATTTCAAGCATTCAAATTAAACAAACTTTATCATTCAACATGGCATATCTTTATATGCATACATGTTTATAATATTACCTTGGTATATTCCATATGTTATGCATAATTTGGAACAACCATTTAACATGTATGTAGCTACCATAGTATGGCATTACAAGTATATCAAAAACAACCATTACTTAATGGCTAGATTACAAACCACATATTTAAGCTAACTATGGCCAAGTTAGCCTATACATGCCATTATACCAAAATGATTTTACTATATATACCCAAAATAAGCTAGTGGATAGTGTGACGATGCTTCAATGATCTCTAACCTTCGTAAGCTTCCGAGCACTATAAAACAGGGGAAAATAAAATAGAGTAAGCATTACATGCTTAGTCAGTTAGTATAACAGAAAGTAAACTTACCAATCTCATTTATTAAATCTAAGCATACAACATCATGTTTTCCATCAACTTGGCAAAATTGCCTAAACACATGCACTCAATCAAACATGTTAGTCACAAAATTTTCACATACATCAAGTAAACATAGATGATCTTATCTTGCAATATTACATAGATGAGCTTATCATGCAATATTCTTTCAAGACATTATCATTTCATCTCATAGTTTTCTCATCATGCCAAGAGTTGTGTTCGTTGAATTATTGAAATTCCGATGGATATTCAAGTAGTACATTCAAGGTGTACAATTCAATAACCTATCAATTTTTATTCAAGAGTACCCTTTAGGGCATTTAATCAAAGAACACACTCTCGAGCCATATATCGTATTGCGAGATTACTAGTCCATGCTAAATCCTTCATGTAACGTATGCTCAGAAGGGCTCAATTAGGATTATCAGTCCAAGCTAAACCCTAATTGTAACATATGCTCGACAGGAATTATATCAGGATTACCCCTCCAGGCTAAATCCTTTCTATAACGAGGTCATTAGATTACTCATCCAAGCTAAATCTCGACCACAACAAATGTGGGACCTCATTCACTTCGGGAAAGCATATATATTCATCGGAATTCAATATTCAAAAGAGACTTTACCCTTTTTCCAACATTTCCAAACATGCAATCATTCACACATTAATAATATTCACATAAATGTAAATCATATTTCATACAATCATAACATTCAAGTTAACATATTTACATGCTCGATTAAGTTATACGAACTTACCTCGACACTGGTTCGCATATAAAATCTACTAAACCGAAACCTTTTCTTTTCCTCATCTAACTTCAAATTTGTGTTGTCCAGATCTATATTAATAACTTTAATCATCAATTTCACACATTTCATAGTCATTTGGACTCAATTTACGTCCTAGGAAAAATTACCATTTTGCCTCTAACTTTTCCATAAATTCCAATTTCATCCCTAAGCTCGGAAAATGAAATTTATGCAATTTACTCCCTATTCTAAGCCTAACCGAAATTTCAACATAAAATTTACAGAACTTATTTTCCATAAATTTCAGAATTTTTTATCAATTTTCACAACTTTACATTTTAGTCCCTAAATCATGTTTTCATCAAAAATCACTTTGTAAAAGTTGTTTATCTATCAACAACCTTTCATTTTTTACCATAAATTTCAAATTTTCAGCATATACATCCCTGACCTAATTTTCATACTTTGATAACTCTTCAAATTGATCCTCCAAATAGATAGATTAAATCATTCTGGTTTCAAAAACATCAGAATTACTGAAAATGGGACAAGGAAACTTACCCAATTAAGCCATGAAAGTTTCTTCTCTCTCTCCTAGGGTTTCCATGTATTTTTGGGGAACAAGATGAGAAAAAAATAAGATGATATATTTTATCATCTTTTTAATTAAAATTATTTCAAATTTCAATTTAGTCCTTGCCCTTTTTTAAATTTCCATGGATGAGTCACAAAAATATCTACATACTTTTCTTTAATAGCCTAATTATCATATAAGGACCTCAAGTTTTGAATTCCATAGCTATTGAATCCTTCTAGCTACTAGAATTCAACTTTTGCATTTTATGGGATTTAGTCCATCTCGTAATTAAGCACTAAATCGATAAAATTTTATTATCAAAATTTTCACATGACATTCCTAACATATTACGGACCATGTAATAAAATAAAAATAAATTTTATTTTAGGATTGAATTTGTGGTCCTGAAACCATTGTTCCGATTTCACTAAAAAATGGGCTTTTACAAATCAAAGCATCAAAACATGACCAAAACCAACATGAAATGACAAATCCAATAGTCCAAATTCATTCAACCAATATTCCATATAAGGAACCTCAAATGCAAACATAGAAAATTACCTAAATATGTGCACTTTACCAACTTTTCAAACATACACACATAATTCAATACCATTTCCAAAACTTACCATATCTTGACCATATTGAATTTAACTTATCACATACCATTTTGGCCATTCAAATATGCATCAAATCATTGCCACATTAACACATACTAATAAGGCACCAAAAGTACCAAAAGTATACCAACTAAAATAACTTATATGTGCCAAACTTATCAACTAACTTTCAACTAATTATCATAACAAGTCCACCTATACATGCCACCATTATAACCTTAGCCAAAACATAAAAAACTATCGATATTTATGCTGGATAGTGTGATAGATCTCCGACGAGCTTCCAAACCGATCGAGCTTCTGATTATCTATAAAACATAAGAAAGAAAACTACGTAAGCACATAATGCCTAGTAAGTTTGTAAATTATGAAACATAATTTACCATTTCATCTAAATAACATAAGTGTAAGCATAATGTAATCCAACCACAAGCTTGGCACAAGTCTAAGCACCATCATCAATACACAAATTAGTGCATTCATACATAATTCAATTGAATTTAACATATGTGTAATTCAGTTCCATGGAAACATACATAATTTGATTCATTCTTCATTTTCATGAACATAAACATACTTCCATTTAGGAACTTACCATTTCAATCCTTTTCATAAATACATGATATAGTTTATTTGAACACTTATTGTTCCTTTCTTTTTCATGTCCGTTGAGCTGTTTAGAATATAATCGGATACTTAAGAAAGCTCATATGAAGTGTGCTAAACATATAACTGTAACCTTTCCTTTACATCGTTGCTCACATGAGCTGTGAAATGGGCCTACTCACACGAGCTGTGGGTCAGAATGTAAGCTATACGATGCTTCTCACACGAGCTGTAGAGTATCTGCAACAAATGTAGGACCTCATCCATTGGAAGGACATTCAAAACTAGCACCCGAAACATGAAAACCCTAATGACATGTCATTTGTATCCTACGAATTCCTAAGGTTCAAATGGGACTCGATAATAGTCATGGCATAGCTGGATATTCATCATTCAATTATATGACAATTAACATAATAACATATAATCGAAATATCATTAAAAAATGATACTTATTCATACGAACTTACCTCAACAACTAGAGCATAAGAACAAAATCGACTAATCTAAAGCTTTAGCTTTTCCCTAATCTAAATTCATATGAGGTCTATCTTGATCTGAATAGACAAATTCAATCTATTTAATACTTCTATTATTCAATTCAGTCCTAATTTCGTATTTTTAAAAAAATTACAATTTTACCCCTAATATTTTAACTTTTTCATAATTTAGTCCTTATGTTCATAAATTGAAACCTAAGCTTTTTCATCATTTTCTCAAGCTAGTCGATTTCTCTAGGGACGTATATCAATCCATACAAATCATCATTTCAAAATTTTACCATGTACTTTTACTACTTTTACAAATAAGTCCCTAAATGACAATTTCATCAAAAATTACTTTACAAAACTTGTTTATTTATAACAAAGACTCATAATCTTTCATAAAACATCAAGAATCATGTAAGAACATTCATAGGGAAACCCTAAATTTTTAAAAGTTTTGTAAATTACCTCAGGCTTGCTAGATTAAGCTACAACGATACCAGAAACATAAAAATCATCCAAAACAAGCTCAAAAATCACTTACATGCACCACCCAAGCTTGCCAAAATCAGGAAGCCTAAAAATAGTTTCTTCTCCCTTCAATTTCAGTGGAAGAAGATGAATCAAAATGGGAAAATATTTTGTTTTATTTAATTTACCCTTATTTACTCATTTACCTTTTTAACCTTTAAAAAATTCAAAATTTCAAATAAACCTTGCCATGAATATCCACTAACCATTCAAATGGTTTAATTACAATCTAAGCCCTTTCACTTTAAAGTTTCATAGTCATTTAACCCTTTTAGCTAATAGAACTCTACTTTTGCACCTTTTACGATTTAGTCATTTTTACGTAATTAAACATGCAAACGTCAAAATTTCTTAACAAAATTTTTATACGAACTTATTAAAATTCCATAAACATTAAAATAAAAAAAATAAAAATTTACTCGTCAGATTTGTGGTCCTAAAACCACTGTTCTAATTTCACTCAAAACGGGTTATTATAGCATCGCTATGACAATTGGGACAAAGCTCATCTGTAGCCACTAGTATTGACTTTATATTAACAAAAGTGGGAATAAAATTCCAAGAAATTTCCACATTGTGATTTTGATTTTAAAGGGGAGTTGTAATGCCCATAGCTTTTTGTAAAAGACTTGTATTTTAGTCTGTATTTGAGAATTAATAAGATAGAAAATACCTCTCTGTAACAATTTATAGGCACTTTTGACTGAGAACTCCCCCGATGTAATGCCCCGAATTTGGGCCTAGAAGTATTGGGCCTTTAGTATGAGTCCGTAAGGAGGTTGTATATAAGCATTTAATTGTACAAGGAAATGACAGAATTAAATGTCTGCTTTAGTAGTTAATGGCCCTAAGAAGTGTTGGAGAAATCTTGGGTTCAAACCTAGGCTTTAGCAAAAATTTTGGTAATAAGTAAATAAAACCCTGGGTGCTTGGATGAAGGCCTTTTAAATTATTGTTTTAAATAAATGACATAAGGAAGCTTGTGACCTAGTGGTTATGGCGTCATTAAGGTTGCAAGGGAGCCTACGTTCAAGTATTGGCTCTTGCAATTTATTTTGGTTTTCTTTTAAAGAAACCTGGACTTTGGCCGATAGACCTTATATTTAATTGAAGATAAAATATGACACGGAAAGAGCCTGTGGTGGAGTGGCAAGGTGGCGTGTTGTGTAACTGTGAGGTCTAAGGTTCATGTCTTGGGATGCGCAATGGAGCATTTATTTTACTGTTTGAGCTGTGTAGGAGGTGGAGTTGGACTGGAACTCTGTGGTTGAGATGGTCATAAGAAAATAAGGAATTTTCCTAATGGTTGAAAGTAATCCCACATTGGGAAGCTAACATGGGAATTGGTGAGAAGCTGGCTTTAAATAGAGCAAACCAGATAAGTTGGTGAAAAAGAAAAAGGTGATTAAGACCCAATGCAGGATGTGCCAAGGTTGGTAATTGTGGACTTCAGCGCGTTCTCATAAACAAGTGTGTATTCACACTCTTCTTTGTTAGAAATCGAAAAAAGCTGAAAGCTGCCACGAGCGTTCTCGTGTGCTGGGGCTGTTCTGGGCCTCGATAGGCCAAATGGGCCCGTGGGCCCGCTTGTGTAAATCTAATTGTTAGATGGGAAGTAGTTAGACCTGATGGGCCATATGAATGTGATTGGGCCTGATAGGCCACGTGAACGAGATTGGGCCTAAAAGGGCCAAATGAATAGTGTGGATCTGTTAGTGTTTAGTAAAAGGGTTGTGGACCTATTTTTTGGTAACTACTCAAGCAGACATAAAACTTAAATAATTAATTAATCGCGACCATGGACGAGTCATAAGGTTAAGGTGTGGCAATGGGTATATGCGTGTTTAGGATTGGATCTAGGGAGAGCTTGGTACTTAAGCGATCTCAATAACTCACCTTCTCTTCTCTGGAATCCTACATGATGCATAATATCTGTTCACTTTAGCCAACGAGGACTTGTTAATAGGCCAAGGTAAGTAATAAACTCATGATAAAGCGAAATTACTGAAATACCCTCGATTTGTAAAATTACCGAAATACCCCTGATTTGTAAAATTATCAAAATGCCCTCGATTGTAAAATTACCAAAATACCCTCGATTTGTAAAATTATCGAAATACCCCTAATTTTTGAAATTATCGAAACACCCTTGATTTGTAAAATTACAGAAATACCCTCGATTTGTAAAATTATAAAAATACCCTCAATTGTGAAATTACTAAAATACCCTCGATTTGTAAAATTATTGAAATACCCCCGATTCGTGAAATTATCGAAACACCTTTGATTTGTAAAATTACCAACACACCCTCAATTTGTAAAATTATCGAAACACCCTCGATTTGTAAAATTTCCAAAATACCCTTGATTTGTAAAATTACTGAAATACCCTCGATTTGTAAAATTATCGAAATACTCTCGATTTGTAAAATTACCGAAACACCCTCAATTTGTAAAAAAGAAAGACGGAACTATGAGAATGTGTATTGACTATAGACAACTCAATAAGGTAACTATAAAGAATAAGTATTCATTGCCACGGATTGACGACCTGTTCAATCAGCTGAAAGGGGCTATAGTGTTTTCAAAGATAAATTCGAGATCAGGCTACTATCAGTTGCGAATTAGAGACTCTGATGTGCCAAAGACTGCTTTCCGAATGAGGTATAGACATTATGAGTTATTGGTTATGCCTTTCGGACTTACTAATGCACCTTCTGTTTTCATGGATTTAATGAATCAGATCTTCATACAGTATTTGGATCGGTTTGTGGTTGTTTTCATAGATGACATTTTGATCTACTCCCGTGATGAAACTGACCATGCCGAACATCTGAGACTTGTGTTACAGACTTTGCGAGATAAACAGTTGTTTACGAAGTTCAGTAAATGTGAGTTCTAGTTACGAGAAGTCAGTTTTCTAGGCCATGTTGTATTAGCATCGGGTATTCAGGTTGATTCGAGTAAGATTTCGGCTATACTTAATTAGAAACCTCAGAGAAATGTTTCTAAAGCTCGAAGTTTTCTGGGACTAGCTAGTTCTTATAGACGGTTTGTGAAAGGTTTCTCTATGATTGCAACCCCGATGACAAAGCTACTTTAAAAAGATGTTAAGTTCGAGTGGTCAGAAAAGTGCCAAAAAAGTTTTGATCAGTTGAAAGCCCTTTTGACCAAAGCTCTAGTGCTAATTCAGCCAGAATCAGGTAAAGAATTTGTTATTTATAGTGATACATCTTTAAATAGGTTCTGTTGTGTTTTGATGCAGAAAGGCAAAGTTATAGCTTCTGCCTTGAGATAGTTAAAGCCGCATGAAAAGAACTATCCGACACATGATCTAGAATTGGTAGTTATTGTGTTTGCATTGAAAATATGGTGTCACTATCTGTTCGGTGAGAAATGTCATGTTTATTCTGATCACAAGAGTCTAAAATACTTGATGCCTCAGAAAGATCTGAATTTGAGACAATGTCGATGGTTAGAATTGCTAAAAGACTACAAGCTTGTGATTGACTACCATCCGGGTAAGGCTAATGTTGTTGCTGATGCTCTAAGCCGAAAATCACTATTTGCTTTGCATGTAATGAATGCGCATATGGTTATGTCTGATGATAGTTCGATAGTAGATGAATTAAAAGTGAGATCGTTATTTGTTCAACAAATTTGTAATGCTCAAAAAGTTGATGATGGTTTGTTAGCAAAGTGAGCTCAATGTGAATCGAATGTTGAATCCGAGTTTCGAGTTGATGTTGAGGGTTGTTTGAGGTTCAGAAACAGAATATGTGTCCTGAAAAATTCAGATGATTCAGATGATTTTAGACAAAGCTCACAGCAATCGGTTATCTGTTCACCCCGGTAGTACAAAGATGTATAATGATCTGAAACAGCTTTACTGGTGGCATGGTATGAAACGAGACATTTCTGACTTTGTTTTGAAATGTTTAGACTATCAGCAAGTAAAAGCTGAGCATCAGGTACCTTCTGGGTTGCTTTAGCCAATCATGATACCTGAGTGGAAATGGGACAGAGTCACAATGGATTTTGTATCCGGTTAACCGTTGACACTGAGCAAGAAATATGCAATCTGGGTTATTATGGATAGATAGACTAAATCAACCCACTTTGTTCCAGTTCGTATAGATTATTCGCTCGATAAGCTAGCTGAATTGTATGTTTCTTAGATTGTGCGATTACATGGTGTGCCTATTTCAATTGTTTCAGATAGAGATCTGAGATTTACATCACGATTTTGGAAGAAACTGCAAGATGCCTTAGGTACAAAATTACATTTCAGCACTGCTGTCCATCCACAAACAGATGGTCAGTCTGAACGAATCATTCAGATACTTGAGGATATGTTGAAATGTTGCATTCTTGAGTTCGAAGGTACGCGGGAACGATACTTATCTCTGATTGAATTTGCGTACAATAATAACTTTCAATCGAGTATCAAAATGGCACCTTACAAGGCTTTGTACGGCTGTAAATGTCGTACACCATTGTATTGGACTGAGCTCAGTGAAAACAAGATACACGGGGTTGATTTGATTAGAGAGAATGAACAGAAAGTGAAAGTAATCTGTGAAAGTCTGAAAACAACATTAGATCATCAAAAATCATATGCAGACGTGAAAAAAAAAAGATATAGAGTTTCAGATCGGGGACAAAGTCTTTTTAAAAGTCTCACCGTGGAAGAAAATACTCAGATTCGATCGTAAAGGCAAATTGAGTCCGAGATTTATCGGGCCGTATGAGATTATTGAGCTTATCGGCTCAGTTGCATACAGATTGTTGTTGCCACCTGAGATAGAAAAGATAGACAATGTATTTCATGTTTTGATACTTCGTAGATATCGATCTGATCCCTCACATGTGATTAGTCTGTAACACCCCTAACTCGTGACCGACGCCGGTGTCGGACACGAGGGGTTAACGGCCAAACCCTCTCAAGATACCAACCAGTTTGACATTACCAGTCAGGCTGGAAAACTGCGTCACCGTCGCCTTAAAATCATATCTCGAGTTTCAAAACTCGAAACTGGTTTTGTAAATTTTCCTGAATTTAGACTCATATACCCATCCATGTATTTATTTTAGAATTTTGGTTGGGCCAATTGGTACAGTTTATTAGTTAAAGTCACCCATGTTACAGGGACCGGCTGCTCTGACCTTCGCGCGTTACAACTTGAATATCTCCTGTACAGGGCTTTAATACTGGTGCCGTTTGTTTCTAATGAAACTAGACTCAAAATGGAATCTTTACATATAAGGCATGACTCCTAGTTCTTTCTGGATAATTTATGGTAATTTTCAAAGTCGCGACAGGGGACCCAGAAACCGTTCTGGCCCTGTCTCACGAGAACCTTAATATTTCTCAGTATACCGCTCATATGGTCATTTCGTTTCGTCCATATAAAATAGATTCATCAAGGTTCAGTTCCATAATTTACTCACTATTTAATTCTACTTCTACTATTTTTAGTGATTTTCAATCTCATCTCACTGCTGCTGTCCGCAACAGTTACTGCAGAGACTATGCCAATTTCATGAATTTTTCCTTGGCCTTAATCATCCATCATACACGACACAAATTATGGCCACCTTATCAAAATTTGAGTTTCTAAGACTCGTGGCTATAGGTTCTAGCATCCCACTCGACGACCACATAGGCCATTTTCACATGGCTTAAAGTTTACAACCCACAATTCGACAAAATATAATAGCCTATACATGCCAAATGTTCTTCAACAACAAAAACAATACCACAAGATTTCAGCCGGTGTGATGACTTCAACGACGGTCCCGATCACGCAAACAATACGAGTCGAGAGACCTAAAATGGGTGACAAGAAAACACCGAGTGAGTTTACAACTCAGAAGTCATAAGCATTCATCAATCCACCGATAAAGTTACTACAACATGAAACAATAAACGAGGCTAGGTACTCATCCATATCGAATCTATACCAAGTCATACATCCACATTTCATATTCTACACAACAAGATATTTGAGGCATTTTCACACACTAACTCATTTCCACCACAATCATACAATTTCAATCACCACATAGATTTAAGGCTTACCAAATTCAACCCCGAGCATGAACATATTTTCTATTCGTCATGAGCTCGAGGTACTTACCCGATCCGCTGTCCGGATTAGCTCGATAATGTCGCACACTCAAGTGCCAATTGTAATGCAAGAGCATATAGTGAATCCGCACACTTAGTGCTATATGTATTCAACTCGCACACTTAGTGCTATATAATCAAACTCGCACACTTAGTGCTGTACAATTTTAAACCCGCACACTTAGTGCCAATCTTGTCACCGTATCCATTTATACCCGCACACTTAGTGCCGAGACCAATACCTTATGTATTTTGCTGCCTTTATACATTCAACAATGGCATCATTCCATACACATACATTTCCATTTACACACCAACTCATTTAAACACATTTGCATATATATATTGATCATTTAAATCAACACCAAATATACGCTTAATGACTTACCTTGTGTTGGGTAAAACAGTCCAAGTCGGCTACTCGATGACCTTCGTCTTTCCCTTGCTTGATTCTCCTTCTTTAACTCCTTGAGCTTAATCAATAAATCAACTAGTTTAACCCTCTTGCTAAACATTCATAATTCAATTACACATGCATATGTATGTTTGTATATTCGCAACCATCCTCACTTATTACCCATTTGGTCAACAATCTAAGCCAAGATAAGGCTTCAATATGGTTGCCTCTAACCGAATACATGCACACCAATCTACTTCCTTTGGCCGAATATGCATGTCTATGTGGAGGCCAATTTTACACTTAATACTACACAAAAAAACAGCATACATTTTCCTAATTAACGATTACATATTGTAGTTCTATACACATCTCTCATTTATTTCATAACCAAACAACATCACAAGCAAATAGACACCTTAAAATAGTATGCATGTCATACCAATTCATCATGTGCAAACATATATTCATGTAGGTGCAATGGCGAATTCTCAAGTGGCTTATATCCAAATATACACACATATCCAAAGCTTAAATCTTACTTACCATGCAACATGCATGAATCATACTTATGGATATAACATGGTCGAATACCACAACACCATACCGCTTCAATTTGGTCATGGTTAAACAAAGAACTTAGTATCTCATTCAAAAATGCTAAAAGAAAATCTAAGAATCCCCAATCCACCATCACATGAATCATTATCAAGCTTGATATTTAGCATGCAATGGCATTAACACCATATTCACTTTGGCGAATTTCATTCCCATGACATAACAAAGATTTGAACCATGGGCTAACAAGAACATCAAGCTAGCAACTAAAATATACATGAATCTCATGGCAAAACATCAAACTTACCTTAATCTAGGTACAAGTATGGCCAAACCTCCTCCTAAACCTCTTCCAAACCAACATGAAACAAGAATTCCTTCCTTCTTCCTTAGAATTTTCAGCCCAAAGGAAATGAAAATGATGAACAAAAATTCTTCTTTCTTTCTCCACACTCACGGCAATGGGCATGCATGAGACCATTTTTTTTTTTTTTTTTGTTCCTTTCATTATTAAATTCCCATGCTCACTATTTTATTTTTTCTTACATACACCATTGTCCCAATATGTTTTATGACATGTTTTTACCCATAATCTCTTGTCATGGCCGGCCACTAACTATTAAGGGGGGAAATTTGACATGCAAGTCCTCCCCTTTGACTACATGCACTATTAGGTCCTTATAGATTAGCCTACCACTTTTCAAAAGTGTCACACAAGTCCTACTAACTAAATTCACATGCTATCGGCTAAATCAAGCTTGAAATTTTCACACATTCATAATTACATATTCTAGACAATAAATATTACGTTCAAACATTTCGGTGACTCGGTTTAGCGGTCCCGAAACCACTTCCGACTAGGGTCAATTTTGGGTGTCACAACTCTCCCCACTTAAGAAATTTTCGTCCCCGAAAATCTTACCGTAAATAGGTTTGGGTAACGCTCTTTCATAGAGTTCTCGGGTTCCCAAGTAGCTTCTTCCATCCCGTGTTTGAGCCATAACACTTTTACTAATGGAACTCTTTTGTTTCGCAACTCCTTCACTTCACGAGCTAGGATACGAATCGGTTCTTCTTCATAACTCATATCGGCTTGAATTTCAACCTCGATGGACTAATTACGTGTGACAGTCGATCTATAACGTCAAGCATCGAAACATGGAAGACGTTGTAGAATCCTTTCAAGTTCGGGGCAAAATCAAACGATACGCGATCGGACCGACTCATTCAGATATTTCATATGGCCCGATGAACCTCGGGCTCAATTTTCCTTACGGCCAAATCTAAGCACCTTCTTCCAAGGTGAAACTTTGAGAAAGACCTTGTCTCCAACCCGATATTCAATATCTTTTCTTTTCAAATCCGCATACGACTTTTGGCGATCCGGCGACTTTCAAACTTTCACGAATTACTCGAACTCTTTGCTCGGCATCCTTAACCAAATCAACCTCAAGAATTTACCTTCACTAAGTTCAGGTCCAGAATAATGGGGTACGGCATTTACGATCGTATAAAGCCTCGTAAGGTGCCATCTTAATACTTGATTGAAAGCTATTGTTGTGCGAATTCAATCAAAGGCGATACTGTTCCCATGAACCACTAAACTCAAGGATACAACATCTCAACATATCCTCGAGTATTTGAATTATCCGTTCGGATTGACCATCGGTCTGGGGTGAAAGGCGGTCTTGAAATGCAACTTGGTACCCAAAGCTTCTTGAAATTTCTTCCAAAATCGCGAGGTAAATCTCGGATCTCTATCCGACACAATAGAAATCGGTACCCGTGTAATCTCACAACTGAGAAACGTACAATTCGGCTAGTTTATCCAATGAAAATCCGACGACGGGATAAAGTGAGCCGACTTAGTCACCTATCAACAACAACCCAAATCGTATCCTTCTTACTAGTCGACAATGGTAGCCGGACACAAAGTCCATCGTGACTCGATCCCATTTCCACTCGGTATCGTGATCGGTGAAGCAAACTCAAGGCACTTGATGTTCCGCTTTCACTTGTTGACATATTAAACATCTCAAACAAAGTCGGAGATGTCCCGTTTCATACCATGCCACCAAAACCGACGTTTCAAATCGTTGTACATCTTCGTACTCCGGGTGGATTGCCATTCGGCTACAATGGGCTTCGTTCAAAATTATTGGAATAAGTTCAATTCTTTGGGACACAGACGACTTCGAACCTCAAACAATCGTCATCATCGATTTGAAATTTCGAGTCCTTGTTCGAACACACTCATCCCGTTTTGCAACCAACTCATCGTCGACTTTCTCGAGCTTCACGAATTTGACGATCAATAATGGTTTGGCTTTCAATTCAGCTACCAACACATTGTCGGGTAGGATAGACAAGTGTACATTCATCGTCATAAAGCAAATAGTGATTTCCGCTTAAGGCATCCGCAACCACATTAGCCCTTCCCGGTGATAATCAATGACGAGCTCATAATCTTTTAACAACTCGAGCCATCGCCTTTGTCGAGATTTAAGTCTCTTTGGGTCATCAAATATTTGAGACTTTTGTGATCCGAATACACATGGCACTTCTCACCAAATAAGTAATGTCGCCATATCTTTAAGGCGAATACGATGGCGGCCAATTCGAGATCATGGGTCGGATAATTTTTCTCATGAGGCTTTAATTGCCTCGACGATAGGCCACAACTCGCCCTTCTTGCATCAATACGCAACCCAACCCAAGTAGGGATGCGTCACTATAAATGACAAACTCTTTGCCCGATTCGGGTTGCACTAGAATTGGGGCTTCATCAAATAAGCTTTCAGTTGATCGAAACTTTTCGACATTTCTCCGTCCATTCGAACTTAACATCCTTTTGGAGTAAGCCGTCATTGGCATGGCTATCGTCGAGAAACCTTTTACAAATCGTCGGTAATAACCGCAAGCCCCAAAAGCTCCTAACTTCGTAACATTCCTTGGTGGTTTCCAATCGACTATGGCTGAATTTTGTTCGGGTCCACCTCGACACCGATGCGACACCACGTGCCCCAAAAGCTAACCTCTTTCAACCAAAATTCACATTTATGAACTTTATGTATAATCGCTTATCTCGTAAGATTTGCAACACTAGCCTCGGTGTTCAAGATGCTCGGTTTCATCTCTCGAATAGACCAAAATGTCATCGATAAATACAACTACGAACCGATCCAAGTATGGCTGAAAATTCTATTCATTAAATCCATAAACACCGTAGGGCATTAGTGAGCCCAAACGGCATCACCAAGAATTCAGAGTGACCGTACCTCGTTCTAAAAGCGGTTTTGGGTATGTCCGATTCTCGAACCCTCAACCGATAGTACCCGACCTCAAATCTATCTTTGAAAACACCGAGGCTCCCTTTAATTGATCAAACAAATCGTCAATTCGTGGCAATGGATATTTATTCTTTATCGTCACTTTATTGAGTTGACGATAGTCGATGCACAACCTCATGGTTCCGTCCTTCTTCTTCACAAACAATACAAAAGCGCCCCATGGAGAAAAACTCGGTCGAGCGAAACCTCTATCCGTCAATTCTTGCAATTGAACCTTCAATTCCTTTAATTCCGTTAATGTCATACGATACGGGGCTATTGAAATCAGCGTAGTACCCGGTACAACTTCGATGTCGAATTCCACTTCTCGAACCGGTGGCAATCCGGCAACTCCTCGGAAAAACATCCGAATACTCACAAACCATCGTACCGATTCGAGTTTCCTTTCCGTCTCTTTACTTCCAAACACATACGCAAGGTATGTTTCACACTCCTTTTCACATACCTCCGAGCGGTCATAGAAGATATTATCGTTGGCGTTCCTTTTAAATCAAGAGACTCGACTCGGACTACCTCATTATTTGCACTCCTCAAATCAATGGTTTTCCTTTGCAGTTCACCTTCGCATCATGTACGGTCACCAATCCATACCAAGAATAACATCAATTCATTAAATGGTAGAAGCATCGGATCGGTAGAAAACAGGATTCTCGAATTATTAGGGGCATCTCTTGCACACTTTATCAACGAGCACGTATTGACCCAAAGGGTTTGACACTGAATTACGAACTCGAGAGACTCAACGGTAGAGTCTTCTTGGATGCTAAGGTTTCACATACATATGAGTGAGTAGAGCCGGGTCAATCAATGCAATCACAATAGTATCAAAGAGAGTAAAAGTACCGGTGATAACGTCGGGGAGGATGCCTCCTCTCGTGCGCTGGATGGCATATGCTCTAGCAGAGTACGGGTCTCGGATCGGACAGCCAGATTAGAGGCTCCTCTCGATTACCACCCCTACCTCCAGAGATTCTCGGGGCCTACCTCCAACCGTCGTTCCACTAGGTCTTGCACCTTGCGTCTTATTCCTCTCATCTAGCTCGTGCAATCTCTAATGAAGTGGTCCTTGAACCGCATCCATAACAGCCCTATTAATGCAGACTTACCCCAACATTCACCTAGGTGTCGTCTTCCACATTGGGGCATTCAGTCTCTCTTGACGATTATTGCCCACACTAGCTACTGAAGTAGCTGGAGTCCGTCAATGGTCGGGCTCTAATGGAAATTCCCGCAATCGTCCTCGACTTCATCGGTGTCCTCCCCGAACCTCTTTACACCGAGAACGGAGCTTTACTCGTCAATCTTTTACGGTAATCTCTTGCTTCAAATTCAGCCTTCTTCTTCTCCTTCCCAAGTTCTTCCGCCTTGCAGCTCGTTCGACTAGTGTCACGAACTCCTTTATCTCCAAAATTCCCACTAGCAACTTTAACTCTTCATTCAATCCTTCTTCAAATCTTTTGCACATCGCAACCTCATCACCACACACTCCCGAGCATACGGCTAAGTCTTACGAACTCATGTTCGATTCAGATCTGATCATCCGCCTTGCTTGAGTTTCAAGAATTCCTTACGCTTCGATCGATGAACTGTTGACTAATGTATTTCTTTGAAATTGGATTGGAAGAAATCCCAAGTAACTCGTTCATTTGGGACTATGGAAATTAAAGTCCTCCACCAATAGTAAGTTGAGTCTCGCAACAAGGATATAGCACACTTAAGACATTCATCGGTGTGCATGACAGTTCATCTAACACTCTAATGGTGTTATCGAGCGTAACTCGGCCTTTTCGGCATCATCAAGAACTATGGCCTTGAACTCCTCGGCCCCACGCTTCCTAATCAAGTCCACGGTGGTTTACTCACCTCACGTGGTCGATGAATCGGAGGCATTGCGGGCTCTTGGGTGGAGTATTTAAATTCGGGAATGGTTGGACAGCCGAGTTGGTTCGGGCATATTGCGCGACCCACTCATTCATCATGGTGAAGAAGGCTTGTTTCGCCTTCATTTTGATTATTCGCAGATGATCGAGGCTCAACAGGCGGTGTCCCTTGCGCAGAGCAGCCGCTACACTTTCAACGTCATCCGCCAAGGGTCTCTACCGGGTTCCATTGCTAATCAAAACAAAAAACAACAAAAAATTTCAACCGTCAGAAGTCATCACATTATTAAGCACTAACAATTTGGCATGTATAGCTAGACTCACACGCGCTATGGTAGTCCTAGAACCGACTAAACCATAGCTATGATACCAATAAAATTGTAACACCCCTAACTAGTGACCGACGCCGGTGTCGGACACGAGGGGTTAACGGCCAAACCCTCTCAAGATACCAACCAGTTTGACATTAACAGTCAGGCTGGAAAACTGCGTCACCGTCGCCTTAAAAATCATATCTCAAGTTTCAAAACTCGGAAACTGATTTCGTAAATTTTCCCTGAATTTAGACTCATATACCCATCCATGGATTTATTTTTAGAATTTTTGGTTGGGCCAATTAGTACAGTTTATTAGTTAAAGTCACCCATGTTACAGGGACTGACTGCTCTGACCTTCACGCATTACAACTTGAATATCTCCCTGTACAGGGCTTTAATACTGGTTCCGTTTGTTTCTAATGAAACTAGACTCAAAATGGAATCTTTACATATAAGGCATGACTCCTAGTTCTTTCTGGATAATTTATGGTAAATTTTCAAAGTCGCGACAGGGGACCCAGAAACCGTTCTGGCCCTGTCTCACGAGAACCTTAATATTTCTCAGTATACCGCTCATATGGTCATTTCGTTTCGTCCATATAAAATAGATTCATCAAGGTTCAGTTCCATAATTTACTCACTATTTAATTCTACTTCTACTATTTTAGTGATTTTTCAATCTCATCTCACTGCTGCTGTCCGCAACAGTTACTGCAGAGACTATGCCAATTTCATGAATTTTTCCTTGGCCTTAATCATCCATCATACACGACACAAATTATGGCCACCTTATCAAAATTTGAGTTTCTAAGACTCGTGGCTATAGGTTCTAGCATCCCACTCGACGACCACATAGGCCATTTTCACATGGCTTAAAGTTTACAACCCACAATTCGACAAAATATAATAGCCTATACATGCCAAATGTTCTTCAACAACAAAAACAATACCACAAGATTTCAGCCGGTGTGATGACTTCAACGACGGTCCCGATCACGCAAACAATACGAGTCGAGAGACCTAAAATGGGTGACAAGAAAAACACCGAGTGAGTTTACAACTCAGTAAGTCATAAGCATTCATCAATCCATCGATAAAGTTACTACAACATGAAACAATAAACGAGGCTAGGTACTCATCCATATCGAATCTATACCAAGTCATACATCCACATTTCATATTCTACACAACAAGATATTTGAGGCATTTTCACACACTAACTCATTTCCACCACAATCATACAATTTCAATCACCACATAGATTTAAGGCTTACCAAATTCAACCCCGAGCATGAACATATTTTCTATTCGTCATGAGCTCGAGGTACTTACCCGATCCGCTGTCCGGGATTAGCTCGATAATGTCGCACACTCAAGTGCCAATTGTAATGCAAGAGCATATAGTGAATCCGCACACTTAGTGCTATATGTATTCAACTCGCACACTTAGTGCTATATAATCAAACTCGCACACTTAGTGCTGTACAATTTTAAACCCGCACACTTAGTGCCAATCTTGTCACCGTATCCATTTATACCCGCACACTTAGTGCCGAGACCAATACCTTATGTATTTTGCTGCCTTTATACATTCAACAATGGCATCATTCCATACACATACATTTCCATTTACACACCAACTCATTTAAACACATTTGCATATATATATTGATCATTTAAATCAACACCAAATATACGCTTAATGACTTACCTTGTGTTGGGTAAAACAGTCCAAGTCGGCTACTCGATGACCTTCGTCTTTCCCTTGCTTGATTCTCCTTCTTTAACTCCTTGAGCTTAATCAATAAATCAACTAGTTTAACCCTCTTGCTAAACATTCATAATTCAATTACACATGCATATGTATGTTTGTATATTCGCAACCATCCTCACTTATTACCCATTTGGTCAACAATCTAAGCCAAGATAAGGCTTCAATATGGTTGCCTCTAACCGAATACATGCACACCAATCTACTTCCTTTGGCCGAATATGCATGTCTATGTGGAGGCCAATTTTACACTTAATACTACACAAAAAAACAGCATACATTTTCCTAATTAACGATTACATATTGTAGTTCTATACACATCTCTCATTTATTTCATAACCAAACAACATCACAAGCAAATAGACACCTTAAAATAGTATGCATGTCATACCAATTCATCATGTGCAAACATATATTCATGTAGGTGCAATGGCGAATTCTCAAGTGGCTTATATCCAAATATACACACATATCCAAAGCTTAAATCTTACTTACCATGCAACATGCATGAATCATACTTATGGATATAACATGGCGAATACCACAACACCATACCGTTTCAATTTGGTCATGGTTAAACAAAGAACTTAGTATCTCATTCAAAAATGCTAAAAGAAAATCTAAGAATCCCCAATCCACCATCACATGAATCATTATCAAGCTTGATATTTAGCATGCAATGGCATTAACACCATATTCACTTTGGCCGAATTTCATTCCCATGACATAACAAAGATTTGAACCATGGGCTAACAAGAACATCAAGCTAGCAACTAAAATATACATGAATCTCATGGCAAAACATCAAACTTACCTTAATCTAGGTACAAGTATGGCCAAACCTCCTCCTAAACCTCTTCCAAACCAACATGAAACAAGAATTCCTTCCTTCTTCCTTAGAATTTTCAGCCCAAAGGAAATGAAAATGATGAACAAAATTCTTCTTTCTTTCTCCACACTCACGGCAATGGGCATGCATGAGACCATTTTTTCTTTTTTTTGTTCCTTTCATTATTAAATTCCCATGCTCACTATTTTGTTTTTTTCTTACATACACCATTGTCCCAACATGTTTTATGACATGTTTTACCCATAATCTCTTGTCATGGCGGCCACTAACTATTAGGGGGAAATTTGACATGCAAGTCCTCCCTTTGACTACATGCACTATTAGGTCCTTATAGATTAGCCTATCACTTTTCAAAAGTGTCACACAAGTCCTACTAACTAAATTTACATGCTATCGGCTAAATCGAACCTTGAAATTTTCACACATTCATAATTACATATTCTAGACAATAAATATTACGTTCAAACATTTCGGTGACTCGGTTTAGCGGTCCCGAAACCACTTCCCGACTAGGGTCAATTTTGGGCTGTCACATAGTCCGTCAGAGATTGAGATTAAGTCCGATATGACATATGAGGAAGAACCGATTCGTATTATGGCTCGCGAAGTTAAAGAATTGTGAAATAAGAAAAATTCGTTAGTGAAAGTACTATGGCATAAACACGGAGTTGAAGAAGCAACATGGGAGCCAAAAGATGCAATGAAAGAACGGTATCTGAACCTATTCACCGGTAAGATTTTTGGGGACGAAAATCCCTAAGGGGGGAAGTTGTAACAGTCTGATTTAGACCCTAATCAGAACGGTAGTTTCGGGACCACGAATTCGAGTCAGAAAAATATTTAAAAATTATTTTCTGTGTTTATTATGTGTGAATTTATATCTGTGAAATTTTCATGCTTTAATTTTATCGTTTGAGTGTCGATTTAATAAAAAGGGTTTAATCGCGTAAAATGAAAGTTTGATGGTTAAATAGAAAAGGGCCGAATTGTTGTTGTCTTTATAAATGGAGGTATTTATGTTGCAATTTGCCCTTGATAACATGAAATGGACGGTAGTGGCCTTATTATAACATGGTTTTATATTTTATTTCAAAGGTTAATTAGGTAAATTAATTAATAAGTTATAATATAATAAAACATATAATTAAAAGCCATTGCTCATCTTTTTCTCTTATGACCAAAATAACAAATGGAAAGAAAAGAACAAAAGCTTGGGGTATTCGGCCTTGTCCAAGCTTGATTCAAGGTTAGTTTTTGTTCGGTTTTTTTATAATTTTTATGTTTTTGAGACCGTTGCTATGTTATCTACAAAGCCCATGCTTGAATTTCTGATTTTGGTGAATATTTTGAGTTATGTCATTGATGAATATTTGAGTTTTGTGGTGTTAGTTTGTTAAATATGAAAGATATGTTTTGGATTGATATGTTTTGTATTGGAATTTTTTATGATTTTAAGTAATTAGGACTAAATTGAAAAAATAATAAATTGAGGGACTAAAATATGAAATAAATGAAATGTATGGACTTGTATGAACACTAGGAACATTCGACCTAATCATGGTGTGTGCAAATTTTACATGTTTGTGTCTTATGCAATTTGGACTTAATTGTAAAAAGTGTAAAATGTCAGGGGTAAAATGGTAATTTTTCCATATATGTGTTTTTGGATTAAATTGAATAAAAATATGTTTGAATGAGTTTAATTTGAAAATGTTTAGATCAAGAACCAAATAAATTAGATTTGGATCGGGGGAAAACTAAAGTTGTCGACTAGTTGTCCCGTTTCGTTTTTCATCGTCCGAGGTAAGGTTATAAGAAAATAGATATCGTTAGTTCTAATTATGTATGAGTTTATATTCTGAAATTAAATTATGAGAAATTTTATATGTGAGAGCCGAATGTATATGTACAAAGGAATTAAGCTTACGAGTTCGTTTCGACTAAATTACAACGTCCGAAATCCTCTTATGAACCTTAGGAATAGCTAGGATTCATATGTCATGACATAGGATTTCGATATGTGATGTGCGAGTAAGACCATGGGATCGATATATGTGTGCGAGTAAGACCACACTTTATACGTTGGCATCGATATGTGACTTCGATATATGTGCGCGAGTAAGACCGCATTTTATACGTTGGCATCAATATGTGACTTCTATAAATGTGTGCGAGTAAGACGACGTTTTATACATTAGCATCGATATGTGACTCCGATATATGTGTGCGAGTAAGACCCTGTCTGGGACAGTGGCATCGATATGTGATTACATGTAAGACCACGTTTGGGACGTTGGCATTGTACGATATATGTGATTATCCATGTGTCCTATCCAATTCTGAATGGTTCATCGAGCAACGATAAGTTGTGATCGAATGTGTAAAACGAGCTAAAATGACCAGGTATGAGTTAGCTTATTACCTACTTGAAATAAAGTAAGTAAGTTACTTGATATTTGTTGCAAATGAAGAATGTATGTGAATATGGAAAGCGTATTCGACCTTTTTAATATATAATGTGAATATTTTTTAAATGATTCTTGAATATGTGTATATAAGATTATGTATATTCGCCAATGTGAAATTGTATATGGAAGTATATGTTATATATGAAATTATGATCTTATAAATAAATGTGAATATGATAGCCTAAATTAGTTTGGTTAAGTTGAGTGATGTTAACATTGAGTTATTTATTTGCTTATGACTTATTACGCTATGATAGCTTACTTTATGTATTTGTTTGCATTGTTTTATGTTTGATTATGGTTTAAGTTCATTTTGGTTATAATGCTATGTGCCATGGATGAATGGTATTTGTGATATGTGTTTTGTGCATTGAAGTTGGTTGATGATTTTGGATGTGGTATGAGTGAATTGGCTATGATATTTATATAATAGTATGAATTATGTTTGTTATGCTACCTTTGGTTAAAATGATTTGATTATGTTTTACATGTGTTAGTAATGGTTTAAAATTAGTTGATAAGTATATTTGGATAAATGTTGAAATGAGATAATGAATATATTTGATTGATAGTTCGACATTTGTATATATATTACATTCTAGCATATTATGCATTAGTTTGACATATACATCATTTCAAAGTATATATATTGAGGTGATTGGTCATGTGTTTTGGTAGTAAATTGAATGATGATTATATAGAGACAAAGATATTTCGGTTGTGGATTTATATTGATGTATTGGGAAGATATGATTTGCATTACAAATAGTTAAAATTAATGAGCTTAATACAAAGAATATATGTATTTGATATGTTTGTTATAAAATTCAATAAAGAAGTTATAATAGTTATAATGTATATTCAGTTATGATATTAAATATTATGATGTGTTTTATGGCATATTTTATGAGATGAATTGGTATGATTCTTGAGTATGATATTTTAGCATGGTGTATAACTTGTGAAGTTGGTATATTTTGATTTAGTCTTAATATTTATAAATTTTGTTTATTAAGTCATATAGAAATGGTGTGAATTATTTGTATGTATATTAATGACTGAATAAATTATGGATGTATAGTTAGTATTTTGCAAATAAATCTTAGTATGTTTTGACTGGTAGTATTGATAAAAATAGTCCATTTTAATTTGGTAATATGCGTATGAAATTGAATTGTAAAAGAATATTTTTGGCCATGTTATAATGTTATCTTTATCTTATATAATAATGAATATTACACTATGTTATAAGGTGATATGATATGATATATTAATGTATATTGATTGTGTTTCTGAAAGTCAATGCCGCATATATTTTATATGACTTTGAATTTTATTGAAAATTGTATTGATTAAAATTATGTGCTTAGTGTTTTAAATAAATTTATATTTTAGTTTTGTAATTATAACATATGTGTAAATGTGAATGTTTGAATGGCTCCCTATCAAGGTTCAAAGATAAATTGATATTATAAATTGATATCTCTTTCCAAATTCACTCTCGATATAGGATCAATACAAGAGCCAACTTCTCCCCTTCCTCTCCCTTCCCTTTACTCTAACTAGAAACATTACAACCAAACTGACTACCCCCTTTCATTCTTTCGTCCTCATCACGTAACCAAACATTACTCATGGTAAGAGCTCTCATAGACTGAGCTTTCAGCGGCATATCCCAGCCAAACTCCGCAACCTCAACCCTCAATGACATTTTTGCTTGATAAAACGAGTCATTATGCCCTAACTTTCCACCAAAGAAACAAAACAGAGTCAATCTCTCGTATTTAAAAGAGACATAAGAACAACTACCAGACGCAAACATCACTTTCTTGTTTCTCTTTAAAAGGCATTTAACATATAATTGAACCCTTATATGTAACTTCGCAACCCTTTCCCTAGACTAGATCCGCCATATTCTAAAAACTTTCCAAGAAAATCATCCAATTGTCTAGCCATAACATCATTAAAGAAACCCGGGGCACATCATGAACTTGTACCCAAAAATTCACAAATATTAAAGGTACCCTCTTCAGATCTTCTCCCAATTTCAAACAATGTAACAACAGTAGATAATTATTAAAAGTCCACATAGACTCCTTTAATACCCTCTCCAAATCCATTTTATGGAAAAACTTCTAATAGCCGGGAAATCAATAATGCTTGCCATTAGAACCTATCAAATTATATATACTTTATGAAAGAAATATAATATATTTTAATTGTTACATGCTATCATCCCTATATCGCACGAAAGAAAACTATGTATCGCAGGAAAAGAAAATGAAAATTGATTTCCAAATTAGCAGATAATAGAATGGGGATAAAAATATTTAGCAAAGGATAATATAAATAATAATTAATGTCCGTTATTCTGAATCGTTTGTCTCGTCTCCTCCGTCTGCAGTGCATCCCTAATCTGAGCAAAAGTATTTACGCGTTTTGCGTTGCTTAATTCCTTATTATCCATTCCCTTTTCTCCTTTTCTTTCCTTATTTATATTTCCTTTTCTCACTATTTTTCTCTCCAATTTTCCTTCTTTCATTTCTCTCCAAATTTTCCCAACAATGGAGTCCGTCGATCTTCACGAACCCACCAATGCCAACCACGTTGACCACGGCTGGCAAAAGGTCTCTTATCCCAAACGTCAACGCAAGACCAAGCCCAACGCCGATCCCAACCTCCCCCGTTCTAATGGAACCCTAACTAATGGCTCCGCCAGCGTTTTCCGTTCCCTCGAGCAACAGTCCGAGGATCGCCGTCGTCGGATAGTTGAAGCTCAAAGAGCTTACGCTGCTGCTGCCATTGATGCCGATGCCAAGTCTAAGCCTAAAAGATCGGTCATCGATGATTCCGACGATGACGATGGCAGTGATCTGGATGGCGTTAAACCTAACGGGAAGCCAGCAGATGAGGAGAAGAAGGCGAAGCAAAAGAAGCCGAAGAAGCCTAAAGTTACGGTTGTAGAAGCCGCTGCGAAGATCGATCCCACTGATCTCTCTGCTTATCTCGCTGTAAGTGTACCAGGATGATAAATTTGATTGTCTTTTGCTTGGATAACTGGATTCATTATATAAATATTTTTAATTTGTTTGGGGAATTAGGAATTGAATGGCGAACAGCAAGAAATTCAAATGCAGAAGTTTGCGGATTACTATGGTAAGGCATTTCAGCTAGTGGTTGCGGGGCAGTTTCCTTGGTTGAAGCTTTTCAGGGAGAGTACCGTTGCCAAGCTTGCTGATGTGAGTTTTTTTTGTGTGTGTGTGTGTGTGTGTGTGTGTGTGCGCTCTGGGTTTTTTTATTATTATTTTATTTGATCACAATTGGAATTTGTTGATTATGTTAGCTAGATTGGAGGAATGAAGGAGGTTTTAACGCATTAATTTCTTGCATGATTGAGTGTTCAAATTGAGAACTTTTTACCAAAGCTCGATTTGTGGTTTGAGCAGATTAACGTGCTATCATCCATGGTTTTGCCAATAATGTGATTGGAATTTTTAGTTTTATTTGAGTAATCGTAAATAATTGCACTGATTTATGATCTTCCATTGCGCCATCTCAACTTTTGATATTATGTTAGTTTTAACATTTAAAATTATCCTACAATTCTTTTTATTTGAAGAAACATATCTTTTTGAATTGACCTCAAACTTTTTTCTCATGTTGTTTAAACTTTAATTGTTATTCTAAGGTTCTTTCCATCTGTCATTTTCAGACCTTTCTATGTGATGTCTTCACTGTCGTTATTGTGCTTACTCGTTTTTTTCAGATGTCAATTTGATTCCTTTTGGTCTCTATTGATCTTTGCTTAACTTTGTATTATATATTTTATTTTTCTGACCAAAGTGAATTTGTCCTTCAACAGATACCACTTTCACATATTTTTGATGCTGTTTATAAGACCTCAGCTGACTGGATAAGCCAACGATCCCTTGAGGCACTTGGTTTCTTTGTATTATGGTCTTTAGACATCATTCTTGAGGACTTGGCGGCCCAACAAGCAAGTGCTAAGGGCTCCAAAAAAGGTGCGCAACAGACATCATTGAAGTCTAAGGTAAATTTACTTGGCAATTTGGTTATTTTATTTGGTTTTTCTTCTATTCTTTTGGTTTCTGATGCTTTTGAGGTATCAGATGGGGTTTGATGTAGAAACATGCTATGCAGGTTGGTATATTTGTGGCATTAGCTATGGTATTGCAGCGTAAACCTGATGCTTTAATTAGTGTATTGCCAAAGTTGAGAGAAAATTCCAAATATCAAGGACAAGATAAGCTCCCCATTTTTGTATGGACGATAGTTCAGGTAAGTAGATGGGAAAAGAACTTTATTCTAACTGGTATATGAATCTGGAAGGCAGTTTACAATCTCTTAATCTTTACTTTTTGAGAAGCTTCTTATCTCATTTCATACATTAATGTTGTATTTGTTTAGGCATCCAAAGGAGATCTTGCTGTGGGACTGTACTCGTGGGCACATCTCCTCTTGCCTGTACTTAGTAGCAAAAACTGTAATCCACAATCCAGAGATCTAATTTTACAACTGGTGGAATGGTATTAGGACTTTTACAGTTTGTGCCTTTTTCGTCTTGGTCCATTTTTAACCTTTTAATTGAGTTACAAATTCATTAAGGTTTATTGAATTATTTTCCTTCTGGTGTAGGATCTTATCTGTCTCAAAAGCTCGGTCAATTTTAGTAAATAATGCTGTTAGAAAAGGGGAACGTTTGGTGCCTCCATCTTCATTTGAGATACTGATGCGAGCTACCTTCCCTGCATCTTCATCTAGGGTGAAGGTAGGTTAAAAGTTTGACTGCTTGAATTTGCCGTGTCATTGCTTATATGTTAAAATCATTATACTTTCTCGTGTTTTTGTAAGTATTATCCTATTGGTGCAGGCGACTGAAAGGTTTGAGGCCATATATCCCACAGTAAAGGAAGTTGCACTTGCTGGTTCTCACGGGAGCAAAGCAATGAGACAAGCGGCTCTTCAGATGTTCGCCTTTGCTATCAAAGCAGCAGGAGAAAGTATGCTTTTGCACCTGACAACTTTTTGTTCTTTGCATCCCTTTCCTCCAGCCCTACCTGCCCCATTTCTTTATCCACTTTGTTCGTATTGAAGTTTCAATGCTTGAGTGTATCTTTCTTTGAGCAGGCTCTCCTGAGTTATCCAAAGAGGCAGCTGGAATAGTCATATGGTGTTTGAACCAGAACGCTGAGTGCTACAAGCAGTGGGTGAGCTATAAGCTATTTTAGGTTTTAGCAAACCTTTATATGGAGGAATATTTTAGTTTTTCTAATTAACTTCATGTCGATTTATTCTTATTTTTTACTACATGTGAACAGGACAAGGTTTATCTTGATAATCTGGAAGCGAATGTGAGTGTTCTTAGAAGGCTTTCAGATGAATGGAAAGAACACTCCACAAAACTTACTACTCTTGACCCTTTGAGGGAAACCATCAAGAATTTTAGGAACAAGGTGCTTACTGTACTAAGAATAAACCATCCATCTAGTAGCTCAATAGAAATATATGTTACACAATTATTTTTATACCAGATTTTTAGATGATTTGCTCTAACATAAGGTAGGCAAACGTTTCCAAGTCATTTAAGATGTGACCTGATTTTCTTTTCTTTTTTTATTTTGTGATTCTCAGAATGAGAAAATGGGCAATGAGTCAGATGCTGCTACACGGGCACTGTTTCAGGATGCAGACAAGTACTGTAAGCTTATAGCTGGAAGACTATCGCGAGGCCCTGGGTGCCTAAAATCGTTGGCCTTTCTCGTCGTCGCATTTGGTGTGGGTGCTGCTGTTTTAGCTCCCAACATGGATGGTTGGGACTGGAACAAACTGTATGTAGTTATCAGCTCTCAAATCCCTGTCTAAAGGCTTCGGTTTAGGTATTTTCTTTCTCGGTTAAGTGCATTTTGATCTGGAGTTTCTAACTGGTAAGGGGAAAAAAAGGAAAAAAAAAGAAGTGTTATAATGTGGGATTTAGGAGAATAGTGTTGAGAACACAGGCTTTTGTCTTAAAGAAGCGAAGCCTAAGGATGAATGAAACCTTATTGCGAGGAGTTGGGTTTAGAGCAACTACATGTATTTCAAGTAATTAATATTCTGAAGACTGTTGTAGAATTGAAATAATTTGAGGATTAATCTTTTCAGAAAATCAAGTTGATTGGATTTGTTACTTCTCCATATCTGCTTTTCTATTAAACATTTCATCTGCAATTTGCTTTTCAGGACTCGGATGAGTACCTAAAAATAATAATTATAATATTTTCTGAATTGAGATTTCCTTGACTACCCTAATTTATGCATTATGAAAGTTGCCAGTAGAAAATCAAGGAAATGATTCAAATAAAAAGGTAGACAGCAGCTAATAATCAGGCAACTTTGGCTAAGCGTATTTGGGTTGAAGTTTCGAGAAAGCCTTTGAGCTTTTCAGTTCCTTTACTGAAAAAATAAATTAACTTTTATACATTTTAAAATGGGTAAATTAGTTTTTCTTTTAAATTTTATCCATTAAATAATTATACGAAATATTAATTTAAATTGTTAATTATTAATTTAGTCCTAAACTATAGTTAAAATATTACTTTTATCTTTTAAAAATAACAATAATTCTGAAATATTAAAGAAAATCTTTAAAATAAATATAAATTGTTACAAATATATTAAAAATTATGTTTAAAAATCAACAAATTTAATCTTCAATGTTTACAAAATTTATCGTTTTAGTTCTAATTCTAAAAAGTCAATAAATTTGGCTTCAACATTTACAATATCTGTTAATTTAGTCTTAATTATAATAATTAATTTTTTAAATTAAAACTTATATATATTTTAAAATTTTAAAATTATTTAAAAATATTTTAACCCTTTATAACCCATAGCTAATCCATGTGAGATATTAAAATAAGAAAACAAGCACACCAATTGCAAAAGAAATCTAAAAGTTAGGATACAACACAAAAAATTAGGGTAAACTACACCAATTGTTCCTAAACTTTGTTTAAAATTACATTTTGGTTGTCCAACTTTCAAAAGTTACATAATAGTCACTAACATTGTCAAATTGTTACAATTTGGTCACTTGTCTGTTAACTACCATTAACAGGATTATGTGACACGTTAATTTAAATACTTAATTACTAATTTAGCCCTTAAACTATAGTTAAAATTTTATTTTGATACATTTAAAAATTTTAACCATAATTCTAAAAAATAAAAATAAAAATAATGTTAAAAATTATAATAAAAATATTTAAAAAAACGAATCTGCTATTGATTTTTTTTTCTTTTTATCTTTTGTTATCTTTGTTTTCCTTAAGATGCTAGATTTCCATTAAAAAACAATAAATTCAGATCTATTAAAGTTAAAATTTAAATTCAAAGAAGCTTCTTCTGGGTGAATCGTGATGTTTTTATTTTATTTTATTTTAAAAATTGAGCTTTCTTTCAATATTAGGAAATATTTCTATTTTTAATAAAAATCTTGATTTGATGAGAACTATCTTAATGCAATGAGACATTAACTTTACCTGTTGAAGGCTCCAGGACAATTCTAAAAGCATCTATTTCAATAAAATCATGCTTTTTATTATTGTTGAAATACAATCAAATCAAAAAAGCAACACATTTATAGTAAACAAAATCTTTCAATTCTCATATCTCTTTGATAACGACGAAGAAAATAAAGACAATGAGCTCATTTGACCGCTTCTCCACCTTTAGAGATGTGTTGATGGCCTTAGGGTTTTATTTTAAATTAAAATTCCACTTTCATCTTTTATTTCTTGCCATACATTTAAAACATTAATCTCTAAAATTTCAAAACCCATGGAGTCCTTGTTTAGAACTTAAAACTTCAAAATTTAACTACCCTCAAAATTTCAAAACCTAGTATTCAACTAACCGTTGCACCTGCTTGCTACTCACGGTGTCTCCCATCTGCAGTTTGTCGATATTTAACCAATTTTTTATGATTTTTTGTGTTTTTGTAGTTGATAATATAAGAGTAGATTGAATGAAAAATATATTTTTAAAATTTTGTTAAAAATATCTTATTTGCTTAATGTAATAAAACGTATTTTTCTAATGAAATTATTAGTATATATTTTTTATTTTATTGTATTACATTTTATAATTTTTTTAAAAGGGGCCTAATTTATTGTTTCGCTTAGGATCCCAAAATGTCAAGAACGGGAAAGTTTGTAATAGATAAAGGGATGTAAAAATGAGTAATCAAAATTTTATAATAGTGATTGCACATAATCAGAAGATACGAAAGCATAGGAGATGCGAAAATGAATATTCACTAAAGTAGAAGAAAGTAAATATTAAGTAAGTTTTTATGTACCTTTTAATTGGAAGCGTTGGCAATGAAGATGAAACTAAACAGTAACGAAAACATTAGAAATTTAAAAGTGAGTAATCAAAACTTTTAATTAATTTTTGTTCCTTCAATAACTTCAATCAAGCACGATCTTTTTTTTTGGGTTGTAAAATAGAGAAAATTTCTTATAAAAGAGGATGATTTTTTATTTCGACTTGAAAATTTAATTAAAAAATTTAAGATTTTTATAAAATTTTAATTTTTTTATGTATATATTTTGAATTTCTAGAATTTTTTTATAAATTTTGAAAATTATTCTAAAATGAATTTTAATATTTTATATTTATTTTTAAGACTTTACATTTTTAGAATTATTATTAAGAGATATTTAAAAAAAATCAAAATGATACTTTAGCTATAATTTAGGACCAAATTAGTAATTAGCTATTTAATTTAATATTTCACTTAATCATTTAATACATAAAATTTAATAAAGAGGCTAATTTATGCGTTTTGAAATGTTTAAGATCTAATTTATCCAATTTTTCCATAGAAAAATTAAAATACGATCCACCCTAAATACAACATTTGTTATTTTCCCAATTTCTTTTTGCATTTTGTATTGCATACAAATTATCAGGAATATCAAACGTTTCAAATCCCATTTATTTTTATTTTTAAGGAGAAAAGATATATATATATATATATATAAATATATAATATTTTGTTGATTTATTAAAATATATAAATCACACAATATATTAAAAAGAAACTCGAAAGAGTTAAAGTATCATATTTTATTATGAGCAGAATGCGATTCTATCTTTCGGTTTAACCATTAAATCTTCGATTCTGTTTTCACAATTTTTGTTAGAAACATGAAAATATTTAAATAGTAGAGCACTTAAATGAAAAAATAATTATTAGGGTAGTAATTATATTTTTTTGGTAATTATAAAGAATTCTAATTTCTTTGGACGTGTTTGGTTGATAGAGTATAATTATATCATAGTTTCATATATCATGTGTGGTAGTTCAAATTGTAATTACGCAGTACATAATTTACATTTTAAAAGATATTGATTACAATAAAAAAAACCAGTATGATAAAAATAATTTCTAAACAAGTAACAAAAAGTTAAAATTGTAATGAAATATTTATGTGGATGTCATTATCAACCCCATAAGTTATAAAACTCTTCCTATACCCCATAAGTTATGAGACTTTTCCTATACCCCATTAATATGGGAGATAAAAGGTCATGACTCTTTACATGCCCTATAATAATTAGAGAATTACTTTTAACCCCTATATATATGGGGCTCATGTACTCATGAAAAATATATATAAAAAGAAGATACACTCTCTCTTCTATATTCTCTCTACACTCTTTCTTTTATCACATTTTAGTTTATTCTTTATTTATTATTTCACAACACGTTATTAGCACGAGTCTCTAATACAAGAAATCAAGGCCAACAAATTTTTCCTTAAAGATTGACGAAGGACGCTTAGGTGAAGTAAGGGTAACAAGTTGATCTATTTCATTTGCATATGTGTTATTTCATTTGCATATTAACATGCTTTATTTTACATTATTGACTTGTATATTTTGTCTTATAGTTTATAATGTCAAATCTTACAAAACTCGAATTTGTAGCTCTGGACATCACTGGAAATAACTATTTATCATGGGTACTAGATGCTGAAATTCATTTAGATGCAAAGGGTCTTGGTGAGACTATTAAGGAGGGAAATGAAGAAAGTACACAAGATAAGGCCAAGGCCATGATTTTCCTTCGCCATCACCTCCATGAATATTTTGCCTAAAGCTCGTTATGAGTGGCTGAATTTAAGATTGTAAGACTTTAAGTCTGTTAGTGATTATAACTCGGCCATGTTCAGAACCACTTCACAATTGAATTTATGTGGAGAGAAGATTACTGATGCAGAAATGTTAGAAAAAACATATTCAACTTTCCATGCAAATAATGTTGTCCTGCAGATACAATATCGTGAAAAAGGCTTCCAGAAATATTCTGAATTAATTTCTTGTCTCCTAGTGGCGGAGCAAAACAACGAGCTGCTAATGAAAAACCATGAATTACGCAACTGGCTCTACTCCATTCCCTGAAGCGAATGTGAGTTTACACAATGGGCAAGAATTAAAGAAACACACCATGCAAATAGTAATGTGCGTGGCCGTGGTCGTGGCCGAGGGCGTGGCCGCAGACATAGATATGGATATGGTCGAGGTGGACGTTTTAAAAATTCACATTCCTACCAGAAGTGGGATAAAAAAAAATAGTAACAAGGAAGAGAAAGAAAAAGGTGAAAATGTGACTAATGTATGCTATCATTATGGAATAAAAGGACATTGGTCTCGTGTGTGTCGCACACAAAAGCATCTAGTTGATCTTTATCAGCAGTCCATAAAACAGAAGGGAATGAAAGTAGAAACCAATCTTGTGTATAAAGATGGCGAAGGTGATTTTGATGATGGCAATGCAACCCACTTAGAAGTGGCTGATTTTCTTTCTACCACTGAAGGAAATTATTAAGGCCATACATTTCGATAAATAATAAAATAAACCTCTACTACTCTATGTTTCATTTAGTAACTTTAATAATGATGTTATGACCTTTACTAGTGCTATGTTTTATGTGATAATTTTGTTTTATAGACCTTTTAGTAATTTGAACTTTGAATACCTGTTTTCACCATTATGTGTGACATTTTGTGGTTATTTTGTTTCTTTGAAGAACATAATCTTGCAAAGGCAATCAGCTATGAATGGTGAAAATATATGTCTAGCAGACAGTGCAACTACTCACTCCATATTAAAAGACAGGAGATATTTTTCTCATTTAATAATGAAAGAAGAAAGTGTGAGCACTATATCTGGTAGTACAACTATTATAGAAGGCTCCGGAAGAGCAATTATTTTATAACCAAGGGGAACAAAAATTGAAATTATTAATGCATTATACTCCCTTAAGTCTCAAAGAAATTTATTGAGTTTTAAAGATATTCGCCAAAATGGATATCATATTGAGACTTTAAACGAAGGAAATTGTGAATTCCTTCAAATTACGAGTATTGCTCAAGGCAATAAACAAATTGTTGAGAAATTGCCTACATTCTTTACTAGTTTGTACTACACAAAGATCAGTTCTATAGAAACACATGCTATAGTAAACCAGAAGTTTACTAATGGCTTTGTTCTTTGGCATGACCGGTTAGGCCATCCCGGCTCAATAATGATGCGAAAAATAATTGAAAATTCATGTGGACATTCATTGAAGAGCCAGTAGATTCTTCAAAACATTACATGTGCTGCATGTTCACTGGGGAAATTAATAATCCGACCATCACCAGCTAAGATAAATAACGAACCACTTACTTTTCTTGAGCGAATTCAAGGGGATATATGTGGGCCTATACATCCCCCATGTGGACCATTTAGGTACTTTATGGTTTTAATCGATGCATCGAGTAAATGGTCTCATGTATCTTTGTTATCAACTCGAAACCTGGTGTTTGTGAGACTGCTTGCTCAATTGATTTGATTACGAGCTCATTTCCCAGATTTTCCTATTAAGACCATCCGTCTTGATAATGCTAGTGAATTTACTTTTTAGTCTTTTAATAACTATTGCATGTCCATTGGAATAAGTGTTGAACATCCTGTAGCTCATGTTCACACACAAAATGGTCTAGCAGAATCTTTAATAAAACGACTTCAATTGATAGCAAGGCCATTACTTATGAAGTCAAAACTCCCAATCACTGCTTGGGGGCATGCAATTTTACATGCAGCTGCATTAATTCGCATCAGGCCAACAAGTTATCATAAAGTCTCCCCGTTACAAATAGTTCATGGTCAGGAACCAAATATTTCCCATCTAAGAACGTTTGGATGTGCCGTATATGTTCCAATTGCTCCACCACATAGAACTAAGATGGGACCTCAAAGAAGGTTGGGTATATATGTTGGATTTGAATCCCTATCCATAATTAAATATCTAGAACCATCTACAAGGAATCTATTTACGGCTCGTTTTGCAGATTGTCATTTTGACGAGTCAATTTTTCCAACATTAGGGGGAGAAATCAAATAGCTGGATAAGAAAATTAGTTGGAAAGAGTTGTCATTAGCTCATCTTGATCCTTGAACTAAGCAATGTAATTTAGAAGTTCAAAAGATTATTCATTTACAAAGTTTAGCTAATGAATTGCCAGACGCATTTTCTAACCCAAAGAAAGTGACTAAGTCACATATACCAGCTATGAATGCTCCAATAAAACTTGATGTCCCAGAAGGACAAAATCTAGTTGCTACTGAGTCTAATACACGCCTGAAGCGTGGTAGACCAATTGGTTCCAAAGATAAGAATCCTCGAAAAAAAAAGGAGCAAAGATTAATGATGGCGAAATCAAAGAAAAAATGATTATACCGGGATCTCCTGAAGAGACTATAGACATGACTGGAAGAATAGTTTCAGAAGAAAATCAGGTACCTGACAATGAAGAGATCTCTATTGATTATGTCATGTCCGGTATAAAATGGAACCGAAATCAAATCGACGTCGATGATATTTTTGCATGCAATGTAGCACTAGATGTTATAAATAATAAAGAGGATTATGAATCAAAATCGATTGAGTAATGTAAACAAAGAGATGATTGGCCAAAATGGAAAGAAGCAATTGAAAATGAATTGAAATCTCTAGCGAAAAGAGAAGTGTTTGGACCTGTAGTCCATATACCTACAGGTGTGAAACCAGTGGGATATAAATGGGTTTTTGTGTTGAAAAGAAATGAAAAGAGTGAAATTGTAAGATATAAAGCACGTTTAGTTGCACAAGGATTCTTACAAAGACCTGGAATTGATTATGAGGAGACATATTCTCCTGTGGTGGATGCAACTACATTTAGATTTTTGATAAGTCTGGCTATAAGAGAAGAGCTTGATTTACGCCTAATGGATGTAGTAACAGCTTATTTGTATGGCCCACTGGATACTAACATTTATATGAAACACCCTGAAGGATTTAAACTGCCTGAAGCAGTGAGTTCAGGTTTTAGAGAACATTATTCGATCAAATTGCACAAATCCCTTTATGGATTGAAACAATCCGGACGCATGTGGTATAATCGCCTAAGCGAGTATTTGTTGAAAGAAGGATACAAGAATGGTCCAATTTGCCCATGCATTTTCATTAAGAAGTTTGGATCTGGATATGTAATTATTGCAGTATATGTTGATGATTTGAATATCATTAGAACTTCTGAAGAGATCCAAAAGATTGTTGAGTGCTTGAAGAAAGAATTTGAAATGAAAGACCTTGGAAGAACGAAATTTTGTTTGGGGTTTCAAATTGAGCACCTAAAAGAAGGAATACTTGTGCATCAATCAACGTATATTGAAAAGGTGCTAAAGAGATTTTATATGGATAAGGCACATCCAATAACTACCCCGATGGTTGTAAGATCCCTTGATCCAAGTAAAGACCCTTTCTGTCCTCGGGAAGATAGTAAAGATTTTCTTGGTCCTGAAGTGTCATACCTCAGTACAATTAGGGCATTAATGTATCTTGCTAGCCATACCTGACCTGATATATCTTTTTCTGTAAATTTTCTAGCAAGATTTAGCTCATGCCCAACTCAGAGACATTGGACTGGAGTAAAACAGATATTTCGTTATCACCAAGGCACAAAGAATATGGGTCTATTTTTCCCTAATAAATCAAAGACAGAGTTGATTGGTTTTGCAGATGTAGGATTTATGTCAGATCCTCATAATGGAAAATCACAAACTGGATATGTTTTTACATATGGAGGTATTGCAATCTCTTGGCGCTCAATGAAGCAAACAATTGCAGCAACCTCGTCTAATCATGCAGAAATCTTAGCAATCCATGAAACAAGTCGTGAATGTGTATGGCTAAGATCTATGATCCAGCATATAAGGAATAATTGTGGTTTATCATCAGGAAAGGAAGCTACAACTGTCTTGTTTGAAGACAACACAACATGCATTGATTAGCTCAATAGTGGATACATCAAAGGTGACAGAACAAAACACATTGCACCAAAATTCTTCTTCACTCATGACCTCCAGAAGATTAAAGAGATAAAAGTTAAGCAGATCAGTTCAAGTGAGAATTTAGCAGATTAATTCACTGAGGCGCTTCCTACATCAGTGTTTCAGAAGCTTGTTTACTACATTGGAATGCGTCACCTTCGAGATCTCAAGTGATGTAGCCATTAGGGGGAGTTAATACGCGTTGTACTCTTTTTCCCTTAACCTTGGTTTTATCCCACTGGGTTTTCCAGGTAAGGTTTTTAATGAGGCAGCATATCAAGCATATAATTATGTACTCTTTTTCCTTCACTAAGTTTTTGTCCTACTGGGTTTTTCTTAGTAAGGTTTTAACGAGGCATAATTAGATAATGAACATCCAAGAGGGAGTGTTATGAAATATTTATGTGGATGTCATTATCAACCCCATAAGTTATAAAACTCTTCCTATACCCCATAAATTATGAGACTTTTCCTATACCCCATTAATATGGGAGATAAAAGGTCATGACTCTTTACATGCCCTATAATAATTAGAGAGTTACTTTTAACTCCTATATATATGGGGCTCATGTACTCATGAAAAATATATATAAAAAGAAGATACACTCTCTCTTCTATATTCTCTCTACACTCTTTCTTCTATCACATTTTAGTTTATCCTTTCTTTATTATTTCACAACAAAAATCATATAATTATATGTATTGTGTTAGTCTAAAAAGTAGTTGATAATAAGATAACTAAAAATAACAAGAAAAATAAACATCAATTGCAATTTTATGTAATTATTCTAGTTCATGTTTGTTGGGTTATTCCCTCTTTAATATTTAACATATGCTCCTTATGATGCATCTGTTGGTCCTTGACCAAATTCATCATCATTTGAATATGAATATGCATAATTAAGATTATCAAGATCTCCTTCTTTCATGTACTCTTCGAAGCATGAATAATTTCAATTCTACCTAGGATTGAAGTTATGAAATATACAACATGCTAGTACAATCACACATTGTTTTTTTTAATGTTATACTAAGGTGATGTTAAAATAGGAAAAAAAATCTAAATGTTTCTCAACCACATTTCGAAGTATTGAATGCTTCAAATTAAAGAGTTCGCGAGCTGTCTATTGTATTTGCGTCTAGTATCATTCTCTTAAATGGTATCATATGTGAGCACAAATCATGGTTTAAATGAAATGTAAGCAATGGAAAAATCGAACATAAATACCTCCGGCTATTGTCCGAATCAAATGTCAAAATCCAGATGTTGTAACCACTTGGTGAGCACGTCAAACAACCAATGAGGACATCGTATTTAGCTATACGAAAACACAAAATTAAAAAATACAAAAATCGCCAAAGTCTCCTAAGCACTCAAAAACCGTACTAGATGAAATTATTTATGTTTTTGTTGCATATGGACCTTATGCTTGGGGGTATTTATAATGGTGGTTCCCCATAAAAAACCACCACCCTACTATCACACATACACCTACTACCACATAATGAAGTAGTGGGCAGAAAAGCGGGAATGGGCAGCAAATGTGGGGTTAAACCCACGAACCAAAAATGACTCCAACATTTTCCCACTTGGTTTGTATTACTCATGGAAACTTAAATTCGAAACATTATATACGAATCGTGATGATATTTTCTCTTAGAGTTTGAGTAGTATCTTTCATGTATCACAGTATATCATGTTTTAACGTTTTAGCCCAAATTCCTTAATGAATAAACCCAATGTTTCTTCTAGGTCCAAATTTTAGTGATATTTCTCAAAACAATCAAATTAATGTGAACATAAATATGAGAAACATAAAAATTAACAAAGTTCCATTATAATCGTTCTTATAACAAAAATTTACAAGGTGGGAACAATTCCCATGGTGACAACATGATCTTTAAATTTGTGTGGTGGCATGCCTTTAGTTAAAGGATTAGCTAAAATCTACTTAGTGGTAATGTGCTCAATGACCACTTTCTTTTCTTTGACACGTTCCCTCATGGCTTAATTCTTAATGTTGATATGTTTACTTTGACTTTGAATTTTGTTGTTTTTAGCCATAAAGACAACAATTGAATTGTTACAATATATCATCAATGGCCTAGAAATCAAATCCACAAGTCTAAGCCCAGACATAATGTAACACCCCGTACCCGAGACCGTCGCCGGAGTCAGACACGAGGGGTTCGCAGACTTAAATCACTTATTAGCACAGTCCATTTTAAAATTTTTCCAGGCAGTTGGCTAACTGCGTCACTGTCACCTTAAAAATCATATCTTGAGTTCCAAAACTCGAAAATTAGTTTCGTAATTTTTCCCTGAAACTAGACTCATATGTCCATTTACAGATTTTTTTTCTAGAATTTTTGGTTGGGCCAATTAGTACAGTTTATTAGTTAAAGTCTCCCCTGTTACAGGGTTCGACTACACTGACCTTCTTGCATTGCGACTTAGATAAATCCTTGTACAGGGCTTCAATACTTATTTCATTTGTTTCTAATGAAACTAGACTCAAAAAGGAATCTATACATATATGGTATGACTTATAATTGTCTCTGGTTAATTTATAGAGAATTTCCAAAGTCAGATCAGGGGATCCAGAAACCGTTCTGGCCCTATCTCACGAAAACTTTAACATCTCATAATATACTGTTCATATGAATGTTTCGTTACTTTCCTATGAAAATAGATTCATCAAGGTTCGATTACATAATTTATTCACTATTTAATTCCATTACTACTATTTTTAGTGATTTTTCACATCCACATTACTGCTGCTGCCAGCATCTATTTTTAAGGTAAACTTTACCTATTTCATGATCCTCCATGGATCAACTAGAGTTTGTCATACATATACCAAAAATGATCCTGAATGACCATTCCCATGGCTAACCGTTACCAACATTTCCATACCTCTCGACGAACAACATACAAAACGATTATAATGCTATGATCAAAGTATATTTAAGCCATTTTCGCATGGCTATCCAAATTTACACAAAACCGAAGGGTACATGACCAATAACAAAAAGGGTAGTCCTATACATGCCATTTCAAAGTTCAACCAAAAGTATACCGAAAGGGGCTTTGATAGTGTGGGTGACTTCGACTTCAAAATTCCCGAGTCCGATAGCTGACGAACCAAAATCTATAAAACAGAGGATTAAAGAAACGGAGTAAGCATTAAATGCTTAGTAAGTCTTGAGCAAAGAATTTAAGCACAACTGAAGTATAGCATTCATATAACTAAACGGATAATCCCATATATACATATTCTCAAATCATTCCTACTTCACATTCCAACCCCTATATTCATACATAAGGGATTATCTTAGCCAAATACCGGAAGCTCATTACTCGACTAAGCGAATATTATTCAAGGAATCAACTATTCCAATGCACATCTGAAACATACCTCATTGTTGGGATTTTACAAGCGTATTAACTGAAATTTTTACAGCAAGATCGCTCATTCCCGAATCACATACCTTGAATTTAACGGATATAGCTACTCGCTCAAATGCCTTGGGACATAGCCCGGTTATAGTAACTCGCACAAATGCCTTCGGGACTTAACCCGGATTTAGTAACTCGCACCAATGCCTTCGGGCTTAGCCCGGAATTAGTAACTCGCACAAATGCCTTCGGATCTTAGTCCGGATATAGTCACTTAGCACAAAAGCCTTGGGACTTAGCCGGATATCATTCGAATAACCAAGCACATATATCAATAAATCATGACACATCCAGTATTTCATTTTCATTACCAAAGCTCAAACACAAGACACTTATCACACTTGCAATTTCGGCTCAATAGCCACATACAAAGAGCATGATTTTGATTTGCTTAAAACATGATCTAATCAAATCATAATCTAAGTTCTATTACTCAAAAACTTACCTCGGATGTCGTAGAACGATTTCGATGGCTATTCGACCACTTTTTCCTTCCCTTTATCGGATCTAGTTCCCCTTTGCTCTTGAGCTTAATTTAACAAATACATTGATTTAATCATTTGAGCATCGAAAAGAGGAACTCAAGGTACTTAGCCCATATATATTCATTAGACATTAAAGTCACATACATATGAAATCATGAATCAACTCGACATATTATCCCACACTTCCTTTTAGCCGATTGTCTAAGCCAAGATAAAAGCATCGATATGCTTGCCTCTAACCGAATACATGCAACGCCAATCCATCTCATGTGGCCGAATATGCATGTCTATGTTGAGGCCAATTATATAGTTAGTACCACATATAAATGACATACATTTTACTACCTAATGCATTACATATTATAACTCAATATGCATCCATCATTTACTCCATAACTAAAACACCACCATATATAAACATATACCTTGAGATGATATATATATATGTCATACCAATACATCATGTGCAAATATATATATATATATATATATATATATATGCAAGAGTCGAATCACAAGGCTGATTATAACCATCTCATATATTTTCATCCCATACCCGAATGCACAAGTACATTATAATAGCTTCCAACTTAATTCATCATAAATTTTCTTTTTTTTTTCATGGCCGAATGCTCCTTCTACACCATTTACCTTCACAAAGCATGAATTTCATCATCCAACTTACAAGCTTACAATCTCATGAAGTTTAACCTCATAGCATCTATCAAACTCTCACTCATTAGCTTCTATCATAAACCTCCAACAACACCAAATAAACATATACTTCGTGGGTCTATGGTAGAACCAAGAAAGGAACTCATAGATATCAAGATGTAAGCAAACTACCTTTATTCATCTAAGTTTAGCATGAAACACAACCATCACCCTTATTAATCTTTTATAGCCGAAAACCATACTCACCCCAAAAATCAAAATTTCAACATGGTTTACAAAATCACTTGATATCTCACTCAATATCAACTAAAATTTCAAGAGCTAGTACAAACTTCCTTACCTTAATAGTGACCTAAGATGACCGATTGCTTCACTCCTTCTTCTTCCTTTCAATTCGCCAAGAAGAACCAAAGAACACAACTTGTTTTTCTTTCTTCCTTAGAACATTCGCCAAGAGAAATGAAAAAGATGGACACTTTTTTTGTTTTCTTTCTTACCTTCACTAAGCAATGGGGAGGGGGAGAAACAATCACACACATTCTTTCCTTTTTCCATTTCTTTATTACCCAAACTCCTTATTTTATTGTTCCTAACATACATCACTAACATAACATGTTTGTGACATGTTTCCACTCATAGCATGGCCGGCCACTAGCTCAAATATTGGGCAATTTGACATGCAAACCCACCATTTCTATAACATGCATTAATAGGCCACTTTACATTTGCCTAGCACATTTCTAAATTTTCTCACATAAGTCCTATTTACTAAAATTCACTTACAATTAACAAAATTCAAACATGAAATTTTCACACATGCATAAGTACATATAATGAGCATAAACTAGGACGGTTAGTTATTTTTTTATGACTCGGTTTAGTGGTCCCAAAACCACTTTCCGACTAGGGTCAATTTAGGGCTGTCACAACTCTCCCCCACTTAAGAAATTTTCGTCCCCGAAAATCTTACCGGTAATTAGGTTTGGGTATCGTTCTTTCATAGAGTTCTCAGGTTCCCAAGTAGCTTCTTCCATTCCGTGTTTGAGCCATAACACTTTCACTAACGGAACCCTTTTGTTTCGCAACTCTTTCACTTCACGAGCTAGGATACTGAATCGGTTCTTCTTCATAACTCATATCGGCTTGAATTTCGACCTCGGAGGGTTTATTATGTGAAGGATCGGATCAGAACGTCAAGCATCGAAACATGAAAAACGTTGTGGATCCTTTCGAGTTCAGGGGGTAAAAGCAACCTATATGCAACTGGGCCAACTCGTTCGGAGATCTCATACGGCCAAATGAATCTCGGACTCAATTTGCCCTTACGGCCAAATCTGAGTATCTTTTTCCAAGGAGACACCTTAAGAAACACTTTGTCTCCCACCTGATACTCAATATCTCTTCGTTTTAAATCCGCGTACCTAACGATCTGATGCTGCCTTCAGACTCTCACGAATTATTCTTACTTTCTGTTCAGCATCTTTAATCAAATCCACCCCGAAAATTTTACTTTCACCGAGCTCGGTCCAAAACAATGGCGTACGGCATTTTCGACCGTACAAAGCCTCGTAAGGTGCCATCTTAATACTTGACTGAAAACTATTGTTGTAAGCGAATTCAATCAAAGGTAAATACCGTTCCCATGAACCACTAAACTCAAGGATGCAGCATCTCAACATATCCTCGAGTATTTGAATTATCCGCTCGGATTGACCATCGGTTTGGGGGTGAAAAGCGGTGCTAAAATGCAGCTTGGTGCCCAAAGCTTCTTGCAATTTCTTCCAAAATCGTGAGGTGAATCTCGGATCTCTATCCGACACAATAGAAATCGGTACCCCGTGCAATCTCACAATCTGAGAAACATACAATTCAGCTAGTTTATCCAATGAAAAATCCGTACGTACGGGGATAAAATGAGCCGACTTAGTCAGTCTATTGACAACAACCCAAATCGTATCCTTCTTACTTGCCGACACTGGCAACCAGATACAAAATCCATCGTGACTCGATCCCATTTCCATTCAGGTATCATGATCGGCTGAAGTAAACCCGTAGGCACTTGATGTTCTGCCTTCACTTGCTGACATATTAAACACTTCGAAACAAAATCGAAAATGTCTCGTTTCATACCATGCAACCAAAACTGACGTCTCAGATCGTTGTACATTTTCGTGCTCCCCGGGTGATTTGACATTCGGCTACAATGAGCTTCGTTCAGAATCATCGAAATGAGTTTTGAATTTCTTGGAACACACAAACGACTTCTGAACCTCAAACAATTGTCATCATCAATTTGAAATTCTGATTCCATATTCGGAGTACATTCAGCCCGCTTTGCAACCAAATCATCATCGACTTTCTGAGCTTCACGAATTTGTTGAATCAACAATGGTTTGGCCTTTAATTCGCCACTAACACATTGTCGGATAGAATGATAAGTGTACATTCATCGTCAGAAGCAAACAAAAGTGATTTCCGGCATACGTCCGCAACCACATTAGCTTTTCCCGGGTGATAATCAATGATAAGCTCGTAATCTTTCAACAACTCAAGCCAATGCCTTTGTCGCAGATTCAAGTCTCTTTGAGTCATCAAATATTTGAGACTTTTGTGATCCGAATATACATGGCACTTCTCACCAAATAAATAATGTCGCCATATTTTCAAAGCGAATACGATGGCAGCTAGTTCGAGATCATGGGTCGGGTAATTTTTCTCGTGTGGCTTCAATTGTCTCGACGCATAGGCCACAACTCGACCTTCTTGCATCAATACGCAACCCAACCCAAGTAGGGATGCATCACTATAAATGACAAACTCTTTGCCTGATTCGGGCTGCACTAGAATTGGAGCTTCAGTCAAATAGGTTTTCAGTTGATCAAAACTTTTCTGACATTTTTCCGTCCATTCGAACTTAACATCTTTTTGAAGTAGCTTCGTCATTGGTGTGGCTGTTATTGAGAAACCTTTTACAAACCGTCGGTAGTAGCCGGCAAGTCCCAAAAAGCTCCGAACCTCAATAATATTTCTCGGAGGCTTCCAGTTAAGTATGGCTGAAATTTTGCTCGGGTCCACTCGAATACCCGATGCGGATACCACATGACCCAAGAAGCTAACCTCTCTTAACCAGAACTCTGTAACACCCCGTACCCGAGTCCGTCACCGGAGTCGAACACGAAGTGCTAACAGACATAAATATATTTATTTTCACAGTCCATTTAAAAATCTCCAGCCAGCTGGCTAACTGTGTCACTGTCACCTTAAAAATCATATCTTGAGTTCCACAACTCGAAAATCAGTTTCGTGATTTTTCCCTGAAACTAGACTCATATATGCATCTAAAAATTTTTTTCTAGAATTTTTGGTCGGGCCAATTAGTACAGTTTATTAGTTAAAGTCTCCCATGTTACAGGGATTGACTACACTGACCTTCGTGCATTACAACTTGTATATCTCCCTGTACAGGGATTCAATACTGATGTCGTTTGTTTCTATAGAAACTAGACTCAAAGAGGAATCTATACATATATTGCATGACTCCTAATTATCTCTGGTTAATTTACAATGAATTTCCAAAGTCGGAACAGGGAATCCAGAAACAGTTCTGGCCCTGTCTCGCGAAAACTTCAATATCTCTTAACATACTGTTCATATGATCGTTTCATTACTTTCCTATGAAAATAGATTCATCAAGGTTCATATAAAAAATTTATTCACTATTTAATTCCATTCCTACTATTTTTAGTGATTTTTCACATCCACATCACTGCAGCTGTCAACCTCTGTCTTTAAGGTAGATTTTACCTACTTCATAATTTCCTTGATTCAACTAGCCCTTTTAGCATACATGGCACAAAAGATGATCACGGTTAACCATTCCAAGGGCTAATCGATTCCAAACATTTCCACATCTCTTAATGAACAACATACAAAATGATTATGATACCATGCCAAAGTGTATATAAGCCATTTTCGCATGGCTATCCAAATTTATACAAAATCAAAGGGTCTATGACCAACAAACGAAAGAGTAGTCCTATACATGCCATTTCAAAGTTCAACCAAAATTTGTACCAAAAGGGGGCTTTGATAGTGTGGGAGACTTCGACTTCCAAAAATCCCGAGTCCGATGGTGACGAGCCAAAATCTATAAAGCAGAGAACAAAGAAAGCGGAGTAAGCAATTTATGCTTAGTAAGTTTTGAGCAAGGATTCCAACACAACAAAAGCATAGCATTCATATAGCTAAACGGATAATTTCATATGCACACATTCTCAATATCATACTTACTTCATGTTAGAATTAAGTGACCCAAATTCTTATTTAAATAAAATACGATGGAAAATAAAATAAAAGTAAAATCCATATAGAACTAGACTTCTTTTATTTTATTTTAGAATAAGGTTTTTAAACCTTATTAAACTCCATCTATTTTATATTGATTAGATAAGGTGTTTCAATCCTACTAGAATATGGCTTTGCAAGCCTATAAATAGACATAGTCTATTCCTCTTGTATTTGAGTAAAAATTTTTCGACATAGTGAATTTTCTTCTCCTCTGCCGTGGTTTTTTTCCGAAAGGGTTTCACGTAAAATTTATGTGTTCTTTATTTTTATTTATTTTATTCTATTTTATTTTTCACAAATTGGTATCGAGCTTAGGGTTATTCATCTCGATCACGGTAATGGCGTCTTTGAAGTATGAAATTCATTGTTGGATCGCAACACCGATTTGCGTTGTGGCAAATTAAGATGCAAGCAGTTCTTGCAGATGGATCTAGAGGATGCCTGCTACGGATAGATAAGATGCCTTCGACATTAACAGATGAAGAGAAGAAGCGTAAGGATCGAAAGGCATTAACACAATTACATCCGCATTTGTCCAACGAAATTTTGCAGGATGTGATGAAAGAGAAAACTGCCGTTGCATTATGGAAGAGGCTAGAACAAATATGTATGTCGAAAACTCTAACAAGCAAGTTGCATATGAAGCGGCGTCTTTATGCTCATCGTTTGGAGGAAGGTGCGTCGTACACGAACACTTAACAAAGTGTTTAAAGAAATTCTCTCAAACTTGGAGGCCATGGAGGTTCAGTATGATAAGGAAGATCTAGGGTTGATTCTACTTTGTTCGTTGCCCCCGTCTTATTCAACCTTTAGAGACACGATTTTATATAGCAGCGAGTCTCTCACAGTTGATGAGGTTTATGATTCTTTAACCTCGTATGATAAGATGAAGCATCTTGTGGTTAAACCCAACTCTCGGGAGAGGGTCTCATTGTTCGTGGGAGACAAGACCGGAATGTTGATGATGATCGTGGTAGAACACGAGAACGGAATCCTCGTGGTAAATCTAAGGGTAGATCGAAATCTTCAAGCAGAGGTAAAACTTGCAACTTCGCAAGAAGAAAGGGCACATTAAATCTGAGTGCTATAAGCTACAAAATAAGATTAAAAGGAGGCTGCGAATCAAAAGGGAAAACAAAGAAAATTCGGTGAAGGCGATGTTGTAGAAGACTACAGCGATGGTGAACTTCTAGTTGCTTCATCAATGATTCTAAAGTAAGCGAGAGTGGATACTTGATTCAGTTTGCACCTTCCACATGAGTCCCAATTGGGATTGGTTTACAACTTATGAAACAATGTCTGAAGGTGTTGTTTTGATGGGAAATAATGCTTCATGTAAAATCGCAGTGTTGGAACAATTAAAGTTAAGATGTTTGATGGAGTTGTCGAACACTTAGTGACGTGCGGCATGTTCCGAATTGAAAATAAATTTAATTTCGTTGAGTACTCTTGATTCAAAAGGGCATGATACACGGTGAAAGTGGGTTTTAAAGATTTCAAAGGGTCCCTTGTTGTGATGAAAGGGCAAAGAAAGATTGCCAAGTTATATGTTTCTGAGGTTCTATCATTATTGGTGATGCAATTGTCGCTTCCTCTTCCTTGTCGATGATGATATTACTAAACTTTGGCATATCGCCTAGGGCATATGAGTGAGAATGGCATGGCGTAATTAAGCAAAGAGGACTTCTTAATGGGCAAGGAATTTGCAAACCTGAATTTCTGAGAACCTTGTGTTTTGGGAAGCAAAGAGAGTTCGATTCACTAGAGGAATCCATAACACGAAGGAAACGTTGGAGTATATCCATTCGATCGTGGGGGCCGCCCGAGTGCCTTCGAGAGGTGGAGCTAATTATATGCTAACCTTTATTGATGATTTTTCCGAAAAGTTTGGGCGTTCTTCCCAAGCGTAAAAGCGATGTGTTTTCCACATTTAAGTCTTGGAAAATTATGATTGAAAACAGACGGAAAAGCAGATAAAATACCTCCGCATGCACAATGGCTTAGAGTTCTTTCGATGAGTTTAATAGATTGTGCAAGTCGAAGGATCATGAGACACTTGATAGTTCGTCATACTCCACTGACAAAACGGCGTTGCGAGCGAATGAACGAACGATCATGGAGAAGGTTCGATGTATGTTGTCAAATGCCAACTTACCAAGTCATTTTGGGCGACGACCTCTCTGCATGTTTTTGATCAACCGATCTCCATCCGTTGCCATTGAGAAAAAGACTCCACAAGAGGTATGGTGCGTAATCCCGCTAATTATTTCGATTTAAAGATTTTTGGGTGTCCTGTATGCTCATGTTGATAATGGAAAATTGGAACCGAGATCCATTAAATGCGTTTTCTTGGTTATAAAGTGGTGTAAAAGGTGTAAGTTATGGTGTCTGAAAATAGAAAAGTTGTGATTAGCAGAGATGTTGTTTTTGATGAAAGCGCTATGCTACCTAACTTATCTCTTAAAGACTCTTCCAATAAAGAAAACCAAAAGCGGTGGAGCATCGATTAATACGAATCAACTCCTCAAGCCGGTACAAAATTGAGAATAGAGTTGCTTCTTCACCGCAATACTCTATCGCCAAAAACAGGACAAGAAGAGAAATTAAACCTCCAAAGAAGTATGCCGAGGTTGATCTAGTTGCTTATGCTTTAAATGTGGTGAAGATATAGATGCGAATCAAGAGCCATTTAATTATTACGAGGCGATTAGTGTGAAGACTCGAAAAGTGGATGTTTGCTATGCAAGAGGAGATGGAATCACTCCACAAAAAGCAGAACATGGGATCTTGTAAAACTTCCTAAAGGTAAAAAGGCATTCGTTGTAAATGGGTGTTTAAAAGAAAGAAGGACTCGGGAGTTGAAGAACCGGATATAAAGCAAGGCTTGTTGCAAAGGGTTACATCAAATTCCGGAGTGGACTTCACAGATGTGTTCTCCGGTTGTTAAGCATAGTTCGATTCGAGCTTTGCTTGGTATTGTTGCCATGCATGATTTGGAGCTTGAGCGGTTAGATGTAAAAGCGCATTTTTGCATGGAGAACTTGAGGAAGATATTTACATGCAACAACCGGAGGGTTTTATAGTCTCGAAAAAGAGGACTATGTTTGCTTCTGAAAAAGTCCCTTTACGGTTTGAAACAATCACCAAGACAGTGGTACAAGAGGTTTGATTCCTTTATGACTTCTCATGATTTCAAAAGAAGTAGTTTTGATGATTGTGTCTACTTTAAGAAAAACAGTGATGGTTCTTTTGTGTATCTACTTCTTTATGTTGATGACATGTTGATAGCAAAGAAAAGATAAAAGAGAGATAAGAAAGGTTAAAGCCCAACTAAGTGAAGAATTTGAGATGAAAGATTTAGGACCAGCAAAGAAGATACTTGGTATGGAGATTCTCGAGATAGAAAAGCAAGTAAATTGTACCTAAGTCGGAAGGGTACATTGAGAAAGTTCTTTGCGTGTTCAATATGCGAGTGCTAAGCCTGTTAGTACTCCTTTAGCGACCCATTTCAGACTTTCATCGGCCTTATCTCCTCAATCGATAATGAGATTGAGTACATGTCACATGTTCCATACTCTAGTGCGAGAGGATCTCTCATGTATGCTATGGTTTGTTCACGCCCGGATTTATCATATGCGATCGGTGCGGTTAGCGAGATACATGGCGAATCTCGGTAAAGAACACCGGAAAGCGATTCGATGGATTTTAAGATACTTACGAGGCACTACTAATGTTTGCTTACAGTTTGGAAGAACTAAAGATGGAGTTATAGGGTATGTTGATGCTGATTTTGCTGGAGACCTTGATAGAAGAAGATCTCTCACGAGTTACGTCTTTACAATCGGAGGTTGTACAATTAGTTGGAAAGCCACTTTGCAAACTACGATCGCTTTGTCTACCACTGAAGCCGAGTACATGGCGATTCATCGAGGCTTGTAAAGAAGCTATTTGGTTGAAGGACTATTTAGTGAACTCAATGAAGACCTTCAAATCAGCACGATATTTTGTGACGATCGAGTGCCATCTTTCTTACAAAAGATCAAATGTTTCATGAGAGAACAAAACACATTGATATTCGGTATCATTTTGTTCGTGATATTATTGCTCGTGGTGATATTGTTGTGAGCAAAATTAGCACTCATGAAAATCCTGCAGATATGATGACTAAGTCACTTCCTATAACCAAGTTTGAGCATTGCTTAGACTTGGTTGGTGTTCATTGTTGAAGTTAAACCCTTAAGGGGTTTTTGGAAGAGGTGAAGAACTTGTTTATTGAAAGTTCGCGATGAAGAACTTGTTCATTGAGAATTTGTGTCAAGGTGGAGATTGTTAGAATTAAGTGACCCAAATTCTTATTTAAATAAAATCGATGGAAAATAAAATAAAAGTAAAATCCATATAGAACTAGACTTCTTTTTATTTTATTTTAGAATAAGGTTTTAAACCTTATTAAACTCCATCTATTTTATATTGATTAGGATAAGGTGTTTCAATCCTACTAGAATATGGCTTTGCAAGCCTATAAATAGACATAGTCTATTCCTCTTGTATTTGAGTAAAAATTTTTCGACATAGTGAATTTTCTTCTCTCTCTGCCCGTGGTTTTTTTCCCGAAAGGGTTTCCATGTAAAATTTATGTGTTCTTTATTTTTATTTATTTTATTCTATTTTATTTTTCACACTTCACATTACCAACCCTTATGTTCATACACAAAAGATCAACTTAGCCAAAGGCGGTAGCTCGTTTATCAAGCGGCGAATACTTATTTGTAAGGGCTCAACTAATTCAAAGCACATCTGAAACATACCTCATTGCTGGAATTTTGCAAGCGTATTAATTGAAAATTTTTTACAGCAAGATTGCTCATTCCCGAATCACGTACCTTGGATTTTATCCGGATATAGCGACTTCGCTCAAAAGCCTTCGGGACATAGCCGGTTATAATAGCTCGCACAAATGCCTTGGGACTTAACCCGGATTTGGGAACTCGTACAAATGCCTTCTTGGATCTTAGTCCGGATATGGTCACTTAGCACAAAGCCTTGGGACTTAGCCGGACATCATTGAATAACCATGCACATTTAACACTAAATCATGACACATTCAGTATTTCATTTTCATTAGCAAAACTCAAACACAAGACACTTATCACACTTGCAAATTTCGGCTCAATATCCACACACAAAGAGCATGATTTCGATTTGCTTAAAACATGATTTAATCAAATCGTAATTTAAGCTCTATTACTCAAGAACTTACCTCGGATGTTGTCGAATGATTTCGATGGCTATTCGACCACTTTTTCCTTCCCTTTATCGGATTTTGATCCCCTTTGCTCTTGAGCTTAATTAAATAAATAAATCGATTTAATCATTTGAGCATCGAAAAGAGGAACACAAGGCACTTAGCCCACATTTATACATTAGACATTAAAGTCACATACATGTGAAATCATGCATCAACTCAAGATATTTACCCACACTCCCTTTTTAGCCGATTGTCCTAACCAAGATAAAGGCATCAATATGCTTGCCTCTAACCGAATGCATGCACACCAATCCATCTCATGTGGCCGAATATGCATGTTGATGTTGAGGCCAATTACATATTTAATACCACACATAAATGGCATACATTTTACTAACTAATGCATTACATATTGTAGCTCAATACGCATCTATCATTTACTTCATAACCAAACATCATCATAAGTAAATATATACCTTGAGATAGTATATATGTCATACCAATACATCATGTGCAAACATATATACATATAGGTGCAAGGGCTGAATCTCAAGTTGATTATAACCAAATATAAACATATATCCAAAACACAAATCTTACCTACCATGCAATAAGCATAAATCATACTTATGGATATACCATGGTCAAGACATCACAACACCATACCATTTCAATTTTGGTCATGGTTAAACAAAGAACTTAATGTCTCACTCAAAATGCTAAAAACAAAATCCAAGAGTCATCAACCCACCATCACATATATCATTAACAAGCTTCATATTTAGCATGCAATGGCATTAACACAAAATCCACCTTGGCGAATATCATCCCCATGACATAGCAAAGATTTGAACCATGGGCTAATTAGAACTCAAGCTAGCAACTAAAACATGCATGAATCTCATGGTACAACCTCAAACATACCTTAATCTAGATACAAGTATGGCCAAACCTCCTCCTAATCCTCTTCCAAACCAAGCATGAAGCAAAACTCCCTCCTTCTTCCTTAAAATTTTCGGCCAAGAGAAGTGAAAAAATGATGAACATTTTTTTTGTTTTCTTTCCTCAACTCACAAGCAATGGGGGATCACACACCTTCTCTTTTTTTTTCTTCCCATTTCTTTATTCCTAACCTTAGTTTATTGTTTCCTCCCATAATGCACCAACACAACATGTCTATGACATGTTTTGCCCATCCTCCTTTGTCATGGCCGCCACCACTTATAAAAAGAAGGGTATTTCACATGCAAAACCATTGTTTTGCATGCATGATTCAATTAGTCATCACACATTTCCTATCCTACTTTCAAAGTTTACTACTAGGTCCTTTTAGTGAAATTCACATTTATAACCCTAAATCAAAACATCAAAAATGTCACACACGAATTAACACATATTATAGGCATCAAAATGAATATTAAATTATTTTTATGCCTCGGTTTTGTGGTCCCGAAACCACATTCCGACTAGGGTCGTTTTAAGGCTGTCACAAACTCACACTTATTGAACTTAGCATATAGCTGCTTATTCCGTAAAATTTGCAGCACTAACCTCAGGTGCTCAGCATGTTCGGTCTCATCTCTTGAATAGACCAAGATGTCATCAATAAACACAACTACGAACCGGTCCAAATACTGTCTGAAGATCCGATTCATCAAATCCATAAATACCGCAGGGGCATTATGAGCCGAAACGGCATCACTAAGAACTCGTAGTGACCGTACCTCGTTCGAAAGCGAGTTTTGGATACATCCGAATCTCAAATTCATGGCGATAATAACCCGATCTCAAATCTATCTTTGAAAACACCGAGGCCCCTTTAGTTGATCAAACAAATCATCAATACGTGTAACGGATATTTATTCTTTATTGTCTCTTTATTCATTGACGATAGTCGATGCACAATCTCATGGTTCCGTCCTTCTTTTCACAAACAATCTTGGTGCACCCCAAGGTGAGAGACTAGGTCGGCGAAACCTCTATCCGTCAATTCTTGCAACCGAGCTTTCAAATCTTTTAGCTCGGTTGGTGCCATACGATCACGGAGCTATCGAAATCGGCGTAGTCCGTGTACAAGCTCAATACCAAACTCTACCTCCGAACAGTGGTAAACCCGATAATTCTTGGGAAAAACATCCGGTATTCACAAACCACCGCATGATTCGGTTTCATTTTTAACTCTTTGTCATCAAGTACATACGCAAGGTATGCTTCGCACCCCTTTCTTACATATTTCTGGGCCAACATTGATGATATTACAGCTGGCAACCCCTTTAAGTCCGTAGACTCAACTCGGATTATCTCGTTATTTGCGCACCTCAGATCAATAGTCTTGCTCTTGCAATTCACAACCGCATCATGCACGGTCAACCAATCCAAACCAAGAATTACATCAAATTCATCAAACGGCAAAAGCATCAAGTCCGCCGGAAAACAAGAACCTCGAATTACTAGGGGACATTTCTTACACACTTTGTCGAAAAGCACGTAACGACCCAAGGGATTTGACACCCGAATTACGAACTCGATGGGCTCAATAGGTAAAGTCTTCTTTGGATGCTAAGGTTTCGCATATATAAGAATGAGTAGAACCGGGGTCAATCAAAGCAATCACATTAGTATCAAAGAGAGTAAAAGTACCGGTAATAACATCCGGCGAGGAAGCATCCTCACGCGGCGTATAGCATAAGCCCTAGCAGAGCACGAGCCTCGGATCTGGTCGTAGCATCTCTAGATCCTCTCGACCACCACTAGCATTGCCCGTATTTCTAGATGGTCTACCTCGGCGGTGGTAGCACCGGTTTCCCACTCGATTTACATTCATTCGGACAACCTCGGGCAATCTTTAATAAAGTGGTCAATCGACCCGACTTGTAGCTGGAGCGGTCATGGAATCTACAACTCCTAGAATGCCATTTGCCACAATATTGGCACTCCGTTCTGTCTCGACGATCATTTCCAACACTGGTGATCGAAGTGACTCGTGTGCTCACAGGAGGTCGATCGCGATCTCGTCTAGAAAAGCCCGAAGTGTCCCTAGACCGGCCTAAGCCATCTCTAAATTTCTTCGATGACTGTGGGAAGGGCTTCCCCGAAGACCTCTTACGAAACTCCCTTGCTCCCACCTCAGCTTTTCTTTTCTCCATACTGAGCTCCTCGGCCTTGAAGCTCGCTCGACAAGTGCCACAAATTCTCGGGTTTCCAAAATGCCTACATACAGCTTTATATCGTCATTCAGCCCATCCTCGAAACGTTTACACATCACGGCTTCTGAAGAAATGCATTCTCGCGCGTATCGGCTAAGCCTTACAAATTTTCGTTCATAGTCGGTAACCGACATGGAACCTTATTTGAGTTTAAGAAATTCCTTCCGTTTTTGGTCAATGAATTTCGATCGATATACTTCTTCAAACTCGGTTTGGAAGAACTCCCAAGTTACTTGCTCTCTGGCACGACAAGTCAACGTGTTCCACCAATAGTAGGCAGAATCACGTAGCAAGGAGATAGTACACTTTAGGCACTCATCGGGTATGCAAGATAGCTCATCGAGTACCCGGATAGTGTTGTCCAACCAAAATTCAGCTTGCTCGGCATCATCGCTGTCCGTAGCCTTAAATTTAGTAGCCCCATGTTTTCGGATTTCATCAACTGGGGCTTATTTGACCTTATTTGGTCGGCCATCAAGGTATTGTAGGTCTTGGGGTGGTATTTGTCGGGAATGGAGGTTGTGGAACAGTAGTATTAGTTCGAATGTATTGGTTGAACCAATCATTCATCACGCTATAGAAAGCTTGTCTAGCTTCATCATTCGGTTACTAGCATTAGGTTGAGAGTCCGGTCTTTGTCCCTTGTCTTGAGAAAGCGCTACACTCTCAAGATCATCACCATCGCTTCGGTCGGGATCGGGATCCATTATTAAAATAAACACATTTGCAAATGTCGAAATCACCACACTATCAAATAATCACATAAAATGGCATGTATAGCTAGCCCCAAACACATTACGGTAGTCCTAGAATCGACTAAACCGTAGCTATGATACCAATAAAATTGTAACACCACGTACCCGAGACCGTCGCCGGAGTCAGACACGAGGGGTTCGCAGACTTAAATCACTTATTAGCACAGTCCATTTTAAATTTTTCCAGCGGTTGGCTAACTGCGTCACACCTTAAAAATCATATCTTGAGTTCCAAAACTCGAAAATCAGTTTCGTAATTTTTCCCTGAAACTAGACTCATATGTCCATTTACGATTTGTTTCTAGAATTTTGATCGGGCCAATTAGTACAGTTTATTAGTTAAAGTCTCCCTATTACGAGGTTCGACTCTGTGACCTTCTTGCATTGCGACTTAGATAACTCCTTGTACATGTGGCTTCAATACTTATGCCATTTGTTTCTAATGAAACTCAAAAGGAATCTATACATATATGGTATGACTTCTAACTGTCTCTGGTTAATTTATAGAGAATTTCCAAAGTCGATCGGGGATCCGAAACCGTTCGCCCCGTCTCACGAAAACTTTAACATCTCATAATATCTTGTTCATATGAACGTTTTGTTACTTTCCTATGAAAATTGATTCATCAAGGTTCGATTACATAATTTATTCACTATTTAATTCCATTCCTACTATTTTTAGTGATTTTCACATCCACATCATCTTCTGCTGCCAAGACATCTATTTTAAGGTAAACTTTACCTATTTCATGATCCTCCATGGATCAACTAGAGTTTGTCATACATATACCAAAAATGATCCTGAATGACCATTCCCATGGCTAACCGTTACCAACATTTCCATACCTCTCGACGAACAACATACAAAACGATTATAATGCTATGATCAAAGTATATTTAAGCCATTTTCGCATGGCTATCCAAATTTACACAAAACCGAAGGGTACATGACCAATAACAAAAAGGGTAGTCCTATACATGCCATTTCAAAGTTCAACCAAAAGTATACCGAAAGGGGCTTTGATAGTGTGGGTGACTTCGACTTCAAAATTCCCGAGTCCGATGGTGACGAACCAAAATCTATAAAAGAAGATTAAAGAAACGGAGTAAGCATTAAATGCTTAGTAAGTCTTGAGCAAAGAATTTAAGCACAACTGAAGTATAGCATTCATATAACTAAACGGATAATCCCATACATACATATTCTCAAATCATTCCTACTTCACATTCCAACCCCTATATTCATACATAAGGGATTATCTTAACCAAATACTGGAAGCTCATTACTCGACTAAGCGAATATTATTCAAAGGGAATCAACTATTCCAATGCACATACGAAACATACCTCATTGTTGGGATTTTACAAGCGTATTAACTGAAATTTTTACAGCAAGATCGCTCATTCCCGAATCACATACCTTCAAATTTAACCGGATATAGCTACTCGCTCAAATGCCTTGGGACATAGCCGGTTATAGTAACTCGCACAAATGCCTTTGGGACTTAACGGATTTAGTAACTTCGACTAATGCCTTTGCTTAGCCCGAATTAGTAACTCGCACAATTGCCTTGGATCTTAGTCCGGATATAGTCACTTAGCACAAAAGCCTTGGGACTTAGCCGGATATCATTCGAATAACCAAGCACATATATCAATAAATCATGACACATCCGTATTTCATTTTCATTACCAAAGCTCAAACACAAGACACTTATCACACTTGCAATTTCGGCTCAATAGCCACATACAAAGAGCATGATTTTGATTTGCTTAAAACATGATCTAATCAAATCATAATCTAAGTTTTATTACTCAAAAACTTACCCGGATGTCGTAGAACGATTTCGATGGCTATTCGACCACTTTTTCCTTCCCTTTATCGGATCTAGTTCCCCTTTGCTCTTGAGCTTAATTTAACAAATACATTGATTTAATCATTTGAGCATCGAAAAGAGGAACTCAAGGTACTTAGCCCATATATATTCATTAGACATTAAAGTCACATACATATGAAATCATGAATCAACTCGACAGATTATCCCACACTTCCTTTTAGCCGATTGTCTAAGCCAAGATAAAAGCATCGATATGCTTGCCTCTAACCGAATACATGCAACGCCAATCCATCTCATGTGGCCGAATATGCATGTCTACGTTGAGGCCAATTATATACTTAGTACCACATATAAATGACATACATTTTACTAACTAATGCATTACATATTATAACTCAATACCCATCCATCATTTACTCCATAACTAAAACACTACCATATATAAACATATACCTTGAGATGATATATATATATATGTCATACCAATACATCATGTGCAAATATATATATATATATATATATATATATATATATGCAAGAGCCGAATCACAAGGCTGATTATAACCATCTCATATATTTTCATCCCATACCCGAATACACAAGTACATTATAATATCTTCCAACTTAATTCATCATAAATTTTCTTTTTTTTTTTCATGGCCGAATGCTCCTTCTACACCATTTACCTTCACAAAGCATGAATTTCATCATCCAACTTACAAGCTTACAATCTCATGAAGTTTAACCTCATAGTATCTATCAAACTCTCACTCATTAGCTTCTATCATAAACCTCCAACAACACCAAATAAACATATACTTCGTGGGTCTATGGTAGAACCAAGAAAGGAACTCATAGATATCAAGATGTAAGCAAACTACCTTTATTCATCTAAGTTTAGCATGAAACACAACCATCACCCTTATTAATCTTTTATAGCCGAAAACCATACTCACCCCAAAAATCAAAATTTCAACATGGTTTACAAAAATCACTTGATATCTCACTCAATATCAACTAAAATTTCAAGAGCTAGTACAAACTTCCTTACCTTAATAGTGACCTAAAATGACCGATTGCTTCACTCCATTCTTCTTCCTTTCAATTCGGCCAAGAAGAACCAAAGAACACAACTTGTTTTTCTTTCTTCCTTAGAACATTCGGCCAAGAGAAATGAAAAAAGATGGACTCTTTTTTTTTTGTTTTCTTTCTTACCTTCACGGCAATGGGGAGGGGGAGAAACAATCACACACATTCTTTCCTTTTTCCATTTCTTTATTACCCAAACTCCTTATTTTATTGTTCCTAACATACATCACTAACATAACATGTTTGTGACATGTTTCCACTCATAGCATGGCCGGCCACTAGCTCAAATATTGGGCAATTTGACATGCAAACCCACCATTTCTATAACATGCATTAATAGGCCACTTTACATTTGCCTAGCACATTTCTAAATTTTCTCACATAAGTCCTATTTACTAAAATTCACTTACAATTAACAAAATTCAAACATGAAATTTTCACACATGCATAAGTACATATAATGAGCATCAACTAGGACGGTTAATTATTTTTTTATGACTCGGTTTAGTGGTCCCGAAACCACTTTCCGACTAGGGTCAATTTAGGGCTGTCACACATAAAACTCTTTAACCTTACTCCATATGAGGTAGCCTAAGAACATGTAACGAACTAAGCCTCCATAGTGAAAGTACTAGTTAAAGGCTACTTGATGCTCCTCTAAGATATAATTCCGCTGGTAAAGTTTGAATCGGAGTAGCCAATCACCTCCAAATTGTTTAATCATTTGTATGTAAGCATGTAATCCTTTGTGCCTTTAAGATATCTCAAAACTTTCTTTGTAGCTCTCTAGTGGTCAATACCTGGATTACTCTGATATTTTCCCAACATTCCAACCGCAAATGCAATGTCAAGTCTTGTGCAGACTTGAGCATACATCAGGCTTCCAACAACAGAAGCATATGAAATATTTTTCATTTGCTCCCTCTCAAATTCGTTCTTCATGCACTAATTCAAATTGAACTTATCACCCTTCACGATAAGAGCAACACTCGGTGAACAATCTTTCATCCAAAATGTTTTTGAAACTTTGTTAATATGGGTTTCTTGAGATAGACCAAAGGTATCACGATGTTTATCTTGATGAATCTTAATGTGTAACAACCCGTTTTTCAATGGTGTCGGAAATAATAATTTTGGGGCTGACAAATTTGACAATTAAGTTCGTATATATTATTATTTAATATTTATGAGTCAAATTTGATGTAAAAAGGTTTTTGATTTGATAATTTATGATATATAAGCGATTTATTAAGTTCAAATAATAAGACCCTAAGGTCAAATGGTTTTAGAAAATGAAGTATCGAGAACTCGTTTCTATAAATCATGTCATAAATATTTTTATAAATATTTATGGATTGTCATTGTTGGTATTAAAGTTTCATTGAAAAATTTTAACGTTTCAATAGTTAATTAATTAAAATGACTAAATCATAAAAGATGTAAAATTTGATCACTATTTGATTTGAGTGATTAAATGGTTAATTGAATAAAGGAAAAGGGACTGAAATAGTAATTAGACCATTCAAGGAGTTAGTGGACAATTATGGGCATGAAATTGGTGTTTTATTTATTTATTAACCAATGTTAAAATGGTAATTTGATAAATAAAATAAAATAAAATAAAATAAAAACAAAAGTTATTATCATCATTTCATGTCTTCTTCACCGAATGGTAAGGAGAAAAGCACCATTTTTAAACCTTGAGGTTTCGACAACTTCACAAGTTAATTTGGTAAGTGATTTTAGCTCCGTTTCTAATAAATTTTATATTTTTGAGATCGTTGCAACTAGGTTCAGCTAGCCCGTACCTTTGATTTTGAAACTATTAAAGATTTTGAATGTTTCCATTGATGAAACTTGTGATTTTAGATGTTAAATGATGAATTTGAGATAGTATTTGTTATTAAAAGTATTTTATTAAGTGATTTTTGATAAATTTTCCAATTAAAAGGATTTGATGTGAAATTGTTGCAATAATGGGCTGTATTGGATTCATAAGTATTCTGCTAGGCTCAATTTTGGGTAAAAGTGGTTAATTTGCATGTTTTAGTCTTAGGGACTAAATTGAAAAAAGTATAATTGTAGGGGTAATTTTGTAAAAATGTCAAAAATGAATAAATTGCATAAATCACATTGTTTTACTATCATAAATCACATTGTTTTACTATCTAAATTAATAGATTGAATGAAATTATTATTTTATATCAAGCTCGGGTGGAAAATAGAGGAGAATAGAAAATTACCAAAATACCCCTATACTTTGACATTACTGCAATTTAGCTAGGTAAGTACGTATGAACTATAATTGCTTAAATGTTGGTTAAATTGAATGTTTGATGTGTTATTTAATTTTAATGAATTAATATATATATATATATATATATATATGTTATTACGAAATCTATCATGTCATGAGACGATGGAAATCCAACGACATACGACGACATCGAGCCCCGTTTGAACCTTAGAAATTAGTAGGATTAAAATGACATGTCATTAGGGTTTACATGTTTCGAGTGCTAGTCTTGAATGCCCTACTTATGGCTGAGGTCCGGCATGTGTTGTGGGTACTCCACAGCCCATGTGAGCATACTCATTTCACAACTCGTGTGAGAATATATGTATAAGAAAGGATAGACTACGGTTATACGTTTAGCACACTTTTTGTGAGCTATCCCACATATCCAACAGTATTCTATTCGGTTCAACGGGCATGAATTTACAAGGACATAACAAGTGTTCTATATGAACCAAGACTTGTATGTATGAAATACTTTGAAATGGTGAGTTACATGAAAAATATGTTATGTTGAGATGGATGATAAATTCAATTGAATCAAGCTCAAGTATAATGGTTATCCATGCAAATTCAAATAAATCATGTTTAAATGAACTAGCATGTGTTGTTGATGTGCTTAGGCTTATGCCAATCTTGTGGTTATGATTGATGTTTACGATTATGCTTGTACTATGCATATGAAACGGGTAAGAAAAGGGAATGATAAGGTAAGTACATAATTGGGATGTAATATGATGTTATAAAAAGGTTTAATGAGATAAATGATGTATTCATATGTAAGTAAATTGCTTATGCTTTGAATGAATCTATCTATGTCATGGATAAATACACTGAATTGAGAATTAATAATGTTGTTTAGGCTTATGATAAGCATTGGTAACAGAAAGGAAAGTAAGTAAATTGAAAGGTGTATAATCTTATAGAAAGTTTGATGGTTATACATTACATCCCATAAAATCCTTTCATGTTATGAATTATAAATTTATGTGACATTAATGAACTTACTCATTTGTGAGTTGATATTTATGGTTTGGTAAATCTTGAGGCATTAGTATAGGTTTATACTTAGCCTATAAATTTCATTATTGAAATGTAATATTATGCTTATGGTTTATATGAGCTTACTAAGCATTCATTGCTTATGTGATCATCTTTCTCTTACTTTATAGATTATCAGAAGCTCAATTGGGTTGGAAGCTAGTCGAAGATCCATCACACTATCCATCGATTTTATCAGTAGATTTTGATTCTCTAGTTGTGGTTATAATGGCATGTATAGGTGGACTTATGTCTAATGTTTAGTTAATGATAGTGGCATGAAATGTTTCTTTGAATTTGTGAAACTTATGTTATTTTGGATGCCTGGATGGTTGGTGTGCTTTTGGCACTTGATGCTTAATGGTTGGTGATTATAAGATTTAATTGATGTATGGTTTATGGCCAAAGTGGTAAGTGTTGGCATGGTTGAAAAATAATCATTTATGGCATGTTTTAATATAGAATTTAATCAAATATGTTTGGTTGAATAATGACCATTTGGACATTAAATTGGTATGTATAGATGATGGTTGTTGGAACCATTTGGAAATGGCTAGATTGGTAACATTTAAATGGTTTTGATGCATGTGAGAAGTGATCCAAATGGTAAGGTAATTTTGATATGTTTTTTATATGGAAACAAGTTAACTGAAAATTGGTTAAATATTCACGTGTATAGGAGTTTTGGTACTTGATGAAATCGCCATTGTGTTTGGCTTGTAATTATGGTATTTTGGTTGATGAACTAATTGTCATGTTTGCATGTATATATGTGTTTTTTAATGATTGATAATATTTTGGCATTTTAGTGCTTGTTGGCTAATGTTGGAATGGTTTAGTGATGATATGTTTTGAATGGCCAAATTGGTATATTTGAGTGTGAATTTTGGTATGTAATCATTGTGGCAAGTTTGATAAGGAAATTATGTTAGAAAAATATGGATGGTTAATGGCTAAACTATGCAAAATTTTAAACATGTTTGGTTGTTGTGATTGAGGTGCCTTTTGGGCATATTGGTTGTATGAACAAATACCATAATGATCTAGCATGACTATGCATGTTTAGGTACATTTTGAATGCTTGAATGTAAGTGCAAATGGCTTGTTTATATGATCATGTTTTGGGTGAAAGGAATGGCTTGAAATTGACCTATTTCTTATCCACACGGCTTAAGACACGAGCATGTGTCTCAGCCGTGTGTGACACACGGTCATGCGACACGGCCGTGTGTCCTCTATAGGTTTCTAAAGGTTGCATTTCGAGAGTTACACGGCTTGGAACACGGGCGTGCGGCTTGGAACACGGGCGTGTGGCTTGGCCGTGTGAACCAAGTTAGAGAGTTACACGGGTACAAACACAGGCTGGGACATAGCCTTGTGTCCCTACTTCGAATGCCCAAACGGCCTGAGACCAAGGCGTGAGTCTCAATCGTGTAAGTCACGCGGCCGTGTGACCCTTGTAGTATGAATTTTTTATCTTTTTTCAGGAAGTTCTAAATGTTTTCGATTTAGTTTTGAATAGTTTATAAAGTGTTTCTAAGGCCTCGAGGGCTCAAAAAATGGACGTTATGCATGTGTTTGAATGGAATATGATGTGTTTTATAAATTATTGTAATTGAATGTTTTAAGTTAAAAGTTTTCGGTAATATTCTGTAACCCTATTCCGGCGACAGATACGAGTTAGGGGTGTTACATAATGCCAAAGACATAAGACGCATCACCCATATATTTCATATCAAAATTTTTAGAAAGAAATTGTTTCACCTCATGTAGCATATCCCTGTTATTTGTTGCAAGTAAAATGCCGTCCACATATAGAATAAGGAAACAAATTTTACTCTCACTGACCTTCTAGTATATGTATTGATCCATGAAATTTTCAACAAAACCAAACAAAGATACAACTTTATGGAACTTTAAATACCACTATCGGGAGGCTTGTTTCAATCCATATATGGACTTATAAAATTTATGCACCTAAAAAATGTATATAACTAATAACTAGATAATTCATATATAACCATTTACTTCAGGCACATAAAAAATATTCAAACAACAAATTTCTAAATTTTTTCACTAAATTATTTATAACAAAATTAATGTTAGAAATTTCACATTAATAAAATCCCACGATCTTGCAAAAAAGTTTGCAATAAAAATTTTCAAAAAATATTTAAAAATAATTCAAACGTTATTTTGAGAAATTGACAAAATTTTAAATTTGGACAAGGTAGAGATTAACCTGGCTCTAATACTAGATGTGAGCACAAATCATAGTTTAAACAAAATGTAAGCAGCGAAAAAATTAAACATAAATACCTTCGACCATTGTCCGAATCAAATGTCAAAATCTAGATGTTGTAACCACTTGTTGAGGGCATCAAACAACCGATGAGGACGTTGTATTTAGCTATATGAAAACACAAAAATTGGGAAACAAAAAAATTGCCAAGGTCTTCTAAGCACTCGAAAATTTCACTAGATGAAATTTTTTTCAAAAAATGTTTTTTGTTCTTAGGGACCGGACCTTATGCTTGGGAGGTATTTATAGTGGTGGTTCCCCATAAAAACCACCATCTTACTATCACACATACACCCACTACCACACAACAAAGTAGTGGGCAACAAAAAATGGGAATGGGTAGCAAACTGGGGTTAAACCCATGAACTAGAAATGGCTCCAACATCATGCCCCACGATATGGTGCAAAAAACCATTTATATTTGCATTGTAAGACCTTATACTCGATTCGATTTATCGAATCCAGATATGGGTTACCACAATACTTAAATACTTAATAAAAAATTTTCAACTGTCGAAAACCATATTGAACATACTTATTATTTATTTATTTTCTTTTTTAAGTCAAAATATTTGAAGGAAACATTTATTAATTACAGCAGATTCTCAAAAACAATAGAAGACATTACGACTTAAATCTTTGTTTAAACCAGACTTTATCATGGCATAGAGTATATTTGTAAAATTTCTAAAAATGCCGATTTGTATGCATAATATCGCTCTTAGAACAATCGCCTTGAAGCATTCCTAGCTTGGTCCCTCCTAGCATATTGGTTCAATTCTAAGAACCTAAATTACAAATAGACATTTGTAAGTTCAACGAAACTTAGTGAGTCTCAACCAATATTACCTTTAAACGATGTTGTTGATTCCCTTGACTTAAGGGTTATTGACTTCCTTTCAGACTTTGGAAGATACTTTTCTAATTCTTGGCAAATAGTTATATGCCAACCTTTGCACTTGACCGCCTTATGTACATTCCGTTCAATTGAGGATCAAAGACTTCACACTTTATTATAGATCTTATATAACAATCTCTTTAAAGATAGAAGTTAGATACATTCCTCAGAATGATATACATAGAGATACTACTCTTGGCGAAATCTTATATTGGCTCTGGCAAGCTGTAAGAATGCCAGTCATACCATAACTTCAAGTCAATCCATTGAGATGTACTTGGTCCGATGAGTGCAATATTTTAGATCATCCAACAGAAACTCATATGACTTTGAGACATAATGTGAAATCTTCCAAGTTTGGTGAACACTTAGACCACCTATAATTACAGATATGCCAAGCTCTCCATCTTATCAGGTTATTATGGCAGATTCATCAGTTGAGTACATTACCGATAATTCTTTTAGAAAATGCCTCAAAGGCCTACCCATATCTCGCCACCAAGGTTTCCCAAATAATACGCCACATAGGCTTTTCAAATAATTAGCCACAAGGGCATTACAAATAACTCACCATAAAGGCTTTACAGAGAACTCGCCACAAAGGCTTTACAAAAAACTCGCCACAGAAGCTTGATGTGGTTTGCCACCAAGGCACTACACCAACTGTTATGTTTGACAATATGGCTTTACAGATAACTTGCCACGGAGGCTTTACAGATAACTCACCACAAAGGCTTTACAGATAAGTCACCATAGAAGTTAGATGTGGTTTGCCACCAATACACCACACCAACAATTGTGTTTGATGATATAGATTTTCCTAGAGTCAACATCGCCTAAGGTTTTCCCATAATGTGACATGGCAATGCTCTTTCTACATATCTACCACACTTTTGTGTTTACTATCTCGGAAGACCTCATGTTTACGGTCCAAGTAAACTAAAGTTTCGCCATATAGGCCTTCGTGTTTATTGTCCTGGCGGATGTCATCAAAGCACCACCATAGGGTCCATTATCATATCACATATTTTCTCGACACTCCACCCGAACCTCCTTATCACCAACTATACATTGTCATGCACCATTCAATTAACATAATGGAAACATTTAGATAGATGGTCGGGACTAAACTGAGAACTTACGAAAATCTTGGAAATTTCATGCTTTAAGGCTCCACACACCCGTGTCCCAAAGTCGTGTTCCATACACAGCTGAGACACATGGTCGGGTTTCTCCCTGTGTGGAATATACCTAGGCTATTTTCCAAGCTTTGGCCAACCTTAATCTCTTACACACTTATACAAAATCAAAAGCATATAACATGGTATTCATTTAATGATTAAATATTCTCAATTAAACCACAAACATAGCATTTGTATGTCATCATACATGTGTCTCTCATACTCATTTTACCTTGTTTATTATAGTACCACTTATACATTTATACCAAGATTATCATTTACCAAATATCTTCAGCTTAATCATCAAGCATTCATATTTAAAACTAGATCATATCTTTATAAAATACCACAATTCAGATGCACAAAATAACATGTTTGCCTGAAACATTTCAATTCAACTCCATACCCAACAAGCATTACATTGAGACTAGTCATATATATACACATGTCATGATACATATCATTCTCTTTCTATTTTCTTATAAACACATATCATTTATTTCATTCTATCAACATTTCATATACCATAGTTTCCATGTATTCCACATATTTATTTTCCTCCTCCTCCTCTCCATTTCACATCCTTAATGTATATAGCATTCTTGTAAGTACAATTTCACAATTTACTAATAAATGCTCACATCAAACTATCAACATGAGTCATAGTCACTTACTTATTTATAATTTCAGCTACAGATCTCCAAATTAAGATTAGTAAATTTCCCATAAAACTAGACTCAAATATCTTTCCACCATAAAATTTTCATAATTTTTGGTTCAGAAAATTAGTACAGTTTATTCATTAAAATTTCCCCTGTTTCACTTTCTGACAGTTCTGACCTCTCTTCACTAAAAATTAATTATCTCACAGTACAGAACTTGGATAATGTTCTTGTTGATTTATCTTGAAAATAGACTCATTAGGGATTTTAAAAATATAAGTTTAATCCTCTAATTATTTTTATCCAATTTTTTTTGATTTTCCAAAGTCAGAACAAGGGGTCACGTAATCATTCTGAACCAGTCTCACAAAAACATAAATATCTCAAAATATAGAACTCATTTTATTGTTCTGTTTCTTTTATATGCAAATAGACGCATTAAGCTTTAATTTGATATCTCATTAAGTCTCTGATTAAATTTCTACTATTTTTGGTGATTTTTCAAAATCACATCACTGCTACTATCCAAAACAGTTTTATTGCTAATCCACTCTTTCACACTTTCTTTGTATTAACCTCATTTTAACATACATATCACAAATTATTTTCACCACATTTCATACATCACAAGTATAGGCCCATGATCACAAGGTCACCATGAAATCATCCTCATGTATAACTTACTTGTTTATAACCTTACCACATCCTGGTCACTTAATGAACACATCATTCACATAACCAAGTTCCTGCACTTATTCATCATAAAACTCACAAAGCAATACATAGAGAGTCTCCCGTTGAACACTTCGGATCTATCCTCGATACTTGGTGGTTTCAGCACATAGCTCCACCCATTATATAGTTCGGCTCTCTTGTACACATGGTGAACACTCAGTACCACCCATGTGACCTAGCCAATTTATCTCGTAGCTCTCTTGTCTACATGGTGTCCTTCACCTGAAACCACGCATGCGACCTAGCTACATATATCCCATAGCTTTCTTGTCTACATGGTGTACACATAGTATCACCCATGCGACCTAGCTACATAATAATGTCTTGTAGCTCTCTTGTACACATGATGTGCACCCACACCATACATGTGACCTAGCTACATACTATCAGATCATCCAATCTTCCAAGGTTCAACCGGATTTCTCTCTTTTCCAATAATTTCACTAATCAAGTAATTATCCACAAACATATTTCCAATATTATTATAAAATATCATAATACAAGTAATATTTATGTATTACTTACATATAGACTTACATCTCATTTAATATCAAGGCAATAACATTAAATTACACATTGCCTTATTAAAAATCATATGAACTTACAATATCCCATAATATCCATAATCATAGAAATCACATTTATGTATGATAATTCAATGCACTTCATGTACCATAGACATATTTTTAAATCAATTCATAAACTCGCACCATAATCATTTAATTTAACATAATTCAATTAATTCACTAAATTTAACTTTCAAATATAAATTACAAGATTATTGTCAGATTATTATCATATCAACTTACATACTTTCCACACCTCGAAATTATAATAAATATATCAATTTTACATTGAAACACGCATAAATTAATGCTTATTATACATATGAACTTACCTCGATACTAAAACGACCATTTTACCAACTTTCCCAATTTTCGATTTTTCTCTCATTCTAGGTTCAAATCTCGTTTTCCGGGATTTAAAACATCATATTTTACTTATTTAATTAATGTAATATTCAAAACAGTCCTTAACTCAAACTTTGGAAAAATTATAATTTTGCCCTTAAACTTTTGCATATTTACACTTTTTCCCCTAGGCTCGGGAATTAAACTCCACCCCTTATTCTTATGTATTATGACATGCTGATCACTTTTCCCTTCTATGGAAACATCAAATTCTCACTCTAACATATACTTATGACTATTAGATATTTTTACCGATTAAGCCATTTTACTCGTTTTCACTCAAAATCGAGTAGCACAAGTTGTCTAACATAATTTAAAACCTCATATTCTATCATAAAACAGAAAAATAAACACATTTCACCTTTGGTTATTTTTCCAAATATGAACCCTAGCTTAAATTATTGCTAGAATAAGCTTAATCAAATTACCGGGATTCCAAAAACGTAAAGAACTTGAAAAACGGGGTTAGAACGGACTTACTATTGAGCTTGGAAAGCTTGAAAACCCTAGCCATGGCTTCCCCCATGCTAATTTCGGTCTCCATGAAAAAGATGAGTCAATTTTGGCTTTATTTTCCCTTTTTATTTCTTTTAATTACCAAATGACCAAAATGCCCTTCCTTATTAAACGTTCAAAAATTCCATCCATGTCCAATTTTTGTCCATCAGTTAGAAATTGGTCAAATTTCTATTTAAGACCTCCTAATTAATATTTCAAAGCAATTTCATACTAGAAACTTCTAGAATGCAGGTTTTGCAACTTATTCAATTTAGTCCCTAACTTCAAATTGAGCACTTTATGCATAGAATTTCTTCACGAAATTTTCACACAATCATGAAATCATATCATAGACCTCAAAATAATCATAAAATAATTATTTCTATCTCGAATTTTGTGGTCCCGAGACCTCTGTTCTAACTAGACCCAATTTTGGGCTATTACAATACACAAGTCATGTACCCTACATACCGGCTATGGGCTTGATCATTTTTAGAGCATAAGCCTACACTTATATCAAAGAACATGAGTTGCATACGCATGGTCAGTGACTTAACTTAGGATTTAAGTAAATCACACCCTAAACGTTGTAACAAATTGTAACGTGTTTACGCAAGTGTACGTAGCCGTTCAAGTAATAAGTAAGTAAAAATGAGTTATCGTCTCCACAGGGATTGTATAAGCTTAAACAATTAATTGCAAAATTTTAATTAACAATTTGATGTAAAAAAAAATAAATTTTGATAGTGATGATTAGATTAATTAAATGCAAGAGTGATCCCTAATACAATTTACCTAAGTGTATGAATGAAGGTTTTAGCAACAAAATTAATCAATATTAAATGGGCTAGGATAATTATATTAATCAAATCAACTTACTTTCATCATGCTAACACGTTCGGAATTGCTTCCTTGGCAACTTGATATCTTATGAGTTTAGAAACCAAATTAAGTCCTCTCGGATCCTTTACTTAGTTAAATATGCATGTTACTGATCATATTAGACTAAGGGTTTCTTAGCATTTATGCAAGGTCACAGGGACAATTACGTTTGAAGCAGTTTAATTACATAAATCTAAAAATAATGCAAGATAATAGAGCCAACTAAAGATATTATAAACCTTAACTTAGTTAGTTATAATGACCTAAATTAAGCATTGCACTTTTCAATTATGCATCTACTAGCCATCGTCTAGTTAGGATCACTTAGATAATCTGGGTGCACCCAATCACGAATGAATGAAATACATCACGACGTTAATTGAAAACATAATTGACTGAGGTAGAAAACATGTTAACATGCATTAAATAAATCTCATTAAATTAATATAATCATCCTAGCATATAGGAATTAAAACTTCATAGTTGATGTCAAAAACATAAAACACAAAGCAAACATGTTTAAAATAAATGACAAGAAGAAAGAGTTTGCTCAGTTCAACAACCTTTCAGATCTATTTTGACTGATGTTCTCAACTCTGCTCAGTTCAGGAACCTTTCGGATCTATTCTGACTAAAGTGTTCCTCCGTTCTGATTGAAGCTTCTTTTGCTAAGGGTTTAGAAGGTAGCTGACTAAAGAGTGCTTTTGACAAAGCTTTTGAAGCTAAATACGGGAGAGGATGTAACACTTCTTACTCGTATTCACTATTAGAAGAGGGTTACGATGTATTACCGATCAATTCACAATATATAACAAACATAACTTAAACATAAAGCATTCATTCTCATAAATCATTTCAAATAATCACATTGTCCCTTATATGGGCCTACAAGGCCTTAAACAAGCTTTAGAAATGGTATGGGACTAAACCGATAACATATAAAATTTTTGGAAACTTAGAAAAATTTGAAACATACAAGGGTCACACGCTTGTGTGAACAGACCGTGTACCTCCCATGTCTCAGGCCGTGTGGAAACATGGCATATTGTAACACCCCTTACCCGTACTCGAGGCTGGGATAGGGTACGAGGCGTTACCGAACAAACATACAAAAATTAAACTAAAATACGGGCCATAAAATTTCATTCATATTTCAAAACGTTCATTCACTGTGACAGCCCAAAATTGACCCTAGTCGGAATGTGGTTTCGGGACCACAAAACCGAGGCATAAAAATAATTAAAAATTTATTTTGATGCCTATAATATGTGTGTGCTCATGTATGACATTTTATGATGATTGATTTAGTGTTATAAAGGTGAATTCCACAAGAAAGGACTTAGTAGTGAACTTTGAAAGTACGATAGGGAAATGTATGATGACTAATTAAAGCATGCATACAAAATAATGGACTTGCATGTCAAATTCCCTTTTACAAGTGATGGCCGGCCATGACAAAGAGATATGGGCTAAACATGTCATGAAACATGTTTTGTTGGGCATTAGGAGAAATAATAAACAAATAAGCATGGGTAAGAAAAGAATGAAAAAAAATGTGTGTGAGAGAGTAGCATTCCCCATTGCAGTGCAACCAAGAAGAGAAAACAAAAAATTTGTTCATCCTTGTTCTCTCCTTTTGGCCAAAAATACTAAGAGGAAGAAGAGATTTTGCTTCATTTCCTTTGTTTAGAAGAGATCTAGAAGGATATTTGGCTAAACTTGCATCAAGATTGAGGTATGTATGAGGTTGTGTCATGAGATTCATGCATGTTTTAGTTGCCAACTTGATGTTCATGTTAGCCATGGTTCAAATCCTTGTGATGCCATGGAAGTGGTATTTGGTCAAGGTTGGTATTGTGATAAAGCCATTGCATGTTAAGTGTGAAGCTTGATGATGATGCATGCAATGATGGATTGTCTACTCTTGAAATTTCTTTGTAGCCATCTTGAGTAAGACTTTGAGTTTTCTTTTTGTTTAACCATGATTGAAGATAAAAAGGGCATGATTATGATGTATTCGGCCATGATGCATTCATGAGCATGGTTCATGCTTCTTGCATGTTAGTTAAAATTTGTATTTTAGATGGCTATGGACACCTTGAAATTCGGCCATGCTCATATATGTATATATATGTTTGCACATGATGTTTTGGCTATGAAGTAAGTGATGAATATGTTTGTTTAAAGAAGAAGATGTTGAAGAATGCTTGTGAAATTGCAAGCACATTCGGCCTAACACACATATGAGTGCTTGATGCTATATTATAAGTTTTGAGCTACAACATGCAAAGCATTAACTAGTAAAATGCATGCTGTTTTTGTGTGGTATTAAGTGCATAATTGGCCTCAACATGGACATGTATATTCGGCCTTAGGTAGCCTATTGAAGGCCTTAGCTTTTCCTTGATGCCCGAATGAATTGTATTGAATTGCTTGATGTAGTATAAAATGTGCATGACCATTGTGTATTCAATCTAAAGGGTGGCCATTTGACCATTTAAACTCCTTGTCATATTCGCCATAAGCTAGCACAATGAGGTTTTAATAAATTGAATTTGTTTGAATTAGCTCAAGAGCTTAGAGGGCCACAATTGGACAAGGGGAAGGAAAAAGTGATCGAATAGCCGTAAAAGCCGTTCGACAACATCCGAGGTAAGTCCTCAAGAAGTGGCCTTAATTGAATTATGTGGAATGAAATATGGATGTATTGATTATTGATTTATGTGTGTATGAGTATTCGAATGATACCGGGCTAAGTCCCGGCGATTATGCTAGTGATTATAATTGTGTTTGAGCCTTAGTAACGAAAATGAAATATGTATGTCCAATGATTATTGATGTATGTGTGCATGAGAAATTGAATGATACCCGGCTAAGCCTCAAGACAATTATGCTGGAAATTATATCCGGTTAAGACCGAAGGCAATTGTGCTAGCGGCTACATCCGGGCTAAGACCGAAGGCATTCGTATGCGAGTCATTCTATCCGGGCTAAGACCCGAAGGCATTCGTGCACGTGGTTATATCCGGTTGTATTCCGAAGAAGCTTGGGCTGGAGGTGAGTGTTGGTTGCTGTAATGAATTCAATTGGTACGCTCGAAAAGCCCAAAGAATAAGGTATGTTTATCGTGCATTGGAAAGTCGACATGTTTGAGCAACATTCGCCGATCGACTAACAATTTCAGCTATTGAATTGGTTGATACCTTGTGAAAGTATATAATGATGAAGTGCGAAGTAAGAATGATTATGTGAATGTGTATTAATGAAATGATGCATTTGGCCATGTGAATGTATTGCTTTAATTAAAGCTGATTTTATTCCTTAAGACTTACTAAGCATAAAAATGCTTACCCGTTGCTTTGGCTCTCTGTTTTATAGATTACGCCGATAGCAATCGGATTCGGGATCATTAAAGTCGAAATCATCCACACTATCAACGCCTCTATTTTGGTATAAATTTTGGTTGAACTTTGAAATGGCATGTATAGGACTACCCTTGTTGGTTTAAATATGCTGTGATGTATATGTGTACGGCCATGCGAAAATGGCTCGTAAAAGTGAAGTACTGAACTTAGACTATTTGCGGTTTGTATATATATATATGGTGTCATGATGTGATTATGGATTGGAGATGGGAATGTTGGTCACATGATCAGCCATTGGTATGGTTAAAATGATCATATATGAACCTATGTATGGCAAGACTAGTTGGTTCATGGAGACTACAAAATAGGTAAGACCTACCTTAAAACAGATGCTGCCAGCTGCAGTGACGTGAATGTGAAAAATCACCAAAATTTGTAGGAATGGTATTAAATAGTGAATAAGCTATGTAAATGAACCTTGATGAGTCTATTTTCATATGGAAGAAACGAAATGGTCATAGGAGTTACATGTTAAGAGATATTAAAGCTATTGTGAGACAGGGCCAGAACGGTTTCTGGGTCCCCTGTTGCAACTTTAAAAATTTACTATAAATTATCCAGAAATAATTAGGAGTCATTCCTTATATGTACAGATTCCATTTTGAGTCTAGTTTCATTAGAAACAAACGACACCAGTATTAAAGCCCTGTACAGAGAGATATTCAAGTTATAATGTGCGAAGGTCAGAGCAGTCGATCCCTGTAACATGGGTGACTTTAACTAATAAACTGTACCAATTGGCCCGACCAAAAATTCTAGAAATAAATCCATGGATGGATATATGAGTCTAAATTCAGGGAAAATTTACGAAACCAGTTTCCGAGTTTTGAAACTCGAGATATGATTTTTAAGGCGACGGTGACGCAGTTTTCCAGCCTGACTGGAAATGTCAAATTGGGGGGCAAAATATGTGAACTTGGCTTGTTAACCCCTCGTGTCCTACACCGGCGATGGTCTCGGGTTCGGGGTGTTACATTCACTTACACATAGCCCCTTATTTGAGTCTACGAAGCCCAAAACATACTTTAGAAAGGGTTCAGGACTAAATTGAGAACTTACAAAAATCTTGGAATTTTCATGCTTTAAGGCTCCACACGCCCGTGTTCCAAAGTTGTGTTCCATACACGGCTGAGACACATAGTCGTGTTTCTGCCTGTATGGAATATACCTAGGCTATTTTCCAAGCTTTGGTCAACCTTAATCTCTTACACACTTATACAAAATCAAAAGCATATAACATGGTATTCATTTAATGATTAAATATTCTCAATTAAACCACAAACATAGCATTTGTATGTCATCATACATGTTTCTCTCATACTCATTTTACCTTGTTTATTATAGTACCACTTATACATTTATACCAAGATTATCATCTTACCAAATATCTTCAGCTTAATCATCAAGCATTCATATTTAAAACTAGATCATATCTTTATAAAATACCACAATTCAGATGCGCAAAATAACATGTTTGCCTAAAACATTTCAATTCAACTCCATACCCAACAAGCATTACATTGAAACTAGTCATATATATATACACATGTCATGATACATATCATTCTCTTTCTGTTTTCTTATAAACACATATCATTTATTTCATTATATCAATATTTCATATACCATAGTTTCCATGTATTCCACATATATTTATTTTTCTCCTCCTCCTCTCCATTCCACATCCTTAATGTATATAGCATTCTTGTAAGTACGATTTCACAATTTACTAATAAATGCTCACATCAAACTGTCCACACGAGTCATAGTCACTTACTTATTTATAATTTGAGCTACAGAGCTCCAAATTAAGATCTGTAAATTTCCCCTAAAACTAAACTCACATATCTTTCCACCATAAAGTTTTCATAATTTTTGGTTCAGCCAAGTAGTACAGTTTATTCATTAAAATTTCCCCTGTTTCACTTTCTGACAGTTCTGACCTATCTTCACTAAAAATTAATTATCTCACAGTACAGAACTCAGATAATGTTCTTGTTGATTTATCTTGAAAATATACTCATTAGGGATTTTAAAAATATAAGTTTAAGCCTCTAATTATTTTTATCCAAAATTTTGTGATTTTCCAAAGATAGAACAGGGGATCACGTAATCATTCTGAACCAGTCTCACAAAAAAATAAATATCTCAAAATATAGAACTCCTTTTCTTGATCTGTTTATTTTATATGAAAATAGACTCATTAAGCTTTAATTTTATATCTCATTAAGTCTCTGATTCAATTTATACTATTTTTGGTGATTTTTCAAAATCACGTCACTGCTACTTTCCAAAATAGTTTTATTGCTAATTCACTCTTTCACACTTTCTTTGTATTAACCTCATTTTAACATACATATCACAAATCATTTTCACCACATTTCATACATCACAAGTATAGGCCCATGATCACAAGGTTACCATAAAATCATCCTCATGTATAACTTACTTGTTTATAACCTCACCACATCCTGGTCCCTTAATGAACACATCATTCACATAATCAAGTTCCTGCACTTATTCATCACAAAACTCACAAAGCAATACATAGAGAGTCTCCCGTTGAACACTTCGGATCAATCCTCGATACTTGGTGGTTTCAGCAAATAGCTCCACCCATCATATAGTTCGGCTCTCTTGTACACATGGTGAACACTCAGTACCACCCATGTGACCTAGCCAATTTATCTCGTAGCTCTCTTGTCTACATGGTGTCCTTCACCTGGAACCACGCATGTGACCTAGCTACATATATCCCATAGCTATCTTGTCTACATGGTGTACACATAGTATCACCCATGCGACCTAGCTACATCATAATGTCTTGTAGCTCTCTTGTACACATGATGTGCACTCAAGACCGTACATGTGACCTAGCTACATACTATCTCAGATCATCCAATCTTTCCAGAAGGTTCAACCGGATTTCTCTCTTTTCCAACAATTTCACTAATCAAGTAATTATCCACAAACATATTTCCAATATTATTATAAAATATCATAATACAAGTAATATTGATGTATTACTTACATATAAACTTACATCTCATTTAATATCAAGGCAATAACATTAAATTACACATTGCCTTATTAAAAATCATATGAACTTACAATATCCCATAATATCCATAATCATAGAAATCACATTTATGTATGATAATTCAATGCACTTCATGTACCATAGACATATTTTTAAATCAATTCATAAACTTGACACCATAATCATTTAATTTAATATAATTCAATTAATTCACTAAATTTAACTTTCAAATATAAATTACAAAGATTATTGTTGTATTATTATCATACCAACTTACATACTTTCAACACCTCGGAAATCATACTGAATATATCAATGTTACATTGAAACATGCATAAATTAATGCTTATTATACATATGAACTTACCTTGATACTAAAACGGTCATTTTATCAACTTTCCCAATTTTCGATTTTTCTCTCATTCTAGGTTCAAATCTCGTTTTTCGGGATCTAAAACATCATATTTTACTTATTTAATTAATGTACTATTAAAAACAGTTCTTAACTCAAACTTTGGAAAAATTAAAATTTTGCCCCTAAACTTTTGCATATTTGCACTTTTGCCCCTAGGCTCGGGAATTAAACTTCACCCCTTATTCTTATGTATTATGACATGCTGATCACTTTTCCCTTCTATGGAAACATCAAATTCTCACTCTAACATATACTTATGACTATTAGATATATTTACCGATTAAGCCCTTTTACTCGTTTTCACTCAAAACCGAGTAGCACAAGTTGTCTAACATAATTTAAAACCTCATATACTATCATAAAACAGAAAAATAAACACATTTCACCTATTGATATTTTTCCAAATATGAACCCTAGCTTAAATTATTGCTAGAATAAGCTTAATCAAATTACTGGGATTCCAAAAACGTAAAGATCTTGAAAAACGGGGTTAGAACGGACTTACTATTGAGCTTGGAAAGCTTGAAAACCCTAGCCATGGCTTCCCCCATGCTAATTTCGGCCTCCATGAAAAAAATGAGTCAATTTTGGCTTTATTTTCCCTTTTTATTTCTTTTAATTACCAAATGACCAAAATGCCCTTCCTTACTAAACTTTCAAAAATTCCATCCATGTCCAATTTTTGTCCATCACTTAGAAATTGGTAAAATTTATATTTAAGACCTCCTAATTAATATTTCAAAGCAATTTCATACTAGAAACTTCTAGAATGCAAGTTTTGCAACTTATTAAATTTAGTCCCTAACTTCAAATTGAGCACTTTATGCATAGAATTTCTTCACGAAATTTTCACACAATCATGCAATCATATCATAGACCTCAAAATAATCATAAAATAATTACTTCTATCTCAGATTATGTGGCCCCAAAACCTCTGTTCCAACTAGACCCAATTTTGGGCTATTACACATATATACTGACTTGGGTCACACGGCCGACCATACGCCCTTGTTTCTAGCCCGTGTGGCCTTCAAAATGGCCACACATGCCCTATAACACCCAACACTCGTGCCCTACACCAGGACAGAATATGAGGCGTTACTAGACTTAAACACATGCATTCAAACGTTTCTGAGTCACCAAGACTTGATCAAATTGAAAACGTTTTCTAACTTTGTTTAAACTCCTTAATATGGGCCTACGAGGCCCCAAACAACCATTGGAAACCATTTGGGACCAACCCGGGTCATTTAACTAACTTTAGGAAAAAATAACTCTTGAAAACAGGGCACACACCGTGTGAAAGGGCAACATGCCCGTGTGGTCATTATAACACAGCCGTGCTGATGGCTCGTGTGACACATACGGCCTAAGCATTTAGGGACACGCCCATGTCCCATGCCCGTGTGAATTAAATTCTAAATTCGAACCTACATGGGTTTTCACACGGCCTGACACACGTCCGTGTCTATAGCTCGTGTCCCTCATACGGCCATGACAAGCCCGTGTCCTAGCCCATGTCTAAAAACCTTGAAATTCTATTTTTGACATCAGCATCCAATAAGGGGCACACGGCCAAGGCACACGCCTATAGGTAGAGGTCGTGTCCTCCACACGGCTGAGACACACGGCCATGTCTTTGCCTGTGTGTTTACTACCATCCATACTGACCTGAAAAATTTACGTGCAAAGGACACATGACCGGATAACACGCCCATGGGGCTGACCGTGTGTCACACACGGCCTAGACACATGCTCGTGTGTCTACCCGTGTGGACAATATAAGACTATCTACCAAGCCTTTGCTACCCTGTAACACAATCTAACACCGACCAACGTGTCCAAGTCTAACTTAATATGATTTTTCAACCAAACAACCATAGCTAAGGCCTACGTACATTTCATAGATTCAACTATGCCAACACTCTCACATTCATGAAAGACTAGCTTGCATTCATATAATAACTTTCAATATTAGCCATTTTCCATGGCCTTATACAAAATAAATCAAATATTAGATTAGGCCAACACATTTACCCAATTAACAGTGATTCAAAACTCAAAAGTCAGGGTCCTACACATGCCATAATCAAAATAAAATATCTAACTATACCAAGTGCTGCGGATGATAGTGTGATCGATGCCTCCGACGTCCGATGATCCTTGAGCTAATTAGGCGATACTATAAGAAAATGGAAAGGAGAGGGAGTAAGAATAAAGTTTAGTAAGTTGCATGCAAATAAATATAACAACATCTTTACCATTCATCATCATGCTCATAATACAAAAGTAGGCATAAGCACAACTTACTCATCACTATCCAACACAATTCACATAGCATATATTGAGCTCACATCTTATACATTTCAAAAAGAGTACCTGTACCACTCAAAAAATGGTTATACTTTTCTTGTTAAACTTAAACTCTAACTCTCACCGTTGAACCATTTGGAATGCTATCAGATATTCACTAAGCCTCAAACATTGGGTATAATGCCGATGCCATGTCCTAGACATGGTCTTACACTAGCTCATCCATCAAGTCGATGCCATTTCCTAAACATGGTCTTACACTGACTTTCGAAATCAAGGCAGACGCCATGTACCAAACATGGTCTTACACTAGCTCTCACATATCCGTGCCGATACCATGTCCCAGACTTGTCTTACACTGGCTTACATCTCGAGGCCGATGCATATTCCAGACATATCTTACACTAGCTCTCGTCTAAATGTAGATGCCATGTCCCAGACATGGTCTTACACCGGCTCTCATAATGTGGCCGATGCATGTCCCAGACATGTCTTACACTGGCACACAAATAATCCAAATGTCATGGCATGAATATCTAATTTATTTCCTAAAGTTCAAACGAGAGTTCTACTATCTCAATATTCATCATACATAATCATTTCCACAAACAAACAATTCATGCTATATCAATTCAAACACATATAATAACAATGTAGTTGTATTATTTACATACAACTTACCTCGGTATTTAAAATATGACGACTATTTCGGCTTAGTCCACTAGCTTTGCTTTTCCCTAGTCTAGGCCTGGATTTTTTAATTCTTGATCTAAAATGATAAAAATTCACAAGTTTAAATCACTTTATTGATCTAGGTATTCAACAATTTATAATTGGGCAAAATGACTATTTTGCCTTTAGACTTCTACAAAATGGCCATTTTACCCCTAGACCTAAAAATTGATTTTTATCGAATTTCCTTTTTAGCCAAGCCTAACCGATGATTTATTACTCTTATGACAACCCCAAATTCCCAATATTTCACAACATTACTATCTATTTTACAAACAATACAAAATGGTCCTATTAGGGTTTTCATGATAAGTCCTTTCACAAAAGTTGTTTATTTCACAACCATGATTCATTTTCTTCCATAAAATTTTAGAAAACACAATCAACACTCTCATGGTAAAACCCTAGACTTTCAACCATTTTGCAAAATATTCCCCTTATTAGAAAGCTCATGTTACAAGGTATCCAAAAATACAAAAATCATCAAGAATAACCTTCTAAATGACTTACTTGCAAGAGATATCAATGGCTGATATTTAGAACTCTCTAAACCCTCTTTTTTGATGCTAAAAATTGGTGAAGTAGAAGACCTAAAAAGATGAAGCCTTTTTGTTTTATTTTAATATTATTACTAGTCAAAATAGGTCACCAAAACCTCACCTAATTTTGACTTTCTTGTCTCATGGCCGGCCAAGCACTATTTTAGAGTCTATTTTCCCTTTAAAGACCCCCAATTTATGATACATGGCAATTTAACACCCTTAGCTATTGAATTAAAACTTTTGCACTTTATGCGATTTAGTCATTTTTTCGCAATTAGGCTCCCAAACGCTAAAATTTCTTCACCAAATTTTTCATACACTAATATAAACTTGCTATAGCTCTAAAATAATAATAAAATAATTTCTTTGACTTTAGACTCGTGGTCTCAAAACCATCATTCTGACTAAGCCCAAAATCGGGCTATTACAATTCTCCCCTTTTTGGGATTTTCGTCCCTAAAAATCTTACTGGTGAATAAATTCGGGTATTGGTCTCTCATGGTCTCATCGGGTTCCCATGTGGCTTCTTCGACTCCATGTCTATGCCACAAAACTTTCATGAGTGCTATACTTTTATTCCTCAATTGTTTGACCTCCTGAACTAAAATCTTAACCGGCTCTTCGCATAAGTCATGTCTGAGCTAATCTCAATCTCTGTTGGCGCGATTACATGCGAAGGATCCGATCTATATCGACGTAACAGGGGAGCATGAAAGACGTCGTGAATCTTTTTAAATTCTGAGGGCAAAGCCAATCAGTAGGTGACAAACCCTACTCTCTCGGTAATCTCATAAGGTCCTTTGAAACGAGGACTCAGCTTGCCCTTTCTACCGAAGCTGAGGACTTTCCTCTATAAGGATACTTTAAAAAACACTTTATCCCCGACTTGAAACTCGATCTCTCTCTGTTTCAAATTCGCGTAGGATTTCTGTCTATATAAAGCTGCCTTCAAACAGTCGTTAATCACCTTAACTTTCTCCTTGGTCTCTTTAACTAAGTTAGCCCCTTGTATCTAATTCTATCTCAGCTCGATCCAATACAAGGGTGTTCAACACTTATGCCCATACAAAGCCTCATAAGGCACCATTTTCAGACTTGACTGATAACTGTTTTTGTAGGCAAATTTGACTAGCAGTAAATACTTTTCCCAACTGCCTTAAAACTCGAGAACACAACACCGCAACATGTCTTCAAAGATTTGAATCACTCTTTCTGACTGACCATCGGTTTAAGGGTGAAAAGGCATGCTAAAATTTAGTTTTGTTCCCAATGCCTCTTACAACTTTTTCCAAAATCGCAAGGTAAACCTCGGATATCTATCCAAAATAATCGACAAGAGCACTCCATGAAGTCTCACGATCTTAAAAACATATAGATCAACCAATTTCTCAAGGGAATAGTCAGTACGCACTGGTATAAAATGTGCCGACTTAGTAAGTCTATCAACAACTACCCAAACTGAATCCTTTTTCCTTGGTGTCAAAGACAACCTTGATACAAAATCTATGGTTACTCGGTCTCACTTCCACCCGAGAGCCATCACAGACTGAAGTAAACTTGAGGGTACTTGGTGTTCAACCTTCACTTGTTCACAAACTAGACACTTAGAAACAAACTCAGAAATGTATCTTTTCATCCCCGACCACTAGTACATTTTCTTCAAGTCGTTATACATTTTTACACTACCCGGATGGATAGACAAGTAACTACAATGTGCCTCTCATAAAATTATCTGAATAAGCTCATTATCCTTAGGTACACAAACTCTGTCTTGGTATATCAAGCATCCGTCAATACTAATCCAAAAATCTAATTCAACACCTGACTTACACTGAGTTCTCTTGGCTTGCAATTCACCGTCATTATTCTGAGCTTCACGAATTTCTTGGAGAAACGTTGGTCTAGCCTTTAATTTTGCTAGAACCGAACCATCCTCTAATAAGGCTAATTAGGTGTTCATTGCTCTCAAAGAAAATAAGGATTTTCTACTCAATGTATCGGCGACCACGTTCGCCTTTCTCGGGTGGTAGCCGATAATCAACTCATAATCCTTTATCAACTCTAACCACCGCCGTTGTTGTAAATTCAATTCCTTTTTAGTTATCAAATACTTTAGACTCTTATGGTCAATAAATACTCAGCATCTCTCACCATACAAAGAGTTTCTCCAAATTTTTAATGCGAACACGATAGCTGCCAACTCTAAATCGTGCGTTGGGTTTCTCTCGTGTCTCTTTAGCTGTCTCGAGGCATAGGATATTACCTTGCCTTCTTGCATAAGCATGCAACCCAATCCATTCAAGGAGGCGTCGCTATACACCAGAAATTCTTTGCCTGATTTCAGTTGTACTAAAACTAGAGCTCCGGTTAACAAAACCTTTAATTTCTCAAAACTCTATTGGCATTTCTCTGACCATTCAAACTTCACATCCTTTTGTAACAACCTTGTCATCAGAGTGGCTATCATAGAGAATCCATTCACAAATCTTCTATAGTATCCAGCCAAACCCAAAAAGCTTCGAACCTCTATCACATTCCCTAGTGGTTTCCACTCAACGATAGCCGAGATCTTACTTTGGTCAACTTTGATCCCATCACCCGACACAATGTATCCCAAGAATCTGACCTCTTATAGCCAAAATTTGCTCTTAGTGAACTTGGCGTATAACTGCTTATCTCTCAAGGTTTGTAGAACAGTTCTCAAATGCTCCGCATGTTCACTCTCATCACGTAAGTAAATCAGTATGTTGTCAATAAAGATGACTATGAACTTATATAAGTACGGTCGAAAAATACAGTTCATTAAGTCCATAAAAACTGCCGGGGCATTTGTTAAGCCAAAGGGCATGATGAAGAACTCATAGTGGCCATACCTCATCCGAAAAGTAGTTTTCGGTACATCTTGCTCCTTAACCCTTAACTGGTAGTAGCCTGACCTTAAGTCTATCTTAGAAAACACAGTGGCTCCCTTCAACTGATCGAACAAATCATCGATTCTTGGCAAAGGATACTTGTTCTTCATAGTCACCTTGTTGAGCTGTCTGTAATCTATACATAACCTCATCAATCCATCTTTCTTCTTCACAAAAAGTACCGGAGCACCCCACAGGGAAAACTCGGTCTCGCAAAACCCTTGTCAATTAACTCTTGTAGTTGAACTTTCAACTCCTTCAACTCCGTAGGAGCAATCTTATAGAGAGCAATTGAGATGGGTGCCATACCGAGGACTAACTCAATTCCAAACTCAACTTCCCTAACTGGAGGCAATCCGGGTAATTCCTCTGAAAACACGTCCGTAAACTCACATACCACTGGTACCGATTCAATCTTCGACTTAGACATTTGAGTATTTAGCACAAAAGTGAGATAAGCTTCACACCCTTTTCTCAAATATCTCTCCACAATCATAGACGGTATCACTACAAGTGAGTCATCTGATTCATCTGGTTCAACCCGAAGAACATTCCCGTCTTCACATTTCAACTCAATAACTTTTCTTCCATAATCCACTACGACACCATGAGAAGTCAACCAATCCATATCGAGGATTAAGTCAAATTCATCAAACAGTAACAGCATGAGGTTAGCCGAAAAATTATGACCTTTAATTGTCAAGGGACAATTTCTACATACTTGGTTAACTAACACATGCTTGCCTAACGGGTTAGACACTTTTACTGCAAATTTAGTAGGCTCAATTGGCATATTCATACTGGGTACTAATTTTATGCAAATGTAAGAATGGGTAGACCCCGGATCAATTAAAGCAACAACAGAAATATCATGAAGAGAAAAAGTACCCGTAATTACATTTGGTGAAGATGCCTCTTCGCGAGCGCGAATGGCATAAGTTCTTGCAGGCACGCGGCCCCCGGACCTCACAACTGAATCTCTAGGAACACCTCTACTGCTAGCCCCACTACCCAGGTTCTTCTGTGGTCTACCCCTCGAAGAAGCACTATTCGCGCTCATATGTTGCTTTTTCTCTTTGTCATCAAATTTCGAGCTGTAACATCCCGAAATAGGGCCTAAACGAAATAGTGGTTGCAAAACCACGAATTCGAGGTCAAATTTTTTTTCTGATTAAGTTTTAAGGTTTATTCATTTATTGAATAATTGTGTGAAAATTTTGTGAAGAAATTTTATGTATAAGTGCCTAATTTGATAATTAGGACTAAATTGTAAAATTAGCAAAATGTGTGTTCTAGATAATAAAGGGGATTAAATTGAAATGGGTTCTTAAATTGGAGGTCCTTATTTATTAATTAGATCATTATATTTAATTTTGGACAAAAATGGGCAAGAATAGGACAAATTTGAAAGAAAAGCCTTTAAGGGCATTTTGGTCATTTAGTAATTAAAAGAATTAAAAAGGGAAAATAAAGCCAAAATTGCTCCATCTTCTTCATGGAGGCCGAATATAGCATGGGGGAAGCCATGGTTAGGGTTTCCAAGCTTTCCAAGCTCAATAGTAAGTCCGTTCTAGCCTCGTTTTTAATGTTCTTTACGTTTTTGAAGTCGAGGTAACTTGATTTAGCTTGTTCTAGCAATAATTCATGCTAGGGTTCATATTTGGAAAAATACCCATAGGTTAAATGTATTTATTTTGATGTTTTATGGTAGAATATGAAGCTTTAAATTATGTTAAACAATTTTTTCTAAGCGATTTTAAATGAAAATGAGTAAAACAACATAATCGGTAAAAATACCTAATGTTCATAAGTACATGATAGAGTGGGAATTTGATGTTGCCATAGAAGGGAAAAATGTTCAGCGTGTCATAATACATAAGAAAAATGGATAAATTTTAATTTTCGAGCCTAGGGATAAAATTGTAATTCTGCAAAGGTTTAGGGGCAAAATTGTAATTTTTCAAAAGTTTGAGTTAGGGAATGTTTTGAATAGTATATTAATTAAATAAGTGAAATATGATGTTTTAGATCCCGAAAAGTGAGATTTGGACCTAGAACGGGAGAAAAATCGAAAATTGGGAAAGTTGGTAAAATAGTTGTTTTGGTATCAAGGTAAGTTCATATGTTTAATAAGCATTTAGTTATGCATATTTGAATGATAAATTGATATTTTGGCCATAAATACTTTAGTATTGAGTTTTAGATATAATGATTAATGTTCGATAATAATTCGATATTGCAAAAAGAACATGTATAATTTATATGTAAGACCATATTTTGTATTATAGCTTTGTATGATAGCAAGAAAGTACTGACTAGCATAGTTTGATGAGAATAAGTTAAGTTGATGATATGATGAGATTAAGAATGTAAGTATGTAAGTTGAGTAGCATTTTATTGTTATGCAATTATTGTTATTAGTATTGTTATTATTGGGTTATTCGACTAACCTTGAGAATTTGAGCAAGTACGTTTCAACTATGACTTGACAAGGCATTGATATCTCAAAGTCCATGTTCATAACATGGCATTTAAGGAGGAATTGATAGTTAAGTATACCATGTAAGACCATGTCAAGACATGGCATTGCTAAGGCAAGGATTCCGTGTAAGACCATGTCAAGTGTAACACCCCGAACCCGAGACCGTCGCCGGAGTCGAACGCGAGGTGTTAACAGACTTCAACCCACTTATTGACAATTTTCAGACAAGCTGCCAATCTGAGTACTAGTCGCTCCAAAATTCATAACTTGAGTTTTACAACTCGAAAATCAGTTCCGTAAATTTTTCCTGAAACTAGACTCATATGTCCATCTACATATTTTTTCTAGAATTTTGGTCGAGCCAATTAGTACAGTTTATTAGTTAAAGTCTCGCCTGTTGTAGGGATCGACTACACTGACCTTTGTGCGTTACGAATTGGATATCTCCTGTACAGGGCTTCAATACTAATGCCGTTTGTTTCTATAGAAACTAGACTCAGAGAGGAATCTACACATATATGGAATGACTCCTAATTATCTCTGGTTAATTTACAATGATTTTCCAAAGTTGGAACAGGGGATCCAGAAACCGTTCTGGCCCTATTTCACAAGAACTTTAAAATCTGTTAACTTATAACTCATATGACCATTTCGTTTCTTCCATATGAAAGTAGATTCATCAAGGTACACTTACATAATTTATTTGCTATTTAATACCATTCCTACTATTTTAGTGATTTTTCACATCCACGTCACTGCTGCTGTCAGCATCTGCCTTTAGTAGGCTTTACCTATTTCATACTTTCCATGATTCAATTGGCCCTTTTTACATACATAGCACAAAGCGTGATCATGATTAACCATTCCAATGGCTAATCGTTTCAAAATAATTCCATACCTCATAAGGGTCAACATACAAACGATTATAGTTCTATGCTAAAACGTATATAAGCCATTTTCGCATGGCTATCCAAGTTTACACAAACCGGAAGGTACATGACCTTCAACAAAGGATGGTCCTATACATGCCATTTCAAAGTTCAACCAAAATTTGTACCAAAATGGGGCTTCGATAGTGTGGATGACTTGACTTCTTTGATCCCGAATCCGATAGCTAACGAAGCGAAACCTATAAAACAGAGAGCCAAAGCAACGGGTAAGCATTTTAATGCTTAGTAAGTCTCAAGCAATGAAATCAGCTTTGACTAAGGTATTTTATTCACATGGCTAATTAAACCACTTTACTAATTCACATTCCCATACTCATACTTATTTCACATCACCGACCCTTATGTTCATACACAAAAGAACAACTTAGCCCAAGGCCGGTAGCTCGTTTATCAACTTAGCGCATACTTACTTGTAAGAATTCAATTAGTACAAGCACATACAAACATACCTCATTGCTGGAATTTTCACAAGTGTATAAGCTGAAATTTTCACAGCAAGATTGCTCACTTCGAATCACATACTTTCGGATTTAACCGGATATAGCGACTCAGACGATTGCCTTGGTCATAACCCGGATTTGGTGACTTGCACAAAGGCCTTGGTCTTAGCCCGGATATATCAACTCGCACGAATGCCTTGGTCTTAGCCCGGATATATCAACTCGCATACGAATGCCTTGGTCTTAGCCGGATATATTTCCAATGTTCACTTACATATATATCAATATTCAAGACACGTCCATAGTTCATTTTCGTTACTAAAGCTCTAACACAAAATATCTATCAACCTTTACTATTTCGGCTCAATGGCCACACAAACAAGGAGCATAATTTTGATATAATTCAAGTAGGGTCATCACTCAAGACTTACCTTGGATGTTGTCGAGCGATTTCGACGGCTATTCAACTACTTTTTCCTTCCCTTTATCGGATTTAGCTCCCTTTGCTCTTGAGCTAATTTACACAAATTTAACTTATTAAAATCTCATCATGATAGCTTATGGCGAATATGACAAGGAGTGTAAATGGTCATATGGCCATCCTTTAGCTCAAATACACAATGGTCATGCACATTTTACATCACAACAAGCAATTCAATACATTCAAACATCAACGTGAAGTTCAAAGTACTTGGCCCTTATATACATTAGGCATCAAAGTTGTATATGTACGAAATCATAAATCGAACTCAACACATTAGTTAATATTCCTCTTAGCCGAATTTTCTAAGCCAAGAATAGGCATCAATATGCTTGCCTCAAACCGAATGCATGCACACTAATTACCCTCATGTGGCGAATATACACTTAATACCACACAAAAAAAACAGCATACATTTTACTACTAACACATTACATATCGTAATTCATTGCACATCTCTTATTTACTTCATAATCAACACATCATCACAAGCAAATATACACTTTGAATTAGTATATATGTCATACCAATCCATCATGTGCAAACATATATTCATGTAGGTGCAAGGGCGAATTCTCAAGTGGCTTATATCCAAATATATACACATTTCCAAAGCTTAAATCTTACTTACCATGCAACATGCATGAATTATACTTATGGATATATCATGGCGAATACCACAACACCACACCATTTCAATTTGGTCATGGTGAAACAAAGAACTTAGTATCTCATTCAAAAAATGCTAAAAGAAAATCTAAGAATCTTCAATCCTCCATCACATGTATCACTTTCAAGCTTGTTATTTAACATGCAATGGCATTAACACCACATTCACTTTGGCGAATTTCATTCCCATGACATAACAAGGATTTGAACCATGGGCTAACAAGAACATTAAGCTAGCAACTAAAAACATGCATGAACCTCAAACATACCTTAATCTTGATGCAAGTTTAGCCAACCTCTTCCTAATCCTCTTCCAAACCAAGTATGAAGCAAAACTCCTTCCTTAACCTTAGTATTTTCGGCCAACAAGAGAGTGAAAAGAGATGAACAAAATTTTTCTTTCTTCCTTTAGGACATTCGCCAAGCTATGGAGGAAGATGGACACTTTTTTTTTTTTTTTTGTTTCTCATCTACTAACATTAATTGTTTATTCCATACCCCTTATTTTATTCTTTCCATCATAACCCATTTACCAAACATGTTTCATGACATGATTTTTGCCCATAAATCCTTGTCATGGCGGCCACTAGCTATGGGGGAAATTTGACATGCAAGTCCATTGTTTTGCATGCATCCTTTAATTAGTCATCACACATTTCCCTCATACTTTCAAAGTTTATTACTAGGTCCTTTCTAGTGAAATTCACATCTATAATTCTAAATCAAAGCATAAAAATATCACACATGAGTTAACACACATTATAGGCAATAAAATAAATATTAAATTATTTTTATGCCTTGGTTTTGTGGTCCCGAAACCACATTTCGACTAGGGTCGTTTTAAGGTGTCACAACTCTCCCCACTTTAGAAATTTTCGTCCCGAAAATCTTACCGTAAATAGGTTTGGATATTGCTCTTTCATAGAGTTCTCGGGTTCCCAAGTAGCTTCTTCTATCCCGTGTTTGAGCCATAACACTTTCACTAGCGGAACCCTTTTGTTTCAACTCTTTCATTTCACGAGCTAGGATACGAATCGGTTCTTCTTCATATCTCATATCGGCTTGAATTTCAACCTCGATGGACTAATTACGTGCGACGGATCAGATCTATAGCGTCGAAGCATTGAAACATGGAAGACGTTGTGAATCTTTTCAAGTTCGGGGCAAGATCAAACGATACATTAATCGGGCCAACTCGTTCGGAGATTTCAGACGCCCAATGAATCTCGGCTCAACTTGCCCTTACGGCGAATCGAGTATCTTTTCCACGGCGAAACTTTAAGAAACACTTTATCTCCCACGATACTCAATGTCCTTTCGTTTCAGATCCGCATACGATTTCGACGATCGGAGGCTATCTTGATTTTCACGGATTACTTTTACTTTGCTCAGCATCTTTAATCAAATCCACTCCAAAAATTTTGTTCTCACCGAGCTCGGTCCAAAACAATGGTGTACGGCATTTACGCCGCATACAAAGCCTCGTAAGGCGCCATCTTAATACTTGATTGAAAACTATTGTTGTGGCGAATTCAATCAAAGGTAGGTACCGCTCCCACGAACCCATGAACTCGAGGATGCAACATCTCAACATATCCTCAAGTATCCGAATTATCTTTCGGATTGACCATCGGTTTGGGGTGAAAGCGGTCTTGAAATGCAACTTGGTGCCCAATGCTTCTTGTAATTTCTTCCAAAATCGCGAGGTGAACCTCGGATCTCTATCCGACACAACAGCAATCGGTACCCGTGTAATCTCACAATCGAAAGCGTACAATTCAGCTAGTTTATCCAATGAAAATCCATACGCACGGGGATAAAGTGAGCCGACTTAGTCATCTATCAATAATAACCCAAATTGCATCCTTCTTACTTGCGACAACGGCGGTCCGGACACAAAGTCCATTGTGACTCGATCCCATTTCCACTCGGGTATCGTGATCGGTGAAGTAACCACGAAGGCACTTGATGCTCCGCTTTCACTTGTTGACATATTAAACATCTTGCAACAAAGTCGGAGATGTCTCGTTTCATACCATGCCACCAAAACCGACGTTTCAACTCATTGTACATCTTCGTACTCCCGGGTGGATTGCCATTCGGCTACAATGAGCTTCGTTCGAATTATCGAAATAAGTTCAATTCTTTGGAACACACAAACGACTTCGAACCTCAAACAATCGTCATCATCAATTTGAAACTCCGATTCCTTGTTCGAACACACTCGGCCCGTTTTGCACGCAACTCCTCATCAACTTTCGAGCTTCATGAATTTGATGAGTCAACAATGGTTTGGTGTTAATTGGCTACTAACACATTGTCGGGTAGGATAGACAAGTGTACATTCATCGTCAGTAAAGCAAACGGTGATTTCGGCTTAAGGCATCCGCAACCACATTAGCCTTTCCCGGGTGATAGTCAATGACCACTCATAATCCTTTAACACTCGAGCCAACGTCTTTGTCGCAGATTTAAGTCTCTTTGAGTCATCAAATATTTGAGACTTTTGTGATCCGAACACATGGCACTTCTCACCAAATAAGTAATGTCGCCATATCTTTAAGGCGAATCGATGGCGACCAATTCGAGATCATGGGTCGGATAATTTTTCTCATGTGGCTTTAATTGTCTCGACGCATAGGCCACAACTCGACCTTCTTGCATCAATCGCAACCTAACCCAAGTAGGGAGGCGTCACTATAGATGACAAACTCTTTGCCGATTCGGTTTGTACTAATCTTTGGAGCTTAGTCAAATGAGTTTTCAATTGGTCAAAACTTTTCGACACTTTTCCGTCCATTCAAACTTGACATCTTTCAAGCGGTTTACGTCATGGGTGTGGCTATCATCGAGAATCCTTTTACAAACCGTCGGTAGTAAAGCAAGTCCCAAAAAGCTCGAACCTCGGTAATATTTCTTGGAGGTTTCCGTTAAGTATGGCTGAAATTTTGCTTGGGTCGACTCGAATACCGTCTGAGATACCACGTGACCCAAGAAGCTAACCTCTCTTAACCGAACTCACACTTGCTAAACTTAGCATATAACCGCTTATCCCGTAAAATTTGCAACACTAATCTCGGGTGCTCGCATGTTTGGTCTCATCTCTTGAATAGACCAAGATGTCGTCGATGAACACAACTACTGAACCGATCCAAATATGATCTGAAGATCCGATTCATCAAATCCATAAATACCGTAGGGCATTAGTGAGCCCAAACGGCATCACTAAGAACTCGTAGTGACCATATCTCGCTCAAGGCGGTTTTGGGTATGTCCGAATCTCGGATTCAAGAATCGATAATAGCCCGATCTCAAATCTATTTTTGAGAACACCGAGGCTCCTTCAGTTGATCGAACAAATCATCGATACGTGGTAACGGATACTTGTTCTTTATTGTCACTTTATTAAGGCGACGATAGTCGATGCACAACCTCATGGTTCCGTCCTTCTTTTCACAAACAACACCGGTGCACCCCAAGGTGAAAAACTCAGGCGAGCAAAACCTCTATCCATCAACTCTTGCAACCGAGCTTTCAACTCCTTTAATTCCGTTGGTGCCATACGATATGGAGCTATCGAAATCGGTGTGGTCCTGTGTACAAGCTCAATGCCAAACTCTATCTCCCGAGCGGTGGCAAACCCGGCAATTCTTGGGAAAAACGTCCGGTATTCACAAACCACAAGCACGCATTTGGGTTCTATTCCTAACTCCTTATCATCAAGTACATACGCAAGGTATGCTTCACACCCTTTTCTTACATATTTCGGGCCAACATTGATGATATTACGGTGGCAACCCCTTCAAGTTCGTAGACTCAACTCGGATCATCTCGTTGTTTGCGCATCTCAAATCAATAGTCTTGCTTTTGCAATTCACAACCGCATCATGCACGGTCAACCAATCCAACCCAAGAATAACATCAAATTCATCGAGCGGCAAAAGCATCAAGTCCGTGGAAAGCAGGTACCTCAATTACTAGGGGCATTTCTTACACACTTTGTCGACCAGCACATAACGACCAAAGGATTTGACACCGAATTACGAACTCGATGAGACTCAATAGGCAAAGTCTTCTTTGGATGCTAAGGTTTCGCATATATAAGAATGAGTAGAACCGAGGTCAATCAAAGCAATCACATTAGTATCAAAGAGAGTGAAAGTACCGTAATAACATCTGGCGAGGAGGCATCCTCGCGTCTTGCCAGATAGCATAAGTCCTAGCTGGAGCGCGAGCCTCGGATCTGGTCGCAAGACATCTCTAGATCCTCTCGACCACCACTAGCCTTGCCCGTATTTCCGGATGGTCTACCTCGGCGGTGGTAGTACCGGTTTCCCACTCCGATCTACATTCATTCGGACAACCTCGGGCAATCTTTAATGAAGTGGTCAACTGATCCACACTTGTAACAGAGGCGGTCACGGAATCTACTGACTTCAAAATGCCATTTGCCACAATCATCGCACTCGTCCTCTCTCGTCGATCATTCCCCCTCTGGCGATCAAGTGATTCGTGTGGTCACAGGGGTCGATCGCGATCTCGTCTAGAAAAGCCGAAGTGTCTCTAGATCGGCCTAAGCCATCTCTAAGTTTCTTTGATGATATTGGAAGGGCTTCCCGAATACCTCTTCTGAAACTCCCTTGCTCCGCTTCGCTTTCCTTTTCTCCATACTAAACTCCTCGGCTTTGCACGCTCGCTCGACGAGAGTCACAAACTCTCGGATTTCCAAAATGCCAACATACGACTTTATCTCATCATTCAGTCCATCTTGAGCGTTTACACATCACGACTTCGAAGAAATGCATTCTCTGCGTCTCGGCTAAGCCTCACGAATTTTCGTTCATAGTCGGTAACCGACATGGAACCTTGTTTAAGTTCGAGAAATTCCTTTCGTTTTTGGTCCATAAATCTCGATCGATATACTTTTTCGAAACTTCGGTTTGGAAGAACTCCCAAGTTACTTGTTCATGGGCACTGTGCAAGTCGAGTACTCCACCAATAGTAGGCGTAATCACGTAGCAAGGAGATGGTACACTTTAGGCATTCATCGGTGTACAAGATAGCTCATCGAGTGCGGATCGTGTTGTCCAACCAAAATTCGCTTGCTCGGCATCATCACTATCCGTAGCTTTAAATTCAGTAGCCCCATGTTTTCGGATTCTATCAACTGGGGCTTATTCGACCTTATTTGGTCAATTAGGAGGCATTGTAGGTGCTTGGGGTGTGTTTGTTGGGAATGGAGGTTGTGGAACAGTAGTATTAGTTCGAATGTATTGGTTGAACCAATCATTCATCACGCTATAAAAGGCTTGTCTAGCCTCGTCATTCGGATTACTAGCAACAGGTTGAGAGTCCATGGCGCTGTCCCTTGTCGGAGGCAGCGCCACACTCTCCACATCATCACTATCGCTTCGGTTGGGATCGGGATCCATTACTATAAATAAACACAAGTTCAAACGTCAAATCACCACACTATCATATAATCACATAAAATGGCATGTATAGCTAGACCCCAAACGCATTACGGTAGTCCTAGAATCGACTAAACCTGGCTCTGATACCAATAAAATTGTAACACCCGAACCCGAGACCGTCAGGGAGTCGAACGCGAGGTGTTAATGACTTCAACCCACTTATTGACAATTTTCAGACAAGCTGCCAATCTGAGTACTAGTCGCTCCAAAATTCATAACTTGAGTTTTACAACTCGAAAATCAGTTCCGTAAATTTTTCCTGAAACTAGACTCATATGTCCATCTACATATTTTTTTCTAGAATTTTTGGTCGAGCCAATTAGTACAGTTTATTAGTTAAAGTCTCGCCTGTTGTAGGGATCGACTACACTGACCTTTGTGCGTTACGAATTGGATATCTCCTGTACAGGGCTTCAATACTAATGCCGTTTGTTTCTATAGAAACTAGACTCAGAGAGGAATCTACACATATATGGAATGACTCCTAATTATCTCTGGTTAATTTACAATGATTTTCCAAAGTTGGAACAGGGGATCCAGAAACCGTTCTGGCCCTATTTCACAAGAACTTTAAAATCTGTTAACTTATAACTCATATGACCATTTCGTTTCTTCCATATGAAAGTAGATTCATCAAGGTACACTTACATAATTTATTTGCTATTTAATACCATTCCTACTATTTTTAGTGATTTTTCACATCCACGTCACTGCTGCTGTCAGCATCTGCCTTTAGTAGGCTTTACCTATTTCATACTTTCCATGATTCAATTGGCCCTTTTTACATACATAGCACAAAGCGTGATCATGATTAACCATTCCAATGGCTAATCGTTTCAAAATAATTCCATACCTCATAAGGGTCAACATACAAACGATTATAGTTCTATGCTAAAAGCGTATATAAGCCATTTTCGCATGGCTATCCAAGTTTACACAAACCGGAAGGTACATGACCTTCAACAAAGGATGGTCCTATACATGCCATTTCAAAGTTCAACCAAAATTTGTACCAAAATGGGGCTTCGATAGTGTGGATGACTTGACTTCTTTGATCCCGAATCCGATAGCTAACGAAGCGAAACCTATAAAACAGAGAGCCAAAGCAACGGGTAAGCATTTTAATGCTTAGTAAGTCTCAAGCAATGAAATCAGCTTTGACTAAGGTATTTTATTCACATGGCTAATTAAACCACTTTACTAATTCACATTCCCATACTCATACTTATTTCACATCACCGACCCTTATGTTCATACACAAAAGAACAACTTAGCCCAAGGCGGTAGCTCGTTTATCAACTTAGCGCATACTTACTTGTAAGAATTCAATTAGTACAAGCACATACAAACATACCTCATTGCTGGAATTTTCACAAGTGTATAAGCTGAAATTTTCACAGCAAGATTGCTCACTTCGAATCACATACTTTCGGATTTAACCGGATATAGCGACTCATACGATTGCCTTGGTCATAACCCGGATTTGGTGACTTGCACAAAGGCCTTGGTCTTAGCCGGATATATCAACTTCGCACGAATGCCTTGGTCTTAGCCGGATATATCAACTCATACGAATGCCTTGGTCTTAGCCGGATATATTTCCAATGTTCACTTACATATATATCAATATTCAAGACACGTCCATAGTTCATTTTCGTTACTAAAGCTCTAACACAAAATATCTATCAACCTTTACTATTTCGGCTCAATGGCCACACAAACAAGGAGCATAATTTTGATATAATTCAAGTAGGGTCATCACTCAAGACTTACCTTGGATGTTGTCGAGCGATTTAACGGCTATTCAACTACTTTTTCCTTCCCTTTATCGGATTTAGCTCCCTTTGCTCTTGAGCTAATTTACACAAATTTAACTTATTAAAATCTCATCATGATAGCTTATGGCGAATATGACAAGGAGTGTAAATGGTCATATGGCCATCCTTTAGCTCAAATACACAATGGTCATGCACATTTTTACATCACAACAAGCAATTCAATACATTCAAACATCAACGTGAAGTTCAAAGTACTTGGCCCTTATATACATTAGGCATCAAAGTTGTATATGTACGAAATCATAAATCGAACTCAACACATTAGTTAATATTCCTCTTAGCGAATTTTCTAAGCCAAGAATAGGCATCAATATGCTTGCCTCAAACCGAATGCATGCACACTAATTACCCCTCATGTGGCGAATATACACTTAATACCACACAAAAAAAACAGCATACATTTTACTACTAACACATTACATATCGTAATTCATTGCACATCTCTTATTTACTTCATAATCAACACATCATCACAAGCAAATATACACTTTGAATTAGTATATATGTCATACCAATCCATCATGTGCAAACATATATTCATGTAGGTGCAAGGGCGAATTCTCAAGTGGCTTATATCCAAATATATACACATTTCCAAAGCTTAAATCTTACTTACCATGCAACATGCATGAATTATACTTATGGATATATCATGGCGAATACCACAACACCACACCATTTCAATTTGGTCATGGTGAAACAAAGAACTTAGTATCTCATTCAAAAAATGCTAAAAGAAAATCTAAGAATCTTCAATCCTCCATCACATGTATCACTTTCAAGCTTGTTATTTAACATGCAATGGCATTAACACCACATTCACTTTGGCGAATTTCATTCCCATGACATAACAAGGATTTGAACCATGGGCTAACAAGAACATTAAGCTAGCAACTAAAAACATGCATGAACCTCAAACATACCTTAATCTTGATGCAAGTTTAGCCAACCTCTTCCTAATCCTCTTCCAAACCAAGTATGAAGCAAAACTCCTTCCTTAACCTTAGTATTTTCGGCCAACAAGAGAGTGAAAAGAGATGAACAAAATTTTTCTTTCTTCCTTTAGGACATTCGCCAAGCTATGGAGGAAGATGGACACTTTTTTTTTTTTTGTTTCTCATCTACTAACATTAATTGTTTATTCCATACCCTTATTTTATTCTTTCCATCATAACCCATTTACCAAACATGTTTCATGACATGATTTTTGCCCATAAATCCTTGTCATGGCGGCCACTAGCTATGGGGAAATTTGACATGCAAGTCCATTGTTTTGCATGCATCCTTTAATTAGTCATCACACATTTCCCTCATACTTTCAAAGTTTATTACTAGGTCCTTTCTAGTGAAATTCACATCTATAATTCTAAATCAAAGCATAAAAAATATCACACATGAGTTAACACACATTATAGGCAATAAAATAAATATTAAATTATTTTTATGCCTTGGTTTTGTGGTCCCGAAACCACATTTCGACTAGGGTCGTTTTAAGGCTGTCACATCAAGACATGACATCGACATTAATTAAGGACTCCATGTAAGACCACATCAAGATGTGGCATTGGAACTAAGACAAGGATACCATGTAAGACCATGTTTGGAACATGAAATTTGGTAATACAAGGATACCATGTAAGAACATGTTTGGAACATGACATTTGGTAAGACAAGGATACCATGTAAGACCATGTTTGGAACATGACATTTGGTAAGATAAGGATATCATGTAATACCATGCCAAGGCATGGCATTGATAAGTTCTATAAGGAACGGGAATCATGTAAGACCATGTCAAGACATGGCATTGATGAGTTACTATAAGGAAAAGGTCTCATGTAAGACCATGCCAAGGCATGGCATTGGTGAGTTCATAAGACAAGCATACCATGTAAGACCATGTTTGGAACATGGCATTTGGTAAGATAAGGATTTCATGTAAAACCATGCCAAGGCATGTAATTGATAAGTTATATTAGGCAAGGAAATCATGTAAGACCATGTCAAGACATGGCATTGATGAGTTACTATAAGGCAAAGGTCCCATGTAAGACCATGCTAAGGCATGGCATTGGTGAGTTCATAAGGCAAGGATACCACGTAAGACTATGTCAAGACATGACAATGGTAAGTTCAAAAAGGAAAAGGTTCCTCAGTAATCCAAAGAGTAAGTAAAAGAAACGACAAGGTGAGAACATGAAGAAAGAGTACAGGTATGCATTTAAGGCTTATTTAATATTGAGATTGTAAGTAATTTAGATTATCAAGTATTAAGTAAGTGATGAGTTTTCAGTTATGCTTGAGACACTTTATGACATGATTGGCAATATGCCTATATTATGAAAGAGTACTCATGTGTTAAGTGAGATGTTGCAGGTATGTAAGCAAGCTATTAAGTAAGGTGACTTTTGTATTCTGAGCCTTTGGTAAGGTTACCGATAAGTAAGATGGGAAAGTAAGAACTAAACATTATCTAACCAAATTATGACAGTATAGTAGTAAGCTAAATTGATTGCTAATGCTTATTATTTTACATGTGAACTTACTAATTTTTATAACTTACTTCTTTCACTTTCTCATTTTTTAGAGTATTTAAAAGCAAGCTCGGGTTGGAGGTCGTCGGAGATCACTTCACATTATCGACTATCAAGTTACCAAATGGGTATCTTCGTTTACAAACGTTCTGGTTTATGGCATGTATAGGGACTTAGCCATTTTTTGGGTATGTCCTTATGATATGGCTAAAAAATGGCATGTAAATATTTTATAATTATTAGCTATTGAAATGGCTAATGAAGAACACGTTTCAGTGTTATGTATGCCTAATTGTAGTTAATACAAAGAAATCATGAAAAAGTGAAATTAGCATTAAAACATTATTGAACAGCACCAGTGACGTGATCTTGAAAAATCACCAAGAATAGTAGTAATGAAATTAGGTGATGAATGAGATATAGAATTAAATCTTATTGAGTCTATTTTCATATGAAAGAAATAGAGTAAGCAAAAAAAGTGTATATTAAGAGATATTTGAATTTTAGTGAGATAGGGTCAGAGCGATTTCTGAATCCTCTGTTCTGACTTTATAAATTCACTAAAAATTGTACAAAAAGAATTAGGAGTTATAGTTTATATTTCTAGATTCTTACGGCATGGTTATTTGAATTCTGTATAGGGAGAAAATTGATTCTTAGTGAGGAGAGGTTAGAGTAGTCAAACAGTGCAACAGGGGAAACTTTAACTAATAAACTGTACTAATTGGTTACACCAAAAATTCTGGAAAAAAATTAGCAAGAAGATATATGAGTCTAGTTTCAGGGAAAATTCACGAATTTAAATTTTGAGTTTTGTGACTCGAGTTATGATTTATTTAGTGACTATAACGCAGGTGGGCAGTTTTATAAGGAATAATGAAATAAATTGTTTTGATTTGTCTAAGTATTCAGAAAATTTTTAATGTTCCTGGTTTTGTTTTAAACCGTTTCAATTGCATGTTTTAGGTTCTCGAGGGCCCTTTTAGGGACATATTGAATGAATGTAAATAAATTAATTTTAAAAGCAAATTTTATGCCCTAAATTAGTAAGTTAAGTCAGGTAACGCCTCGTGCTCGACTCCGGGGACGGTCTTGGGTAAGGGGTGTTACACGGGCAGTTTCAGATGAAGTGGTCTAGTGATCCACATTTGAAACAACCCCTCTCATTCCCTCGATACTCGTCAAAATGACGCCTACCACATTGGGAACACTCTAGCCTATTTGGTCGAGCACTACCAACACTTGCGATAGAAGTGGTTTGAGCTTTAGACGTCGTGTGCTGCTTATTCTTGTTCTTGCTCGAGAACCCCATTGACGTGTTTGATCGGGTAGAAAACTCTCTTGATCTCTTAGATGAGGTCTATTGTGATTTCCCCATCTATCTTTTCCTTGAGTCTCGGGACTCAGTGTCAGCTTTTCTCTTCTCTTTGTCCAATTCCTTAGCCTTACACGCTTTCTCCACGAGCACGAAAAGTTCCCTCAATTCTAAGATGCCAACTAATAGACGAATATCTTCATACAGACCATCTTCAAACCTCTTGTACTTGATAGCTTCTATAGATACGCATTCCCATTCATATTTACTGAGTCTCACAAACTCACACTCGTACTCTGTTACCGTCCTACGGCCTTGCTTCAGCTCTAAAAATTCTTTCCTTTTTTGGTCTATAAACCTCTGGCTAATGTATCCAGAACTCTTCTAGCAAGAATTCCCAAGTTATCCTCTCTCTCAGTGCAACGGACATGAGAATATTCCACCATTGGTAGGCTGAGTCTCGTAGGTGTGACACTGCATACTTCAGACACTCCTCAAGCGTGCATGATAGCTCATCAAATACCCTAATGGTATTTTCCAACCAGAACTCTGCTCTTTCTGGGTCATCCTCAATATTGACCCAAAATTTCTCAGCCCCTTACTGTCGTATTTTATCTACTAGGGGTTTCTCCCTCCTAACCATATCCACTCCTTGCAGAGCTGTAGGGGCATACTGAGGAGTCGGAGGAGGTGGGGGAGGTGGAGTGTTCATATTTGCACGAACAAACTCTGTGTACCAAGCGTCCATCATATGGAGGTAAGCCTCTCTAACCCCTCTGCCCTGACTCAGTGTCACGGGCCCACTATCTACCGGCGTGGTCCCTTCAGCGAGAGCTGGTGCATTACTCTTCATATCATCCACCGTAGCTACATCAGGATCCATTTACTATATTAATAAAAACACAATTTAACTTATCAAGAGTTGTCACACTATCAATATACAGTTGTGGCATGTATAGCTAAACTCGTACTCACGCTATGTTAGTCCTAGAATCAGCTAAACCATAACTCTAATACCCCTAAATGTAACACACCCGTGCCCTACACCAGGATAGAATATGAGGCGTTACTAGACTTAAACACATGCATTCAAACATTTCTGAGTCACCAAGACTTGATCAAATTTAAAACTTTTTCTAACTTTGTTTAAACTCTTTAATATGGGATTACGAGGCCCCAAACAACCATTGGAAATAATTCGGGACCAATCCGAGTCCTATAACTAACTTTACAAAAAAATAACTCTTGAAAACAGGGCACACGCTCATGTGAAAGGGCACCACACCCGTGTGAAAGGGCAATACACACGTGTGGTCATTATAACACGCCCGTGCTGATGGCCCGTGTGACACACACGGCCTAAGCATCTAGGGACACGCCCGTGTCCCATGCCCGTGTGAATTAAATTCTAAATTTGAACCTACAGGGGTTTTCACATGGCCTGGCACACGCTAGTGTCTATGGCCCGTGTCCCTCACACGGCCATGACACGCTCGTGTCCTAGCTCTTGTCTAAAAACCATGACATTCTATTTCTGATGTCAGCATCCAATAAGGGGCACTCGACCAAGGCACACGCCTGTGGCCAGAGGCCGTGTCCTCCATATGGCTGAGACATACTGCCCTATCTCTTCCCGTGTGTTTACTACCATGCATACTGACTTGCAAATTTTACGTGCAGGGGACACATGACTGGATAACACGCCCATGGGGCTGACCATGTGTCACAAATAGCCTAGACCCATGCCCATGTGTCTACCCATGTGGACAATATAAGGCTATCTACCAAGCCTTTGCCACCCTGTAACACAATCTAACACCAACCAACATTTCAAAATCTAACTTAATATGATTTCTCAACCAAACAACCATAGCTAAGGCCTACTTACATTTCATAGATTCAACCATGCCAACACTCTCACATTCATGAAAGACTAGCTTACATTCATATAATAACTTTCAATATTAGCCATTTTCCATGGCCTTATACAAAATAAATCAAATATTAGATTAAGCCAACACATTTGCGCAATTAATAGTGACACAAAACTCAAAAGTTAGTGTCCTATACATGCCATAATCAAAATAAAAGATCTAACTATACCAAGTGCTGTGGATGATAGTGTGATCGATGCCTCTAACGTTCGATGATCCTCGAGCTAATTAGGCAGCACTATAAGAAAATGGAAAGGAGAGGGAGTAAGCATAAAGCTTAGTAAGTTGCATGCAAATAAATATAACATCTTTACTATTCATCATCATGCTCATAATACAAAACTAGGCATAAGCACAACTTACTCATCACTATCCAACACAATTCACATAGCATATATCGAGCTCACATCTCATACATTTTAAATAGGTACCTGTACCACTCACAACATGGTTATACTTTTCTCGTTAAACTTAAATTGTAACTCTCACCGTTGAACCATTTGGAATGCTATCGGATATTCACTAAGCCTCAAACATAGGGTATAATGCCGATGCCATGTCCCAGACATGGTCTTACACTGGCTCATCCATCAAGTTGATGCCATGTCCTAGACATGGTCTTACACTAACTATCAAAATCGAGACCAACGCCATGTCTCAGACATGGTCTTACACTAGATCTCACATATCCATTTCGATGCCATGTCCTAACATGTCTTACACTGGCTTACATCTCGAGGCTGATGCATGTGCCAGACATGTGTTACACTAGCTCTCATCTCAATAATGTGGTCGATGCATGTCCCAGACATGTCTTACACTGGCACACAAATAACCCAAATGTCATAGCGTGAATATCCGATTTATTTCCTAAAGTTCAAACAGGAGTTCTACTATCTCAATATTCATCATACATAATCATTTCCACAAACAAGCAATTTATGCTATATCAATTCAAACACATATAATAACAATGTAGTTGTATTATTTACATATAACTTACCTCGGTATTCAAAATATGACGACTATTTCAGCTTAGTCCGCGAGCTTTGCTTTTCCCCGGTCTAGGCCCGGATTTTGTAATTCTTAATCTAAAATGATAAAAATTCATAAGTTTAAATCACTTTATCGATATACGTATTCAACAATTTATAATTGGGCAAAATGACCATTTTGCCCCTAGACTTCCACAAAATGGCCATTTTACCCCTGGACCCTAAAATTGATTTTTATTGAATTTCCTTATTAGCCAAGCCTAGCCGATGATTTATTACTCTTATGGCAACCCCAAATTCCCAATATTGCTTAACATTACTATCTATTTTACAAACGTTACAAAATGGTCCTATTAGGGTTTTCATGAGAAGTCATTTCACAAAAGTTGTTTATTTCACAACCATGATTCATTTTCTTTCATAAAATTTCAGAAAACACCATGAACACTCTCATGGTAAAACCCTAGACTTTTAACCATTTTGCAAAATAGTCCCCTTATTAGAAAGCTCATGTTACAAGGGGTCCAAAAATACAAAAATCATCAATAATAACCTTCTAAATGACTTACTTGCAAGAGATATTAATGGCTGATATTTAGAAATATTTAAACCCACCTTTTTGATCTAAAAATTGGTGAAGAAGAAGAAATAAAGAGATGAAGCCTTTTTGTTTTATTTTAATATTATTACTAGTCAAAATAGGTCACCAAATCCTCACCGAATTTTGACTTTCTTATCTCATGGCTGGCCAAGCACTATTCTAGGGTCTATTTGCCCTTTAAAGACCCCCAATTTATGATACATGGCAATTTAACACCCTTAGCTATTGAATTAAGACTTTTGCACTTTATGCAATTTAGTCCTTTTTTCGCAATTAGGCTCCCGAACGATAAAATTTCTTCACCAAATTTTTTATGCACAAATATAAACATGCTGTAGCTCCAAAATAATAATAAAATAATTTCTCCAACTTTGGACTGGTGGTCTAGAAACCACTGTTTTGACTAAGCCCAAAATCAGGCTGTTACACGCCTGTGTGCCAAGCCGTGTACTAGGCCGTGCCAAACCTGTAGGGTTTACTAACTTATGCAACACGGCCAAGTTACATACTCGTGTGTGAGATTGTGTAGAGCATACTGAATTCAATTTAATTTCAACACCAGGGGACACATGGTAATGTAGCATGACCGTGTGACACAAAATGCTGAGAGACACACCCGTGTCTCTGCCCATGTAAACAAAAATAGGCCATCTGCAAAGCCAATTTGCCACCCCAATTTCAATGTACCTATATAAGACAATATGGTACCATTTCCATACATATTTAAATAGCCAAATCAATCTCAAATCATTACGTTTTAGACCATTTCAATTCCAATCTATTCAAAGCTTATATCACAATCATTTACTTAACTAAATCACATACTAATCAACAAGATTCATAAGCCAAGATTCACATATATAACATATACTATATCAATCTACTTTATTAACCAATTTGGCATTCAAAAACCAAACCAAAACTAAGTACATCTCAAACTACTACACATCACATACTAGATGGCCATTTGAATATCTTAAACCCTCATTAAGCTTACCAAAATAATCCATATCACATGGGAATATATATATACTTTAAACCACATAACTTAATCATGCCATTTCAAATAGCCAAAAACACTTCCAACAACCAAACCAAAGTAACCATAGCTTATACTTATCAAACCTTACATCATTATCAGGCCAAATCTCATGGCTAAATACATATCAAGCATATATGCATCAATCAAAAAAATTACCTATACTCAACAAATAACCACAAAACCTATACATTGCATATAACTAATATCAGAAAGCTTATAGGTACCAGACCATAGTTGGATAGTGTGATATGATCTCCGATGACTTCCTACCTGAGCGAACCTCCGAATCACTATAAACATAAAAAAAACATAGTAAGAAATAAAGCTTAGTAAGCTCATATGATATTAACTTATCTAATCAAATAAACACATTTTAAGCCATTATAAATACTATAATATAACTTGTATAATTCCACCTTTATGACATATATCTGTTCACATAGTTAACCAAAAAATTTCACAGGTTGATTCTTTTCAATGCTTATATGGTTTGAATACTTCTTATCAATTCATTCACATTTACATAAGCATAAGCAAATAGAAATAAACTATATCCAACTCAATAGCCATCACATTTATATATTCAATTGAACCATATGAATTCTCATAATTTTTCACTTACTCATCATATGAAATTCACTTTTAACACTTACTTATCGATTTCTATCACGAGTACCTTGACTTAGTCATGCCATCACTTGTAACCACGTTTCGTCAACATTTCCCATTGAACCATTTGGAATACTGTAGGATACTTGGGAATCTCATACACACAGTACCGTACTAATGCCATATCCCGGATATAGTCTTACATGTAATCTCTTATCAATGCCAATATCCCAACTATGGTCTTACACGAAGTCTCATATCGATGCTATATCCAGTTATGGTCTTACACGTAATCTCAGTAACCCTAATGTCATGACATTTGTATCCTATCTATCCCTAAGGTTCAACCGGGACTTTCGCTGTATCGAATCTTTGTCGGTCATTTCTGTAGTATCGAACTGAATAGTATTCATATTTCATTTCAATAATATAGCATTTACCACAATTATATTACTTAAGCATTTAAACATATATAATTTAATGTTTATTAAACATACGGACTTACCTCGTTCGCCGTAACGACGAATTAGGTCGACTAATCCGATACTTTATTTTCCTTCGTTTTATATCTAAAGCTCGTTCATCTCAATCTATATAATATCAAAATTTACTTATTTAATCATCATTTCATTCAATTTAGCACAATTTACATGTTTTGGCAAAATTACATTTTTGCCCTTATTATTTCACATTTTTACAATTTAGTCCTTATCACATAAAATCACAATTCATTCAATTTAATACAATTTCATGCTAGCCGAATATTACCCATTCTCATATCAGCCCATAGTTTTCATTTATTTTAAAATTCAACCACTAAAATTTCATATTTCACAATTTAGTCCAAAATTAACATTTTTACCAAAATTCACTTTACAAAACTTGTACATCTAACAACAATGATTTATTTTCCATTATCAACTAACAAAATACTCATGCATTCAACAATGGCAACATTCAAATACTTTAACATTTTTGAAATCAGAGATACGGGCTAGCTAGATTAAGCTGCAATGATATAAAAAACGTAAAAATTATTAAAAACGGGACAAAAATGGAACTTACATGCACAAGAGAGATGGCCGAATGTTGAAGCTCTTCCATGGCTTCTTTTTCTTTCTATTTTCGAATGAAAACAATGTTAAAGATGATAACTTTGCCTTTTTATTTTATTTACTTATTTAACTAAATTACTAAATTAACCTTTTAATAATAATAACTTAAAAACACTTATTATAAGCCCATAAATGTCCATTTAGACAACAAATGGTCTAATTACAACTTAAGGACTTCTAATTTAATAAACCATAGCTATTAGGCACATTAAACTAATAGCACACTAATTTTACACTTTACACGATTTAGTCCTTTATCTTAAATTGACCATTTAAATGATAAAATTTCTTCACTAAATTTTTACACATACATGCTATCATGCTGTAAATATTAAAATAAGAATAAAATAAATATTTTGTAACACCCCAAACCCGAGACCATCGCCGTGTCGGACCCGAGGGTTAACAAACCAAGTTCACATGTTTTTGCCCACCAATTTGACATTTCCAGTCAGGCTGGAAAACTGCGTCACTGTCGCCTTTAAAATCATATCTCGAGTTTCAAAACTCGAAACTGGTTTCGTAAATTTTCCTGAATTTAGACTCATATATACATCCATGGATTTATTTCTAGGATTTTGGTCGGGCCAATTGGTACAGTTTATTAGTTAAAGTTACCCAAGTTACAGGGATCGACTGCTCTGACCTTCGCGCGGTATAACTTGAATATCTCTCTGCACAGGGCTTTAATGCTGGTGTCGTTTGTTTCTAATGAAACTAGACTCAAAATGGAATCTGTACATATAAGGTATATCTCCTAATTCTTTTGGATAATTTATAGTGAATTTTTAAAGTTGCGACAGGGAACCCAGAAACCATTCTGGCCCTGTCTCACAATAGCTTTAATATCTCTTAACCTGTAACTCCTATGACCGTTTCGTTTCTTCCATATGAAAATAGACTCATCAAGGTTCATTTACATAGCTTATTCACTATTTGATTCCATTCCTATGAATTATGGTGATTTTTCACATTCACGCCACTGCAGCTGGCAGCATCTGTTTTTAAGGTAGGACTTACCTATTTGGTAGTCTCCATGATTCAACTAATCTTGCCATACATAGGTTCATATATGATCATTTTAACCATGCCAATGGCTGATCATATGACCAACATTCCCATTTCAAACCATAGCCACATCATGACCCCAAATATATATACATACAACCCACAATAAGTCTAAGTTCATGCTCCCCTTTTCGAGCCATTTTCGCATGGCCATACAAACTTACATTACAACGTATTTAACAAACAAGAGGTAGTCCTATACATGCCATCTCAAGTTCAACCAAAAATTTATACCAAAATGGAGGCTTGATAGTGTGGATGACTTGACTTCAACGATCCCAAATCCGATTGCCTCGAGCGAAATCTAGAAAACTAAGAGCCAAAGCAACGGGGTAAGCATTTTTATGCTTAGTAAGTCTCAAGGAATATAATGAACTATAATTTACAGCAATACATTCACATAGCCAAATGCATCATTTCATTAATACACATTCTTACTTCATACTTCATCATTGTATAAGTTCGCAAAGCATCAATCAATTCAATAACTGAAATTCATTAGTCGATTGAGCGAATGTTGCTCAAACACGTCGACTTTCCAATGCACATATAACGTACCTTATCCTTTGGGCTGTCCGAGTGTACTAATTAAATTCATTTCAGCAACCAACACTCACCTCCAGCCCAAGATTCTTGAATATAACCGGATATAATCACGTGCACAAATGCCTTGGTCTTAGCCGGATAGAATAACTTCATACGAATGCCTTGGGCCTTAGCCCGGATATAACCACTAGCACAATTGCCTTGGTCTTAACCGGATATAATTTCCAGCATAATTGTCTTCGGGCTTAGCCCGGATATCATTCAATTTGTGACAGCCTTAAAACGACCCTAGTCGAAATGTGGTTTCGGGACCACAAAACCAAGGCATAAAAATAATTTAATATTTATTTTATTGCCTATAATGTGTGTTAACTCATGTGTGATATTTTTTATGCTTTGATTTAGAATTATAGATGTGAATTTCACTAGAAAGGACCTAGTAATAAACTTTGAAAGTATGAGGGGAAATGTGTGATGACTAATTAAAGGATGCATGCAAAACAATGGACTTGCATGTCAAATTTCCCCCATAGCTAGTGGCCGGCCATGACAAGGATTTATGGGCAAAAATCATGTCATGAAACATGTTTGGTAAATGGGTTATGATGGAAAGAATAAAATAAGGGTATGGAATAAACAATTAATGTTAGTAGATGAGAAACAAAAAAAAAGTGTCCATCTTCCTCCATAGCTTGGCGAATGTCCTAAAGGAAGAAAGAAAAATTTTGTTCATCTCTTTTCACTCTCTTGTTGGCCGAAAATACTAAGGTTAAGGAAGGAGTTTTGCTTCATACTTGGTTTGGAAGAGGATTAGGAAGAGGTTGGCTAAACTTGCATCAAGATTAAGGTATGTTTGAGGTTCATGCATGTTTTAGTTGCTAGCTTAATGTTCTTGTTAGCCCATGGTTCAAATCCTTGTTATGTCATGGGAATGAAATTCGCCAAAGTGAATGTGGTGTTAATGCCATTGCATGTTAAATAACAAGCTTGAAAGTGATACATGTGATGGAGGATTGAAGATTCTTAGATTTTCTTTTAGCATTTTTTGAATGAGATACTAAGTTCTTTGTTTCACCATGACCAAATTGAAATGGTGTGGTGTTGTGGTATTCGCCATGATATATCCATAAGTATAATTCATGCATGTTGCATGGTAAGTAAGATTTAAGCTTTGGAAATGTGTATATATTTGGATATAAGCCACTTGAGAATTCGCCCTTGCACCTACATGAATATATGTTTGCACATGATGGATTGGTATGACATATATACTAATTCAAAGTGTATATTTGCTTGTGATGATGTGTTGATTATGAAGTAAATAAGAGATGTGCAATGAATTACAATATGTAATGTGTTAGTAGTAAAATGTATGCTGTTTTTTTTTTTTTTTTTTTGTGTGGTATTAAGTGTATATTCGCCACATGAGGGGTAATTAGTGTGCATGCATTCGGTTTGAGGCAAGCATATTGATGCCTATTCTTGGCTTAGAAAATTCGCTAAGAGGAATATTAACTAATGTGTTGAGTTCGATTTATGATTTCGTACATATACAACTTTGATGCCTAATGTATATAAGGGCCAAGTACTTTGAACTTCACGTTGATGTTTGAATGTATTGAATTGCTTGTTGTGATGTAAAATGTGCATGACCATTGTGTATTTGAGCTAAAGGATGGCCATATGACCATTTACACTCCTTGTCATATTCGCCATAAGCTATCATGATGAGATTTTAATAAGTTAAATTTGTGTAAATTAGCTCAAGAGCAAAGGGAGCTAAATCCGATAAAGGGAAGGAAAAAGTAGTTGAATAGCCGTCGAAATCGCTCGACAACATCCAAGGTAAGTCTTGAGTGATGACCCTACTTGAATTATATCAAAATTATGCTCCTTGTTTGTGTGGCCATTGAGCCGAAATAGTAAAGGTTGATAGATATTTTGTGTTAGAGCTTTAGTAACGAAAATGAACTATGGACGTGTCTTGAATATTGATATATGTGTAAGTGAACATTGGAAATATATCCGGGCTAAGACCGAAGGCATTAAATGCGAGTTGATATATCCGGGCTAAGACCAAGGCATTCGTGCGAGTTGATATATCCGGCTAAGACCAAGGCATTCGTGCGAAGTTGATATATCCGGGCTAAGACCAAGGCCTTTGTGCAAGTCACCAAACCGGGTTATGACCAAGGCAATCGTATGAGTCGCTATATCCGGTTAAATCCGAAAGTATGTGATTCGAAGTGAGCAATCTTGCTGTGAAAATTTCAGCTTATACACTTGTGAAAATTCCAGCAATGAGGTATGTTTGTATGTGCTTGTACTAATTGAATTCTTACAAGTAAGTATGCGCTAAGTTGATAAACGAGCTACCGCCTTGGGCTAAGTTGTTCTTTTGTGTATGAACATAAGGGTCGGTGATGTGAAATAAGTATGAGTATGGGAATGTGAATTAGTAAAGTGGTTTAATTAGCCATGTGAATAAAATACCTTAGTCAAAGCTGATTTCATTGCTAGAGACTTACTAAGCATTAAAATGCTTACCCGTTGCTTTGGCTCTCTTTTATAGGTTTATTTCGTTAGCTATCGGATTCGGGATCAAAGAAGTCGAAGTCATCCACACTATCGAAGCCCCATTTTGGTACAAATTTTGGTTGAACTTTGAAATGGCATGTATAGGACCATCCTTTGTTGAAGGTCATGTACCTTCCGGTTTGTGTAAACTTGGATAGCCATGCGAAAATGGCTTATATCGTTTTAGCATAGAACTATAATCGTTTGTATGTTGACCCTTATGAGGTATGGAATTATTTTGAAACGATTAGCCATTGGAATGGTTAATCATGATCACGCTTTGTGCTATGTATGTAAAAAGGGCCAATTGAATCATGGAAAGTATGAAATAGGTAAAGCCTACTAAAGGCAGATGCTGACAGCAGCAGTGACGTGGATGTGAAAAATCACTAAAAATAGTAGGAATGGTATTAAATAGCAAATAAATTATGTAAGTGTACCTTGATGAATCTACTTTCATATGGAAGAAACGAAATGGTCATATGAGTTATAAGTTAACAGATTTTAAAGTTCTTGTGAAATAGGGCCAGAACGGTTTCTGGATCCCCTGTTCCAACTTTGGAAAATCATTGTAAATTAACCAGAGATAATTAGGAGTCATTCCATATATGTGTAGATTCCTCTCTGAGTCTAGTTTCTATAGAAACAAACGGCATTAGTATTGAAGCCCTGTACAGGAGATATCCAATTCGTAACGCACAAAGGTCAGTGTAGTCGATCCTACAACAGGCGAGACTTTAACTAATAAACTGTACTAATTGGCTCGACCAAAAATTCTAGAAAAAATATGTAGATGGACATATGAGTCTAGTTTCAGGAAAAATTTACGGAACTGATTTTCGAGTTGTAAAACTCAAGTTATGAATTTTGTAGCGACTAGTACTCAGATTGGCAGCTTGTCTGAAAATTGTCAATAAGTGGGTTGAAGTGCGTTAACACCTCGCGTTCGACTCGTGACGGTCTCGGGTCGGGTGTTACAATTTTATTGGTATCAGAGCTACGGTTTAGTCGATTCTAGGACTACCGTAATGCGTTTGGGGTCTAGCTATACATGCCATTTTATGTGATTATATGATAGTGTGGTGATTTCGACGTTTGAACTTGTGTTTATTTATAGTAATGGATCCCGATCCCAACCGAGCGATAGCTGATGATGTGGAGAGTGTGGCGCTGCTCCCGACAAGGGACAGCGCGGCGGACTCTCAACCTGTTGCTAGTAATCCGAATGACGAGGCTAGACAAGCCTTTTATAGCGTGATGAATGATTGGTTCAACCAATACATTCGAACTAATACTACTGTTCCACAACCTCCATTCCCAACAAACACATTTCGCACCTACAATGCCTCCGGAATTGACCAAATAAGGTCGAATAAGCCCCAGTTGATAGAATCCGAAAACATGGGGCTACTGAATTTAAAGCTACGGATAGTGATGATGCGAACAATGTCAATTTTGGTTGGACAACACGATCCGTACTCGATGAGCTATCTTGTACACCGATGAATGCCTAAAGTGTACCATCTCCTTGCTACGTGATTACGCCTACTATTGGTGGAGTACTCGACTTTGTTGTGCCCGCGAACAAGTAACTTGGGAGTTCTTCCAAACCGAGTTTGGAAAAAGTATATCGGTCGAGATTTATGGACCAAAAACGAAAGGAATTTCTCGAACTTAAACAAGGTTCCATGTCGGTTATCGACTATGAACGAAAATTCGTGAGGCTTAGCCGTCACGCGAGAATGCATTTCTTGAAGGTGTGATGTGTAAACGCTCAAGATGGGTGAATGATGAGATAAAGCTGTATGTTGGCATTTTGGAAATCCGAGAGTTTGTGACTCTCGTCGGCGAGCGTGCAAAGCCGAGGAGTTTAGTATGGAGAAAAGGAAAGCGGAAGCGGGAGCAAGGAGTTTCAGAAGAGGTATTCGGGAAGCCCTTCCAACAGTCATCAAAGAAACTTAGAGATGGCTTAGGCCGATCTAGAGACACTTCGGGCTTTTCTAGACGAGATCGCGATCGACCCCTGTGACCACACGAATCACTTCGATCGCCGATGAGTGGGAATGATCGACGAGAGAGGACGGAGTGCCGAGATTGTGGCAAATGGCATTTTGAAGCTGTAGATTCCGTGACCGCTCTGTTACAAGTGTGGATCAGTTGACCACTTCATTAAAGATTGCCCGAGGTTGTGCGAGCAGAATGTAGATCGGAGTGGAAACCGGGTACTACCACCGCCGAGGTAGACCATCCGGAAATACGGGCAAGGCTAGTGGTGGTCGAGAGGATCTAGAGATCTTTGCGACCAGATCCGAGGCTCGCGCTCCAGCTAGGACTTATGCTATCTGGCGCGCGAGGATGCCTCCTCGCCGGATGTTATTACTGGTACTTTCACTCTCTTTGATACTAATGTGATTGCTTTGATTGACCTGGTTCTACTCATTCTTATATATGCGAAACCTTAGCATCCAAGAAGACTTTGCCTATTGAGTCTCTTGAGTTCGTAATTCGGTGTCAAATCCTTTGGGTCGTTATGTCTTTGGTCGACAAAGTGTGTAAGAAATGCCCCTAGTAATTCGAGGTATTGCTTTTCCGGCGGACTTGATGCTTTTGCCGTTCGATGAATTTGATGTTATTCTTGGGTTGGATTGGTTGACCGTGCATGATGCGGTTGTGAATTGCAAAAGCAAGACTATTGATTTGAGATGCAAACAACGAGATGATCCGAGTTGAGTCTACGAACTTGAAGGGTTGCCGTTGTAATATCATCAATGTTGGCCCGTAAATATGTAAGAAAAGGGTGTGAAGCATACCTTGCGTATGTACTTGATGATAAGGAGTTAGGAATAGAACCCAAATGTGGCTTGGGTGGTTTGTGAATACCGGACGCTTTTTCCGAAGAATTGCGGGTTTGCCACTGTTCGGGAGATAGAGTTTGGCATTGAGCTTGTACAGGACCACACCGATTTCGATAGCTCCATATCGTATGGCACCAACGGAATTAAAGGAGTTGAAAGCTCGGTTGCAAGAGTTGATGGATAGAGGTTTTGCTCGCCGAGTTTTTCACCTTGGGGTGCACCGGTGTTGTTTGTGAAAAGAAGGACGGAACCATGAGGTTGTGCATCGACTATCGTCGCCTTAATAAAGTGACAATAAAGAACAAGTATCCGTTACCACGTATCGATGATTTGTTCGATCAATTGAAGGAGCCTCGGTGTTCTCAAAAATAGATTTGAGATCGGGCTATTATCGATTCATGAATCCGAGATTCGGACATACCCAAAACCGCCTTGAGCGAGATATGGTCACTACGAGTTCTTAGTGATGCCGTTTGGGCTCACTAATGCCCTCGCGGTATTTATGGATTTGATGAATCGGATCTTCAGATCATATTTGGATCGGTTCAGTAGTTGTGTTCATCGGCGACATCTTGGTCTATTCAAGAGATGAGACCGAACATGCGAGCACCCGAGATTAGTGTTGCAAATTTTACGGGATAAGCGGTTATATGCTAAGTTTAGCAAGTGTGAGTTCGGTTAAGAGAGGTTAGCTTCTTGGGTCACGTGGTATCTCGTGACGGTATTCGAGTCGACCCAAGCAAAATTTCAGCCATACTTAACTGGAAACCTCCAAGAAATATTACCGAGGTTCGAGCTTTTTGGGACTTAGGTTACTACCGACGGTTTGTAAAAGGATTCTCGATGATAGCCACACCCATGACGTAAACCGCTTGTAAAGATGTCAAGTTTGAATGGACGGAAAAGTGTCGGAAAAGTTTTGACCAATTGAAAACTCATTTGACGGAAGCTCAAATACTAGTACTGCCCGAATCGGCAAAGAGTTTGTCATCTATAGTGACGCCTCCCTACTTGGGTTAGGTTGCGTATTGATGCAAGAAGGTCGAGTTGTGGCCTATCGTCGAGACAATTAAAGCCACATGAGAAAAATTATCCGACCCATGATCTCGAATTGGTCGCCATCGTATTCGCCTTTAAAGATATGGCGACATTACTTATTTGGTGAGAAGTGCCATGTATTCGGATCACAAAAGTCTCAAATATTTGATGACTCAAAGAGACTTAAATCTGCGACAAAGACGTTGGCTCGAGTTGTTAAAGGATTATGAGCTGGTCATTGACTATCACCGGGAAAGGCTAATGTGGTTGCGGATGCCTTAAGCGAAATCTTTGTTTGCTTTCTGACGATGAATGTACACTTGTCTATCCTACCCGACAATGTGTTAGTAGCCAATTAACACCAAACCATTGTTGACTCATCAAATTCGTGAAGCTCGAGAAAGTTGATGAGGAGTTGCGTGCAAAACGGGTGAGTGTGTTACGAACAAGGAATCGGAGTTTCAAATTGATGATGACGATTGTTTGAGGTTCGAAGTCGTTTGTGTGTTCCAAAGAATTGAACTTATTTCGATAATTCGAACGAAGCTCATTGTAGCCGAATGGCAATCCACCCGGAGTACGAAGATGTACAATGAGTTGAAACGTCGGTTTTGGTGGCATGGTATGAAACGAGACATCTCCGACTTTGTTGCAAGATGTTTAATATGTCAACAAGTGAAAGCGGAGCATCAAGTGCCTTTGAGGTTACTTGACCGATCACGATACCCGAGTGGAAATGGGATCGAGTCACAATGGACTTTGTGTCCGGATTTGCCGTTGTCGACAAGTAAGAAGGATGCAATTTGGGTTATTATTGATAGACCGACTAAGTCGGCTCACTTTATCCTGTGCGTATGGATTTTCATTGGATAAACTAGCTGAATTGTACGTTTCTCAGTTGTGAGATTACACGGGTACCGATTTCTGTTGTGTCGGATAGAGATCCGAGGTTCACCTCGCGATTTTGGAAGAAATTACAAGAAGCATTGGGCACCAAGTTGCATTTCAGCACCGCCTTTCACCCCCAAACCGATGGTCAATCCGAGCGTATAATTCAGATACTTGAGGATATGTTGAGATGTTGCATCCTCGAGTTCAGTGGTTCGTGGGAACGGTACCTACCTTTGATTGAATTCGCCTACAACAATAGTTTTCAATCAAGTATTAAGATGGCGCCTTACGAGGCTTTGTGCGAGGCGTAAATGCCGTACACCATTGTTTTGGACCGAGCTCGGTGAGAACAAAATTTTGGAGTGGATTTGATTAAAGATCTGAACAGAAAGTAAAAGTAATCCGTGAAAATCTGAAGATAGCCTCCGATCGTCAGAAATCGTATGCGGATCTGAAACGAAAGGACATTGAGTATCAGGTGGGAGATAAAGTGTTTCTTAAAGTTTCGCCGTGGAAAAAGATACTCAGATTCGTAGTAAGGGCAAGTTGAGCCCGAGATTCATTGGGCCGTACGAAATCTCCGAACGAGTTGGCCCAGTTGCGTATCGTTTGATCTTGCCCCCTGAACTTGAAAAGATTCACAACGTCTTCCATGTTTCAATGCTTCGACGCTATAGATCTGATCCGTCGCACGTAATTAGTCCATCAGAGGTTGAAATTCAAGCCGATATGAGATATGAAGAAGAACCGATTCAGTATCCTAGCTCGTGAAATGAAAGAGTTCTTGAAACAAAAGGGTTCCGCTAGTGAAAGTGTTATGGCTCAAACACGGGATAGAAGAAGCTACTTGGGAACCCGAGAACTCTATGAAAGAGCAATATCCAAACCTATTTACGGTAAGATTTTGAGGGACGAAAATTTCTAAAGTGGGGAGAGTTGTGATGACCTTTAAACGACCCTAGTCGAAATGTGGTTTCGGGACCACAAAACCAAGGCATAAAAATAATTTAATATTTATTTTATTGCCTATAATGTGTGTTAACTCATGTGTGATATTTTTATGCTTTGATTTAGAATTATAGATGTGAATTTCACTAGAAAGGACCTAGTAATAAACTTTGAAAGTATGAGGGAAATGTGTGATGACTAATTAAAGGATGCATGCAAAACAATGGACTTGCATGTCAAATTTCCCCCATAGCTAGTGGCCGGCCATGACAAGGATTTATGGGCAAAAATCATGTCATGAAACATGTTTGGTAAATGGGTTATGATGGAAAGAATAAAATAAGGGTATGGAATAAACAATTAATGTTAGTAGATGAGAAACAAAAAAAAGTGTCCATCTTCCTCCATAGCTTGGCGAATGTCCTAAAGGAAGAAAGAAAAATTTTGTTCATCTCTTTTCACTCTCTTGTTGGCCGAAAATACTAAGGTTAAGGAAGGAGTTTTGCTTCATACTTGGTTTGGAAGAGGATTAGGAAGAGGTTGGCTAAACTTGCATCAAGATTAAGGTATGTTTGAGGTTCATGCATGTTTTTAGTTGCTAGCTTAATGTTCTTGTTAGCCCATGGTTCAAATCCTTGTTATGTCATGGGAATGAAATTCGCCAAAGTGAATGTGGTGTTAATGCCATTGCATGTTAAATAACAAGCTTGAAAGTGATACATGTGATGGAGGATTGAAGATTCTTAGATTTTCTTTTAGCATTTTTTGAATGAGATACTAAGTTCTTTGTTTCACCATGACCAAATTGAAATGGTGTGGTGTTGTGGTATTCGCCATGATATATCCATAAGTATAATTCATGCATGTTGCATGGTAAGTAAGATTTAAGCTTTGGAAATGTGTATATATTTGGATATAAGCCACTTGAGAATTCGGCCCTTGCACCTACATGAATATATGTTTGCACATGATGGATTGGTATGACATATATACTAATTCAAAGTGTATATTTGCTTGTGATGATGTGTTGATTATGAAGTAAATAAGAGATGTGCAATGAATTACGATATGTAATGTGTTAGTAGTAAAATGTATGCTGTTTTTTTTTTTTTTTTTTGTGTGGTATTAAGTGTATATTCGCCACATGAGGGGTAATTAGTGTGCATGCATTCGGTTTGAGGCAAGCATATTGATGCCTATTCTTGGCTTAGAAAATTGGCTAAGAGGAATATTAACTAATGTGTTGAGTTCGATTTATGATTTCGTACATATACAACTTTGATGCCTAATGTATATAAGGGCCAAGTACTTTGAACTTCACGTTGATGTTTGAATGTATTGAATTGCTTGTTGTGATGTAAAATGTGCATGACCATTGTGTATTTGAGCTAAAGGATGGCCATATGACCATTTACACTCCTTGTCATATTCGCCATAAGCTATCATGATGAGATTTTAATAAGTTAAATTTGTGTAAATTAGCTCAAGAGCAAAGGGAGCTAAATCCGATAAAGGGAAGGAAAAAGTAGTTGAATAGCCGTCGAAATCGCTCGACAACATCCAAGGTAAGTCTTGAGTGATGACCCTACTTGAATTATATCAAAATTATGCTCCTTGTTTGTGTGGCCATTGAGCGAAATAGTAAAGGTTGATAGATATTTTGTGTTAGAGCTTTAGTAACGAAAATGAACTATGGACGTGTCTTGAATATTGATATATGTGTAAGTGAACATTGGAAATATATCGGGCTAAGACCGAAGGCATTAAATGCGAGTTGATATATCCGGGCTAAGACCGAAGGCATTCGTATGCGAGTTGATATATCCGGGCTAAGACCGAAGGCATTCGTATGCGAGTTGATATATCCGGGCTAAGACCAAGGCCTTTGTGCAAGTCACCAAATCCGGGTTATGACCGAAGGCAATCGTCTGAGTCGCTATATCCGGTTAAATCCGAAAGTATGTGATTCGGAAGTGAGCAATCTTGCTGTGAAAATTTCAGCTTATACACTTGTGAAAATTCCAGCAATGAGGTATGTTTGTATGTGCTTGTACTAATTGAATTCTTACAAGTAAGTATGCGCTAAGTTGATAAACGAGCTACCGGCCTTGGGCTAAGTTGTTCTTTTGTGTATGAACATAAGGGTCGGTGATGTGAAATAAGTATGAGTATGGGAATGTGAATTAGTAAAGTGGTTTAATTAGCCATGTGAATAAAATACCTTAGTCAAAGCTGATTTCATTGCTAGAGACTTACTAAGCATTAAAATGCTTACCCGTTGCTTTGGCTCTCTGTTTTATAGGTTTATTTCGTTAGCTATCGGATTCGGGATCAAAGAAGTCAAGTCATCCACACTATCGAAGCCCCATTTTGGTACAAATTTTGGTTGAACTTTGAAATGGCATGTATAGGACCATCCTTTGTTGAAGGTCATGTACCTTCCGGTTTGTGTAAACTTGGATAGCCATGCGAAAATGGCTTATATCGTTTTAGCATAGAACTATAATCGTTTGTATGTTGACCCTTATGAGGTATGGAATTATTTTGAAACGATTAGCCATTGGAATGGTTAATCATGATCACGCTTTGTGCTATGTATGTAAAAGGGCCAATTGAATCATGGAAAGTATGAAATAGGTAAAGCCTACTAAAGGCAGATGCTGACAGCAGCAGTGACGTGGATGTGAAAAATCACTAAAATAGTAGGAATGGTATTAAATAGCAAATAAATTATGTAAGTGTACCTTGATGAATCTACTTTCATATGGAAGAAACGAAATGGTCATATGAGTTATAAGTTAACAGATTTTAAAGTTCTTGTGAAATAGGGCCAGAACGGTTTCTGGATCCCCTGTTCCAACTTTGGAAAATCATTGTAAATTAACCAGAGATAATTAGGAGTCATTCCATATATGTGTAGATTCCTCTCTGAGTCTAGTTTCTATAGAAACAAACGGCATTAGTATTGAAGCCCTGTACAGGGAGATATCCAATTCGTAACGCACAAAGGTCAGTGTAGTCGATCCCTACAACAGGCGAGACTTTAACTAATAAACTGTACTAATTGGCTCAACCAAAATTCTAGAAAAAATATGTAGATGGACATATGAGTCTAGTTTCAGGAAAATTTACGGAACTGATTTTCGAGTTGTAAAACTCAAGTTATGAATTTTGGAGCGACTAGTACTCAGATTGGCAGCTTGTCTGAAAATTGTCAATAAGTGGGTTGAAGTCTGTTAACACCTCGCGTTCGACTCCGGCGACGGTCTCGGGTTCGGGGTGTTACACAATTTCTCATGCACACATACATCAATAATCATTGGACATACATATTTCATTTTCGTTACTAAGGCTCAAACACAATTAATATCATTAGCATATTCGCCTTCGGGACTTAGCCCGGGTGGAATTCAAATACTCATACACACATAATCAATAATCATACACATCCATATTTCATCTCACATAATTCAAGTAAGGTCACTTCTTGAGGACTTACCTCGGATGTTGTCGAACGGCTTTTTCGGCTATTCGATCACCTTTTCCTTCCCTTGTCCAATTGTGGCCCTCTTAGCTCTTGAGCTAATTCAAACAAATTCAATTTATTAAAACCTCATTGTGCTTGCTTATGGCCGAATATGACAAGGATTTTAAATGGTCATATGGCCACTCTTTAGCTTGAATACACAATGGTCATGCACATTTTATACTACATCAAGCAATTCAATACAATTTATTTGAGCATCAAGGAAATGCTAAGGCCTTCAATAGGCTACCCAAGGCCGAATATTCATGTACATGTTGAGGTCAATTTTGCACTTAATACCTCACAAAAACAGCATGCAATCTACTAATTTATGCTTTGCACATTGTGGCCCAAAACTTATAATATAGCATCAAGCACTTATATGTGTGCTAGGCAATTGTGCTTGCAATTTCACAAGCATTCTTCCACATTTTCTTCTTTAAATCAATATATTCATCACTTAGTTCATAACCAAACATAATGTGCAATCATATATATGCATATATGAGCATGGCGAATTTTCAAGGTGTCCATAGCCATCCAAAACACAAACTTTTAACTAACATGCAAGAAGCATGAATCATGCTCAAGAATGCATCATGGCCAAGTATGACAATCATGCTCCTTTTCAACTTTAATCATGATAAAACAAAGAAAACTCAAAATCTTACTCATGAGTAGAAAATCCATCATTGCATGCATCATCATCAAGCTTCACACTTAGCATGCAATGGCTTTATCACTATAACAACTTTGGCCAAATACCATTTCCATGGCTTACCAAAGATTTGAGCCATGGCTAACATGCACATCAAGTTAGCAACCAAAACATGCATGAAACTCCCAACACAACCTCATACATACCTTAATCTTGATGCAAACTTAGCCAAATCTCCTTCTAGATCTCTTCCAAACCAAGCATGAAGCAAAAATCCTCCTTCTTCCTTAGTTTTGGCTCAAAGAAAGGATGAACAAAATTTTTTCTTTCCTTCTCTACAACTCACGGCAATGGGGTATGCCACTCTCTCACACACATTTTTTTTTTTCATTCTTTTCTTACCCATGCTTATTTGTTTACTATTTCTCCCTAATGCCCAACAAAACATGTTTCATGACATGTTTGACCCATATTCTTTGTCATGGCGGCCATTACTTGTAGAAAGGGGAATTTGACATGCAAGTCCATTATTTTGCATGCATGCTTTAATTAGTCATCACCTATTTCCCTATCGTACTTTCAAAGTTCACTACTAAGTCCTTTCTTATAATTTAGCACCTAATTAATAAAAATCGAGACACGAAATATTTACGCATACCAATTCCACATACAATAAGTACGGAATATAACACTTAATTATTCTTGTGACTCGGTTTCGTGGTCCCGAAACCACTCTCCGACTAGGGTCACATTCGGGGTGTCACATATTTTGACCTTGAATTTGTGTCCCAAAACCACTGTTCTGATTTGACCCAAAAACGGGCTGTTCACATCTCCCCCCTTAGAGATTTTCATCCTCGAAAATCTTATCAGAAAATAGATTAGAGATTTACTTTCTTATAACCTTATCAATTTCTCATATAGCCTCGAATTTTTAACTCTTTAATCTTACGAGCTAAGATTCTGATCTATCCTTCGCTATACGTCATATCAAGCTGAATTTCAACTTCTGAAAGAGATATTATATACAAAGGGTTTTATCTGAATCGTCACATCATAGATATAAGAAACACAGTATGAATATCCTCAAATTCTGACAATAATATAAGTTGTATAACCCACTAGCTTTATTTTCTCAATAATCTCATGTGGCCCGATGAATCACGAACTCAACTTCTCTTTATAGCTAATTTGAGAAATTCTATTCTCACAGCAATACTTTCACAAACACTAAGTTCACTAACTGAAATTCAATGCTTTTACGTATCAAGTCTGCATATGTTTTCTGTCAATCTGAAACTGCTTTCTAACTGTTACGAATTTCTTTCACTTTCTCTTCAATTTCTCTATTGAAATCAATCCCGTGAATCTTTTTCTCACAAAGCTTGATCCAATAACAACAGAGTTCAGTAATTGCAATCATACCATACTTTATACAATGCCATCTTTATACTCATATGATAACTATTAATATGCTCAAACTCAACCAACAATAATTGTCTTTCTTAATTGCTTTCACATTCTAAAATTACCGTAACAAATCATATCTTCGAGAATCTGAATCACTTTCTCATATTATCTGTAACACCCCGTACCCGAGTCCGTCACCGGAGTCGAACACGAAGTGCTAACAGACATAAATATATTTATTTTCACAGTCCATTTAAAAATCTCCAGCCAGCTGGCTAACTGTGTCACTGTCATCTTAAAAATCATATCTTGAGTTCCACAACTCGAAAATCAGTTTCGTGATTTTTCCCTGAAATTAGACTCATATATGCATCTACAAATTTTTTTCTAGAATTTTTGGTCGGGCCAATTAGTACAGTTTATTAGTTAAAGTCTCCCATGTTACAGGGATCGACTACACTGACCTTCGCGCATTACAACTTGGATATCTCCCTGTACAGGGCTTCAATTCTGATGCCGTTTGTTTCTATAGAAACTAGACTCAAAGAGGAATCTACACATATATGGCATCACTCCTAATTATCTCTGATTAATTTAAAATGAATTTCCAAAGTTGGAACAGGGAATCCAGAAACCGTTCTGGCCCTGTCCCGCGAAAACTTCAATACCTCTTAACATACTGTTCATATGATCGTTTCATTATTTCCTATGAAAATAGATTCATCAAGGTTCATTTACACAATTTATTCACTATTTAATTCCATTCCTACTATTTTTAGTGATTTTTCACATCCACATCACTGCAGCTGTCAACCTCTGTCTTTAAGGTAGATTTTACCTACTTCATAAATTCCTTGATTCAACTAGCCCTTTTAGCATACATGGCACAAAAGATGATCACGGTTAACCATTCCAAGGGCTAATCGATTCCAAACATTTCCACATCTCTTAATGAACAACATACAAAATGATTATGATACCATGCCAAAGTGTATATAAGCCATTTTCGCATGGCTATCCAAATTTATACAAAATCAAAGGGTCTATGACCAACAAACGAAATAGTAGTCCTATACATCCCATTTCAATGTTCAACCAAAATTTGTACCAAAAGGGGGCTTTGATAGTGTGGGAGACTTGACTTCCAAAAATCCAGTCGATAGGTGACGAGCCAAAATCTATAAAACAGAGAACAAAGAAATGGAGTAAGCAATTTATGCTTAGTAAGTTTTGAGCAAGGATTCCAGCACAACAAAAGCATAGCATTCATATAGCTAAACGGATAATTTCATATGCACACATTCTCAATATCATACTTACTTCACATTACCAACCCTTATGTTCATACACAAAGATCAACTTAGCCAAAGGCCGGTAGCTCGTTTATCAACCGGCGAATACTTATTTGTAAGGGCTCAACTAATTCAAAGCACATACGAAACATACCTCATTGCTAGAATTTTGCAAGCGTATTAACTGAAATTTTTATAGCAAGATTGCTCATTCCCGAATCACGTACCTTCGGATTTTATCCGGATATAGCGACTCGCTCAAAAGCCTTGGGACATGGCCGGTTATAATAGCTCGCACAAATGCCTTTGGGACTTAACCCGGATTTGGGAACTCGCACAAATGCCTTCGGATCTTAGTCCGGATATGGTCACTTAGCACAAAGCCTTGGGACTTAGCCGGACATCATTCGAATAACCATGCACATTTAACACTAAATCATGACACATTCGTATTTCATTTTCATTAGCAAAACTCAAACACAAGACACTTATCACACTTGCAAATATCGGCTCAATATCCACACACAAAGAGCATGATTTCGATTTGCTTAAAACATGATCTAATCAAATCATAATTTAAGCTCTATTACTCAAGAACTTACCTCGGATGTTGTCGAACGATTTCGATGGCTATTCGACCACTTTTTCCTTCCCTTTATCGAATTTAGATCCCCTTTGCTCTTGAGCTTAATTAAATAAATAAATCGATTTAATCATTTGAGCATCGAAAAGAGGAACACAAGGCACTTAGCCCACATTTATACATTAGACATTAAAGTCACATACATGTGAAATCATGCATCAACTCAAGATATTAACCCACACTCCCTTTTTAGCCGATTGTCCTAACCAAGATAAAGGCATCAATATGCTTGCCTCTAACCGAATGCATGCACACCAATCCATCTCATGTGGCCGAATATGCATGTTGATGTTGAGGCCAATTACATATTTAATACCACACATAAATGTCATACATTTTACTAACTAATGCATTACATATTGTAGCTCAATACGCATCTATCATTTACTTCATAACCGAAACATCATCATAAGTAAATATATACCTTGAGATAGTATATATGTCATACCAATACATCATGTGCAAACATATATACATATAGGTGCAAGGGCCGAATCTCAAGTTGATTATAACCAAATATAAACATATATCCAAAACACAAATCTTACCTACCATGTAATAAGCATAAATCATACTTATGGATATACCATGGCCGAATACATCACAACACCATACCATTTCAATTTTGGTCATGGTTAAACAAAGAACTTAATGTCTCACTCAAAAATGCTAAAAAGAAAATCCAAGAGTCATCAACCCACCATCACATATATCATTAACAAGCTTCATATTTAGCATGCAATGGCATTAACACAAAATCCACCTTGGCCGAATATCATCCCCATGACATAGCAAAGATTTGAACCATGGGCTAATTAGAACTCAAGCTAGCAACTAAAAACATGCATGAATCTCATGGCACAACCTCAAACATACCTTAATATAGATACAAGTATGGCCAAACCTCCTCCTAATCCTCTTCCAAACCAAGCATGAAGCAAAACTCCTCCTTCTTCCTTAAAATTTTCATTAAGAGAAGTGAAAAATGATGAACATTTTTTTTGTTTTCTTTCCTCAACTCACGGCAATGGGGGAATCACACACCTTCTCTCTTTTTTTTCTTCCCATTTCTTTATTCCTAACCTTAGTTTATTGTTTCCTCCCATAATGCACCAACACAACATGTCTATGACATGTTTTGCCCATCCTCCTTTGTCATGGCCGCCACCACTTATAAAAAGAAGGGGTATTTGACATGCAAAACCATTGTTTTGCATGCATGATTCAATTAGTCATCACACATTTCCCTATCCTACTTTCAAAGTTTACTACTAAGTCCTTTTAGTGAAATTCACATTTATAACCCTAAATCAAAACATCAAAATGTCACACTAATTAACACATATTATAGGCATCAAAATGAATATTAAATTATTTTTATGCCTCAGTTGTGTGGTCCCGAAACCACATTCCGACTAGGGTCGTTTTAAGGCTGTCACAACTCTCCCCCACTTAAGAAATTTTCGTCCCCGAAAATCTTACCGGTAAATAGGTTTGGGTATCGCTCTTTCATAGAGTTCTTGGGTTCTCAAGTAGCTTCTTCTATCCCGTGTTTGAGCCATAACACTTTCACTAGCGGAACCCTCTTGTTTCGCAACTCTTTCACTTCACGTGCTAGGATACGAATCGGTTCTTCCTCATAACTCATATTGGCTTGAATTTCAACCTCTGATGGACTAATTACGTGCGACGGATCAGATCTATAACGTCGAAGCATCGAAACATGAAAGACGTCGTGAATCTTTTCGAGTTCAGGGGGCAAAATCAAACGATATGCAACTGGACCAACTCGTTCGGAGATTTCATACGGCCCAATGAATCTCAGGCTCAACTTGCCCTTACGGCCAAATCTGAGTATCTTTTTCCAAGGCGAAACTTTAAGAAACACTTTATCTCCCACCTGATATTCAATGTCTTTTCGTTTCAAACCGCGTCACGATTTTCGACGATCGTGGGCGCCAGGACTTTCACGGATGACCTTTACTTTCTGTTCAGTATCTTTAATCAAATCAACTCTGAAAATTTTACTTTCACTGAGCTCGGTCCAAAACAATGGTGTACGGAATTTACGACCGTACAAAGCCTCGTAAGGTGCCATCTTAATACTTGATTGAAAACTATTGTTGTAAGCGAATTCAATCAAAGGTAAAGACCGTTCCCATGAACCACTGAACTCGAGGATGCAACATCTCAACATATCCTCAAGTATCTAAATTATCCGCTCGGATTGACCATCGGTTTGGGGGTGAAAAGCGGTGCTAAAATGCAACTTGGTGCCCAAAGCTTCTTGCAATTTCTTCCAAAATCATGAGGTGAATCTCGGATCTCTATCCGACACGATAGAAATAGGTACCCCATGTAATCTCACAATCTGAGAAACATACAATTTAGCTAATTTATCCATTGAAAAATCTGCGCGTACGGGGATAAAGTGAGCCAACTTAGTCAATCTATCAACAACGACCCATATCGCATCTTTCTTACTTGCCGACACTGGCAACCCAGATACAAAATCCATCGTTACTCGATCCCATTTCCATTCCGGTATCATGATCGGTTGGAGTAAACCCGTAGGCACTTGATGTTCCGCCTTCACTTGCTGACATATTAAACACTTCGAAACAAAATCGGAAAAGTCTCGTTTCATACCATGCCACCAAAACTGACGTCTTAGGTCGTGGTACATTTTTGTACTCCCCGGGTGAATTGACATTCGTCTACAATGAGCTTCGTTCAGAATCATCGAAATAAGTTCTAAATTTCTTGGAATACACAAACGATTTCTGAACCTCAAACAATCGTCATCATCAACTTGAAACTCTGATTCCACATTCGGAGCACATTCAGCCCGTTTTGCAACCAATTCATCATCGACTTTCTGAGCCTCACGAATTTGATGAATCAATAATGGTTTGGCTTTTAATTCAGCTACTAACACATTGTCGGGTAGAACAGACAAGTGTACATTCATCGCTCGTAAAATGAACAGTGATTTACGACTTAAGGCATCCGCAACCACATTAGCCTTTCCCGGGTGATAGTCAATGACAAGCTCATAATCCTTTAACAGCTCGAGCCAACGTCTTTGTCGCAGATTTAAGTCTCTTTGAGTCATCAAATATTTGAGACTTTTGTGATCCGAATACACATGGCACTTCTCGCCAAATAAATAATTTCGCCATATTTTCAAAGCAAATACGATGGCAGCTAATTCGAGATCATGAGTCGGATAATTTTTCTCATGTGGCTTTAATTGTCTCGACGATAGGCCACAACTCGACCTTCTTGCATCAATACGCAACCTAACCCAAGTAGGGAGGCGTCACTATAGATGACAAACTCTTTGCACGATTCGGCTGCACTAAAATTGAGCTTAGTCAAATAAGTTTTCATTGATCAAAACTTTTCGACATTTTTCCGTCCATTCGAACTTAACATCTTTTGAAGTAGCCGTCATGGGTGTGGCTATCATCGAGAAACCTTTTACAAACCGTCGGTAGTAACCGGCAAGTCCCAAAAGCTCGAACCTCGTTAATATTTCTGAGGCTTCCAGTTAAGTATGGCTGAAATTTTGCTCTGTCGACTCGAATACCGATGCAGATACCACATGACCCAAGAAGCTAACCTCTCTTAACCGAACTCACACTTCTTGAACTTAGCATATAACCGCTTATCCCGTAAAATTTGCAACACTAATCTCGGTGTTCAAAGATGTTGGTCTCATCTCTTGAATAGACCAAGATGTCATCAATGAACACAACTACGAACCGGTCCAAATCGTTGTCAAGATCCGATTCATCAAATCCATAAATACCGCGGGGGCATTAGTGGGCCCAAACGGCATTACTAAGAACTCGTAGTGACCGTACCTCGTTTTGAAAGCGTTTTGGGTACATCCGAATCTCGAATCCCGGAACTGATAATAACCCGATCTCAAATCTATCTTTGAAAACACTGAGGCTCCCTTTAGTTGATCAAACAAATCATCAATACGCGGTAACGGATATTTATTCTTTATCGTCACTTTATTCAGCTGACGATAGTCAATGCACAACCTCATGGTTCCGTCCTTCTTTTTCACAAACAATACTGGTGCACCCCAAGGTGAGAAACTTGGTCGAGCGAAACCTTTGTCCGTCAATTCTTGCAACTGAGCTTTCAACTCTTTTAACTCGGTTGGTGCCATACGGTACGGAGCTATTGAAATCGGCGTACTCCCAGGTACAAGCTCAATACCAAACTCTATCTCCCGAACAGGTGGCAAACCCGATAATTCTTTGGGAAAAACATCTGGGTATTCACAAACTACCGGCACATATTCGGGTTTTATTTCTAACTCCTTATCATCAAGTACATACGCAAGGTATGCTTTGCACCCCTTTCTTACATATTTCTGGGCCAACATTGCTGATATTACAGCTGGCAACCCCTTTAAGTCTGTAGACTCAACTCGGATTATCTCGTTATTTGCGCATCTCAAATCAATAGTCTTGCCTTTGCAATTCACAACTGCATCATGCACGGTCAACCAATCTAAACCGAGGATAACATAAAATTCGTCGAACGGCAAAAGCATCAAGTCTGCCGAAAAACAGGAACCTCAAATTACTAGGGGGCATTTCTTACACACTTTGTCAACAAGCATGTAACGACCCAAGGGATTTGACACCCGAATTATGAACTCAGTAGACTCAATAGGTAAAGTCTTACTGGATGCTAAGGTTTCGCATATATAAGAATGAGTAGAACCAGGGTCAATAAAAGCAATCACATTAGTATCAAAGAGAGTGAAAGTACCCGTAATAACATCTGGCGAGGAAGCATCCTCGCGTGCGCGTATTGCATAAGCCCTAGCAGGAGCGCGAGCCTCGGATCTGGTCGTAGCATCTCTAGATCCTCTCTGACCACCACTAGCATTGCCCATATTTCTAGATGGTCTACCTCGAGCAGTGGTAGCGCCCGGTTTCCCACTCTGATTTACATTCTGTTCAGGCAACCTCGGGCAATCTTTAATGAAGTGGTCAACTGATCCGCACTTGTAACAGGAGCGGTCATGGAATCTACAACTTCCAGAATGCCATTTGCCACAATGCTGACACTCCGTTCTGTCTCGACGTTCATTCCCAACACTGGCGACCGAAGTGCCTCGTGTACCCACAGGGGGTCGATCACGATCTCGTCTAAAAAGGGCCGAAGTGCCTCTAGACCGCCCATATCATCACGAAATTTCTTCGATGCTGTTGAAGAAACTTTCCGAGGATCTTTACGAAACTCTCGGTTCCCACATCAACTTTTTGTTTTTCTTTTCTAAGCTCTTGGCTTTACAAGCTCGCTCGACAAGTACTACGAACTCTCGTATTTCAAGAATGCCAACGAACATTTTTATATCTTCATTCAGCCCATCCTCGGCGTTTACACATGATAGCCTCGGATGAAATACATTCCGAGCGTATCTACTAAGTCTAACAAATTTTCACTCGTGAATCGAATCGACATAGAACCTTGCTTAAGCTCAAGAAATTCCTTCCGTTTTTATCAACAAATCTCGGTGATATACTTTTTCAAGCTCGGTTTGGAAAAACTCCCAAGTTACTTACTCTCGGGCACAATGAAGTCGAGTACTCCACCAATAGTAGGCGTAATCGCGTAGCAAGGAGATAGTACACTTTAGGCATTCATCGTGTACAAGATAGCTCATCGAAAGTGCGGATAGTGTTGTCCAACCAAAATTCAGCTTGCTCGGCATCGTCACTATCCGTAGCTTTAAATTCAGTAGCCCCATGTTTTCGGATTTCATCAACTGGGGCTTATTTGACCTTATTTGGTCGATTCACGGAGGCATTGTAGGTGCGGGGTTGTGTTTGTTGGGAATGGAGGTTGTGGAGCAGTAGTATTAGTTCGAATGTATTGGTTGAACCAATCATTCATCACGCTATAGAAAGCTTGTTTAGGTTCATCATTTGGATTACTAGCATTAGGTTGAGAGTCACGGCGCTGTCCCTTAAAGTGAGCAGCGCTACACTCTCAAGATCATCACCATCGCTTCGGTCGGGATCGGGATCCATTACTATAAATAAACACATTTGCAATTGTCGAAATCACCACACTATCAAATAATCACATAAAATGGCATGTATAGCTAGACCCAAACGCATTACGGTAGTCCTAGAATCGACTAAACCGTAGCTCGATACCAATAAAATTGTAACACCCCATACCCGAGTCCATCACCGAGTCGAACACGAAGTGCTAATGAGACATAAATATATTTATTTTCACAATCCATTTAAAATCTCCAGCCGGTGGCTAAGCGTATCCTTGTCACCTTAAAAATCATATCTTGAGTTCCACAGCTCGAAAATCAGTTTCGTGATTTTTCCCTGAAACTAGACTCATATATGCATCTAAAACTTGTTTTCTAGAATTTTTGGTCGGGCCAATTAGTACAGTTTATTAGTTAAATTCTCCCATGTTACAGGGATCAACTACACTGATCTTCGCGCATTACAACTTAGATATCTCCCTGTACAGGGATTCAATACTGATGCCGTTTGTTTCTGTAGAAACTAGACTCAAAGAGGAATCTATAAATATATTGCATGACTCCGAATTATCTCTGGTTAATTTACAATGAATTTCCAAAGTCGGAACAGGGAATCCAGAAACCGTCCTGGCCCTGTCTCGCGAAAACTTCAATATCTCTTAACATACTGTTCATATGATCGTTTCATTACTTTCCTATGAAAATAGATTCATCAAGGTTCATTTACACAATTTATTCACTATTTAATTCCATTCCTACTATTTTTAGTGATTTTTCACATCCACATCACTGCAGCTGTCAACCTCTGTCTTTAAGGTAGATTTTACCTACTTCATAATTTCCTTGATTCAACTAGCCCTTTTAGCATACATGGCACAAAAGATGATCACGGTTAACCATTCCAAGGGCTAATCGATTCCAAACATTTCCACATCTCTTAATGAACAACATACAAAATGATTATGATACCATGCCAAAGTGTATATAAGCCATTTTCGCATGGCTATCCAAATTTATACAAAATCAAAGGGTCTATGACCAACAAACGAAAGAGTAGTCCTATACATGCCATTTCAATGTTCAACCAAAATTTGTACCAAAAGGGCTTTGATAGTGTGGGAGACTTGACTTCCAAAAATCCCGAGTCCGATAGTGACGAGCCAAAATCTATAAAGCAGAGAACAAAGAAACGGAGTAAGCAATTTATGCTTAGTAAGTTTTGAGCAAGGATTCCAACACAACAAAAGCATAGCATTCATATAGCTAAACGGATAATTTCATATGCACACATTCTCAATATCATACTTACTTCACATTACCAACCCTTATGTTCATACACAAAGATCAACTTAGCTAAAGGCGGTAGCTCGTTTATCAACCGGCGAATACTTATTTGTAAGGGCTCAACTAATTCAAAGCACATACGAAACATACGTCATTGCTGGAATTTTGCAAGCGTATTAATTGAAATTTTTATAGCAAGATTGCTCATTCTCGAATCACGTACCTTCAGATTTTATCCGGATATAGCGACTCACTCAAAAGCCTTCGGGACATGGCCCGGTTATAATAGCTTGCACAAATGCCTTCGGATCTTAGTCCGGATATGGTCACTTAGCACAAAGCCTTCGGGACTTAGCTCGGACATCATTCGAATAACCATGCACATTTAACACTAAATCATGACACATTCGTATTTCATTTTCATTAGCAAAACTCAAACACAAGACACTTATCACACTTGCAAATATCGGCTCAATATCCACACACAAAGAGCATGATTTCGATTTGCTTAAAACATGATCTAATCAAATCATAATTTAAGCTCTATTACTCAAGACCTTACCTCGGATGTTGTCGAACGATTTCGATGGCTATTCGACCACTTTTTCCTTCCCTTTATTGGATTTAGATCCCCTTTGCTCTTGAGCTTAATTAAATAAATAAATCGATTTAATCATTTTGAGCATCGAAAAGAGGAACACAAGGCACTTAGCCCACATTTATACATTAGACATTAAAGTCACATACATGTGAAATCATGCATCAACTCAAGATATTAACCCACACTCCCTTTTTAGCCGATTGTCCTAACCAAGATAAAGGCATCAATATGCTTGCCTCTAACCGAATGTATGCACACCAATCCATCTCATATGGCCGAATATGCATGTTGATGTTGAGGCCAATTACATATTTAATACCACACATAAATGGCATACATTTTACTAACTAATGCATTACATATTGTAGCTCAATACGCATCTATCATTTACTTCATAACCGAAACATCATCATAAGTAAATATATACCTTGAGATAGAATATATGTCATACCAATACATCATGTGCAAACATATATACATATAGGTGCAAGGGCCGAATCTCAAGTTGATTATAACCAAATATAAACATATAGCCAAAACACAAATCTTACCTACCATGCAATAAGCATAAATCATACTTATGGATATACCATGGCCGAATACATCACAACACCATACCATTTCAATTTTGGTCATGGTTAAACAAAGAACTTAATGTCTCACTCAAAAATGCTAAAAAGAAAATCCAAGAGTCATCAACCCACCATCACATATATCATTAACAAGCTTCATATTTAGCATGCAATGGCATTAACACAAAATCCACCTTGGCGAATATCATCCCCATGACATAGCAAAGATTTGAACCATGGGCTAATTAGAACTCAAGCTAGCAACTAAAAACATGCCCGAATCTCATGGCACAACCTCAAACATACCTTAATCTAGATACAAGTATGGCCAAACCTCCTCCTAATCCTCTTCCAAACCAAGCATGAAGCAAAACTCCTCCTTCTTCCTTAAAATTTTCGCCAAGAGAAGTGAAAAATGATGAATATTTTTTTTGTTTTCTTTCCTCAATTCACGGCAATGGGGAATCACACACCTTCTCTTTTTTTTCTTCCCATTTCTTTATTCCTAACCTTCGTTTATTGTTTCCTCCCATAATGCACCAACACAACATGTCTATGACATGTTTTGCCCATCCTCCTTTGTCATGGCCGGCCACCACTTATAAAAAGAAGGGGTATTTGACATGCAAAACCATTGTTTTGCATGCATGATTCAATTAGTCATCACACATTTCCCTATCCTACTTTCAAAGTTTACTACTAGGTCCTTTTTAGTGAAATTCACATTTATAACCCTAAATCAAAACATCAAAAATGTCACACACGAATTAACACATATTATAGGCATCAAAATGAATATTAAATTATTTTTATGCCTCGGTTTTGTGGTCCCGAAACCACATTCCGACTAGGGTCTTTTTAAGGCTGTCACATTATCCATCAGTTGGAGAATGAAATGCAGTGTTACAATGCAACCTAATACCCAAAGTTTACAATATTTTTCTTTAGAAACACAATATAAACATCTGAAATAATGGAGACTGGCAATCTATAAAAACTGACAATTTTAGAAATGTATAACTTAGCTAGTCTATCGAGAGAGAAATTATACGTACTAAGAAAAAATGTACGAACTTCTTCAACAATTGACAATAGTTCAGATAACATCTTCTTTTTACAAAATCCAACAGAATTCTATTTCATTTCTACTCAGATAATAACATAGACTGTAATAGTCCTAAAGGTACTTGATAATCAGCTTTAACCGGTTGATAAATCAGACATTTGGATACAAGTCAGAAGTATCACGTTTCATACTCATTCACTAGTAAAACTATCTCAGATTATTTTATATCTTAGTATTCCCCAAATGAACAAATAATTTCCACTGTGAAATAGATAAAGCAATTGTTGTATAATCTCTGGATTTCTCGATACACGAACTTTGTCTCGAAACAACAAATAATCATCGATTCCAATCTGAAACTCTAAATCAGAAGTCAATTCACGTTGAACTCTTTTAACTTCCAATTCACTAATACATTTCTGAGCTTCACAAAATTGCAGAATAACATCAATTTAGATTTTAACTCAACTAATATCTATCCATCATCTGATAAGATCAATTGCGTAATCATCGCTTATAAAGCACACAAAGATTTCTTGTTCAAAATATCTGTGACTATAATCGTTTGTCTAGGATAATAACCAATTACTGACTCAAAATCTTTCGAAAATTCAAGCCATCACTATATATTCTTGTAATAAAACACACTTCAAACCATTTAATGACGCATGACTGAAAATCATAAACTCTTTACCCGATTCAAGCTGAACCAAAATTGATGCTTCAGTTAATAGTGTTTTCAACTCTTTATAACTTTATTAACATATATTAAACCAAATCAAACTTCGCACAAATGAAAACTTCAACAATCAAAACAATTTTAATTTACAATAATATTTCTCAAATAGAACCGTTCTGATAGATATAATCCTGTATCATGTCTTCCAAAATATGTATTCTTCATTCAAACTATCCATCTATTTACCCGTCATCTCAACCATATAAGTAGATAATATCCCAGCTGTTAATAATGCATTTTAAACATAAAAGAATATCAAATATGGTTTCAACAGAAATAAATGCAGAAACATAACCTCTATAAATTTGATGACAATACCACTGTACTCCCATGATCAAACCAGAAATTGTAATCATAATAGATATATTCATCTCCGTCAAAAGAATATCTCTTGCAGATAATCACATAGAATCATAATAAAATTGAGGTAGGGAAATCTCAAGGTATGGAAGTATACAGAATTTCTGAAAATTAAAACCCATATAGAATGATAAAGATCTCAATGATATCCCAGAGAAATTCCAGAAGAAAACATCACTCATAAGCACTGAAATCAACTGTGACAGAAGCAATGTAACCTTCATGTATATTCAAGAAAACAATAACAAGTAGAAACAAATACTAGCATCATACAAAATTTATCCTCGACTTTTCTATCAACACAATGGAATAGAATTCCAGGGAAAGATAGAGTAATGCCGATCATAACCCAAACAAACCAACAATGCTTTCGTCTATTAGTATGTTTAGCTAGTTGGAAACACAAAAATTTATATACTTTTCCATACCCATTCTTACTTAAATTCATGCAAATTCGGTTAAATTCTTGTCGAAAAATAATTAAATATTATAAAATATTAAATTGTGTTAAAAATATGAACATGGTGAATTTAGTTAATTTTATACTCAATTTTGATTAATTTTGACTATTTTCGATAGATTCGGGCAAAGGGCGAAAATTGGCTCTGCTGACACTACTAAAAGCACAAAATCGAGAAGCAAATTGAAGTATCCAGGCACGTGAATTTCTAGCCTAAGACGGTCCAGAAAATGTGGATTAATTCATAATTTAATTAATTTTAAGTTATTCCCCATTTAATTTGGGTTAAATAAATTATTTTTAATTAATTATGGAGAAAGGGTCCAATTGAACCACACTGATCGAACCATATTGAATGAACCGGACCAACCACTAATTGGGCAGCCCAAAAAGTCCATATGCTGACCCAAATCAGCATTTTAGATATTAAATATGCTTGCAAAAATGCCCTCAAAAGACTTCTAATTTGCATTCAAACCCTACCTTTAATTGTGGCTTTGTAGATTTGCCCCAAGAGCAAAGTTGAAAGCCTCAACTCTTGCCAAGTAGATGGTCGACCATAAGGGGCTCTTTGGCTGCTGGAATTTGCTATTTTTAGCAGCCACAATCAGTTATAAAAGCCACCCCTTGCTGATCATTCAAACAATCCTTATTCCGCAACATTCACTCATTCTCTCTTCTCCTCTCTCACTTTTCTCACTTTTTCCATCCTATTTCCCTTACTGTTCAAGTGCCAATTTCTTCTCTTGGGAAAGAGGCTCTCATCAGCCATTTTGGAGCAGCAATTAGGTGTTCATAAGCCACCTTGATAGCCGAGGGCAACGAAGAACGAAGAACGGAGAAACTAGTCAAGCCACGGAGAAACACCAGATTTGTTTCTTGTTCCCTATCTCTTTAATTTTAGTTGTTGTTTTGACGAACATGTTTATGAATATTTATGCTATTGAAATGGTTATTTTAATCAATTTAGATTAAAATTAAGTTTGTGTTGGGTTGATTATATTCTGCCTACGTGAATTGTTAAAATGATGTTTATTGTAACACCCCAAACCCGGCCCAGACGTTATGACCGGATCTGACATGCCACATCGAAGCGTTCAAAACATTTTATATTGTTGATCCAGAAAAACTTACTCAGTGTTTTAAAAGATAATTTCATTATAGGTTAAAGTGAATGGAAGCTGTGCACCAGGAGGAAACCGGAAAAGAGGTGGTGAGTCCATCGGACTGCTTAAGTACCAAGCTCCCTTCGGATCCAATCCTAGACATGCATACCGCCATTGCCACACCTTAACGTCATGGATATTTTTAGGAAATCGATTTGATTAAGTCATTTTTAGGAAAAGTGATTAATTTTGGAAAATACTTTGATTGCGGAAGCTTTACTTGTTGTCGTGTTATTTTGAAATCAATTGTTGTCTTTGAAAACAAGCCCTAAAGCTATCCAATTTCAACAGTTAAAATAAGTAATACCTATCTTAGTAATACATATTAAAACCATCAAAAATAATTAAGCGGCCTTATTACATTTAAAAACCTAAAACTTCAAACGTAAATAAAAGAATGTCCAGTTCACCGGAGGAAAATCAAACTTTCAGAACGGGTGGCCACTCTGAATTCCCTCACAGCTCCAATCCCACTATGGTTGGGGATTACCTGCGTGGATGAAAATAAAAGGGGTGAGTTTGGAGAAACTCAGTGTGTAAATTAACCCAACCATAGCCTATATCAGCTCAAACCATAGAAACAGAATAAGTTGGCTTTAGCCCAGAATAAAAATTCAGAATAAAGCCCATAGGCCCATAACAGAACAGAATAGATATTACATGTTTATGCAGAAACCCAACTCAGATTCATCCATAACACCCCCGTACCAGCCTTACACCATGTGGGGAGACTACTCGACCCACCCAACCGCTACACACCACAGAAATCGCAGCGAGGCTGCCAGATATTGTGACGAAGTCACCAGATACAGATATTGTGACAGAGCCACCAGAATAGATATATGTGGCAGAGCCACCAGATCAGATAATTGTGGCATAGCCACCAGGACAGATATATATGGCAGAGCCACCAGATCAGATAATTGTGGCATAGCCACCAGGACGCTTCCTCCATAGTATAACCCAAGTCCCCATGTAACAGATATATAATCATGGCATACATCATACAGAATCAGATCGTCATGCTTTTCAGTCAAAAGTAACCCTAGAGGTATAATGGTAATTTTGCATACATAAGGGTATTCAAGTAATTTAACTATTCTTAAGGTTTTCGTACATAACATAGCCATTTACGTACGATTGGAAATACTTACCGCATTTTCTTACCAATTTGGGCCCGTTGGCCCATTATCCCGTTTTTGGCCCATTAAGCCCAAAAATATCGAAATTGACGGAATCGCGCACTCTGCAGTCTTATCACTTTAATTTACCATATACATCAAACTATTAATCTCATGAGCATTCACACACTCGCAAGATCTCAAAATACCGGCTTTTCGGCATTTTGGCTTTTCGGCTTGTGCCGATCTAGTCTATAAGAGGGTGTTAGTTACACACCTGTTTGCGATGATATGCTAACGAGATCCACACATGAACCGCCTACAATTGGATTACTAACACGTTAATCTAACTATTCAAATACAAACTACGTATTAACCCATTACAATATTCGACCAACCACACCTACAGATCATAGTAAGCTTATAAGAAATCAATAAGCAACTCATTAACAAATTTTTGTCAATGTTTACCACATAATCATAATTTCGCAAGTCGTCTTCCGAGCAACAGTCACTAAATTATTTATAACTGAGCTACGAAACTCCATATCAAGTGCCGTTAATTTTCCTGAAAATAGACTCATATATCTTCTATCCATAAAATTTTCAAATTTTTGGTATGGCCAATCAATACCAGATTTTTCTTAAAGTTTCCCATGTTTCACTGTTTGACTAATCTGACCACTCTTCATTACGAATCAAATTTCTCATTGTACAGAATTCAAAATATGTTCTCGTTTATTCCATTTGCAACTAGACTCATTAAGCTTTAATTACATAATTTATGCAGCTTATAACTCATCTCCAACAATTTATGGTGATTTTCCAAAGTCACGTTACTGCTGCTGTCCCAAGCAGATTTATTACCAAATCACTCTTTCACACCTAACTTGCATGCTTGTTATTTAAACATGTATATCACTAATAAATCATCACATATCTATAATTTTACTTAAGTATAATCTCCATTTCATCATTTTAAAGCACAACATGTTAGCCGATTTTTCCCCTTAGCATCTAAGGCACATGCATCCTCATTTGTTTGGCTCAACTTCACCTATCTTCCATTTTTCATCAAAAGTACATGAAACAACAACCATTTCCTTCATTTTAATTCATGACTAAATGCTCACAACACAACTAAAAACCAAAATATGCTTCAAGAGTTAAGGTAGAATCAAGAAGAACTCATGAACATCAAGATAGAAGCAAACTACAATGAACTTACCTTCAATTTTCTTCCCCAAGTGACCGAACATTCAAGAGCTTTCTCCTCTCCTTTCTCTTCTCTAACTTTCGGCTATGATGAACAAAGATGGACAAAACTTTGTTCTTTTCACCCCTTTTTCTTTTAATAAAATTTCATATTTCATCCATTTAATTCTTTAATACAAAAGTCATGAAATGCCCATCATGGAACATTTACCTAACCCATTACCATGGAATATTTACCTAATCCATTATCATGGAACATTTACCTAACCCATTATCAATTTGTACCATGAGTTATGGATATCAAGTGCTCATATTGTCTACAACAACATGATGGCTGGCCACTTCATGTAAAATGGGAGGTTTGTCATGCAAATCCTCCTATTTTGCACTCCTATTTATTTGGCCACTTCAATTTAGCCTATAGCATTTTCAAACATTTTCACATAGGTCCTATTTCATAATTTCACCCCCTTTTTCTTATGGAACAAAAATTAACTAAAATTGTCAGGTTCTATCTTAATCTTGGTCCTTCTAGAGGCCCACTAACATAATTAAACCTATGCCAACATTCACAGAATTCCCGAAAATTGGGGCGTTACAACTCTACCCTTCTTAAGGAAATTTCGTCCTCGAAATTTACCTGATCCAACTTGTTGAGGGTATTGTTGACGCATAGTCTCTTCTGATTCCCAAGTGGCTTCTTCCCTTCCATGATTATGCCAAAGTACTTTCACTAACGGGACAGATTTCCTTCTGAGAACCTTAACATCTCGAGCCAATATTTGCACAGGCTCCTCCTCAAAGGTCAAATCAGTCTAAACTTCAATTTCTGCAACTGGCAGGACATGAGCAGGGTCAGAACAATAATGCCTTAACATGGAGACGTAAAAAACATCGTGAATCCTGTCTAACTCTAGAGGCAATTCCAATTGATAAGCCACTGGGCCTACTCGCTTCAAAACTCGATATGGCCCAATGAACCGTGGACTCAACTTGCCCTCCTTAATATCTTCTTCCAAGGAGAAACCTTTAAGAAGACCATATCACCTATTGAGTACTCAATCTCCTTACGCTTCAAATCTGCATACGACTTTTGCCTATCAGATGCTTCTCTTAACCGGTCCCTAATTATTCTGACCTTATCCTCAGTATCAGCTACCAATTCTGGTCCAAGAACTTGTTGCTCTCCTAGTTCGGTCCAACAACTAGGTGTACGACACCTTTGTCCATACAGTGCTTCAGACGGTGCCATCCGAATACTCGCTTGGTAACTGTTATTGTAGGCAAATTCTGCCAACTGCAAGTAATCCTCCCAACTACCTCGAAAATCAATCACGCATCCCCTCAACATGTCCTCCAGAATCTGAATAACCCTTTCCGATTGACCATCAGTTTGAGGATGGAAAGCCGTACTAAAATTCAATCGCGTCCCCAATGCCTCATGCAACTCTTGCCAAAACTGAGATGTAAATCTGGGATTCCGGTCAGAGACAATCGAAACTGGGACTCCATGAAGTCGTACAATCTCCGCCACATACAGCTTGGCTAAGTTTTGAAGCGAAAAGTCAGTACGTACAGGTATGAAATGGGTTGATTTGGTCAACCTATCCACAATCACCCACACTGAGTCTTTCTTTGATGGTGTCAAAGGCAACCCACTCGCAAAGTCCATGGTTACCCTCTCCCACTTCCAAAGTGGTATCTTCACTGGTTGTAACAGTCCAGAAGGTAATTGATGCTCAGCTTTCACTTGTTGGCATGTCAGACATTTTCCTACAAACTCCGTTACTTCTCGCTTAAGTCCAGGCCACTAGTACAATTCTCGCAAGTCGTGGTACAACTTATTCCCTCCAGGATGCATGGTACATAGTCCCCCATGAGCTTCCTTCAATATTGTTTGCCTTAAATCAGAGTCCCTCGGAACACAAATTCTTCCTCGGAAACACAGAACTCCATCACCATTTAAACCAAACTCAGAAGTTTCCCCTTCCTTAACTTGTTGAAAACGAGCAACCAAAGACTCATCTTCCAACTGCTTTTCCTTAATCTGGTCCACCCAGGTTGGCCTTACTTGCAATTTAGCCAACAAACTGCCATCATCATATAGACTCAAACGAGCAAACATTGCTCTCGGATCGAATCACGGTTCTCGACTTAAAGCATCGGCTACCACATTAGCCTTGCACGGGTGATACTCGATCGAGCAGTCATAATCCTTAAGCAACTCAATCCATCTCCTTTGCCTAAGGTTCAGCTCCTTACGAGTCAACAAATACTTAAGACTCTTGTGGTGCGTGTATATAATACACCTCTCCCGTACAAGTAATGTCTCCAAATCTTAAGTGCCAATATTACGCCGCCAACTCCAAATCATGAGTAGGATAGTTCCCTTTGTGAGGTTTAAGCTGTCGTGATGCATATGCAACCACCTTACCCTCCTGCATTAACACGCAGCCCAAACCCACGTGTGATGCATCACTGTACACAGTAAAATCCTTCCCAGACTCTGGCTGAATCAACACAGGTGCTTCAGTCAGAACTTTCTTCAACTTCTCAAATGCTTCCTACTGCTTCTCAGTCCATACAAACGGTACTCCTTTCCTTATGAGTTTTGTCAGAGGTGCTGTCATCACAGAAAAACCTTCCACAAACCTTCTGTAGTATCCTGCCAACCCTAGGAAACTTCAAATTTTCGACACCGTCCTAGGTGGCTTCCACTCCAAAATTGCTTCAATCTTTCGAGGGTCCACCTTAATCCCTTCCGCAGAGACCACATGTCCTAAGAAGGTTACCTCCCTCAACCAAAATTCACACTTGCTAAACTTCATAAAGAGTTCCTTCTCCCTTAACACTCGCAGCACTATACGGAGATGCTCATCATGTTTCGCTTCAGTTTCAGAATATACCAGGATATCATCAATGAAGACGACTACAAATCGATCCAAGAATGGTTGGAACACCCGATTCATCAGATCCATAAATGCTGCAGGAGCGTTCGTCAGTCCAAATGGCATAACCAAAAACTCGTAATGACCATACCGAGTCCTGAATGTTGTCTTATGGATATCCGCCTCCTTGACCCTTAACTGATGATATCCAGATCGGAGGTCGATCTTAGAAAATATAGAAGCCCCTCTAAGCTGGTCAAACAGATCGTCAATCCTTGGCAGTGGATACTTATTCTTAATTGTCAGTTTGTTCAACTGGCGATAATCAATGCACATCCGCATTGTACCATCCTTCTTCTTCACGAATAGCACCGGTGCTCCCCATGGAGACACGCTTGGCCTAATGAAGCCCCTATCCAACAACTCTTGAATTTGAGCCTTTAACTCCACTAACTCCTTCGATGCCATCCTATACTGTGCGATAGACACATGCACCGTTCCAGGCAACAAATCTATTCCAAACTCAACTTCTTGGTTCAGAGGCAATCTTGGAAGCTCCTCTGGAAAAACATCTTGGAACTCCTTTACAGTCCTAACCTTATCCACTGTCAGTCCCTCCTCTTCTGACTGACTTACAAATGCCAAATAGGCCTCACAACCATTCCGAATCCACTTTTCGGCTCTTAAACCCGACACCACATTGGACAAATAATCCCTTCGCTCACCTATCACTATAACCTCCTCATCTTTTATGGTCCTTAACACCATTCGTTTAGCAGCACAATCCAGGGTCACCTTATGCTTAACAAGCCAGTCAACTCCCAAAATGAGATCAAACTCTCCGAACGGTAACTCCATCAGATCTCTAGGGAAAATCCTACCTTGAGTTTCTAAGGGTACATCCCTATATAGTTTGTCTACCTAACCGAGTGACCCAAAGGACTTAGTACAGATACCCCACTCACAATCTCCTCAGAGCAGTCCAAGTTGTCCATAATCCGTTCTGTGGCCTCCAACCAATATTCCCCCACATTCGGGGCTATACCAGACACGCTTCTAAAGATCTTCGCTCCGTTAGCCCGAAGTCGTTTAGAAATCGATCCTCGAATTTCATTGCCCGAACTTGTCCCGACAACCCTTTCTAGAACACGAAGCATTACCTGTGATAGGGCATCATCCCCGGCACCGCGGTCATGAGACTCTACCTCTATTTCCGGTGGTACTGGTGCATCCACCGCCGGCATATGTCTCGAAGACGAAGATCTCGCTCGAGCACTTCCTCGGCTCCGTCCACATCGTATTATCTTGATTATGAATTTTTATGCATCAATTAATAGTCCAGTGTTTATTACAGATGTTTTATAAATCAGACAGTAGTTCAGAGTTTGTTTTCACAGAATCGAAGTCTAGCTACAGTTTTAATCTCTTATCAGATTTTCCTATGGTTTCAGTATCATCCTATCTAGAGTGTCCTAGTAGCGTTTTAGTACAGACAGATAATTCAAGAAAATATTCAGAAAAATTCAGAATACTTACAGACTTGAGCTGGAGATTCGGAATGCCACCTTCTAAAGAACTAAATTTTTAAAATTGAGTTTTTCGCATTCTTTATAAAATTTTCGCTTTCGAAAATCTTTGTTTTTGTAAACCCATTCCACAGCCGAGTTATTGTAACCTAGGCTCTGATACCCCTAAATGTAACACCCAAACCCGACCCAGACGTTATGACCGGATCCGACATGCCACATCGAAGCGTTCAAAACATTTTATATTGTTGATCCAGAAAAACTTACTTAGTGTTTTAAAAGATAATTTCATTATAGGTTAAAGTGAATGGAAGTCATGCACCGTAGGAAACCGGAAAAGAGGTGGTGAGTCCATCGGACCGCTTAAGTACCAAGCTCCTTGAATCCAATCCTAGACATGCATACCGCCATTGCCACACCTTAACGTCATGGATATTTCTAGAAACCGATTTGATTAAGTCATTTTAGGAAAAGTGATTAATTTTGGAAAATACTTTGATTGCGGAAGCTTTGCTTGTTGTCGTGTTATTTTGAAATCAATTGTTGTCTTTGAAAACGCGCCATAAAGCCATCCAATTTCAATAGTTAAAATAAGTAATACCTAACTTAGTAATACATATTAAAACTATCAAAATAATTAAGCGACCTTATTACATTTAAAACCCAAAAATTCAAACGTAAATAAAAGGATGTCCAGTTCACGGAAGAAAATCAAACTTTCGAGCGGTGGCCACTCGAATTCCCTCACGGCTCCAAGCCCACTATGGTTGGGGATTACTGCGTGGATGAAAATAAAAGGGGTGAGTTTGGGAAACTCATGTGTAAATTAACCCAACCATAGCCTATATCACTCAAACCACGTAAGCAGAATAAGTTGGCTTTAGCCCGAATGTAAATTCGAATAAAGCCCATAGGCCCATAATGTAACGTAAGCAGATATTACATGTTTATGCAGAAACCCAACCCAGATTCATCCATAACACCCCCGTACCAGCCTTACACCATGTGGGGAGACTACTCGACCCACCCAACTGCTACACACTACAGAAATCGCAGCGAGGCTGCCAGATATTGTGACGAAGTCACCAGATACAGATATTGTGGCAGAGCCACCAGAACAGATATATGTGGCAGAGCCACCAGATCAGATAATTGTGGCATAGCCACCAGGACGCTTCCTCCATAGTATAACCCAAGTCCCCATGCAACAGATATATAATCATGGCATACATCATACAGAATCAGATCGTCATGCTTTTCAGTCAAAAGTAACCCTAGGGGTATAATGGTAATTTAGCATACATAGGGGTATTCAAGTAATTTAACTATTCTTAAGGTTTTCATACATAACATAGCCATTTACGTGCGATCTGAAACACTTATCGCATTTTCTTACCAATTTGGGCCCGTTGGCCCATTATCCCGTTTTTGGCCCATTAAGCCCAAAAATATCGAAATGCTCGGAATCGCGCACTCTGTAGTCTTATCACTTTAATTTACCATAAACATCAAACTATTAATCTCATGAGCATTCACACACTAGCAAGTTCTCAAAATACCGGCTTTTCGGCATTTTGGCTATTCGGCTTGTGCCAATCTCGTCTATAAGAGGGTGTTAGTTACACACCTATTTGCGACGATATGCTAACGAGATCCACACATGAACCGCCTACAATTGGATTACTAACACGTTAATCTAACTATTCAAATACAAACTACGTATTAACCCCTTACAATATTTGGCCAACCACACCTACAGATCATAGTAAGCTTATAAGAAATCAATAAGCAACTCATTAACAAATTTTTGTCAATGTTTACCACATAATCATAATTTTACTGCAAGCTGTCTTCTTGAGCAACAGTAACTAAATTATTTATAACTGGAGCTACGAAACTCCAAATCAAGTGCTGTTAATTTTCCCTGAAAATAGACTCATATATCTTCTATCCATAAAATTTTAATAATTTTTGGTATGGCCAATCAATACCAAATTTTTCTTAAAGTTTCCCATGCTTCACTGTTTGACTAATCTGACCACTCTTCATTACGAATCAAATTTCTCATTGTATAGAATTAAAAATATGTTCTCATTTATTCCATTTGAAACTAGACTCATTAAGCTTTAATTACATAATTTATGCAGCTTCTAACTCATCCCCCACAATTTATGGTGATTTTCCAAATTCACGTTACTGCTGCTGTCCCAAGCAGATTTATTACCAAATCACTCTTTCACACCTAACTTACATGGCTGTTATTTAAACATGTATATCACCAATCAATCATCACATATCTATAATTTTACTTAAGTATAATCTCCATTTCTTCATTTTAAATCACAACATGTTAGCCGATTTTTCCCCTTAGCATCTAAGGCACATGCATGCTCATTTGTTTGGCTCAACTTCACCTATCTTCCATTTTTCATCAAAAGAACATGAAACAACAACCATTTACTTCATTTTAATTCATGACTAAATGCTCACAATACAACTAAAAACCAAAATATGCTTCAAGAGTTAAGGTAGAATCAAGAAGAACTCATGAACATCAAGATAGAAGTAAACTACCATGAACTTACCTTCAATTTTCTTCCCAAGTATTTGAACATTCAAGAGCTTTCTCCTCTCCTTTCTCTTCTCTAACTTTCGGCTATGATGAACAAAGATGGACAAAACTTTGTTCTTTTCACCCCTTTTTCTTTTAATAAAATTTCATATTTCATCCATTTAATTCTTTAACACAAAAGTCATGAAATGCCCATCATGGAACATTTACCTAAACCATTATCATGGAACATTTACCTAACCCATTATCATGGAATATTTACCTAATCCATTATCATGGAACATTTACCTAACCCATTATCAATTTGTACCATGAATTATGGATATCAAGTGCTCATATTGTCTACAACAACATGATGGTTGGCCGCTTCATGTAAAATGGGAGGTTTGTCATGCAAATCCTCCTATTTTGCACTCTTATTTATTTGGCCACTTCAATTTAGCCTATAGCATTTTCAAACATTTTCACATAGGTCCTATTTCATAATTTCACCCCCTTTTTTCTTATGGAACAAAAATTAACTAAAATTGTCGGGTTCTATCTTAAGCAAGGCCCACTAATATAATTAAACCTATGCCAACATTCACAGAATTCTCGAAAATTGGGGCGTTACGTTTATGCTACTATAGGCCTCAATAAATTACTTGGTTAAGTAAAATAATGCCTAAGTTATTTTTGCAATATAATTGTTAAATAACTAATGAATTAATTATTTAAACGGATTGAAATTATAATTAATTAACACAATACTTAATCAGTGCATGTTTATTCTTTTAAGGTAGCTGAAGGTTAAATTAGCAATGTATCTGGCGATATTATTGCCTTGTATAACTTGCAAGGTTATTGTGATTAAACTGATTCAAGGTAGAGATGCCTTGTTACCTCACATAGTCTTTTATATGCTTATTAGATTTAATTAATCGTTTGAATTGACATAGGTATATGCAAGAGATTAGTTCAATTTAATGAGTATGTATATGCAATAACATGTTTGCTTATTAGAATTTGTTTAGTCAATTGAATTGACATAGGGATATGTCAAGAGATGAATGGATTTTTGTATGTGAGTATGTTCAGAAGTTAGCCAATTACCGAGTTGTCGTGAATTTATTCGTAACAATGTAAACATGAGTTTAACTATTCTAAGTTAAAGGAATATAATTAATCCAACACAAGTATGTTACCTTGATTAAATCTTATTTGAAATCGTGCATTAGAACTCCTTTGTTTTATTTTAATGATTTACTTAGTTTTTAAATAGTTTTTGACCTTATTTTAAAACCAGATTATTTTTACCTCACCGAAGTGTTTTACAATTAATCTTATAAATAATTCTTTTTACAATCCCTGTGGGTACGATAACTCGACATTACTTGTCACTTTATTACTTGTTGCGATTGTGTACACTTGCACATTTTTCCGTCGTTCCAAGTTTTTGGCACCGTTGTCGGGGACTGTTTTAAAAAGCCATTATTTTTGAATTTGTTAGTTTTACGTTTGGGTTTATTTTTCTGTTTAATTTTTAACTTAATTAATTTTTCTTTGATAATTTCAGGTGTTCATGAGTATTGACCAGATTATTGACTTACTCCTTGTAGACCCTGAGATAGAACGAACCTTTCGACAGCGAAGAAGACAAGCGAACCAGAGAAGGACCAAAGAAATGAACTTTGAAAATCCGATCCAAGGAAATGGAGCAAACCCTGCTCAAAATCCTATCCTTATTGCTAATGATAGTGATAGAGCCTTAAGACAATATGTTGTGCCAGTATTTAACGATCTTAATACGGGCATTAGGAGACCCGAAATCGAGGCACAACAATTCGAGATGAAGCTAGTCATGTTCCAGATGCTTCAAACTGTAGACCAATTCAGTGGAATGCCTACTGAAGATCCTCATCTTCTATAACACCCCTTACCCGAGACCGTCGCCAGAGTTGAGCACGAGAAGTTACTTGACTTAACTTACTAATTTGGGGCATAAAATTTTCTTTTAAAATTAATTTATTTACATTCATTCAATATGCCCCTAAAAGGGTCCTCGAGACCCTAAAACATGCAATTGAAACTGTTCGGGACCAAACCGGGAACATTAAAAATTTTCTAAATACTTAGACAAATCAAAACAATTTTTTCATTATTACTTATAAAACTGCCCACCTACGTCATAGTCACTAAATAAATCATAATTCGAGTCAAAAAACTCAAAATTTAAATTCGTGAATTTCCCTTGAAACTAGACTCTTATATCTTTTTACTAATTTTTTTCCAGAATTTTTGGTCTAGCCAATTAGTACAGTTTATTAGTTAAAGTTTCCCCTGTTGCACTTTTCAACTACTCTGACCTCTCTTCACTACGAATCAATTTTCTCCTTGTAAAGAATTCAAATAACCATTCCGTTTGTTTCTCTTGAAAGTAGATTCACAAGGAATCTAGAAATATAAGCTATAACTCCTAATTCTTTTTGTACAATTTTTAGTGAATTTATAAAGTTAGAATACGGGATTCAGAAATCGCTCTAACCCTGTCTCACTAAAATTCAAATATCTTTTAATATAAACTTATTTTTCTTAATATTTTTCTTTCATATGAAAAAGACACAATAAGATTTAATTCTATTTCTCATTCATCACCTAATTCCATTTCTACTACTCTTGGTGATTTTTCAAGATCATGTCACTGCTGCTGTTCAATACTATTTTAATGCTAATTTCACTTTTTCATGATTTCTTTGTATTAATGATCATTTAGGCGTACATAACACTGAAACATGTTCTTCATTACCCATTTCAATAGATAATAATTAACAAATATTTACATACCATTCTTTAGCCATATCATAAGGACATACACACAAAATGGCTAAGTCCCTATACATGCCATAAACTAGAACGTTTGTAAATGAAGATACCCATTTGGTAACTTGATAGTCGATAGTGTGAAGTGATCTTCGACGACCTCCAATCCAAGCTTGCTTTTAAGTACTCTGAAACCTGGGAAAGTGAAAGAAGTAAGCTTATAAAGCTTAGTAAGTTCACATGTAAAATAAGAAGCATCATTAATCAATTTAGCTTACTACTATTCTGTCATAATTTGCTTAAATAATGTTTAGTTCTTACTTTCCCATCTTACTCATCGGTAACCTTAAGGCTCAGAATACAAAAGGCACCTCACTTAATAGCTTGCTTACATACCTGCAACATCTCACTTAACACATGAGTACTCTTTCATAATATAGGCATATATTCCAATCATGTCATAAAGTGTCACAAGCATAACTAAAAACTTATCACTTACTTAATACTTGATAATCTCAATTACTTACAATCTCAATATTAAATAAGCCTTAAATGTATACCTGTACTCTTTCTTCATGTTCTCACCTTGTCGTTTCTTTTACTTACTCTTTGGATTACTCGGGAACCTTTTCCTTTTTGAACTTACCATTGCCATCTCTTGACATGGTCTTACGTGGTATCCTTGCCTTATGAACTCACCAATGCCATGCCTTGGCATGGTCTTACATGGGACCTTTGCCTTATAGTAACTCATCAATGCCATATCTAGACATGGGCTTACATGATTTCCTTACCTTATAGAACTTATCAATGCCATGCCTTGGCATGGTCTTACATGATATCCTTATCTTACCAAATGCCATGTTCCAAACATGGTTTTACATGGTATCCTTGTCTTACCAAATGCCATGTTCCAAACATGGTCTTACATGGTATCCTTGTCTTAGTGCCAATGCCACATCTTGATGTGGTCTTACATGGAGTCCTTAATCAATGCCGATGCCATGTCTTGACATGGTCTTACACGGGATCCTTTCCTTACCAATGCCATGTCTTGACGTGGTCTTACTTGGTATCCTTAATCGTAAATTCCTCCTTAATGTCATGTTATAAACATGGAAATTTTTGTCAATTCATCCTTAATTGCCATGGTGTAACCATGGACTTTGAGATATCAATGCCTTGTCAAGTGATAGCTGAAACATACTTGCTCAAATTCTCAAGGTTAGTCGCGTAACTCAATAATAACAATACTAATGAAAATAATTGCATAACAATAAATGCTACTCAACTTACATACTTACAATCTCAATCTCATCATATCATCAACTTAACTTATTCTCATCAAACCATGCTAGTCAATACTTTCTTGTTATCATACAAAGCCATAATACAAAATATGGTCTTATATATAAATTATACAAGTTCTCTTTCCAATATCGAATTACTATCGAACATTAATCATTATATCTGAAACTCAATACTAAAGTATTTATGTCCAAAGTATCAATTTATCATTCAAATATGCATAATTAAATGCTTATTAAACATATGAACTTACCTCTATACCAAAACGACCATTTTACCAACTTTCCTAATTTTCGATTTTTCTCCTGTTCTAGATCCAAATCTCACTTTCCAGATATAAAACATCATATTTCACTTATTTAATTAATTTGATATTCAAAACATTCCCTAACTCAAATTTTGGCAAAATTACAATTTTTCCCCTAAACCTTTGCAGAATTATGATTTTGCCCCTAGGCTTGAAAAATAAAATTTATCCATTTTTCTTATGGTTTATGACATGCTGAACATTTTTCTCTTCTATGGCAACATCAAATTCCCACTTGATGCGTGATATTCGTAATTTAAAGATTTATAAATAAATCGTTCTTGAGGAATTACGAGTACTAGTATTTACTTCCTTTTTATTACCTAGCCTAAAAATTAAGAGGTTTGGTTATCTAAACTAATTACTAACTAAGAATGCATAGAAAGAAAACTTAGGAAAATACTTTTTGGAAAATTCGATTGATTGAGATAATACTTAAGGAAAAATCCACCTAGACTTCACTTGTTATTTGACTTTGAATCAGTCGATTTATTCATTTGACTTGATCCGTAGAAATCCCTAAGTTATATTATTATCTCTCTCGAGACTAATAATGTCTAACCCTAGGCTGAATAATTGAAATCTCTTTCTAATTAACACCTTAGAATTGCATTAACTCGATCTATGGATTCTCTTATTAGGTTTCACCCTAATCTGGCAAAATCTTGTCACCCTATCTCTAGGCGCGCAATCAACTCCACTTAATTATGAGAATTTTACTCTTAGACAGGGTCTATTCCTCCTCTGAGTGAGAGCATAACTTGAATCAATATCCTGGAATATCAAAACAAGAATTAAGAACACATAATTAAGAACAAGTCAAATATTTATCATACAATTCAGATAATAATAACAAGATCCATCTTAGGTTTCATTCCCATTAGGTATTTAGGGGGTTTAGTTCATATTTATGAAAGAAAACATCTTAAAAGCATAAAGATAACAAAACATAAGAAAACCCAAAACTCTTGAAGGAACTTGAAGGGAGATCTTCAGTCTTGATGATGAATCCGACTTCTGAGATGGATTAATCGGCTTTCCTTGAGTAAATCCTTGCTTCCTACTTTGCGTCCCCCTTCTAAGTGCCTCATCAGGTGTTTAAATAGGCTTTAGAATGCCTAAGAGCCCTCAAAATTAGCCTTTCTCGAATTGGACTAAACTTGGGCTCGGCAGGGACACGCCCGTGTGCAATTACTTAAGGTCGTGGTCAAGGCTCTTGAATGGGCACAGTCGTGTGATCTACCCGTGTAAGTCATGCTTCGATATTGCCAAAGGGACACGGCCGTGTGACACACCCGTGTGAGGAAGTCCAGGCCATGTTTGTGACAGCCTTAAAACGACCCTAGTCGAAATGTGGTTTCGGGACCACAAAACCAAGGCATAAAAATAATTTAATATTTATTTTATTGCCTATAATGTGTGTTAACTCATGTGTGATATTTTTTATGCTTTGATTTAGAATTATAGATGTGAATTTCACTAGAAAGGACCTAGTAATAAACTTTGAAAGTATGAGGGAAATGTGTGATGACTAATTAAAGGATGCATGCAAAACAATGGACTTGCATGTCAAATTCCCCATAGCTAGTGGCCGCCATGACAAGGATTTATGGGCAAAAATCATGTCATGAAACATGTTTGGTAAATGGGTTATGATGGAAAGAATAAAATAAGGGTATGGAATAAACAATTAATGTTAGTAGATGAGAAACAAAAAAAAAGTGTCCATCTTCCTCCATAGCTTGGCCGAATGTCCTAAAGGAAGAAAGAAAAAATTTTGTTCATCTCTTTTCACTCTCTTGTTGGCCGAAAATACTAAGGTTAAGGAAGGAGTTTTGCTTCATACTTGGTTTGGAAGAGGATTAGGAAGAGGTTGGCTAAACTTGCATCAAGATTAAGGTATGTTTGAGGTTCATGCATGTTTTAGTTGCTAGCTTAATGTTCTTGTTAGCCCATGGTTCAAATCCTTGTTATGTCATGGGAATGAAATTCGGCCAAAGTGAATGTGGTGTTAATGCCATTGCATGTTAAATAACAAGCTTGAAAGTGATACATGTGATGGAGGATTGAAGATTCTTAGATTTTCTTTTAGCATTTTTTTGAATGAGATACTAAGTTCTTTGTTTCACCATGACCAAATTGAAATGGTGTGGTGTTGTGGTATTCGCCATGATATATCCATAAGTATAATTCATGCATGTTGCATGGTAAGTAAGATTTAAGCTTTGGAAATGTGTATATATTTGGATATAAGCCACTTGAGAATTCGCCCTTGCACCTACATGAATATATGTTTGCACATGATGGATTGGTATGACATATATACTAATTCAAAGTGTATATTTGCTTGTGATGATGTGTTGATTATGAAGTAAATAAGAGATGTGCAATGAATTACGATATGTAATGTGTTAGTAGTAAAATGTATGCTGTTTTTTTTTGTGTGGTATTAAGTGTATATTCGCCACATGAGGGTAATTAGTGTGCATGCATTCGGTTTGAGGCAAGCATATTGATGCCTATTCTTGGCTTAGAAAATTCGCTAAGAGGAATATTAACTAATGTGTTGAGTTCGATTTATGATTTCGTACATATACAACTTTGATGCCTAATGTATATAAGGGCCAAGTACTTTGAACTTCACGTTGATGTTTGAATGTATTGAATTGCTTGTTGTGATGTAAAATGTGCATGACCATTGCGTATTTGAGCTAAAGGATGGCCATATGACCATTTACACTCCTTGTCATATTCGCCATAAGCTATCATGATGAGATTTTAATAAGTTAAATTTGTGTAAATTAGCTCAAGAGCAAAGGGAGCTAAATCCGATAAAGGGAAGGAAAAAGTAGTTGAATAGCCGTCGAAATCGCTCGACAACATCCAAGGTAAGTCTTCGAGTGATGACCCTACTTGAATTATATCAAAATTATGCTCCTTGTTTGTGTGGCCATTGAGCCGAAATAGTAAAGGTTGATAGATATTTTGTGTTAGAGCTTTAGTAACGAAAATGAACTATGGACGTGTCTTGAATATTGATATATATGTAAGTGAACATTGGAAATATATCCGGCTAAGACCCAAAGGCATTCGATGCGAGTTGATATATCCGGCTAAGACCAAGGCATTCGTATGAGTTGATATATCCGGCTAAGACCAAGGCCTTTGTGCAAGTCACCAAACCGGGTTATGACCAAGGCAATCGTATGAGTCGCTATATCCGTTAAATCCGAAAGTATGTGATTCGAAGTGAGCAATCTTGCTGTGAAAATTTCAGCTTATACACTTGTGAAAATTCCAGCAATGAGGTATGTTTGTATGTGCTTGTACTAATTGAATTCTTACAAGTAAGTATGCGCTAAGTTGATAAACGAGCTACCGCCTTGGGCTAAGTTGTTCTTTTGTGTATGAACATAAGGGTCGGTGATGTGAAATAAGTATGAGTATGGGAATGTGAATTAGTAAAGTGGTTTAATTAGCCATGTGAATAAAATACCTTAGTCAAAGCTGATTTCATTGCTTGAGACTTACTAAGCATTAAAATGCTTACCCGTTGCTTTGGCTCTCTGTTTTATAGGTTTCGCCGTTAGCTGTCGGATTCGGGATCAAAGAAGTCAAGTCATCCACACTATCGAAGCCCCATTTTGGTACAAATTTTGGTTGAACTTTGAAATGGCATGTATAGGACCATCCTTTGTTGAAGGTCATGTACCTTCCGGTTTGTGTAAACTTGGATAGCCATGCGAAAATGGCTTATATATGCGTTTTAGCATAGAACTATAATCGTTTTATGTTGACCCTTATGAGGTATGGAATTATTTTGAAACGATTAGCCATTGGAATGGTTAATCATGATCACGCTTTGTGCTATGTATGTAAAAAAGGCCAATTGAATCATGGAAAGTATGAAATAGGTAAAGCCTACTAAAGGCAGATGCTGACAGCAGCAGTGACGTGGATGTGAAAAATCACTAAAATAGTAGGAATGGTATTAAATAGCAAATAAATTATGTAAGTGTACCTTGATGAATCTACTTTCATATGGAAGAAACGAAATGGTCATATGAGTTATAAGTTAACAGATTTTAAAGTTCTTGTGAAATAGGGCCAGAACGGTTTCTGGATCCCTGTTCCAACTTTGGAAAATCATTGTAAATTAACCAGAGATAATTAGGAGTCATTCCATATATGTGTAGATTCCTCTCTGAGTCTAGTTTCTATAGAAACAAACGGCATTAGTATTGAAGCCCTGTACAGGGAGATATCCAATTCGTAACGCACAAAGGTCAGTGTAGTCGATCCCTACAACAGGCGAGACTTTAACTAATAAACTGTACTAATTGGCTCGACCAAAATTCTAGAAAAAATATGTAGATGGACATATGAGTCTAGTTTCAGGAAAAATTTACGGAACTGATTTTCGAGTTGTAAAACTCAAGTTATGAATTTTGGAGCGACTAGTACTCAGATTGGCAGCTTGTCTGAAAATTGTCAATAAGTGGGTTGAAGTTCGTTAACACCTCGCTCGACTCGTGACGGTCTCGGGTTCGGGTGTTACAATTTTATTGGTATCAGAGCTACGGTTTAGTCGATTCTAGGACTACCGTAATGCGTTTGGGGTCTAGCTATACATGCCATTTTATGTGATTATATGATAGTGTGGTGATTTCGACGCTTGAACTTGTGTTTATTTATAGTAATGGATCCCGATCCCAACCGAGCGATAGCTGATGATGTGGAGAGTGTGGCGCTGCTCCCAAGACAAGGGACAGCGCCGGCGGACTCTCAACCTGTTGCTAGTAATCCGAATGACGAGGCTAGACAAGCCTTTTATAGCGTGATGAATGATTGGTTCAACCAATACATTCGAACTAATACTACTGTTCCACAACCTCCATTCCCAACAAACACAAATTTCAAGACCTACAATGCCTCCAGTAATTGACCAAATAAGGTCGAATAAGCCCCAGTTGATAGAATCCAAAACATGGGGCTACTGAATTTAAAGCTACGGATAGTGATGATGCCGAGCAAGTCAATTTTGGTTGGACAACACGATCCGCACTCGATGAGCTATCTTGTACACCGATGAATGCCTAAAGTGTACCATCTCCTTGCTACGTGATTCGCTTACTATTGGTGGAGTACTCGACTTGTTGTGCCCCGCGAACAAGTAACTTGGGAGTTCTTCCAAACCGAGTTTCGGAAAAAGTATATCATCGAGATTTATGGACCAAAACGAAAGGAATTTCTCGAACTTAAACAAGGTTCCATGTCGGTTACATCGACTATGAACGAAAATTCGTGAGGCTTAGCCGACGCTGCGAGAATGCATTTCTTCGAAGTCGTGATGTGTAAACGCTCAAGATGGACTGAATGATGAGATAAAGCTGTATGTTGGCATTTTGGAAATCCGAGAGTTTGTGACTCTCGTCGAGCGATGCAAAGCCGAGGAGTTTAGTATGGAGAAAAGGAAAGCGGAAGCGGGAGCAAGGGAGTTTCAGAAGAGGTACTCGGGAAGCCCTTCCAACAGTCATCAAAGAAACTTAGAGATGGCTTAGGCCGATCTAGAGACACTTCGGCTTTTCTAGACGAGATCGCGATCGACCCTGTGACCACACGAATCACTTCGATCGCCGATGAGTGGGAATGATCGACGAGAGAGGACGAGTGCCGAGATTGTGGCAAATGGCATTTTGAAGTCTGAGATTCCGTGACCGCCTCTGTTACAAGTGTGGATCAGTTGACCACTTCATTAAAGATTGCCCGAGGTTGTTTGAGCAGAATGTAGATCGGAGTGGGAAACCGGTACTACCACCGCCGAGGTAGACCATCCGGAAATACGGGCAAGGCTAGTGGTGGTCGAGAGGATCTAGAGATCTGCGACCAGATCCGAGGCTCGCGCCCAGCTAGGACTTATGCTATACGCCGCACGCGAGGATGCCTCCTCGCCAGATGTTATTACTGGTACTTTCACTCTCTTTGATACTAATGTGATTGCTTTGATTGACCCCGGTTCTACTCATTCTTATATATGCGAAACCTTAGCATCCAAAGAAGACTTTGCCTATTGAGTCTCATCGAGTTCGTAATTCGGTGTCAAATCCTTTGGGTCGTTATGTGCTGGTCGACAAAGTGTGTAAGAAATGCCCCTAGTAATTCGAGGTACTGCTTTTCCTACGGACCGATGCTTTTGCCGTTCGATGAATTTGATGTTATTCTTGGGTTGGATTGGTTGACCGTGCATGATGCGGTTGTGAATTGCAAAAGCAAGACTATTGATTTGAGATGCAAACAACGAGATGATCCGAGTTGAGTCTACGAACTTGAAGGGTTGCCGGTTGTAATATCATCAATGTTGGCCCGTAAATATGTAAGAAAAGGGTGTGAAGCATACCTTGCGTATGTACTTGATGATAAGGAGTTAGAATAGAACCCAAATCTGTGCGGTGGTTTGTGAATACCGGACGTTTTCCCAAGAATTGCGGGTTTGCCACTGCTCGGAGATAGAGTTTGGCATTGAGCTTGTACAGGACCACACCGATTTCGATAGCTCCATATCGTATGGCACCAACGGAATTAAAGGAGTTGAAAGCTCGGTTGCAAGAGTTGATGGATAGAGGTTTTGCTCGCTTGAGTTTTTCACCTTGGGGTGCACCGGTGTTGTTTGTGAAAAGAAGGACGGAACCATGAGGTTGTGCATCGACTATCGTCGACTTAATAAAGTGACAATAAAGAACAAGTATCCGTTACCACGATCGATGATTTGTTCGATCAACTGAAGGAGCCTCGGTGTTCTCAAAATAGATTTGAGATCGGGCTATTATCGCCATGAATCCGAGATTCGGACATACCCAAAACCGCCTTGAGCGAGATATGGTCACTACGAGTTCTTAGTGATGCCGCTTGGGCTCACTAATGCCCCTGCGGTATTTATGGATTTGATGAATCGGATCTTCAGATCATATTTGGATCGGTTCGTAGTTGTGTTCATCGACGACATCTTGGTCTATTCAAGAGATGAGACCGAACATGCGGAGCACCTGAGATTAGTGTTGCAAATTTTACGGGATAAGCAGTTATATGCTAAGTTTAGCAAGTGTGAGTTCTGGTTAAGAGAGGTTAGCTTCTTGGGTCACGTGGTATCTGCATCGGGTATTCGAGTCGACCCAAGCAAAATTTCAGCCATACTTAACTGGAAACCTCCAAGAAATATTACTGAGGTTCGGAGCTTTTTGGGACTTGCCGGTTACTACCGACGGTTTGTAAAAGGATTCTCGATGATAGCCACACCCATGACGTAAACCGCTTCGTAAAGATGTCAAGTTTGAATGGACGGAAAAGTGTCGAAAAGTTTTGACCAATTGAAAACTCATTTGACGGAAGCTCCAAGACTAGTACTGCCCGAATCGGCAAAGAGTTTGTCATCTATAGTGACGCCCCTACTTGGGTTAGGTTGCGTATTGATGCAAGAAGGTCGAGTTGTGGCCTATGCGTCGAGACAATTAAAGCCACATGAGAAAAATTATCCCACCCATGATCTCGAATTGGTCGCCATCGTATTCGCCTTAAAGATATGGCGACATTACTTATTTGGTGAGAAGTGCCATGTGTATTCGGATCACAAAAGTCTCAAATATTTGATGACTCAAAGAGACTTAAATCTGCGACAAAGACGTTGGCTCGAGTGTTAAAGGATTATGAGCTGGTCATTGACTATCACCCGGGAAAGGCTAATGTGGTTGCGGATGCCTTAAGCGGAAATCACCGCTTGCTTTTCTGAGCGATGAATGTACACTTGTCTATCCTACCCGACAATGTGTTAGTAGCCAATTAACACCAAACCATTGTTGACTCATCAAATTCGTGAAGCTCGAGAAAGTTGATGAGGAGTTGCGTGCAAAACGGGCTGAGTGTGTTCGAACAAGGAATCGGAGTTTCAAATTGATGATGACGATTGTTTGAGGTTCGAAGTCGCTTGTGTGTTCCAAAGAATTCGAACTTATTTCGATAATTCGAACGAAGCTCATTGTAGCCGAATGGCAATCCACCCGGGGAGTACGAAGATGTACAATGAGTTGAAACGTCGGTTTTGGTGGCATGGTATGAAACGAGACATCTCCGACTTTGTTGCAAGATGTTTAATATGTCAACAAGTGAAAGCGGAGCATCAAGTGCCTTGAGGTTACTTCACCGATCACGATACCCGAGTGGAAATGGGATCGAGTCACAATGGACTTTGTGTCCGGATTGCCGTTGTCAGCAAGTAAGAAGGATGCAATTTGGGTTATTATTGATAGACTGACTAAGTCGGCTCACTTTATCCCTGTGCGTATGGATTTTCATTGGATAAACTAGCTAAATTGTACGTTTCGATTGTGAGATTACACGGGTACCGATTTACATTGTGTCGGATAGAGATCCGAGGTTCACCTCGCGATTTTGGAAGAAATTACAAGAAGCATTGGGCACCAAGTTGCATTTCAGCACCGCTTTTCACCCCCAAACCGATGGTCAATCCGAAGCGTATAATTCAGATACTTGAGGATATGTTGAGATGTTGCATCCTCGAGTTCAGTGGTTCGTGGGAACGGTACCTACCTTTGATTGAATTCGCTTACAACAATAGTTTTCAATCAAGTATTAAGATGGCGCCTTACGAGGCTTTGTACGGCGTAAATGCCGTACACCATTGTTTTGGACCGAGCTCGGTGAGAACAAAATTTTTGGAGTGGATTTGATTAAAGATGCTGAACAGAAAGTAAAAGTAATCCGTGAAAATCTGAAGATAGCCTCCGATCGTCAGAAATCGTATGCGGATCTCAAACGAAAGGACATTGAGTATCGTGGGAGATAAAGTGTTTCTTAAAGTTTCGCCGTGGAAAAGATACTCGATTCTACCGTAAGGGCAAGTTGAGCTCGAGATTCATTGGGCCATACTGAAATCTCCGAACGAGTTGGCCCGATTTGCGTATCGTTTGATCTTGCCCCGAACTTGAAAAGATTCACAACGTCTTCCATGTTTCAATGCTTCGACGCTATAGATCTGATCCGTCGCACGTAATTAGTCCATCGAGGTTGAAATTCAAGCCGATATGAGATATGAAGAAGAACCGATTCGTATCCTAGCTCGTGAAATGAAAGAGTTGCGAAACAAAAGGGTTCCGCTAGTGAAAGTGTTATGGCTCAAACACGGATAGAAGAAGCTACTTGGGAACCCGAGAACTCTATGAAAGAGCAATATCCAAACCTATTTACCGGTAAGATTTTCGGGACGAAAATTTCTAAAGTGGGGAGAGTTGTGATGACCTTTAAAACGACCCTAGTCGAAATGTGGTTTCGGGACCACAAAACCAAGGCATAAAAATAATTTAATATTTATTTTATTGCCTATAATGTGTGTTAACTCATGTGTGATATTTTTATGCTTTGATTTAGAATTATAGATGTGAATTTCACTAGAAAGGACCTAGTAATAAACTTTGAAAGTATGAGGGAAATGTGTGATGACTAATTAAAGGATGCATGCAAAACAATGGACTTGCATGTCAAATTTCCCCCATAGCTAGTGGCCGGCCATGACAAGGATTTATGGGCAAAAATCATGTCATGAAACATGTTTGGTAAATGGGTTATGATGGAAAGAATAAAATAAGGGTATGGAATAAACAATTAATGTTAGTAGATGAGAAACAAAAAAAAAAAGTGTCCATCTTCCTCCATAGCTTGGCGAATGTCCTAAAGGAAGAAAGAAAAAATTTTGTTCATCTCTTTTCACTCTCTTGTTGGCCGAAAATACTAAGGTTAAGGAAGGAGTTTTGCTTCATACTTGGTTTGGAAGAGGATTAGGAAGAGGTTGGCTAAACTTGCATCAAGATTAAGGTATGTTTGAGGTTCATGCATGTTTTAGTTGCTAGCTTAATGTTCTTGTTAGCCCATGGTTCAAATCCTTGTTATGTCATGGGAATGAAATTCGGCCAAAGTGAATGTGGTGTTAATGCCATTGCATGTTAAATAACAAGCTTGAAAGTGATACATGTGATGGAGGATTGAAGATTCTTAGATTTTCTTTTAGCATTTTTTTGAATGAGATACTAAGTTCTTTGTTTCACCATGACCAAATTGAAATGGTGTGGTGTTGTGGTATTCGCCATGATATATCCATAAGTATAATTCATGCATGTTGCATGGTAAGTAAGATTTAAGCTTTGGAAATGTGTATATATTTGGATATAAGCCACTTGAGAATTCGCCCTTGCACCTACATGAATATATGTTTGCACATGATGGATTGGTATGACATATATACTAATTCAAAGTGTATATTTGCTTGTGATGATGTGTTGATTATGAAGTAAATAAGAGATGTGCAATGAATTACGATATGTAATGTGTTAGTAGTAAAATGTATGCTGTTTTTTTTGTGTGGTATTAAGTGTATATTCGGCCACATGAGGGGTAATTAGTGTGCATGCATTCGGTTTGAGGCAAGCATATTGATGCCTATTCTTGGCTTAGAAAATTCGCTAAGAGGAATATTAACTAATGTGTTGAGTTCGATTTATGATTTCGTACATATACAACTTTGATGCCTAATGTATATAAGGGCCAAGTACTTTGAACTTCACGTTGATGTTTGAATGTATTGAATTGCTTGTTGTGATGTAAAATGTGCATGACCATTGCGTATTTGAGCTAAAGGATGGCCATATGACCATTTACACTCCTTGTCATATTCGCCATAAGCTATCATGATGAGATTTTAATAAGTTAAATTTGTGTAAATTAGCTCAAGAGCAAAGGGAGCTAAATCCGATAAAGGGAAGGAAAAGTAGTTGAATAGCCGTCGAAATCGCTCGACAACATCCAAGGTAAGTCTTCGAGTGATGACCCTACTTGAATTATATCAAAATTATGCTCCTTGTTTGTGTGGCCATTGAGCGAAATAGTAAAGGTTGATAGATATTTTGTGTTAGAGCTTTAGTAACGAAAATGAACTATGGACGTGTCTTGAATATTGATATATATGTAAGTGAACATTGGAAATATATCAGGGCTAAGACCAAGGCATTCGTATGAAGTTGATATATCCGGCTAAGACCAAGGCATTCGTATGCGAGTTGATATATCCGGCTAAGACCAAGGCCTTTGTGCAAGTCACCAAACCGGGTTATGACCAAGGCAATCGTCTGAGTCGCTATATCCGGTTAAATCCGAAAGTATGTGATTCGAAGTGAGCAATCTTGCTGTGAAAATTTCAGCTTATACACTTGTGAAAATTCCAGCAATGAGGTATGTTTGTATGTGCTTGTACTAATTGAATTCTTACAAGTAAGTATGCGCTAAGTTGATAAACGAGCTACCGGCCTTGGGCTAAGTTGTTCTTTTGTGTATGAACATAAGGGTCGGTGATGTGAAATAAGTATGAGTATGGGAATGTGAATTAGTAAAGTGGTTTAATTAGCCATGTGAATAAAATACCTTAGTCAAAGCTGATTTCATTGCTTGAGACTTACTAAGCATTAAAATGCTTACCCGTTGCTTTGGCTCTCTGTTTTATAGGTTTCGCTCGTTAGCTGTCGGATTCGGGATCAAAGAAGTCAAGTCATCCACACTATCGAAGCCCCATTTTGGTACAAATTTTGGTTGAACTTTGAAATGGCATGTATAGGACCATCCTTTGTTGAAGGTCATGTACCTTCCGGTTTGTGTAAACTTGGATAGCCATGCGAAAATGGCTTATATATCGTTTTAGCATAGAACTATAATCGTTTGTATGTTGACCCTTATGAGGTATGGAATTATTTTGAAACGATTAGCCATTGGAATGGTTAATCATGATCACGCTTTGTGCTATGTATGTAAAAAAGGGCCAATTGAATCATGGAAAGTATGAAATAGGTAAAGCCTACTAAAGGCAGATGCTGACAGCAGCAGTGACGTGGATGTGAAAAATCACTAAAAATAGTAGGAATGGTATTAAATAGCAAATAAATTATGTAAGTGTACCTTGATGAATCTACTTTCATATGGAAGAAACGAAATGGTCATATGAGTTATAAGTTAACAGATTTTAAAGTTCTTGTGAAATAGGGCCAGAACGGTTTCTGGATCCCCTGTTCCAACTTTGGAAAATCATTGTAAATTAACCAGAGATAATTAGGAGTCATTCCATATATGTGTAGATTCCTCTCTGAGTCTAGTTTCTATAGAAACAAACGGCATTAGTATTGAAGCCCTGTACAGGAGATATCCAATTCGTAACGCACAAAGGTCAGTGTAGTCGATCCCTACAACAGGCGAGACTTTAACTAATAAACTGTACTAATTGGCTCGACCAAAATTCTAGAAAAAATATGTAGATGGACATATGAGTCTAGTTTCAGGAAAAATTTACGGAACTGATTTTCGAGTTGTAAAACTCAAGTTATGAATTTTGGAGCGACTAGTACTCAGATTGGCAGCTTGTCTGAAAATTGTCAATAAGTGGGTTGAAGTCTGTTAACACCTCGCGTTCGACTCCGGCGACGGTCTCGGGTTCGGGGTGTTACAATGTTGATTTCCCACGTGGGTTCATTTTCTCCGTTTTCGGCCCGTTTCTCGCCCTTTTTACTCTCCTATGCTCACCTAAATATAAAACATGAAATTAAAGGATTAAGAGCATCAAATTCACCAATTCTAAGGAGAAACCATCCATAAAATGTGTTAAGCATGGGATAAAAATATGTATAAATTATGGTTTATCACCACTCTATCATGTACTTATGAACATTAGGTATTTTTACTGTTTATGCCGTTTTACTCGTTTTCACTTAAAATCACTTAGCAAAAGTAGTTTAACATAATTTCAAGCTTCATATTCTACCATAAAACATCAAAACAAACACATTTAACCTATGAGTATTTTTCCAAATATGAACCCTAGCATGAATTATTGCTAGAATAAGCTAAATCAAGTTACCGGGACTCCAAAAACGTAAAGAGCATTAAAACGAGGCTAGAACAGACTTACTATTGAGCTTGGAAAGCTTGGAAAACCTAACCATGGCTTCCCCCATGCTATATTTGGCCTCCATGAAGAATATGGACCAATTTTGGCTTTATTTTCCCTTTTTAATTCTTTTAATTACTAAATGACCAAAATGCCCTTAAAGGCTTTTCTTTCAAATTTGTTCTATTCTTGCCCATTTTTGTCCAAACTTAAGTATAATGGTGTAATTACTAAATAAGGACCTCCACTTTAAGAACCCATTTTAATTAAATCCCCTTTATTATCTAGAACACACATTTTGCTAATTTTACAATTTAGTCCTAATTATCAAATTAGACACTTATATATAAAATTTCTTCACGAAATTTTCACACAATTATTCAATCAATGAATAAACCTTAAAACTTAATCAAAATAAATTTTTTTGACCTCAAATTTGTGGTTTTGTAACCACTGTTGTAACACCCCAATCCCGTATCCGTCGCTGGAATAGGTAAAGGGGCATTACCGGACTTGAAACTCATATCAGAACAGTAAATTTTTTTTTTTGAACATTCCTTTAGATAAGTACTAAAGACAGTCAAGGATACAATTTAAACTTCTATAAGTACACATTCAAAAGATGCCATTTTCGCATGACTTATATACATTAACCAAAATATTCTTCGGCCACTGGTCTATTCTATACATGCCATAAAATAATTCAAAACATAACAGTAACAAGCAGTGGATAGTGATAGTGTGACTAGTTGCTGACGATCCCCGAGCCTGTAGCTTCGAAATGAGATCTATAAAACAGAAAAAAAACAAAGTAAACTGAGTAAGCATTACAATGCTTAGTAAGTTTTAAGCAGTGTCAACAGATAACAATCAAATTATAACATAGTTGTTCGTATTTTTATTTCACTCTTCCTTCGGGCATATCATCCCTTTACCGAATATGCACATCTCAGCATATGCAATAGGCAGATAAATTTTCACATAAAAGTGAGCTCATGTGACATAGATATATTGCATAATTTCAATAACCTCTCACACTGATCCGATGTCACATAATCATAGGAATAGTTTCATAGATTGCTCACGTATGCATCACATAACTACCTTATGATTTAGTTCAAATCAAGCTCACATATAAACTTGGAGTACATACCTTTTTAACCATTCGCATTGAATATATTTATAAGCAATTCTTATTACGAAGTCTTATATCTTTAACCTCTACTCGAATTATCGGCGAGACCTTTAGCTCAGATGAAATCTCCACACGAAGTTATCGGGTCTTACCCGGAATATATTTCCACACGTAGTCATCGGGTCTTACCCGGACATAATCTCCACACGTAGTCATCGGGTCTTACCCGAAATATATTTCCAAGTTTCATGTACATTTAATCACATGTTACGACATTCACATCGACTGTCATATTTGTAATTCATTTGCCTCCTCAAATATCTAATAATACACACCTTTCACATTTGGTCATTCGGCCACAATATACCCACACCTCCTACATATTTCACACTAGCCCTTCGGCTTTACCACATATACGTATCTCATACATATTTCACACTAGCCATTCGGCTTTACCACATATACATATCTCATACATATTTCACATTAGCCATTCGGCTTTACCACATATACATAATCTCATACATATTTCACATTAGCCATTCGGCTTTACCACATATACATATCTCATACATATTTCACATTAGCCATTCGGCTTTACCACATATACATATCTTTATCTTGTGCATCAATTTCAGCAATAGCTTATAAGCAACTCAAATAGTTTCATCAATGTTTTCAACAAATTCACATATTCACTACAAGCTGTTTTTCCTGAGCAATAGTTACAAAATTATTTATAACTGGAGCTACAAAACTCAAAATCAATTGCCGTTCATTTTCCCTGAATATAGACTCATATATCTTCCATCCATAAAATTTTCTGAATTTTAGGTTTGGCCAATCAATACCAGATTTTTCTTAAAGTTTCCCCTGTTTCACTGTTTGACTAATCTGACCACTCTTCACTACGAATCAAATTTCTCATTGTACAGAATTCAAAATATGTTCTATTTGATTTCATTTGAAACTAGACTCATTAAGGAGTCTAAGCATATAAATTTTATCTTATAACCATTTTTGTACAAATTATAATGATTTTCTAAAATAGAACAGGGGATTTCAGAGTCATTCTAACATTGTCTCACACAACTTTAAATATCTCTTTATAGGAAATTTCTTTGCTTACGCGGTCTCTTTTATAAGAAACTAGACTAATTAAGCTTTGATTACATATTTTATTCAGCCTATAATTCCACACCAACAATTTATAGTGATTTTCTAAAATCACGTTACTGCTGCTGTCCTAAGCAAATTATTACAATTTGCTCTTAAATTTCCAAGTCCAAACACTTATGAACTTACCATTTGAGTTTAAGACATATCATGGCCACATCATACCTTATTAAATCAACTCATTATGTCCTATTATGATTGAATTTACTCAACGTTTAATCACTTAAAACTTACCTCGGAAGTTGCCGAACAATTACGACGGCTCTTCGATCACTTTTTTCCTTTCCCTTATCCAACTAGATCCTCTAGGCTCTTGAGCTAAATCAAACAAAGTTACTTCTCAATCAAACACATACATACGGCAACCATATACATTTCAAACCCAATTCATTTGTATCATTTGTCCATATATTAGCTTTTAGCATTGGTCATTAGAGCGACCTATTTAACTTTCAAGCATTCATTTCTAATTTTAATTAAACAATGCCGAATGCCATTCACTACTAATGCCACACACACACACATATGCATAGAATTCATCCATACATAACCTATAGCTCATTCGGTCATTCGTCTCTCAAACCTATCAAAGCTTCATGTCAAACTTCCCTGGTCGAATACACATATAAGCACATAATGCACATTTAGCATTTTTTATTTACTTCATGATACATTCGCCTTGGCATAATTTCATTAAAAATCCTATTAGCCACTTCACCAATCAATTATATCATCTACTTAATATTTCATAACTTATCATGCTAGCTGAATATTATTTATTCAAGTTCATCCAAAATTCACATAGTTTTTGTTATATCTAATTCTAACGTACATAATCATAATTCAATTCAACATTATAAACCATTATCACCCATTTAGCCGATTATAGGGAATTAAACATAATATCTTTAGGATATACCCTACATGGCCGAATATACCACATTAATTTTACCAAGCTCAACTCATCTATAATCAACCCTCAATACACTAAAGCATCAAAAACAACATCAAAGGAATACAAACATCCATGACCGAATATCATCTTCATAACTTTACAAAAACATTTGCCATGAGCTAGCTTCTATACTTGATGACCACTCCAAATATACAAAGATTTTCCATGAGAGAGCATTAACATACCTTAATATTAACCTAAGATGACCGAATGCTTTCCTCCCTTCTTCCTCTTTTCATTTCGGCCAAGAAGAACCAAAGCATACAACTTTTTTTTTCATCTAGTTACGGCAAAATGGGGGAGCAAGGATGAAACAACTTTGGTTTCTCCTCCCACTCCCCTCATATTTTATTGTTCTTAACATAACATGTTATCACAAAATGCTTATAATATGTTTTACCTATCACATTTTGTCTATCCTCATTGTCATGGCTGGCCACTACTATCAAAGTGGAGAAATTGACATGCAAGTCCACCCTTTTGAATGCATGTACTAATAGACCATTGTAAGATTAACCTATCACTTTCCAACAATGTTTCATATAAGTCCATTTTAATAAATTCACATAAAAATAATCGAATTAATGCATGAAACTTTCACACATGCATTTACTCACATTATAAACACGGAATATATCTTTTAATTTCTTATAGGACTCGGTTTCGTGGTCCCGAAACCACTTTCCGACTAGGGTCAGTTTAGGGCTGTCACAACTATTTTGTTTAGGCCCTATTTCGGGATGTTACATTTCTCCCCCCTTTAGGGATTTTCATCCCCAAAAATCTTACCTACAAATGGATTCAAAATTGATTTCCAGCAACACTTTCAAATTCTCATTCAGCCTTGGCATACCCAACATTTTACTTCTTAAACTAAGGCTCTGAACTGGAATACCTACTGATAAGTAACTGACCTTATTTTATCATTAACCTTATACTCTCTGATGAAACGCAACTAACTCTTCTTTTCTTACCAAAATGGAAATTCTTTGCAACTAAGGTACTTTCAAAAAAAATACTTGTTTTTCTTTTAAGTGTCAATATTCTTACCTTTCGATTCTGTATACAATTTTTGATAATCTGTCTCTGATTTCTGTAATTAATTTTCACTTTCCTCTAATTCTTTCTGCTCAATTTAATTCTGCGAATTTCTTTTCCTCAATTCTACTATCAGTACAAAGGTGACATGCAGTAACATTTAGGAATCTCATGGTCAAAATGTACTATAGCTTTCTTCTAAATTCACGGTGCAACCTTGGATTTCCAACCATAACAACTAAAATTTACACTCTGAATGAATTGACAACCTCAAAACGAATAACTCAGATAATCCTTCAGTAGAAAAACTCATTCGTACTAAGAAGAATACACAAACTTCTTCGAGCAATCAACCATAGCTCATTTAACCTTTCGGTGATAATGCTAATTCTGTTGCACAGTTCTTCGAAATACCCTCACATTTTCACACAAACATCAATACTAACTGAGCTTCTGAGATACTTGAAAATCAACTTTAACTCTCTAAAAGTTCAGGTATCGGATTCAAATTCTGGTACATAACATTTCACACTTTTACTAGTATAACTAAATCAAGTTATCATCCATCTCTGTACTTCTCAAATAATCAAATAATTATCATTGTGCTAGGCATCATAACTGTTGCAAAATCTCTTGATTTCTAATTAACACTTTTCTAGAAACCATAAACTCTTTATTCAAACCAAGCTGAATCATAATGGATACTTCAATTGTCAATATCTTCAACGGTTTATACTTTATTAGCATGAATTCAAGCCAAACTAAACTTCATACAATGAGAACTTTAACAATCAGACAACTTGGATTTGGAAAAATATACCTCTGATGCAACCATTCTGATATACGTATACAACTCTGTACCATAACCTTTAGGATATGTACTATTTACTTGGGTCATTTATCTATTTATACATGAAAAATCAGTATTTACCTCTGAAGCCATGAATAATTCAAACATACATATAACTCAATCAACTGCTCAACTGAATCAGTCTCAACTAAAAGACAATAACTTTTCAAAAACTGTTCTTCTCTATATTGTCATGATATCTCAAACATACATTCTGTCATGATTTTTTCAAAGAGCTAATCACAAATCATTATTATTGCATAACTCGAAAGAACATAGCATTCGGTCTTTAACTCATTGATATATATATATATATATATATCAAGATTATGGGAAAAATGAAAATCAATACACATGTCTGAACTGAACTACACTGAGGCCACAATACTCATACTACTCAAAAATCATAATGCCATAATAAGACTGACTTCTCAATTACTTTAGTAAATAATGTCCTTGGTGAAAATAAAACATCCTGATCATCTGAAAGATTTAAACAAAAATTTCAATAACAACTAGTGCAAAAGCAGAATTTTATACCTCTGATAACTGCACCTCTGTACTTTCATTATCAGGCCTGAACTGGTAATCATCATAAACATATTAATAATAAAAAGAAACCATTTTCATCAATAGAGCATTTTTTGCTAATGTCTCATGGCTGATGCTTTGAAAAATAATTTATGAACAAAACCGAGATAATAAAATCTCAAAACATGGAGCTACACAGAATTCCTGGTAACCACATCTCATATAGAACAGTTAAGGTTTCAATAGCATCTTGGGAAATTTTCAAAAGGAAAGGATATTACTTACAAGCACTAGGAACAACTATGACAGAAGCCATAAAATTTTCCTTTACTTTCATTAAGCAATAGTTAACAATACATATCACTAACATCATACAGATCTTACTGTCAACCTTCTATCTGCACGCTGAAGTAGAAAACTAGAATAGATAAAGCAATATCAATCACAGCTCAAACAAACTAACATTCTCATACTGCAGGAATTGCATCTGTGATCATGCATATATTTATATATATCTCTGAAAGTAAATGTACACATATAATAGTCAGAAAAGATTTTTCTATAATTTCTCAACTATAAACTCTACACTCAACTATTAATATGGCTCAATTATTATTCCTCTATCTAATTCTGTCATTACTGAATTCACATTATCTCATTCACAGTTGGAATTTATTCGAAAGAAAATCTGGCAATCATATACCTTACATATCATACTTGAATGAGTGCATTAGCTGAGCCTGACCTTTCTTTTATTGTGACATTTCAGTTATCCAGATGATTTTATTATTAACCTGGCATCCTTTCTGCAATTGTGTTCATTTGATAAATCATTCTCGACTCTAATTACATCGTCAATAAATCTGTCACTGAACTTTTTAGTTTTCCACTTTAGCCTATTCAATCTGAATTTCATGAAATCTCATTCTGAATTATCTTGCTGATAAGGGGGGTGAGGTTGTAACACCTCTGACTTACCTCTTACATTCTCATGCATATAACTTAACACTCATCATATTAAAATATTATCACAATTATACAATTTGCTTCAAGCAACTTAACATGCACGTTCATAATACAATGACTTCATGATCATCTTATGAAAATTAGTGTACTTATACATGCATTCATAAATCTTAAGTAAAATTACTCATAGCATTCATTTAACTTCTCTAGTTATACATATAGCATCATACAAAAGCCAATTTAACATGAATAATTATCTCAATATAAAATTTCCTTTTATCTTATCTCATCTTTCATATTTCCCGAACAATTCTTATTCACAATTTATTCATTATCACATAAACATCATGAACCATTATCCTTACATTTTATGAGCCTCAACTCATCATAAACATACTGTCTGTACTATCAAACTTAGCTCAGTTGGAGTGCACATCTGTGTGACAAAACATTTTATATCTGGGTCGGGAGTCGTCACACTATCATAGTTCAATATGGCATGTATAGCTAGACTCTTACTCATACTGAATATTCTGAGAACCGATTAAACTTTTGCTTTGATAGTAATAAATGTAACACCCCTTACCCGAGACCGTCGCCAGAGTCGAGCACGAGGCGTTACTTGACTTAACTTACTAATTCGGGACATAAAATTTTCTTTTAAAATTAATTTATTTACCTTCATTCAATATGTCCCTAAAAAGGGCCCTTGAGACCCTAAAACATGCAATTGAAATGGTTCGGGACCAAACCGGGAACATTAAAAATTTTCCGAATACTTAGACAAATCAAAACAATTTATTTCATTATTCCTTATAAAACTGCCCACCTGCGTCATAGTCACTAAATAAATCATAACTTGAATCACAAAACTAACAATTTATATTCATGAATTTTCCCTAAAACTAGACTCATATGTCTTCTTACCAATTTTTTTCTAGAATTTTTCATCTAGCCAATTAGTACAGTTTATTAGTTAAAGTTTCCCCTATTGCACTATTCGACTACTCTGACCTCTCCTCACTACGAATCAATTTTCTCCCTGTACAGAATTCAAATAACCATGCAGTTTGTTTCTCTTGAAATGAGATTCACTAAGGAATCTAGAAAATATAAACTATAACTCTTAATTCTTTTTGTACAATTTTTAGTGAATTTATAAAGTCAGAACAGGGGATTCAGAAATTGCTCTGACCCTGTCTCACTAAAATTCAAATATCTCTTAATATACACTTCTTTTGCTTACTATGTTTCTTTCATATGAAAATAGACTCAATAAGATTTAATTATAAATCTCATTCATCACCAAATTCCATTTTTACTATTCTTGGTGATTTTTCAAGATTACATCACTGCTGCTGTTCAATGCTGTTTTAATGCTAATTTCACATTTTCATGATTTCTTTGTATTAACTATCATTTAGGCATACATAGCACCGAAACATGTTCTTTATTAGCCATTTCAATAGCTAATAATTATCAAATATTTACATACCATTCTTTAGCCATATCATAAGGACATACACACAAAATGGCTAAGTCCCTATATGTGCCATAAACTAGAACGTTTGTAAACGAAGATACCCATTTGGTAACTTGATAGTTGATAGTGTGAAGTGATCTCCGACGACCTCCAACTCAAGCTTGCTTTTAAGTACTCTAAAACATGGGAAAGTGAAAGAAGTAAGCTTATAAAACTTAGTAAGTTCACATGTAAAATAATAAGCATTAGCAATCAATTTAGCTTACTACTATGCTATCATAATTTGCTTAAATAATGTTTAGTTCTTACTTTCCCATCTTACTCATTGGTAACCTTACCAAAGGCTCAGAATACAAAAGGCACCTTACTTAATATCTTGCTTACATACCTACAACATCTCACTTAACACATGAGTACTCTTTCATAATATAGGCATATTGCCAATCATGTCATAAAGAGTCACAAGCATAACTGAAAACTTATCACTTACTTAATACTTAATAATCTCAATTACTTACAATCTCAATATTAAATAAGCCTTAAATGCATACCTTTACTCTTTCTTCATGTTCTCACCTTGTCGTTTCGTTTTTTCTTCATGTTCTCACCTTGTCATTTCTTTTACTTACTCTTTGGATTACTCAGGAACCTTTTCCTTTTTGAACTTACCATTGCCATGTCTTGACATGGTCTTATGTGGTATCCTTGCCTTATGAACTCACCAATGCCATGCCTTGGCATGGTCTTACATGGGACCTTTGCCTTATAGTAACTCATCAATACCATGTCTTGACATGGTCTTACATGATTTCCTTACCTTATAAAACTTATCAATGCCATGCCTTGGCATGGTCTTACATGATATCCTTATCTTACCAAATGCCATGTTCCAAACATAGTCTTACATGGTATCCTTGTCTTACTAAATACCATGCTCCAAACATGGTCTTACATGGTATCCTTGTCTTAGTGCCAATGCCACATCTTGATGTGGTCTTACATGGAGTCCTTAATTAATGCCGATGCCATGTCTTGACATGGTCTTACACGGGATCCTTTCCTTACCAATGCCATGTCTTGACATGGTCTTACATGGTATCATAACTTTCAATTCCTCCTTAAATGCCATGTTATCAACATGGTCTTTTCTATCAATTCTTCCTTAATTGCCATGGTACAACCATGGACTTTGAGATATCAATGCCTTGTCAAGTCATAGCTGAAACATACTTGCTCAAATTCTCAAGGTTAGTCGCGTAACTCAATAATAACAATACTAATAACAATAATTGCATAACAATAAAATGCTACTCAACTTACATACTTACATTCTCAATCTCATTATATCATCAACTTAACTTATTCTCATCAAACCATGCTAGTCAATGCTTTCTTGTTATCATACAAAGTCATAATACAAAATATGGTCTTATATATAAATTATACAAGTTCTCTTTCCAATATCGAATTACTATCGAACATTAATCATTATATTTGAAACTCAATACTAAAGTATTTATGGCCAAAATATCAATTTATCATTCAAATATGCATAATTAAATGCTTATTAAACATATGAACTTACCTTGATACCAAAACGACCATTTTACCAACTTTCCCGATTTTTGGTTTTTCTCCCGTTCTAGGTCCAAATCTCCCTTTCTGGGACCTAAAAAATTATATTTCACTTATTTAATTAATGTACCATCCGAAACATTCCCTAACTCAAACTTTGGTAAAATTACAATTTTGCCCCTAAATATTTGCAGAATTACGATTTTGCCTCTAGGCTCGAAAATTAAAATTTATCCATTTTTCTTATGTTTTATGACACGCTGAACATTTTTCCCTTCTATGGAAACATCAAATTCACACTCTATCATGTATTTATGAACATTAGATATTTTTACCGATTATGTCGTTTTACTCGTTTTCAGTTAAAATCGCTTAGCAAAAGTTGTTTAACATAATTTCAAGCTTTATATTCTACCATAAAACATCAAAATAAACACATTTAACCTATTGGTATTTTTCCAAATATGAACCCTAGCATGAATTACTGCTAGAATAAGCTAAATCAAGTTACTGGGACTCTAAAAACGTAAAGAACATTAAAAACGAGGCTAGAACGGACTTACTATTGAGCTTGGAAAGCTTGGAAACCCTAACCATGGCTTCCCCCATGCTATATTCGGCCTCCATGAAGAACATGGACCAATTTTGGCTTTATTTTCCCTTTTTAATTCTTTTAATTACTAAATGACCAAAATGCCTTTAAAGGCTTTTCATTCAAATTTGTCCTATTCTTGCCCATTTTTGTCCAAACTTAAATATAATGGTCTAATTACTAAATAAGGACCTCCACTTTAAAACCCATTTCAATTAAATCCCTTTTATTATCTAGAAGACACATTTTGCTAATTTTACAATTTAGTCCTAATTATCAAATTAGGCACTTATACATAAAATTTCTTCACGAAATTTTCACACAATTATTCGATCAATGAATAAACCTTAAAACTTAATCGGAATAAAATTTTTTTGACCTCGAATTCATGGTTTCATAACCAACATTCTGTTTAGGCCATTTTTCGGGATGTTACATCTTCACCTAAGACTATTTATGGAGGTGAGTGACCCTGTAAAATTAGTTGGAGTACCCGAAGATGCATTATGATTGAAGCTATTCCCATATTCGCTAAGGGAAAGAGCTTGAGCCTAGTTGAATTCATTGCCACCAAACTCAATTTCTACATGGTAAGAGTTAGCTGAAAGATTTCTCATGAAGTATTTCCTGCCTAGCAAGAATGCTAAGTTGAGGAACGAGATCACTGCCTTCCAAAAAATGGATGATGAGTCCTTGTATGAGGCATGGGAACAATACAAAGAACTATTACGAAAATGCCCTCATCACAAAATCCCACATTGCATCCAACTTGAGACATTTTATAATGGTCTCAATGCTCACACGAGGATGGTAGTGGACGCTTTTGCTAACGGTGCTCTCCTTTCTACGTCTTATAATGTAACACCCCAAACCCAGTCCAGACATTATGGCCGGATCTGACGTGTCACATTGAAGTTTTTAAGAAAAACCCATGCCTCTTTCAACATCTTTCTTAGTGTTTTAAAAGATAGTCTTTGCTAAGTTAATAAAGTGAATGGAAGCTGTGCACTAGGTAGGTATCCGAAATAGAGGAGGTGAGCCTAGAAGGCTGCTTAAGTACCAAGCTCTTGATTGGATCCAATCCTAGACATGCCCACAACCATTGTCACACTTCGGTGCTAGGTTAGGTTTTGAGAAAAATAAGTTGGAGTTCATTTAAGTAGATATTTTTGATAAACTGATTATATGTATTGTTGCGTTATTTTGAAAATAATTATCATTTTGGAAACGCGCCCTAAGTCTAACTCATATTGTTATCAGAAAAATATTGGGTATAAGATGAAATAATCCCAGAAAAATAATTAAAATGGCCTTATTACAAACCAAAACCAAATAATAATATTAATAAGATAAAACCTATAAAGAAATAAATCGGCTACTTATTGCAATTAAAAGAAACAGAAATAGTAGTGTGGCCATCTCCGAGTCCCTCGCAGCTCCAAACCATCTAAGCTTAGGGATTATCTGCACAGTTAGAAATGGGGTGAGTTTACGAAAACTCAGTGTGTAACCCCAATAACAAACAAATAGTAAATAACACGGTATCAGTACAATCTAGGCCAAAGCCCTATTTAGTCTTGACATATACTGGGCTGAAGCCTTTCCATAAATCATATCATCGGGTCAAGCCTTTTCATAAATCATATCACCGGGTCAAGCCTTTTCATAAATCATATCATCGGGTCAAGTCTTTTCATAAATCATATCGGGTCAAGCCTTTATCAGAAACGGTATGGCCCTTAGGCCCATTTCAATATCATATGTAATGTCAATGGATGTATGCAAGCCAATTTTAATATCACATATAATGTCAATGGATGTGTGCAAGCCCATTTCAATATCACATGTAATGTCAATGAATGTATGCAAGCCCATTTGGGGAGACTACTCGACCCACCATCCGCTACTCTCCACCCGTACCAACCAAGCTCTCCATGTAGGGAATAACTCAACCCACCCAACCAAACTCTCCACTGGCAGCATAGCTACTCTATCATATAACTAGAGGCCTAGCCTCTTTTAATAACTGGGGCAAAGCCCTTTCTAATAAACTGGGGCAAAGCCCTTTTTGGTAAACTGGGGTAGAGCCCTTTTAGCACTTCCTCCATTAATATAACCCATATCCCATGCAATATGTCATGTATGTAGAATGTCATGCCCATATTTGAATAAAAAAATCACAGTCAAGTCATTCATATCACCAACATATATTCACAATCAAACCACAACAACCACAAATTAAGTCACCACTTGCCCACAAGGGCAAAACAGTCATTTTCATATTATAAGGGTATTTTCATAATTTTACCAAAAATCAGGGTTTTCCATGTTCATTACAATTGTCAATATTTCTGAGTGTTTAAACAATGATCTTTAACCCACTTATCAAATTCAAGCTTTTGGGCCCAAAACCCCTAATGGGCCCTACGAATGCTGATTTAGCCTACTAAGCCTGCTTAACCCAAATTTTACAACAATACTAACCGTGTTAACATGAAACTTTTCCAAATTCCATTTTCTATCAATTTTACCCAAATAGGCCCAAAAGCCCATTTGGCCCAATTCTTACCCATTGAGGCCCAACTTACCATCGTGCACAAAATTGAGTTCTTACCCGTTCCATCGATCCAAACACCGATCTTATTGTATTTATCATATCTATACCCACACGCAACATTACAAGTTCCTGAAATGCTGGTATTTTAGCATTTTGGCTTCTCAGCAGATATTAATCTAAGCTACTACGAGGGTTAGTACACACTTGTTATGGGTTGAAGTTGAAACGTTTCCATAATCAATCACCTACGATAACCACCACCTGTCACTCAAACTTAACTAATCCAATATCAATATATGTAAATCCTAAGCACATCAATCATATGGAACATAAGGGCGTATTCGTCATTTTACCATACAAGGGTATTACAGTCACTTTACCCTAAAGGGGCTTTACGGTCTTTTTACCTATTAGGGGTATTTTAGTCATTTCATCCTACAAGGGTGTTTTGGTAAATCTACAAACCAAGGGTATTTCAGTAATTTTGTAAACCAATGGTATTTCTATAATTTTTAGAAAGTCAAGGGTATTTCTATAATTTTGTCAATTAGGGGTATTTTGGTAATTTTACAAATTGAGGGTATTTCGGTAATTTCACAAACCAGTGGTATTTCGGTAATTTTACAAACTAGGGGTATTTTGGTAATTTTACAAACTAGGGGTATTTTGGTAATTCTATCCTACAGGGGTATTTCAGTAATTTCACAATCGAGGGTAAAACGATAATCTTGTAAATTGAGGGTAAAATGGTAATTCTATAAATCGAGGGTAAAATGGTAATTTTGTAAATCGAGGGTGAAACGATAATTCTATAAATCGAGGGTAAAATGGTAATTCTACAAATCGAGGGCATTTTAGTAATTTGGTAAACTAAAGTATTCTAAACAGGGATAACAATACAAATGGGCCTAAAGCCTATTCTCGGCCCAAATGAGCCCACACACTCGTGTGGCCATTTTAGCCCAAATCTAGCCACAAATATGAGATTCACCTAGCCTAGTCCAATATTTACCACACAATCAAACAACTTATCCAATTGGGCCCGTTGGCCCATTAGGCACACATGACCCCTTTCGGTCCATCGCGGCCCGAAGTAGCCATCCTACAGCTAGAGTAGCGAGAAAATACACACCTGATAGGAGACTGGAGTTAATCCATGCTCGAAGCACTCTTAGTCGACACCCAACCCAAACGAGCACGCCATACAGCGAAAGGGATCAGCCAAGAAAAGGTACCTTTACTCTCCTCATGGTTCCCTCTATTTAAAGCCAGCTTCGCAACCACTCTTATGTTAGCTTCCCGATGTGGGATCCCTCCAACATCAGAGTTTAAATTCAACACCAACTCTTGCCGGCCCCTGTTATCAAAATAAATGCTCCTTGCTTGCCATGGGATTCGAACCCATGCCTCCCTTAAATGCTCCACACGCTACTTGCCACTAAGCCACAAGGCTTTTTGTGTCATATTTTATCCCCAATTAATTATAAGGTCTAAAGGCCAAAGTCCAGGTTCCCTTAAAAAAAAAAACCAAAATAAATTGCAAGAGCCAAGGCTTGAACCCAGGCTCCCATACAACCTTAATGACGCCACAACCACTAGACTACAAGCTTCCTTGTGTCATTTATTTAACAAAATAATTTAAAAACCCTCATCCAAGCATCCAGGTTTTTTTTTTCACTTAATACCAAAATTTTTGCTAAAGCCCAAGTTTGAACCCAAGATTTCTCTAACACTTCTCAGGGCCATTAACCACCAAAGCAGACATTTAATTGTGTTATTTCATTGCACAATTAAATACCTATATACAACCTCCTTTACGGACCCGCACTCAAGGCCCAATACTTCTAGGCCCAAATTCGGGGTGTTACATATAATGAGGCTTATGAAATCATCGAGAGGATCACCAGTAACAATTATCAATGGCCAACCAATCGAGCCGTGTCAGGAAGATGAGTTGCTGGAATACATGAAGTGGACACTCTCACTTCACTTGCATCTCAAGTATCTTCAATATCCTCAATGCTTAAGAATCTTACCACTAATGGGTCTAACATTTTTGCAGCCCAACCACCTCACCAATTTAAGAGTATAGCCCGTGTTTATTGTGGGGAAGGACATTTGTTCGAAGAATGTCCATCAAACCCCGAATCTGTATATTATATGGGTAACCAGAACCAAAATCGAGGAAGGCAAGGACTGCAATCCAACTTCTATATGTGACAGCCCAAAATAGACCCTAGCCGGAATGTGGTTTCGGGACCACAAAACCGAGGCATAACAATAATTTAAAATTTATTTCGATGCCTATAATATGTGAGTATTCATGTATGACATTTTTTGATGATTGATTTAGTGTTATAAAGGTGAATTCCACTAAAAAGGACTTAGTAGTGAACTTTGAAAATACGATAGGGAAAGGGGTGATGACTAATTAAAGCATGCATGCAAAATAATGGACTTGCATGTCAAATTCCCCTTTTACAAGTGATGGCCGCCATGACAAAGAGATATGGGTTAAACATGTCATGAAACATGTTTTGTTGGGCATTAGGGAGAAATAGTAAACAAATAGGCATGGGTAAGAAAAGAATGAAAAAAATGTGTGTGAGAGAGTAGCATACTCCATTGCCGTGCAACCAAGAAGAAAGAAAAAAACAAACAAAACAAAAATTTGCTCATGCTTGCTCTCTCCTTTTGGCCAAAAAATACTAAGAGGAAGAAGGATTTTGCTTCATTTCCTTTGTTAGAAGAGATCTAGAAGGTGATTTGGCTAAATTTGCATCAAGAGTAAGCTCAAGAGCTTAGAGGGCCACAATTGGACAAGGGGAAGGAGAAAGTGATCGAATAGCCGAAAAAGCCGTTCGACAACATCCGAGGTAAGTCCTCAAGAAGTGACCTTACTTGAATTGTATGAAATAAAGTATGGATGTGTATTGATTATTGATTATGTATGCATGAGTATTTGAATTCTACCCGGCTAAGTCCCAAGGCGAATATGCTTGTGACTATAATTGCGTTTGAGCCTTAGTAACGAAAATGAATTATGTATGTCCAATGATAATTGATGTATGTGTTCATGGAAATTGAATGATATCCGGCTAAACTCAAGACAATTATGCTGGAAATTATATCCGGTTAAGACCAAGGCAATTGTGCTAGTGGCTACATCCGGCTAAGACCAAGGCATTCGTGCGAGATATTCTATCCGGCTAAGACCAAGGCATTTGTGCACGTGATTATATCCGGTTATATTCAAGAATCTTGGGCTGGAGGTGAGTGTTGGTTGCTGTAATGAATTCAATTAGTACACTCGAAAAGCCCAAAGGATAAGGTACGTTATATGTGCATTGAAAGTCGACATGTTTGAGCAACATTCGCTCAATCGACTAATGAATTTCAGTTATTGAATTGATTGATATTTTGTGAAATCATATAATGATGAAGTGTGAAGTAAGAATGTGTATTAATGAAATGATGCATTTGGCTATGTGAATGTATTGCTGTAATTAGAGTTGATTATATTCCTTGAGACTTACTAAGCATAAAAATGCTTACCCGCTGCTTTGGCTCTCGCTTTTTTTTTTGATTTCGCTCAAGCAATTGGATTTGGGATCGTTGAAGTCGAAGTCATCCACACTATCAAGCCTCCATTTTGGTATAAATTTTGGTTGAACTTGAGATGGCATGTATAGGACTACCTCTTGTTTGTTAAATACGTTGTAATGTAAGTATGTATGGCCATGCGAAAATGGCTCAAAAGGGAGCATGAACTTAGACTTATTGTGGGTTGTATGTATATATATTTGGGGTCATGATGTGGCTATGGTTTGAAATGGGAATGTTGGTCATATGATCAGCCATTGGCATGGTTAAAATGATCATATATGAACCTATGTATGGCAAGATTAGTTGAATCATGGAGACTACCAAATAGGTAAGTCCTACCTTAAAACAGATGCTGCCAGCTGCAGTGGCGTGAATGTGAAAAATCACCATAATTCATAGGAATGGAATCAAATAGTGAATAAGCTATGTAAATGAACCTTGATGAGTCTATTTTCATATGGAAGAAACGAAATGGTCATAGGAGTTACAGGTTAAGAGATATTAAAGCTATTGTGAGACAGGGCCAGAATGGTTTCTGGGTTCCCTGTCGCAACTTTAAAATTCACTATAAATTATCCAAAAAGAATTAGGAGATATACCTTATATGTACAGATTCCATTTTGAGTCTAGTTTCATTAGAAACAAACGACACCAGCATTAAAGCCCTGTGCAGAGAGATATTCAAGTTATACCGCGCGAAGGTCAGAGCAGTCGATCCCTGTAACTTGGGTAACTTTAACTAATAAACTGTACCAATTGGCCCGACCAAAATCCTAGAAATAAATCCATGGATGTATATATGAGTCTAAATTCAGGAAAATTTACGAAACCAGTTTCCGAGTTTTGAAACTCGAGATATGATTTTTAAGGCGACAGTGACGCAGTTTTCCAGCCTGACTGGAAATGTCAAATTGGTGGGCAAAAACATGTGAACTTGGTTTGTTAACCCTCGGGTCCGACACCGGCGATGGTCTCGGGTTTGGGGTGTTACACTATAACCCATCGTGGCGAAACCACACGAATTTTTCCTGGAGTAACTAACGGGCTGGAACCAGTAACAACTATGCCCAATCTAGACTGACTCAACCGCCTAGTTTTTTCCCAAAAGTTCAGAACCTAGTTCAAGCTAAAACATCCAATAGCTTGGAAAACCTGCTGAAGGCATACATGGTGAAAAATGATGACTTAATTCAAAGCCAAGCAGCTACATTGAAGAATCTGAAAAACCAAATGGGCCAGCTTGTAATTGAACTTAGAAACTGACCACAAGGAGCTTTACCTAGTGATACAGAGAATCCAAGAAATCCGGGGAAGGAACATTGCAAAGCATTAACATTGAGGAGACAGTAGAGCCCAACACTATCGAAGCCGAAAAGGAGCCAGCTGATGCTCAAGACTCAGAGGAAGTTCAACCGAGTGTTGAAATTCCAGTTTCACAAGAACTAGAATTTGCAAAACCCGACGAGGTAATTCCAGAACCAGCTAATTCTGATCAACTAACAACTCGTTAGATGCAAAATTGCCACAGAAAATGAATCAACCAGTTCCAGTAAAGAAACCTCCACTACCCTACCCTCAAAGGCTTCAGAAGCAGGAAATTCAATTCAAGAAATTCCTAGACGTACTCAAGCAACATCACATCAACATCCCGTTGGTTGAAGCACTTGAACAAATGCCGAACTACGTCAAATTCATGAAGGATATCCTGTCCAAAAAATGAAGACTTGGAGAATTTGAGACGGTAGCTCTGACAAAGGAATGCAGCGCATATCTTCAAGACAAACTACCCCCAAAATTGAAGGATCCTGGATGTTTTACCATACCTTGCAACATTGGAGCAATGTATTGTGGTAAGGCACTATGTGACTTGGGTGCAAGTATAAACTTGATGCCTATGTCAATATTTAGAAAGTTGGGGATAGGTGAAGTTAGACCTATTACGGTTACACTTCAACTAGCAGATCAATCTTTAGCACATCAAGAAGGAAAAATCGAGGACGTATTGGTACGAGTAGATAAATTTATCTTCCCTGCTGATTTTGTTATCCTAGACTTTGAAGCAGACAAAGAAGTGTTGATTATCCTAGGAAGATTGTTCTTAGCAACCGGAAGGATCCTTATTGATGTGCAGAAGGGTGAGCTTACTATGCATGTTCAGGTTGATCAGGTAACACTTAACATTTTTAAGTCTATGCAATTTCCTGATACAATTGATGATTGTTCTGCAGTATCCGATTTAAAGGATTTACTAGTGGAAAAAGAGCTCAACTATGTTGATGATTCGTTAGAACAAATTTTGACATCAGATCCTCCAAATGATGAAGAGGGGGATGAATACTTAGCTTTCTTATAAGCTAATCAAAAGGGATTTAAATCGCAACCCCGCTTTAAATCTTTGGAGTTAGAGAAAAGGGATTATGCCTAACCAAAAGCATCAATCGAAGAGCCACCTAAATTAGAACTGAAGGTACTTCCCTCACATTTGAAATATGTTTATTTAGGTAACTCTTCTACTCCGCCTGTGATTGTTTCAGCAGAGTTAACTACTGAGCAAGTAGAGAAATTCATCTTGGTGTTGAAGCAATTCAAGAAGGCTATCGGATGGACCATAGCCAATATCCGCGGTATTAGTCCATCTGTATGCATGCACAAGATTATCTTGGAAGATGGCAAAAAAGGGACGGTTGATGGACAACGAAGACTAAACCCCATCATGAAGGACGTAGTGAAAAAGGAGATTATCAAGTGGTTAGATACGGGTATCATTTATCCCATCTCAGACAGTTCGTGTGTAATACCCCTAACCCGTATTCGTCGCCAGAATAGGGTCCTGAGGTATTACTGAACAAAAACACAACTCTGAACATTCACACAAGTCATATTCATATATGTAAACAATGTCTAATTAATTGTTAATCATGAAATTATTAATATATAATACATAAAAAATACAAATCAGATAATGAACATTGTAATGATATATGAATATCTAATAAACATCAATCATTTTAAGTCATATTTTTATATATGTATAAATTAAATCAAATAAAATCTTACACAAGGCATTTTAGAAATTAACTTATACTGCATTAATAATCCATGAATGGTCAAATAAATTTCAATTAATAAATAAAATTTATACACATTTTAATCATAATGAAATGGAATTATTGCGAACATCAATAATGATGCTAATCAAGCTTAGTTCACATACTAAAAGTATACTTAATTATTTATTTATAGTTAACCATTTTATAACACAGTAGCGACTTGAATTGCACTCATTTTACATGCCAAAATGTATATATACAACTAGTCTTTTTACCACCAATTTGGACATTTAAACATTAAATATATTGGACATACCTTCTATATAAGTCCAAACCAAGGTCAATTACATACATAGTCCTGGGCATTATAATCAATCGTATTCATTGTCTCATTTTAACAAAGCATATCAACCAACTTCACACATATTTATATATATACCATAGCCGAATCAACTAATATACTTACGAACAGGTATATTTATTTGTACCATCATAGATACATCAACTACTTAGATATATAAATGAAAAGCCAAATCATCAATCAATTTATTCAATACATAAATCTAGCATCACACCGAATATACTTTTCAACCAAATTTAACTACTATTATCATCATAAGTCATATCCAAATCATTTTAACTAAGAGTGACACATCAACATGATTCATACCATATGTATATCATGTCTGACTCTTTCAAACCCCATCCAAATCATCAAGCAACTTCAATCACATATCACATATACTTCTATCTATGAATAACTTTAGCCGAACCATTCACATGCACATCTTAAGTCATCAACCATTTTTAAAGCATATAGTACCTAACACAAATATTATACATTCATAGCACATAACCTCAAGACTAAAATGAACATAAACCATGCTTAGCATAACCAAATTCAAACATAAAAGATTAGCCACTTTTGCATGGCTTAGATTACACACAACCAAAATCCAACATTTCAAAACGTAATCCAACCTATACATGCCATAGGTCTGAATATTCAGCTTATACATACCGAAGACAGTCGATAGTGTGATAAGCTTCTTTGATGATTTCCCGAGCTTTTAGCTTGAGTCCAAAATCCATAAAACAGAGATAATAAGAATATACATACAGAGTAAGCTTTCACAGCTTAGTAAGTCATAAACAAATAAATGACTAATTGACATAATCAAATCATTTATGCTAAACCAAATTATACTGTCATAGTTACTTTAAATCTTAAGCTTACAATCTCATGTATTTTATATGTAATTTCACATCTAGATTATTTATGGCCGAATGAGCATTTATACATCTAAACCAACTATCATTAAATTTTCTAGCCAAAATCTCTTTATCGTAACTTGTATACATATACATGTATATACGTAAATTCATAAGTCAAAGGATAATAATCACATACATATTTAGATTATATGCTGAATACAAATACATATATATGAGCAAAATATCTTTTTCATACATAAAGGTTACCTTGACTGAATGCTCAAATAGTTAAATGAACAAATTATCATTAAATTTTAAAAGCCAAAGTTGTGACAGCCCAAAAATTGACCCTAGTCGGGAAGTGGTTTCGGGACCGCTAAACCGAGTCACCGAAATGTTCTAACGTAATATTTATTGTCTAGAATATGTGAATATGAATGTGTGAAAAATTGAATGTTTGGATTTTGTTAATCGTAAGTGAATTTTATCAAATAGGACTTATGTGAGAAAATTTAAAAATGTGCTAGGCAAATGTAAGGTGGCCTACTAATACATGTGGGAAAATGGTTGTCCTTGCATGTCAAATAACCCCTTTCCTAAGGTGAGTGGCGGCCATGACAAGATTATATAAAGGAAACATGTTTCCAACATGTTTTGCTAGTGGTGTATGTAAGAAGCCATAAAATAAAAACTAGCATTAAAGAAATGAAAAAAATGAGCATGGATGCCCCCATTGTGCCGTAGCTAGAGAGAAAGAAAAGAAAAAAAGGTTTTGTTCATTCATTGTTCATTCTTTTGGTTGTTCTTGAGAAAAAAAATGAAAGGAAGGAAGATTACCTAGGTCAATTCGCAAGCATCTTGGCTACTAGGAGGTAAGCATTGAATTTGTTGATTTGGTTTTGTAATATGCTAAGTTGAATGGTGGATGCACTCTTGGTAAGGTCAAGGAAGTTGAGATTTCTTGTGTGTGTCTAGGCAAAATGCCAAATGATTAAGTGTTGGAGATAGGAGCTTACTTAGAATGATAAATTCTTCTCCTATGATTATTTTTCTTGCATGTTAAATGGCTTCTACTTAGCCATGCAAAATTTGTAATTTGTATGGATGATTGGAGCATTCGGCTAGGGTATAAAGGAAGGGATTTTGGTTGTTTCATCTAAGTATGGATGATGAATGTGCTATGGAAAGAAATTGGTCTTCCTATGAATATGATTCGTGAATGTTTATATTAGTAAAATAATTTATGTTCAAACACTTGAGGATTCGGCATTGTCCATGACTATTGTGTTTAAGATGTGATTTTGAATATTTTGAATATTGAAAAGTAAGAATAGGTGTGATCGGTCATGGGAATTTGAGATGTTGTACATTAGAATTGAAAATACTTGAGACTAGATTACCTTAATAGTGATAATACATTCGCCTTGATGCATTAATTGAATGTTGGCTAAGGTTTTGATATTTTGAACAAGGATAGTTGTGAATGGAGTGAAAACCATTAAATTATACACATAAGTATCCAGCAAGAATTTTAACTACTAAATGTATTTATACTAGGAAATCAAGACATCAAAAGGGGAGAATCAAACAAAGGCAAAACAAAGATAATCGAGTAGTCGATTGGAAATCGTTTCATCCAATATAAGGTAAGTCATTAAGCATATATTTGATATTTCTTAAATGATTGTAAAAATCTATGCAATTGTGCTTAATGGGATGATATATATATATAAATGAAATGTATGTGTATGGAGTGATGACATTTGTTGAATGTAAAAGAAATAGTGAAATGTGTAGAAAGTTGCTTTCGGCACTAAGTGTGCGGGCAATACGTGTGTACGGTGACGAGATTGGCACTAAGTGTGCATGCTGGAAATATATGGCACTAAGTGTGCATGCTGGAAATATACGGCACTGGGTGTGCGAGCTCGAAGGGTATGGCACTAAGTGTGCGAGTTTAAAATTGTACAGCACTAAGTGTGCGAGTTTGATTATATAGCACTAAGTGTGCGAGTTGAATACATATAGCACTAAGTGTGCGGATTCACTATATGCTCTTGCATTACAATTGGCACTGAGTGTGCGACATCATCGAGCTAATCCCGGACAGCGGATCGGGTAAGTACCTTTAGCTCATGACGAATAGAAAATACGTTCATGCTCGGGGTTGAACTTGGTAAGCCTTAAATCTATGTGATGATTGAAATTGTATGATTATGGTGGAAATGAGTTAGTGTGTGAAAATGCCTCAAATATCTTGTTGTATAGAATATGAAATGTGGATGTATGACATGGTATGAGATTGAACCGAAAGGTCCGAGGATTTATGGTATAGCTTCAATATGGATGAGTACCTAGCCTCGTCTATTGTTCATGTTGTGATAACTTTATCAATGGATGATTGTTGAATGCTTATGACTTACTGAGTTATAAACTCACTCGGTGTTTTCTTGTCACCCATTTTAGGTCTCTTGGACTCGCATTGTTATGCGTGCTCGGAACCGTCGTTGAAGTCATCACACCGCTGGAAATCTTGTGGTATTGTCTTCGTTGTTGAAGAACATTTGGCATGTATAGGCTATTATGTTTTGTTGAACTGTGGGTTGTAAACTTTAAGCCATGTGAAAATGGCCTATGTGGTCGCCGAGTGGGATGCTAGAACCTATAGCCACGAGTCTTAGAAACTTTAATTTTGATAAGGTGGCCATAATTTGTGTCATGTATGATGGAGGATTAAGGCCAAGGAAAGATTCATGAAATTGGCATAGTCTACTGCAGTAACTGTTGCGGACAGCAGCAGTGAGACGAGATTGAAAAATCACTAAAAATAGAAGAAGTAGAATTAAATAGTGAATAAATTATGAAATTGAGCCTTGATGAATTTATTTTTATATGGATGAAACGAAACGACCATATGAGCAGTATACTGAGAGATATTAAAGCTCTCGTGAGACAGGGCCAGAACGGTTTCTGGGTCCCCTGTCGCGACTTTGAAAATTTACTATAAATTATCCAGAAAGAATTAGAAGTCATGCCTTATATGTGCAGATTCCATTTTGAGTCTAGTTTCATTAGAAACAATCGGCACCAGTATTAAAGCCCTGTACAGAGAGATATTCAAGTTGTAACGTGCGAAGGTCAGTGTAGTCGACCCCTGTAACATGGGTGACTTTAACTAATAAACTGTACCAATTGACCTGACCAAAAATTCTAGAAATAAATCCATGGTTGGATATATGAGTCTAAATTCAGGGAAAATTTACGGAATCAGTTTCCGAGTTTTGGAACTCGAGATATGATTTTTAAGGCGACAGTGACGCAGTTTTCCAGCCTTTTGGAAATGCCAAATTGGTTGGTACTTTGAGAGGATTTGGCCCGTTAACCCCTCGTGTTCGACACCGGCGACGGTCACGGGTTCGGGGTGTTACAATTTTATTGGTATCAGAGCTATGGTTTAGTCGGTTCTAGGACTACCATAGAGCGTGTGAGTCTAGCTATACATGCCAAATTGTTAGTGCTTAAAAATGTGATGACTTCTGACGGTTGAAATTTTTGTTGTGATTAGCAAATGGAACCCGAGGTAGAGAGACCCTTGGCGGATGACGTTGAAGGTGTAGCGGCTGCTCCCGCGCAAGGACACCGCCTGTTGAGCCTCAGTCATCCGCGAATAATCAAAATGAAGGGGCGAAACAAGCCTTCTTCACCATGATGAATGAGTAGGTCGCAATATGCCCGAACCAATCCGGCTGTCCAACCATTCCCGAATTTAAATAATCCCCCAAAGAGCCCGTAATGCCATCGCCATCGATCCCGTGAGGCTGAGTAAACCACCGTGGACTTGATTAGGAAGCGTGGGGCGAGGAGTTTAAGGCCATAGTTACCGATGATGCCGAAAGGGCCGAAGTTCGCTTGATAACACCATTAGAGTGTTTGATGAACTGTCATGCACACCGATGAATGTCTTAAGTGTGCTATTTCTTTGTTTGAGACTCACCTACTATTGGTGGAGGACCTTGATTTCCATAGTCCCAAAGGAACAAGTTACTTGGGATTTCTTTCAAACGAATTTGGAAGAAATATATTAGTCAACGGTTCATCGATCGAAGCGTAAGGAATTTTTAGAGCTTAAGCAAGGCCGGATGATCAGATTCGAATACTGAACATGAGTTCGTAAGACTTAGTCGGTATGCTCGGAGTGTGTGGCTGATGAGGTTGCTATGTGCAAAAGATTTGAAGAAGGATTGAATGAAGAGTTAAAGTTACTAGTGGGAATTTTGGAGATAAAGGAGTTCGTGACACTAGTCGAACGAGCTCGCAAAGCGGAAGAACTTGGGAAGGAGAAGAAGAAGGCTGAATTTGAAGCAATAGATTACCGTAAAAGATCAACGAGTAAAGCTCCGTTCTCGACCGTAAAGAAATTCGTGGAGGACACTAGTAAATCGAGGGCGATCGGGAATTTCCATCGAGCCCGACCATCGACGGACCCCGAGCTACTTGGTAGCTAGTGTGGGCAATAATCGTCAAGAGAAACCTGAATGCCCCCAATGTGGAAGACGACACCTAGGTGAATGTTGGGGTAAGTCATTAATAGGGCTGTTACGGATGTGGTTCAAGGACCACTTCATTAGAGATTGCACGAGCTAGATGAGGAGAATAAGATGCAAGGTGCAAGATCCAGTGGGGCGACGGCTAGAGGTAGACCCCCGAGGATTTCAGGAGGTAGGGGTGGTAATTAGAGAGGAGCCACTGATACGGCTGTTCGATCCGAGACCCGTGCTCCTGTTAGAGCATATGCCATCCGCGCACGAGAGGAGGCATCCTCCCCTGACGTTATCACTGGTACTTTTACTCTCTTTGATACTAGTGTGATTACATTGATTGACCCCGGCTCTACTCATTCATATGTATGTGAAACTTTAGCATCCAGTAAGACTCTACCTGTTGAGTCTACTGAGTTCGTAATTCGAGTGTCAAACCCTTTGGGTCAATACGTACTCGTTGATAAAATGTGCAAGAGATGCCCCCTAATAATTCGAGAATCCTGTTTTTCGGCCGATCTGATGCTTCTACCATTTGATGAATTCGATGTTATTCTTGGTATGGATTGGCTGACCGTACATGATGCAGTGGTGGACTGCAAAAGGAAGACCATTGATTTGAGGAGTGCGAATAATGAGGTAGTCCGAGTCGAGTCTACTGATTTAAAAGGAGTGCCAGCGATAGTATCTTCTATGACCGCTCGGAGGTACATGAAAAAGGGGTGTGAAACATACCTTGCATTTGTGTTTGAAAGTAAAGAGACGGAAAGGAAACTCGAATCGGTACAAGTGGTTTGTGAGTATTCAGATGTTTTTCCTGAGGAGTTACCGGGATTGCCACCGGTTCGAGAAGTGGAATTCGCATCGGTGCATCGGTACTACGCCGATCTCAATAGCCCCGTGATCGTATGGCATTAATGAAATTAAAGGAATTGAAGGTTCAATTGCAAGAGTTGACGGATAGAGGTTTCGCTCGACCGAGTTTTTCTCCATGGGCGCACAAAGATTGTTTGTGAAAAGAAGGACGGAACCATGAGGTTGTGCATCGACTATCGTCAACTCAATAAAGTGACGATAAAGAATAAATATCCGTTGCCACGAATTGACGATTTGTTTGATCAATTAAAGGGAGCCTCAGTGTTCTCAAAAATAGATTTGAGGTCGGGGTACTATCAGTTGAGGGTCCGAGAATCGGACGTACCCAAAACCGCTTTTAGAACGAGGTACGGTCACTATGAATTCTTGGTGATGCCGTTTGGGCTCACTAATGCCCCCACGGTATTTATGGATTTAATGAATAGAATTTTCAGCCATACTTGGATCGGTTCGTAGTTGTATTTATCAATGACATTTTGGTCTATTCGAGAGATGAAATCGAACATCTTGAACACCGAGGCTAGTGTTGCAAATTTTACGAGATAAGCGTTATACGCAAAGTTCAAGAATGTGAATTTTGGTTGAGAGAGGTTAGCTTTTTGGGGCACGTGGTGTCCGTGATCGGTGTCGGGTGGACCCGAACAAAATTCGCCATAGTCGATTGAAACCTCCAAGGAATGTTACCGGTTAGGAGCTTTTGGGGCTTACCGGATACTATCGACGATTTGTGAAGGGTTTTTCGATGATAGTTGTATCGATGACTGAAACTACTCCAAAAGATGTTAAGTTCGAGTGGTCGAACGCTGTCAAGAAAGTTTCGATCGACTAAAAACCTATTTAACCGAGGCCCGGTACTAGTAATACTGAGTCCGCAAAGAGTTCGTCATATCTGATGGACGCATCCTTGCTTGGGTTAGGTTGTGTGTTGATGCAAGAAGGTCGAGTTGTGGCTTACGCGTCGAGACAACTAAAGCCGCATGAGAGAAACTATCCGACCCATGACCTTGAACTAGCAGCCATAGTGTTCGCCTTGAAAATATGGCGGCATTGCTTGTTTGGAGAAAGGTGTCATATTTATTCGGACCACAAGAGTTTCAAATATTTGATGACTCAAGGAGATTTAAACCTACGGCAAAGACGTTGGCTTGAGTTGTTGAAAGACTATGAACTCATCATTGAGTATCACCCGGGAAAGGCTAACGTGGTGGCCGATGCTTTAAGTCGCAAGGCACTGTCTGCCTTGAGAGCGATGGATGCTCATTTATCCGTTTCACCCGAGGAGGTGCTAGTAGTCGAATTAGGGGCCAAACCGTTATTGATTCATCAAATACTTGAATCTCGAAGGTCGACGCTGAATTGGTCGCTAAGCGAGCGAATGTGTTCGGATGAAGAATCGAATTTGATTGACGACAATGACCGCTGACGTTCAAGGGTCGATTATGTATTCCAAGGAATTCATAACTTGTTTCGATGATTTTGAGCGAGGCTCACATGAGTCGAATGTCAATCCACCCGGTAGTACTAGAATGTACAATGACCAAACGCCAATTTTGGTGGCCCAAGATGAAACGAGACATTTCGAATTTGTTTCAAGGTGTGCGATATGTCAACAAGTGAAAGCGGAACATTAAGTGCCATCGGAATACTTCACCAATCATGATACCGAATGGAAATGGGATCGAGTGACAATGGATTTTATATCTGGATTACCAGTGTCGGCAAGTAAGAAAGATGCGATTTGGGTCATTGTTGATAGACTGACCAAGTCTGCTCATTTTATCCCTGTCCGCACGGATTTTTCGCTCGATAAATTGGCAGAATTATACGTCTTCCAAATTGTTCGATTGCATGGGGTACCTGTTTCTATCGTATTTGATAGAGACCCAAGATTTACATCGCGATTTTGGAAGAAATTGCAAGAGGCTTTGGGTACCAAGCTGCATTTTAGCACTGCTTTTCATCCCCAAACCGATGGTCAATCCGAACGGATAATTCAAATCCTTGAGGATATGTTGAAATGTTGCATCCTTGAGTTTAGTGATTCATGGGAAGGATATTTGCCTTTGATTGAATTCGCTTACAACAATAGCTTTCAATCAAGTATTAAGATGGCGCCTTATGAGGCTTTATACGGTCGTAAATGCCGTACCCCATTATTCTGGACTGAACTTACTGAAGGTAAAATCTTCGGGGTTGATTTGATTAAGGATGCCGAGCAGAAAGTTCGAGTAATTCGTGAAAGTTTGAAAGCTGCTTCGGATCGCCAAAAGTCATATGCGGACTTGAGAAGAAAAGACATTGAATATCAGGTTGGAGACAAGGTATTTCTCAAAGTATCCGAACGAGTTGGGCCAGTAGCGTACCGATTAATGTTACCCCCTGAGCTTGAAAAGATTCACAACGTTTTCCATGTCTCGATGCTTCGACGATATAGGTCTGACCAGACACACGGAATTGAAGAAGCCACTTGGGAACTTGAGGACTCTATGAGAGAGCGACACCCGATCCTATTTACCGGTAAGATTTTCGGGACGAAAATTTCTTAAGTGGGGGAGAGTTGTGACAGCCCAAAAATTGACCCTAGTCGGGAAGTGGTTTCGGGACCGCTAAACCGAGTCACCAAAATGTTCTAACGTAATATTTATTGTCTAGAATATGTGAATATGAATGTGTGAAAAATTGAATGTTTGAATTTTGTTAATCGTAAGTGAATTTTATCAAATAGGACTTATGTGAGAAAATTTAAAAATGTGCTAGGCAAATGTAAGGTGGCCTACTAATACATGTGGGAAAATGGTTGTCCTTGCATGTCAAATAACCCCCTTTCCTAAGGTGAGTGGCCGGCCATGACAAGATTATGGGCAAAGGAAACATGTTTCCAACATGTTTTGCTAGTGGTGTATGTAGGAAGCCATAAAATAAAAACTAGCATTAAAGAAATGAAAAAAATGAGCATGGATGCCCCCATTGTGCCGTAGCTAGAGAGAAAGAAAAGAAAAAAAAGGTTTTGTTCATTCATTGTTCATTCTTTTGGTTGTTCTTGAGAAAAAAAAAATGAAAGGAAGGAAGATTACCTAGGTCAATTTGACAAGCATCTTCGGCTACTAGGAGGTAAGCATTGAATTTGTTGATTTGGTTTTGTAATATGCTAAGTTGAATGGTGGATGCACTCTTGGTAAGGTCAAGGAAGTTGAGATTTCTTGTGTGTGTCTAGGCAAAATGCCAAATGATTAAGTGTTGGAGATAGGAGCTTACTTAGAATGATAAATTCTTCTCCTATGATTATTTTTCTTGCATGTTAAATGGCTTCTACTTAGCCATGCAAAAATTTGTAATTTGTATGGATGATTGGAGCATTCGGCTAGGGTATAAAGGAAGGATTTTGGTTGTTTCATCTAAGTATGGATGATGAATGTGCTATGGAAAGAAATTGGTCTTCCTATGAATATGATTCGTGAATGTTTATATTAGTAAAATAATTTATGTTCAAACACTTGAGGATTCGGCATTGTCCATGACTATTGTGTTTAAGATGTGATTTTGAATATTTCGAATATTGAAAAGTAAGAATAGGTGTGATCGGTCATGGGAATTTGAGATGTTGTACATTAGAATTGAAAATACTTGAGACTAGATTACCTTAATAGTGATAATACATTCGGCCTTGATGCATTAATTGAATGTTGGCTAAGGTTTTGATATTTTGAACAAGGATAGTTGTGAATGGAGTGAAAACCATTAAATTATACACATAAGTATCCAGCAAGAATTTTAACTACTAAATGTATTTATACTAGGAAATCAAGACATCAAAAGGGGAGAATCAAACAAAGGCAAAACAAAGATAATCGAGTAGTCGATTGGAAATCGTTCATCCAATATAAGGTAAGTCATTAAGCATATATTTGATATTTCTTAAATGATTGTAAAAATCTATGCAATTGTGCTTAATGGGATGATATATATATATAAATGAAATGTATGTGTATGGAGTGATGACATTTGTTGAATGTAAAAGAAATAGTGAAATGTGTAGAAAGTTGCTTTCGGCACTAAGTGTGCGGGCAATACGTGTGTACGGTGACGAGATTGGCACTAAGTGTGCATGCTGGAAATATATGGCACTAAGTGTGCATGCTGGAAATATCTGACCTTTGGGTGTGCGAGCTCGAAGGGTATGGCACTAAGTGTGCGGGTTTAAATTGTACAGCACTAAGTGTGCGAGTTTGATTATATAGCACTAAGTGTGCGAGTTGAATACATATAGCACTAAGTGTGCGGATTCACTATATGCTCTTGCATTACAATTGGCACTGAGTGTGCGACATCATCGAGCTAATCCCGGACAGCGGATCGGGTAAGTACCTTTAGCTCATGACGAATAGAAAATACGTTCATGCTCGGGGTTGAACTTGGTAAGCCTTAAATCTATGTGATGATTGAAATTGTATGATTATGGTGGAAATGAGTTAGTGTGTGAAAATGCCTCAAATATCTTGTTGTATAGAATATGAAATGTGGATGTATGACATGGTATGAGATTGAACCGAAAGGTCCGAGGATTTATGGTATAGCTTCAATATGGATGAGTACCTAGCCTCGTCTATTGTTCATGTTGTGATAACTTTATCAATGGATGATTGTTGAATGCTTATGACTTACTGAGTTATAAACTCACTCGGTGTTTTCTTGTCACCCATTTTAGGTCTCTTGGACTCGACTGTTGCGTGCTCGGAACCGTCGTTGAAGTCATCACACCGGCTGGAAATCTTGTGGTATTGTCTTCGTTGTTGAAGAACATTTGGCATGTTTAGGCTATTATGTTTTGTTGAACTGTGGGTTGTAAACTTTAAGCCATGTGAAAATGGCCTATGTGGTCGTCGAGTGGGATGCTAGAACCTATAGCCACGAGTCTTAGAAACTTTAATTTTGATAAGGTGGCCATAATTTGTGTCATGTATGATGGAGGATTAAGGCCAAGGAAAGATTCATGAAATTGGCATAGTCTACTGCAGTAACTGTTGTGGACAGCAGCAGTGAGACGAGATTGAAAAATCACTAAAAATAGAAGAAGTAGAATTAAATAGTGAATAAATTATGAAATTGAGCCTTGATGAATCTATTTTTATATGGATGAAACGAAACGACCATATGAGCAGTATACTGAGAGATATTAAAGCTCTCGTGAGACAGGGCCAGAACGGTTTCTGGGTCCCCTGTCGCGACTTTGAAAATTTACTATAAATTATCCAGAAAGAATTAGAAGTCATGCCTTATATGTGCAGATTCCATTTTGAGTCTAGTTTCATTAGAAACAATCGGCACCAGTATTAAAGCCCTGTACAGAGAGATATTCAAGTTGTAACGTGCGAAGGTCAGTGTAGTCGACCCCTGTAACATGGGTGACTTTAACTAATAAACTGTACCAATTGACCTGACCAAAAATTCTAGAAATAAATCCATGGTTGGATATATGAGTCTAAATTCAGGGAAAATTTATGGAATCAGTTTCCGAGTTTTGGAACTCGAGATATGATTTTTAAGGCGACAGTGATGCAGTTTTCCAGCCTGTCTGGAAATGCCAAATTGGTTGGTACTTTGAGAGGATTTGGCCCGTTAACCCCTCGTGTTCGACACCGGCGACGGTCACGGGTTCGGGGTGTTACAAAAATCTTATTATATAACCAAATATGCCTCCACTCATATATACGAGCTCATAAACCAAGATACAACTTCACATACATACTCTTATTATATGGCCGAATATACAAGATCATATATACACATATTCAAGAATCCTTTTAACAATACTCATATTTCTTGTTCATAAGGCCAAATACACTTCTTTTGTTCACATACATTTTTCATTTACATAGCACACATTTTGTAACAAATATCAAATGACTTTCTTACCTTATTTCAAGTATATAATAAGCTAATTCGTACCTGGTCAATCAGCTCGTTTTACATATTCATTCACAACTTGTCATTGCTCGATGGACCATTCGGAATTAGATAGGATACTTGGATAATCACACATATCGTACAATGCCAACGTCCCAGACATGGTCTTACATGTAACCTCACATCGATGCCACTGTCCCAGACAGGGTCTTACTCATAAACACATATCGATGCCAATGTCCCAGACGTGGTCTTACACGTAATCACATATCGATGCCAACATCCCAGACGTGGTCTTACACATAATCACATATTGATGCCAGCGTCCCAGACGTGGTTTTACACGTAAATATCACATATACATCCATGTATGAACTTTAACTTGGACAAAATACACATACACATATGTTCATTAACAAAGTTACCATTCACTTCCAAAGTCACAATATCATCATATAGTCGAATATATATTTGCAATTAGTATACATATAATCAACACTCTGACATGTATAGTTCATGTCATCACTTCGAATACCAAAACTTATTCATTACTTTATCATCAAACATAATTTATTTTTCATTACTCAATTCCAATTCGTAATTCAATACTAATTATTGCAATTATTTATAAATCACCTATATTGAAATTTAACAACATCTATTTGCTTATAGACTTACCTCGGACGATGTAAAACGGAATGGGACAGCTAGTCGACAACTTTCGTTTTCCCCCGATCCAAATCTGATTTCTTTGGTTCTTGATCTAATCATATTCAAATTAAGCTTATTCAAACATATTTTCATTCAATTTAGTCCAAAAACACTTAAATGGGAAAATTACCATTTTACCCCTGACTTTTTCACTTTTTATAATTTATTCCCTATTGCACAAAACACAAAATATGCAAAATTTCCCTATACCCATGTTTAGCCAAATCTTACCCATTACCATACAAGTCCATATATTTCATTTATTTCACATTTCAGTCCTTCAAATTATTATTATTGCAATTTAGTCCTAATTACTCATAATCATCAAAAACTCCAATACAAAACATGTTAATCTAAAACATATCTTTCATATTTCATCATCAAACAAAAAAATCACAAGCTCTCAACAATGGCATAACTCAAAATATTCACCAAAATAAAAAATTCAAGTATGGGTTTAATAGTACTCGAAGCAACGATCTCAAAAACGTAAAAATTATCAAAAATCGAGTAAAAACGAACCTTAAATCATGCTTGGAAGGTGGCCGAACCTTGAAACCTTATTCTTTTCTTTCTTTTTTTCATATTTGGTCATGTAAGAATAATATCCACTTTGATTTTTTAATTATATGTTTATATTATATACATTTTATTACCTAATTTACTTATTTAACCTTGGTATTTTAATATAAAACATTTATAATGGTTGTCCACAACCGTCCACTATTATAAATTATGGTTTAATTGCAACATAAAACCTCCATATTAAAAGAGAAACAGCTATTCAACCCTTTTACACTTTACCACCCAATTTTCCTTTTACGCTATTAAGTCCTTTTATTTAATCGGACACTCAAATGAAAAAATTAAATCACGAAAATTTCACACACTAATTCACACATAATAAACACAGAAAATAATTTTTAAATATTTTTTTAACTTGGATTCGTGCTCCCGAAACCACCGTTCTAACTAGGGTCTATATCGGGCTGCTACATCGTGGGTAAGTCCGGTCCAGTGTGTGCCAAAGAAGGGAGGTACCACAGTCATAGAGAACAAGAATAATGAGTTGATACCAACTAGAACAGTTACGGGATGGAGGATTTGCATCGATTACCAGAAGCTGAATAAGGCGACTAGGAAAGATCACTTTCCTTTGCTGTTCTTCGACCAGATGCTGGATAGACTCACGGGGTGAGACTATTACTGTTTTCTCGATGGATACTCAAGGTATAATTAGATTACAGTAGCACCAGAAGATCAACACAAGACAACGTTCACTTGCCCGTATGGTACATTTGCATTTTGACTCATGCCATTTGGTTTATGTAATGCACCTGCTACATTTCAAAGATGTATGATGTCTATTTTTACTGACATGGTTGAGAAGTACTTGGAAGTTTTTATGGATGACTTTTCAGTATTCGGAGATACTTACGATGATTGCTTAGCCAATCTAGCTAGGGTACTAAGACGATGCGAAGAAACGAACCTCGTACTTAACTGGAAGAAGTGCCATTTCATGGTACAAGAAGGAATTATTTTAGGGCATCGGATAACCAGACATGGAATCGAGGTAGACAAAGCAAAGGTAGATGTTATTGAGAAGCTCCCACCTCCTATATCTGTAAAGGGTGTTAGGAGCTTTTTAGGCCACGCCAGTTTCTACCGAAGATTTGTCAAGGACTTCTCCAAAATTGTTAAACCCTTATGCAAATTATTGGAGAAGGACACGATGTTCAAGTTTGATGATGAATGATTAAGAGCTTTCAAGGATTTGAAGAGTCAATTAGTTACGGCACCCATAATCGTCACACCAGACTGGGATTTGCCATTTGAATTAATGTCTGATGCAAGTGACTTCGCGATAGGAGTTGTCATGGGCTAGCGAAGGAACAAAGTTTTTCATCCCATCTACTATGCAAGCTGGACTCTTACAGAAGCTCAACTGAACTATACAGTAACAAAAAAAGAGTTACTTACTATTGTATTTGCTTTAGACAAGTTTTGATCTTATCTTGTAGGTACCAAAGTAACTGTCTATACGGACCACTCGGCAATTAAGTATTTACTTGCTAAGAAAGACGCTAAGCCGAGACTGATTCGATGGTTACTTCTACTTCAAGAGTTCGATCTAAAAATTTAAGATCGAAAGGGGGTAGAAAACCAAGTAGTAGATCACTTGTCCAAATTGGAGCCGCAAGAAGGGAATTCTCCTATTATACGAATTCAGGAAATGTTTCCAGATGAACACATACTGAAGGTAAGTCATGTCTACAATACCCATTGGTTTGCTGATATTGCTAACTATTTAGCTTGTGGTTTGATGCCAATTGATAAGACTTATCAATAAAGGATAAAGTTGATTCACAATGTGAAGTACTATTTTTGGGCAGAGCCATATTTGTTTAAAAGGTGTGCAGATCAGATGATTAGGAGATGTGTGGCAGAAGATGAAGTACAAAATATTTTATACCATTGTCACTCAGCTTCAAGTGGGGGACACTTCAGAGGTACTCGTATGGCGGCCAAAGTATTGCAACCAGATTCTTTTGACTAACACTATTTAAGGATGCATATACGTACGTAAAGAGCTATGACCGATGTCAAAGGGTCAAAAATGTCACCAACAGAAATGAGATGCCTCGAACAAACATCACTAAGGTAGAATTGTTCGATGTATGGGATATTGACTTTCTTGGTCCTTTCCCTCCACCTTTTGGTCACAAATATATATTGGTAGTAGTGGACTATGAGTCCAAGTGGGTCGAGGCTGAAGCTTATCCGACAAACGATGCTAGGGTTGTAATTAAGTTCTTGCAAAAACACGTGTTTCAAAAGGTTTAGAACCCCAAGAGCTATCATTAGTGATGAAGGGTCCCACTTCATGAACAAGTGGTTAAAATGGTTATTAGACAAGCACGGAGTGAAACACAAGGTTGCAACAGCTTACCATTTGCAGACGAATGGGCATGCTGAACTGGCAAATAAAGAGATCAAAGGCATACTTAAGAAGGTAGTTTGCCCAAACCAATGAGATTGGTCCAAAAAGCTGGACGATGCTTTATGGGCTGACAAAACAGCATACAAGACACCTTTAGGGATGTCACGCTATAGGTTGGTCTTTGGGAAAGCATGTCATCTACCCTTAGAGTTAGAGCACAAGGCTTACTGGGCTCTTTGACAACTCAACTTGGATCCTAAGCTTGCTAAAGAGAAATGGATGCTTCAACTCAATGAGCTAGAGGAACTTCGGATGTTTTCCTATGAAAATGCCAAATTACTCAAGGAGAGACTTAAGAAATGGCATGCCAAGCACATTCGAGTTCAAGAATTTGAAGTAGGTCAGCGAGTTTTGTTATTTAATTCTAGACTAAAGCTCTTTCTAGGTAAGCTAAAATCACATTGGTCTGGTCCATTTACGATTCATCGTATCTATCCATAGGGAGTTGTCGGGCTCTAAGGTAAGGGAGGTAATTTTCAAGTTAATGCTCAGCGCCTGAAACACTATTGGAGAGATAAGATTGAATGGAATGAAATTTCATTCATTTTATCGGATGTTTAAGATTTTCTTATTTTCCTTTTTAATAAATGATTTAGGGTATATTTAAAGATTAGTATGTTTAAATAAATTCTGTCTAGGATATTGGAACTTAAGCGGGACCTCTTGTGACCCCTCCAATCTTTCTTGGGAATTGATTTTAACATAATTTTCATAAAAATTATTCTCTATATAGAAATTTCAATTTTTTATTTTTCAAATAAAAGGGTCAATTTTGATCCAATTCTTAAATTGCAACTCAATTCCAAATTTTCATTAAGTCTAGGGACTTAATTGAATCGTTTTAAAATTTGGTTGCTCTTTTCGTAAATAATAAAAACTAGATGCCTCTTTTGTAAATATTTTCAAAAGGCTTCTAGAATAAATATTTTAGTTTAAAAAATGATAATTATTAATATATAATTACATCCATTATAATATATATTAATTATTATCAATTTTAGGATTAGTGTTAATTTAATAATACTTTTTGATAAGTTTTAATAATAATAATAATATGATAATCTTTAATACATAATTATATCTATTATAATTTATATATTAATCTTTATCAATTTAGCATAGAATTAGGATTAGTCTTAATCATATTTTATATTTTTAAATAATTAATTAGCAATTAATAATTTAATATGCATATATCTAATTATTAATTGTTGTTATCTTTGTATAGGATTAGAACTTATAATTTTATTAATTAAATTGTTTTAAGAATTCTACTCTAATTCATATTTTTCCCTCTAAAAATTCCACCCATCTTCCTATTCATCTATCACTCAAAACCCAAAGCAATAAAACACCAAAGTGCCGAAACCCTTTGTCCAGCAGCCACTTGGTTAGCAGCACATGCTGCACGTCCTAGCAAGCCGCAAGCACGTCCAGCTCCATCGCCCGCTTGCTGCACCAGCCTCAGCTCGTGCCAGGCCTTCATCCCGCACGCTATACCTGCCTTCCGCACCATCCTGCGCGTGCCTAATTACTACCTGCTGCCGAACACTGTGTCGCTACCTACTTCCGGCCCTGCTGTACATCACTGCTCCCACACGCACCACACCCGCACGCCCTAGCTGCTTGTGTGACATTCTTCATTCATCCATCCTAAGCCACAAACCCTTCAACCCTCTTTTTAAATTTCCATCTTTTCCTTCATTATTATTTCTTTTATTTCTAGACAAAAGGTGGTAAGACCTAGTTTTCTCTTAATTTTTAATTTTATTCAATTAGTTAATTTTTCAATTCATTGAATTATTAATAATTTTTATTAAATTTTTTGAGAAAATAATTCGTCCATCTTATGATCAGGTTAAACATACCTCGTAAGAGAACTCGTGCTTCTGCTCAAATTGATGAACCACAAAACAAGTTCCACTATGAAGAAGCCAGAGTGAGATACGAAAGTATCTTCAAAAATCAATAGATACATCCAGAGAAAGGCTTTACATTAAAAGCAAGCAACTACAGAGACTTTATGGCAAGTATTCGTCAAGTTGTTGAAACTCTCAATTGGGAGCTATTTTGTGAAAAGAGACCTAGTGTGGACGAGGAGCTAGTTCGTGAGTTCTATGCGAATTTAACTTCAAGTGAGATGGCAGAAGTTCTAGTTCACGAAATCAAGGTACCGATAAATTCAAATGCTATTAATGAGTTCTTTGAATTACCTAATTTCGAAAATGATGAATATTTCACATTGATGAGCAATATCAAGCCTAAAAATTTGCAATAAATTCTCGAGGAACTGACAGTTCAGGGTTCTACATGGATTGTGTCAAAACAAGGAATCCACACTTGTCAAAGAGAATATTTGACGTCACTCGCGAAGGTATGGTTTTACTTCATCCGATTCAGCCTTATGCCTAGCTCACATGGGACTACAATCTCATTAGAGCGAATGGTCTTATTGTCCTTGGTCCTAACTGGTAAGACCATTGATGTGGGGAAGATCATCTTAAGGGAAATATGGAATTGTGCTATTAAACACTCTGGCTCTGCTCACTTCCCCTTTACAATAACAATTTTATGCTTGAAAGCTGAAATTCTTGCGAATGTAAGGAAGACAGGGTATAGCCAAGGCACAATCATGGATTGGGACCTTTACCAAGTAGCTGAAGACTCAGTTCTACAGCAACAAGTTGAAGAAAGTGAGGAACCGGAGGACCCTGATGAAAAAGAATATCCCACAATGCAATCATTTGAAGTCCCTAATAAGGTAGAATTAGTGGAGCCAGAAGCTGAACCTGATGTTGAAAATTCAATGTTTAAAGCTCAATTGCCTAGCCCAAACCTTCGAGATGAGCTATCAAAATTGATGGACTTAATGCAACATATGCAATGGCAGCAACAAGCCTACTGGAGATACTCAAAAATAAGGGATGACTCGATGAGAAGTGCTTTTAAGAAAATATACAATGACTGTTTATTTTTGTGCCTGAGTTTCCAGATTTCATATTTGAACCATGGAGTCCTTTATCAAAGAATGAGCGAAGCGATTCGTGCAAAGGCAATAATGATGGAGAAAAAGATGAGTCTAGAACGGAAGGATATGCAAATAAATAAAAGAGAGAGATCTTGACTTTACTTTTTTTTTGTTCTTAGACTATTTTTAGGATTAAGTTTAATTAGGATTTTTTTTTATTTTTGCATAATAAAACAAGAGAGGAAAATCACTAATGTGAGCAAGTCACAAAGTATAAAGTGTGGAAATAGATATATACATGTCTAGGATTGGATTTAGAAAGAGCTTGGTACTTAAGCAGTCAAATTGACTCACCTCTTCTTTTCTAAAATCCTACTTGGTGTATAGTATCTATTCACTTTAAACAATGAGGACATTGTTCATTTTATGTTGAGGGGACCGAAAAATTGAATTATTTCCACTCAGAATAAAATTTTCTTTTAATTATGATTAGGATATTTTTTGTTCAAAAATTTGAATTTTGTTAAGTATGTTCAATTTGATTATGAATAAAGTTCTATTATTTCAGTAAATTATTATGTTAGCTTAATAATGACGTGAATGTATTTTTAATAAAGCATGCAAATTTGTGCCATAAAATTTTTAGTTCTTTAGGAAAGTTAGGTATGCATGAAAGTTTAAGTCTTTAGAATTGATTTAGTAGTTTCTTGAGGTGAAATCCTAGGGAGCATGGAACGTTGGAAATGATTTAGGCAACTATTGTTTGGACCGTTTGAGCCTTTCAAGCCCTCCATGGTAAAATTTTATCCTTTGAAACACAACTTTGAGACTATATGGCCTAATTTTATTTGACCCTTGCAATGATTAGCCATTACTTTTTGCTTAATGATCTTAAAATTATCCCAAACACTAGACTCAGTAATATTCAAAATGAACATCAAAAATAAGTTTGGGGGAGTGGAAAAGAAGTATCAATTGCTCAAGAATTGCAGTACACAAAGTAAGTGCTCGTGTTAGCTAAAAAAAAAAAGAAGAAGAAGAAAAAAAGAGAGGGCACATGTATTTGAAAGAGATGTACAAAAGAGCATATGAAAGTCAAGTTGGTGTATTGAAGGTAAAAATTTTGAAGGTTCGATTGACGTTGAGTCTAGGGTTTTTAAACCAAAATTTATCCATCTTTCACCTACCCCTAGCCTAGCCACGTTACAACCTTGATAAAAACCTATTGATTCAAAGTCCTAATGCTACCTACATTAGTGGAGAGAAATTGCTACGATCAACATATGAAGACATAAGTTAAGCTTAATGATTGCAGCTTAGTCTTGAATAAAGGAATAAAAATTAAATTGGGAAGGGTTAGCATGCCTTTGTTACAAAAGCATTTAGTCTAAATTTTTCTATTATAATAAGTTGTTGAATTTAATTTTAATAATATGTATACTTAAGTAGCATAACTATCAGATTTCTTGTCTTTAAGCATAAGTATTTTAAATTCATAATTTTGGGAAAAATGTTGTTCTGAAGGAATTTTTCAAGGATGATTTCGAGAAATTCTTTTCAAAATTTGTGCATTACTCGGGACGAGCAATAAATTAAGTTTGGGGGTGTGGAAACACAAAAATCTATATACTTTTTTATACCCATTCTTACTTAAATTCATGCAAATTCGGTTAAATTCTTATCGAAAAATAATTAAATATTATAAAATAATTAAATTGTGTTAAAAATATGAACATGGTGAATTTAGTTAATTTTATACTCAATTTTGATTAATTTGGACTATTTTCGACAGATTCGCGCAAAGGGCGAAAATTGGCTCTGCTAACACTGCTGAAAGCACAAAACTGAGAAGCAATTTGAAGTATCGAGGCACATGAATTTCCAGCCTAATATGGTATAGAAAATGTGTATTAATTCATAATTTAATTAATTTTAATTTATTTCCCATTTAATTTGATTTAAATAAATTATTTTTAATTAATTATGGTGAAAGGGTCCAGTTGAACCGTACTAGTCGAACCATATTGAATGAATCGAACCAGCCACTAATTAGGCAGCCCAGAACCGTTCATATGCTAACCCAAATAACCATTTTATCTGATTAAATATGCTTGCAAAAATGCCCTCAAAGGACTTTTAATTTGCATTCAAACCCCACCTTTAATTGTTGCTTTGTAGATTTGCCCCAGGCCATTTTTAGCAAAGTTGAAAGTCTCAACTCTTGCCAAGCAGATGGCCGGCTATAGCGGGCTCTTTCGCTGCTGGAATTTTCTATTTTTAGCAGCCACAATCAGCTATAAAAGCCACCCCTTGCTGATCATTCAAACCATCCCTCATTCCACAACATTCTCTCATTTTCTCTTCTCCTCTCTCACTTTTCTCTCACTTTTTCCATCCCATTTCCCTTATTGTTCAAGTGTCTATTTCTTCTCTTGGGAAAGAGGCTCTCATCAGCCATTTTGTAGCATTAATTAGGTGTTCATAAGCCACCTTGATAGCTGAGGGCAACGAAGAACGAAGAACGGAGCAACTAGTCAAGCCACGGAGAAACACCAGATTTGCTTCTTGTTCCCTATCTCTTTAATTTTTGTTGTTGTTTTGACGAACATGTTTATGAATATTTATGCTATTGAAATGGTTATTTTAATTAATTTAGATTAAAATTAAGTTTCTGTTGGGTTGATTATATTCTGCCTACTTGAATTGTTAAAATGATGTTTATGCTGTTATAGGCCTCAGTAAATTGCTTGGTTAAGTAAAATCATGCCTAAGTTATTTTTGCAATATAATTGTTAAATAACTAATGAATTAATTATTTAAATGGATTGAAATTATAATTAATTGACACAATACTTAATCAATGCATGTTTATTCTACTAAGGTAGTTGAAGGTTAAATTAGCAATGTATCTGGCGATATTATTGCCTTGCATAACTTGCAAGGTTATTGTGATTAAACTAATTCAAGGTAGGGATGCCTTGTTACCTCACATAGTATTTTATATGCTTATTAGATTTAATTAATTGTTTGAATTGACATAGGGATATGCAAGAGATTAGTTCAATTTAATGAGTATGTATGTGCAATAACATGTTTGCTTATTAAAATCTATTTAGTCGATTTAATTGACATAGGGATATGTTAAGAGATGAATGGATTTTTGTATGTGAGTATGTTCAGAAGTTAGCCAATTACCGAGTTGCCATGAATTTATTCGTAACAATGTAAACATGAGTTTAATTATTCTAAGTTAAAGGAATATAATTAATCCAACACAAGTATGTTACCTTGATTAAATCTTATTTGAAATCGTGCATTAGAATTCCTTTGTTTTATTTTAATTATTTACTTAGTTTTTAAATAGTTTTTGACTATCTTTTAAAACCAAATTATTTTTACCTCACCAAAGTGTTTTACAATTAATTTCATAAATAATTCTTTTTACAGTCCCTGTAGGTATGATAACTAGACATTACTTGTCACTTTATTACTTGTTGCGATTGTGTACACTTGCACATTTTTCCGTCCTTCTACTAGTGTTCTCATACAATAAGAGTTTCATTTGAAAATAAATAACCACATATACCTCTGAGAATAATGGATCACATAGAATACTCAAAAGAGATCATTATAAGCTATTCGACTATACTACTGTACTCAGATATCTTCACAATTCAAACATTATTCCATTGTCTAATTCTGTCATTATTGATTCCTCTTTTATTCCCATCACTAATAGAAATCAATTAAGTAGAACTTCAAGTTAATACATTCTTTAGATATCATACTTGAATATTTTGTTTTATCGATGTCAACTTCTTCTTTAATAGTGACTTTGCATAATCCAAATAACCTTCAAAACGATCCGATATCTCTTCTAGTACTGTCTTTATTGTTGATTCATTCTCTTATCTGACGATAGTATTAATCCTTCACTCATAAAACTTTATAATTCCACACTTGTGAGCTTATTCAATCTAAATCTTACGGATTTCATTGTAACAATTTATTGATAAGGGAGTAAGAGTTGTAAAGCCTCAAATTTAACTCTCACATATACATGCACATGACATAACATTTATCAATAACTTAATATTAGGAACCTTTATTCATACCTTTATGAATTTCAACTAATTATAAACACATTTTCGCTTATATGGCATATCTGTCTAATTAAAACAATTTTTGTCAGAGTCAGAAGATAACGCCCTATCACAGTTTCCATATGGCATGTATAGCTAGACTCAAATAGGCTACGTTAGTCCTAGAATTGACTAAACTGTAGCTCTGATACCAATAAATGTAATAATTTTTTCTCGTATTCACTATCAGAATAGGGTTACAAGGTATTACCGATCAATTCACAATATATAACAAACATAAATCAAACATAAAGCATTCATTCTCATAAATCATTTCACATAATCACATTGTCCCTTATATAGGCCTACAAGGCTTTAAACATGCTATAGAAATGGTTCGGGACTAAGCTGATAACTTATAAAATTTTTGGAAACATAGAAAACTTTCAAACATACAAGGGTCACACGCCCATGTGAATAGACCGTGTGCCTCACACAGCTCCAGACACACCCGTGTCTCAAGCCATGTGGAAACAGAGCATATATACTGACTTGGGTCACACGGCCGACCATATGCCCGTGTGTTTAGCCTGTGTAGCATTCGTAATGGCCACACGCGCCCGTGTACCAGGCCGTGTACTAGGCTGTGCCAAACCCGTAGGGTTTACTGACTTATGTAACACGGCCAAGTGACACACCCGTGTGTGAGATTGTGTGAAGCATACTGACTTCAATTTAATTTCAACACCAGGGGACACATGGCTATGTAGCATGACCATGTGTCACACATAGCTGAGACATATGCCTGTATCTCTACCCATGTAGACAAAAATAGGCCATTTGCAAAGCCAATTTGCCACCCCAATTTCAATGTACCTATATAAGACAAAATGGTACCATTTCCATACAGATTTAAACAGCCAAATCAATCTCAAATCATCACGTTATAGACCATTTCAATTCCAATCTAGTCAAAGCTTTTATCATAATCATTTACTTAACTAAATCACATACTAATCAACAAGATTCATAAGCCAAGATTCACATATATAACACATATTATATCAATCTACTTTATTAACCAATTTGGCATTCAAAAACCAAACCAAAACTAAGTACATCTCAAACTACTACACATCACATACCAGATGGCCATTTGAATAACTTAAACCCTCATTAAGCTTACCAAAATAATCCATATCATATGGGAATATATATACTTTAAACCACATAACTTAATCATGCCATTTCAAATAGCCAAAAACACTTCCAACAACCAAACCAAAGTAACCATAGCTTATACTTATCAAACCTTACATCATCATTATCAGGCCAAATCTCATGGCTAAATATATATCAAGCATATATGTATCAATCAACAAAATTACCTATACTTAACAAATAACCACGAAACCTATACATGCCATATAACCAATATCACAAAGCTTTTAAGTACCAAACCATAGTTGGATAGTGTGATATGATTTCCAATGACTTACAACCTGAGCAAAACTCTGAATCATTATAAACATAAAAAAAATAGCAAAGTAAACTATAAAGCTTAGTAAGCTCGTATGATAATAACTCATCTCATCAAATAAACTCATTTTAAGCCATTATAAATACTATAATATAACTTGTATAATTCCATCTTTATGACATATATCCATTCACATAAATAACCAAGGATTTCACAGGTTGGTTCATTTCAATGCTTATATGGTTTGAATAGTTCTTATCAATTCATTCACATTTACATAAGCATAAGCAAATAGAAATAAACTATATTCAACTCAATAGCCATCACATTTATATATTCAATTGAACCATATGAATTCTCATAATTTTCCACTTACTCATCATATGAAATTCACTTTTAACACTTGTCGATTTCTGTCACGAGTACCTTGACTGAGTCGTGCCATCACTTGTAACCATGTTTTGTCAACATTTCTCGTTGAACCATTTGGAATATTAAAAGATACTCAAGAATCTCGTACACACAGCACCGTACCAATGCCATATCCCGGATATGGTCTTACATGTAATCTCTTATCGATGCCAATAACCTAGTTATGGTCTTACACGAAGCCTCATATCGATGCCATATCCTAGATATGGTCTTACACGTAATCTCAGTAATCCTAATGTCATGACATTTTTATCTTATCTATCCCTAAGGTTCAATCGGGACCTTCGCTATATCGAACCTCTGTCGGTCATTTCCGTAGTATCGAACTCAATAGTATTTATATTTCATTTCAATAATATAACATTTATCACTATTATATCAATTAAGCATTTAAACATATATAATTTAATGCTTATTAAACATACGAACTTACCTCGTTCGTTGTAATAACAAATTAGGTCGACTAATCCGATACTTTATTTTCCCTCGTTCTATATCCAAATCTCGTTTATCTCAATCTATGTAAGTTTAAAATTTACTTATTTAATCATCATTTCATTCAATTTAGCACAATTTACACATTTTGGTAAAATTACATTTTTGCCCTTATTATTTCACATTTTTGCAATTTAGTCCTTATCACATAAAATCACAATTCATTCAATTTAATACAATTTCATGCTGGCCAAATATTACCCATTCTCATATCAAACCATATTTTTCATTTATTTTAAAATTTAACCAGTAAATTTTTATATTTCACAATTTAATCCAAAATTGACATTTTTACCAAAATTCACTTTACAAAACTTGTACATCTAACAACAATAATTTATTTTCCATCATCAATTAAAAAAATACTCATGCATTAAACAATGAAAATATTCAAATACTTTAACAGTTTTGAAATCAGAGATACGAGCTAGCTAGATTAAGCTGCAACGATCTCAAAAACGTAGAAACTATTAAAAACGGGACAAAAATGGGACTTACATGCACAAGAGAGATGGCCAAATGTTGAAACTCTTCCATGGCTTCTTTTTCTTTCCATTTTCGGTTGAAAACAATGTTAAAAATGATAACTTTGCCTTTTTATTTTCTTTAATTTACTTATTTATCTAAATTACTAAATTAACCTTTAACAATAATAACTTAAAACACTTATTATAAGCCCATAAATGTCCATTTAGACAACCAATGGTCTAATTACAACTTAAGGACTTCTAATTTAATAAACCATAGCTATTAGGCACATTAAGCTAATAGCACATAAGTTTTACACTTTACACGATTTAGTCCTTTATCTCAAATTGACCATTTAAATGATAAAATTTCTTCACGAAATTTTCACACATACATGCTATCATGCTGTAAATATTAAAATAAGAATAAAATAAATACTTCGACTTTAAATTTGTGGTCCTGAAACCAATATTTCGATTTGACCCAAAAACTGGTTGTTGCAAAGGAGATGGACAACTATGCAAAGAAAAAAGGGAAAAGAAATTGAGAGAAAACTAATGTGAGTGGAAAAGAATGTTGAGTGATAAGGGATGATAGAAATAGGTTTAAGTTTACTAAAACTAGGTGAAGGTAAGGGTTTGAGTTTTCTAAAAATAGGTTTAATTTCCTTCATTCCCTCTCTCATGTTGTCAGCCATGCTTCAATGAAAAGGGATGACCAAGTCTTCTCAAATCAAATTCGAATTGCAAGCTAAAAATAGCTATAGAGTGGATAGTTTCAACAAGGAAGTTGTTGGGCTGAATTTTGTTTATTTTCCAATTACAGGGACCTTCCATTAAATATGCCAAAACATATTTTGGGCATCCATCTTCTATTACCCAAATTGGGCTTTTAATTCCCCTTATTAGACGATTTTCTTAGTCCAATAACTTAACAGACATGTCCTTCTTTTATCACCTTTCTTTACTGGGTCAAGTAGTCAACCCCATGCCCAAAAGTGCTTGGTCTTACCATCTACATGGATAATTTGTGCATGACCATCTTTTATTTATTTAAATCATGTCTCCAGTAGCCTACCTACATAGTGAAAAATACATACATTAATAAATTAACATGAATTAATATAAAATATGTATAAAAATCATGTAATAAAGCATAGTTTCACATACTTTCCAAATTCATGTCTAAAATTATTAATTAAGTAAAATTCACTTATTTCAATAATAATTACTCAAGATAAACATAATAATTAAGTATAAAGGTGGTAAAAACATATAGAAAAACCCTATATAATTTTGAGTTTGTTTTTATTTCTTTTTAGGTGTTTATTTTTATTTCTTAGTTAGAATTTTTCTTTCATATAATAAAATAGCAAGCATGATTAAAATAAGCTCAATGCCTCTTCAATAGAAAGAAAATAAAGTGATGTGGCAATGGAAATGAACATGTCTAAGATTGGATTGTGAGAAAGACTTTGTACTTAAGCAGTCTTTATGACTCACCTCTCTTTTCTTGCAACCCTACCTGGTGTTTAGTTTTTATTCATTACTTTGTTTTCGCAATAAGGACATTTCTTCTTTTTAAAGGGGGGAAAGGCATTTCACATGAATTTTTAATAAGCTATTTTCGCATGAATTTTAAAGTATGTTTCAATCTTTTTACTTAAGTATGATGAAATGAAATAGACATGTGTGAAAGTTTAAGTCTTTAAAATTGACATAGTAACTTTCTTGAGGCAAAATCCTAGGAGGTATAGGACTCTAATATGATATAGGCACACTTTCTTTGATCGTTTGAGCCTTTCAAGTTGACCTTATGAAATTTACCCCTTGAAACTTAATTTTGAGCTTAATGGCCTGTTTATTGCAAATTACCTACATTATAAGCCACATTAACATATTTTTATTTTTATCCTATTCTTTTGCACCTATCTTAACCAAAAATTTGTTTTGGTGATCAAAGTTTGAGGAAAATTATGAGAAGATGTATATGCTCTTCACATGTTAACTAAAAAAAGAGAAAAAAATGAATAAAGAAGCAAAGAAAAATTTGCTTAAATGCAGAAAAATAAAAGCAAATAAAGGAGTGCTCAAAGTCTCAAAAATCAAGAGCAAAGTTTTCTCAAAGTTCGAGAAAAATAAAAGTGGAGCATAAGTTAAAAATAAGTTTAGGGTATTCTAAAAACCCATTTGTATGAAATTTGTGATGCCAAAGGATCTAAGACAAAGTTAGGGTTAAGATATTTTGAACCTAAAAATCACTTCTCTTTATCCCTACCTTTAGCCTAGCCCCATTTTATTTATTTGACTTATCCTCCTCATCTTCTTCCATTAATGTTTCATTCACGCTTGCATCCTTACCTTCCTTCAATGACTCGAAGATATAATCTGGGAACTCAGGAACAAAACTATTAGAAATATTTTTAAAAGTAATCCTTACAGAATCATCTCTAACTTTTGCATAGTTCCAATAAGCCTGTTGTTTTTTATGCATAAATCACATCATATCTATCATATTTGATAGTTTCGATTTCTTGACAGTATTTGAAGAAGTGGGCATATGAATAGTCAACTCAAGATCAACACTTGGTTCAACTGGCTTATTAGCATTCGACCCTTTTCTTGGTTTAGAGACTTCCAGTTCTATTATTGGTTCAGGATAGCTTGGTTCTTCCTCAGATTCAACTTCTTCTATCTTAGTAACTAAGTTAGCTTCCATTTTAGATTCGTTCAATGACTCATCAGTTTCTGGTTTTGTTGGTTCACTCGGTGGGTTTAGCTCATGGACATTCTCCACTAACCTTTCAAGATCATGGGTTGTGATGCAACCTTGAATATACGGGCCCTTCAGGTTTCCTTTTGTTTTAACTTGAACCCTTAAGCAAAGTGAAGTTATCAATGATGGGAAGCAAGCACTTTCAGTCTTCTTTCTGGTACAATCATTGATCTCCTTGAGAATAATCTTCCCAACATTGATAGACATTTCTGTCATAATTGCATACAACAAAAGAATCCGCTCCATTGAGATGTTGGAACTGTGTGAGACAGATATGGAACTATATCGAACAAAGTAAAACCATACCTTAGCCAACAACTTTAAGTATTCCCTTCGGCAAGAATGACTACCATACTTCATTATAATCTGTTGGGATCCAAAATTTGTCACAACATTAAGCACTTGTTGAAGAAAATCCCAATTTATGTTTGTTATCATGGCAAAGTACTCATCTTCTTCAACATAAGTAGGTTAAAAAAATCATTAATAGACTTAGAAGTTAGGGGTACCTTCTTCTTGCGAACAAGAACTTCAGTAGCATCCAGCTTAGTTAAATAGGTATAGAACTCTCAAACTAACTCATCATCGGGTAATGATCGTACATCACAAAAATAATTCCAATTGAGGGCATCAATGGTCTTTTGAATAGGCAAATGCATAACCATCTTATCATTGCTTTTCAAGTTGAAACCCTTTTCTGACATCATTGCTTGATTCTTGAAGATTGAATCAAATCTTTCTTTTACTTCCTCATCTTGAATCACAATGGAATTTTTGGTAGAGTTTTTGGAAGATCTAGTTCTTTTGTGAGACATGGTGATTTTTCCCGAAAATTAAGCAAAATTTTGGCACAAGGATGGGAGAAGAATCGAAAATGGGTTGAGAGCAAGGTTTTGTGGCAGCGATCGACTTGCAGCAACGATATGATGCGGCGACGAAGAGGCTGCGATGACGAAGGGATTGCTCTGACAAAAGTCATCCGGCAGAAATACTAAGGGCTTATGATAATGAAAAAATTTAAGGGAGAAGTTTTGGGATTTAGGTCGACAGCTAAGAGGGAAAAGAATGAATGTAAAATAGCTTGAAGGGTTGTGAAAATTTTGAAGGTAGAGAGGGGTTTATATAATGATGAATTAGAGCAATTTTGTAGCTAAAATTTAGCTAATTTAAGTGACTTGGATGGCAAGATAGATGGAGGGATGATATGGTGGCAAAAACTAAGGCTTTAGGGAACCTTATGGATGGCAACATGGGTTAAATTTCTCCTATTTGTTGTTTCAGGCCTTGAGCCCAAACTTAATTTAAAAATTGGACTGCTTAAAAACAAATAAACTTATTAGTACTTAGGCCTTGACCCCCTTTATTAAAATAAATAAAACTAACATTAATATTAAAAATAAAAATTAAAATTAAAATTAAAATTAAAGACAAAGATAAAAATGAGAAATAAAAATAAAACTAGGAAAATATTAAATTGAATTAGAAATTTTCTTCTTAAAATATTATATTAAATTAATTCCCGTGAAAGGTTAGAGGGGTCATAACGGTCCCGCTTAAGTTCCAATTTCCTTAGAAAGAATTAATTAAATGTACTAATTTAAGAAAATTATTTCTAACTTTTTATTAAAAAGTAAAATCATGAAAAATTAAGGTTCTAAAAATTTGAACGAGGTTTTAATTCGCTCAACTTCACCATCCCAATAATGCTTGAGATGTTGACCATTAACTTTAAACGTACTTCTATGGTTGTCGTACAATTCTACAAATCCATATGGATAAAATTTGTGGATGGTATAAGGTCCTTTCCATTTAGATTTGAGTTTTCTAGGAAATAACCTTAGCCTTGAATTAAACAACAACACTTTTTGACCTTATTTGAACTTACGGGGTTGAATACAATTGTCATGCCATTTTTTATGTTTTTCCTTACACATCTCTTAGCATTCTCGTATGAAAATAACCTCAACTTCCCTAACTCATCAAGTTGTAACTTCCTTTTCTCACTGACTTGCTTAAGATCAAAATTCAATTGCTTCAAAGCTTAGTGAGTTTTATTCTCCAATTCAAACGAAAAATGACATGCCTTTCCAAAAACTAACTGATTGGGAGTCATTTCTAACGATGTCTTAAAAGTAGTTCGATAGGCCTGTAGTGCATCATCAAGCCTTCGAGACCAATCTGTTCTGTTAGGATGCATTACTCTTTCAAGTATACCTTTGATTTCTTGATTCACCCTTTCAACTTGCCCATTCAATTGTGGGTGATAGGTAGTAGCAATCTTATGCTTCACATCATACTTGTCAAGTAACCACTTAAGCCACTTATTTACAAAGTGATATCCTTCATTGCTAATTATAGCTTTAGGAGTCCCAAACTATGTAAATACGTGCTTACGTAGGAATCACATGACTACCTTAGCGTCATTAGTTGGGTATGCCTCAGCTTCAACCCACTTGGACACATAGTCCACAACTACCAAGATATACTTGTTACCATAGGAAGAAGGAAATGAACCTAAGAAATCAATTCCCCATACATCAAAAAGTTCTATCTCTAAAATATTTGTCAAGGGCATCTCGTTCCTTCTTAATATGTTTTCGGTTCTTTGGCATCTATCACAGTTTTTCACATATGCATAAGCATCATTGAACAATGTAGGCCAAAAGAACCTAGCTTATAAAATCTTTGTTGTTGTTTGTGAACAACCAAATTGTTCTCCACTCGGAGATGAATGAAAGTGGTACAAAATTTTGTCAATCTCACTCCCAACTACGCCCTTCTTGATTCTGTTATCTACACATTGTTTAAACAAAAATGGGTCTTCCCAGAAATAGTACTGACTATCATGAAGAAATTTCTTCCTCTGTTGGTACATCATTTCTCGAGGAATCATTCTACATGATAAGTAATAGGAAAAATTAGCAAACCAAGGTGTTCCATAGATTTGACTGACCTCGAAAATATGCTCATCAAGAAAATTCTCATTAATTGGAACAAATGAAAAAGTTATCTCATTTTGTTCCAACCTTGATAGATGATCGACTACATGATTTTCAACACCTTTTCTATCTTGGATCTCAAGGTCAAATTCTTGGAGCAAAAGTATCCATCAAATTAGCCTTGGTTTATATCTTTCTTCGTGAGTAAGTACTTAATGGCAGCGTGATCAGTAAACACTGTAACTTTGGTACCTATAAGATATGAACAAAATTTGTCAAAAAAAATATAGAAAAAAGTCCTTTTTCAGCATGTATAATTGATCTGGGCTTCTGTCAAAGTTTTGCTTGCATAGTAGATAGGGTGAAACACTTTGTTCCTTCTTTAGCCCATTACAACTCCAACGGTGAAATGCTTGCATCACACATTAACTTAAAAGGCGAGTTCCAATCAGGTGGATAATTATTGGGGCTGAAATTAATCGACTTTTTAATTCTTCAAAAGCTTCTAAACATGCTTTGTTAAAATAAAAAAAACAATATCTTATTCTAAAAGCATACATAAAGGTTTAGAAATTTTTGAAAAATCTTTTATAAATCTACGATAAAAACCAGCATGGCCTAAGAAGCTTCTAAAACCTACCACACAACTGGATGTGGTAATCTTTCAATGATGTCCACCTTTGCTTTATCCACTTCAATTCCATTCTTGGAAATTTTATACCATAAGACAATTCCCTCCTTAACCATAAAGTGGCACTTCTCCAAGTTAAGGATGAGATTAGTCTCCTCGCATCTTTTGAGTACCTAAGCCAAATTATTTAAGCAAATATCGTAAGTATTACCAAACACAGAAAAGTCATCCATGAAAACCTCAACATAATTCTCAACCATATCAGTGAAAATTGCCATCATACATCGCTAAAATGTGGCAGGTGCATTACATAAGCTGAAAGGTATTCGCCTAAAAGTAAATGAACCATAAGGGCGAGTAAAAGTAGTTTTATGTTGGTCTTCTGGGGCTACAACTATTTGGTTGTATCTCAAATATCCATCCAAAAAGTAATAAAATTCATTACCTGTTAGACAATCTAACATTTAATCCATAAAAGGTAAAGGAAAATAATCCTTACGAGTGGCTTTGCTCAGCTTTCTATAGTCAATACAGATTCTCCAACCTGTGATAGTTCTCATCGGGATTAACTCATTTCATTCATTCTCAACAATTGTGATCCTACCTTTCTTTGGTACACATTGCATCGGACTTACCCAAGAACTATCTGAGTTTGGGTAAATAATTCTTACGTCTAACCACTTAATTACATCCTTCTGAACCACTTCTTTCATGATAAGGTTAAGTCTCCTTTGCCCATCAATCTTACCTTTTTCACCTTCCTTTAAAAAAAATTTATGTATATAAAAGAAAGGACTTATACCTCGTATGTCAGCTATGGTCCAACCAATTGCCTTCTTAAATTTCTTTAAGACAGTAATCAATTACTACTCTTAATTTTTAGTCAGGTCTACTAAAATAATCACAAGTAAAGTAGAACTATCACTGAGGTAAATGTATTTTAAGTGAGATGGAAGTAACTTTAATTTGAGTTTAGGTGATTCCTTAATTGATGACTTAGGTTGTACAATTTCCAAAACTTCCAACTCTAGCGGTTTGAACTGTGGTGGTTGCATATAACTCCTCGAATTGGCTTCCATCAAAGCCAAACCTTCTGTAACACCCTAAACCCAGCCTAGACGTTATCGCTGAATCTGGCGTGTCACATTAAATGCTTTTTTGAAAAACTTAGCCTTATTAATAAATCTCACTTGAAAGATAAAAGCCTCTTTGTTAAAGTTAACTTAATTATTTTTTAACCATTTTAAACCAGCCTTACTTTGAAAAAAAAATAGGTTTGTTGCGGAACATTTCAACAATGTTGCGAAAACATGATGTTTTGAAAACATATATCATTTTGGAAAACCACGCTCTACCTTTAACAGAAATAAATTTTAATAGTTAAAACCCCTAAATTAAAAGCTAGAAAATTAGAGAAAAGAACTTATTACATCAAAAACCCAAAGAGAAAGTAATTTAAGTAAAGTAATGTAAAGGTAATAAAGTAATTTAAGTAATGTAAAGGTAATACAAAAATTTGAACCTGTTCGTAGTGTGGCCACCTTCGGGTCCTTCCATTTGTCAAACTCCCTACTGAAGATTACCTGAAAAATTTAAAAGAGGTTGAGTTTACGAAATCTCAATGTGTATAACCCTCATCGATCATAAAGCATGCATCACATCAATTTGTGCCTAAGCCCATTACAATAACGGTGGCACTTGGGCCTTAGCCCATAGTAGCCTCAGTTGGGCCTGAGCCTATGTCACAATCAGAATCAGACTATGCAATGCACAAATACCCAACCAACCCTACACTCTGCATCCCGTCCAACCCTACACTCCTGTGGGGATTTAATCAACCCACCTATCGCTACACTGTTGATGTAGCACTGGTTGTGGCACTAACCAATTTCACAGCAGAGCTACCAATCACATAATGGCATTAAGCCGTTGGTGGATCCACAGTCGTCAAGCGACCAAACGACCCTAACAAATTATATACTTCCTCCAAATCAACAATCCTGTCCCCTATGCAGCATAATATCACATGAATGCAAACATATCATAAATGGCATACAATAACGATCATATAACATGTAGGGGCATTTTAGTAAATTTTCATTTCGGGGGTATAACGGTCATTTCATAAATCGAGATCTAAGTACACTTACTGACCCATCAGAAGGTTCATAGTCGTCTTACGTGACCCGTGCAACCTTAAGCAAACAAATAGAGCGATTGGGCCCAAAGCCCATTTAAGCAAGCCCATAGGCCCACATGACCTATTGGCCCACCAAGCCCAATTTCGATCCAATCCATGTGAATGACACTACCAGTCCAACGTTTTCTCACCTATTGGTGAGTTTTACATGACCCATGATGACCACAGCCCATGAGTTCGCTCATGGTGGCCTCTACTATAGCATCAGATTTTCTACACGTGCGTTCGAGTGCTCGTGTAGTTCCTGTTGTTGCTCTTTCAACTTTTCGACATTTCGGCATTTCAGGATTTCTTGATCTAAAGTTAAGGTGGTGTATGTACACACCTGATGGCGAAAACGAATGACTTAGCCCACGCACTCCACCTAACACAATAGAAACTTTAGTTAAAATCTAATATACGAGTTTAAAAGAACCCTAACTGAAACTTGTTCCAAGAGACTACTTACTAACGCCTTGCTTGAACGAAAATGGTTACAGCCTACTTAGAACGCTGACAAAAATCGATATTAGTCACTTGATGATTATCTGCATGACAGCAAACCCCTTGAACATACTGCTTACAAAAGGATTAAACATCGCACAACTACCCCAAGAGACATGGACATTCGACCAAGATCAAGAACCCCAAATGAAAGTGCCTCAATTAATAAAACACTAGCGAACAGTGTTACCTTAGAATGAGAGACAAGAGGAAGATTACGATTGTTCTTAGAATCCAAATGAACTCCCTCACTTCGTGAGCGATACTACAACCTAAAACAACAAGTACCATGATCAAAGGAAGAAATGATAAAAATGACATTTAGGGAGAAAAGGAAAACTAGCCGAAAAACAAAGCCAATAGAGACTTACCAACTGATGCCTTGCCAATACAAAAGTGATTGAATTAAAGGGAGAGAGAGAGAAGTAGAAGAGAATCAGCAATGGAGACTAGGAAGAAGATTGATAGAACGAAACAAAGTTTGGCTACAGAAGGGGAAGTGTTCGGCACACAAGACCAATGTGAGCAAAGAAAAGAACAATGTCAATATTCAAGAGGAGAAGGATGGGGAAAAAGAGGAGAAGCCACCTAAGAAAACATGATAAAGAAGAGCAACCTAAAATACCCGAGTGGTCACAACTAATATTCGGCCACCAAAAGAACAATGCCTGAAAAAGAAAGAGCAAAAGATAATCGTTCAGAGAGCCCCCAAAACTACAACACTCTTACGACACTAAGAGCACAAGTGACCAAATTTTGCACAAGAAGAGACATATTTTTGGCAACCAACTCCCTCTCCCTTACTCCTTGATCCCCTCCATGAATTTCTCCTAAATTTCCTCCGGTCCACCAATTCAAACATTCAAAAAATTCCCCTTTTTAATTCCCAAATTCGGCCAACAACAATACTATTCAAACCAGTTCAAATTCTTGGTGTTTCAGTCAAACACAACTTCCTCCCAAAGGCACCGGTAAAAATAATCCCCATTTGCGCAAGCAGGGATTCAAACCTCAGACCTCATTGCCATATATGCCGCCACTTCTACTAGACCACATGCTTTCTTGTGTCATACCTTGCCAAATTTTATTTATAACCTTACTAACAAAAGATAGGGGTTTTATCCTTAAAAACCAAAATTTTTTAAAAGCTAGGACTTGAACCCATGGCTTCCCAGACACTTCTAGAGTACACAACCACTAAGCCAAACACTCAATTGTGTCACTTTCCTACACAATTAAATATTTATGTGCAGTCTCCTAACTGCACCCCTACTCAAAACCTCATACTTCTAGGCCCAAATTTGGGGCGTTGCACCTTCATTACCTTTTTAATCTTCGAATAGTCCAGACCCTAAGGTGTTTTCCAACAAGTCCTCTTCATAATTACTTCCCATAGAAACTAAGGTTTCTAATTCCTCTATTATTGAACACTCTTCCATCGAATTGGGAAACTTTATTGCTTTCAGAATGTTAAACGTTACCTTGTCATCTTGAACTCATATGGTGAGTTTGCCTTTTTGCATATCTACCAGTGTTTTTCCCGTGGCTAGGAAAGGTCTCCCTAAGATGGTCAGAACTTCTTTGTCTGTTTTAAAATCCAAATCAATAAAATTAATAGGAAAAATAAATTTGTCGACTCTTACCAAAACATCCTCGATCTTTCCTTCGGGATATGCAAATGATCGATTCGCAAGTTGAAGTGTTACAGTAGTGGGTCTTACTTCTCCTATTCCCAAAAGCTTGAAAATAGATTTGGGCATCAAGTTGATGCTTGCTCCTAAGTCACACAAAACTTTAACGCAATATGATTCACAATGTTGCAAGGTATCGTAAAGATTTTAGGATCATTTAGTTTCAAAGGTAGTTCGTTCTGTAAGAACGTACTACACTCATTCGTCAAAATGACAGTCTCATATTCACTAAGTCATATCTTCTTAGACAAGATATCCTTCATAAACTTGACGTAATTAAGCATTTATTCTAAAGCATCCACCAATGAAATGTTATTGTGTAATTGCTTTAAAACATCCAACAACTTCTTGAATTCTACCTCTTGCTTCTACTTGTTCTGCTAAAGTCTTTAAGGATATAGAACTCTAGGTTGATATGGACAACTTTTCTGAGGAGGTAAATCTGTGAAAATAGGTGTTAACTTTTTAGAATTCACTATTTAAAGTTTACCTCATCATATTTTTCAGCATCCAGATTTTCTGTTGTAGGAACTTCAACTACCGATTGACTTTCCTCTTGTCCAATTGGCTCATCTTCAACCACAACCTCTTAGGCTCCAGAGTCTTACCACTTCATAACTTTACCACTGTGCAATGTTCCTTAGCCAAATTTCTTGGGTTTTCTATGTCACTCGACAAAGCTCCTTGTGTTCTACTACAAATCTTAGTAGCTAATTGACCCATCCGGTTCTCTAATTTTTTTAGCATTTCTGCTTAACTTTGGATCAAGACGCCATTTTTCACCGTGTATGCCTTCAACAAGTTCTCCAAACTATTTGATGATTTAGTTTGAGGTGGTTTTGGGGCTTTTTGGTTAAACCCTTAGGTTTGGTTGGATCTATGCTACATTTGATTGTTGTTCGATCCATTTCCTTTATTACTCCAGAAAAAGTTCGAATGGTTCTGCCACAATGGATTGTAGAAATTGAAATGCGGTCCTTGTCCATTTCTATTTTAATACTGGTTCCTTATATAGCACATTGATTTGGGATTCGAAGGACAATTCTTGAAAGAATGACCATCCTCATAATATACATAGGAAACTACATCATATTGACTTGGTGATTGAGCTGTAAAATTATTCAAACTATTACTTGTAAACTGTTTTAATATAAAGGAAATAGAAGATACCTAAGCAGAGAATAAGGTTAGTGCATCCACTTTATGCATTTCAGCTACACATCTTCTTCAAACTGCTTGATTTATCGACCATTAGTAGTTGTTACTTGCGAACCTTTGAATGATCTCATAAGCCTCGTTATAAGACTTAGACAAAATCACACCTTTCGCTGAAGCATCCACCATTAATCTTGTATATGCATTAAGACCATTATAAAATGTCTCTAATTGGATACAATGAGGAATCCCATTTTAAGGACACTTATGAAGTAATTCCTTGAATCATTCCTAAGCCTCATATAAAGACTCATCATCCAATTGTTGGAAAATAGTTATCTCATTACGCAACTTTGCTTTCTTGCTCGATGGAAAATACTTTACCAAAAACCTTTCTGCTAATTCTTGCCATATAGATATTGAACTTGGTGGCAATGAATTCAACCATGCTCGTGCTTGATCTCGTAACAAGTATGGAAACAGTTTTAACCTAAGTGCACTTCAGTCACACTAGCTATCTTGAATGAATCACTTACCTCCATGAACAAACGAAGGTGTAAGTGTAGGTCTTCCATGGGCATACCACTGAACTAGCCCATCGTTTGGAGCATTTGAAACATCACTAGTTTCAATTCAAATTTTGGTGCCTCGGTATATAGCTTCCAAATTCCCAGATTCAACTCATTGAAGAGTGGCACAGTGTATTGTCTGATGACACAATCCCTATCATCAGCAATAAGTATTGGGTTGTTCCCATGATTAACTCATTTACCTTATCCATCGTTTTGATTTCCAAGGTCCATCTCAGCTTGTCTTTGAGCAGTCTTATGTCTTCTTTGTCTAAAAGTCCGCTTGTTTTCAGGGTCCACGGGTAATAGATCAATGATTCAATCTTTGCTCATAAAACACCTAAGAATAAATCACAAAAAAATAAAGAATAAAAATTAAATTAGTAATGTTAAAAATTAAATAAAAAAATGAAAACCAAACTATAAAAATAATTTTACAAAAAATGATTAAGGCAACAATCACCGGAAATAGTGCCAAAAACTTGTAACGAATTGTAACGTGTTTACACAAGTGTACGTAGTCGTTCAAGTAATAAGTAAAAATGAGTTATCATTTCCACTAGGATAGCATAAGTTTAAACAATTAATTGCAAAATTATAATTAACAATTTGATGTAAAAAAAAATCAATAAATTTGGATAGTGATGATTAGATTAATTAAATGCAAGAGTGACCCCTAATGCAATTTCTAATCTAAATGCAATTTACCTAAGTGTATGAATGAAGGCTTCAGCAACAAAAAATAAATATTAAATGGGCTAGGATAATTATATTAATCAAATCAACTTACTTTCATCATGCTAACATGTTCAGAATTACTTCATTGGCAACTTGATATCTTATGGGTTTGGAAACCAAATTAAGTCCTCTCAGATATTTTACTTAGTTAAATATGCATGTTACTGATCATATTAGGCTAAGGGTTTCTTAGCATTTATGCAAGGTCACAGGGACATTCACGTTTGCAACAGTTTAATTACATAAATCTAAAAACCATGCAAGATAATAGAGCTAACTAAAGATATTATGAACCTTAACATAGTCGGTTTTAATGACCTAAATTAAGCATTGCACTTTTCAATTATGCATCTACTAGTTGTTGTCTAGATAGGATCGCTCAGCTAATCTGAGTGCAACCAATCACGAATGAATGAAATGCATCATGATATTAATTGAAAACATAACTGACTAAGGCACAAAACATGTTAATATGAATTAAATAAATCTCATTAAATTAATATAATCATCCTAGCATATAGGAATTAAAACTTAATAGTTGATGTCAAAAACATAAAACACAAAGCAAACATGTTTAAATAAATGACAAGAGGAAAGAGTTTGCTCAGTTCAGCAGCCTTTCAGATCTATTCTGACTGAAGCGCTCCTCGGTTCTAATTGAAGCTTCTTTTGTTAAAGGTGTAGAAGGTAGTGGAATAAAGAGTGCTTTTGACAAAGCTTTTGAGGCTAAATTTGTGAGAGGAGAGGGACGGCTATGAAAAGGAAAAAGGGAGAAGAAATTGAGAGAAAACTAATGTGAGTGAAAGATTAATGTTGAGTGATGAGGGATGATGGAAAAGTGAGGAATGGGAAGGTATTTATAACTGAAGGTAAGGGTTTGAGTTTACTAAAAATAGTTTTACTTTCTTGCCTTTCCTCTCTCATGTGGCCGGTCATGCTTCAAGGAAAAGGGATGACTAAGTCTTCTTTATTTGAATTTGAATTTCCAGCTAAAAATAACTATAGAGTGGATGGTTTCAACAAGAAAGTTCTTGGGATGAATTCTGATTATTTTCCAACTGTAGGGACCTTCCATTAAATATCCTAAAACATATTTTATGCAGCCATCTTCTATTGTCGAAATTGGGCTTTTAATTCACCTTGTTGGATGGTTTTCTAAGTCCAATAACTTAGTTTTGTCACCCTCCTTTACTAGGTCAAGTAGTCAACCCCATGCCCAAAATTGCATGGCCTTGCCGTCCACATGGATAATTTGTGCATAGCCATCTTTTATTTATTTAAATCATGTCTCCAATAGCCTATCTACATAGTCAAAAATACATACATGAATAAATTAACATGAATTAATATAAAATAAACATGAAAATCATGTAATTAAGCATAATTTCACATACTTTCCAAATTCATGTCTAAAATGACTAATTAAGTAAAATTAACTTATTTCAATAATAATTACTTGAGATAAACATAATAATTAAATATAAAGGTGGTAAAACCATATGGAAAAATCCTCTATAATTTCGAGCTTACAAATGTCACAAGTGAATTAATTCACAAACGGATTCAAAATTAATTTATCTTGGGTCTAATCCAATGTATCATTCTACAAATGAATAGATCTATGTCTTTACTTATTCAGTCAACTGCTCTGATAGCCAAAACTAGTCATCTCTCCAATTGGAATTGTAGATGACATAATAATCCTTATTAGTATTTGAATCTAATGCTCAGTTCAATTCTTTTACAGAATTACAGACTTATTTAGATTATCTACTAAAGTAAGTTGTCTTTCTTGCAATGTAAACATTCTTACAATGTCACTTATCTTTAGTTTCAACTTAGAGAATTAATAAGCTAATATTTGATTGTCACAATTTCGCTATGCATGCAAAATGTAAAAGACAGAAATACAAAAGACATAATAGTGAAACGTGAAATTAACTTCATTTATTTATTCATCATTTTTTTAGTCATCATTCAAATAAATAGAAAATAATTACGTGTTTAGTAGAATATGGCCACATTTCCCAACAATTTCCCACTTGCCCTAGTGAAGTAAATGCGTCATGTTTCACATTCCCATTCCCATATCCTCGACGTGTTTGTTAGAACTCCTAGTTGCAAGAGTCCTAGTAAATGGATATGCAAGGTTTTCTTCAGAAGCTAATTTCATCATATCTACCTCTTGTATTAAGTGATACTTTTGATCAATGTGTTTCATCCTCTTGTGACTTCTAATTTCATTGGTACTAGCTATTACAACACTGTTATCACAATACAGTGTTATATATTTTTCCATACCAAGAATGACTTCAAGATTGATTAAGAACTTTTGAAGCCATATTGCTTCTTTCGTTTCCTCAAAATTAGCCATATGCTCAGCCTCTATAGTAAAGTTAGCAATGGAAGTTTGTTTTACACTTCTCCATACTATGGCTCCACAGCCTAGAATTAATACACTTCCTAACGTTGATTTCCTCAAATCTTTACAGGTTTGGAATTCTAAGTCTTTGTATTCAACAGGAGTAAGGTTCTCCCAAGAATACACAAGCATATAATCCATGGTTCTTTTAAGATACCTTAATATATGCTTTACAGCTTTCCAATGCTTGAAACCTGGATTCGTTTGATATCGACTAACCATTCCTACTATGAAACAAATATCTGGACATGTGCAAAAATCGCATACATAAGGCTTTCAACTACCAAAGCATATGGAACCTTACTGATATGCTCTCTTTCTTCTGCTATCTTAGGACAGTCATCTAAAGAAAAATGAAAACTTGATGCAGTCAGCTGAACATCTGGCTTCGCATCAGTCATTACAAAACGTTCTAGTACCTTATCGATGTATGAAGCTTAAGATAGAGCTATTAATTTTTTCTTTTGATCCCTAAGGATTCGAATTCTAAGAATATATTAGCTTCACTCAAGTCCTTCATTTTAAACTATTGAGCTAACCACAGTTTAACCGATGACAATTCTCCTACATCTTTTCCAATAAGTAGAATATCATCGACATACAAAATGAGGAAGACCACCTTTTTGTCCTTTATACGCTTATAAACACAAGGTTCATCAGCATTTTTCTCAAATCCAAAAGTATTGATCATTTGATCAAATCTTTTATTCAATGAGCGAGATGTCTGCTTAAGTTCATAAATGGATATTAGCGATTTGCAAATTTTCTACTCCTTTCCTTTGAAAACATAACTAGTGGGTTGAGCCATGTAAATGGTCTCATCAAGATAGCCATTTAAGAATGTTGTTTTGACATCCATTTGTCAGATCTCGTAATCGGGAGTAGTGATAATAGATAAGAGTATGCAGATAGACTTGAGCATGGCTACCGAAGAAAAAGTCTTATCATAATTGATGCATTCTTTCTGTGTGTAGCCTTTCTTTACAAGTCTATCTTTATGTGTTTCCACTTTCCCTTTCACATTTCTCTTCTTCTTTCCATATTCTCTTCTTCTTATAGATCTACTTACACCCTATGGATTTAATTTTAATTGGTAAGTCTACAAGTTCCAACATCGTATTGGATTTCATAGAATCCATCTTGGCATCCATGACCTATTTCTAGATCTTGGAATCAACGTCCTGCATAGCCTCCTCTTAAGTGAGTGGATTATCATCCTCATGATTGGCTTCCGTATTATAAACACTACCATCATAGATAAAGAAGTCTGGTTACTTAGAAACTCTTCCACTATGACGGATTCTCGTATATTGTTGATCATTTATAGGTCTGTCTACAACTTTCTTGATAATTGAACTTGGTGATTGTTCTACCACTCCCGGAAGTTCCTCGAGTACCACTTTACTCCCGAAAGAAGCAATAGTAGAAACTTTAATCATTTTATCTTTCGAATTGTAAAATAATCCTCTCTTTGTTCTTTTAGGATATCCTACAAGCATGTATAATTTTGTCCGTACATCCAACTTGTTTGCATCCTTATCCAAAATGTCTGTTGGACAACCCCATATTCTAAACTGATTTAGAGAGGGTTTCTTTCCATGCCACAGTTCATAAGGTGCTTTACGAGCAGACTTGGTTGGCACATCATACAGAATATAGCAAGTCATTTGTATGATATATCCTTAGAAGGAAGTAGGAAGTTGTAAATAGCTTAACATTGAGCGAACCATGTCAAGCAAGGTTCTATTCCTTCTTTTAGCTATGCCATTCTGTTGTTGAGTGCTTGGCATAGTAAATTGGGATAAAATCTCATTCTCTGTAAGGTATCCTAAGAACTCATAGGACAAGTATTACCCACATCAGTCAGACCAAAGATTTTTTATGGATAAACCTAATTACTTTTCCACTTCCGCACGAAACTCTCGAAATTTATCAAAGGTTTTGCTTTTGCGGTGCATTAGATACACATATCCATATAGAGAATAGTCATCAATAAAATTCACGTAATAATCGTAACTTCCTCGGGTACTGATGCTCATGGGACCACATACAATAGTTTGCACAAGTTCTAAAGGTTGGTTGTGTAATGACCTAATAGTCACGGGTATCGGAAAGAGTATTTTGGGGTTTCCGTTTTCGTAAAACAAATTCGTAAATATTTGTTAAAAATATTTACGAAGTTAGTTGTGTGGTTAATTAGGTTTCAGTTAGGTGAATTAGCTTGAATTAAGGGTAATTAGGTGTAAGGATTAAATTGAATAAAAGGAGAAAGTTTAATTATTGGATTAAAAGAAAAGTGAAGGATTAAATAAGCAATTAATCCTTATATAACAAGTGTGTGGTAAAAATAATTCCATGTGTGTAAATAATATACATATATTTATAATAATTATATATTTACTTATTATTTAAGTAAATATTATCATATTATATTATTATATTAAAACATAAAATGAATAAATAAAGAAATGAAAGTGAAGGAAAGTTGAAACGAATAGAGAAGAAAAGAGAGAAAGAAAAGGAGAAAATTAGGGTTTCAAGGGTTTAAGCTCAAATTGGTTAGTCAATTTAGTCCCTTTTCTTGTAATTTTATGTTTTTAGAATCCTAGTAGTAAATAGTACTTAAAATATGTTGAAATTTTAGAAAATATTGAATTTTAGATGATGTTCATGTTGGATAATTTAAGTATTTTTAACTAAATTGAAAGAATTTTAAGTTAGAAATGAAAAAGTGATTGAATTGTAAAATAAATTATAAGTTTTGAATAATAGGGACTAAATTGAGAAAATTTTGAAATTTAGGGATTTAAGTGAAATTAGAGAGTTGAATTTAGTCAAAAGTGGAAATTGAATAAAAATATGGAATTAGTTTTGAAGAAATAAAGTTAGTCTCGGTTTAGGGACAAAATTGGAATTTAGGCAAAAGTTGAAAACAAATTGAAATATTCAATGTAAAAATTGTGTTGTATTGATGATTTTTAATTGTTTAATTTTCGTAGCTAACATTGTGTCGGAAACCTCAGCAAAAAATCAATAAGGAGTAGCTCAAAAATTACGGTTTGCATTTCTATAATCTGAATCTAATTATTAATTATTGAAATTTGATTTAGTGTTTAAGGCAAGTAGTTGAGGTGAGTATATGATATTTTTATATTGAATTGAATTGAATTCATTGTACATATGATTATATGGAAAATTGATATTTGATATTGGTTATTATTGAACTATGAAATTGAAAATCCTATTAACTATATCGGGCTGAGTCGGATATAGATGGCATGCCATAGGATTGGAAGAGTTCAAGGAATTACTTCAACTTCGAGTCGATGAGACACTGGGTGTCACATTATTACTTCGGATAAATTTGATGAGGCACTGGGTACCAATTTGCTTTGGCATAGCCGATGAGACACCGGGTGTCAACTTATTACTTCGAATTATCTAATGAGGCACTAGGTGCCAAACTGGTGTGTTTTGGCTAGATCCGTGTAACACCCCTATCCGTATATGTCACCGGAAAAGGGTTTCAGGGCATTACTAGACTTACATCACAAACAATCATACAATTCTGAGTTATAAATTTGCGTCCAAATTAAAACCATTTGTAATTAATCATAAAGTCCCTAATACGAGCCTACAAGGCTCAAAACATGCTTTGGAAGTGGTTTGGGACTAAATTGATAACTTTAGAAATTTTTACAAAACTTAGAAAATTTGCCATTATACAGGGCCACACGCCTGTGTGAATATGGGACACGCCCGTGTGGGCAAGCCGTGTGGTCACACACGTTTGTGTCTCAACCCTGTGTAACTCTCTAACTTGTAACTCATGAACAAATTGAGATCACACGGCCAAGTCACATGTCCGTGTGTTAGGTCGTGTGGTTAATTAATTTAATTCGAATTAGGTGTAGGTTTCAAATGGCCAAGACACACGCTCGTGTTCTAGGCCGTGTGGCACACAAGGCTGAGACACGCGCCCTTGTCTTTGCCCGTGTGCCCAATTCTAAGCATTTTGTTTCTCAAAATTAAGGTGCAAGGGACACACGGCCTAACCATAGGCTCGTGTTACTAGCCATGTGTCACACACGGCCTAGATACAAGCCCGTGTGTCTGCCCGTGTGGAAAAAATAAAGCTATTTCTGTGACAGCCCTAATTTGACTCTAGTCGAGAAGTGGTTTCGAGACCACAAAATCGAGTCACAAGAATAATTAAATGTTATATTTTATGCCTATTATAAGTGAAAGTGTGTGTGTGAAAATTTCATGTTTTGATTTTGTCTTTTAAATGTGAAATTAATTAGAAAGGACATATGTGTGAAACTTTGGAAATGTGATAGGTTAAATGGTAGTGGGCAAATAATGCATGGTGGAAAAAAAAATGTAGACTTGCATGTCAAATTCCCCACTTTAGAGGAAGTGGCCGGCCATGATGGTATGGGATACAAAATATATCCATTTTGTATTAATATTATAATGACTACATGGTTTTATAATAGGAAATAAGTATTAGAAAAAAAAAAAAGAAGGCCATACATCCTTGCCTTGTTCATGTGAATGTTTGAGAAAAAATGGAGAAAAATGCTTTGAGGATTTCGGCAATGGAGCAAGCTCAAAATCTAAGGTAGAACAAAAGGGCTCTTTGATATTTGGCCTTGGTGATTCTAATTGGAGGTATGTTTAATTTTATTTCTTGATAATTTATGTGAAATTGAGTTAATTGCTAAGCTCCTTTCATAGCCCATGACTCAATTTTTGTTATTGGTTTGAAGTGATGCATTCGGCTATGGGTTGTAGAGTGTCTTGGTGGGTGTTTTGATGTTTTTGTGATGAGGCATGAAGATGGTTGATTTTAAGTGTTTAATAAAAAGGATTGGATGTGAGTGTGTGTGAAATGGCAAATGATGAGTCTCGGTAACTTCATGAAGAGTTCGGCTATTGTGTTTATGTGAATATATATATGCTGAATGTAGTCTCGGATAAGTAAATTTTGATGTATTAGATTGGTAACATGGTTATGCCGATTGTGAAAATGTGATAAAGGTGCCAAGAAATATTTGTAAACATGCATAGTACCGAATGTGTTCATGAATGAATAAGTTATGTGGGTTGTTTAAATGAAAGAAATGGATAAGTTAAGGTATAATTGAGTGTTCGAATATGAATTTAAGAAGAATGATACATTCGACTATGCTTTGATGTGCTTGGATTGTTGTTCATTGAGTAAGTGATTGAGGAATGGTTAGAAGAATTTGAATGCTAAACTAGTTGATTTGTTTATAATGTCCGATTATGATCATTTATAGAGATGTGAATGAATTGTTGTTATGTGAATAAATATTTGTTTGATGATATATATATGTATTCGCAATGGGATAAAATGTGTATTAAGGTAAGTTTCATGGTGATTATGCTTGTGATGTTGGGTTAATATTCGGCATTGAGTAATGTGGGGTAAGGTGATTAATCGGCTATGAAATTAGCTAAATTGAATAGGTATGTTTAATGATATGCTTAGTGTAATGTATAATCTTGTAACTCGGTTTAGTATTGAGATAAAGGTTAGATGTATGATTGGATTTTGGTATGTGTTAAATTGGTTAATCAAAGATTTAATATGACGAAATGTTAATGAATAACATAATTGGTTTGCACCTTAAATAGTTGAAATAAAGCTTGCCGATTATGATTAAATGTTTAAATTGTAATGGTCATATATAGGCATATATATATATATGCCTTATGTATGTACCATGTACACATGAGGACATTCGGCAATATGATTAAATTCATGTATAAGGAAGCATGATAAATTAAGCGACTCCTTGCTTGTGAATGTGAATTAGATATAAATTAAATAAGCATGAAATCGAGTCATGGCATGTTTTATTAAATATGATACATATTGAAATCTATTGTTTTAGATATAGATTAAATGATATGTGATTGCCAAATGTGATTGTTAAGTGAATAATATTAGTTAAGTACTTAAGCAAACCTATTGTTTTACTTAAGCTTAAGAGCAAAGAGGATCAAAGTCGGATAGGGGAAAAGAGAAAGTAAACGAATAGCCGTGGATATCTAGTCGTCGACCACTTCCGAGGTAAGTTTTAAGTGATTAAACGTTGAGTAAATTCAATCATAATAGGACATAATGAGTTGATTTAATAAGATATGATGTAGCCATGATATGTCTTAAACTCAAATGGTAAGTTCATAAGTGTTTGGACTTGAAATTTAAGAGCAAATTGTAATAATTTGCTTAGGACAGCAGCAGTAACGTGATTTTAGAAAATCACTATAAATTGTTGGTGTGGAATTATAGGCTGAATAAAATATGTAATCAAATCTTAATTAGTCTAGTTTCTTATAAAAGAGACCGTGTAAGCAAAGAAATTTCCTATAAAGAGATATTTAAAGTTGTGTGAGACAGTGTCAGAATGACTCCGAAATCTCCTGTTCTATTTTTAGAAAATCATTATAATTTGTAAAAAAATGGTTATAGGATAAAATTTATATTCTTAGACTCCTTAATGAGTCTAGTTTCAAATGAAATCAAATAGAACGTATTTTGAATTCTGTACAATGAGAAATTTGATTCGTAGTGAAGAGTGGTCGGATTAGTCAAACAGTGAAACAGGGGAAACTTTAAGAAAAATCTGGTATTGATTGGCCAAACCTAAAATTCTAAAAATTTTATGGATGGAAGATATATGAGTCTATATTCAGGTAAAATTAACGGCAATTGATTTTGAGTTTTTTAGCTCCAGTTATAAATAATTTAGTGACTATTGCTCAGGAAAACAGCTTGTAGTGAATATGTGAATTTGTTGTAAACATTGATGAAACTATTTGAGTTGCTTATAAGCTATTGCTGAAATTGATGTACAAGATAAATATATATATGTGTGGTAAAGCCGAATGGCTAGTGTGAAATATGTATGAGATATGTATATGTGGTAAAGCCGAATGGCTAGTGTGAAATATGTATGAGATATGTATATGTGGTAAAGCCGAATGGCTAATGTGAAATATGTATGAGATATGTATATGTGGTAAAGCCGAATGGCTAGTGTGAAATATGTAGGAGATGTGTGTATATTGTGGCCGAATGACCAAATGTGAAAGGTGTGTATTATTAGATATTTGATGAGGCAAATGAATTACAAATATGACAGTCGATGTGAATGTTGTAACATGTGATTAAATGTACATGAAACTTGGAAATATATTCCGGGTAAGACCCGATGACTACGTGTGGAGATTATGTCCGGGTAAGACCCGATGACTACGTGTGGAGATTTTGTCCGGGTAAGACCCGATAACTACGTGTGGGGACTATTCGAGCTAAAGGTTTCGTTGAAGATTCGAGTAAAGCATAAGATTATACGACTTCACAGTAACAATTGGTAATAAATACGTTCAATGCGTTAAGTTGGTCAGGTATGTATTTTGAGATTATATTTAAGCTTGATTTGGACTAAATCACAAGGTCGTTATGTGATGCATATGTGAGTAAAGCAATAAGACTGTTCTATGATTATTGTGCGTTTGGTCAATGTGGAAAGTTAGGTGAAAATATGTAATGTACCTATGTTTATAAGAGATCACTAACAAGTGAGAATTTATCTACCTATTATATATGATGAGATGTGCATATTCGGCAAAGGGATGGTATACCCGAAGGAAGAGTGAAATAAAAATACGAACAATTATGTTATAATTTGATTGTTATCTGTTGACATTGCTTAAAACTTACTAAGATTGTAATGCTTACTCCGTTTACTTTGTTTCCTCTATTTTATAGATCTCATTTGGAAGCTACAGGCTCGGGGATCGTCAGCAACTAGTCACACTATCACTATCCACTGTTTGGTACTGCTATGTTTTGGATTATCTTATGGCATGTATAGAATAGACTAGTAGTGGGAGGATATTTTGGTTAATGTATATAAGCTATGCGAATATGACATCTTTTGAATGTTTACTTTTATAAGTTTTTTTTTAAAAATTTTATCCCTGGTTGTGTCTAGCAATTATCCAATTGAATGATCTTTACTTCAAGAAAATGTTCAAAATTTTACTGATCTGGCATGAGTTACAAGTCTGGTAATTCCCCTTACCTATTCCGGCGACGGTTACGGGATAGGGGTGTTACAATTTCCTAGCTTTATTTCTCACCCAAAATCACCCAAAAACCTGCACATAAAACACTCAACCAATTCCAACCATTTCAAGCATTCAAATTTGGCAATTCCATCATTCATCAAGGCATACCATTTCATGCATACATGGTTACGAACTCACCTTAGCATACATGGTTATGAACTCACCTTAGCTTAACTTAAGCATTAACAACATTTGATCACATGAAATTAGCATAACACATGTGTATATATATATATCATAATAGCTTACTAAATCATACCCAAAATGAAGCATTATTAGCCATTCCAATGGCTAGGTTACAAAATAACATTTCAAGCCACTATTGACCAAGTTTTCCTATACATGTCATTATACCAAAATGATTTCACTAAATATACCCAAAATGATAGACGATAGTGTGACGATGCTCCAATGATCTTCCAACCTTCACGAGCTTCCGAGCACTATAAAATAGGGAAAAATAAAAGGAGTAAGCATTACATGCTTAGTAAGTTCGTATAACAAAAATTAAACTTACCAATCTTGATTGACTAAATTTTCCTAAGCACATACATTCAACCAAACATGCTAATCACCAAAATCTTCATATAAATCAAGTAACATAGATGAGCTTATTAAGAAATATTCTTTCAAGTCATTATCAATTCATCTCAAAGTTCTTGTGCAAAGTCAAGAGTTTTATGTCCGTTATCGTTGAATTCCAATGAATGTTCAAGTAGTACACTCGAAGTGTATGATTCAACAATTCATCAATTTCTTATTCAGAGATACCTATTAGGACACTTAACCAAGAAACACTCTCTCGAGTCACATATTGTTTAACAGGATTATAAGTCCAGTCTAAATCCTTTATATGAAAAGGTCATTGGGATTACTCATCCGAGCTAAATCTCGTCTGCAACAAACATAGGACCCTACTTGTTTCGGGAAAGTGTACACAATCATCAGAATTCAACATCCAATCGGGACTAACCCCTTTATCACCATTTCAAGCTTATTTTCATTTTTCATTATAACATACAAGTGAAGCACATTAACATAAATCACATGACATGCAACACAACAATTAATTAACATAATTACATGCCCGATTAAGTTACACGAACTTACCTCAACACTTGTTCGCGTAAAAGTCTACTAATTCGAAATCTTTTCTTTTCCTCTATCTAACCTCGAATTAGTGTTGTCCAGATCTATATAAATGAGTTTAACATCAATTTCACACATTTCATATCTAAATGGACTCAATTTATGTTATAGTTAAAATTACCATTTTGCCCCTAACTTTTCCATAAATTCTAATTTTTTCCCTAGGCCCAGAAAATGAAACTTGTACAAATTACTCTCTATTCCAAGACTAACCAAAGCGCCATCAAAAATTTTCCAGCACATGTATTCACAAAATTTCAGAATTTTTCATCAAATTTTACAACTTTTCATTTTAGTCCCTAAATCATGTTTTCATCAAAAATCACTTTGTAAAAGTTATTTATCTATCAATAATCTTTCATTTTCTACCATAAATTTCTAATTTTCAGTGTAATACATCCATGACCCATTTTCATACTTTGATAATTTTTCAAATTAATCCATCAAATAGAGATATTAAGCTATCCCGGTTTCAGAAATACCAGAATTACTAAATACGGGACAAGAGAACTTACCTAATTAGGCCTTGAAAGTTTCTTTTCTCTCTCTTGGGGTTTCCATGTGTTTTTAGGTTGAAGATGATGAAAATAAGATGATATAATTTCTTTTCATCTTTTAATTAATTAAGTATTTTGGTATTTCCAATTTAGTCCCTATTCTTTTTCTATAATTCCATGGATGAGTCACCAAGAAAAATCTACATACTTTTCTTAATGGTTTAATTGCCATATAAGGACCTCTATTTTTGAATCCCATAGCTATTTGATCCTCATAGCTACTAGAATTCAACTTTCACATTTTATACGATTTAGTCCTTCTCGTAATTAAACACTTAATCAATAAAATTTTCATATCAAAATTTTCATACGTCATTCCTAACATTTTATAGGCCATATGATAAAATAAAAATAAAATATATTTTGGGTCAGATATGTGGTCCCGAAACCACTGTTTTGATTTCACTGAAAAATGGGTTGTTACAATCCGTGTATTCGTCCGAGTCTGAGTCGTGTTAATAGGGATACTTGAATTAAATAGTGACATGATTGACATTGAATGATGAATTGAGATATGGATAGAAACACTAGAATTGAGAATTTATGAATTGGTTACAAATAAACAACATTGTTGTTCAAATGAATTAAGTTTACATTGTGAAAAGCTATCTGGGATAGCAAATGATAAGAGTTGAATGTGTTATAAATGCATCTCTATGAATTGATTAATTTTATAACCATGGTTATTGTATGATTTAATGTATATGTTATATTAATTTTGTAACACCCCTATCCTGTATCCGTCACCGGAATAGGTAAGGGGCATTACCAGACAAACAGAACATTTCAGACCAATTTAGAATCACAGATATTATTAAACATCATTTCATAAGCAATCATCTCTTCAGATGGTCTACGAAACCTAAAACATACGTTTAAGAACGGTTAGAACTAAACCGAACACATTCATAAAAGTCAGAACATAGAAAATTTTTCAATTCTATTGAGGTCACACGCCCGTGCGTCCAGGCCGTGTGCCTCACACGAGCATCAGACACATCCATGTGAACTAGCCATGCCAAACCAGGGTAACCATACTGACTTTCACCCATGGCCAATAGGCACGCCCGTGTGCTATGGTCGTGTGATACTTAACTAGCTACTAACTTTAGCCCACGGCCATATGACACGCCGTGTCCTCTGACCGTGTGGCACCAAGCAAGCTTGATTTAAGCTAATTTGCCACCCCTTTTAGAGGTCATCCGTACAAGCCATAATAGACAACATTTGTACTTAAATGTTTCAACCAATTCCATACTCATAACATGCTTCATTATACAAAAACATATTAGCTCATAAAACACTACAACCATACACCATTCGACACCTTCAACCAAGAACCAAAACTATATACAACATTTCATTTGCTAGCCAACTCCCATGGCATAATATATACACATCAAAACTTATATACATAGACCTTATAGCCTAGACATGCCATACTTTAAAATATTTACACTTCAAAAGTACCAAAATGAGATCGATAGTGTGGTGATGATCCTCGACTATCCCTGAGCCTTCAGTAGCTACGATAACTGAAAAAAAAAACAGTAATCACACAGAGTAAGCTACAAAGAGCTTAGTAAGCCAAATACAATTGGTCTAACTACTAAAGCATATAAGTAAAAATCAACCATAAAGATTCATAATCATTTCATAGAATAATTCATAAACTTAACCATGCTCCTTTGTTTGCATATATGACATGCTTCATTTCCATACATATTTCACAGAGGCAGAGTTTTTTTCATATTCAGAAATTTAGTACGATACAAACGTACCTGCATAGGTTATACATTTCATATATTCATTCTCAGATTTCGTACGCTATCATTAAACGGGTCAAAAACGATATAGATGCTCATAAACAAGTACAATGCCGATGTCCCGGACGTGGTCTTACATGTAATTCAATAACGATGCCTCTATCTCAGACAGGGTCTTACACGAAATCAGATATGATGCCGATGTCCCAGACATGGTCTTATATGTAAATTTCAATCGAGGCCTGTGTCCCAAACACGGTCTTACACGATGTCTCAGACAAATGCCAACTTTTCTTAGAAACATACAGAGCTTTTCAGATACTAACATATTATCATACTTTACTCCAAATATATTCATCCGGCACTCAAAGCCATCCAATATAGATTACAGTTTTTATGTGCAGAATTTATTTCAATTAACACGTAATTGTAATTTGACTTACCTCGGACAGATTTCGGATAAAACGAGTCGACTATTTAACTCTTTTGTACTTCCCCTGATCTAAGTCCAATTTTCTTTGTTCTTGATCTAATACAATACAAATTCAACCATTCAATCATTCATTTCATTCAATATAATCCATATACACATATTTAGGGCACTTTGCATTTTAGCCCTTACATTTTCACACTTTGACAATTTAGTCCATTTTTCATAAAATCACAAATATGCAAAATTTCTTTGCAACAAAGGCTAGCCGAATTTTCATGGCTTCTATATAAGCCCATACAACATGTTTAATTCACAATTTTAGTCCTTCAAAACCTCATTTTCAAAATTTAACCCAATTAGCTCAATTTCATCAAAAACTCAAAGACAAAACTTATGAACCATCTACCAAGCCTTCATAATTCATTCAAAAACATCACAAAACCCATGATATCAACAATGGAATTTCATGAAATCTTTAACATAAATAGAAATTTAGACATGGGTTTTGAAGAAATTATCAAAAACGTAATTATCAGAAATCGAACAAATTTCATACCTCAATTTAGCTACCAAAGTGCCGAATGTACAAAAGCTTCAAACTCTTCTTTCTTTGGATGATTTTTGGCTAATATGCATGATAATAAGCCACCTTTTTGTTTTCATTTTATTATAATAAGCATTATAATCACCTTTTACCATTTTTCCCTTAATGATATAACATTAAATTCACCAACTACATGACCATTTTTGTCCACCATTAAAACAAATGGTAAATTTGACATGCAAGGAATTTTATTTTAAAAGCCAAGCCAAATAAGTGCTTTAGCATCTAGCACTCAACTTTTACACTTACGCGATTTAATCCTTTTTCATAATTAAGTACAGAAATAGACAAATTAAATCACAGAAATTTCAAAGATGTAAATTCACATATCACAAACACATAAAATAATATTAAAATATTTTTTGAACTCATATTTGTGGTCCCAAAACCACGATTCCGACTAGGGTTAAAACCGAACTGTTACAAATTTTACCTTTAAGCATTTGGATTATAGAAATACCACTGAGTTCATACCCAGTGCACGGTTTGTTTTTCGTGCGCAGGTTAGGTGTTAAAGTTGATCATTGATTCGGCATCCACAATAATCCTAATCTCAAAATATGGTGATATATACTTCTTTTTGGTTATGGCATGTACCTAGGATATAAGATGTCTTATGTTTTTCATTTTAAGAAATTATTGTAAATGATGTTGTAATTTGAAATTGGTTGGTATATATACATGAACATATGTGTTTTATTGAAGCTATAAATGGTATGTTTTGGTTGATGTATCAATGAACATAACATAGGCAAATTTGGATTGAAATTGGTATAAATTTAGAATTTAGCTTGAATGGTATTTATTTGGATTGTTTTGGATATTATATGTGAAGTACTTATTAGGATAGATTGGTTAGGTCATTAGGTTGATTGTTTTACATGTTTTACATGTATTTGAATGTGTTTTGGATTGGTTGAACAATTGGTTTTTGAGTTTCTTAGTCTTTAAGTTTGCAGGGAACTTGATGTTTAAGGTTTATTTTGAGTCTACACGGCTAGACACACGGGCGTGTGACTAGATCATATAAGACACACGGGTGTGTGACTGGATCGTATAAGACACATGGCTAACACATGGGCGTGTGATTTGGTCGTGTGTCCCCTGCAACTTTAAAATTTCAAAACAAAAATGCCTAGAAAATTTCACATGGGCAGAGACACAAGCGTGTGTTTCAGCCGTGTGATGCACATGGCTTAGCACACGGGCGTGTGGCTGGCCATGTGATCTAAGACAGAGAGTTAAACGGGGTAGACACGACTTGAGGGACGGGCATGTCTAATGACCACACGGGCGTGTGACCCTTGCACCTAGAAAAATTTTTGAAATTTCACGAAAAATTTCCTAAGTAACCGATTAAGTCCCGATTTGTTTCTAACACATGTTTTGGGCCTCGAGGGCTCATAAAAGGGACGATAAGATTGAGTTATGATGTTTTTGTGTGAATAATTATGTAATATTTGTAGTTGATTTAAAACGTCTGGTAATGCTCCGTAACATTGTTCCAACAACGGATAAGGGACAGGGGTGTTACAGGTTGGCCCTTGTACCTTTCGCATTAAAAAACCTCTTAGTCATTTTACCTTCCAAGCAAGATTCACTTGTGGAAAACTAACTTCCTTAGGCATACTTTAAGGACCATCTTTCACAAGTCTAGTGATTTTTTCTTGGTTAATATGACCAAGTCTTAAGTGTCATAAGCACCCCTTATTAGAGTGAGAAGTTTTAAGCTTTTTTTTTACTATTTTAGTTTGAAGCATTGAGTAGTTATTTGGTTTGATAAAGTAAAGATTGTTTTCTCAAGAACGATTTCTATGACTAACAATCCATTTATTGACGATCATGGTATAACCGTCATAAAATAAACATTCTACAGAAATTAAATTCCTCTTAAAATGAGGTACATAAAACACGTTCTTTAAAACAATCTTCCTAAAATTATCAAAGTGTAAAATAACTTCTCCACTGCTTTGGTTGAAACATAGCTCTCATCTCTAGTCTGCAACAAGAGGCTCCTGTCACATAGACTTCTCATTTCACTAAACCACTATAAAGAAACATACACATGGTTAGTGGCTACAGAATCAATAACCCAGTTGTCAATTGATTCTTCCACTAAGCAAGCTTCAACCACAAAGAGTTCCATACAATTGCCCTTTTTGACTAGGTAATCCAAATACTCCTTTTAGTTTGATTTGAAATGTCATATCCTATTGTAGAAGAAACATTTGATCTTTTTAGGATCTTTTTACTTCTTAGTCTTCTTCCTATCCATACGAGGTAGAACCAAAAACTTAGTTTATTCTTTCCCTTAGCTTTTTACTTCTCCTTAAAGGAGGAGGGGCCTACAGCTAAGTTTGCTTTAGGTTTCTCCTGAACAGACTTACCACCATTCAATATCAACTCATAAGAATGTAATTCCTTCATAAGCTAAGTCAAGGTAAGCGCCTTATTTCCCAAGTTATAAGCAGCCCTAAAACCAACAAACTCATTGGTTAAGGATTTGAACTCTATTTCAATATGAATGTTCATATCTAGTTTAGCCCTATTGTGTAACAGCCCGGTTTAGACCCTAGTCGAAATAGTGGTTTCAGGATCACAAATCCGAGTTAGAAAAATATTTTAATATTATTTTTCGTGTTTATGATATGTGAATTAATATCTGTGAAAGTTTCGTATGAAAATTTTATCGTTTGTGTGCCAATTTGTTAAAAAAGACCTAATCACGTAAAATGTAAAAGTTGCATGCTATATGTTAAGTGTGCTTATTTGTTATGTCTTATTAAAGGAGAGCTTCTTGTCTTATTAAAGGAGAGGTTCTTATGTTGTGAATAGACCATTTCAAGCTTGAGTGGACATTAATTGCCTTAATTAACATGAATTATATGTTTAATTATAAAGGGCAATTTAGTAAATGATGAATTATTATGTAATAAAATAAAAAAAGGTATGAAATTAGGCATTTTATGTTCATATTGCCAAAAATTGAAGAAGAAAAAGGAAAAGAAAAGAGTTCTAGGGTTCGACCATGCTTAAACTCAATTGAATGTTCGTTTTTGTTTCATTTTTTATAATTTCTACATTTTTGTGATCGTTGCTTTGTGTTCTATCAATCCCTTGCCTAAATTTTCGATTTGGATGATGATTTTAAGTTATGCCATTTTTGATTTTGTGAGTTTTGTAACGTTAGTTGCTAAAATATGGAAGCTTGATGATAGATACATATGTTTTGTATTGGGATTTTTGGTGAATTTAAGTATTTTGGATTAAATTGTGAAAATGAGAAATTGAGGGGCTAAAATTGAAATAAATGAAATATGTGGGCTTATATGAACAACATGAAAATTCGGTTAAGCATGTATATATGGAAATTTTGTGTATTTTGTAATTTTATGAATTAGGGATTAAAGTTTTAAAATGTGAAAATGTGAGGGTTAGTTTGTAAAATGCTCTTTGTAAAATGCTCTAAATATGTGTAAATGGATTGATTTGAATGAATATGAGATTGAATAAGTTAAATTTGAATTTATTTAGATTAAGAACCAAAGAAAATGAATTTAGATCGGGGAAAGTCGAAAGTTGTCGAGTAGTCGATTCCGTTCGTTCGAATCCGTACAAGGTAAGTCGATATACTAATAAATGTATTGAATTGAATTATTAATTGCTTATATGATAGTTGAATTATGATGAATGGATTTGATATCGAAATATGTGAAATTCGAGAAAGGTATGATAATGTGACGACATCCGAAAAGTTCAGTACGAACCATAGGAATAACTAGGTTACATATGTCATGACATACGATTTTTGATATGTGATTTTGTGTAAGACCACGTCTGGGACATTGGTATCGATTTGAGATTTACGTGTAAGACCATGTCTGGGACATCGGCATCGTATTTGATTTTGTGTAAGACATTATCTGGGACAGTGGCATTGATATTTGATTACATGTAAGACCACATCTGGGACATTGGCATTGTACGAGCTTTCTGAGCTATCGGCGTATCCTATTTGATTTCAAACGATTCATCGGGCATTCCAAGAAAAGGAATGACTATATGAGCTTGTATCTAATTCAGGTACATTTGAAATGTATATTAAGATTGAGAATGAAAAGTAAGCATATGTATATATGTAGACATATGAAATATGTATGAGTTATTTGAATGATATGTGCATATTTAGTTGAATTATGAACAATTAAGCTATTTAAGAATTATAGATATGTGGTTATATTTTTCCATGAACTACATGTATGAAATGGTTTAGAAATGTGTTATGTGATAAGTTTATTTGTATATGGCTTACTAAGCTTTTGAAAGCTTACTTTGTGTGTGTTTGCATTGTTTTATAGATATCGAAGGTACTGGAAGCTCGGGGATCATCAAGGATCATCACCAGACTATTGAACTCTATTTGGTACCTTTTGAAAATGTAAATTTGAAGTGTGGCATGTATAGGCTAGAAGTAGTTGAATATATTTTGTAATGTGTACATCTAGCCATATGATATGGCTTGGTTTTGGTTGTGTTTATAAATGACTTTTGTGTATAAGCTATGTGATGCAATATGGTCAATATAATGTGTTCATGAATGGCTATTAGAATTGGTCATTTTGGTAAGTTGTGGTATGTGCCTATTTTGGAATTTGGTAAGATTTCAGCATATGAATGAATGGAGTAAATTGAGATTATGAATCATATGTTTTGGTATGAGTTTGGATTATGATTTGATATGTTTTGGTTGGGATATGAACATGAAATTGGTTGATGATTATATGACATGAGGAATGTATGTTAAGTGATTGAAAGTGATTGAAATTTGTGGTGCAATTGTTACCTATTTGTTGCTTGTAGGGAGGACCCTTAATGGGTGGCAATTTGGCTTTCCAAATAGCCTATTTTTTTCCACACAGGCAGGGACACGGGCTTGTGTCTTAGCCATGTGGGACACACGACTATGTTACACGGTCGTGTGTCCCTTAGGGTACCCTACGATTTAAAGTCAGTATACCCTATAGTTTTGATACGGCCTAGACATACGGATGTGTCTATCGGTCGTGTGTGGCACATGGGCTGGCACATGGGCGTGTGGTCGACCGTGTGATCTAAGTCAGTAGCCTCCCTAATTTTCACACGGGCGTGTCTTATGGCCATGTGGACAAGTCAGTATGTATGCCCTATTTTGCCATGGTCTAGACACACGGGTGTGTCTATAGGTCTTGGGTGGCACACGGGTTGGCACATGGGCGTGTCATCGACCGTGTGATCTAAGTCAGTAGCCTTTCTAATTTTCACACGGCCTGGCACACGGGCTTGTCTTGTGGCTGTGTGGACAACTCAGTATGTATGCCCTATTTTGCCACAGCCTAGACACACGAGCGTGTCTCACACGGCCTGTTCACACGGGCATGTGACCTTTGTAACTTAGAAAAATGTTTATGTTTTGAAAATTTTCGTATCTGCTCAGTTTAGCCCCGACCTCATTCTAAAGCATGTTTAAAGTCTTTTTTTTTTTAACAAAAAGACCACAAGGGTCAACTCATATTATTACATAACATCACAAATTACAGCTTCATGGATATTCGACGGATAATCCATATCAAAAAAACAGTTGTTGCCTTCACTATACATTTTTTTACAAATTAAATGGGCAACATTATTACAAGACTGTACGGTCCAAATTAACTCGGCTAAATCAAAGAAATTGAAATCTGCTATACATTCCTTAATTCAGACGCCTATATTTGTAACGTCATTGGCTATATTACTTAGCTTGTTGACCAGCTCAACATGGTTCATCTCAAAAAGAACATGGCCATTTATTTTTAATTTACATGCCACTTTAATGCTTTCTTTGAAGGCCACGCATTCAGCCTCTTCCACCGACAACCTTCCCTCTTTAAACCCCCACCGCCTCCTAAAACAAAGCCTTCTTCATCTCTTATGATCGTCCCATGCTCGATTCTGTTTTCGCCAACTGTAACATCAAAATTTATTTTAATGAAGCTCTTTAGAGGTTTAACCCACTGTTTCTCTAGTTCAGTGTGTGAAATTAAAAGAGCATTCAACATGTTACAAATTCGAAATTCCTTATTCAGATTGCTTGTTCTTTCCCATATTACTTGAGCCTCCTCTTCTTTTCCCCTAAAGACGTAATTATTTCTATTATTCCAACAGTTCCATAATGTTGTCATTAAGTCAGCCATAGCCCTCTTGTCAAGGACACGCATCATGTCTTCCAACCAATCAATACAATGGTCATATTTCTTTGTGATAAAGCTCCTGGACCATCCTCCTATCGAGAGAACTGCACTCGACGTTGGGCAGTCTTTTAAAGCATGTAACACCGTTTCTATCTCGGCTCCACATCTTGAACATCCCTTGTCAAAGCCCTGTCTGATGGAAGCTATTTTACGGTTTGTTGGGAGAATTTCATGTCCCACCCGCCAAGTAAATACCCGTATCTTTAGTAAAGTATCAAGCTTCTATAGTGCTTTCCAAAAAAACCTATGTGGACCATATCTCATCTTTTTCCACAACAGCCAAAAGTAAGCAGACTTTGAGGTATAGCATCCATGCGGATTATGGAACCATATTATTCTATCGTCATGGTCTATTCTCCCAATGGGGAAGTTGCAAATTTTATCCCCCCAATCCTGCCCGTACAGCTTAAAAATTTTATCCCTATTCTAGCTTCTCTGATCCTTATTCCATAGGTCTGACACTCTTCTATTATTCAGGTCAAGCAAATCCACATTAAGAGCTCTATTGGTTAATCCTTCCATCCCCCAATTATCTTCCTTTATGTTTATCTTATTTCCATTTCCTACCTGCCACCCGAATCCATCTTTGAAGGTATTTGCTGCAGCCGCAATGCTGGTCCATGTAAAAGACGCTTTGTCAACCTTCTTGGAATTGAATATATTGCCATCGGGGAAATACTTAGACGACAGCACTTTATAGCATAGTTCTTTGTTATTAATAAGCCTCCAGACTTGCCTCCCCAATAGAGCCAAGTTGAATAGACTGATGTCCCTTATGCCAATCCCACCCATTCTTTTCGGGTGACACAATGTTTTCCACGAAAGCATCATCCAAAATCTGCCTTTATCTTTGCCCGTCCACTATGCTCTGCTCAACTTTGCTTGTATGTCATCTAGCACACCTCTAGGAGCCTTAAAGATCGACAAAGCATATGTTGGTATGGATTGAAGAACTACTTTTATGAAGACTTCCTTACCGCCAAATAAAAAGAGCCTCTTAGTCCAGCTATTTAATCTGCATGACAGTTGTTAATTATCTCCTGGAAAGCCATTTTTTTTCTTTTTCCCTATAGGAAGTGGAAGGTCGAGATAGTTATCCAGCTTCTCAACCACCTTCATGCCAAGAATTTCACCGAAATTGTGTCTCTGTTCCCTAGGAGTATTAGGACTAAAAAGACCCATAGATTTTTCATAATTAATTTCTTGTCCTGAAACATTAGCAAAAACCTTCAGTATATGACTAAGACAGGTAATATCACTTTTCTTATTTTTAACAAGCAATAGAGCATCGTCAGAAAAAAATAGGTGATTAACCCTAGGTCCTTTAATACTATCTCTGGTTCCTTGTAATGATTTTTTATTCTGAGCTTGAATCATCATCCTTGACAAGGCTTCCATACAGAAAAGAAACAGATAATGGGATAAAGGATCCCCTTCACGGAGACCCCTCTCGGGAATAATAATGTCCGATAACAAATTGTTACACTTAACTAAATATCTTACCGACTGAACACAGCACATAATTTTGTCTATCCACTTCTCAGCAAACCCCATTTTCTTCATTACCTTCTCGATAAAATCCCACTCCACTCGGTCATATGCTTTACTCATATCAATCTTGATTGCTATCCCTTTATTTGGACCATTTTTTGGAGCTCTAAAGGTAATGTAGGAGTTCATGTACGATTAAGATATTATCATGTATCATCTTTCCTGGTACGAAAGTGCTTTGATTCTGACTGATACATCCTGGGAGGGCAACTTTAAGACGATTAGCCAGGACGATAGTTAGTAATTTCACATGGATTACGAATTTTTGGAATTAATATAATCATTGTCTCATTAATATCAGAGATATCATTTTTTCCCTTAAGAATGTCTAGACAGAATTGAACAGTTTCATTTCCAACAATCTCCCAATGGTGTCTGAAAAAAATTCCCGATAGACCATCCACCCCCGGAGCTTTATGAGGGTTCATTTGTTTAATAGCTTGGAGAACTTCATTTTCTGTAAAGTCCATCGTAAGCCACTCATTTATCTATGTAGTAACACATTCCTGAATGTACTCCATTTCATGGTTTTCAACGTTCTGACCATTTGACCGAAAGAGCCTCCAAAAGTAATTTTTAGCCACATTGCTGATATCCTTACTATTAGTTACCCACATCCCATCCTCATTCTTAAGCTTCTCAATAGTATTTTTCTTTAACCGACCCGTAGCTCTAGCATGAAAATATCCCGTATTCCTATCCCCATCTCTTAACCATTGATACCTTGACCTTTGAGCCTAGTATATTTCTCCTCTGGCATAAAGTTGGCTATGTCTACTCCTCATCTCCCTTAAAATGATCGCACTATTGTCCCTTCTTTCAGAATCGATGGCCCGATCAACTTTATTTTCCAACTTTCGCATATCATTCTTCATTTTCCCATATCTATCCCTCTGCCACGGGCCCAAGACTCCCCGAATCTTCTCTAACTTGTTAACATAATTTGTAGATTCCCAATTCCACTCACTAATAATAAGATTTTTTGCCTCACTATCCATAGCCCAACATTCTTCAAATCTGAAGCATAGTCTTTGGTCTCTAGGGTACTCTTTAGGCTTACTACCCCACATGTGCCATATAATCGCATCATGATCAGAATGTGTTTGCTGCACCACCTTAGAGGTCATAAAAAGATATTTCTCAATCATAGATACCGAGGTAACAAACCTATCTAACCTTTCTTTTATCATGTTCCCCCGCTTCTGTTGTTGACCCAAGTAAACCACCCTCTAATAGGTTTAATATCAACAAAAGCTAAATTGCCTAGGACATCTTTAAATTCATCCATGTGTGCCCTCACCTTCTTCTATCCTTCATCTTTTTCAGCTTCATTCAAGATAGCATTAAAGTCCCCCCCAACCACCCAATCCTTCCTCACCAAACCACCAACCCTTTCCAACATTTCCCAAGAATTGCTTCTTAAATTTGGATTCGCATGCCCGTAAAATCCAGTTACAAGAATGTTATTATGATTTTTCAACCGAACCATGGAGTTAATGTGATGCTTAGATAAACTTTGAATGGTAACATCTATTCCTTCCTCCCATATTAACGCAAGACCACCACTACGTCCTTCCGAGTTCACGGCTAAGCCACTCTACATCCTGCATCTATTTTGAACCCGACTGAACTCATTGGCACTCATCTTTGTTTCGCTCAGGAAAACAACATCAGGTTTATAAATAGCCAGCAATTGCTTTTGCTCCCTAACAGTCGCGGTATTCCCCAATCCCCGACAATTCCAACAAAGAAACTTCATGGCATGAAGAAACCCTAGACCTTTCCACAACCGAATCAAGAAACGGGACAAGAGAAAAGGAGAACGAAGTACTCTACCAGACAGAATTCAAACCAGCCAACAGAGTACATAATTTGATGAAAACTAAGAGAACCGAGAAATAATAAAGAAAATATGAATATTGTAAACAAAATTCCTGTTACAGCAAGATTACAATAAGAATATCTATGAAAAGTCAAAAGAAGATGCTACCATTAATGTCATTCATGCAAAAAGAATCAGAACCATTAATGGCGATCATGAAAAAAGACTCAAAAACCATGCACGATACGTATAAACCCATGCACCCTTACGAAAGAAAAGGAGGAATAAAAAAAACCAAAAGAAAACGACAGAACCTTGAGAAGCCCAATAAACGATCTCATCAAAACCGTACATGCATGCCAAACAAACACAAACGAAAGGGTTTAAAACAAAACCCTTAATCCATGTAGAAATGACTTATCTCGAAACAACATGCACTACATACGTAAATAATGAAAACGCATCCAAAGAACACCAAGAACCGAAAGAAAAAACAAAAAAGACAAAAATCACCGTGAAGATCGCTCGATAGCACTACAAGAATGTCTTATCCAAGCGTTTATCAAACAAGGTCTGACTATGCTAGAAAGAGAGCACGACGAACCCTGAGTATATCGCCCGTACTCCTCGATAAGCCCGCCACTACTAACCCCAAAAAGAAACACAGATCCCTTTTACAAACCCAGCGACAATCTTACAAGCTTGAAAATCATGATAACTCAGCCAATCAAAGTAGGGTCTGAACATGCAACACATATGAAAACAACCAATCACCCACGGGCAGCAAACCACCGCTTCAAACCCTAGCCCCACCGCCAACCGGGGCACCACACAAATCCCCTAAACTGCCACAAAATTCAAAAGAATAATATGTAGACACACAAAACGAAAAACAAGAAGAGAAATCACCCAAGTCTTGGAGAAAAATAAAAAACAGCATGTTTAAGGTCTTGTTAACCTAAGAAAGGGATGTTATATTGATGTTTGACTATGATGCTATAATATTTGTGAAATGAATGCAAAATGTTCTGATATGTCCGGTAATGCCTTTTAACCCTAGTCCGGCAATGGATACGGGTTAGGGGTGTTACATTTCGTTGGTATCGAGCTACAGTTTAGTCAATTCTAGGACTATCATAGCGTATGTGAGCCTAGCTATACATCTCATATATATGAATTGTAATAGTGTAATGATTCCTGACAATGAAAATGTGTTTTTATGTAGTAAATGGATCCCGAACGAGCCGTAGCTGACGATGTTGAAAGTAATGCGCCTACTCCTGCTCAAGGGACAGCGCCATCTGACTTTAGACCTGCTATTAGTAGCCAAAAGGGAGAGGCTAAATGATGAATGATTGGTTTACCCAGTATATTAGAACCAATCCAGCTGTGTCATAACCTTCACCCCCGCTCAATCCTCCGCAAGTTCCTGTCTTGCCACAAACTAATCCGATTCAGTTCAATAAGCCTCCAGTTGATAAGATTAGAAAATATAAGGCCGAAGAGTTCTGTGCTACTACTAATGATGATGCTGAAAGAGCTGAATTTGGTTAGAGAATATGATAAGGGTGTTTGATGAAATGTCATGTACTGTTGACGAATGCCTTAAGTGTGTCGTTTCACTTCTGAGAGATACAGTATATCATTAGTGGAAGACACTGATATGTGTGGTTCCAAGAGAATGAGTGACTTGGGAGTTCTTTCAATCTGAGTTTAGAATAAAATACATCAGTCAAAGATTTATCAATCAAAACACAAAGAGTTTCTTGAGTTAAAACAAGGCCGTATGTCTGTTACAGAATACGAGCGAGAATTTGTGAGATTGAGCCAGTATACATAAGAATGTGTCTCGACTGAAGCAATTATGTGCAAAAGATTCGAGGATGGCTTGAATGAAGATATCAAATTATTAGTCGAGATTCTGGAAATAAAAGAGTTTGTTGTGCTTGTAGAACGAGCATGTAAAGCTGAAGAACGCGGGAAAGAGAAAAGAAAAGCAGACTCATAAGCTAGAGATGTGAGAAAGAGATTCGTAAGTAAATCATTTCAGTCTGTATCAAAGAAATTTCGAGATGATTTTAGTCGTTCAAAGGCTAACATGGGGCATTCGAGTAGAGATCGTGTTTGATCGCATTCGAGCTTTAAAACTCCAGCTACTTCAATTGCTAGTGTCTGAAATGTCAGATCTAATCGACCCGAGTGTAAACATTATGGTAAAAGACATCCTGGAAATTGTAGACTGTATGATCGGGCTTGTTTCAAATATGAATCTTTAGATCATTTTATCCGAGATTGTCCCAAGTTTGTTGAACAAGAAATTGTACCAAATCTGAGGCCGAGTGGCGATACAACTTGAGGTAAACCACCAAGGAATGCGGGTAATGTGAATGGCAATCAGGGAATGACTAAAGATATTATTGTACAATCTGAGGCTAGAGCACCTGCCAGGAGCCTACGCCATCCGAGCTCGTGAGGAAGCTTCTTCTCTAGATGTGACTACGAGTACATTTACTCTTTATGATACTTCTATGATTGTATTGATAGATCCCGGATCAATGCATTCTTATATATGCATGAGCTTAGTGAGTAGTAAGACTTTGACTGTAGAGTCTACTGAATTTGTAATTAGAGTATCGAACCCCTTAGGCCGGTGTATTTTGGTTAACAAAGTGTGCAAGAATTGTCCATCAATGTTTCAAGACATTTGTTTTTCAGCCAATCTAATGTTATTACCTTTTGATGAGTTTGATATAATTCTAGGTATGGATTAGTTAACTTTGCATGATGCAATTGTGAACTGTAAACGAAAAACTATTGATTTGAGATGCAAGAATGATGAAATAATCCAAATTGAATCTAATTATTTAAAAGGGTTACCTGTTGTGATTTCGTCGATGAAAGTTCAGAATTATGTGAAAAAGGGTTGTGAAGCCTATTTTTCCTATGTAATCGATTCGAAAGTGACTGAAAAGAAAATTGAATCAGTACCTGTTGTCTGTGAATTCCCTGATGTGTTTCCTAAAGAACTTCTGGGATTACCTCCGATACGAGAAGTTTAATTTGGTATTGAGTTAGTACCGGGGACTACTCTGATTTTGATAGCTCTGTATAGAATGGCTCCGACCGAGTTAAAAGAATTAAAGTCTCAGTTACAAGAATTGACTGATAGAGGATTCGCACGATTGAGTTTCTCACCTTGGGGTGCTTCTATTCTATTTGTGAAAAAGAAAGATGGTACGATGAGAATGTGCATTGTTTATCACTAGTTGAACAAAATGACTATCAAGAACAAATATCCTCTGCCCTGAATTGACGATTTGTTTGATCAATTAAAAGGAGCTACTTTGTTTTCAAAGATAGATCTCAGAAAGGTTATTATCAGTTGAGAGTAAGAGATTCAGACATTTCGAAAACTACATTCAGAATGAGGTATGGACACCATTTGTTTTTAGTTATGCCCTTTGAATTAACGAATGCACCTGCTATTATTATGGATTTGATGAACAGAATTTTTAGACCGTATTTAGATCTATTTGTTGTTGTATTCATTGATGACATATTGATATATTCACGTGATGAAATCGAACATGTCTAGTATTTGAAATTGGTGCTACAGACTTTGTGAGATAAGCAATTGTATACGAAATTTAGCAAATGTGAATTTTGGTTACGAGAAGTCGATTTTCTGGGACATATTGTACAGCATCTGGTATCCGAGTTGATTAGAGCAAGGTGTCAGCTATTTTGGATTAGAAGCCTTCGAGAAATGTTTTTGAAGTTCGCAGTTTTCTGGGACTTGCCAGTTATTATAGACGATTTTTGAAAGGCTTTTCTATGATTGCTACTCCGTTGACGAAATTGCTTCAGAAAGATGTGAAATTTGAATGGTCTGAAAAGTGCCAGAAAAGCTTTGATCCGTTGAAAGCCTTATTGACAGAAGCTCTGGTGTTAGTACAACTAGAATCGGGTAAAGAATTTGTAATATATAGTGATGCTTCATTAAATGGTCTGGGTTGTATTTTGATGCAGAAAGGCAAAGTCATAGCTTATGCCTCGAGACAGTTAAAACCACACGAAAAGAATTATCCGACTCACGATCTTGAATTGGCAGCTATTGTGTTTGCTTTGAAGATTTGGCGCCACTATCTATTCGGTGAGAAATGTCACATTTATTCCGATCACAAAAGCTTGAAATATTTGATGACTCAAAAAGATTTGAATCTGCGATAGAGAATATGGCTAGAGTTTCCGAAACACTACGAGCTTGTTATTGATTATCATCCAGGAAAAGCAAATGTTGTTGCTGATGCTTTGAGTAGGAAATCATTATTTGCATTAAGTGCTATGAATATACAGTTTTGTATATCTAATGATGGTTTGGTTTTAGATAAATTAAAAGGGATACTGTTGTTTCTATAACAGATTATTGATGCTTACAAAGTTGATAATGAGATAATAGCAAAATGAGCTCAGTGTGATTTGGATTCTGATTATGAATATCAAATTGATAGTGATAATTGTTTAAGATTTTGAGATAGAATTTGTATTCTAAGAAATCTAGAGTTGATTCAGATGATTTTGAAAGAAGCTCACAATAGTCGTCTCTGTTTATGCGGGTAGTACGAAAATGTACAATAATTTGAAACATCATTACTGGTGGTCTGGAATGAAAAGAGATATCTCTAACTTTGTTTCAAAATGTTTGATCTGTCAGCAAATTAAAGCTAAACATCAGGTGTCATCTGGTTTGTTACATCCGATTATGATTCCTGAATGGAAATGGGATAGAATGAAGATGGATTTTGTTTCGAGTTTGCCCCTATCTCTGGAAAGAAAGATGCGATTTGGGTTGTGGTTGATATATTGATAAAACCAGCTCATTTTATTCTGGTACGATCCGATTACTCACTTGATAAATTAGTTGAGTTATACATTTCTGATATTGTGAAACTACACGAGGTGCCTTTGTCTATTGTGTCAAATAGAGACCCGAGATTCACTTTGCGATTTTAGAAGAAACTGCAAGAGGCTTTAGGTACAAAATTACACTTTAGTACTGCTTTTTACCCGCAGATGGATGGTCACTCTGAATGGATTATTCAAATTCTCGAGGATATGTTGAGATGCTGCATTCTTGAGTTTGAAGGTACGTGGGAACAGTATTTGCCATTGATTGAATTCGCATACAATAATAGTTTTCAATCAAGCATCAAAATGGCACCGTACGAAGCCTTATATGGTAGAAAATGCCATAAACCTTTATATTGGTCAGAACTAAGTGAAAATAAGATACACGAAGTTGACTTGATAAAAGAGACTGAACAGAAAGTAAAAGTGATTTGAGATAGTTTGAAAGCAGCTTCCAATCGTCAGAAATCATATGCAGATTTGAAACGAAAAGATATTGAATTTGAGATCGGTGACAAAGTGTTTTTGAAAGTATCTCCGTAGAAGATAGTAATTCAGTTCAATCGTAAAGGCAAATTGAGTCCGAGATTCATCAGGCCATATGAGATTATAGAGCATATCGGACCGGTTGCATATAGATTATTATTGCCACCTGAGTTAGAAAAGATTCACAATGTGTTTCATGTACCGATGCTTCGATAATACAGATCCGATCCCTCGCATGTGATTTCTCTATTTGAGATTGAGATTCAGTTCGATATGACATATGAAGAAGAACCCACCCGTATCTTAGCTCACGAGGTTAAAGAATTGTGAAATAAGAAAATTCCATTAGTAAAAGTGTTATGGTATCAACACGGTGTTGAAGAGGCCACGTGAGAGCCTGAAGATGCTATGAGACAACAATATCCGAATATGTTCAACGGTCAGATTTTTGGGGATGAAAATCCCTAGGAGGAGAGTTACAACATCCCGATTTAGACTCTAGTCAGAACAGTGGTTTCGGGACCACAAATTTGAGTTAGAAAAATATTTTAATATTATTTTCCGTGTTTATGATATGTAAATTGATATCTGTAAAAGTTTCGTATGAAAATTTTATCGTTTGTGTGCCGATTTGTTAAAAATGACCTAATCGCGAAAAATGTAAACGTTGCATGCTATATGTTAAGTGTCCTTATATTATGAATAGACCATTTCAAGCTTGAATGGACATTAATGGCCTTAATTAACATGAATTATATGTTTAATTATAAACGGAAATTTAGTAAATGATGAATTATTATATAATAAAATAAAACAAAGTCATGAAATTAGGAATTTTATGTTCATATTGCCAAAAATTGAAGAATAAAAAGGAAAAGAAAAGAGTTCTAGGGCTCGACCATGCTTAAACTCAATTGAAGGTTCGTTTTTGTTTCGTTTTTGATAATTTCTACGTTTTTGTGATCGTTTCTTTGTGCTCTATCAAGCCCATGCATAAGTTTCTGATTTGGATAATGAGTTTGAGTTATGCCATTGTTGATTTTCTGAGTTTTGTAATGTTAGTTGATGAAAAATGGAAGCTTGATGATAGATACATACGTTTTGTATTGGGATTTTTGGTGAATTTGAGTATTTTGGATTAAATTGTGAAAATGAAAAATTGAGGGACTAAAATGTGAAATAAATGAAATATGTGGGCTTATATGAGCTACATGAAAATTTGGCTAAGCATGTATATATGGAAATTTTGTGTATTTTGTAATTTTATGAATTAGGGATTAAAGTGTTAAAATGTGAAAATGTGAGGGTTATTTTGTAAAATGCCCTAAATATGTGTAAATGGATTGATTTGAATGAATGTGAAATTGAATAAGTTAAATTTGAATTTATTTAGGTCAAGAACCAAAGAAAACGGATTTAGATCGGGGAAAGTCAAAAGTTGTCGAGTAGTCGATCCCGTTCGTTTGAATCCGTACAAGCTAAGTTGATATACAAATAAATGTATTGAATTGAATTATTAATTGCTTATATTATATTTTAATTGTGATGAATGGATTCGAGAGCAAAATATGTGAAATCCAAGAAAGTTTCAATAATGCGACGACGTCCGAAAAGTCCTATACGGACCATAGGAATAGTTAGGATACATATGTCAAGACATAGGATTTCTGATATGTGATTTCGTGTAAGGCCATGTTTGGGACGTTGGCATCGATTTGAGATTTACGTGTAAGACCATGTCTGGGACATTGGCATTGTATTTGATTCTATGTAAGACCCGGTCTGCGACAGTGGCATCAATATTTGATTACATGTAAGACCACGTCTGGGACATTGGCATTGTACGAGCTTTTCGAGCTATCCGTGTATCCTATTTGATTTCGAATGGTTCAATGGGCATTCTGAGAAAAGGGATGACTATGTGAACTTGTATCTGATTCAGGTACGTTTGAAATGTATATTAAGATTGAGAATGAAAGGTAAGCATATGTATGTATGTGGACATATGAAATATGTATGAGTTTTTTGAATGATATGTGCATATTTAGTTGAATTATGAACAATTGAGCTATATAAGAAATATAGATATATGGTTATATTTGCCATGAACAACATGAATGAAATGATTTAGAAATGTGTTATGTGATAAGTTTATTTGTGTATGGCTTACTAAACTTTTGGAAGCTTACTTTGTGTGTGTTTGCATTATTTTATAAATATCGAAGCTACCGGAAGCTCGGGGATCATCAAGGGTTATCACCACACTATCAAACTCTATTTTGGTACCTTTTGAAAATGTAAATTTGAAGTATGACATGTATAGGCTAGAAGTAGTAGAATATATTTTGTAATATGTACATCTAGCCATGTGATATGGCTTGGTTTTCGTTGTGTTTATAAATGACTTTTGTGTATAAGCTAAGTGATGCAATATGGTCAATATAATGTGTTCATGGATGGCTATTAGAATTGGTTGTTTTGGTAAGTTGTGGTATGTGCCTATTTTGGAATTTGGTAAGATTTTGGCTTGTGAATGAATAGAGTAAATTGAGATTATGAATCATATGTTTTGGTATGACTTTGGATTATGATTTGGTATGTTTTGGTTGGGATATGAACATGAAATTGGTTGATGATTATATGACATGAGGAATGTATGTTATGTGATTGAAATTGATTGAAATTGGTGGTGCAATTGTTACATATTTGTTGCTTGTAGGGATGACCCTTAATGAGTGGTAATTTGGTTTTGCAAATAGCCTATTTTTGCCCACCCGGGTAGAGACACGGGCATGTGTCTTAGCCGTGTGCGACACACGGTTATGTTACAAGGTCGTGTGTCCCCTGGGGTACCCTACAATTTAAAGTCAGTATACCCTACAATTTTGATATGGCCTAGACACACGGCGTGTCTGTCGGTCGTGTGTGGCACACGGGCTGATAGGCATATGGTCAACCGTGTGATCCAAGTCAGTAGCCTCCCTAATTTTCACATGGCCTAGTACACAGACATGTGTTGTGGCCGTGTGGACAAGTTAGTATGTATGCCCTATTTTGCCACAGCCTAAATACACGGGCGTGTCTAATGCCGTGTGAGGCACACGGCCTGTTCACACAGGCGTGTGACCTTTGTAACTTAGAAAAATGTTTAAGTTTTGAAAAAAATTTTATCTACCCGGTTTAGTCCCGACCTCTTTCTAAAGCATGTTTAAGGTCTTATTAACCTAAGAAAGGGACGTTATATTGATGTTTGACTATGATGCTATGATGTTTGTGAATTGAAAGCGAAATGTTCCAATATGTCCGGTAATGCCTTTTAACCCTAGTCTGGCAACGGATACGGGTTAGAGGTGTTACATATTGTCCTTCGCTTCCACAAAGAATCTCATAAGCTTAAGCATATGTTCTTTGATCGGAGTGTCAGGTTTCTGCTAAGAGTTCATCAAATTTGTAATAGCAGATTATCAAGCCAATACAACTTAGCCTTCGAGGAAACCCTCCAAATTTGCTATGATCTCTTTCGCAGTACGAAAATTCTCGTGTTGCTTTTGCAGCACACTACTCATTCTCGCTAACATATAGCATCGAGCAATCGAGTTAGAATCTCTCCAGCAATTTTTCGCTTTGAGTTGAACTTCAAGAGGGCACGTTTTGTCAAGAATGAATTTGTGTTTCTCACGGCCGAGAACTATTAGCAAGTTTCATTGCCATTCTCAAAAATTATCCCTATTTAATTTATTTTCAATAAGAATGTTAATAAGAGGAGTAAGAGACATATTTGAACTGAAAAAAAATAAAGATTCATTAATTATTATCTTTGCATTAAGAAAATATTTTTCATTTCAACAATATATCAAAAATGTAATATGGTGCATGTATCTTGTATTAAAACAAAAAAAAAAATTGTTGCTATGATCATTCTCACACTATCAACCATGTAGCATCGGGGTCCCATGATTAACTAGCAAGAACATGGATTACATCCAATCAGTTTGTGAATCTTAATTCTCAAGACTCCACATGAACTAACGATCATTTAATGTTTGGCCATCATCTTTAGCTTAAATATTGTTTCTTGGGAAACTATTTAATAAGAGATGATCTTTAGTGTGTAATCATTTACTCAACACCCATCATGAACATGCTCTCATTTGTGAGTCATCTTGGGACAATATCTCTGAAAGTCATGCATGACTAGTTGTCCTTAAAAGGAAATCCCATCTAGTGAACCCACATGAAGAAGTTTGCCTTAGGGTGCGGCCAGGGTAGGAACTGACTCAAAACTTTATCATGTTTATCACTTAGAGACCATCAATGGAGGCTATAGGTCTTATTTAAGGACCTTCTCCCACTCAATATTTTAAAAACATGCAAGGTTTTTTATCCCAAATTTCAAGAATCATCATACAATAATCCTAGTGGCATTCTTATCTAATCTAAATGACATGCTTTCAATATATGCATGGCATGCTATGGCGATTTTATAATATTCACATTCATTCACAAGAATCAATCAATCATAAAAAAAAAACAATTTTGGTTCTCCACAGTTTTTGCGTTAAGGGAAAACCTGAAAAATTGAATATGAACCATGCACCAGATAGAGTCCTAGGAAAGGGAGTTGAGTCAAAATTCACTGCTTAAAAACCAAGCTTTTTGTAGCCAAAGCCAATCCTAGACAGAAACTTTCTCATTACCACACTTCTCACAATTATCGAATAACCTAAAGAAGTGAATAGAACAATACAACACATGTATTTTCTTATTACCACACTTATTATTTTTTAAACAATCAATTGTGGATCATCTCATATATATATATATATATATATATCACTATCATAACATTACATAATATAAATATTATAAACAATTATAAAACAGATATATAATGAGATAGGTAATTAAAATAAAATTGTCAGCCAAGGTTTCCATGGTTTTATTTCTAGAAAATAAATGAAAAATAAAATTACATAATTCTTTCACCACAAGGCATTCCTTAGGTCTTCAACCACTATTGCATCTTTTCCTCGTCATGGACTCCTTTTGGAAAAATTTCATTTAAGTCCTATGTCCGTTTCCAGCTCATAAGAATTCTATGAATTTTTTAAAAAAGCCCTAGTGGAGATGATAGTCCACGGTCTATTTCCTAAAAACCACAACCTTGGCAATAAAAACAATTATATAACAAATATATAATATCACATACATTCTCATTTATAACTCAAAACATGCATAAGATCTAAAGAATCACTTTCTATGTAATCAAATCATTTAAGAATAAGAGAAATTGATTTTGACTATCTGTTTATACTTATAAATTGAACACAATCTGGCTCTGATATCAATTGTTGAAAAAAACGTGTTTGGAAAATGTAGCGGAAATTAATTTTAGGAAAAACAAATTTTTAATTTTTTTCCCAAAACAAGATCATGGATATGATATCTAAAGTAATAAACACTTAATTAAAATTGTAACTTTTTTATTCATCTAGGATGAGTGCTTCAACCAAGTAGTCTTCTCCGCTATCCTCAAGCTCATGCCTGTCGAGTGTGGGCTCACTTCAAATCAAAAAAATTTTCACAAAAATTACCCGTGGGGTAATTTTATAATTTCTCTAAACTTTTGGGTCAAGTTGTAAATCAAAACAAATATCTCTAGAAATTTTATGAAATAATTTCTTCTGAGAATTTTCATCTACAACTTTCCCTCAATTCAATGTTGTGTATAAAATAATGACTCATGGCTCTCTATATATTGGGAGAGTTTAGAGAGTTCAACTATGATTAAATTTAATCATTTTAATGTTAAATTAATATAATATTTGTCAAAAGAAATATTAAATTAAATTTAATCTTAAATCTTATTAAAATAATAAAATATTTATCTACAAGATAAACATTAAATTAAATTTAATATTAAGATAATCACTTTAATATTAAATTAATAAAAATGCTATTAAGATAGATATTAAATTAAATTTAATATTAAAATATTAAAATAATATTATTTTTGGAATAATTAATCTGAAATCAAATTCTCTGGTAGAGTCCCAGTAGGAGTGTAACTCTTTCACACTCAACCATCATAGACCAACTGCTATCGGCCACCGGGACGTCGTTGGTACCATCATGTTTGGCGATGTAGCTGCGACACCCTTACGGCACCCCGAGCCAATTCGGCTACTATCGATTCGGTCTACATCAATGACAATCTCCGGTCTAGCCACCGGTTGGACTGTCTACCTGATTTCACATACCGGACCCAATTCGACCAATTTTTGGGTCTTGGTCTTGGTTTTGGGCTCCCAATCCCAATTTGCGATCTGAGGTCCAATTTTAAGTTCAATTACCTATTGGGCTAATTGTCTGACTTGAAAATTAATTTACAAAAATATCATATTAATTTTAATTAATTTGATTAATTTAATTTTACTTAATCTAAATTAATTTTTCCAAAAATCTTTTAGATTTTCCAAATTAAATTTTTAATCAAATTCTTTAATCAAATTCTTTAGTTGAAAAATTCTCACGACCACCTAATTTAATTCGACATCAAATAAATCGACACAATTAAATTATTTCCAAAGTAGTAGATTTTTTTTATTCAAATGCAGTCCGATCGAGTTTTTGTTGACTAACTAAGGGACCAATCAGACATATACAATTAGGCTCTAGTAATTGCAAGTATGTCCAGAAGCATTGTTCCAATAATTCACAATTACTTAATCATGGAGCGAGTCCACAAGAGGTATCATGATTGAAAACTCCTTACTATATACTCTTTACGAAAACAATTCATCCAACTGCTTTGTCCAATGACCTCATCATGCGTGTGTTACCCTCATTTGATATCATTGATTCCTTTGAATTAAATTCGAGAACAAGCAACCCGTGGCCATGTTCCATATTTATCAAACCACACAATGCCAATGAGAGGATATCATTAACTCTTTAATTGAGCTATGAATTTCACTGTTGCTAGTAAAGCCACGCCATGCACAAGTCATGTAACCAACATACCAGCTATGGACCCGATCATCTTTAGAGCATAAGCCTCCACTTATATCAAAGTACATGAGTTGTATACGCATGGTCAGTGACTTAACTCAAAATTCAGGTAAATTACACCATGAACGTCACAAGTGAATTAATTCACAAACGAATTCAGAATTAATTCATCTTGGGTCCAGTCCAATGTATCATTCTACCAATGAATACATCTATGTCTCTACTTGTGGAGTCAACTGCTCCGATAGCCAAGACTAGTCATCTCTCCGATTGAAATTGTAGACAACATAATAAGCCTTCTCAGTATTTAAATCAAATGCTTACTTCTATTCTTTTATGGGATTATGGACTTATTTAGATTATCTACTAAAGTAAGTTGTCTTTCTCGCAATGTAAATATTCTTACAATGCCACTTATCTTCAGTTTGAACTTAGACAATCAATGAGTTAATATATGCTTGTCACAATTTCGCAATGCATGCAAAATATAAAAGATAGAAATACAAAAGACATAATAGTGAAATGTGAAATTAACTTTAATTATCTATTCATCATTCAAATAAATAGAAAACAGTTACATTGTAACACCTCCTACCCGTGTCTAGCGTCTGGACAAGATATGAGGTATTATCGGACTTAAACGCAAACAATCATGCAATCCGAGCTATAAAATTTTGTTCCAAATTAAAACCAATCAAATATATTCATAGTGTTCCTATTATGGGCTTACAAGGCCCATAACATGGATTTAAAATGGTCCGGGACTAAACCGAGAACTTTGGAAAGTTTTGGAAAAACTTAGAAATTTTTCTCATAAAATAGGTCACACACCCGTGTGTCATCAACACATTCGTGTCCTCAGGCCATGTAACTCTATATTTATAACGTCACCACACAATTTGAACCACAAGGCCAGGCCACACGCCCATGTCGCCAGGCCGTGTCCCTCACACGGTTGAGACACACGGCTGTGTCTCAGCCCTTGTAGCCAACACTTAGGCTATTTTCCAAGCCTTCATGTTACCCATTGATAAACCGCAATTTATACATATTTTTATCCCATGCTTAGCATATTTTTGGATGAATTATCCTTAGATTTGGTGAATTCAATGCTCCTAATCCTTTAATTTCATGTTTTATACTTAGGTGAGGATAAGAGAGCAAAAAGAGTGAGAAACGAGCCAAAAAAGAATAAAATGGGTCAACATGGGTAATCAACACAGCCTGGACTTCCTCACACGGGTAGTTCACACACCCGTGTCCATTCAATAGACTCAAACACGGTTTGAAGCAATCGCACACGAATGTGTCACACCTGCGTGTCCCTATCGAGCCCAAGTCTAGTCCTATTCGGAAAAGGCCACTCTTGAGGGTTTAGAAGCATTCTAAAGCCTATATAAACACCCTAGGAGGTACTTGAAAGAGACACACGGAGTAAGAGGCAAGGAATTACTCGAAGAAAGTCAATTGATCCATCTCAGAAGCCGGATTATCCTTCAAGATTGAAAATCTCCCTTCAATTTCCTTCAGGAGTTTTTGGGTTTTCTTCATGTTTTGTTATCATTATTCTTCTGAGATGTTTTCTTTTACACTTATGAACTAAATCCCCTAAATATCTAAGGGGAATAAAACCTAAGACGGATCTTGTTATTATTTTCTGAATTATATGATAAATATTTGACTTGTTCTTAATTATGAGTTCTTAATTCTTGCTTTAATATTCCAAGATATTGATTCAAGTATTGATGTGCTTATTCAGAGGAGCAAAAATCCCTGTCTAAGAGTAGATCTAGCACAATTAAGCAGAGTTGATTGCACGCCTAGACATAGGGTGACATAATTTTGTCGGATTAGGGTGAAACCTAATAAAGGAATCTATAGATTGAGTTAATGCAACACTAGGGGTTTTAATTAGAAAGAGATTTCAATTAATCAACCTAGGGTTAGATGTTGTTAGTCTCGAGAGAGATAATAATATAACTTAGAGATTTCTACGGATCAAGTCAAATGAATAAATCGTCTAATTCAGAGTTAATAATGAGTGAAGTCTATGTGGATTTTTCCCCTGGGTATTGTCCAAATCATTCAGTTTTCCCAAAAGTTATTTCCCCAATTTACTTTCTGTGGATTCTTAGTTTAGTAATTAGTTTAGATAAAACAAACCCCTTTATTTTTAGGCTAGATAATAAAAAGAAAGTTAACACTAGTACTTTTAGTTCCTTTGGGTTCAACATCTCGGTCTTGCCATAAACTATACTACTGTTCGATAAGGTGCGCTTGCATTTGTCATGATAATAGTTAGGTTTCAAGAATGGACATTCATAAATTATAAAGCTTATCACGATTTACATCACATCAAGTTTTTGGCACCGTTTCCGGGGAACTAAGATATTAGGAACACTTAATTTTTATTACTTTTGCCATTTATTTTATTGCAATTTAAATTTTATTTTGATTTTTGTTACTAAATTTTCTTCTTCCTTCTGGTAGGTTTTTATAGTTTATGACTAGAAGAAACCCGTCGGGACCATTACTTTTTGATAGTGAGATTGATCACACAGCTCGCAGAAATTAAAGAGAAATAAGGTGAAGCCTAAGATACACAGAGGAAGGGCAAAAGGACGATATTCACACCACAACCGAGGAGATAGCTAAAAATTAGGAAAATTCGCTACCTTCTGCGGTTGCTGCTGATCCAGTAAATTAGAATCCTGCTCTGCGCACTATGTATAATTATGCTAAACCTACTTTAACAGGAACTGAGTCAAGTATAGTCAGGCCTGCTATTGCTGCAAATAATTTTGAACTGAAACCTAACACAATTCAAATGATCCAGCAGTTTGTTCAGTTTGATGGTTTGCAAGATAAGGAGCCAAACACCCACTTAGCGAATTTTCTGGAATTCTGCGACACATTTAAAATTAATGGCATTTCTGATTATGCCATTCACCTTCGGTTATTTCCCTTTTCCTTGAGGAACAAAGCTAAACAGTGGTTGAACTCGTTACCATGAGGGTCAATCACTACTTGGGAACAAATGACCGAAAAATTTTTACTTAAATATTTTTTGCTGGCTAAAACGGCTAAGTTGAGGAATGATATCTCTTCTATTGTGCAGATGGATCTAGAAACACTCTATGATGCATGGAAGAGATATAAGGATCTATTGAGAAGGTGCCCTCACCATTGGTTACCTTTATGGTTGCAGGTTCAAACGTTTCACAATAGTGTGAACCCCTCAACAAGGTAACTTATCGACGCAGCTACTGGTGGGACTATCAATAACAAAACACCTGAAGTGGCTTATGAATTTATTGAAGAGATGTCACTAAATAAGTATCAGTGGCAAGTCATAAGAACAAAGCCGACAAAAGCAGCCAGTGTTTTCAACCTCGATGCAATTACTTTGCTATCTAACTAAGTAGAACTTTTAAATAAAAAAATTGACGGTTTATGTGGTTTTACTCAGGTACATCCCGTGATGAGGTGCGATTCTAATGGAGAAGGAGTACACACAGAATATCAATCTTTCAACCCTAGCATCGAGGAGGAACAAGTCCAATACATGGGTAACAATAATTCTAGATCTCAAAATAACCCATATAGTAACACATATAATGCAGGTTGGAGGAACCATTCCAATTTCTCGTGGGGTGGTCAAGGGAATCAAAGGCCACAACATCCTTCAGGTTTTCAACAACCCCCTTACCAACAAGAAAAGAAGCCAAACCTTGAGGAGATGCTAACAAAGTTTATCTTGGTGTTAGAAACTCGCTTTCAGAATACCGAAACAGCACTTAAGAATCAACAAGCATCGATCTAAGGGCTCGAAACTCAGATAGGACAGCTCGCTAAACTAATTTCTAAATGACCACAATGTAGTCTGCCGAGTAACACTAAATCTAACCCAAGGGAACAACTCAACACAATTACCGTTCAAGATAAGGAAGGGTTAGTTGAACCTGAACTAGAACCGAGGCAAGGAATTGTGGTAAGTAAAGGTAAAGGTGAGGTAATCCACAGTGGTCAAAAATCAATAAGTAAAGAGTACCAACCACGGGTGCCATACCCCAATGCGACAAGGAAAGACCACACAGATGAATAATTTGGTAAATTCCTTAAACTATTAAAGAAATTGCATATTAACTTACCGTTTATCGAAGCTCTTTCACAGATGCCAAACGCAGTTAAATTTTTAAAGGAGATTTTAGCAAATAAGCAGAAGTTGGATGAGGCATCGCATGTGGAGATGGATGCAGTGTGCTCAGCCATTCTGCAGAATAAGCTGGCCAACAAATTGAAAGATCCAGGGAGTTTTGTGATTCCTTGTTTAATTGGTAGCTTAGACATTAGTTGTAATATCCTGAATTAGGGCTTAATCGGAATAGTGGCTTCGTGACCACAAATCCGAGATAGAAATAATTATTTTATAATTATTTTGATGATTATGATATGATTGCATGATTGTTTGAAAATTTCGTGATGAAATTCTATGCCTAAAGTGCTTAAATTGAAAGTAGGGACTAAATCGAATAAGTTGCAAAACTTGCATTCTAGAAGTTTTTAGTATGAAATTGTTTTGGAATATTAATGAGGCGGTCTTAAATAGAAATTTGACCAATTTTAAGTTCATGGACAAAATTAGGACATGGAAGGAATTTTTGGAAAGTTTAGTAGTAAGGGTATTTTGGTCATTTAGTTATTAAAATGAATTAAAAACAAAATTAAAAGCCAATTTTGTCCATCTTCTTCATTAGGCCGAAATTTCAAGGGTTCTCCATAGCTAGGGTTTGTTTCAAGCTTCCAAGCTCCATAGTAAGTGATTCCAAGCCCGCTTTTAATGTTCTTTACGTTTTGAAATCCCTTTAGCTTCGATTAAGCTTATGTTAGCAATAATTCAGCCTAGGGTTTATATTTGGAAAAATACCCATAGGTGAAATTTGTGTATTTTGATGTTTTATGATAGAAAATGAGGTTTTAAATTATGTTAGACAACTTGTGCTACTCGGTTTTGAGTGAAAACGAGTAAAAGGGCTTAATCGGCAAAAATACCTAATAGTCACAAGTATATGTTAGAGAGAGAATTTGATGTTGCCATAGAAGGAAAAGTGATCAGCATGTTATAAAACATAAGAATAAGGAATAAAGTTTAATTCAGAGCCTAGGGCAAAAGTGTAATTATGCAAAAGTTTAGGGGCAAAAGTGTAATTTTTCCAAAGTTCGTATTAAATGCTGTTTTGATGAATGTATGTATTAAATAAGATGAATTTGGCATTATAGATCAAGAGAAGCGAGATTCAAGTCGCAATCGAGGAAAAGAAAAGATTGTGGACTAAATTGCAAAATCTTTATATTTTGGTACCAAGGTAAGTTCATGTGTAAATAATGTAGCATAATTGTTATTTTTAAGTTATTGATGTTAATTATATGATACGCTGATTTTTAATCGTGAAATATTATGCTTTGTGGTTAATGTTGAGTAATATGCAAATTATGTTTACTACTTGATAAATATGAATTGCTACCAAGTATCGGTTCCGATATTCCATGGAAGATGACAAATATGAGATCGAGGGAAAAAGCCCGTTTGAACCTTAGGAATAGATTAGGATACAAGTGACATGTCACTAGGATGGTTAAGCATCCGAACTCGTTGAGTTGAGTCTGAGTTCACCTATGGATGCGAATGTCCAAACTCGTTGAGTTGAGTACGAGTTCACTTATGGATGCGAACGCCCGAGCTCGTTGAGTTGAGTCCGAGTTCACTTAGGGGCGGGTTACATGATTTCTTGATTACATATGAGGCACTTATGTGCAAATTATCCGTATCCGAAGTTGTATTCGATGTGTTCAACGGGTGAAATTTCTAGTGAAATGGAAGAACACTTAAGATGCAAGTGACGTTTTGGTAAGTGTTGTGAAATGGACACTTTGTACAGGTATGTTATTAACCCTCGGGTTGAAAATAGATACAACAACCATAAGGTGGTAAGATGATGAATGATGTTTAGAAATGTGATATATGTTTTGGTGATACCATGCTAAAGTTGTTTGGTATATTTGTATTGTTATGTTACTTGTTATTTACATATGAACTTACTAAGCATTTATGCTTACTCCTTCCTTTTCATTCATTGTAGTTTTGAACAATCCGGCTCAGGAATCGGGACAGGTCGAAAGTTCGATCACACTATCCAAAGGACTTTTATCTTGGTAAATGGCTTGTACAACTACTTAAGTATGGCATGTATAGCAATATACCTATTTTGTGTAAATAATTTTATAATATGGCCATGTTTGGTTGAGAAAATGTTTGATATTGATAAGTCATGGTGATGGCTAATTTAGATCATGTTTGATATTATGGAAGTTTAATAGGTTATCTAGTTCATAAAAATTCATGGAAAGATGAAACTTGCCTTAAAATGAATATTGCTGCAGCAATGACATGAATTTGAAAAATAACTAAAAATAGTATAAATGGAACTAAATAATGAGTAAGTTATTAAATTGAAGCTTAATGAGTCTATTTTCATGTGGATTGAACAAAACACGCATATAAATTATATTTTATGAGATATTTAAACTTTTGTGAAACAGGGCGAGTGATTTCGGATCCCTGTTCGACTTTAAAAATTCATAATAAATTTTAAAAAAATAATTAGAAGTTTTTATTTATATGTACAGATTCCTTACTGAGTCTAGTTTTAAGAAAAACTAACCTTGTAGTCATTGAAATTCTGTATAGAGATATATCTGATTCGTAATACACATATGTTAGAGCAATCGAACCCTGAAATAGGGGAGACTTTAACTAATAAACTGTACTAATTGGCCCAACTAAAATTCTAGAAAAAAATTATTAAATAGATATATGAGTCTTGATTTAGGAAAAATTTATGGATCTTGATTTTGAGTTTCGTAACTCGAGATATGATTTTTCTTGTAACTATGACGCGAGTAGCTAGAAAGCTGTGAATGTAGAAACAAATGATTTGAAGTTCTTAAATTGATAAATTATGTTCGGTAACCCCTCAAGCTCGACTCCGATGATGGTCTTGGGCATGGGGGCGTTACATTTAGTAGTATCAGAGCAGGTTTAGTCGGTTCTCAGACTACGTGTTGTATGTACGGATTTTGCTATACATGCCATATGTATGAATTGTGCTAGTGTGACGACTTCTGACCTTTTTAAATGAATTTTTATATAGTAAATGGATCCCGATCCAGCTGTGGCAGATGAAGTAGAGAGTAATGCGCCAGCTCCGGCTGAAGGGCGTGTGACCCGAAAACCCACCTCCTCTTGTTGGTCGGGGAGGAGGAGAAAGGGATCGAAGCCTTTCTCCAAATGATGAGTGCATGGTACACTGAGTTCGTTCGTACGAACCCAAATGTACGACCTCCCCCACCTCCCCCAATTCCTCAACCTATGCCTCCAATGCCTCAAAGAGTGGATATGATAAAATTTCACAGAACCCCGTTGATAAAATTAAGTAAACAAGGGGTGAAGAATTTAGAGCAAATATTGATGATGATGCGAGAAAGCGAGCTCGGCTTGAAAATTATATCGGGTATTTGATGAATTATCTTGTACACCGAGGAATGTTTGAAATGTGCTACATCTTTGTTGAGAGATTCAGCCTATAATTGGTGGAAGACTTTGATTTGGTGGTACCGAAGAGAGGGTAACGGGAATTCTTTCAAGAAGAGTTTGGAAGAAATATATTAGTGAAAGATTTATTGATCGAAATGTAAAGAGTTTCTTGAGTGAAGTAAGGTAATATGACGTCTCGGAATAGGAAGAGAGTTTGTTCAATTGAGTAAGTATGCGGGGAATATGTTCCTCTGAAGCCAAGATGTGCCGACGATTTGAAGACGGGCTTAACGAAGACATTAAGGTATTTGTTAGGATCCTTGAACTAAAAGAAATGGTGGTACTTGTCGATCGAGCTTGCAAGGTGAAGAATTATGAAGGAAAAGAAAAGGTAGAATCAAACACGAAATTGGAAAAAAGACCAATGAGTAATGCACCCTCACAAAGAAACCGGAAAGTCAAGAAATATGAATCCTCGTTCCCAAGTTTCATTTGGGCAATCATATGAAAATTTTAAGAAGCGAATGTGGGTCCTAAATCTCAAAATACTTCATAGCCGGTGTAGGGAACTCGAGATTTGTTAAACCCGAGTGCCGTGGTGTGGTAGAAATCATTTTGGTCCGTCTGAGCAAATGAATGTTTTCGATGTGGTTCTCCGAATCATTTTATTAGAGACGCCCAGAGAGCCGAGAAAGAAAAATTTGAATGTAAAATCTAGTGGTGCAAACTCGAGGGAAGGTATCCAGAGAAAAGTGGAAGTGAAACAAGTAGTAAGAATGTAGCAGAGATGCAGAGTTAGATCTCGAGGAAGAGCTCTGCTAGAACTTATGCTATTAAAGCGCGTGAAGATGCTTCCTCACCCAATGTGATTACCGGTACATTTTCTCTTTATGATATTAATGTTATTGCTTTGATTGATCCTGGTTCTACTCATTCATACGTATGCATTAAACTGGTGTCTAGTATGAATATACCTGTTGAGAACACAGAATTTATGATTAGGGTGTCGAACCTGTTATGCAAATGCGTGATAGTTGATAAAGTAAGCAAGAAATGCCCTTTAATGATTCAGGGTCATTACTTTCCGACCGACTTGATGTTGTTGCCGTTTGATGAATTTGATGTTATTTTGGGTATGGATTGGTTGACATTGCATGATGCTATAATAAATTGCAAAGAAAAGGTTATAGAATTAAAATGTGAAAGTGGTGAAATCTTGCGGGTTGAACCAGACAAATCAGAGGCAATATTTAGTATGATTTCTTCGATGTCGGCTCGTAGATATTTGAGAAAGGGTTATGAAGCTTATTTGGCGTATGTAATTAATACAAAAGAAGTTGAAAAGAAAGTTGAATCGTCTTGGGTTGTGTGTGAATTTGCGGACGTATTTCGGAAGAATTGCGGGTTTGCCTCCAATCGGGAAGTAGAATTTGGTATAGATTTGATATCGAGAACAGCTCGATCTCGATTGCTCCATATAGAATGGCACCAACAGAGTTGAAAGAATTAAAGTCGCAGCTTGCAAGAGTTGTGATAAAGGCTTTGTGAGACCAAGTTTTTCACCTTGGGGTGCTCCGTGTTATTTGTGAAAAGAAGGATGGTTCTATGAGATTATGTGTTGATTATCGGCAGTTAAACAAGGTGAAAATCAAAACAAGTATCCATTGCCGAGAATTGATGATTTTTTGATTAGCTAAAAGGAGTGACATGGTTTTCAAAGATTGACTTGAGATCCGGTATTATCGTGGCGAGTAAAAGAGTCGATGTGCCTAAAGCGCTTTTAGAATAAGGTACGGTCATTATGAATTTTAGTTATGCCATTCGGGTTGACAAATGCTCTCATTGTGTTTATGGATTTAATGAATCGCATATTTCAGCCATACTTGGACAGATTTGTTGTGGTGTTTATAGATGATATTTTAATTTATTCAAAAGATGAGACAGAGCATCTTTGAGCATTTGAGGATAGTTTTGCAAACTTTGAGAGATAAGCATTTGTATGCTAAGTTTAGTAAAAGTGAATTTTGGCTCCGGAAGTTGGATTTTGGGTCATATTGTTTCGTGATGGTATACGGTTGATCCTAGTAAAATTTCAGCCATTGTTGATTGGAAACCATCGAAAAATGTAACGAAGTTAGGAGTTTCTTGGGGCTAGCTGGGTATTATCGGCGGTTCGTAAATGAATTTTCTATAATTGTCTGCTCCTATGACTAGACTACTCAGAAAGGATGTTAAATTTGAATGGACGGAAGAATGTCAATGAGTTTCAAGAATTGAAAAGTTATTAACTTAAGCACCGGTGTTGATACAACCCTAATCGTAAAGAATTTGTGGTGTATAGTGATGCTTCTCTAAATGGTTTGGGGTGTGTACTCATGTAAGAAGGAAAAGTGGTGGCTTATGCTTCGAGGCAGTTAAAACCTCACGAGAGGAATTATCCTACTCACGATTTGGAATTGGCTGCAGTGGTGTTTGCTTTAAGGATTTGGCAACATTATTTGTATGGTGAAAAGTGCCGAGTATATACCGATCACAAAAGTCTTAAATACTTGATGTCACAAAAAGACTTGAATTTGAGACAGCGAAGATGGTTAGAGTTATTGAAAGATTACGAGCTTGTTATTGATTATCATCCAGGAAAAGCGATCGTGGTTGCCGATGCTTTAAGCGAAAGTTGTTGTTTGCTTTGAGAGTTATGAACGCTCAGTTGAAAATTTTAGATGACGGTTCGATTCTAGCAGAGTTAAGAGCAAGACCGATATTTTTACAAGAGATTTCTGAAGCTCAAAAAAATGATCAAGATTTGCTAGCCAAAAGAAAACAGTGTGAAGCTAATACGGGATCAGATTTTAGAATCGGTTCTGATGGTTGTTTAATGTTTAAAAATCGGATTTGTGTACTGAAAAATGATGAGTTGATTCAAAAGATTTTGCATGAAGCACATAATAGTTGTTTAGCAGTTCATCCGGGCAGTACGAAGATGTATAATGACTTAAAGAAAATGTACTGGTGGAGTGGAATGAAAAGAGATATTTCCGAGTTTGTATCAAAGTGCTTAGTTTGTCAACAAGTGAAAGCTGAACACCAGGTACCTTCGGGATTACTTCAGCCTATTATGGTTCCTGAATGGAAATGGGATAGGATTACTATGGATTTTATATCAGGGTTGCCGTTAACTCTAGGGAAGAAAAATGCCATCTGGGCAATAGTTGACAGACTGACTAAATCGGCTCATTTTATTAAGTGCGTCATGATTATTCTCTTAATAAGTTGCCGAATTGTATATCCGAGAGATTGTTAGACTTCATGGGATACCTTTGTCAATCATTTCGAATAGAGATCCGAGGTTTACCTCACGGTTTTGGAAAAAGTTGCAAGAGGCATTAGGTACAAAGTTAAATTTCAGCACTGCCTTTCATCCACAAACTGATGGACAATGAGAGAGAGTAATTTAGATTCTTGAAGACATGCTCAGATGTTGCGTATTGGAATTTCAAGATAGTTGGGAAAGGTACTTACCATTGGTAGAATTTGCTTATAATAATAGTTATCAGACGAGTTTGAAGATGGCACCTTATGAAGCATTATATGGTAGTAAATGTCGGACGCCATTGTATTGGGTGAACTCAAGGAAAATCGATTTATGGAGTTGATTTAATAAAAGCGAAGAAAAGGTGAAAGTGATTCGAGATTGTTTGAAAGCTGCTTCAGATAGACAGAAATCTTATGCGGATTTGAAACAAAAAGAAATGGAGTTTCAAGTTGGTGATAAGGTATTTTTGAAAGTGTCTCCATGGAAGAAAGTCCTTAGATTTGGACGAAAGGGCAAGTTAAGTCCGCGTTTTATTGGACCGTATGAAATAATTGAAAAAGTTGGACTGGTAGCATATCGGCTAGCGTTACCACCCGAATTAGAGAAGATTCATGATGTGTTTCATGTATCTATGTTACGTCGGTATCGTTTGGATCCTTCACATATAATTTCACCGACAGAAGTTAAACTACGACTGGATATGACTTATGAAGAAGAATCGATTAAGATTTTAGCTCGAGAAGTCAAACAACTAAGAAATAAAAGTGTTGCACTTGTGAAAGTGTTGTGGCAAAAGCATGGGGTAGAAGAGACTACATGGGAACCTGAAGAAACTATGAGAAACCAATATCCACACATTATCGGTAAGATTTTCGAGGACGAAAATCCTTAAAAGGGGGGGAGAGTTGTAATATCCTGAATTAGGGCTTAATCGGAATAGTGGTTTCATGACCACAAATCCGAGATAGAAATAATTATTTTATAATTATTTTGATGATTATGATATGATTGCATGATTGTATGAAAATTTCGTGATGAAATTCTATGCCTAAAGTGCTTAAATTAAAAGTAGGGACTAAATCGAATAAGTTGCAAAAATTGCATTCTAGAAGTTTTTAGTATGAAATTGTTTTGGAATATTAATGAGGAGGTCTTAAATAGAAATTTGACCAAATTTAAGTTCATGGAAAAAATTAGGACATGGAAGGAATTTTTGGAAAGTTTAGTAGTAAGGGTATTTTGGTCATTTAGTTATTAAAATGAATTAAAAACAAAATTAAAAGCCAATTTTGTCCATCTTCTTCATTAGACCGAAATTTCAAGGGTCCTCCATAGCTAGGGTTTGTTTCAAGCTTCCAAGCTCCATAGTAAGTGATTCCAAGCCCGCTTTTAATGTTCTTTACGCTTTTGGAATCCCTTAGCTCGATTAAGCTTATGTTAGCAATAATTCAACCTAGGGTTTATATTTGGAAAAATACCCATAGGTGAAATTTGTGTATTTTGATGTTTTATGATAGAATATGAGGTTTTAAATTATGTTAGACAACTTGTGCTACTCGGTTTTGAGTGAAAACGAGTAAAAGGGCTTAATCGGCAAAAATACCTAATAGTCACAAGTATATGTTAGAGAGAGAATTTGATGTTTCCATAGAAGGAAAAGTGATCAGCATGTTATAAAACATAAGAATAAGGAATAAAATTTAATTCCGAGCCTAGGGGCAAAAGTGTAATTATGCAAAAGTTTAGGGGCAAAAGTGTAATTTTTCCAAAGTTCCGTATTAAATGCTGTTTTGATGAATGTATGTATTAAATAAGATTAATTTGGCATTATAGATCAAGAGAAACGAGATTCAAGTCGCGATCGAGGAAAAGAAAAGATTGTGGACTAAATTGCAAAATCTTTATATTTTGGTACCAAGGTAAGTTCATGTGTAAATAATGTAGCATAATTGTTATTTTTAAGTTATTGATGTTAATTATATGATACGCTGATTTTTAATCGTGAAATATTATGCTTTGTGGTTAATGTTGAGTAATATGCAAATTATGTTTACTACTTGATAAATATGAATTGCTACCAAGTATCGGTTCCGATATTCCATGGAAGACGACAAAGATGAGATCGAGGGAAAAAGCCCGTTTGAACCTTAGGAATAGGTTAGGATACAAGTGACATGTCACTAGGATGGTTGAGCATCCGAACTCGTTGAGTTGAGTCCGAGTTCACCTATGGATGCAAATGTCCGAACTCATTGAGTTGAGTCCGAGTTCGTGAGATGTAACTAGGCATCCGAACTCATTGAGTTGAGTCCGAGTTCACTTATGGATGCGAACGCCCGAGCTCATTGAGTTGAGTCCGAGTTCACTTAGGGGCGGGTTATATGGTTTCTTGATTACATATGAGGCACTTATGTGCAAATTATCCGTGTATCCGAGTTGTATTCTGATGTGTTCAACGAGTGAAATTTCTAGTGAAATGGAAGAACACTTAAGATGCAAGTGACGTTTTGGTTAGTGTTGTGAAATGGACACTTTGGACAGGTATGTTCTTAACCCTCGGGTTGAAAATAGATACAACAACGATAAGGTGGTAAGATGATGAATGATGTTTAGAAATGTGATATATGTTTTGGTGATACCATGCTAAAGTTGTTTGGTTATTTGTATTGTTATGTTACTTGTTATTTACATATGAACTTACTAAGCATTTATGCTTACTCCTTCCTTTTCATTCACTGTAGTTTTGAACAAGCGGCTCAGAATCGGGACGGTCGAAAGTTCGATCACACTATCCAAAGGACTTTTATCTTGGTAAATGGCTTGTACAACTACTTAAGTATGGCATGTATAGCAATATACCTATTTTGTGTAAATAATTTTATAATATGGCCATGTTTGGTTGAGAAAATGTTTGATATTGATAAGTCATGGTGATGGCTAATTTAGATCATGTTTGATATTATGGAAGTTTAATAGGTTATCTAGTTCATAAAAATTCATGGAAAGATGAAACTTGCCTTAAAACAGAATATTGCTGCAGCAATGAAATGAATTTGAAAAATCACTAAAAATAGTATAAATGGAACTAAATAATGAGTAAGTTATTAAATTGAAGCTTAATGAGTCTATTTTCATGTGGATTGAACAAAACAGGCATATAAATTATATTTTATGAGATATTTAAACTTTTGTGAAACAGGACCAGAGTGATTTCTGAATCCCCTATTCTGACTTTAAAAATTCATAATAAATTTTAAAACAATAATTAGAAGTTTTTCTTTATATGTACAGATTCCTTACTGAGTCTAGTTTTAAGAAAAATAAACCTTGTAGTCATTGAAATTCTGTATAGAGATATATCTGATTCGTAATACACAAATGCAGAGCAGTCAAACCCTGAAACAGGGGAGACTTTAACTAATAAACTGTACTAATTGGCCCAACTAAAAATTCTATAAAAAAATTATTAAATATATATATGAGTCTTAATTTAGGAAAAATTTACGGATCTTGATTTTGAGTTTCGTAACTCGAGATATGATTTTTCTTGTAACTGTGACGCGAGTAGCTAGAAAGCTGTTAATGTAGAAACAAATGATTTGAAGTTCTTAAATTGATAAATTATGTTCGGTAACCCCTCAAGCTCGACTCCGGTGATGGTCTCGGGCGTGGGGGCATTACATTAGTAATGCTTTGGCTGATTTAGGGGCTAGTATTAATGTCATGCCCTACAAAATGTTTAAACAACTAGGTCTTGGGAAACCCAAACAAATTAGGATGAGCATTCAGTTAGCAGATAAAACAATTAGATTTCCTAGGGGCATTATTGAATATGTACTCATTAAAATTGACAAATTTATATTCCCAATTGATTTTGTTGTTCTAGACATAGAAGAGGATAGTGACGTGCCTTTAATTTTAGGAAGGCCCTTTTTTAGCAACTGCTAGAACTATAATTGATGTTGGTACAGGTGAACTCACACTTTGTGTGGGTGATGAAACAATTACTCTTCAAGCTCGAAATTCTACTAATACTGATCATGTGGTGCAACCTTCTTTGCAGGAAACACGTTCGAAAAGCATACATGAGCCTTGTTCAAGTAACAACAAAGAACCCATCCATGAAGAACAAAGGCTACAAATCGAGGAACTAGATGAATGGCGGACACAGAAATCGAGAGCACACAATAGACCAAAACCACGCCATAACGAGCCTAATGTTTCACCAAATCAACTTAAGGTTGGATACAAAGTACTACTAGATGCAGCAGACCCTCATATTGCCACTTTTGAACCTAATGGAGCAATCCCTCTTACGGTACTTAGTATTTTTCCATACGGTACAGTCGAGGTAATTCATCCCAAATTCGGCACTTTTAAGGTATATAGTACTCGTTTAAAACCTTATTTTGATGAGATTGATAGCAAGAATGAGGAGTATAAACTCCTCGCACCACCATGACCTCGCAACAGAGAGGTAAGTCGAGCTTAGACTATAAATAAGTGCTTCTCAGGAGGCAACCCGAGCACTAACAGTGTTAACTTCTATGAATTTTAGTTTTTAACATCTAAATCACCAACTGAGTCCTTGAACACAGGTTACCCAAATCCCCACGGCCAGGCACACGGGCGTGCCTTAGGCCAGGCTCATACCACGGGCGGAGACACGGCCATGTGATACAAATGTGTGAAAACAGAGTGAAAGTTTTCCCCAACACGGGATTCGATACGTTGCCACAGCCGTGCGACATGGCCGTGGATGAAACTGTCAAAACAACATGGGCGTGCGACGCCCGTGTCTAGAAGCCGTGGTTGAAACTGGGAAATTAACACAGGCGTGCGACACGCCTGTGTCCACCACCTATTCTCGAGACTATAAAATTAACACGGGTCTATGTATCCATACACGGGTGTGGGAGAAGCGAACGAAGTAGGACACGGCTGTACGACACGGTCGTGTGCACCAACACGCCCAATGAACACAGGCGTGGGCCGAATTTCAGACGTGCCCAAATTTGAAAATCACGAAACACACGGGCTAAAATAAGGACACACAAGCGTACCCCACGGTCGTCTGCCCCAATATCTATATAAACCCCTCACTATTCATCATCTCCTTCCCTAAAAACCCTAACCCTAGCCACTCCTTCTATTTTTCTCCTCTCTTCCTCTCATTCATCCCCTCTTCTCCCCTTGTGCGACCCACACAGCCCCACCACCCACACCCGTGGCCAACCCCAACCGCACCCAACCTTCATGCCGTCGCTCCTCCGACCACTGGTCTTCTTCTAACGGTTTTCTCTTCTCTTTTCCTTTCTTTGGATGATTACTAACATGATAGTCCTAATTTTTATTCTTTTATTTACATATTGCTATTGATTGTATATATTATTATCCTTATTTTTAGGATTTAGTTCACATTCTTTGTACCATCTTCTTACCATGCTTAACTACTTCTATCTAGTTTGTTTTTAATTTAGTCATGCTATCACTTTGCCATTTACCATAAAATCTCTGTCAAGTTTGATTACTTTTGGTTGAGTCTTGTTAATGTTAGTAATTTTTTATTGCATTTGTTAGTTTAATTCATGGTTAATTCCTTTTCGAATTTGTTAATATATGTTTCCTGCAGGTATATCATGTCAAATCCACGTGGCAAGAAAACCGCCATCCCCGCCTCAAAGAAGAGTAAAGAAGCAGCTGTAAGAGTATGCCCAAAGATCAATCACAAGATGGTTGTAATAACATACTTGATTTATCATGTTTATTGATATAAGGCATTGCCATTATTATTTTAGTTTCTTTTCTGTGTACATAAATAAACTGTTTTATAATAATGTCCTGAGAATAATATGATTATTCTTAAAAGATCCTTAGTCAAGTATTATTGTTGGCTAGGACAACAATAATGCATTAAGACTACCATGTAGTTGATTGATGATAAAGAGTTGTCATTGATATGGAGTGTCAAAATCAAAGCATGAATATGTGTGTTAGAGAACAACATATTGGACTGACCTGCTATGAGTATGTTTCTTGGATTATTATGTAATTGTCACAACATTACTCATAGTGATTAATATGTATATGATCCTCATACTTGAGATCATCATTATCCCAACATCGTGAGTTGTATATTTTGATATAGTCAAGCGAACATCGAATCGGTTGTTCTATAAAGACCGATGTTGGATATACCACAATCTATGTAGAGGATATGGTTGATCAATATAGGATAAGTCCTCCTACATAATGGGAGTAATATCTTAGGCCACTTGATTGAGTGAGACTAGAAATGCATGGCCATGCTCAAATAAGTTGATATGAGATGTCATACTTATTTGTGTATCATAGTTCACTTAAGGCGTCAAGAAACATGGGATGGACTATGCAAGTGTGACTATTCCATGACTTGTGTCCATTCCAAAGATATAGGACTTAAGGATTAATGCATGAAAGGTTAATCACAAAAGGTTATGTCGAATCATGACTTCTCGTAACTTAGGTAGCAATGATGCATTGTTAGATGCCACTCATTATTTGTAACATTAGAATCGTTCTAATATTATTGCTAACGTTACAAGAACCTATAGGGTCACACCCTATGGTTGAAATGAACAAAGTAAAACATAGTTGGTATTGTATTCTGATTTTCAGATGAATTAAATTAATTATAGAATTAATTTAATTGGGCAATCAAATTGTTGAACATACAATACGTACAAGGATGTTGTACACATAATCAGAACATAATTTCATTAGTATATGAATTTGGTTCAGATATAAGTTTAAATAAATATAGTTTATCAAATCTTTATTATAATTAATGTAATTATAATTTTCGGTTAAACATTATTATATTTATTTTAATGATGACGATTATGTTCAAATTAATTTTAATGAATTAATATTCATTAAAAAAGATATATCAATTAAAAGGGTGTTATATATGGCAAGGGTAAAACCCTAAAGAAATAATATATAAATAAGCTCTGAAACTATGCTAAAGGGTCTAGCAGTAGTCAAGCATAAAAATCATGAAATAGTTTCGAGATTTTTCTACCGCTCATTGTCAACTGGTGGACTACGAGAGGCCGACATCGAAAGGTTGCGACTTGGTTCGATAGTGGTTCAGATTCCCGCTGCTAGGCATTCTTGTCTACTCAGATTGAAGTTGCAGTAATTTCGAAACCTTTTATCACCCCAATACGTTCCTTACACATGGATCCATGGTTTGGATCACCGGAATATCTTTAATTATTTTATTTTTTCGCTGCGCCTTGGAGGCACCGGCGTTCCAACAGCAGCATCATCCTCGGATCCTACCGCTGAGATCAGGCACCCATTCCTCCAATTTCCACCGGGACCACAGGAGGAACTTTTCCAGATATTATGGGCCCGACCCCTAGGTGTGGGCCGTTGCATTGACTGGGCTGCACTAGAACAAATCCAGCTGGCTGGCGCAGTTTCGGGCTCTTCTGATGACTAACCCATGGGGGCTATTCTTCGAGACTGTCAAGCCGACGTACCTCGAACTCACACTCGAACTCTATTCCACCTTTCACCTCAAGTCGTTATGACAGAGTTCGATGATCCTGGAACGGTCCAGTTCCATCTCAGCAGTTTAGTTTTCCAGCTGAGGGTGCCTGAGTTCAGAGTCGCTTTAGAACTATACACAGAAGAGTTCATGGATGAAGATGACTTCGCCAGCCTCCATTGCCACATCCACTACTCGCATTCAAACTGCTAGAGGGCCCTCATTCCTACTTCGGCCACCTATGACCTCAGCCGCTCCAAGGCATCGACTTTCGCCTGATCCCTGAGGTACCTACTGCCATCTTAGCCCACACTCTGATAGGGCAGAAAGAGAGCACCGGCTTCATCAACACTCATGATGCCTATTTCTTATGGATCATGGAGAATGGACACATCTTCGACCTTGCTTATTTCATCATCTTCGCCATTCGCCATCAGACGGAGCGGCACAAGAAGGGAGTCATTTCCATCAGCCCTTATGTGACTCGTTTGGCGCAGTACTTTGGTCTCCTCAACACGGTGGCACAAGCATCCTCCCTCATTCTCATCGGTCAAATGTCCCCACAGGGCATCTCGAGTATGCTGCATATGAGGATGACCGAACGACATCGCGGATTTGATCCTCCTCAATACCGCCTAGTCTAGTCTGCCGAGCAGGAGGACCTAGAGGACATTACTAATGATGTCCCTCCACCTCACAAGGATCCAGCCTCTCAACCACCACCTATTCATCGTCCAATTCATGCGGTGGCTTCACTCTCTGACATCTTTGTGCGCCTCACTCGATTCGAGCAGTAATGTTTTCAGCGCTTTGATCACATTGATGCAACTCTACATCAGATTTGTCATCACCTTCACATCTCATCGCCGCCCCCACCTCGCGAACCATCTAGCGATGAAGATGTTTAAAGACTGTTTTTTATTTTTATCTTTTTTAAACTACTTTTTATTTTATTTTTCTTTAATTTTATTTTTACTACATTCTTAGGTTTTATTATTTATATTAAACAATTTTTACTTTCGGCTATTTCTTTACAAGTAATCATGCTATTTTATATTTCCTAAAGAATTATTGGTTCTATCGCAGTTCTAAAGAGCCCCAAAGCTCACTATTACTTAAGAAATTGCAACTCCACTAGAAAAGGTTCTCCATGACTGCCATGTCCTGCTCGACCACGACCATAGCTACCACCAGATATAATATTCTTTTGGAGCAGGACTTATGGACTAACGAACCTCTACCACCACCGGAGTATCCTCCTCCAATCTCATACTTGCCTTAGCCGGCTACTCTCTACTAATCCAATTCAAGGATTCTAATTAACATTCAAGAAGTTTCACTTCTCTCCCTATCTTATGATCTTATATCTATAGTTTTCAGTAAATCTATCTTTGCACATTGAGGACAATGTACATCTTAAATGTGGGGGGGTTATTTATATCATTATCAGAAAAATCCCTGAATTTTGTCTTATTCTCACGTGAATCACTCAATTCACTATTAGAATGAATTTTGATTAATTTATGATTTTTATTGATATGTCTTGAATTAAAACATAGGCATTTATGCATTGACTGTTTAAATTTTAAGGAATTAAGGAATCAAGCATGATAAGTTGATTTTTGAGAATTAAAAATTTTTAGGTTGTTTCCCCAAGTTTAGGTATTATCTTAAGTTGAAATTCATAGGTTAAACATCAAAAAGCCATAATTTTTGTGAGATTTTGAGCCTTTAAAGCATATATTATTTCTTTCATGCTCACTTCTATTGTTGCTTTGAGTGTGTCAATATCGAATTGTTATTCTAGAACTTGCTTGATTATGCATGTCAAGACCACACCTTTGATTTGATATGTTGAGATGATAAAGGCACCTAAGTTTAACCCACTGACTCCATAAAAAGCCTACCTCCATAATTAACCCTTAGTGAACCCCCTTGAGCCTAACAAGTCATTCATTGATTTTCCCCCAATATTAACCCATAACCCATTATTGTTGAAATCCCCTTAATTAATTTGATCCCTATTTTTGTCTAGATTTGATTTGAATAAATTGCTTAGCTATGTTTTATTTTTAGCAAAGTCCTATAATATTTGACTTGTTCTTAAAAAAAATCATTATGAAATTATGTAATGTTTAGATTAAAACAATGTTATCCATGAAGAAAAGCTCAATTAGGAATGTAAATTGTCAATTGTAGTATTTTTCTAGTTAGGTAATTTTTCAATTCAATCTCGATTCTAACCATCTCTTTCAGCTTATGACCACACCCCCTAACCAAAGCCATGTTACAACCCTCTAAAGACCTTTTTATTGATGTATCATCTCAATATATAGTGGTGGAGATTTGATTTTCGCGCAAGCCTCTGGTAATAACTTTTCATATTGACTGTTGAGTGCTAAATTTCTTGTCCTTAAACACCTCGAGTGATTTGAGTGAATCTTTAGTGAGGATGTGAAACTCTATGATATTTTAATCAAAGGTGATTACTTAAATGAGGGGAGACACCTAGGTTTTCGTGATAAAATGCTCAACTTGGAATGTTTGGAACTTTGATGTTCTTCGAGTTGAATTTTCAATGTATGATTATTATGGATTATTTTTTGAGATACTATTGATGAGAAATATAAGTTGACAAGAATTTATTTTGATTGTTAGTTGAGGATTTTGCTTGAGGACAGGCAAACGCCTAAGTGTGGGGGTATTTGATAAACCGCAATTTATACATATTTTTATCCCATGCTTAGCATATTTTTGGATGAATTATCCTTAGATTTGGTGAATTCGATGCTCCTAATCCTTTAATTTCATGTGAGCATAAGAGAGCAAAAAGAGCGAGAAATGGGCCAAAAATGGAGAAAATGGGTCAACATGGGAAATCAACACGGCCTGGGCTTCCTCACATGGGTAGTTCACACACCTGTGTCCATTTAATAGACTCGAACACGGTTTGAAGTAATCGTACACGGGTGTGTCCCTGTCGAGCCCAAGTCTAGTCCTATTCAAAAAAGGCCACTCTTGAGGGTTTAGAAGCATTCTAAAGCCTATATAAACACCTCAGGAGGTACCTGAAAGAGACACACGGAGTAGGAGTGTAACACCCCAAACCCAGCCCAGACGTTATGGTCAGATCTGACGTGTCATGTGGACTTATGACTTAGTATGCATTCGCTGGTTTAAGTGATTGGGGTGGTCTTTGTAAAAACAACGGTTGAATGAAAAACCGGTTTATCAATCTTTAGGCTATCCATTTGTTGTGCTTGTTGAGTCTTGAAAATGTTCATTAATTTTGAAAACCCGCGCAGCCTAACACTAGCAGTTTCGTCATAGTGTAAATATAATCAGAAAATAAAACCATAGCGAAAAAAAAATTTAAATAGCGGACTTATTACAACTTAAAACCCAAAATTAAATCAGAATATAAAAATAATAAAAATAAACTAACTTAGAAAAACCAACTTTGCAGATGATGTGGCCACTCCGAATCCCTCACAGCTCCAAGCCCACTATGGTTGGGGATTTCCTACAGAGATGAAAATAAAAGGTGAGTTCGGTAAACTCAGTGTGTAACATAACCCAACCATAGCCCAAAACAGATCAAACCTCAGAGTCAAACTTATCTGGGCCTTGGCCCAGTACAGAAATCAGAATGAAACCCATAGGCCCATAGCAGATACAAAACAAATATATCATGAATGTAGAAATCCCAACCCAGAGCCATCCATAACACCCCCGTACCAGCCTTACACCATGGGGGGAGACTACTCAACCCCCCCAACCGCTACACACCACAGAAATTGCAGCGAGGATGTCAGATATTGTGACGAAGTCACCAAATACAGATATTGTGGTTAGGCCGCCAGAACAGATATATATATATATGTGGCGTAGCTACGGATGCAAATGAGGTCGCGGATATTGTGTGAAGTCACGTATCGATATATGTGGCGAGGCCACCAGATTGCAGCGAGGCTACCAGAACGCTTCCTCCATCAACATAAACCCATGTCCCATGCAACAGAAATAATATGTCATGGCATACGTATACAGAAACAGAACATCATGCTTTTCAGAAAAAAAATAACCTTAGGGGTAAAATCGTAATTTTGCATGCATAAGGGTATTTCAGTAATTATTACCTATTGCTAAGGTTTCATGCTCATTCTAACGTTTACCAAGTAATCAGGAGTACTTACTTCGTCGTTTTACCAAAGTGGGCCCATTGGCCCATTGGCCCATTTTCGGCCCATTAAGCCCAAAAATACCGTTGTGGACGAAAATGCACACTCTACACTCTAATCATCCAAATGCACCATATTCATTAACAACTGTCTCACGAGCACTCGCATGCTCGCGAGTTCACAAAATACCAACATTTTGGTATTTCAGCTTTTACCGATTCAGTCTAAGGGAGGGTGTCGTTTACACACCTGGTTGATGACGATTGATGACGATATCTCCCATGCGATAATCCTAAAATCAATCACTAACACATTAGACTTACGAATTAACGATAACTAACATAAATCCACGTCAACTAACCCAATCATCACACAAGTTAGTCATTTACGCACGAGGGGCAAAATAGTCATTTAACACCCTAGGGGCAAAATGGTAATTTTACCCCACAAGGGTATCTCGGTAATTCTACCCTACAGGAGTATTTCGGTAATTCTACCTTATAGGGGTATTTTCAATAATTCTACCCTATAGGGGTATTTCAGTAATTCTACCTTACAGGGGTATTTCGGTAATTCTACAACTTATCCAGTTGGGTCTACGGACCCATTGGGACCACGTGGCCCATTTCAGCCCATTGCGGCCCAAAATAGCCGTCCTACTACTAGAGTAATGAGAAATACACACCTGTTAGGAGACTGCAGTTAATTTGTGCTCCAAACACTCTTAGCTGACGCCCAACCCAAACGAACACGTCACAAAGTGAAAGGGATCAGCCAAGAAGGGTATGCCTACACTCCTCATGGTTTGCTCTATTTAAAGCCAGCTCTCCATCTACTCTTATGTTAGCTTCCCGATGTGGGATCCCTCCATCACCAGAGTTTAAAACCAACACCAACTCTTGCCGTCCCAACATAACAAAATAATCAACCTTTGCGTGCCAAGGGATTCGAACCAAAGTCCTCTCACATGCCAACTCACGCCACCACCACTAGGCCATCAACTCATTTGTGTCATAAATCCAACACATTAAACTTTAAAGCGCACCTACTTGCTTCCAGATTTATTGAAAAGAAAAACCAAAATATATTGCAAGAGCCAAGACTTGAACCTTGGACCCCTTGCTTCCTCTATGGCATCACTTCCTTGTCCCCTAAGTGGCGCCACCTTGCCACTACACCACACTCCTTTTTGTGTCATCTTTTACCCCTTTACTCTTAAAAGCCCAAACGCCAATTGCATCACCTGTTCATAAAATTAAAATTCCGAAGACTACCACGGATTTAACTTAAGTTTGGGCCTTCCAAAGGCCCACTAAACTACTAAAATATATATATTAACCAACCAGAACACACACAAATTTTAAAAAATCACAGAAACACAGAAAACCCGAGAATTGGAGAGTTACAAGGAGGCAAGGAATTTCTCGAAGAAAGCCGATTGATCCATCTTAGAAGCTGGATTATCCTTCAAGACTAAAGATCTCCCTTCAATTTCCTTTAGGAGTTTTTGGGTTTTCTTTATGTTTTGCTATCATTTTTCTTCTGAGATGTTTTCTTTTACACTTATGAACTAAATCCCCTAAATACCTAACGAGAATGAAACCTAAGACGGATCTTGTTATTATTTTCTAAATTATATGATAAATATTTGACTTGTTCTTAATTATGAGTTCTTAATTCTTGCTTTAATATTCTAAGATATTGATTCAAGTATTAATGTAATTATTCAGAGGAGCAAAAGTCACTGTCTAAGAGTAGATCTAGCATAATTAAGTGGAGTTGATTGCACGCCTAGACATAGGGTGACATAATTTTTCCGGATTAGGGTGAAACCTAATAAAGGAATCCATATATCGAGTTAATACAACACTAAGGGTTTTAATTAGGAAGAGATTTCAATTAATCAACTTAGGGTTAGATGTTGTTAGTCTCGAGAGAGATAATAATATAACTTAGGGATTTATACGGATCAAGTCAAATGAATAAATCGTCTAATTCAGAGTCAATAACGAGTGAAGTCTAGGTGGATTTTTCCCTTGGGTATTGTCCAAATCATTCAGCTTTCCCAAAAGTTATTTCCCCAATTTACTTTCTGTGCATTCTTAGTTTAGTAATTAGTTTAGATAAAACAAACCCCTTTATTTTTAGGCTAGATAATAAAAAGAAAGTTAATATAGTACTTTTAGTTCCTTTGGGTTCGACATCCCGGTCTTGCCATAAGCTATACTATTGTTCGATAAGGTGCATTTTCCTTTGTCATGATAATAGTTAGTTTTCAAGAACGGACATTCATAAATTATAAAACTTATCACGATTTACATTACATCACCCATAATCCCTTACAACTTTATAGACGTCATAATCATAATTCATAGCAGCATTTTAATAATTAAAACACTCTTTATTGTGACACAACATGACATTTTCAAGGCATCATACACGTTTTACATATTCTCACATTATACCAATTCTAGGCATACCATATCTCATTCATTTGACCAAACCAAATACTTTACCACTTATTCTATTATATCCTGATTATCAACTTATCCATCAAGCATTCACATTCAAGGCATTATTATCTCACTTGCCATATTATATCTTAAACATGGTCATGACTACTTTGAATGGTCATGAAGCATTCATCACACATGCATGTCACAACACCAATCTTGCATGCCTAACCATCATGTTCACATTATTTCATCATAAACATTATAACATAGCATGGATAGATAGATTTACAAACCATACTCAATATGAGCCACACCCTATGGCCATTTTCAAATAAATCAAAATAAGCTAATACATTTGGCCAAATCATAGAACACATATCATAAAAACTAATCCCTATACATGCCACTCACTTGAAACTTTTCAACCTATGTATCAATATCCCAAGGTGACAGCTTGGTAGTGTGATGTTGTCTCTGACTTTCTCTAGCCCCAAGCTGGCCTGACAACACTAAAAGAAATGGAAAGAAGGGAGTAAGCTTTACACTTAGTAAGCTCGCATGAAAATAATAAGCAAGGAATTAATATGCTATTTCAATTTCTCTCTATTTATTCAAAATCCAGTCAAGCTATTTTCTTGAGTCATAGTAACTAAATCATTTATATCTGGAGATACAGAACTCCAAATTAAGACACGTTAATTTTTACAAAAAACTATACTCACATATATCTTTACCATAAAATTTTTAGAATTTTTGGCTCAACCAATAAGTACAGTTTATTCATTAAAGTCACCCCAGTTTTGCTATCTGACAGTTTCGACCTCTCTTCACTAAGAATTAATTATCTCTAAGTACAGAGCTCGGATGATGTTTAAGTCTATTAATATTGAAAGTAGACTCTATAATTATTTTAATAATATAAATTATATCACATAAATATTTTCCTACAATTTTTAATGATTTTTCCAAGGTTAAGACAGGGGAGCCCGAGATCACTCTGACCCTATTTTACAAAAATTTAAATATCTCATCATATGAGATTCCTTTGCTTACACCGTTTCCTTTATCTAAAACTAGACTCCATAAGATTTAATTTCATGTTTTATTCAACCTCTAACTCAATTTCCACTATTTTTGGTGGATTTTTAAAGTCAGACCACTACTATTGTCCTAATTTGTCTTAGTGCAACATAATGATAACCATCACAAATTTGTCATAAAAATTATTCTTATAAATATCACTCATTTATTTGCACTCTTATTACAAGTCCATTTCATTTCACATGTCCAACACATACTCATGGGTTTCGAGTACGTACCTGTGCTATCTCTTAGCACAACCACTCATTCAAATAGGACAATCATATACATCATACTAGTATCAACTAAGCATAGATGAGTTTATCATTTCAAGTATTTCCATTCCATTTCTCATATTAATCCCATTGAACTCCTCGGAATCTCGATGGATATCCTATTTACCGTCAAATCATGCAAGTGATCATTATCAAGTATACACTCTCGCGAACCTCGCTTTTACAGCGGGATTACCAGTCCAAGCTAAACCCCCCGTAGTATAAACTCATAGAGTAAATGTCGGGATTACCAGTCCAGGCTAAATCCCTTGTGACGACAAATTACTTTTATGATTTCGGATCTAAATTACCAGTCCAGGCTAAATTCAGACCCTAATCGGATTACCCATCCGGGCTAAGTCCATAATGAAGACATATTCTTTGGGAGGCTTGATCACTATAGGAACACCCATCCAGGCTAGATCCTTTTTACCTTCAATTCATTTCTAGAAATCCATCGGTTATCCTTTTTATTCAATCGGGATTTTCTCTTTTCATCAAGTATGTCAATATGCATAGATGATCATGCAATGTACATTCAAATCAACACATTTTAATGTTTATTTGAGCATAAATCCATACAATCAAAATAACATGTCACCTTGTTTCGATACAAACTTACTCATTTCATTTAAAATATCATATTCCACCAAATTTCTATAAACATCAAATTCAATACAATCATAGCAAGATATATTTCATGTATAACAATAATAACATAAATAATAGGCTTATTAAATCACGTGAACTTACCCCGAATACGAAAACAGCAAAGTTACCATTTTAATCCATAACCTTGTATTTTCCCGATTTAAGCCCAAATCTTGATTTCCTTGATCTATCATTTCAAATATAGCCTATTTAGGACTCACATTGTTCAAATTGACCCAAAAATCATATTTTGGAAAATTTACAATTTTGCCCCTAAACTTTCACATAATTGCAATTTAGTCCTTAGGCTCGTAAAATGCAATGTGTTCAATGTCTTGATTACCCAAGCCTAGACAAACCATATTCAAGCTTATGGAAGCCCAAATTTCTCATTAAAATAGATTTTTAGTTTCCTATTTTACACCTTTTTCAATTTAGTCCTTTTTAGGCTTTTTCATGAAAAATCATTTAGAAAAAGGTGTTAAACACACTCCAATCTTTCATATTCTACCATTAAACATCAAAATACTAGCATGTCATGCATGGGTAAATTTTTAAACATAAACCTTAGCTCAAAATAATGGTAGAAATGAGTAGAGCATGTTATCGAGATTTCAAAAATGCATAGAAGTTAAAAAAGGGAACGAGATCACTTACTATTGAGCTTGAAAGCTTGGAAACCCTAGCCATGGCTCTCCTCTTGATTCACACAGCCATGGGAGGAAGATGGACACATTAGGATTTTAATTTTTTGTCTTTTAATTCATTTTACCCCTAAATGACCAAAATGCCCCTTTTACCATTCTTTCAAATTTTAACCTTCCAAGCTCATTTTTGTCCAAATTTTTAGAAGTTGGTCAAATTACTCTTTAAGGACCTCTAATTAATAGTCTAATTCAATTTCATGCAAATTTCTTCTAGAACACAAGTTTTACAAATTATTCGATTTAGTCAATAAAGTCTAATTAAGCCCTTTTCGCATAAAATTTCCTCGTGAAATTTTCACACAAGCATAGAAACATATCATAGGCTTTATCATAATCATAAAATAATTATTACCATATCTGATTTGTGGTCTCGAAATCATTGTTCCGACTAGGCCCTAATTCAGGATGTTACATACATGTTTACTACAATATGGACACATTTCCCAACAACTTGACAATACCCGGTAATTAAATCCTTAGATATCGCCAATGGGCAGATACTTTACGTCAGTATGCACCAATACTCTAATTCATCAGCAAGCTAGCAGGGTGGTGGATTATGCTACCATAGTGCGCCAAAACAGTTAACATTCATAACTTACTAGTCTTTTTGAATCTGTCGTTTTTGGGGTGTGACATGCATAATTAGCATCGACATTATAATATTTGGATTCATAATCCAAATAGCATGTAGCTTCAATTATAAAAAATTATATAAACTTAATTTGGAGAAAGATTTATGCTAGATTCTATATCTTTTTATAATGCGTAAATTAAGTAAAAATAATATAAACCTTATATTGGAGAAAGATTTATGTCAATTGGGGTGCTCCAATTACACCCAATTCGGTGGGACCTAGACTTGTTCATGGGTCGGGCCACTAGCCCAAGCCCGAAGGCCCGCTCAAAAAGTAGAAAGGTTTGGGAAAAAATATAAGCTTGAAAAATGAGTTTAGACAAAATTTAAAGCCCATTTTTTAAACGGGATGAGCTTGATAAAAACAATTATATTAATTATATAGTTGTATATATTAAATCACTAATCCGATTATAACTAAATCTATTACCCAAAAGTTAAAACCTAAAAAACTATCCAAACTCCTTATCTTAAACCCAACCCGAAATATAAAAGTTTTATAATAATATTTAATGCAATAAAAGTTAAAACATAAAAATAAAACCAAAACTCCCTTCATCTATTTTTCTTTATTCAACTCTCTTTGAACGAATCCCTAAATCTGTAATGCCCCCACGCCCGAGACCATCACCGGAGTCGAGCTTGAGGGGTTACCGAACATAATTTATCAATTTAAGAACTTCAAATCATTTGTTTCTACATTCACAGCTTTCTAGCTACTCGCGTCACAGTTACAAGAAAAATCATATCTCGAGTTATGAAACTTGAAATCAAGATCCGTAAATTTTCCCTGAATCTAGACTCATATATCTATTTACTAATTTTTTTCTAGAATTTTTTTATTGGGCCAATTAGTACAGTTTATTAATTAAAGTATCCCCTGTTTCAGGGTTCAACTGCTCTGACCTCTGTGTATTACGAATCAGATATATCTCTATAAAAAATTTCAATGACTATGAGGTTTGTTTATATTAAAACTAGACTCAATAAGGAATCTGTACATATAAATAACAACTTCTAATTATTTTGTTAAAATTTATTATGAATTTTTAAAGTCAAAACAGGGGATCCAGAAATCACTCTGGCCTTGTTTCGAAAAAGTTTAAATATCTCATAAAATATAATTTATATTCCTGTTTTGTTCAATCCATATGAAAATAGACTCATTAAGCTTCAATTTCATAACTTACTCATCATTTAGTTCTATTTATAATATTTTTAGTGATTTTTCAAATTCATGTCATTGCTGCAGCAATATTCTGTTTTAAGGCAAGTTTCATCTTTCTATGAATTTTTATGAACTAGATAACCTGTTAAACTTCCATGATATCAAACATGATCTAAATTAGCCATCACCATGACTTATCAATATCAAACATTTTCTCAACCAAACATGGCCATATCATAAAATTATTTACACAAAATAGGTATATTGCTATACATGCCATATTTAAGTAGTTGTACAAGCTATTTACCAAGATAAAAGTCCTTTGGATAGTATGATCGAACTTTCGACCTGTCCCGATTCCTGAGCCGGCTTGTTCAAAACTACGGTGAATGAAAAGGAAGGAGTAAGCATAAATGCTTAGTAAGTTCATATGTAAATAACAAGTAACATAACAATACAAATATACCAAACAACTTTAGCATGGTATCACCAAAACATATATCACATTTCTAAACATCATTCATCATCTTACCACCTTATCGTTGTTGTATCTATTTTCAACCCGAGGGTTAAGAACATACCTGTCCAAAGTGTCCATTTCACAACACTTACCCAAAACGTCACTTATATCTTAAGTGCTCTTCCATTAAACTAGAAATTTCACCCGTTGAACACATCGGAATATAACTCGGATACATGGATAATTTGCACATAAGTGCCACATATGTAATCAAGAAATCATGTAACCCGCCCTAAGTGAACTCGGACTCAACTCAACGAGCTCGGGCGTTCAGATTCATAAATGAACTCGGACTCAACTCAACGAGTTCGGATGCCTAGTTACATCTCACGAACTCGGACTCAACTCAACGAGTTCGGACATTTGCATCCATAAGTGAACTCGGACTCAACTCAACGAGTTCGGATGCTCAACCATCCTAGTGACATGTCACTTGTATCCTAATCTATTCCTAAGGTTCAAACGGGCTTTTTCCCTCGATCTCACATTTGCCGTCTTCCATGGAATATCGGAACCGATACTCGGTAGCAATTCATATTTATCAAGTAGTAAACGTAATTTGCATATTACTCAACATTAACCACAAAGCATAATATTTCACGATTAAAAATCAGCATATCATATAATTAACATTAATAACTTAAAAATAACATTTATGCTACATTATTTACACATGAACTTACCTTGGTACCAAAATATAAAGATTTTGCAATTTAGTCCACAATCTTTTCTTTTCCTCGATCACGACTTGAATCTCGTTTTTCTTGATCTATAATACCAAATTAATCTTATTTAATACATACATTTATCAAAACAGCATTTAATACGAACTTTGGAAAAATTACACTTTTGCCCCTAAACTTTTGCATAATTACACTTTTGCCCCTAGGCTCGGGAATTAAACTTTATTCCTTATTCTTATGTTTTATAACATGCTGATCACTTTTCCTTCTATGGCAACATCAAATTCTCTCTAACATATACTTGTGACTATTAGGTATTTTTTGCCGATTAAGCCCTTTTACTCATTTTCACTAAAAACCGAGTAGCACAAGTTGTCTAACATAATTTAAAACCGCATATTCTATCATAAAACATCAAAATACACAAATTTCACCTATGGGTATTTTTCCAAATATAAACCCTAGGTTGAATTATTGCTAGCATAAGCTTAATCGAGCTTCCGGGATTCAAAAAACGTAAAGAACATTAAAAACGGGGCTTGGAATCACTTACTATGGAGCTTGGAAGCTTGAAACAAACCCTAGCTATGGAGAACCCTTGAAATTTCGGCCTAATGAAGAAGATGGACAAAAATTGGCTTTTAATTTTGTTTTTAATTCATTTTAATAACTAAATGACCAAAATACCCTTACTACTAAACTTTCCAAAAATTCCTTCCATGTCCTAATTTTGTCCATGAACTTAAAATTGGTCAAATTGCTATTTAAGACCTCCTCATTAATATTCCAAAACAATTTCATACTAAAAACTTCTAGAATGCAAGTTTTGCAACTTATTCGATTTAGTCCCTACTTTCAATTTAAGCACTTTAGGCATAGAATTTCATCACGAAATTTTCACACAATCATGCAATCATATCATAAACATCAAAATCATTGTAAAATAATTATTTCTATCTCGGATTTGTGGTCACGAAACCACTATTCCGATTAAGCCCTAATTCAGGATATTACAAAATCCCTGACAAAGTAATGATAACTTTGTTGTTCTCCACTCCACCAACACCCACTGACCACTATCATCACTGTTCACCAATCACCAACACACACCCTATGTTGCTTCCCTCAACACACATTGCCAGTAGGTCGGGCAACACTATTCTCTATAGACATCTATTGTGGTTCTCTAATATCCACCAACACCCACTGACCACCACCATCATCATTCACTAGTCACCACCACACACTCACTGTCACCTCCCTCAACACGCACTTCCAACAGGTCAGGCAACACCGTTATCCATTGATATTTGTTGTGGTTCTCTAATCTCTACCGACACCAATACTACCAATAAATATTGTTGTGGTTACTTTTTTCGGCATAAAAGATTAGTTGAAAGAAACATAAGCGAAACAAGTGCCAATCCGAGACCATAAGTAAAACCTTAATTCTTACTCTTACTTTTTTTAGTTTCAATTTGTTAAATATTTTTCTACGGCTATTATAGAAATATTTATGGTCTAATGACTCAACTATAGTCTAAAAATTCCAAATTCATTGTAGAGAACAAATATTTGAATGATTGCTTTTTATTTTTCCTTTCTTAATTCCCAAGATTGTTTTGAAAGAGTCCCAAGAAAACATATAGTACAATAATGCTAATAAATTAAACAAAATTGGCAACTTATGAGCAATGAGGCAGAGGTAAATTTTTTCCATGGTCAAACTAGTTGCCATATGGAATGGATTAGAACTCAGAATTTCTAATTTCAAACTTCCAACAAGAATTGTTTGTCTTTTAGCTTAGATTATTTAGCACTAACAAATAAATTTTCGGACAGGCAATGTCAGATTATGGGGAGAAGAAAATAAGGTCAGTGAACTATCCCAAAGAAATGGAATCTCCGTATGTTGTTATACTACTTTTGGATTAATTGTTAATGATGTTTACCTTTTTTTCAGTAAAGCAGTAAGCACAATATAATTTGATCTATCTTGTTTTCTATAGCATTGCTTTTTGTAATTTTTCAAGACCATGAATTTTGATTATTTGAGTTAATAAAATTTGAGCATGCTTTGAGTTTTTACTTTTAATTGGGTTTTATTATTGACTTTGTCAATAAAAATGGTGGAAAGTGGAAAGTGTCACCCTTTTGGTTAATTTTTTTCCTTTCGCCAATGATTCAAAGATTCCAGTAAGCGTTAGTGTAGTAAGCTCTACAAATGAATTTCGTTTAGACTTTTCACATATTTCTCAAATTTTTATTTGTTTAAATGAATCCAAAATCACAATTTGTCCAATTACCACCCATTTTTGTTATTTTGGGTAAATTTAAAAAGGAAAAAACTTTAAACTGAAATTAAGTCGAAAAGATGATTACGAAATAGTTATTTTAACTTTTAATTTATCTAAATCAATTAAATATTAAATAAATAATGAAATATATAAAATGAAAGTAATAAAGTGTGAATAATAAATGAAGATAATATTATATAATAAAATTATATAATAGTTAAAATTTAGTATGAATTTGTATGTTAATTGAGTTTTTATGATTTCAAGATTTTGTAACACTGGCTAGTTCGAACATTTCAATACTTGTAGACGATGGATTTAATAAATATGAAAGTGCTCTCAAACATCAAAAGTGTGACACCCCAAATTCGATCGGGACGGACCAGCTCGAATTCGAAGCGTTACATTAGCCACCTAATTGACTCTTCAATTAACGACCTCCCAAGACACACCCGACCTTATAGCACCTCAATCTTATCCATTGATTAGTTATTTATTAATGTGGAAGCAATTTGTGAACCAAGTTTAAACTTTTTATAAGTAATTTAACCCAAGGGCATTTTTGTCATGTTACCAGCCACGGTTAAACTAGCTCGTACCAACCCTCTTTTAGTCATTTTATGTAAGCCCTAAAAATTTGAGTTTAATCCGAGTTTAATTCAACTTTTATCATTAAGGACTAAATCGTAACAATTTCAAACAATTAGTACTATACCCGAATATTATATTGAGTGCGTTTCTAACAAATTTTATCAATTACAAGACTAATCCTAAAATTTTATAAAGTTTCATTATCATTTAAGGCTCTAATTAGATTTATCAAGTTACATAACTAATTTGTAATTTAAATGGACTAGAGAACTAATTTAAAAAGACTAGAATTCAAATCCCCAACAGTCCACTTCAGTTTTTTTGTGCAAAAATTTTATTTTAAACCCGATTTTGAGTATTTTAATGGCCAATTAAACCTGATTTAGCTACAATTAAATACTATACATATTCATACACCTTCAATTGAATTAATTAACACTAATTAAGCCTCAATTAAATAGAATTAAACATTCAATTTCATGCATATCACCCACCGGTTAATTCAAACAAGTGGCGTACCTTAGTCACTAATAAACCACTCAATGGAAACTTCATTTAAACAATGGTTAGTGTAAACATCATGCCTCACACACCATGTTATCAATCATCGAGATACCAAACAATAATACACCGTAAATTATTCAATAATCAAAATCAAACATGCATATATGATATTATAAAACCATCCAAAATTAAAAATGTCCAAGTCCAATTACAACAAAAATTAATCTAAGTCCTGGAAGTTCCACAATGCCTGATTAACATCTCTAAAACGTGTAACTAAATCTCTACTGAACCTTAATCTCTTGGAACTCTCTTACTCAGCTCTTTAGCTCCTCAATCTCGTTGATTATCTGCACGAATGTGAGGGTGTGAGTTTAAAAAGCTCAGTGAATGTTAATAAAACGACGAGTAAATTAACACCCAAATCATGCTTAAATTGAAACTAATCAAATACGAATTTTCAATCACAATATCAATCCATAATAATTCAATGTCATATGCTCAACCATGTATCAAAAATCATAGTTAATCATGGCATATAATCATCAATTTAGCATGTAACATTTCATACATTTATATTGGCATATACAATCATGGTTTAATCGGGTGATCATACATCGGATAAATAGATCTCCTTACTCCCAAACAGAATCAAAATCAGTCTCGGATTGAGTGGTCCAAGGCCACACGCTCCCTTATATCGTCTCAAATCAATCCCATTGAATGGAGATGTAACACCCCTTACCCATACCCGAGACCAGGACAAGGTACGAGACATTACCATACATAAATAGGGCATCTCCGCAAAATACGGGTCATAAATTTTCATTCCAAATTAAAACTGATCAAACAAGATCATATTATCCTTATTATGGACCTGCGAGGTCCAAAACATACATCAAAATATCTGAAACTAAACCGAGAACTTAAAAAAAATCTAAGAAAAATTTCTAGTTTAAGCCTCACACGCCCATGTGGAGGTAATGCACATGCCCATGCGCTTTGGGACACGCCCGAGTCCCATACCCATGTGGAATTTCTAGAATTTTTTTTTCATTTCAAACCTATAGAGGTTTTCACACGGCCTAACACACGCTCGTGTCCCTAGCCCGTGTCCCTCACACAGGCTAGACACGCCCGTGTCATCGCCCGTGTCTAAAAACCTGGACATTCTGTTTATGATGTCACTGCTCATTTAGGGGCACACGCCCGTGTACTAGGCTGTGTCCTCCATACGGTTGAGACGCACGGCCGTTTCTCTACCCGTGTGTTTACTACCATGCATACTGACTTAGGAATTTTAGGTGCAGAGGACACACAGCCATTCAACATGCCCATAGGGTAGACTGTGTGTCACACACGGTCTAGACACATGCCTGTGTGTCTACTCGCGTGGACCATTTAAAGGCTATTTTCCAAGCCAATAGTCACCCATATCACCCATACATTCAAACATACTTTATAACATGAAACATGACATATTCAGACACTCAAATATTCCCCACTATGGCACTCTCACATCTTTATAATGTCATTGTATTTCACATTCATTTGCTGTACCATTTAAAGGCATTCCATAGCAATTTCATGCATTATTAAACTTGTTACCATAACTTCAAATTTAGCATTCATGCATATAGTCATTTAAAGCTATTAGGTCACCCCTTATCCTTTAGCACCAGATTCGTACTTTACCATACATTCATCGATCAATAACCTAACACATCATTATCTTGCACTCACCAAGCAATAACATATCCTACCATCGAAACACTAGCGCATGCATGCATGGGTAATTAGATTACAACCCAAATGATTAAATATGAGCCATATCACATGGCCAATACAAAATGAATTACACTTATCATAGGCCTTCACAATTTGGCCAAATAGCATGACACATATCACAAAATGACCAAGTTTCCTACACATGCCATACCCAAAATAATAATTTCACTATATCCAATAATCTTTTGATAGTGTGATCGAATACTATGACAGCTTCCAATCCCCGAGCTAGCTTAGCGGAACTACAAAGGGTGGAAAGAGATGGGAGTAAGCATTAAAGCTTAGTAAGTCCACATACAAATAATATGAAATGGTAGTAAGGAATCAACATGCAAAAACATAGCAACATATATATAAAGACAATTCATCATTCAAACCTTTTTGCTTACTCATCATATGCACATATATACTTGCTTATCGTAAATTGATCTTTATTAAGGTATTACTCATAGGCTTAGCATACATACCTATACTTATCGTAAAGTATCCATAACCATACATCTTTCATATATCGTCCTTGAGACTCTCATTACATTCATTACATTACCCATTGAACACTCAGAATACTATTGGATACGTGGAAACCTTGCACATAAGTGCCACATTTACAAATGTAGCTGAGGCTACCACATAACATGTAACACATCCATAATGAACTCGGACCTCTCAATGGGCTCGGATGTTACATGAATTGCATCCATTATGAACTCAGACCTCTCAACGAGCTTGGATGCTCGTATCCAAAATGAACTCGGACCTCTCAACGAGCTCGGATGCCACATATCTCACGAATTCGGACCACTTAACGAGTTCGGACTTCTTAGTTCCTAGTGACATGTCACTTGTATCCTTAACTATTCCTAAGGTTCAAACGAGATTTTTCCTCACTTGCATATAGTATCTCCATCGTACTTGCTTGTAACGTCGTGGATAATGACCATAATAACATTCATGCTTTCATAACAATCGGCAAGCATATAACTCATAATCACAATAAAACATTTATTACAATATATTAAAGCATTAAAACATACTACGACACCACATTATTTGCATATGTACTTACCTCAGTACAAAATGATGATAATCGAGCCTAATTGTTGTATACTTTATTCTTTCCTAGATCAAGTCCCGGTTTACGTTTTTCTTGATCTATAATGCCAAATTTAACTTATTTATTATTCACGTTGTTCAAATGGTCCATAAATCATACTTTTAAAATTTTACACTTTGACCCCTAAACTTTCACATATTTTCACTTTGGTCCTTAAACTCGTAAAATGAAATGCATGCATTTTCTTGGTTACCCAAGCCTAGCCGACCCTTTACTAAGCTTATATCAGCCCATATTTTCACTTATTTCCCGTTATTACTATTCTCTTTAACACTTTTACAAACAAGTCCATTGTTTAGGTGTTTTTACTAAAAATCACCTAGTAAAAGATGTTTATCATGCATCAAACATTCATATTCCTCCAGTAATCATCAAAATACATGCCTGTTACACATGGTTTAAATTTTATACATGAACCCTAGCTCAAAATATAGCTAGAAATGGGTAGATCATGCTTCAAGGACTTCAAAAATGCAAAGAACATTTAAAACGAGGCTAGGATGCACTTACAATCAAGCTTGAAAATGTTGAACAAGCCCTAGCTATGGTGACTTGCAAATTTCGACAATGAAGGAAGATGATGGACACCAATTTTGACTTATTTTCCCTTTTTATTCTTTTAATTACCAAATGACCAAAATGCCCTTAGGGTTTTTCTTTCACATTTTTCCTATGCATGTCCATTTTTGTCCAAAATTATAAAAATTGGTCAAATTGCTAATTAGGACCCTATAATTCAATATCTAATGCAATTTCATGCTTAAAACTTCTAGAATGCAAGTTTTGCACTTTATTCAATTTGCTTAAAACTTCTAGAATGCAAGTTTGCACTTTATTCAATTTTGTCTCTAAAATGCAATTAGACATTTTATGCATGAAATTTCTTCATGAAACTTTCACACAAGCATGCATTCATAACATAAACCTCATAAGAATCATAAAATAATTATTTCTATATCGAATTTGTGGTCTTGAAATTACTATTCTGACTAGGCCCTAATTCGGGATGTTACAACTCTCCCCCCTTTGGGATTTTCATCCCCAAAAATCTTACCAATAAAAAGGTTTGGGTATTGTTTCCTCATAGCCTTCTCGAGCTCCCATGTGGCCCCTTCAACCCCATGTCTTTGCCTTAAAACTTTCACAAGAGCAACAATTTTGTTTCGTAATTGCTTAACTTCCCGAGCCAAGATCTTAACAGGTCCCTCACCATAAGTCATGTCCGATCTGATTTCAACTTCAGTTGGTACAATCTCATGTGAAGGGTTGGATATATACCTGTGTAACATAGACACATGAAACACATCGTGAATCTTTTCTAATTCAGTCGTCAAAGCCAATCAGTAAGCAACAGGCCCTATCCTTTCAGTAACTTCATACAGTCCTATAAAACTAGGACTCAACTTGCCTTTTCTACCGAATCTCAAAACCTTCTTCCATGGGGATGCTTTTAAGAATACCTTATAACCAACCTGATATTCAATTTCTTTCCTTTTCACATCCGCATACGACTTTTTTCTATCCGTCGCTGCTTTCAAACAATCACGAATTACTTTCACCTTTTCCTCGGTTTCCTTAATCAAATCTATCCCATGAATCTTATTCTCCTTACGCTCAAACCAATACAATGGTGTACGATATTTTCTTTCATACAATGCTTAATAAGGTGCTATCTTTAAACTCATCTGATATCTATTGTTATATGCAAATTCAACCAAAGGTAGGTACTTTTCCCAACTACCTTGGAATTCAAGAACACAACAACTAAGCATATCTTCAAGTGTCTAAATTACTCTCTCGGATTGTCCATCAGTCTATGGATGAAAAACAGTACTAAAATTCAGCTTTGTACCCAAAGCTTCTTGTAACTTCTTCCAAAATTGCAAAGTGAACTTTCATATCCCTATCCCAAATAATTGATAATCTCAGAAATTTACAGCTCGGCTAACTTATCAAGTGAATAATCAATGCGTACCGGTATAAAATGAGTAGACTTAGTCAATCTGTCAACCACTACCCATACAACATCTTTCTTTCATAGTGTCAACGGTAAGCCTGTCACAAAGTCCATAGTAATTCTGTCCCATTTCCATTCAAGAACTAAGATAGGCTGAAGTAAACCTGAAGGTACCTAGTGTCCAGCCTTTACTTGTTGGCCAATTAAGCATCTCGATGCAAATTCAGATATATCTCTTTTCATGCCATTCCACTAATAAATTTTCTTGAAATCATTGTACATTTTTGTGCTACCCGGGTGAATTGACATACCTCAATTATGAGCCTCATGCAAAATATTCCAAATCAACTTAGCATTCTTCAAAACACATATCCCTCCACGAAACCTCAGACAACCATCAGGATCTCTCTGGAAATTTGATTCACTACTAGATTCACACTGAGCTTTCTTAGCTTGCAACTCTTTATCAGCTTCCTGAGCATCACAAATCTATTGAAGAAAAGTAGGTCTAGCTTTTAACTCTGTTAGAATAGCACCATCATGAAATAAGGCTAGTCGTGTGTTCATAGCTCTCAAAGAAAATAAAGACTTTCTGCTCAAGGCATCGGCAACCACATTTGCCTCATCGGGGTGATAATCTATCACAAGCTCATAATTTTTTAACAATTCAAGCCATCTTCATTGCCTCAAGTTCAAGTTCTTTTGAGTCATCAGATACTTAAGACTTTTATGGTTTGAATAGACATGGCATTTCTCTTCGAATAGGTAATGCCGCCAAATCTTCAAAGCAAATACAATAGCGGCTAATTCTATATCATGCGTAGGATAATTCTTTTCATGGGGCTTCAGTTGCCTCGAACATAAGCTACTACCTTACCTTCTTGCATAAGGACATAACCTAGTCCATTCAATGCATCACTATAAATCACAAATTCTTTCCTTGATTTTGGTTGTACTAACATTGGTACATCAGTTAACAATGCTTTCAGTTTCTTAAAACTCTGTTGGCACTTCTCCGTCCATTGGAACTTAACATCCTTTTGCAACAACCTCGTCATTAGTGTGACAGCCCTATAGTGACCCTAGTCGGAAAGAGGTTTCGGGACCGCTAAACCGAGTCACCAAATTATTTGAATGTGATATTTATGGTCTAAAATATGTGAATATGAATGTGCGAAAATTTTAAGCTTCGATTTAGTTAACTGCATGTGAACGTAGTACATAGGACTTAATCTACAAGGATCTAATAGTGCATGTAATCAAAAGGGAGGACTTGCATGTCAATTTTCCCCCCCTAATTAGTAGTGGCCGGCCATGAGCATGGGTGGACAAAATGTTATGGCTAAAAAAAACATGTCATAGACATGTTGGGTTAATGCATTATGTAAGGAATAATAAAATAAAGAGCATGGGCAATGTGTGTGATTGTTTCCCCCCCCCCCATTGCCGTGAGTTGAAGAAAAGAAAACAAAAAAAAAAGTGTTCATTCTTGAACATCTTTGGCCGAATAGAGGAAAGAAAGGAAGGGGAAGAGCTTGAGAAAATCGGCTATGGTGGTTTGCTAGACTAAGGTATGTTTGATGTTGTCCATGAGATTCATGCATGTTTTTAGTTGTTAGTTTGAGTTCTAACTAGCCCATGGTTCAAATCTTTACTATGTCATGGAGATGACATTCGGCTAAGGTGGATTGTGTTGATGTCATTTGCATGCTAAAAGTGAAGCTTTGTAATGGTGCATGTGATGGTGGATTGATGACTCTTGAATCTTCTTTTTAGCATTTTGAGTGAGACATTAAGTTCTTTGTTTAACCATGACCAAAATTGAAATGGTATGGTGTTGTGATGCATTCGCCATGGTAGGAAGTAGAAGGAAATATGGTTGTTGTTAGATGAAGTAGAGTCTAACAAATGAGCACATATGTGCATTAGTTGCTAGATGGAGAAGAATCGGCTAGCAAGTTGTGTGCCAAGGCCGAATATAATTTTGTATATTAATGAGTAATGCATGTGTTGAATTGATGGAAAGGAGAGGATGCTTTAATAGTGTATATATGTGTATTATCCAAGTTTTGAACTTGAAACAAAATGGTGTTTAGTCAATACAAGTGACCATACTTGTAGAATGTATTAAGTGTTGCAATCGGCCTCAACCTAGACATGTATATTCGCCACATGAAATAGATTTGTGTTGTATGTGTTCGATTAGAGGCAAGCATATTGATGCTTTTATCTTGGCTTAGATAATCGGCTAAAAGAGAGTATGGGCTAAAATGTTGAGTTGATTAATGATTCCATATATATGTGGCTCTAATGCCTAATGTATATATGGGCTAAGTACCTTGAGGTCCTCTTTGATGTTCAAATGAATTGTGTTAAATTGCTTAATGTGATTAAAAGCGCATGACCATTGTGTATTTGAGCTAAAGGGTGGCCATATGACCTATTAAACTCCTTGTCATATTCGCCATAAGCTAGCATAATGAGACTTTAATAAGTTAAATTTGTTTGAATTAGCTCAAGAGCTTAGAGGACCACAGTTGGATAAGGAAAGGAAAAGTTATCGAATAGCCGAAATTGTTCGACCACATCCGAGGTAAGTTTTCGAGTAATGGAACTTAGATTATGATTTGATTAGATCATTTTTTAAGCAAATCAAAATTATGCTCTTTGCATGTGGCTATTGAGCCGAAATTGCAAGTGTGATAAGTGTCTTGTGTTTGAGCTTTGGTAATGAAAATGAAATACGGATGTGTCATGATTTATTGATAAATATGCATGGTTATTCGAATGATGTCTGGGCTAAGTCCCGACGGCTTTGTGCTAAGTGACTATATCCGGACTAAGATCCAAAGGCATTTGTGCGAGTTACTAATTCCGGGCTAAGCCCGAAGGCATTTGTGCGAGTTACTAATTCCGGGCTAAGCCCAAAGGCATTGGTGCGAGTTACTAAATCTGGGTTAAGTCCCGAAGGAATTTGTGCGAGTTACTATAACCGGGCTATGTCCCGAAGGCATTTGAACGAGTAGCTATATCAGGTTAAATTCCAAAGGTACGTGATTCGGGAATGAGCGATCTTGCTGTAAAAATTTCAGTTAATACGCTTGTAAAATCCCAACAATGAGGTATGTTTCGTATGTGCATTGGAATAGTTGATTCCTTGAATAATATTCGCCAATGAGTAATGAGCTTCCGGTATTTGGCTAAGATGATCCCATATGTATGAATATAGGGGTTGGAATGTGAAGTAAGAATGATTTGAGAATATGTATATATGGAATTATCCGTTTAGTTATATGAATGTTATACTTTAGTTGTGCTTAAATACTTTGCTCAAAACTTACTAAGCATTTAATGCTTACTCCGTTTCTTTGATTCTCTGTTTTATAGATTTTGGTTCTTCAGCTATAGGACTCGGGATTTTGAAGTCGAAGTCGCCCACACTATCAAAGCTCCTTTTGGTATACTTTTGGTTGAACTTTGAAATGGCATGTATAGGACTACCCTTTTGTTGTTGGTCATGAACCCTTCGGTTTTGTGTAAATTTGGATAGCCATGCGAAAATGGCTTAAATATACTTTGATCATAGCATTATAATCGTTTTGTATGTTGTCCGTCGAGAGGTATGGAAATGTTGGTAACGGTTAGCCATGGGAAGGGTTATTCATGATCACTTTTGGAATATGTATGACAAACTCTAGTTGATCCATGGAGGATCATGAAATAGGTAAAGTTTACCTTAAAAATAGATGCTGGCAGCAGCAGTGATGTGGATGTGAAAAATCACTAAAAATAGTAGGAATGGAATTAAATAGTGAATAAATTATGTAATCGAACCTTGATGAATCTATTTTCATAAGAAAGTAACAAAACGTTCATATGAACAGTATATTATGAGATGTTAAAGTTTTCGTGAGACAGGACCAGAACGGTTTCTTGATCCCCTGATCTGACTTTGGAAATTCATTATAAACTAACCAGAGACATTTAGAAGTCATCCCATATATGTATAGATTCCTTTTTGAGTCTAGTTTCTATAGAAAGAAACGGTATCAGTATTGAAGCCCTGTACAGGGAGATATCTAAGTCGTAATGCATGAAGGTCAGTGTAGTCGCACCTGTAACAGGGGAGAATTAAACTAATAAACTGTACTAATTGGCTGGAGAAAAAATTATAGAAAAAAATTTGCGGATGTATTTATGAGTCTAGTTTCAGGGAAAAATTACAAAACTGATTTTCGAGTTGTGAAACTCAAGTTATGATTTTTAAGGTGACAGTGACGCAGTTAGCCAGTTGTCTGGAAAATTTTTAAATGGACTGTGAAAATGAGTGGATTAAGCCCGTTAACCCCTTGTGTCCGACTCCGGCAACGGTCTCAGGTACGGGGTGTTACAATTTTATTGGTATCAGAGCTACGGTTTAATCGATTCTAGGACTACCGTAATACGTTTGGGTCTAGCTATACATGCCATTATGTGATTATTTGATAGTGTGGTGATTTCTGACGTTTGCAAATGTGTTTACTTATAGTAATGGATCCCGATCCCGACCGAGCGGTAGCTGATGATCTTGAGAGTGTAGCGCCTGCTCCCGCACAAGGGACAGCGCCGACGGACTCTCAACCTAATGCTAGTAATCCGAATGATGAAGCTAGACAAGCTTTCTATAGCGTGATGAATGATTGGTTCAACCAATACATTCGAACTAATACGGCTGTTCCACAACCTCCATTCCTGACAAATACCACCCTCGCACCTACAATACCTCCGTAATCGACCAAATAAGGTCAAATAAGCCCCAGCTGATGTAATCCAAAAACACGGGCTATGAATTTAAAGCCACGGACAATGATGACGCCGAGCAAGCGGAATTTTGGTTGGAGAACACTATCCGGGTACTAGATGAACTATCTTGCACACCCGATGAGTGCCTAAAGTGTACTATCTCCTTGCTACGTGATTCTGCCTACTATTGGTGGAATACGTTGACTTCTGTTGTGCCTAGAGAGCAAGCAACTTGGGAGTTTTTCCAAACCGAGTTTCGGAAAAAGTATATCAGTCAGAGATTTATGGATCAAAAACGGAAGGAATTTCTTGAACTTAAACAAGGTTCCATGTCGGTTACCGACTATGAACGAAAGTTTGTAAGGCTTAGCTGGTATGCACGAGAATGCATTTCCTCAGAAGCCGTAATGTGTAAACGTTTCGAGGATGGATTGAATGATGATATAAAGCATGTTGGCGTATTGGAAATCCGAGAATTTGTGGTGCTTGTCGAGCGAGCTTGCAAAGCCGAGGAGCTGAGTATGGAGAAAAGAAAAGCTGATATGGGAGCAAAGGAGTTTCGTAAGAGGTCTTCGGGGAAGCCCTTCCCACAGTCATCGAAGAAATTTAGAGATGGCTTAGGCCGGTCTAGAGACACTTCGGGCTTTTCTAGACGAGATCGCGATCGACCCCCTGTGAGCACACGAGTCACTTCGATCGCCAGTGTTGGAAATGATCGTCGAGACAGAACGGAGTGCCAGTATTGTGGCAAATGGCATTCTGGAAGTTGTAGATTCCATGACCGCTCCTGTTACAAGTGCGGGTCAGTCGACCACTTTATCAAAGATTGCCCGAGATTGTCTGAACAGAATGAAAATCAGAGTGGGAAACCGGGTGCTACCACTGCTCGGGGTAGACCATCTAGAAATACGGGCAATGCTAGTGGTGGTCAGAGAGGATCTAGAGATGCTATGACCATATCTGAGGCTCGTGCTCCTGCTAGGGCTTATGCTATACGCGCACGTGAGGATGCTTCCTCGCCAGATGTTATTACCGGTACTTTTACTCTCTTTGATACTAATGTGATTGCTTTGATTGACCCTGGTTCTACTCATTCTTATATATGTGAAACCTTAGCATCCAGTAAGACTTTACCTATTGAGTCTACTGAGTACGTAATTCGGGTGTCAAATCCCTTGGGTCGTTACGTGCTTGTCGACAAAGTGTGTAAGAAATGTCCCCTAGTAATTCGAGGTTCCTGTTTTTCGGCGGACTTGATGCTTTTTCTATTTGATGAATTTGATGTTATTCTAGGTTTGGATTGGTTGACCGTGCATGATGCGGTTGTGAATTGCAAAAGCAAGACTATTTATTTGAGGTGCACAAGTAACGAGATAATCCGAGTTGAGTCTACGAACTTAAAGCGGTTGCCAGCTGTAATATCATCAATATTAGCTCAGAAATATGTAAGAAAGAGGTGCGAAGCATACCTTGCGTATGTACTTGATGACAAAGAGTTAGAAAAGAAACCCAAATCTGTGCCGGTGGTTTGTGAATACCCGGATGTTTTTCCTGAAGAATTACCGGGTTTACCACCTGCTCGGGAAGTAGAGTTTGGTATTGAGCTTGTACTGGACTACGCCAATTTCGATAACTCCAGATCGTATGGCACCAACCGAGTTAAAAGAGTTGAAAGCTCGCTTGCAAGAGTTGACGGATAGAGGTTTCACTCGACCAAGTTTCTCACCTTGGGGTGCACCAAGATTGTTTGTGAAAAGAAGGACGGAACCATGAGGTTGTGCATTGACTATCGTCACCGAATAAAGTGACGATAAAGAATAAATATCCGCTATCGCAGTATTGATGATTTGTTTGATCAACTAAAGGGAGCCTCGGTGTTTTCAAAGATAGATTTGAGATCGGGTTATTACCAGTTGCGAATTCAAGATTCGGATATACCCAAAACTGCTTTTAGAACGAGATACGGCCACTACGAGTTCTTAGTGATGTCGTTTGGGCTCACTAACGCCCCTGCGGTATTTATGGATTTGATCAATCGGATCTTCAGACAGTATTTGGATCGGTTTGTAGTTGTGTTTATCGATGATATTTTGGTCTATTCGAGAAATGAAACCGAACATGCTGAGCACCTGAGATTAGTGTTGCAAATTTTACGGGATAAGCAGTTATATGCTAAGTTCGGTAAGTGTGAGTTCGTTAGAGAGGTTAGCTTCTTGGGCCATGTGGTATCCGTGATCGGTATTCGAGTTGACCCGAGCAAAATTTCAGCCATACTTAACTAGAAGCCTCAGAAATATTACCGAGGTTCGAGCTTTTTGGGACTCGCGGTACATTACCGACGGTTTGTAAAAGGTTTTCGATGATAGCCACACCCATGACGAAGCTACTTCAAAAGATGTTAAGTTCGAATGGACGGAAAATGTCGAAAAGTTTTGATCAATCTGAAAACTTATTTGATGAAGCTCAATTTTAGTGCAAAATTAATCGTGCAAAGAGTTTGTCATCTATAGTGACGCCTCCTACTTGGGTTAGGTTGCGATTGATGCAAGAAGGTCGAGTTGTGGCCTATGCGCCGAGACAATTAAAGCCACATGTGAAAAATTATCCAACCCATGATCTCGAATTAGTCGCCATCGATTCGCCTTTGAAATTATGGCGACATTACTTATTTGGTGAGAAGTGCCATGTATTTTCGGATCACAAAAGTCTCAAATATTTGATGACTCAAAGAGACTTAAATCTGCGACAAAGACGTTGGCTTGAGTTGTTGAAAGATTATGAGCTTGTCATTGATTATCACCGAAAGGCTAATGTGGTTGTGGACGCCTTAAGCCGAAATCACCGCTTGCTTTATTGAGCGATGAATGTACACTTGTCCGTTTCTACCCGACAATGTGTTAGTAGTCAATTAAAGGCCAAACCATTATTGATTCATCAAATTCGTGAAGCTCGTAAAGTCGACGATGAATTGGTTGCAAAACGGGCTGAATATGTTCGAATATGGAATCCAATTTCAAATTGATGATGACGATTGTTTGAGGTTCGAAGTCGGTTGTGTGTTCCAAGAAATTCAGAACTCATTTCGATGATTCTGAGCGAAGCTCATTGTAGCCGAATGTCAATTCACCCGGGGAGTACGAAAATGTACAACGATCTGAGACGCCAGTTTTGGTGGCATGGTATGAAACGAGACATTTCTGATTTTGTTTCGAAGTGCTTAGTATGTCAGCTAGTGAAGGCGGAACATCAAGTGCCTACGGGTTTACTCCAGCTGATCATGATACCTGAATGGAAATGGGATCGAGTCATGATGGATTTCGTATCTGGGTTGCCAGTATCGGCAAGTAAGAAAGATGCGATTTGGGTTGTTGTGGATAGATTGACTAAGTCGGCTCACTTTATCCCCGTACGTACGGATTTTTCATTGGATAAACTAGCTGAATTGTATGTTTCTCAGATTGTGAGATTACACGGGGTACCGATTTCTATTGTGTCGGATAGAGATCCGAGATTCACCTCGCGATTTTGGAAGAAATTGCAAGAAGCTTGGGGTACCAAGCTGCAGTTTAGCACCGCTTTTCATCCACAAACCGATGGTCAATCTGAGCGGATAATTCAGATACTTGAGGATATGTTGAGATGTTGCATTCTCGAGTTTAGTGGTTCATGGGAACGGTATTTACCTTTGATTGAATTCGCTTACAACAATAGTTTTAATCAAGTATTAAGATGGCACCTTACGAGGCCTTGTACGGGTGTAAATGCCGTACACCATTGTTTTGGACCGAGCTCGGTGAGAGTAAAATTTTCGGAGTGGATTGGATTAAAGATGCTGAACAGAAAGTAAGAATAATTCGTGAAAGTCCAAGGCAAGATCGATCGTCAAGTCGATGCGGATTTAAAACGAAGAGATATTGAGTATCGTGGGAGACAAAGTGTTTCTTAAGGTCTCACCTTGAAAAAGATACTCGATTTGGCCGTAAGGGCAAACCGAGTCCGAGGTTCATCGGGCCATATGAGATATCTGAACGAGTTGGTCCAGCTGCGTATCGTTTGATTTTGCCCCCTGAACTTGAAAAGATTCACGACGTCTTTCATGTTTCGATGCTTCGACGTTATAGATCTGATCCGTCACACGTGATTAATCCATTAGAAGTTGAAATTCAATCTGACTTGAGTTATGAAGAGGAACCGATTCGTATCCTAGCTCGTGAAGTGAAAGAGTTGCGAAACAAAAGGGTTCCGTTGGTAAAAGTGTTATGGCTCAAACACGGAATCGAAGAAGCTACTTGGGAAACCGAGAACTCTATGAAAGAACGATACCCAAACCTGCTTTCAGTAAGATTTTCGGGACGAAAATTTCTTAAGTGGGGAGAGTTGTGATGCCCTATAGTGACCCTAGTCGAAAGCGGTTTCGGACCGCTAAACCGAGTCACCAAATTATTTGAATGTGATATTTATGGTCTAAAATATGTGAATATGAATGTGCGAAAATTTTAAGCTTCGATTTAGTTAATTGCATGTGAATGTAGTACATAGGACTTGTGTGCCACTTTTGAAATGTGATAGGCTAATCTACAAGGATCTAATAGTGCATGTAATCAAAAGGGAGGACTTGCATGTCAATTTTCCCCCCTAATTAGTAGTGGCCGGCCATGAGCATGGGTGGACAAAATGTTATGGCTAAAAAAAACATGTCATAGACATGTTGGGTTAATGCATTATGTAAGGAATAATAAAATAAAGAGCATGGGCAATGTGTGTGATTGTTTCCCCCCCCCCCCATTGCCGTGAGTTGAAGAAAAGAAAACAAAACAAAAAAAAGTGTTCATTCTTGAACATCTTTGGCCGAATAGAGGAAAGAAAGGAAGGGGAAGAGCTTGAGAAAATCGGCTATGGTGGTTTGCTAGACTAAGGTATGTTTGATGTTGTCCATGAGATTCATGCATGTTTTTAGTTGTTAGTTTGAGTTCTAACTAGCCCATGGTTCAAATCTTTACTATGTCATGGAGATGACATTCGGCTAAGGTGGATTGTTTTGATGTCATTTGCATGCTAAAAGTGAAGCTTTGTAATGGTGCATGTGATGGTGGATTGATGACTCTTGAATCTTCTTTTTAGCATTTTTGAGTGAGACATTAAGTCCTTTGTTTAACCATGACCAAAATTGAAATGGTATGGTGTTGTGATGCATTCGCCATGGTAGGAAGTAGAAGGAAATATGGTTGTTGTTAGATGAAGTAGAGTCTAACAAATGAGCACATATGTGCATTAGTTGCTAGATGGACAAGAATCGGCTAGCAAGTTGTGTGCCAAGGCCAAATATAATTTTGTATATTAATGAGTAATGCATGTGTTGAATTGATGGAAAGGGAGAGGATGCTTTAATAGTGTCTATATGTGTATTAGCCAAGTTTTGAACTTGAAACAAAATGGTGTTTAGTCAATACAAGTGACCATACTTGTAGAATGTATTAAGTGTTGCAATCGGCCTCAACCTAGACATGTATATTCGGCCACATGAAATAGATTTGTGTTGTATGTGTTCGGTTAGAGGCAAGCATATTGATGCTTTTATCTTGGCTTAGATAATCGGCTAAAAGAGAGTGTGGGCTAAAATGTTGAGTTGATTAATGATTCCATATATATGTGGCTCTAATGCCTAATGTATATATGGGCTAAGTACCTTGAAGTCCTCTTTTGATGTTCAAATGAATTGTGTTAAATTGCTTAATGTGATTAAAAACGCGCATGACCATTGTGTATTTGAGCTAAAGGGTGGCCATATGACCTATTAAACTCCTTGTCATATTCGGCCATAAGCTAGCATAATGAGACTTTAATAAGTTAAATTTGTTTGAATTAGCTCAAGAGCTTAGAGGACCACAGTTGGATAAGGGAAAGGAAAAAGTTATCGAATAGCCGCCAAAATTGTTCGACCACATCCGAGGTAAGTTTTCGAGTAATGGAACTTAGATTATGATTTGATTAGATCATGTTTTAAGCAAATCAAAATCATGCTCTTTGTATGTGGCTATTGAGCCGAAATTGCAAGTGTGATAAGTGTCTTGTGTTTGAGCTTTGGTAATGAAAATGAAATACGGATGTGTCATGATTTATTGATAAATGTGCATGGTTATTCAATGATGTCCTGCTAAGTCCCAAGGCTTTGTGCTAAGTGACTATATCCGGACTAAGATCCAAGGCATTTGTGTGAGTTACTAATTCAGGCTAAGCCCAAGGCATTGGTGCGAAGTTACTAAATCCGGGTTAAGTCCCGAAGGCATTTGTGCGAAGTTACTATAACCGGCTATGTCCCAAGGCATTTGAACGAGTAGCTATATCCGTTAAATTCTGAAGGTACGTGATTCGGGAATGAGCGATCTTGCTGTAAAAATTTCAGTTAATACGCTTGTAAAATCCCAACAATGAGGTATGTTTCGTATGAGCATTGGAATAGTTGATTCCCTTCGAATAATATTCGCTCAGTCGAGTAATGAGCTTCCGGTATTTGGCTAAGATGATCCCATATGTATGAATATAGGGGTTGGAATGTGAAGTAAGAATGATTTGAGAATATGTATATATGGAATTACCCGTTTAGTTATATGAATGCTATACTTTAGTTGTGCTTAAATTCTTTGCATGCTATACTTTAGTTGTGCTTAAATTCTTTGCTCAAAACTTACTAAGCATTTAATGCTTACTCCGTTTCTTTGATTCTCTGCTTTATAGATTTTGGTTCTTCACTATCGGACTCGGATTTTGAAGTCGGTTGCCCACACTATCAAAGCTCCTTTTGGTATACTTTTGGTTGAACTTTGAAATGGCATGTATAGGACTACCCTTTTGTTGTTGGTCATGAACCCTTCGGTTTTGTGTAAATTTGGATAGCCATGCGAAAATGGCTTAAATATACTTTGATCATAGCATTATAATCGTTTTGTATGTTGTCCGTCGAGAGGTATGGAAATGTTGGTAACGGTTAGCCATGGGAATGGTTATTCATGATCACTTTTGGAATATGTATGACAAACTCTAGTTGATCCATGGAGGATCATGAAATAGGTAAAGTTTACCTTAAAAATAGATGTTGGCAGCAGCAGTGATGTGGATGTGAAAAATCACTAAAAATAGTAGGAATGGAATTAAATAGTGAATAAATGATGTAATCGAACCTTGATGAATCTATTTTCATAGGAAAGTAACAAAACGTTAATATGAACAGTATATTATGAGATGTTAAAGTTTTCCTGAGACAGGGCCAGAACGGTTTCTTGATCCCCTGATCTGACTTTGGAAATTCATTATAAACTAACCAGAGACATTTAGAAGTCATCCCATATATGTATAGATTCCTTATTGAGTCTAGTTTCTATAGAAAGAAACAGCATCAGTATTGAAGCCATGTACAGGGAGATATCCAAGTCGTAATGCATGAAGGTCAGTGTAGTCACACCCTGTAACAGGGGAGATTTTAACTAATAAACTATACTAATTGGCTTCACCAAAAATTCTAGAAAAAATGTTTTGGATGGATATATGAGTCCAATTTTAGGGAAAAATTACGACACTGATTTTCGAGTTGTGGAACTCAAGTTATGATTTTTAAGGTGACAGTGACGCAGATTAGCCAGCTTGTCTGGAAAATTTTTAAATGGATTCGTGAAAATGAGTGGATTAAGCCGTTAAACCCTCGTGTCCGACTCAAACAACGGTCTCTGCACGGGTGTTATAATTTTATTGGTATCGAGCTACGGTTTAGTCGATTCTAGGACTACCGTAATACGTTTGGGTCTAGCTATACATGCCATTATGTGATTATTTGATAGTGTGGTGATTTACGGCGTTTGCAAATGTGTTTACTTATAGTAATGGATCCCGATCCCGACCAAGCGGTAGTGATGATCTTGAGAGTGTAGCGCCTACTCCCAAGACAAGGAACAGCGCCAATGAATCTCAACCTAATGCTAGTAATCCGAATGATGAAGCTAGACAAGCTTTCTATAGTGTGATGAATGATTGGTTCAACCAATACATTCGAACTAATATGGCTGTTCCACAACCTCCAATCCTGACAAATACCACCCCCGCACCTACAATACCTCCAGTAACTGACCAAATAAGGTCAAATAAGCCCCCAGTTGACAGAATCCAAAAACACGGGGCTACTGAATTTAAAGCCACGGACAGCGATGACGCCGAGCAAGCGGAATTTTGGTTGGACAACACTATCCGGGTACTAGATGAACTATCTTGCACACCCGATGAGTGCCTAAAGTGTACTATCTCCTTGCTACGTGATTCTGCCTACTATTGGTGGAATACGTTGACTTCTGTTGTGCCTAGAGAGCAAGCAACTTGGGAGTTTTTCCAAACCGAGTTTCGGAAAAAGTATATCAGTCAGAGATTTATGGATCAAAAACGAAAGGAATTTCTTGAACTTAAACAAGGTTCCATGTCGGTTACCGACTATGAACGAAAGTTTGTAAGGCTTAGCTGGTACGCACGAGAATGCATTTCCTCAGAAGCCGTATTGTGTAAACGTTTCGAGGATGGATTGAATGATGATATAAAGTTGTATGTTGGCATATTGGAAATCCGAGAATTTGTGGTCCTTGTCGAGCGAGCTTACAAAGCCGAGGAGCTCAGTATGGAGAAAAGAAAAGCTGATATGGGAGCAAAGGAGTTTCGTAAGAGGTCTTCGGGGAAGCCCTTCCCACAGTCATCGAAGAAATTTAGAGATGGCTTAGGCCGGTCTAGAGACACTTCGGGCTTTTCTAGACGAGATCGCAATCGACCCCTTGTGAGCACACGAGTCACTTCGATCGCCAGTGTTGGAAATGATCATCGAGATGAGCGGAGTGCCGATTGTGGCAAATGGCATTCTGGAAGTTGTAGATTCCATGACCGCTCCTGTTACAAGTGCGGGTCAGTCGACCACTTTATCAAAGATTGCCCGAGATTGTCTGAACAGAATGAAAATCAGAGTGGGAAACTGGGTGCTACCACTGCTTGGGGTAGACCATCTAGAAATACGGGCAATGCTAGTGGTGGTCAGAGAGGATCTAGAGATGCTACGACCAGATCTGAGGCTCGTGCTCCTGCTAGGGCTTATGCTATACGCCCACGCGAGGATGCTTCCTCGCCAGATGTTATTACTGGTACTTTTACTCTCTTTGATACTAATGTGATTCCTTTGATTGACCCTGGTTCTACTCATTCTTATATATGTGAAACCTTAGCATCCAAAGAAGACTTTACCTATTGAGTCTCTTCGAGTTCGTAATTCGGGTGTCAAATCCCTTGGGTCGTTACGTTCTTGTCGACAAAGTGTGTAAGAAATGTCCCCTAGTAATTTGAGGTTCCTGTTTTCCGGCGGACTTGATTCTTTTGCCGTTTGATGAATTTGATGTTCTTCTTGGTTTGGATTGGTTGACCGTGCACGATACGGTTGTGAATTGCAAAAGCAAAACTATTGATTTCAGGTGCGCAAGTAACGAGATAATCCGAGTTGAGTCTACGAACTTAAAGGGGTTGCCAGCTGTAATATCATCAATATTGGCTCAGAAATATGTAAGAAAGGGGTGCGAAGCATACCTTGCGTATGTACTTGATGACAAAGAGTTAGAAAAGAAACCAGAATCTGTCTTTGGTGGTTTGTGAATACCGGATGTTTTTCCCAAGAATTACGGGTTTACCACTGTTCGGAAGTAGAGTTTGGTATTGAGCTTGTACCGGACTACGCCAATTTCGATAGCTGCAGATCGTATGGCACCAACCGAGTTAAAAGAGTTGAAAGCTCGGTTGCAAGAGTTTACGGATAGAGGTTTTACTCGACCAAGTTTCTCACCTTGGGGTGCACCAAAGATTGTTTGTGAAAAGAAGGACGGAACCATGAGGTTGTGCATTGACTATCGTCAGCTGAATAAAGTGACGATAAAGAATAAATATCCGTTACCGCGTATTGATGATTTGTTTGATCAACTAAAGGGAGCCTCAGTGTTTTCAAAGATAGATTTGAGATCGGGTTATTACCAGTTGCGAATTCGAGATTTGGATATACCCAAAACTGCTTTCAGAACGAGATACGACCACTACGAGTTCTTAGTGATGCCGTTTGGGCTCACTAACGCCCCTGCGGTATTTATGGATTTGATGAATCGGATCTTCAGACAGTATTTGGACCGGTTTGTAGTTGTGTTTATCGATGATATTTTGGTCTATTCGAGAAATGAAACCGAACATACTGAGCACCTGAGATTAGTGTTGCAAATTTTACAGGATAAGCAGTTATATGCTAAGTTCAGGAAGTGTGAGTTCTGGTTAAGAGAGGTTAGCTTCTTGGGCCATGTGGTATTCAGATCGGTATTCGAGTTGACTCGAGCAAAATTTCAGCCATACTTAACTCGGAAGCCTCGAGAAATATTACGAGGTTCGAGCTTTTTGGGACTCATGGGTTACATTACCGACGGTTTGTAAAAGGTTTCTCGATGATAGCCACACCCATGACGGCTACTTCAAAAAGATGTTAAGTTCGAATGGACGGAAAAATGTCGAAAAGTTTTGATCAATCGAAAACTTATTTGATGAAGCTCCAATTTTAGTGCACCCAAATCGTGCAAAGAGTTTGTCATCTATAGTGACGCCTCCTACTTGGGTTAGGTTGCGTATTGATGCAAGAAGGTCGAGTTGTGGCCTATGCGTCGAGACAATTAAAGCCACATGAGAAAAATTATCCCACCCATGATCTCGAATTAGTCGCCATCGTATTCGCCTTGAAAATATGGCGACATTACTTATTTGGTGAGAAGTGCCATGTATTTTCGGATCACAAAAGTCTCAAATATTTGATGACTCAAAGAGACTTAAATCTACGACAAAGACGTTGGCTTGAGTTGTTGAAAGATTATGAGCTTGTCATTGATTATCACCCGGGAAAGGCTAATGTGGTTGCGGACGCCTTATGCCGAAAATCACTATTTGCTTTACGAGCGATGAATGTACACTTGTCTGTTCTACCCGACAATGTGTTAGTAGCTGAATTAAAGGCCAAACCATTATTGATTCATCAAATTCGTGAAGCTCAGAAAGTCGACGATGAATTGGTTGCAAAACGGGCTGAATGTGTTCCGAATATGGAATCCGAATTTCAAATTGATGACGATTGTTTGAGGTTCAGAAGTCGGTTGTGTGTTCCAAGAAATTCAGAACTCATTTCGATGATTCTGAGCGAAGCTCATTGTAGCCGAATGTCAATTCACCCGGGGAGTACGAAAATGTACAACGATCCGAGACGCCGATTTTGGTGGCATGGTATGAAACGAGACATTTCGATTTTGTTTCAAGTGCTTAGTATGTCGACTAGTGAAGGCGAACATCAAGTGCCTCGGGTTTACTCCACCGATCATGATACCGAATGGAAATGGGATCGAGTCATGATGGATTTCGTATCTGGGTTGCCAGTATCGGCAAGTAAGAAAGATGTGATTTGGGTTGTTGTGGATAGATTGACTAAGTCGGCTCACTTTATCCCCGTACGTACGGATTTTTCATTGGATAAACTAGCTGAATTGTATGTTTCTCAGATTGTGAGATTACACGGGGTACCGATTTCTATTGTGTCGGATAGAGATCCGAGATTCACCTCGCGATTTTGGAAGAAATTGCAAGAAGCTTGGGGTACCAAGCTGCATTTTAGCACCGCTTTTCATCCACAAACCGATGGTCAATCGGAGCGGATAATTTAGATACTTGAGGATATGTTGAAATGTTGCATCCTCGAGTTTAGTGGTTCATGGGAACGGTATTTACCTTTGATTGAATTCGCTTACAACAATAGTTTTCAATCAAGTATTAAGATGGCACCTTACGAGGCCTTGTACGGGCGTAAATGCCGTACACCAGTGTTTTGGACCGAGCTCGGTGAGAGTAAAATTTTCGGAGTGGATTGGATTAAAGATGCTGAACAGAAAGTAAGAATAATTTGTGAAAGTCCAAGGCGAGATCGATCGTCGAGAAGTCGTATGCGGATTTAAAACGAAGAGATATTGAGTATCAGGTGGGAGACAAAGTGTTTCTTAAGGTCTCACCTTGGAAAAAGATACTCAAATTTGGCCGTTAGGGCAAACTGAGTCCGAGGTTCATCGGGCCATATGAGATATCCGAATGAGTTGGTCCAATTGCGTATCGTTTGATTTTGCCCCCTGAACTTGAAAAGATTCACGACGTCTTTCATGTTTCGATGTTTCGACGTTATAGATCCGATCCGCCACACGTGATTAATCCATTAGAAGTTGAAATTCAATCTGACTTGAGTTATGAAGAGGAACCGATTCGTATCCTAGCTCGTGAAGTGAAAGAGTTGCGAAACAAAAGGGTTCCGTTGGTAAAGTGTTATGGCTCAAACACGGAATCGAAGAAGCTACTTGGGAAACCGAGAACTCTATGAAAGAACGATACCCAAACCTGTTTACCGGTAAGATTTTCGGGGACGAAAATTTCTTAAGTGGGAGAGAGTTGTGACAGCCCTATAGTGACCCTAGTCGGAAAGCGGCTTCGGGATCGCTAAACCGAGTCACCAAATTATTTGAATGTGATATTTATGGTCTAAAATATGTGAATATGAATGTGCGAAAATTTTAAGCTTCGATTTAGTTAATTGCATGTGAATGTAGTACATAGGACTTGTGTGACACTTTTGAAATGTGATAGGCTAATCTACAAGGATCTAATAGTGCATGTAATCAAAAGGGAGGACTTGCATGTCAATTTTCCCCCCTAATTAGTAGTGGCCGGCCATGAGCATGGGTGGACAAAATGTTATGGCTAAAAAAAACATGTCATAGACATGTTGGGTTAATGCATTATGTAAGGAAAAATAAAATAAAGAGCATGGGCAATGTGTGTGATTGTTCCCCCCCCCCCCCATTGCCGTGAGTTGAAGAAAAGAAAACAAAAAAAAAAGTGTTCATTCTTGAACATCTTTGGCCGAATAGAGGAAAGAAAGGAAGGGGAAGAGCTTGAGAAAATCGGCTATGGTGGTTTGCTAGACTAAGGTATGTTTGATGTTGTCCATGAGATTCATGCATGTTTTTAGTTGTTAGTTTGAGTTCTAACTAGCCCATGGTTCAAATCTTTACTATGTCATGGAGATGACATTCGGCTAAGGTGGATTGTGTTGATGTCATTTGCATGCTAAAAGTGAAGCTTTGTAATGGTGCATGTGATGGTGGATTGATGACTCTTGAACCTTCTTTTTAGCATTTTTGAGTGAGACGTTAAGTTCTTTGTTTAACCATGACCAAAATTGAAATGGTATGGTGTTGTGATGCATTCGGCCATGGTAGGAAGTAGAAGGGAAATATGGTTGTTGTTAGATGAAGTAGAGTCTAACAAATGAGCACATATGTGCATTAGTTGCTAGATGGAGAAGAATCGGCTAGCAAGTTGTGTGCCAAGGCCGAATATAATTTTGTATATTAATGAGTAATGCATGTGTTGAATTGATGGAAAGGGAGAGGATGCTTTAATAGTGTATATATGTGTATTAGCCAAGTTTTGAACTTGAAACAAAATGGTGTTTAGTCAATACAAGTGACCATACTTGTAGAATGTATTAAGTGTTGCAATCGGCCTCAACCTAGACATGTATATTCGCCACATGAAATAGATTTGTGTTGTATGTGTTCGGTTAGAGGCAAGCATATTGATGCTTTTATCTTGGCTTAGATAATCGGCTAAAAGAGAGTGTGGGCTAAAATGTTGAGTTGATTAATGATTCCATATATGTGGCTCTAATGCCTAATGTATATATGGGCTAAGTACCTTGAGGTCCTCTTTTGATGTTCAAATGAATTGTGTTAAATTGCTTAATGTGATTAAAAGCGCATGACCATTGTGTATTTGAGCTAAAGGGTGGCCATATGACCTATTAAACTCCTTGTCATATTCGCCATAAGCTAGCATAATGAGACTTTAATAAGTTAAATTTGTTTGAATTAGCTCAAGAGCTTAGAGGACCACAGTTGGATAAGGGAAAGGAAAAGTTATCGAATAGTCACGAAATTGTTCGACCACATCCGAGGTAAGTTTTCGAGTAATGGAACTTAGATTATGATTTGATTAGATCATGTTTTAAGCAAATCAAAATCATGCTTTTGTATGTGGCTATTGAGCCGAAATTGCAAGTGTGATAAGTGTCTTGTGTTTGAGCTTTGGTAATGAAAATGAAATACGGATGTGTCATGATTTATTGATAAATGTGCATGGTTATTGAATGATGTCCGGGCTAAGTCCGAAGGCTTTGTGCTAAGTGACTATATCCGGACTAAGATCCAAGGCATTTGTGCGAGTTACTAATGCAGGCTAAGCTCAAGGCATTGGTGCGAGTTACTAAATCCGGTTAAGTCCCAAGGCATTTGTGCGAGTTACTATAACCGGGCTATGTCCCAAGGCATTTGAACAGTAGCTATATCCGTTAAATTCGAAGGTACGTGATTCGGGAATGAGCGATCTTGCTGTAAAAATTTCAGTTAATACGCTTGTAAAATCCCAACAATGAGGTATGTTTCAGATGAGCATTGGAATAGTTGATTCCTTGAATAATATTCGCTCAATGAGTAATGAGCTTCCGGTATTTGGCTAAGATGATCCCATATGTATGAATATAGGGGTTGGAATGTGAAGTAAGAATGATTTGAGAATATGTATATATGGAATTACCCGTTTAGTTATATGAATGCTATACTTTAGTTGTGCTTAAATTCTTTGCATGCTATACTTTAGTTGTGCTTAAATTCTTTGCTCAAAACTTACTAAGCATTTAATGCTTACTCCGTTTCTTTGATTCTCTGTTTTATAGATTTTGGTTCTTCAGCTATCGGACTCGGGATTTTGAAGTCGAAGTTGCCCACACTATCAAAGCTCCTTTTGGTATACTTTTGGTTGAACTTTGAAATGGCATGTATAGGACTACCCTTTTGTTGTTGGTCATGAACCCTTCGGTTTTGTGTAAATTTGGATAGCCATGCGAAAATGGCTTAAATATACTTTGATCATAGCATTATAATCGTTTTGTATGTTGTCCGTCGAGAGGTATGGAAATGTTGGTAACGGTTAGCCATGGGAATGGTTATTCATGATCACTTTTGGAATATGTATGACAAACTCTAGTTGATCCATGGAGGATCATGAAATAGGTAAAGTTTACCTTAAAAATAGATGCTGGCAGCAGCAGTGATGTGGATGTGAAAAATCACTAAAAATAGTAGGAATGGAATTAAATAGTGAATAAATGATGTAATCGAACCTTGATGAATCTATTTTCATAGGAAAGTAACAAAACGTTAATATGAACAGTATATTATGAGATGTTAAAGTTTTCCTGAGACAGGGCCAGAACAGTTTCTTGATCCCCTGATCTGACTTTGGAAATTCATTATAAACTAACCAGAGACATTTAGAAGTCATCCCATATATGTATAGATTCCTTATTGAGTCTAGTTTCTATAGAAAGAAACAGCATCAGTATTGAAGCCATGTACAGGGAGATATCCAAGTCGTAATGCATGAAGGTCAGTGTAGTCACACCCTGTAACAGGGGAGACTTTAACTAATAAACTATACTAATTGGCTTCACCAAAAATTCTAGAAAAAATGGTTTGGATGGATATATGAGTCTAGTTTTAGGGAAAAATTACGACACTGATTTTCGAGTTGTGGAACTCAAGTTATGATTTTTAAGGTGACAGTGACGCAGTTAGCCAGTTGTCTGGAAAATTTTTAAATGGACTGTGAAAATGAGTGGATTAAGCCCGTTAAACCCTCGTGTCCGACTCCAGCAACGGTCTCGGGTACGGGGTGTTATAATTTTATTGGTATCAGAGCTACGGTTTAGTCGATTCTAGGACTACCGTAATACGTTTGGGTCTAGCTATACATGCCATTATGTGATTATTTGATAGTGTGGTGATTTCTGACGTTTGCAAATGTGTTTACTTATAGTAATGGATCCCGATCCCGACCAAGCGGTAGCTGATGATCTTGAGAGTGTAGCGCCTACTCCCGCACAAGGGACAGTGCCAGCGGAATCTCAACCTAATGCTAGTAATCCGAATGATGAAGCTAGACAAGCTTTCTATAGCGTGATGAATGATTGGTTCAACCAATACATTCGAACTAATACGGCTGTTCCACAACCTCCAATCCCGACAAATACCACCCCCGCACCTACAATACCTCCAGTAACTGACCAAATAAGGTCAAATAAGCCCCCAGTTGATAGAATCCGAAAACACGGGGCTACTGAATTTAAAGCCACGGACAGCGATGACGCCGAGCAAGCGGAATTTTGGTTGGAGAACACTATCCGGGTACTAGATGAACTATCTTGCACACCCGATGAGTGCCTAAAGTGTAGTATCTCCTTGCTACGTGATTCTGCCTACTATTGGTGGAATACGTTGACTTCTGTTGTGCCTAGAGAGCAAGCAACTTGGGAGTTTTTCCAAACTGAGTTTCGGAAAAAGTATATCAGTCAGAGATTTATGGATCAAAAACGAAAGGAATTTCTTGAACTTAAACAAGGTTCCATGTCGGTTACCGACTATGAACGAAAGTTTGTAAGGCTTAGCTGGTACGCACGAGAATGCATTTCCTCAGAAGCCGTATTGTGTAAACGTTTCGAGGATGGATTGAATGTTGATATAAAGTTGTATGTTGGCATATTGGAAATCCGAGAATTTGTGGTCCTTGTCGAGCGAGCTTGCAAAGCCGAGGAGCTCAGTATGGAGAAAAGAAAAGTTGATATGGGAGCAAAGGAGTTTCGTAAGAGGTCTTCGGGGAAGCCCTTCCCACAGTCATCGAAGAAATTTAGAGATGGCTTAGGCCGGTCTAGAGACACTTCGGGCTTTTCTAGACGAGATCGCGATCGACCCCTTGTGAGCACACGAGTCACTTCGATCGCCAGTGTTGGAAATGATCATCGAGACAGAACGGAGTGCCAGTATTGTGGCAAATGGCATTCTGGAAGTTGTAGATTCCATGACCGCTCCTGTTACAAGTGCGGGTCAGTCGACCACTTTATCAAAGATTGCCCGAGATTGTCTGAACAGAATGAAAATCAGAGTGGGAAACCGAGTGCTACCACTGCTTGGGGTAGACCATCTAGAAATACGGGCAATGCTAGTGGTGGTCAGAGAGGATCTAGAGATGCTACGACCAGATCTGAGGCTCGTGCTCCTGCTAGGGCTTATGCTATACGCGCACGCGAGGATGCTTCCTCGCCAGATGTTATTACCGGTACTTTTACTCTCTTTGATACTAATGTGATTGCTTTGATTGACCCCGGTTCTACTCATTCTTATATATGTGAAACCTTAGCATCCAAAGAAGACTTTACCTATTGAGTCTCTCGAGTTCGTAATTCGGTGTCAAATCCTTGGGTCGTTACGTGCTTGTCGACAAAGTGTGTAAGAAATGTCCCTAGTAATTGAGGTTCTGTTTTCCGGCGGACTTGATTCTTTTGCCGTTTGATGAATTTGATGTTCTTCTTGGTTTGGATTGGTTGACCGTGCACGATGCGGTTGTGAATTGCAAAAGCAAGACTATTGATTTGAGGTGCGCAAGTAACGAGATAATCCGAGTTGAGTCTACGAACTTAAAGGGGTTGCCAGCTGTAATATCATCAATATTGGCTCAAAAATATGTAAGAAAGGTGTTCGAAGCATACCTTGCGTATGTACTTGATGACAAAGAGTTAGAAAAGAAACCCGAATCTGTGCTGGTGGTTTGTGAATACCCGGATGTTTTTCCTGAAGAATTACCGGGTTTACCACCTGTTCGGGAAGTAGAGTTTGGTATTGAGGTTGTACCTGGGACTACGCCAATTTTGATAACTGCGTATCGTATGGCACCAACCGAGTTAAAAGAGTTGAAAGCTCAGTTGCAAGAGTTTACGGATAGAGGTTTCACTCGACCATGTTTCTCACCTTGGGGTGCACCAGTATTGTTTGTGAAAAAGAAGGACGGAACCATGAGGTTGTGCATTGACTATCGTCGGTGAATAAAGTGACGATAAAGAATAAATATCCGTTATGCGTATTGATGATTTGTTTGATCAACTAAAGGAGCCTCGGTGTTTTCAAAGATAGATTTGAGATCGGGTTATTACGATTCATGAATTCGAGATTTGGATATACCCAAAAGCGCTTTCGAGCGAGATCGACCACTCACGAGTTCTTAGTGATGCCGTTTGGGCTCACTAACGCCTCTGCGGTATTTATGGATTTGATGAATCGGATCTTCAGACAGTATTTGGACCGGTTTGTAGTTGTGTTTATCGATGATATTTTGGTCTATTCAAGAAATGAAACCGAACATACTGAGCACCTGAGATTAGTGTTGCAAATTTTACAGATAAGCGGTTATATGCTAAGTTCGATGAAGTGTGAGTTCGGTTAAGAGAGGTTAGCTTCTTGGGCCATGTGGTATTCGTGATCGGGTATTCGAGTTGACTCGAGCAAAATTTTAGCCATACTTAGCTGGAAGCCTCAGAAATATTCTTGAGGTTCGAGCTTTTTAGGACTCATGGGTTACTACCGACGGTTTGTAAAAGGTTTCTCGATGATAGCCACACCCATGATGAAGCTACTTCAAAAGATGTTAAGTTCGAATGGACGGAAAAATGTCGAAAAGTTTTGATCAATGAAAACTTATTTGATGAAGCTCAATTTTAGTGCGCCCGAATCGTGCAAAGAGTTTGTCATCTATAGTGACGCCACCCTACTTGGGTTAGGTTGCGTATTGATGCAAGAAGGTCGAGTTGTGGCCTATGCGTCGAGACAATTAAAGCCACATGAGAAAAATTATCCGACCCATGATCTCGAATTAGCTGCCATCGTATTCGCCTTGAAAATATGGCGACATTACTTATTTGGTGAGAAGTGCCATGTATTTTCGGATCACAAAAGTCTCAAATATTTGATGACTCAAAGAGACTTAAATCTGCGACAAAGATGTTGGCTTGAGTTGTTGAAAGATTATGAGCTTGTCATTGATTATCACCCGGGAAAGGCTAATGTGGTTGCGGACGCCTTATGCCGAAAATCACTTTGTTTGCTTTCTGAGCGATGAATGTACACTTATGCATTCTACCCGACAATGTGTTAGTAGCTGAATTAAAGGCCAAACCATTATTGATTCATCAAATTCGTGAAGCTCAGAAAGTCGACGATGAATTGGTTGCAAAACGGGCTGAATGTGTTCCGAATATGGAATCCGAATTTCAAATTATTGATGACGATTGTTTGAGGTTCAGAAGTCGGTTGTGTGTTCCAAGAAATTCAAAACTCATTTCGATGATTCTGAGCGAAGCTCATTGTAGCCGAATGTCAATTCACCCGGGGAGTACGAAAATGTACAACGATCTGAGACGCCAGTTTTGGTGGCATGGTATGAAACGAGACATTTCGATTTTGTTTGAAGTGCTTAGTATGTCGACTAGTGAAGGCGGAACATCAAGTGCCTCTGGGTTTACTCCGGTGATCATGATACACGAATGGAAATGGGATCGAGTCATGATGGATTTCAGATCTGGGTTGCCGAGATCGGCAAGTAAGAAAGATGCGATTTGGGTTGTTGTGGATAGATTGACTAAGTCGGCTCACTTTATCCCGCACGCACGGATTTTTCATTGGATAAACTAGCTGAATTGTATGTTTCTCGATTGTGAGATTACACGGGTACCGATTTCTATTGTGTCGGATAGAGATCCGAGATTCACCTCGCGATTTTGGAAGAAATTGCAAGAAGCTTGGGGTACCAAGCTGCAGTTTAGCACCGCTTTTCATCCACAAACCGATGGTCAATCCGAGTGGATAATTCAGATACTTGAGGATATGTTGAGATGTTGCATCCTCGAGTTTAGTGGTTCATGGGAACAGTATTTACCTTTGATTGAATTCGCTTACAACAATAGTTTTAATCAAGTATTAAGATGGCACCTTACGAGGCCTTGTACGGGTGTAAATGCCGTACACCATTGTTTTGGACCGAGCTCGGTGAGAGTAAAATTTTCGGAGTGGATTGGATTAAAGATGCTGAACAGAAAGTAAGAATAATTCGTGAAAGTCTGAAGGCAGCATCAGATCGTCAGAAGTCGTATGCGGATTTAAAACGAAGAGATATTGAGTATCAGGTGGGAGACAAAGTGTTTCTTAAGGTCTCACCTTGGAAAAAGATACTCAGATTTGGCCGTAAGGGCAAACTGAGTCCGAGGTTCATCGGGCCATATGAGATATCTGAACGAGTTGGTCCAGTTGCGTATCGTTTGATTTTGCCCCCTGAACTTGAAAAGATTCACGACGTCTTTCATGTTTCGATGCTTCGACGTTATAGATCTGATCCGTCACACGTGATTAATCCATTAGAAGTTGAAATTCAATCTGACTTGAGTTATGAAGAGGAACCGATTCGTATCCTAGCTCGTGAAGTGAAAGAGTTGCGAAACAAAAGGGTTCCGTTGGTAAAAGTGTTATGGCTCAAACACGGAATCGAAGAAGCTACTTGGGAAACCGAGAACTCTATGAAAGAACGATACCCAAACCATTTACGGTAAGATTTTCGGGACGAAACTTTCTTAAGTGGGGAGAGTTGTGACAGCCCTATAGTGACCCTAGTCGAAGCGGTTTGGGACCGCTAAACCGAGTCACCAAATTATTTGAATGTGATATTTATGGTCTAAAATATGTGAATATGAATGTGCGAAAATTTTAAGCTTGATTTAGTTAATTGCATGTGAATGTAGTACATAGGACTTGTGTGACACTTTTGAAATGTGATAGGCTAATCTACAAGGATCTAATAGTGCATGTAATCAAAAGGAGGACTTGCATGTCAATTTTCCCCTAATTAGTAGTGGTAGGCCATGAGCATGGGTGGACAAAATGTTATGGCTAAAAAAACATGTCATAGACATGTTGGGTTAATGCATTATGTAAGGAATAATAAAATAAAGAGCATGGGCAATGTGTGTGATTGTTTCCCCCCCCCCATTGCCGTGAGTTGAAGAAAAGAAAACAAAACAAAAAAAAGTGTTCATTCTTGAACATCTTTGGCCGAATAGAGGAAAGAAAGGAAGGGGAAGAGCTTGAGAAAATCGGCTATGGTGGTTTGCTAGACTAAGGTATGTTTGATGTTGTCCATGAGATTCATGCATGTTTTTAGTTGTTAGTTTGAGTTCTAACTAGCCCATGGTTCAAATCTTTACTATGTCATGGAGATGACATTCGGCTAAGGTGGATTGTGTTGATGTCATTTGCATGCTAAAAGTGAAGCTTTGTAATGGTGCATGTAATGCTGGATTGATGACTCTTGAATCTTCTTTTTAGCATTTTTGAGTGAGACGTTAAGTTCTTTGTTTAACCATGACCAAAATTGAAATGGTAAGGTGTTGTGATGCATTTGGCCATGGTAGGAAGTAGAAGGGAAATATGGTTGTTGTTAGATGAAGGAGAGTCTAACAAATGAGCACATATGTGCATTAGTTGCTAGATGGAGAAGAATCGGCTAGCAAGTTGTGTGCCAAGGCCGAATATAATTTTGTATATTAATGAGTAATGCATGTGTTGAATTGATGGAAAGGGAGAGGATGCTTTAATAGTGTATATATGTGTATTAGCCAAGTTTTGAACTTGAAACAAAATGGTGTTTAGTCAATACAAGATACCATACTTGTAGAATGTATTAAGTGTTGCAATCGGCCTCAACCTAGACATGTATATTCGGCCACATGAAATAGATTTGTGTTGTATGTGTTCGGTTAGAGGCAAGCATATTGATGCTTTTATCTTGGCTTAGATAATCGGCTAAAAGAGAGTGTGGGCTAAAATGTTGAGTTGATTAATGATTCCATATATATGTGGCTCTAATGCCTAATGTATATATGGGCTAAGTACCTTGAGGTCCTCTTTTGATGTTCAAATGAATTGTGTTAAATTGCTTAATGTGATTAAAAACGCGCATGACCATTGTGTATTTGAGCTAAAGGGTGGCCATATGACCTATTAAACTCCTTGTCATATTCGGCCATAAGCTAGCATAATGAGACTTTAATAAGTTAAATTTGTTTGAATTAGCTCAAGAGCTTAGAGGACCACAGTTGGATAAGGGAAAGGAAAAAGTTATCGAATAGCCGCCGAAATTGTTCAACCACATTTGAGGTAAGTTTTCGAGTAATGGAACTTAGATTATGATTTGATTAGATCATGTTTTAAGCAAATCAAAATCATGCTCTTTGTATGTGGCTATTGAGCCGAAATTGCAAGTGTGATAAGTGTCTTGTGTTTGAGCTTTGGTAATGAAAATGAAATACGAATAATTGTAAAAGTCACAAAAACATAAAAATCTTAAAAAAATGGCAAGAATTGAACTCACATATGTCAAAGTATGAAAAACCAGCAACTTTCAGACCTCCCATGACGTTTTTTCTGAAGAAAACTGATGATATCTCTAGATTTTTCAATTTTGTCTTGTTTTATATGCTTAATTTGCAAAATTTCCAATTTTGCCCTTATTTCTCCTTGTCTTTTTGTTGATTTTCTTGCCCAAACCGTCCAGCCCATACAATTTGGGTCTAATTGCCTTTTAAATCCCTCCGTATTAGTTCATTAAACTATTTAATCACTTTACCAAATTTTGCATTATTTTCAATTCAGTCCTTTTCAATTAATTGACTAATCAAACGTTAAAATTTTCTAACGAAACTTTAATACTAACTCAATAACACTCCATAAATATTTATAAAAATATTTATGGCTCGGCTTATAAATTCGAGGTCTCGATACCTCGTTTTCAACCCAATTTACTTGATTAATTCTTTTAAAATCGCAAAATTCACTAATTCAAAAATTCTTTGAAATTCACGCTTGGCCCATAATTATTATTTATTAAAATTTCTAAACTTACTCGTCGGATTTAGTGATCTCGAATCACTGTTTCTGACACCACTGAAAATTTTGGCTGTTACACGCAATGTCAATTCAATCATACATCGTAGCAATATAGTTGCATTATTAACACACAACTTATCTCGGATTACAAAATGTAGGCGACTAGTCGATTTACTCTACTTGCTTGGCTTTCCTCCGGTCCAAGTCCAGTTTTCGTGTTTCTTGATCTAAAATAATAAAAATTCACTCATGTAATCTCTAAATAAATTAGGCAATCATAAGTTCACATTTTTGGTAAAACGACCATTTTGCCCTTAAACTTTCACAAAATGACCATTTTACCCCTAGGCTCGAAAATTGATTTTTATCGAATTTCTTCAAGTCCTAAGCCTAGTTGAACCCTTTTTACTCTTATAGTGACCCAAAATTCCCATTATTACACAAAATTACTCTCTATTTTTGCAAATTTTACAAAACAGTCCTATTAGGGTTTTCATGAGAAGTTCTTTCATAAAAGTTGTTTACTACACAACTAAGATTCATTTTCTTCCATAAAAACTCAGCAAACATCATAAATCCTTTCATGGAAAATCTCTAGACTATCAACCATTTTGCAAAATGGTCCCCCCATTAGCTAGCTCATGCCATAAGGGTTCCAAAAGTACCAAAATTATCAAAAATGGGCATCTAAATCACTTACGTGAGAGAGAGATGAATGGCTAAAAGTTCAAGCTTCCAAAACCCTTATAATGGATGAAAATTTCAGTGGAGGAGAAAGAAAAAATGAAAAAGATGAAGGCTAGTCTCTTAGGGTATTATTGAAAGAAAAAATGAAAAAGATGAAGGCCAGTCTCTTAGGGTATTATTTTATCATACATTACGTCATCAATTTTTACCTAACCATTTGACCCATTGATTTTCTTGTCCCTATGGCTGGCCATGCCTCTTTAAGGGGGTCTAATTGCACTTTAAAGGCCTCCAATTATGGCTCTCTATCTATTAAACACCTTTGGCTAGCAAATCACAGCTTTTCCCCTTTGTGCGATTTAGTCCTTTTTTAAAATTAAGCTCACAAATGCTAAAATTACTTCACCAAATTTTTCATGCACTAATATAATCATGTATAACATCAAAATAATAATAATAATAATTTCTCTGACTTCGGATTCGTGGTCTCAAAACCACTATTCTGACTAAGCCCAAAATCGAGCTGTTACATTTCGCACAGCCGAGCACATGCCCTTGTCCCTAACCAGTGTCCGTCACACGGCCTAGAAATGCCCGTGTCATCGCCCGTGTCCAAAAACCTGGACATTCTGTTTATGACCTCATTGCTCATTTAGGGGCACACGGCCAAGGCACAAGCCTGTGTACTCGGTCATGTCTTCCACATGGTTGAGACACACAACCGTATCTCTACCCGTGTGTTTACTACCATACATACTAAATTTTAGGAATTTTAGGTGCAGACGACACACGGCCATTCAACATGCCCATGGGGTAACACATGGTCTAGATACATGCCCATGGGGTAGACCGTGTGTGACACATGGTCTAGAGACATACCCATGTGTCCACCTGTGTGGACCATTTAAAGGCTATTTTCTAAGCCAATAGTCACCCACAATCACCCATACATTCAAACATACTTTATAACATGCAACATGACATATTAGACATTCAAATACCCCCTACTATGGCACTCTCACATATTCATAATGTCATTCTATTTTACATTCATTTGTTGTACCATTTAAAGGCATTCCACAGCAATTTCATGCATTATTAAACTTGTTACCATAACTTCAAATTTAGCATTCATGCATATAGTCATTTTAAGCTATCAGGTCACCCCTTATCCTTTAGCACCAGATTCGTACTTTACCATACATTCATCGATCAATAACCTAACATATCATTATCATGCACTCACCAAGCAATAACATATCCTACCATCGAAACACTAGCGCATGCATGCATGGGTAATTAGATTACAACCCAAATGATCAAATATGAGCCATATCACATGGCCAATACAAAATGAATTACACTTATCATAGGCCTTCACAATTTGGCCAAATAACATGACACATATCAAAAAATGACCAAGTTTCCTACACATGCCATACCCAAAATAATAATTTCACTATACCCAATAATCTTTTGAAAGTGTGATCGAATACTCCGACAGCTTCCGATCCCCAAGCTAGCTTGGTGGAACTACAAAGGGTGGAAAAAGAAGGGAGTAAGCATTAAAGTTTAGTAAGTCCACATACAAATAATATGAAATGGTAGTAAGGAATCAACATGCAGAAACATAGCAACATATACATAAAGACAATTCATCATTCAAACCTTTTTGCTTACTCATCATATGCACATATATACTTGCTTATCGTAAATTGATCTTTATTAAGGTATTACTCATAGGTTTAGCATACATACATGTACTCATCGTAAAGTATCCATAGCCATACCTCTTTCATATGTCCTCCTCGGGACTCTCATTACATTCATTACATTACCCGTTGAACACTCGGAATACTATTGGATACGCGAAAACCTTACACATAAGTGCCACATTTATAAATGTAGTCGAGGCTACCATATAAAATGTAACACATCCATAATGAACTCGGACCTCTCAACGAGCTCGGATGTTACATGGATCGCATCCATTATGAACTCGGACCTCTCAACGAGCTCAAATGCTAGCATTCATAATGAACTCGGACCTCTCAATGAGCTCGGATGCCACATATCTCACGAACCCAAACCACTCAACGAGTTCGGACTTCTTAGTTCCTAGTGACAAGTCACTTGTATCCTAAACTATTCCTAAGGTTCAAACAGGATTTTTCCTCACTTGCATATAGTATCTCCATCGTACTTACTCGTAACGTCGTGGATAACGACCATAATAACATTCATGCTTTCATAACAATCGACAAGCATATAACTCATAATTACAATAAAATATTTATTACAATATATTAAAGCATTAAAACATACTACAACACCACATTATTTGCATATGTACTTACCTCGGTACAAAATGATGATAATCGAGCCTAATCGTTGTATACTTTATTATTTCCTCGATCAAGTCCTGGTTCACGTTTTTCTTGATCTATAATGCCAAATTTAACTTATTTATTATTCATATTGTTCAAATGGGTCCATAAATCATACTTTTGAAATTTTACACTTTGACCCCTAAACTTTCACATATTTTCACTTTGGTCCCTAGACTCGTAAAATGAAATGCATGCATTTTCTTGGTTACCCAAGCCTAGCCGACCCTTTACTAAGCTTATATTAGCCCATATTTTCACTTATTTCCCGTTATTACTATTCTCTTTTAAACTTTTACAAACAAGTCCCTTGTTTAGGTGTTTTCACTAAAAATCACCTAGTAAAAGATGTTTATCATGCATCAAACATTCATATTCCTCCATTAATCATCAAAATACATGCATGTTACACATGGGTTAAATTTCGTACATGAACCCTAGCTCAAAATATAGCTAGAAATGGGTAGATCATGCTTCAAGGACTTCAAAAATGTAAAGAACATTTAAGACGGGGCTAGGATGCACTTACTATCAAGCTTGAAAATGTTGAACAAACCCTAGCTATGGTGACTTGCAAATTTTGACAATGAAGGAAGATGATGGACACCAATTTTGACTTATTTTCCCTTTTTATTTTAATTACCAAATGACCAAAATGCCCTTAGGGTTTTTCTTTCACATTTTTCCTATGCATGTCCATTTTTGTCCAAAATTATAAAAATTGGTAAAATTGCTAATTAGGACCCTCTAATTCAATATCTAATGCAATTTCATGCTTAAAGCTTCTAGAATAAAAGTTTTTCACTTTATTCAATTTGGTCCCTAAAATGCAATTAGACATTTTATGCATAAAATTTCTTCATGAAACTTTCACACAAGCATGAATTCATAACATAAACCTCATAAGAATCATAAAATAATTATTTCTATCTCAGATTTGTGGTGTCGAAACCACTGTTCTGACTAGGCCATAATTCGGTATGTTACAAGAGACACAAGCTTAACACTCCCTTATCTACTCCAAATCAGTCCATTTAAAGCCTCATTGCTCACAAATAACATATCAATATGGTGAGTACTCACAAATCATATGGCATGCCAACTATATCTAATGGATCCACCATGCTATAATACCAATATAATCAATCAATCATAACATAATTTTAGTAAATAATGTGCTCAATTTAAAGTGCCAAAATGTATATGTGAATCATGTAACATAGCCATTTTAACATCAAATTAAATTTAGCATACCAATTACCTATTATCAGTGTTCATTTATCAATTAAAATATCAACATACCATGGACCAAAAACTCCAGTATACTTGCTTAGTTCACCATTATAATCAATCAAATCAAGAATATAAAATCACTAGATGCTCACTTGCCACCACTTAACAAAAATTTCATCACCTAAACATATATCAATAATCTTGCAAAATTAACCACCCAAAATTCAATTAAATATTTACAATCAGTAGTTAATCATCCAATTAAGCATAAGTGAGGGTCAATTTACTAAATCGCCCTTTAATAACACTTACCACACAACTAACTCAACCACAACCAAGTGATCAACCAAGTAAATCCAAGCTTCAATTTCGATTAGCTTGATCCTTTTCAAGATTTGGAGCTTCAACAAAGAGGAAATAGATATTACCACCTTTCAAAGGATATAATAAACACAAATTTTCATCAACTAGGCTACACGAAATTCTCACTCAAAGTTACCTTACCAGATTTGTATCATCAAGTCAAAAACTCGATTTCTCAAAAAATCGATCACTCAAGCCCTTCTAATCACATCCAAACATCAATACTAGACCAAATAAACATATACTAAGCATCAATTTCACATTTAAATCAATTTCACACGAATCTGAAAAATCGGTTCATGAATATGATTAAATTCGAATTTCTTTAAATTACCTTACAAAACAAGTTTAATCTTCACAAATAAGATAAAAAAAAACTTCTAATAGATCCATTTTAAGTTGGAACATCCATTGATTTGTGGATTTCCTCTCAAAATTCAAGATCCACTATTAAAGCACCTTAAGCTTTTGAAGAAGATGACATTGATAAAAAATCATGTAATTATCGCTTAAATCATGTAAATATGCTTTTAATCATCATAAAAATAAGTTTACCTTTGATTCATTCTAAATCCTTTGATTGAAAATCTTGATTCAAGAATATTGAGAAATTTTAGAATATTTGTGGCTACTTTTGTGAATAATTTCGGGTGAAAAGAGAGAGTATTTTGATAAGGAAATTTGTTGAATCTATTCTCTGATGATAGATCTTTAAAACCATGCAAAGAAAATGAATTTTATAGCTCTCTAATATGATGTAAATGGTGTGAAAAGTAGGCTAAATACATTTAAAACTAAAACAACCCACCAGAAATTTAAAAATTAGGAAATTTGGCCAATGGCCACTCCCACATTTCCCTTACTTTACCAAATGATCCTTTCCTTCCAAAATTCTGAATTTAAAGGTTTATTTTCCAAATAAATACTCCAAAATTTCCTGATTTTACAATTAAATCTAATTTAATTAATATTTAAATTTAACTCAAATTAACCCCCAATAAAAATTATTTTAAAATTTTTGACCCAAATTAATTATTTTCACTAATAATTATTTAAGTACTTTAAAATTAATTTTCCAAAAATATTTTTATTTTTCTGGATTATTGTTTAATCAATTTTAGATGAAATTGACCTCCAAAATTAAATAAAAAATTACTATTAACCAAATAAATTCCAAAATTCACACTCGAAACCCAAAAAATATACCCGAAAGTACTAGATCCGGTTTAGGGATATTACAAAAAGCCTACTACTTCAAAGTTGTGGGATGAAATGACAAAGCTTGAATGTAAGAATAAAGATGAATTTAAAGCACAATGTAATCACTGTAAGAGTATCTTCTTTGCTAAATCTTCTATGGAACCTTCCATTTGAGATGTCATCTAAACTGTTGTTTGAAAAAATTTAGATAAGGACATCATTCAATACACCGTAGCCACTCAACAATCCTTCGGAGGTAGTCTATTTATAAAAAAAACTATATGTTTGATAATAATGAGAGTTATCGAGTTGTTTTTACTTTTCGTGAGTGTGACAAACATTCATTTAGGATAATTGAAGAGCCAGGATTTAGATACATGATGAGTATTGTTAGTCTTAATTTTAAGAATACAAGTTGACATACAACTGTTAGGGATGTCCTAATGTATTATGCAAAAGAAAGAGACCATGTTAAAGAAAAGTTGGCTAAAGCACCTAGTTTAATTTTCCTAACTTCTGATAATTGGAACTCTGATCATACTAATGATGAATAAATTTGCATTGCTGACAAATATTGGAAGTTAGAAAAGAGAATAATAATATTTAGAGTTTTATCTCTTCCGTATGATGATTTGAACATAGCAGATGAACTTATTCTATGTTGATCTCAGTGGGTTATAGACAATAAATTTTTTAGCATCACTTTGGATAATGCTTCTTGTAATCATGTTATGGTTTCTTATTCTAAAAATCATTTTTGTACCAAATGAGCTCTTTTGTGAGATGGTACTTTTTTGCAAGCTAAATGTTTGCGCACATATATTGAACCTTATAGTTAAAGTTGGTTTAGCACTTTCTAATGATGTCATTGGTAAGATTCAAAATGGAATTAAGTACAAAAACAAGTCGAGAATTCATAGAAAAATATTTTATGATGTGGTTGACAAAAGTTTTCATTGAATGTGACCAAGAATTTTCATCAAGATGTGTGTGTGGCACCCAAGTATCTCTATTGACCCAAAATCTAAGAAAAGTTAAGACTAAATTTAAAGCATTAGCAAATTGTCAAACTCTACTAGGGAATTTAGAAATTTTAGTGGCCCAATTTTGATTTGGTTGGATTTCAATTATAGTTTGGTTAGGATAGAACTAGTTGGTTCCATAGTGGGAGACAAAATAATTAAAGATGAATGGCTGTGGCGATCGGTGAAGATCGTGCCAAAGGAGTATATATATAGGGGATGTGTGTGTATGTGTGGAGACAGAATTTCTCAATTCTAGTTACATATTTTTCTTCTCGTAAAATCATCTTCTTTAGTTTCTCTGAAGAAGAAAAGGATTTTACTAAAGAAAGATCTGCATGCCTCAACAGTCGTGTGAATTGAAGTTTGGCAGTAAAGAAATTGAGAAACTGGTAAGTTTCCTTACCTCTCGGAACTTGTAGATACAGAAAGAGGTAGAGTAAGAACTCTTAAAAGCTTCCTACAATGATGAATTCTAGGTTTTAAGAGTTGGACATCTTTAGCTTACCCAATAAATATCTTTAGCTTAGCCAATAAATGCTTGTCATGCTTAGTTGTTAGGACAAAGGAGACTCTAGCGATTCAGTCAAGCTAAACTGACAAGGATAATTAAGTGAGGTGAGTTTCTATACCTTACATTTGGATGGTAGATAATGTTGTGTTTCTTGCATGTAACACATTGATAATGTTCTGAGGTGTCTTAGATATGGTGTATTATACCTTAAGAAAAAGAAGGTTGCATGCGTACTTGATTCTGTGTGAGTTTTCACCAATTGACCATTGATTTTTGAATGTAGATGATTATAGATAATCTAGCATGATGTTTACTAAATGATAAATTGTACAATATGCTTGATTATTGTATGCATGTTGCGATGAGAGAATTTGTAACACCCCGAACTCGAGACCATCGCCGGTGCCGGACACGAGGGGTTAACAAGCCAAATCCACATGTTTCACCCATCAATTTGACATTTCCAGTCAGGCTGGAAAACTGCGTCACTGTCGCCTTAAAAATCATATCTCGAGTTTCAAAACTCGGAAACTGTTTTCGTAAATTTTCCCTGAATTTAGACTCATATATCCATCCATGGATTTATTTCTAGAATTTTTGGTCGGGCAAATTGGTACAGTTTATTAGTTAAAGTCACCCATATTACAGAGATCGACTGCTCTGACCTTTGCGCGTTACAACTTGAATATCTCTCTGTACAGGGCTTTAATACTGGTGTCGTTTGTTTCTAATGAAACTAGACTCAAAATGGAATCTGTACATATAAGGAATGACTCCTGATTCTTTCTGGATAATTTATAGTAAATTTTTAAAGTTGCGACAGGGGACCCAGAAACCGTTCTGGCCCTGTCTCACAATAGCATTAATATCTCTTAACATGTAACTCCTATAACCGTTTCGTTTCTTCCATATGAAAGTAGACTCATCAAGGTTCATTTACATAACTTATTCACTATTTAATACCATTCTTACAAATTTTGGTGATTTTTCAAAACCACTTCACTGCTGCTGCCAGCATCTGTTTTCAAGGTAGGTCTTATCTATTTGTAGTCTCCATGATCCAACTAGTCTTGCCATACATAGGTTCACCTATGACCATTTTAGCCATTCAATGGCTGATCATGTGACCAACACTCCCATTTCCAATCCATAATTACATCATGAAACCATATATATATATATATACAAATCACAAATGGTCTAAGTTCAGTACTTGACTTCTACGAGCCATTTTCGCATGGCCGTACACATATACATCACAACACAATTGAACCGACAAGGGGTAGTCCTATACATGCCATTTCAAAGTTCAACCAAAGATTATACCAAAATGGAGGCTTTGATAGTGTAGATGACTTCGACTTTAATGATCCCGAATCCGTTTGCTATCGAGCAAAATCTATAAAACAGAGAGCCAAAGCAACGGGTAAGCATTTTATGCTTAGTAAGTCTCAAGGAATAAAATCAGCTTTAATTAAAGCAATACATTCACATAGCCAAATGCATCATTTCATTAATACACATTCACATAATCATTCTTACTTCACACTTCATCATTATATACTTTCACAAGGTATCAACCACTTCAATAGTTGATATTCGTTAGTCGATTGAGCGAATGTTGCTCAAACATGTCGACTTTTCCAATGCACATATAAACATACCTTATTCTTTGGGCTTTTCGAGCGTACTAATTGAATTTATTACAGCAACCAACACTCACCTCCAGCCCAAGCTTCTTGAATACAACCGGATATAACCACGTGCACGAATGCCTTGGTCTTAGCCCGGATAAAACGACTTGCACGAATGCCTTGGTCTTAGCCGGATGTAGCCGCTTAGCACAATTGCCTTTGGGTCTTAACCGGATATAATTTCCAGCATAAATGTCTTGGGACTTAGCCGGATATCATTCAATTGCTCATGCACACATACATCAATAATCATTAGACATTCATGTTTCATTTTCGTTACTAAGGCTCAAACACAAAGGTAATCACTAGCATAATCGCCTTCGGGACTTAGCCGGGTATCATTCAAATACTTATACACACATAAATCGATAATCATTACACATCCATATTTCATTTCACATAATTCAAGTAGGGTCACTTCTTGAGGACTTACCTCGGATGTTGTCGAACGGCTTTTACGGCTATTCGATCACTTTTTCCTTCCCCTTGTCCAATTGTGGCCCTCTAAGCTCTTGAGCTAATTCAAACAAATTTAATTTATTAAAACCTCATTATGCTAGCTTATGGCGAATATGACAAGGAGTTTAAATGGTCATATGGCCACCCTTTAGCTTGAATACACAATGGTCATGCACATTTTATACTACATCAAGCAATTCAATACAATTCATTCAAGCATCAAGGAAAAGCTAAGGCCATCAATAGGCTACCTAAGGCCGAATATACATGTCCAATTTGAGGCCAATTATCCACTTAATACCACACAAAAAAACAGCATGCATTTTACTAGCTAATGTTTTACATATTGTGGCTCAATACTTATAATATAGCATCAAGCACTCATATGGCCGATTATACTTGCAATTTCACAAACATTCTTCAACATTTTCTTCTTTAAACAAACATATTCATCACTTACTTCATAACCAAAACATCATGTGCAAACATATATATACATATATGTGCATGGCCAAATTTCAAGGTGCCCATAGCCATCCAAAACACAAATTTTAACTATCATGCAAGAAGCATGAACCATGCTCATGAATGCATCATGGCGAATACATCACAATCATGCCCTTTCAACTTCAATCATGGTTAAACAAAAAGAAAACTCAAAGTCTTACTCAAGATGGCTACAAAGAAATTTCAAGAGTAGACAATCCATCTTTGCATGCATCATTATCCACTTCACACTTAGCATGCAATGGCTTTATCACCATATTCACTTGGGCCGAATTTCATTCCCATGACATAACAAAGATTTGAACCATGGGCTAACAAGAACATCAATCTAGCAACCAAAAACATGCATGAATCTCATGGCACAACCTCAAACATACCTTACTCTTGATGCAAGTATAGCCAACCTCTTCCTAATCCTCTTCCAAACCAAGTATGAAGCAAAACTCCTTCCTTATCCTTAGTATTTTCGGCCAAAAGGAGAGTGAAAATAGATGAACAAAAAAAAATTTTTCTTTGTTTTTGTTTCTCTCATGTACGGCACAAGGGGGGGGAAAGCATCCACACTCATTTTTTTTTTCATTTCTTTACCCATGCTCTTATTTTATTATTTCTAACATCCACCACTAGCAAAACATGTTTAAGACATGTTTTCTTTTCCCATCTTCATCACCATGGCCGCCACTTCCTTCTCTTTGGGTAAATTGACATGCAAAACCATTCTTTTGCATGCATATACTATTAGACCATTGAAGATTTGCCTATCACCTTTCAACAATGTTTCATATAAGTCCATCTTAATAAATTCACATAGAAATGATCAAATTAATGCATGCAACTTTCACACATGCATTTGCTAACATCATAAACATAGAATATAACTTTTAATTACTTATAAGACTCGGTTTAATGGTCCCAACACCACTTCCCGACTAGGGTCAAATTAGGGATGTCATAGAATTATTGACGAGTTAAATGAAGTTAAGATGGGAAAAGGGTAACTCAGTTAGATACCGCGATACGGTATTGCTAAGCGCAAACCATAATATGTGAAGCTCCAGGCCTTGCGAATGAGACACATTGATGTTTAAGCATAAAGGTTAGGAATGGTGAAATAGAGGAATGGACGGAGGAATAAGGAAAACTAGAATTTTGTTAATCTGCCATTCGAGATTGCTAGGAGCAAATCACGATATGCAAAGCTCTAGGCCTTATAGAGGAGACACTTCAATGTTTGAGCATCAAGGTGAAATGTGAAACAAGTCCTTCGGGATGACACTGTGGTGATGGTTATTAGGTTCCTTAGAGCAACATCGCGACGATGGTCAATAGCCTCTTTGGAGCGACACCACAACGACGTAAGGTTCTCTAGGGCAACACCTCAAAAGAAGTCTAGTGTGTAAGACCATAGCCCGACTATGACAACTAGTATAGTTTGTAAAGACAGTAAACACGAGGTAGTCCATCAAGATAGTAAACACGAGGTAGTCTATCAGGACAGTAAACACGGGATAGTCCGTTGAGATAGTAAACACAGAGTAGTCTACTAGGACGATAAACACGGGGTAGTCTTTCGGGACAGTAAACACAAGGTTACATTAAGGAAGTCCGCAGATCAACATACTAGTAGAGAATTCACCAAAGATGTTGATAAGAGTGGTGAAGGAAATGTCTTAAACCCAAAAGTGTGAAAAAAGGAAGTGACTCCTTAGATAAGGAGGTATACGTATTATATTCAACCCGAGTCCACCAAGAAAGGTGCGGATCGCACATTGTTTGAGTGGATATAGAATTGGAATAAACAGGACATTGATTTTAAAGGTAGACTAACCAATAAGTAGCCGCAAGTTTGGGAAAACCTATCAGAGTCTTCTAGAAACAAGGTGGCAACCCAAGGCTGAATGACTAATGGAGTTCGCCAAGGCTAGTAAAAGGTGAAAGTCCGTCAGGACTATGAAAAATGATAATGATTTGGTTAATCCACCCCAAGTAGGAGTCTTAGGTCCAATGAAACCCCTTAATAAATAGACTAAAATAGTGGGTGCTATGAAGGTTACTCTATAAACATAAATTTCCCAAGAAGAAGAGAATGTTAAGAAGAGATCATGTTTTGGTAGATACCCCTATTTACGACAATTATTGGAAAAGACTTAGTATCACCAGTTTGAAGTAATAAATATGAGTATCAAGGATCATGTCTGCCAATGAATGGCTTGGAGTAATTAAGGCACTGGTTGTACCAACTAAGTTGGCAAACCCTCATATTGAAACCACAGAGTTAGATTCTAAGTCAAATAATTTAATTTTTCAAAGATTTATGCAAATATATATATAAAATATGTGCATATCTCACTAAGGGTGAGATTTGATGGGCGGTGCGTTTACCTACGGTTAGTGTAAAAACAGTGATGGCGGTGAGATTAGATACTGTAGCGACACTGTAGCGTGAGACAAAAAGTAAGCTAAACTGATCACATGATTCGTAACAAGTAATAAATATTTATAATAAAGATCAAACCTAGACTAACTATTATTAAGACGAAAAGGTAAGCACACCCAACGAACAATAGTATAGTAATGGCAAGACCGGGATATCGTACCCAAGGGAACCAAAAGTACTAGTAATAACTATCTTTTTATTATTTAACCTAGAAATAAAGAGGGGTTGTTTATTAAACTAATTAACTAACTAAACTAAAGCAAAGAGAAAATTTGGGAAAAGACTTGAAGAAAAGTAATTGATAAAGACGACACCCAATGAGGAATCCACCTAGATTTCACTTATTATTTGACTCTGAACCAGATGATTTATTCACTTAACTTGATCCGTGAGACTCCCTAACCTATATTATTATCTCTTTCGAGACTAATAACACCTAACCCTCAGTTGAATTAATCGAAATTTCTTTCTTAATTAAAACCCCTAGGGAAGCAGTAAATCGATCTATGGACTCCTATATTAGGTTTCACCTTAATCCGGCAAAATCTCGTAACCCTATTTCTAGGTGTTTGATCAAATCCGCTTAATTATACCAAATCTACTCTTAGACAGGGACTTTTTCTCCTTTGCATAAGCACATCAAATCATGAATTAATACCCAGAATATTAACTCAAGCATTAAGACACATAATTAAGAACAAATCAAGTATTTACCATACAGCTCAGATAATCGTAACAAGATCCATCATAGGTTTCAACCCCCTTAGGTATCTAAGGGGTTTAGTTGATAATAAAATAAGAGTACATCTCAAAAGTATGAAAATAACAAAACATAAAGAAAACTCAAAAACCCTTGAAGGAATTCTGAGAGAGATCTTCAATCTTGGAGTAGCTCCGGCTTTTGGGATGGATCGTCTGGCTTTCTTCAAGTAATTCTCGGCGTGTGGTTCTGTATTCCAGAAAAGTTTTGGAGGCGGCGGCTTTCTAAGTCATACTTAGGGTGTTTATATAGGCTTTGGATTGGCTTTCTTCCTCCCTAAGTATCTTTTTCCGTGTAAAATACAACTCTTTGAAAAAGGGACATGCCCGTGTTCCACGACTGTGTGACGTGATTGCCAGGCCGTGTTCGATCCGTTAAATTACACATGGCCGTGTGGGTCAATGGCCAGGCTGTGTGAATTGTGAAAACCTTGGTCGACACCCTCGAAACACACGGGCATGTGAACAACCCGTGTGGCAAGGCTTAGGTCGTGTCATCTTCTCGATTTGGTCCGTTTTGCCCTTTTCAGCTTGTTTTTGGCTCCTTTTGACTCTTGGTGCTCTCTTGGGTGCAAAACAAGAGATAACCAGATTAAGAGCACCAAAATCCAAAAATCTAGTAATAAACATCCATAAATATGCTAAGTATTTGGGGTAAAAACATGTATAATTTGGCGTTTATCAAATACCCCCACACTTAAGCATTTTCTTGTCCTCAAGCAAAACTCTCATTTACTGCTAGAATTCATTCCTTTCAATCTCATAATCATTACTGATAATGTTACAAACTGTTCCATGGAAAATCATATAGTGAGAATTCAACTATAGGGGCATTAAAAGCCTCAAACAATCTAAATCAAATATTTTGATAATAAAATCATAGGTAATCTCCTTCCTATAAGTAATTAACTATAGTCCTGAATATACAAGAGATGACATCTTCACTAAAGATTCACTCAAATCACTCAAAGTGTTTAAGGTTCAAGATTAAGCACTCGATTGTCTAACATGATAAGTTATTACTATAGGCTTGCATGAAAATCAAATCTCTACCACTTGTAAATGATATGATACACTAATCAAAAGGTCTTTGCATGGTTGTAACGGGGTTTAGGTTACGGGTATGGATACAAGCTGAAGAGACAAAGGTTAGAATCGAGATAATTTCAATATATTAGCCCACTATAAAAAACTTAACTACTGAATCACAAACAAATATCTAGAACTATATTACATGAGCTCATGACAATTTTAGCTTGCTAAGGATTACAATAATGATACTGAGTTTTTTTTTTAAGAACAAATCAAGTCAATACAATATAGAAATCATACTTCATGATTCAGTAACAAAAAATGGTGAACATAGTGAGGTAACAATATTAAATTTAATCTCGATAAAAAAGGGTAAATTAAGTAAAAGGATTTCAACAATAATGGGTTAATGGGTTAATGATGAAGGTTAATCAATAAAAAAAAGTTAGTAGGCTCAAAGGGGGTTCACTAAGGGTTTAATTATGTGGGAAGGCTTTTTATGGAGTAAATGTGTTAAATTCTAAGTGTCTTTATCATCTCAGTATATCAAATCATACGTGTGATCTCGACATGTATAATCGAAGCAAGTTCTAGAATAACAGTTCAATGTTGACACACTCAAACCACAAAAGAAGTGAGCAACAAAGAAATCTATATGCTCAAAAGGCTCAAAAATCTCACCAGAAATTTGGGTTTTTGATGTCATTCCTGTATACTTAAGATTTCAAGATAATACCTCAATTGAGGAAAATAGTCTAAAAATTTTAGTTCTCAAAATATCAACTTATCATGCTCGATTCTCTAATGTCCTATAATCAAATAATCATGCATAATTCCCATAGTCTAATTCATGACATATCAATAATAATTATAGATCAATCAGAATTCATTCGATCAATATTATGAGAAAATCACTTAAGTACAAGATCAAATTCAGGGATTTGAGAATAATGCAAAAAGTTAGGCATCATGTTCATGTTCACCCCCCTCCACACTTAAGATGTACATTGCCCTCAATGTACAAAGATAGATTATTCAAAATAAAGAAAATCATAAGAGGGAAGAAGGTGAAACTCCCTGTTATATGGATGTGGAGCTTGATTCTGAGGCTAGAGTGTTTGGGGAAAGTGGTAGCTGCCACTGTTCTTAGCTAGATGAAGAAATTGGGTCGTTGAACATGGCACTCGTAAGGTATTGTTTCCCATTTGTTTCCTCATTCTGTAAAATATTCCTAGAAGCTTTGCTTGGAAGTCTGTAGAATCATGAAAAGCTTATTAAGAGTTGGTGTGGAAGAGAGTGTAGTGGGATTACTTGTTAGAGATACCAGAAAGATGAAGAAAGTAAAATTTACTAAAACAAATATGTCTTTCAAAAAGAAATAATAAAATTGAAATGAGAATAAAAATAAAAATAAAAATAAAAAGATAAGAGGATTCAATGATCCTCGTAGTGGGGCCCTCAGATGGTGGAGCTACAGTGGCGATGTGAAAGTACTGGCCTGCATGTTGTCCATCTGTCTATCACGTCGCCGATCTAACTCGTGAATCATCTCGAACTGTGCAGTGCAATACTGCTCGAAGTGAGCGAGTCGGTCGGAAAGATGTGCCAATGAAGCAGCCGCATGAACTAGTCGCTCCCTAGGTGGCATTGTAGAAGGCTCCTAGTGCTGTGGGGGGACATCATCAGGAATGTCCTCAAGATCCTCCTCATCAATGGCTTGAGTGAGACGGTACTGAGGAGGACCGATCCCACGTCGGTGCTCGATCATCCTCATGTGTAACATAGTCGTGATGCCCTGTGGAGACATCTGACCTATTAGTGTAAGCGCTGATGACTGGGCCACAGTGTTGAGGAGGCCAAAGTGTTTGGCAAAGCGCGTCACGTAGGGGCCGATAGAGATTACTACCTTCCAATGCCGCTCGGTCTAATGGCGAATGGCGAAAGTGATGAAGTATGCCAAGTCAGTCATGTGTGCATTCGTCATGCACCATAAATAGTAGGCGTCGTGGGTGTTGACAACGCCAGTGCTATCTCTCTTTCCAGTCAAGGTGTGTGCCAATATGGCATGGAGATAGCGTAGGGAAGGGGCGAGAGCTGAGGCCTTCGAGCGGCTAGGGTTGTAGATGGAAGAGAGTGGTGCCAAAGCTTTCTAGCACGAGGAGGGCGAAATATGGATATTGCATGGTAGTTCATTCATGTCCTCCTCCTCCATAAACTCATTGGTGTAAAGTCCCAAAGCGACTCTAAACTCTGAGACACTCATTGCATGGACTAGACCGCCTAATCGGAAGTGAATGGTGCTAGGGTCGTCATTGTTCGTCATCACCACCTATAAATGAAAAGTAGAGCATAATTCTAAAGTTAGCTCTAAATAAGTGGGTTCAGTGATATCAAAGAATCATTCCCATGGGTCTGTGGTCAGGAGGGCGCGGATGGCACCAGCTTGTTGGACTTGCTCTACGGCAGCCCAGTCGATGCAGCAACCTGTAGTGAGGGGTCGCACACGTAGTATCTGAAATAGCTCCTTCTGTGAAGCTTGCAGAAACTCAAGGAATGGGTGTTGAACTTTAGCTGTAGCACATACCAAGGAAGAACCCGGCCCCCTACGTCTCTTTGAGGATGGGACCGTGGCCTTTTTGCCTCTCGATGATGACATAATGTAACTGAAAATGTATGAGCATTGATATAGTAGGTCCAAGATGTGTTAACATTTAACTATATCAAGCGAGAGGTGAAAAATTTATATGATTATTAAGAAACATGTACTGAAATCAAAAATGCATCATCAGTTAAGTAAGAATCCTAGAACTAGTATATGCTATTTAGTAGTTTAAACAATTCAAATATAGAAAATACTTAAAGAAAATTCCTAACGTAATTAGAGAAAATTGGTAATATTAACAATATCTTTGTAAAGCATATAGAATACTAATGTAGCAACACAAATTGGAAAAACAAGGTTGAGAAAGTAAACCAAAAACTACTATAGGGCGGCGCACGGCGTGTTGGTGGCAAGCACGGGCATGTGGTGTGGGTGTACAGCCGTGTGGAGGAAAAATGGAGGGAAAAGAGAGGGGAAAGTGAAGAGTGATGCAGAGGGAGTGGATTTTAGGGTGGTTTGAGGGTTGGGGAAGTGAGAATCTAGGTAATGGTGGCCGGAATAGGGATTAGGGAGTGGGGAAGGGGAGATTTCGGCTAGGGTTTTGAAAGGAGGAAGAAAATGAACAGTGATTTACTTATATAGGGGAGGTGCACATAGCCTAGGACCACGCCCGTGTACTCTGAAGGTGAGCCCGTGTTTTTCGAATTTTGCAATTTAGGTCGTGCCCGGCTACTATCCCACGCCCGTGTGTCTTGGGTGTCTGTAGCATACGGCCATGTTGCAAGGTCGTGCCTAGCTTTGTTCACTTCTCCCACGCCCGTGTGTTAGGGTACCACGCCCGTGTATTATTGTCCACAGCTTAGTGGCATGGACACGCCAGTGTCAAAGAAACAGAATCGAGCCTTGCCCTTGGCACGCCCGTGTTTTTCCATTCCCACGCCCATGTTCACCTATCAAGTTCACCCAAGGCCATGTCACACGGCCGTGGGGATTTATCGCATCCCGTGCTTTGGGTAAATCATGTCTTGCTTCCACACAGCCGTATCACACAGCCGTGTTTCTTCCTCTGCTTGGCCACGATCTTAGGCACGCCCGTGTTCCTGGCCGTGTGGGCTGAAAAGCTTTGCAATTTAAAGATAAAGTTAATGATTTAAAGTGTTAGAAATTAAAAATAAAGAAATCAGAATATGTTAGTGCTCAGGTTGCCTCCCGAGAAGCGCTTATTTATAGTCTAAGCTCGAATTACCTCTCTAGTGAATGGTTAGGGTGGTTCGAGGAGTTTATACTCCTTATTCCTGCTATCAATCTCATCAAAATAGGGCTTTAATCGGGTGTTGTTTACTTAAAAGTGACGAACTTGGGTGACTCACCTCCACCGTACCAAATGGAAAAATACTAAGTACCGTAGGAGGGATTTCCTCATTAGGAGAGGTATCGGGCTTCTTTGGCATAGTTTCGGTTTATCATGTGTTCTCAGTTTGTGTTCTCGCCATTCGTCTAGCTCCTCTATCCGTAGCCTTCGTTCTTCATGAATGTTTTTTCTATCATTTCTGGAACATGGCTCGTGAACTTCTTTGAAGCTTAATTTCTGCAAAGTCATATTGTCAGTTTTAGTAGATTGGTGTGGACTATTACCTTCAATGTTTGATGTGATGCCAGAATTACGAGCTTGAAGGGTGATCGTTTCATCTCCCACATGAAGTGTAAGCTCACCTATGCCAACATCAATAATTTTTTTAGCAGTTGCTAAAAAAGGCCTCCCTAAAATCAAAGGGGTGTTATTATCCTCCTCTATGTCTAGAACAACGAAATCAACAGGGAATATGAACTTATCTACTTTCACGAGTACATCCTTAATAATACCCATAGGGAATCTTATAGTTTTATCTGCCAATTGAATGCTCATCCTAGTTTGTTTAGGTTTCCCAAGACCTAGTTGCTTAAACATTTTGTAAGGCATTACATTAATACTAGCCCCTAAATCAGCTAATGCATGACTTATATCTAAACTACCAATTAAACAAGGAATTGTAAAACTCCCTGGATCTTTCAATTTGTGGGGTAGCTTATTCTGTAGAATAGCTGAGCAGACTGCGTTTAGATCCACATGTGATGCTTTATCCAACTTCTGCTTATTTACTAAAAGCTCTTTTAAAAATTTCATTGCATTTGCATCTGCGACAAAGCTTCAATAAATGGTAAGTTAATATGTAATTTTTTTAAAAGTTTAAGGAATTTACCAAATTGTTCGTCTGAGAGATCTTTTCTTGTCGAGTTAAGGTATGGGACATGAGGTTTATATTCGACAATTACTGGTTTGTTTGTATTTTGATCTACCTCATCTCTCCCTTTGCTTACCATAGTTTCTTACTTCGATTCTGGTTTAGGCTCAACGACTCTTTCGTCATCTTGAGTATTAATTGCGTTGAGTAGTTCCCTTGGGTTAGGTTCGGTATTACTTGGAAAATTACCTTGTGGTCATTCGGAGATCAGTTTGGAAAGCTGGCCTATCTGAGTTTCGAGTCCTTGGATCGATGCTTGTTGATTTTTAAGTGCTGTCTCGATATTTTGGAAACGGGTTTCTGACATTGATATGAATTTTGAGAGCATCTCCTCAAGGTTCGGTTTCTTCTCTTGTTGATAAGGTGGCTGTTGAAAACCCTGAGGATTTTGTGGCTTTTGATTTCCTTGACCACCTAGGAGAAATTTGGGTGGTTCCTCCAACCTTGTGACACCCCTAATGTGACCCTAGTCGAAGAGTGGTTTTGGGACCACAAAACCGAGTCACAAAAATAATTAGGTGTTATATTCTGTGCTTATTGTATGTGGAATTTGTATGTGTGAATATTTTGTGCCTTGATTTTTATTAATTAGGTGCTAATTTATAAGAAAGGACCCATGTGATAGGACTTGAAAATGTGATAGGTGAAATTTAAATGGCCAAATAATGCATGAGTTATTGACATGAGGGACTTGCATGTCAAATGGACCACTTTTAACTTAGTGGCCGGCCATTAAGATGGTGGATAGATATTATATACATTTTATGTTAGCATGATAATAGTTAATGGCCTTATGGTATGGAAGAAAAGATAATTAAAAGGAATGGAAGAGTGTTAGAAAAAAAAAAGATATTCATCCTTCTTCTCCCCCCCTTTGTCGTACCAAAAGAAAAGAAAAAGGAGAGGAAATTGAAGATTAAGGAATTTTTGATCACCTTTAAGGAAAGAAAGGCAAGAGTGTGTTCATCTTCCTTACTTTCTTGCACAGCCGAAACAAGAGGAAAGAGGAAGGAACTTGTCTAGGGCATTCGGCTATCTTGGAGGTTAAATAAGGTAGGAGTTCATGTTATTTCTATTGATTTTTATGAGAATCTAGCTAGTAGTCAAGCTACTATTGTAACCTATATGCTAATATAAAAGATGCTATGAACAAATGTGAAGTTTTGCTAGTTAGGATTATTCGGCCAAGTGTTTATGTGGTAGAAATTAAGTGTTAAATGAAATGAAAATGGTATTATATGGGGGTATGTATATTCGGCCATGTAAGTAAATATGATAGGTATGATTTGTGTTTTGGAGATTTTTAGGTCATTGAGTTCTTGTTGTTGTGTGTGTATGTGCATGAGTATTCGGCCATGCTATAGAATTCATGATGCAAAATGATAAATGCTTGGTACATTCGGCCATAATGGGCATTAAGATGGTGAAGTTTGAATTAGTTAAATGTTCATATAGGTTGTCTTCATGAAAAGAGAAAGAGAAGAATTAGATATCATATTTGATGATAGTGTGGTATATAAGGGTGTTGAACTTAAATAAGTAATATTCGCTAGCATGATGAGTATGAAATATTAAGTAGATGAGATAATTGATGGTGAAGTGGCTAATAGGGACTTTTAATGAAATCTATGCTAAGGCGAATCTATCAAATGCTAAATGTGCTTATGTGTATATTCGCCACCTAATTAAGCACATAGGTGGTGTTGAATTTGATCTTGCACATTTCGCCATATGGGTGTACACACTTGTGATACTATCCTTGATTAGGATAGTTGGCAATAGGGTGATAGCCTATGGTTGTGAACCGAATAGTTCAAAAGCATGAGGTAGAAGGATAAGAATTTGTCATGTGTATCCTATGAAATGAAATTTTAATGTTTAATACAAATATTTTACAAAGTGGTTGAATAGGTTAATTTAATTGTTTAAGCTCAAGATCCTAAAGAGAGGCGTCCAACAAGGGAAAAGCGAAGGTCATCGAGTAGCCGACTTGGAATTTATTTTACCCAACACAAGGTAAGTCATTAAGCATATATTTGGTGTTGATTTAAATGATCATAATATATATGCAAATGTGTTTAAATGAGTTGATGTGTAAATGGAAATGTATGTGTATGGAATGATGCCATTGTTGAATGTATAAAGGCAGCAAAATGCATAAGGTATTGGTCTCGGCACTAAGTGTGCGGGTATAAATGGACACGGTGACAAGATTGGCACTAAGTGTGCGGGTTTAAAATTGTACAGCACTAAGTGTGCGAGCTGAATGTATATAGCACTAAGTGTGCGGATTCACTATATGCTCTTGCATTACAATTGGCACTAAGTGTGCGACATTATCCAGTTAATCCCGGACAGCGGATCGGGTAAGTACCTTGAGCTCATGACGAATAGGCAATATGTTCATGCTCGGGGTTGAGCTTGGTAAGCTTTAAATCTATGTGATGATTGCAATTGTATGATTGTGGTGAAAATGAGTTGGTGTGTGAAAATGCCTCAAATATCTTATTGTATAGAATTTGAAATGTGGATGTATGACTTGGAATGAGATTGAACCGAAAGGTTCGAGGAATTATGGTATAGTTTCGATATGGATGGAGTACCTAGCCGTTCATTGTTTCATGTTGTGATAACTTTATTAATGGGTGGTTGTCGAATGCTTATGACTTCTGAGTTATAAACTCACTCGGTGTTTTCTTGTCACCCATTTTAGGTCTCTTGGACTCAGATCGTTTGCGTGCTCGGAACCGTCGTTGAAGTCATCACACCGGCTGGAAACCTTTGGTATAGTCGTCGTAGTTGAACTAGGAGAGCGTTTGGCATGTATAGGCTATTTTGTTTTGTTGAATTGTGGGTTGTAAACTTTAAGCCATGCGAAAATGGCCTATGTGGTCGGTTGAGTGTGATTCTAAAACCTATAGTCACGAGCCTTAGAAACCTTAATTTTGATAAGGTGGCCATAGTTTGTATTATGTATGATGTAATAGTTGGCCATGGAAGAATTATGAAATAGTCATTGTTTGCTTTAGTAACAGATGCTGCCAGCAGCAGTGAGGTGAGATGGAAAAATCACTAAAAATAGTAGAAGTAGAATTAAATAGTGAATAAACTATGAAATTGAACCTTGATGAATCTATTTTCATATGGACGAAACAAAACGACCATATGAGCAGTATACTGAGAGATATTAAAGTTCTCGTGAGACAGGGCCAGAATGGTTTCTGGATCCCCTGTCTCGACTTTGAAAATTTACCATAAATTATCCAAAAGGAATTAGAAGTCGTTACTTATATGTGCAGATTCCCTTTTGAGTCTAGTTTCATTAGAAACAAACGGCATGAGCATTGAAGCTTTGTATAAGAAGATATCCAGGTCGTAATGCGCGAAGGTCAGTGTAGTCGACCCCTGTAACATGGGTGACTTTAACTAATAAACTGTACTAATTGGCTTGACCAAAATTCTAGAAACAAATGTGTAGATGGAATTATGAGTCTAGTTTCAGGAAAATTTACGGAACTGGTTTTGAGTTCTAGAACTCGAGATATGATTTTAAGGTGAGACAGGACGCAGTTTGCTAGCTAGGCTGGAAATGTGAAAAATAGTCATGTGACACATGAGAGTTGGTCCTAGAACCCTCGTGTCCGACTCCGTGACGATGATCGCGGATGGGGTGTTCCATTTTATTGGTATCGAGCTATGGTTTAGTCGGTTCTAGGACTACCATAGCGTGTGAGTCTAGCTATACATGCCAAATTGTTAGTCTTTGAATAATGTGATGACTTGACGGTTGAAATTTTTGTTTTGTTTAGCAATGGAATCCGGATAGAGACCCTTGGCGGATGGCGTTGAAAGTGTAGCGGCTGCTCCGCGCAAGGACACCTCTTGTTGAGCCTCGGTCATCCGCGAATAATCAAAATTAAGGGCGAAACAAGCCTTCTTCACCATGATGAATGAGTGGGTCGCGCAATATGCCCGAACCAACCCGGCTGTCCAACCATTCACGAATTTAAATACTCCACCCCAAGAGCCCGTAATGCCTTGATTCATTGATCCTGTGAGGCTGAGTAAACCACCAGAGACCTGATTAGGAAGCGCAGGCTGAGGAGTTCAAGGCCATAGTTCTTGATGATGCCGAAAAGGCCGAGTTCGCTCGATAACACCATTCGAGTGTTAGATGAACTCATGCACACCCAATGAATGTCTTAAGTGTGCTATATCCTTGTTCGAGACTCGACTTACTATTGGTGGAGGACTTTAATTTCCATAGGTGGAGGACTTTAATTTCATTAGTCATAGTCGATCGAGCGTAAGGAATTCGAACGATGTTAATTGAACATGAGTTCATTTCAAGAGTGTGTGGCTGATGAGGTTGCTATGTGCAAAAGATTTGAAGAAGGATTGAATGAAGAGTTAAAGAAGCGTAAGGAATTCTTAGAATGACGATGTCGAATCTGAACATGAGTTCATAAGACTCGATCGGTATGCCCGAGAGTGTGTGGCTGATGAGGTTGCTATGTGCAAAAGATTTGAAGAAGGATTGAATGAAGAGTTAAAGTTACTAGTGGGAATTTTGGAGATAAAGGAGTTCGTGACACTAGTCGAGCGAGCACGCAAGGCGGAAGAACTTGGAAAGGAAAAGAAGAAGGCTGAATTTGAAGCAAGAGATTACCGTAAAAGATCAACGAGTAAAGCTCCGTTCTCGGTGTAAAGAGGTTCAGGAGGACACCGTAAGTCGAGGCGATGCGGGAATTTCCATTAGAGCCGACCATCGACAGACTCGAGCTACTTGGTAGCTAGTGTGGGCAATAATCGTCAAGAGAGACCTGAATGCCCCAATGTGGAAGACGACACCTAGGTGAATGTTGGGGTAAGTCTGCATTAAAGACTCATTACGGATGTGGTTCAAGGACCACTTCATTAGAGATTGCAGAGCTAGATGAGAAGAATAAGATGCAAGGTGCAAGATTTAGAGGGCGACGACTAGAGGTAGACCCCGAGGATTTCGGGAGGTAGGGGTGGTAATCGAGAGGAGCCCATGTCACTACTGTTCGGTCCAAGACCCGTGCTCTGCTAGAGCATATGCCATCCAGCATACGAGAGGAGGCATCCTCCTGACGTTATCACTGGTACTTTTACTCTCTTTGATACTAGTGTGATTGCATTGATTGACCGGCTCTACTCATTCATATGTATGTGAAACCTTAGCATCCAAGAAGACTCTACTGTTGAGTCTCTGAGTTCATATTCGAGTGTCAAACCCTTTGGGTCAATACGTACTCGTTGACAAAGTGTGTAAGAAAAGTCCCTAGTATTTCGAGGTTCTTGTTTTTGGCGGACTTGATGCTTTTGCCATTCGACGAATTCGACGTTATTCTTGGTTTGGATTGGTTGACCATGCACGATGCGGTTGTAAATTGCAAAAGCAAGACTATTGATCCGAGGTGTACAAATAACGAGATAATTCGGGTTGAGTCTACGGACTTAAAAGGGTTGCCGGTGTAATATCGGCAATGTTGGCGGAAATACGTAAGAAAGGGTGAAGCATACCTTGCGTATGTACTAGGCGACAAGGAGTTAGAAAAGAAACCCGAATCTGTGCGGTGGTTTGCGAATACCGAATGTTTTCCCGGAAGAATTGCGGGTTTACCACTGTCGGAAATAGAGTTTGGCATCGAATTGGTACCGGTACCACTCCAATTTCGATAGCTCCGTATCGTATGGCACCAACGGAATTAAAGGAGTTGAAAACTCGGTTGCAAGAATTGGTGGATAGAGGTTTTGCTCGCTTGAGTTTTTCACCTTGGGGTGCGCCGGTGTTGTTCGTGAAAAGAAGGACGGAACCATAAGGTCGTGCATCGACTACCGTCGACTTAATAAAGTGACAATAAAGAACAAATATCCGTTACAGCGTATCGATGATTTGTTCGATCAACTGAAAAGAGCCTCGGTGTTCTCGAAAATAGATTTGAGATCGGGCTATTATCGATTCTTGAATTCGAGATGCGACGTACCTAAAGCGCCTTGAGCGAGATATGGTCACTCGAGTTCCTAGTGATGCCGTTTGGGCTCACTAATGCCCTGCGGTGTTTATGGATTTGATGAATCGATCTTGGACCATACTTGGATCGGTTCGTAGTTGTCTTCATTGATGACATTTTGGTCTATTCGAAAAATGAGACCGAACACGCTGAACACCGAGGTTAGTGTTGCGAATTTTACGGGATAAGCAATTATATGCTAAGTTCAAGCAAGTGTGAGTTCGGTTAAGAGAGGTTAGCTTCTTGGGGCATGTGGTATCGCATCGGTATTCGAGTCGACCGAACAAAATTGCAGCCATACTTAGCTGGAAGCCTCAGAAATATTACCGAGGTTTGGAGCTTTTTAGGCTTAGGTTATTACCGACGATTTGTAAAAGGTTTCTCGACGATAGCCACACCAATGACGGCTACTCCAAAAGGATGTTAAGTTCGAATGGATGGAGAAATGTCGAAAAGTTTCGATCAACGAAAACTTGTTTGTTGAAGCCCCAATTCTAGTGCAACCCGAATCGGGCAAAGAGTTTGTCATTTATAGTGACGCATCCCTACTTGGGTTGGGTTGCGTATTGATGCAAGAAAGGCGAGTTGTGGCCTATGAGTCGAGACAATTAAAGCCACATGAGAAAAATTATCGACCCATGATCTCGAATTGGCGCCATCGTATTCGCCTTAAAGATATGGCGACATTACTTATTTGGTGAGAAGTGCCATGTGTATTCGGATCACAAAAGTCTCAAATATTTGATGACTCAAAGAGACTTAAATCTGCGACAAAGACGTTGGCTCGAGTGTTAAAGGATTATGAGCTGGTCATTGACTATCACCGGGAAAGGCTAATGTGGTTGCGGACGCCTTAAGTCGTAAATCACTATTTGCTTTATGAAGCGATGAATGTACACTTATGCGTTTCTACCCGACAATGTGTTAGTAGCTGAATTGAAAGCCAAACCATTATTGAAACGTCAAATTCGTGAAGCTCAGAAAGTCGACGATGAGTTGGTTGCAAAACGGGTTGAGTGTGTTCCGAACAAGGACTCGAAATTTCAAATCGATGATGACGATTGTTTGAGGTTCGAAGTCGTCTGTGTGTTCCAAAGAATTGAACTTATTTCGATAATTCGAGCGAAGCCCATTGTAGCCGAATGGCAATCCACCCGGGGAGTACAAAGATGTACAACGATTTGAAACGTCGGTTTTGGTTGCATGGTATGAAACGAGACATCTCGACTTTGTTTGAGATGTTTAATATGTCAACAAGTGAAAGCGGAACATCAAGTGCCTTGAGATTACTTGACCGATCACGATACCCGAGTGGAAATGGGATCGAGTCACAATGGACTTTGTATCCGGACTGCCATTGTCAGCAAGTAAGAAGGATGCGATTTGGGTTATTGTAGATAGATTGACTAAGTCGGCTCACTTTGTCCCCGTACGTACAGATTTTTCAATGGACAAACTAGCCGAATTGTACGTTTCTCAGATTGTGAGACTACATGGGGTGCCTATTTCCATCGTGTCAGATAGAGATCCGAGATTTACCTCGCGATTTTGGAAGAAGTTGCAAGAAGCTTTGGGTACCAAGTTGCATTTCAGCACCGCCTTTCACCCCCAAACCGATGGTCAATCCGAAAGGATAATTCAAATACTCGAGGATATGTTGAGATGTTGCATCCTTGAGTTTAGTGGTTCATGGGAATGGTATTTGCCTTTGATTGAATTCGCCACACAAAATAGCTTTCAATCAAGTATTAAGATGGCGCCTTACGAGGCTTTATACGATCGTAAATGCCGTACCCATTATTCTGGTGAACTTAGTGAAGGTAAATTCTTGAGGTTGATTTGATCAAGGATGCCGAGCAGAAAGTTCGAGTAATTCGTGAAAGTTTGAAAGCTGCTTCGGATCGCCAAAAGTCGTATGCGGATTTGAAAAGAAAAGACATTGAATATCAGGTTGGAGACAAGGTATTTCTCAAGGTCTCACCTTGGAAAAAGGTGCTTAGATTTGGCCGTAAGGGCAAATTGAGTCCGAGGTTCATCGGTCCGTATGAAGTGTCCGAACGAGTTGGGCCAGTAGCGTACCGATTAATTTTACCCCCTGAGCTTGAAAAGATTCACGACGTCTTTCATGTCTCGATGCTTCGACGATATAGGTCCGACCCGTCACATGTAATCACTCCATCTGAGGTCGAGATTCAGCCTAATTTGATTTATGAAGAAGAACCGATTCGTATCCTAGCTCGTGAAGTGAAAGAGTTGCGAAACAAAAGGGTTCCATTAGTAAAGGTGTTATGGCTCAAACACGGAGTCGAAGAAGCTACTTGGGAAACCGAGAACTCTATGAGAGAACGATACCCAAACCTATTTGCCGGTAAGATTTTCGGGGACGAAAATCTCTTAAGTAGGGGAGAGTTGTGACACCCCTAATGTGACCCTAGTCGGAGAGTGGTTTCGGGACCACAAAACCGAGTCACAAAAATAATTAGGTGTTATATTCTGTGCTTATTGTATGTGGAATTTGTATGTGTGAATATTTCGTGCCTTGATTTTTATTAATTAGGTGCTAATTTATAAGAAAGGACCCATGTGATAGGACTTGAAAATGTGATAGGTGAAATTTAAATGGCCAAATAATGCATGAGTTATTGACATGAGGGACTTGCATGTCAAATGGACCACTTTTAACTTAGTGGCCAGCCATCAAGATGGTGGATAGATATTATATACATTTTATGTTAGCATGATAATAGTTAATGGCCTTATGGTATGGAAGAAAAGATAATTAAAAGGAATGGAAGAGTGTTAGAAAAAAAAAAAAAGATATTCATCCTTCTTCTCCCCCCCTTTGCCGTACCAAAAGAAAAGAAAAAGGAGAGGAAATTGAAGATTAAGGCATTTTTGATCACCTTTAAGGAAAGAAAGGCAAGAGTGTGTTCATCTTCCTTACTTTCTTGCAGTAGAAACAAGAGGAAAGAGGAAGGAACTTGTCTAGGGCATTCGGCTATCTTGGAGGTTAAATAAGGTAGGAGTTCATGTTATTTCTATTGATATTTATGAGAATCTAGCTAGTAGTCAAGCTACTATTGTAACCTATATGCTAATCTAAAAGATGCTATGAACAAATGTGAAGTTTTGCTAGTTAGGATTATTCGGCCAAGTGTTTATGTGGTAGAAATTAAGTGTTAAATGAAATGAAAATGGTATTATATGGGGGTATGTATATTCGGCCATGTAAGTAAATATGATAGGTATGATTTGTGTTTTGGAGATTTTTAGGTCATTGAGTTCTTGTTGTTGTGTGTGTATGTGCATGAGTATTCGACCATGCTATTGAATTCATGATGCAAAATGATAAATGCTTGGTACATTCGGCCATAATGGGCATTAAGATGGTGAAGTTTGAATTAGTTAAATGTTCATATAGGTTGTCTTGATGAAAAGAGAAAGAGAAGAATTAGATATCATATTTGATGATAGTGTGGTATATAAGGGTGTTGAACTTAAATAAGTAATATTCGCTAGCATGATGAGTATGAAATATTAAGTAGATGAGATAATTGATGGTGAAGTGGCTAATAGGGACTTTTAATGAAATCTATGCTAAGGTCGAATCTATCAAATGCTAAATGTGCTTATGTGTATATTCGCCACCTAATTAAGCACATAGGTGGTGTTGAATTTGATCTTGCACATTCGCCATATGGGTGTACACACTTGTGATACTATCCTTGATTAGGATAGTTGGCAATAGGGTGATAGCCTATGGTTGTGAACCGAATAGTTCAAAAGCATGGGGTAGAAGGATAAGAATTTGTCATGTGTATCCTATGAAATGAAATTTTAATGTTTAATACAAATATTTTACAAAGTGGTTGAATGGATTAATTTAATTGTTTAAGCTCAAGATCCTAAAGGAGAGGCGTCCAACAAGGGAAAACGAAGGTCATCGAGTAGCCGACTTGGAATTTATTTTACCCAACACAAGGTAAGTCATTAAGCATATATTTGGTGTTGATTTAAATGATCATAATATATATGCAAATGTGTTTAAATGAGTTGATGTGTAAATGGAAATGTATGTGTATGGAATGATGCCATTGTTGAATGTATAAAGGCAGCAAAATGCATAAGGTATTGGTCTCGGCACTAAGTGTGCGGGTATAAATGGACACAGTGACAAGATTGGCACTAAGTGTGCGGGTTTAAAATTGTACAGCACTAAGTGTGCGAGCTGAATGTATATAGCACTAAGTGTGCGGATTCACTATATGCTCTTGCATTACAATTGGCACTGAGTGTGCAACATTATCGAGTTAATCCCGGACAGCGGATCGGGTAAGTACCTTGAGCTCATGACGAATAGGCAATATGTTCATGCTCGGGGTTGAGCTTGGTAAGCTTTAAATCTATGTGATGATTGCAATTGTATGATTGTGGTGAAAATGAGTTGGTGTGTGAAAATGCCTCAAATATCTTATTGTATAGAATTTGAAATGTGGATGTATGACTTGGAATGAGATTGAACCGAAAGGTTCGAGGAATTATGGTATAGTTTCGATATGGATGGAGTACCTAGCCGTTCTTGTTTCATGTTGTGATAACTTTATTAATGGGTGGTTGTCGAATGCTTATGACTTACTGAGTTATAAACTCACTCGGTGTTTTCTTGTCACCCATTTTAGGTCTCTTGGACTCGTATCGTTTGCGTGCTCGGAACCGTCGTTGAAGTCATCACACCGGCTGGAAACCTTTGGTATAGTCGTCGTAGTTGAACTAGGAGAACGTTTGGCATGTATAGGCTATTTTGTTTTGTTGAATTGTGGGTTGTAAACTTTAAGCCATGCGAAAATGGCCTATGTGGTCGGTTGAGTGTGATTCTAAAACCTATAGTCACGAGCCTTAGAAACCTTAATTTTGATAAGGTGGCCATAGTTTGTATTATGTATGATGTAATAGTTGGCCATGGAAGAATTATGAAATAGTCATTGTTTGCTTTAGTAACAGATGCTGCCAGCAGCAGTGAGGTGAGATGGAAAAATCACTAAAAATAGTAGAAGTAGAATTAAATAGTGAATAAACTATGAAATTAAACCTTGATGAATCTATTTTCATATGGACGAAACGAAACGACCATATGAGCAGTATACTGAGAGATATTAAAGTTCTCGTGAGACAGGGCCAGAATGGTTTCTGGATCCCCTGTCTCGACTTTGAAAATTTACCATAAATTATCCAAAAGGAATTAGAAGTCGTTACTTATATGTGCAGATTCCCTTTTGAGTCTAGTTTCATTAGAAACAAACGGCATGAGCATTGAAGCTTTGTATAAGAAGATATCCAGGTCGTAATGCGCGAAGGTCAGTGTAGTCGACCCCTGTAACATGGGTGACTTTAACTAATAAACTGTACTAATTGGCTTGACCAAAAATTCTAGAAACAAATGTGTAGATGGAATTATGAGTCTAGTTTCAGGGAAAATTTACGGAACTGGTTTTCGAGTTCTAGAACTCGAGATATGATTTTTAAGGTGAGACAGGGACGCAGTTTGCTAGCTAGGCTGGAAATGTGAAAAATAGTCTGTGTGACACATGAGAGTTGGTCCTAGAACCCCTCGTGTCCGACTCCATGACGATGATCGGGGATGGGGTGTTACATTTTATTGGTATCAGAGCTATGGTTTAGTCGGTTCCAGGACTACCATAGCGCGTGTGAGTCTAGCTATACATGCCAAATTGTTAGTGCTGAATAATGTGATGACTTCTGACGATTGAAATTTTTGTTTTGTTTAGCAATGGAATCCGGGATAGAGAGACCCTTGGCGGATGACGTTGAAAGTGTAGCGGCTGCTCCCGCGCAAGGGACACCTCTTGTTGAGCCTCAGTCATCCGCGAATAATCAAAATTAAGGGGCGAAACAAGCCTTCTTCACCATGATGAATGAGTGGGTCGCGCAATATGCCCGAACCAACCCGGCTGTCCAACCATTCCCGAATTTAAATACTCCACCCCAAGAGCCCGTAATGCCTTCAGTTACTGATCCTGTGAGGCTGAGTAAACCACCTGTAGACCTGATTAGGAAGCGCGGGGCTGAGGAGTTCAAGGCCATAGTTACTGATGATGCCGAAAAGGCCGAGTTCTGGCTCGATAACACCATTCGAGTGTTAGATGAACTGTCATGCACACCCGATGAATGTCTTAAGTGTGCTATATCCTTGTTGCGAGACTCAGCTTACTATTGGTGGAGGACTTTAATTTCCATAGTCCCAAACGAACGAGTTACTTGGGATTTCTTTCAATCAGAATTTCGAAAGAAATACATTAGTCAACAGTTCATCGATCAGAAGCGTAAGGAATTCTTAGAACTCAAGCAAGGCCGTATGACAAGATGTCGAATCTGAACATGAGTTCGTAAGACTCAGTCGGTATGCCCGAGAGTGTGTGGCTGATGAGGTTGCTATGTGCAAAAGATTTGAAGAAGGATTGAATGAAGAGTTAAAGTTACTAGTGGGAATTTTTGGTATAGTCGTCGTAGTTGAACTAGGAGAACGTTTGGCATGTATAGGCTATTTTGTTTTGTTGAATTGTGGGTTGTAAACTTTAAGCCATGCGAAAATGGCCTATGTGGTCGGTTGAGTGTGATTCTAAAACCTATAGTCAGGAGCCTTAGAAACCTTAATTTTGATAAGGTGGCCATAGTTTGTATTATGTATGATGTAATAGTTGGCCATGGAAGAATTATGAAATAGTCATTGTTTGCTTTAGTAACAGATGCTGCCAGCAGCAGTGAGGTGAGATGGAAAAATCACTAAAAATAGTAGAAGTAGAATTAAATAGTGAATAAACTATGAAATTAAACCTTGATGAATCTATTTTCATATGGACGAAACGAAACGACCATATGAGCAGTATACTGAGAGATATTAAAGTTCTCGTGAGACAGGGCCAGAATGGTTTCTGGATCCCCTGTCTCGACTTTGAAAATTTACCATAAATTATCCAAAAGGAATTAGAAGTCGTGCCTTATATTTGAAGATTCCCTTTTGAGTCTAGTTTCATTAGAAACAAACGGCATGAGCATTGAAGCTCTGTACGAGAAGATATCCAGGTCGTAATGCGCGAAGGTCAGTGTAGTCGACCCCTGTAACATGGGTGACTTTAACTAATAAACTGTACTAATTTGATTGACCAAAAATTCTAGAAAAAAATTTGTAGATGGAATTATAAGTCTAGTTTCAGGGAAAATTTACGGAACTAGTTTTCGAGTTCTGGAACTCGAGATATGATTTTTAAGGTGAGACAGGGACGCAGTTTGCCAGCTAGGCTGGAAATGTGAAAAATAGTCTGTGTGACACATGAGAGTTGGTCCTAGAACCCCTCGTGTCCGACTCCGGCGACGGTATCGGGGATGGGGTGTTACAAACCTGCACTATAAGTATTACTATATGGGTTATTTTGAGATCTAAAGTTATTATTACCCATATAGTTCACTTGTTCCTCTTCGGTTGTGGGATTGAAGGATTGATATTCTATATGCACACCTCCTCTGCTTGAGTCACACCTTATTACTGGATGTACCTGTACAGAACTAAGAAAACCATCAATCTTTTTATTAAGAAGTTCTACCTGATTTGACAGCATAGTAACTGAGTCGACATTATAAACGACGGCTGTTTTTGTTGGCTTAATCCTCATGACTTGCCGCTGATAGTTATTCAATGACATTTCTGCAATGAATTCATAAGCCTCTTCAGATAGTTCCGCCAGCAGCTGCGTCAACCATTTGCCGAGTCGAGAGATTCAAACCATTGTGGAATGTTTGTACTTGCAGCCAAAGCAGTAACCCATGGTGAGGGCACCTTCTCAGTAAGTCCTTGTATCTCTCCCATGCATTGTAAAGTGTTTTTAAATCCATTTGCACAAAAGAAGAGGTATCATTACGTAATTTAGCCGTTTTAGCTGGTGGAAAATATTTTAGTAAAAATTTCTCGGTCATTTGTTCCCAAGTAGTAATTGACCCTCGTGGTAACGAGTTCAACCACTGTTTAGCTTTGTTCCTCATTGAAAAAGGAAATAACTGAAGACGAATGGCATCATCAGAAATGCCATTGATTTCAAATGTATCGCAAAATTCCAGGAAATTTGCTAAGTGAGCACTTCATCCTGCAAACCATCAAACTGAACAAACTGTTGTATCATCTGAATAGTGTTAGGTTTTAATTCAAAAGTATTTGTAGCTACAGCAGGTCTAACTATACTAGATTCAGTTCCTGTTAAAGAGGGTTTAGCATAGTCATACATAGTACGTGGAGCAGGATTTTGATTAGCCGCAATCGGAGGAGGTAGCTGATTTTCTTGGTTTTCATCCATCTCGTCGGTTGGGAGTTGAGTATCGACTTCTTGCTCGTTCTCCGTGTATCGTAAGCTGTGCCTTATCTCTCTTTGATTTCTACAAACTGTACGATCGATTTTTTCGTCAAAAAGTAATGGTCCCGACGGGTTTCTTCTAGTCATAAATATAAAAATCTGCCAAGAGAAAGAAAAAGTAAATTAATAAAATTAAATTAAATTGCAAAAAAAATAAATGGCTAAAGTAATAAAAATTTAGCGTTCCTAATATTTTAAGTTCCCCGGCAACGGCGCCAAAAACTTGATCGCGTGATTCGTAACAAGTAATAAATATTTATAATGAAGATCAAACCTAAACTAACTATTATCACGACAAAAAGGCAAACACACCTATCGAATAATAGTATAGTAATGGCAAGACCGGGATATCATACCCAAGGGAACCAAAAGTACTAGTAATAACTATCTTTTTATTATTTAACCTAGAAATAAAGAGGGGTTGTTTATTAAACTAATTAACTAAACTAATTAACTAACTAAACTAAAGCAAAGAAAAAATTCAGGAAAAGACTTGAAGAAAAGTAATTGATAAAGACGACACCCAAGGAGGAATCCACCTAGATTTCACTTGTTATCTGACTCTGAACCAGAAGATTTACTCACTTGACTTGATCCGTGAGACTCTCTAACCTATATTATTATCTCTTTCGAGACTAATAATACCTAACCCTCAATTGAATTAATCGAAATTTCTTTCTTACTTAAAACCCCTAGAGAAGTAATAAATCGATCTATGGACTCCCATATTAGGTATCACCCTAATCCAGCAAAATCTCGTAACCCTATTTCTAGGCGTTCGATCAACTTCGCTTAATTATGCCAAATCTACTCTTAGACAGGGACTTTTTCTCCTCTGCATAAGCACATCAAATCATGAATTAATACCTAGAATATTAACTCAAGCATTAATACACATAATTAAGAACAAATCAAGTATTTATCATACAATTCAGATAATAATAACAAGATCCATCATAGGTTTCAACCTCTTAGGTATCTAAGGGGTTTAGTTCATAATAAAATAAGAGTACATCTCAAAAGTATGAAAATAACAAAACATAAAGAAAACTCTAAAACCCCTGAAGGAATTCTGAGAGAGATCTTCAGTCTTAGAGTAGCTCCGGCTTTTGGGATGGATTGTCTGGCTTTCTTCAAGTAATTCCCGGCGTGTGGTTCTGTATTGCAAAAAAGTTCTAGAGGGGGCGGCTTTCTAAGTCATACTTAGGGTGTTTATATAGGCTTTGGATTGGCTTTTTTCCTCCCTAAGTATCCTTTTTCGTGTGAAATACAACTCTTTGAAAAAGGGACACGCCCGTGTGCCACGACCGTGTGACGTGATTGCCAGGCCGTGTTCGATCCGTTAAATTGCACACGACCGTGTGGGTCAATGGCCAGGCCGTGTGAATTGTGAAAACCTTGGTCGACACCCTCAAAAGACACGGGCGTGTGAACAGCCCGTGTGGCAAGGATTAAGCCGTGTCATCTTCTCGATTTGGTCCATTTTGTCCCTTTTTGGCTTGTTTTTGTCTCCTTTTGACTCTTGGTTCTCTCCTGAGTACAAAACATGAGATAACCAGATTAAGAGCACCAAAATCCACAATTCTAGTAATAAACATCCATAAATATGCTAAGTATATAGGGTAAAAACATGTATAATTTGGCGTTTATCATAAACGCACCGCACCTCCGCCCAAACCCACCCTAAGTTCTTTTGAACTTATAAAATTGTTGCTTGAATATAGTATTGGGTAAAAATTATGGGCATCAAGAGGGACCAAGCCAGTTTTCGCTGGAGTAAGGCACGCTGTAGCTGTTCATGTATATAGAGGGGCACCCATATAGGCATTGCCTCATGGTTTAAGTCGATTGTGTTTGTAAATAAATGTTGAAATTTGGGTTGTAAGAGTTACCCATACATTGTGCATGAGTTTTTGTATTATATAGACTTTCCAAATTTTAATTTAAACAAAAAGTACCATATAAGTTATTCGGGTTAGTGTAGCATCTAGGACCCAGATTTGGTGACCGGGTTGAATATTGGGTGTTATAGTGTGCGAGAGATGGAATTTTACTTATTTTATGCTTGACTCTACTCTTACTATAAAAATGTGTTAGATTATTGGGGCCAAAGGGATAAAGATTATCAAATATTTGTACTTTTTTTTTATGAGAAGTGGAGAAATGTTGTTATTCTTTGCAAATTTTTTAAAGTCTTTTAAGATGTGACATGTGTTTTTTTTTTGTTCTAATTATCCAATGACTAACATTTATTTTAGAGGGGTTTGGAAGGTTTAGAAGGTATTGGTTGATACAGCTAAAAATCTTCATTCTTTTTTAACTCCAATGGTTAAGAAAATGTAAGAGAAATTTAATAAATATTGGGTTAAGTATGCTTTGATATTGTCATGTGCTACAATATTAGATCCTCATTATAAGTTATATTATGTGTAGTATTGCTTTACTACAATCTATGGTACTCATGCTTCAAACTTTGTGCAAATTATTCTTAGCAATTTTAAACTCTTATTTGATGAGTATGTTAAGAACTTCAAATCCATATCTTCCTCTTTGGTCGAGAGTTCCAATGTTTTAGATAATGGTCTTGTTGATTCTAGCTTGCATTAATCCAATTCTAATAAGGCTTATTTGGGAGGAGATTATGATGAGAGTTATGATTATAAACAATACTTAAGTGAATCCAATATTAATAGTGAAAAGTTACAACTGGACCTTTATTTAAAGGAACCAAAGCTTAAGTTGAATAGTACAATAGATGTATTGGATTATTGGAGCAAAAATTTAATTCAATATCATGAGCTTTCATTATTGGCTCATAATCTTCTGGAAATTCCAATATTGATTGTAGCTATTGAGTCGACTTTTAGCATGGGAAAAAAAGTTATCACACCTTTGAAAAGTTCACTTAAACCAAAAACAAGTTGAAGCTATTATTTTCTTTGATGATTGGATGTAAGCTAAACGATTTTCAATGAATAACTATTGTTCTTGTTTTATTGTTGTAATTTTATAACATGTCATCAATTGATTATCTAACTATTTATTCTTATTTCATATTAGGAATAGATTGTAAAAATGATGATTACGATGAGAACAAAGACTCTTCGATTACGTTCTAGATTACCTTCCTAATAATTGACAATTTAATTTAACTTATCATTTATAGCTTGTTAAAAAATTAAATATGTTGATTGGTTTGTATATATATAGATATTTTGGTTGGTTGATTACATTTTGTACGTTGTCACTCTTTTGACGTTATTTTGTTGCTATTTAAAAGTCATTTTCTTGCTTTTTTGGCACGTTTTGCTCGTGTTTTGATGTTTTTTCCTTGTTGTTCTAATGCAATTTCTTTGCTAGCTTGTTTCTATTTTTAGTGTTGATTTTGTTGGAAAAATATCCGGTTTGAAAATGGTTTTCTTACATAGCGAAAAATTAAAAAATTGAAAATTGGCCCGGTTTGTGATATTTATAGCTATAAAGCTTAGACCGAAATCATACCTATGTTTTTGAATAAGAGGATCCTTGATGTTTTTCAACTTTCAACCAAATTATCTTCTCCACTATTCTCGTACCATGAACTGCTTCGAGTGTGAGCTCGAATCAATTGAATCAAAACACAAAACTAGAAAAAGTTTTCTTTTCCTTTTAGGATGAAAACGAAAATTCTCTTTACTTTAATAGAAACTGGTAGAATTGTTATTATGAAAAAATACATTTAATAGTTGAGAATAAATTCTTTCTATTTTTCGACAGAGAAACTGTAACACCCCGTACCCGAGACCGTCGCCGGAGTCAGACACGAGGGGTTCGCAGGCTTAAATCACTTATTTGCACAGTCCATTTTAAATTTTTCCAGGCAGTTGGCTAACTGCGTCACTGTCACCTTAAAAATCATATCTTGAGTTCCAAAACTCGAAAATCAGTTTCCTAATTTTTCCCTGAAACTAGACTCATATGTCCATTTATAGATTTTTTTCTAAAATTTTTGGTCAGGCCAATTAGTACAGTTTATTAGTTAAAGTCTCCCCTGTTACAGGGTTTGACTACACTGACCTTCTTGCATTGCGACTTAGATAACTCCTTGTACAGGGCTTCAATACTTATGCCATTTGTTTCTAATGAAACTAGACTCAAAAAGGAATCTATACATATATGGTATGCCTTCTAATTGTCTCTGGTTAATTTATAGAGAATTTCCAAAGTCAGATCAGGGGATACAGAAACCGTTCTGGCCCTGTCTCACGAAAACTTTAACATCTCATAATATATTGTTCATATGAACGTTTCGTTACTTTCCTATGAAAATAGATTCATCAAGGTTCGATTATATAATTTATTCACTATTTAATTCCATTCCTACTATTTTTAGTGATTTTTCACATCCACATCACTGCTGCTGCCAGCATCTGTTTTTTAAGGTAAACTTTACCTATTTCATGATCCTCCATGGATCAACTAGAGTTTGTCATACATATACCAAAAGTGATCCTGAATGACCATTCCCATGGCTAACCGTTACCAACATTTCCATACCTCTCGACGAACAACATACAAAACAATTATAATGCTATGATCAAAGTATATTTAAGCCATTTTCGCATGGCTATCCAAATTTACACAAAACCGAAGGGTACATGACCAATAACAAAAGGGTAGTCCTATACATGCCATTTCAAAGTTCAACCAAAAGTATACCGAAGGGGCTTTGATAGTGTGGGCGACTTGACTTCAAAATTCCGAGTCCGATAGTGACGAACCAAAATCTATAAAACAGAGGATTAAAGAAAGCGGAGTAAGCATTAAATGCTTAGTAAGTCTTGAGCAAAGAATTTAAGCACAAGCAAGTATAGCATTCATATAACTAAACGGATAATCCCATATATACATATTCTCAAATCATTCCTACTTCACATTCCAACCCTATATTCATACATAAGGGATTATCTTAGCCAAATACCGAAGCTCATTACTCGACTAAGCGAATATTATTCAAGGAATCAACTATTCCAATGCACATACGAAACATACCTCATTGTTGGGATTTTACAAGCGTATTAACTGAAATTTTACAGCAAGATCGCTCATTCCCGAATCACATACCTTGAATTTAACCGGATATAGCTACTCACTCAAATGCCTTGGGACATAGCCGGTTATAGTAACTCGCACAAATGCCTTGGGACTTAACCGGATTTAGTAACTTCGCACCAATGCCTTGGGCTTAGCCCTAATTAGTAACTCGCACAAATGCCTTGGATCTTAGTCCGGATATAGTCACTTAGCACAAAAGCCTTGGGACTTAGCCGGATATCATTCGAATAACCAAGCACATATATCAATAAATCATGACACATCCGTATTTCATTTTCATTACCAAAGCTCAAACACAAGACACTTATCACACTTGCAATTTTGGCTCAATAGCCACATACAAAGAGCATGATTTTGATTTGCTTAAAACATGATCTAATCAAATCATAATCTAAGTTCTATTACTCAAAAACTTACCTCGGATGTCGTCGAACGATTTCGATGGCTATTCGACCACTTTTTCCTTCCCTTTATCGGATCTAGTTCCCCTTTGCTCTTGAGCTTAATTTAACAAATAAATTGATTTAATCATTTTAGCATCGAAAAGAGGAACTCAAGGTACTTAGCCCATATATATTCATTAGACATTAAAGTCACATACATATGAAATCATGAATCAACTCGACATATTATCCCACACTTCCTTTTAGCCGATTGTCTAAGCCAAGATAAAAGCATCGATATGCTTGCCTCTAACCGAATACATGCAACGCCAATCCATCTCATGTGGCTGAATATGCATGTCTACGTTGAGGCCAATTATATACTTAGTACCACATATAAATGACATTGTAACACCCCTAACTCGTGACCGACGCCGGTGTCGGACACGAGGGGTTAACGGCCAAACCCTCTCAAGATACCAACCAGTTTGACATTACCAGTCAGGCTGGAAAACTGCATCACCGTCGCCTTAAAGATCATATCTCGAGTTTCAAAACTCGGAAACTGGTTTCGTAAATTTTCCCTGAATTTAGACTCATATACCCATCCATGGATTTATTTTTAGAATTTTTGGTTGGGCCAATTGGTACAGTTTATTAGTTAAAGTCACCCATGTTACAGGGACCGACTGCTCTGACCTTCGCGCGTTACAACTTGAATATCTCCCTGTACAGGGCTTTAATACTGGTTCCGTTTGTTTCTAATGAAACTAGACTCAAAATGGAATCTTTACGTATAAGGCATGACTCCTAGTTCTTTCTGGATAATTTATGGTAAATTTTCAAAGTCGCGACAGGGGACCCAGAAACCGTTCTGGCCCTGTCTCACGAGAACCTTAATATTTCTCAGTATACCGCTCATATGGTCATTTCGTTTCGTCCATATAAAAATAGATTCATCAAGGTTCAGTTCCATAATTTACTCACTATTTAATTCTACTTCTACTATTTTTAGTGATTTTTCAATCTCATCTCACTGCTGCTGTCCGCAACAGTTACTGCAGTAGACTATGCCAATTTCATGAATTTTTCCTTGGCCTTAATCATCCATTATACACGACACAAATTATGGCCACCTTATCAAAATTTGAGTTTCTAAGACTCGTGGCTATAGGTTCTAGCATCCCACTCGACGACCACATAGGCCATTTTCACATGGCTTAAAGTTTACAACCCACAATTCGACAAAATATAATAGCCTATACATGCCAAATGTTCTTCAACAACAAAAACAATACCACAAGATTTCAGCCGGTGTGATGACTTCAACGACGGTCCCGATCACGCAAACAATACGAGTCAGAGAGACCTAAAATGGGTGACAAGAAAAAACACCGAGTGAGTTTACAACTCAGTAAGTCATAAGCATTCATCAATCCACTGATAAAGTTACTACAACATGAAACAATAAACGAGGCTAGGTACTCATCCATATCGAATCTATACCAAGTCATACATCCACATTTCATATTCTACACAACAAGATATTTGAGGCATTTTCACACACTAACTCATTTCCACCACAATCATACAATTTCAATCACCACATAGATTTAAGGCTTACCAAATTCAACCCCGAGCATGAACATATTTTCTATTCGTCATGAGCTCGAGGTACTTACCCGATCCGCTGTCCGGGATTAGCTCGATAATGTCGCACACTCGGTGCCAATTGTAATGCAAGAGCATATAGTGAATCCGCACACTTAGTGCTATATGTATTCAACTCGCACACTTAGTGCTATATAATCAAACTCGCACACTTAGTGCTGTACAATTTTAAACCCGCACACTTAGTGCCAATCTTGTCACCGTATCCATTTATACCCGCACACTTAGTGCCGAGACCAATACCTTATGTATTTTGCTGCCTTTATACATTCAACAATGGCATCATTCCATACACATACATTTCCATTTACACACCAACTCATTTAAACACATTTGCATATATATATTGATCATTTAAATCAACACCAAATATACGCTTAATGACTTACCTTGTGTTGGGTAAAAGCAGTCCAAGTCGGCTACTCGATGACCTTCGTCTTTCCCTTGCTTGATTCTCCTTCTTTAACTCCTTGAGCTTAATCAATAAATCAACTAGTTTAACCCTCTTGCTAAACATTCATAATTCAATTACACATGCATATGTATGTTTGTATATTCGCAACCATCCTCACTTATTACCCATTTGGTCAACAATCTAAGCCAAGATAAGGCTTCAATATGGTTGCCTCTAACCGAATACATGCACACCAATCTACTTCCTTTGGCCGAATATGCATGTCTATGTGGAGGCCAATTTTACATAATACTACACAAAAAAAACAGCATACATTTTCCTAATTAACGCATTACATATTGTAGTTCTATACACATCTCTCATTTATTTCATAACCGAAACAACATCACAAGCAAATAGACACCTTAAAATAGTATGCATGTCATACCAATTCATCAGTGCAAACATATATTCATGTAGGTGCAATGGCGAATTCTCAAGTGGCTTATATCCAAATATACACACATATCCAAAGCTTAAATCTTACTTACCATGCAACATGCATGAATCATACTTATGGATATAACATGGCCGAATACCACAACACCATACCGTTTCAATTTGGTCATGGTTAAACAAAGAACTTAGTATCTCATTCAAAAATGCTAAAAGAAAATCTAAGAATCCCCAATCCACCATCACATGAATCATTATCAAGCTTGATATTTAGCATGCAATGGCATTAACACCATATTCACTTTGGCCGAATTTCATTCCCATGACATAACAAAGATTTGAACCATGGGCTAACAAGAACATCAAGCTAGCAACTAAAATATACATGAATCTCATGGCAAAACATCAAACTTACCTTAATCTAGGTACAAGTATGGCCAAACCTCCTCCTAAACCTCTTCCAAACCAACATGAAACAAGAATTCCTTCCTTCTTCCTTAGAATTTTCAGCCCAAAGGAAATGAAAATGATGAACAAAAATTCTTCTTTCTTTCTCCATACTCACGCAATGGGCATGCATGAGACCATTTTTTTCTTTTTTTTTTGTTCCTTTCATTATTAAATTCCCATGCTCACTATTTTATTTTTTCTTACATACACCATTGTCCCAACATGTTTTATGACATGTTTTTACCCATAATCTCTTGTCATGGCGGCCACTAACTATTAGGGGAAATTTGACATGCAAGTCGTCCCTTTGACTACATGCACTATTAGGTCCTTATAGATTAGCCTATCACTTTTCAAAAGTGTCACACAAGTCCTACTAACTAAATTCACATGCTATCGGCTAAATCGAAGCTTGAAATTTTCACACATTCATAATTACATATTCTAGACAATAAATATTACGTTCAAACATTTCGGTGACTCGGTTTAGCGGTCCCGAAACCACTTCCCGACTAGGGTCAATTTTGGGCTGTCACAGACATACATTTTACTAACTAATGCATTACATATTATAACTCAATACGCATCCATCATTTACTCCATAACTAAAACACCACCATATATAAACATATACCTTGAGATGATATATATATGTCATACCAATACATCATGTGCAAATATATATATATATATATGCAAGAGCCGAATCACAAGGCTGATTATAACCATCTCATATATTTTCATCCCATACCCGAATGCACAAGTACATTATAATAGCTTCCAACTTAATTCATCATAAATTTTCTTTTTTTTTTTATGGCCGAATGCTCCTTCTACACCATTTACCTTCACAAAGCATGAATTTCATCATCCAACTTACAAGCTTACAATCTCATGAAGTTTAACCTCATAGTATCTATCAAACTCTCACTCATTAGCTTCTATCATAAACCTCCAACAACACCAAATAAACATATACTTCGTGGGTCTATGGTAGAACCAAGAAAGGAACTCATAGATATCAAGATGTAAGCAAACTACCTTTATTCATCTAAGTTTAGCATGAAACACAACCATCACCCTTATTAATCTTTTATAGCCGAAAACCATACTCACCCCAAAAATCAAAATTTCAACATGGTTTACAAAAATCACTTGATATCTCACTCAATATCAACTAAAATTTCAAGAGCTAGTACAAACTTCCTTACCTTGATAGTGACCTAAGATGACCGATTGCTTCACTCCCTTCTTCTTCCTTTCAATTCGGCCAAGAAGAACCAAAGAACACAACTTGTTTTTCTTTCTTCCTTAGAACATTCGCCAAGAGAAATGAAAAAGATGGACACTTTTTTTTGTTTTCTTTCTTACATTCACAAAGAATGGGGAGGGAGAAACAATCACACACATTCTTTTCTTTTTCCATTTCTTTATTACCCATACTCCTTATTTTATTGTTCCTAACATACATCACTAACATAACATGTTTGTGACATGTTTCCACTCATAGTATGGCCGGCCACTAGCTCAAATATTGGGCAATTTGACATGCAAACCCACCATTTCTATAACATGCATTAATAGGCCACTTTACATTTGCCTAGCACATTTCTAAATTTTCTCACATAAGTCCTATTTACTAAAATTCACTTACAATTAACAAAATTCAAACATGAAATTTTCACACATGCATAAGTACATATAATGAGCATCAACTAGGACGGTTAATTATTTTTTTATGACTCGGTTTAGTGGTCCCGAAACCACTTTTCGACTAGGGTCAATTTAGGACTGTCACAGAAACAATCTCTCAAAGTTTTTTTAATAGCTCTATTGGTGTCTTATATTTATTAGAAGAAAAAGTAGGACATTTGTTGAATTGTAGTGGTTTATTTCAAATAGAAGAACAACTTCCTACTTAGAGTGGAAGTATGGTAGACGGCACACCCTAGTATTCCTACTAGGTTTGTCGCCCCCTTCATATCACATGAAGGGATTTTGGGCCTCTTTCATATCAGGTCCAATTATGAATACTTCCAGACTTTTCAACTCAGTACTTTGTGATTTGATCTAACCTGATTTTTTTTCTATTTTTCAAAACAAACTTCAATATATTTATATTAACTAATTTTCTTATCCAAATTTTACCCCGATAAAATAATGATGATTTTAAACCTGATAAAATTTTGAGAAAATATGTTTAATATTTCACCACTCAACATGTTAACTATGACTGAATGGTTTATTTTCATTTTCGGGCTTTAAAACAACTCAAAAACATAAACTCATTCTTCCGATCATTTCTTAATAATCCATATACATTTGTAGATGAATCATTTCTCATTTTCATTTTCATTTCGAGAAACCTACATTCATTTCCAAATGATTCCATTTCACCATTTCTGAAAAAACCATAATCATTCCTGAATGTTTTCCCTTTTCCCATTTCTATCCAATCCATTCATTTCGATTCAAACTTTAACCTACCAAACTCAACCTAGACGTTATTGCCAAATTCTGAGGGCTACATTAACCATGAAAATGGTTTAAATTAAACTCTCGTAATTTCAAACGTATTTTAAAACCTTTGGCTTATTTGTTAAAACTTTAGTGAAATCGGGTATTTATTTTAATTTCACAAAAACACAATAGTTTTTTATTATTCGTTAGATTTAGTATTTCATTAGTAAATATTTAATCTATTTTCAAAACAATTTGGATTTTACTAAAAACCTTGTTTTTCAATATTGCAGCATAAATAAATTGTTGACAGATTTTGTTTTAAAAATCTAGTTTTATGCATAAACATTTTAAAACATCTATTTAAACAGTTTTAAAACTCTAATGTCATACAATCAGAATAATAATCCCAAAAATAGAGTCTCATGTCACAATCCAAAATAAAATTAATACAGTCCCAAAAACAAGTAATAGAAATAAGTTAACAAAACATCCGAGTCACTCTTTCAAAGGTCGTCCAAGCCCTAATTTCATTGGTTATCTGAAAATAAGTCAAAAAACTAAAGAGTGAGCTAATAAGCTCAATGTGAGTCTTAACTCAAATATACAGTAATAAATAGTAAAAAAATTAATAGTCAAGCCAGCCAACAATAAATAATTTTAAAATAGTACAAAATCACAAATTTCAGTATGCATGAACATGTCAATGCAATATTTTCAGTGAGGTTCCTATCCAACTCTACTACACACCATAATAAGAGTTCCCTAGAACTCATCCATCCAATAACACACCAGTTTGTAGACAAGCCACCAGTAATGTAGATAAACTATCAGTATTGTAGACAAGCTGCTGGTATAGTGAACAAGCCACTAGTAGTGCAAATAAACAGAGCAGTACAGTAGGCATGAATAAAACATGCAATCAGTGGCATAAATAGTAGGCATGAATTATCATGTGATCAATATTTCAGTATCAATTATCATGATTTTATCATGTAAACGATTTTTAACAGAATCAGTGGCATGTCTTAAACATGCAATCATATTTATTAGTCTAAATGATCATGATTTATGATACTTTCAATATAAATATTAGATCAATAGCGTGTTGTAGCATCATAATACATATGAAACATTATCGAATCATACAATGACATTACACACATTTTTGGCAGTACAGATTTCTTAGATCAAGGTACTTACTTGTAGAAAATCCTTAATAGGTGATTTATTATTCACCTTGAATACTTTATGTATTCATTTAATCATAAGTTTGGCAAAGATGTAAATGGTTATTTTTAATCATATACATATAATCTTTTATGGACTAAAAATTCCACAATTTTAATTAATTAAAACTCACACCTTGAATGAAAGTCCACGATACAAATTCTACTCATTCACATTCCTACACTTTAGATCTATTTAAAGCTTGCCTCGATCTGGTTATAGCATAAAGGTACTAACGCCGAATACACATGTTAGTTTCGACTATAGTCCAACAAAATTCCCTTATGAAAATTGGATGAGAACTTACTTAACCACCCTTTTTGAACGGAGATCCAATTATTTCATTAGTGCTAAAGCAAAACCAAATGATTCGAATTGTCACCTTCAATCGAACAGTAATATATATATATATATATATATATATATTAGATCCAACCCTTAATAAAGAAAAGCGAGAATTATGATTAGACTAACTAGTCATTACTTACTTTATACCAGGCTAGATTAGAAATTACGATTCAACAAAAATCTCGAGAAGATGAAGAACAATGGCTATGGAGAAATCAAAATAAAGAAAGATGAGCATGAGTATTATTTAAAAAATTGAAAAAAATAGAAGAAAGAATCAAAGATTTGGCTATAACAAAATAGATGAAGAGAGGAGGAAAAAGAAAGAAAAATGGGTGGTAACGGTGGCAGTAACAACGTGGTGCGGCGATGGTGGAGAATGAAGGAAGAAGGGGAAGAGACGGTGGCAGAATGCTGGTTGAAATGGTGTGATGGTGGCTATTAGCGGTTAAGGTGGTGGCAAAAAATTAAAAAAAAATATGATAGTAAAAATGGTGGAGGAGTTAGTGAAAAAGGGGTGACATAAATGGTGGTTTTGGAAAGAAAAAAAAATGAAAGTTGATGGCTTTCTTTTGGTAAAAGGGGTGGCATAACTAGTCAAAGGGGAAAAGAAAGCATGTGAGGAAAATAAGGGAGAAGAAAGGAAAGGGAGTGAACAAAAGGAGTGAAAAGAGGAGAAAATAAAGAAAGAAAGAGGAAGAAAATGGAGGAAAGAATCTTAGTGTTGACAACTCATTTTGGGCAGCAAAAAGGAGAGTTGACCAAAATGTGCCAAAATTCAAAAAAAATGAAAGAGAAGGGACTCAAACTCGAGTCTCAAGAGTAGCTACACTACTTCTTAACCACTAGGCCATAACACATTCTAGCTTAAACTCTTACAACATTTATTTTTAAAACAAGGCGTGACACTTACTAGAGTTTCAAGGAAAAATAAAAATGGTGCGAGGGAAGGGATTCAAACTCGAGTCTCAAGGAAAATTTCACTAACACTTAACCATCAAACTTGTAACTCATTTTATTTTACAAACACACAAAGATAATCTTAAAAATCGTAGCATGACCACTGTCAGTTCACAAACCCAATTCTAAAAACTTAATTTTTGGGATATGACACAAACACGCAATTCATTTCTGGTTTCAATGAGCTAGCGGAGGGACTAATTGAATATTTGTAATTAGGGGTCAAATGATTTATAATTAAGTTCTGGCTTTTCGCCTATTAATTCGGAACTCATTTAGTCTCGAAATCATTCCACTATAGTATCGTGACTAAGCTCTCCTTAACGACATACCATTATGAAAGCAACTATTTAATGCTTGTCTAATAACCTTCTCATAAGTGTATTACCCTCATAAGATATACTTAATCTCTTTGGGATAATATCTGCTCTTCCAATATGATCCTATTTTATTTCATGGTAACCATTACATCTTCCTTCATGAAAAGTCAATTACTATTAAATAGTAATCAAATTATTCATCACAAAGACGAACAACCCATGACCACATTTACTTTTTGTGACATCCCTAAATCGACCCTAGTCGGAAAGTGGTTTCGGGACCACCAAACCGAGTCATAATAATAATTAACCATCATAATTGATGCTCATTATATGTATATATGCATGTGTGAAAATTTCGTGTTTGGATTTTGTTAATAGTAAGTGAATTTTTATCAAATAGGACTTATGTGAGAAAATTTAGAAATGTGCTAGGCAATTGTAAGGTGGCCTATTAATACATGTGGGAAAATAGTTGTCCTTGCATGTCAAATAACCCACTTCCTAAGGTGAGTGGCCGGCCATGACAAGAATATGGGCAAGGAACATGTTTCCAACATGTTTAGTTAGTGGATTATGTAGAAAAAAATAAAGAAATGAAAAAAATGAGCATGGATGCCCCCCCCTTTGTTGCCGTGAGTAGAGGAAAAAGAAAGGAAAAAAAATTGTTCATCCATTCTCAAAATCTTGGCTGAAAATACTAAGGGAAAAAGGAAGGATTTTTGCTTCATGCTTGGTTTAGAAGAGAACTAGAAGGAGATTTGGTCATACTTGTGTCAAGATTAAGGTATGTTTGAGGTTGTGTCATGAGATTCATGCATGTTTTAGTTGCTAACTTGATGTTCATGTTAGCCCATGGTTCAAATCCTTGTTATGCCATGGAAATGGTATTTGGCCAAGGTTGATATTGTGTTAAAGCCATTGCATGCTAAATGTGAAGCTTGTTGATGATACATGTAATGATGGATTGATTACTCTTGAAATTTCTTTTAGCATTCTTGAGTAAGACATGGAGTTTTCTTTGTTTAACCATGACCAAAAATTGAAAGGGGGATGGTGTGGGATGTATTCGGCCATGGCATGCTCATAAGTGCGATTTATGCTTGTTGCATGATAGGTAAAAATTTGTGTTTTGATATATGTGTATATGTGTTTGTACATGATGTTACAAATGGATGTGAAAATATATGCTAGATTGGGAAAATTTGATTAAATGTTCATGAGATGAAATTAGGTGATTAAAAGATGTTAGTTGACATTGTACATATATATATATTCGCCATTAAAGTGAGTATGTAGGTAATGTTGAATCAAGTTTTTGGTGCATATTCGGTTAGGCGTATAATCGACCAAATGGGCGATTAGTAAGAATGGTTGCGAATATACAAGCATACATATGCATGTGTAGTTGAATTATGAATGTTTAGCAAGATGGTTAAACTAGTGATTTATTGATTAAGCTCAAGGAGTTAAAGAAGGAGAATCAAGCAAGGGAAAGACGAAGGTCATCGAGTAGCCGACTTGGAACTATTTTACCCAACACGAGGTAAGTCATTAAGCACGTATTTGATATTGCTTAAATGATTGTAAAATTTATGCAATTGTGTTTAATGGGATGATATATATATATAAATGAAAATGTATGTGTATGGAGTGATGACAATTGTTGAATGTAAAAGAAATAGTGAAATGTGTAGAAAGTTTGCTTTCGGCACTAAGTGTCGGGCAATACGTGTGTACGGTGATTGAGATTGGCACTAAGTGTGCGTGCTGGAAATATATGGCACTAAGTGTGCATGCTGGAAATATATGGCACTAAGTGTGCGAGCTCGAAGGGCATGGCTGTGTGTGCGGGCTTAAATCGCATGGCACTAAGTGTGCGAAATCGAGTATTAAGCCTTGTGTGTGCGTACTCTATATATATATATAAATATCTCCAATCGAACAATTATATGGAGGTGTGTCTCCATCGAGTGAGTATGGACAGCGGATCGGGTAAGTACCTTGAGCTCATGACGAATAGGTAATACGTTCATGCTTGGGGTTGAAGTTGGTAAGCCTTAAATCTATGTGATGATTGAAATTGTATGGTTGTGCTGGAAAATGAGTTAATGTGTAAAATGCTTGATTATCTTGTTGTGTAGAATATGAAATGTGGATGTATGAATTGGTGCGAGATTGGACCGAAAGGTCCGAGTATAGATTCGATATGGACGAGTACCTAGCCTCATTTGTTGTACATGTAGTAGTAACTTTATCGGTGGATTGACGAATGCTTATGACTTACTGAGTTGTAAACTCACTCGGTGTTTTCTTGTCACCCATTTTAGGTCTCTTGGACTCGATTATTGTTGCGTGCTCGGAACCGTCGTTGAAGTCATCACACCGCTGAAATCTTGTGGTATTGTTTTTTGTTGTTGAAGAACATTTGGCATGTATAGGCTATTATATTTTGTCGAATTGTGGGTTGTAAACTTTAAGCCATGTGAAAATGGCCTATGTGGTCGTCGAGTGGGATGCTAGAACCTATAGCCACGAGTCTTAGAAACTCAAATTTTGTTAAGGTGGCCATAATTTGTGTCATGTATGATGGATGATTAAGGCCAAGGAAAAATTCATGAAATTGGCATAGTCTACTGCAGTAACTGTTGCGGACAGCAGCAGTGAGATGAGATTGAAAAATCACTAAAAATAGTAGAAGTAGAATTAAATAGTGAGTAAATTATGGAACTGATCCTTGATGAATCTATTTTTATATGGACGAAACGAAACGACCATATGAGCAGTATACTGGGAGATATTAAAGTTCTCGTGAGACAGGGCCAGAACGATTTCTGGGTCCCCTGTCGCGACTTTGAAAATTTACCATAAATTATCCAGAAAGAATTAGGAGTCATGCCTTATATGTACAGATTCCATTTTGAGTCTAGTTTCATTAGTAATAAACGGCACCAGTATTAAAGCCCTGTACAGAAAGATATTCAAGTTGTAACGCGCGGAGGTCAGAGCAGTCGATCCCTGTAACATGGGTGACTTTAACTAATAAACTGTACCAATTGGCCCAACCAAAATTCTAAAAATAAATCCATGGATGGGTATATGAGTCTAAATTCAGGAAAATTTACGAAACCAGTTTCGAGTTTTGGAACTCGAGATATGATTTTAAGGCGACGGTGACGCAGTTTTCCAGCCTGTCCAGAAATGCCAAATTGGTCGGTACTTTAAGAGGATTTGTCTCGTTAACCCTCGTGTCCGACACGGCGTCGGTCACAAGTTAGGTGTTACAATTTTATTGGTATCAGAGCTATGGTTTAGTCGGTTCTAGGACTACCATAGCGTGTGAGTCTAGCTATACATGCCAAATTGATAGTGCTTAATAATGTGATGACTTGACGGTTGAAATTTTTGTTTTGATTAGCGATGGAACCCGGGTAGAGAGACCCTTGGCGGATGACGTTGAAAGTGTAGCGGCTGCTCTGCGCAAGGGACACCGCCTGTTGAGCCTCGATCATCCGCGAATAATCAAAATGAAGGCGAAACAAGCCTTCTTCACTATGATGAATGAGTGGGTCGCAATATGCCCGAACCAACCCACTGTCCAACCATTCCCGAATTTAAATACTCCACCCAAGAGCCCGCAATGCCTCCGATTCATCGATCTGTGAGGTGAGTAAACCACCGTGGACTTGATTAGGAAGCGTGGGGCGAGGAGTTCAAGGCCATAGTTCTTGATGATGCCGAAAAGGCCGAGTTTCGCTCGATAACACCATTAGAGTGTTAGATGAATGTCATGCACACCCGACGAATGTCTTAAGTGTGCTATATCCTTGTTGCGAGACTCGACTTACTATTGGTGGAGGACTTTAATTTCCATAGTCCCAAATGAACGAGTTACTTGGGATTTCTTCCAATCCAATTTGAAAGAAATACATTAGTCAACAGTTCATCGATCGAAGCGTAAGGAATTCTTGGAACTCAAGCAAAATTTGGATGATCAGATCTCGAATCTGAACATGAGTTCGTAAGACTTAGTCGGTATGCTCGGAGTGTGTGGCTGATGAGGTTGCGATGTGCAAAAGATTTGAAGAAGGATTGAATGAAGAGTTAAAGTTACTAGTGGGAATTTTGGAGATAAAGGAGTTCGTGACACTAGTCGAACGAGCTCGCAAGGCGGAAGAACTTGGGAGGAGAAGAAGAAGGCTGAATTTGAAGCAAGAGATTACCGTAAAAGATCGACGAGTAAAGCTCCGTTCTCGGCTGTAAAGAGGTTCGGGAGGACACCATGAAGTCGAGGACGCATTGCGGGAATTTCCATTAGAGCCCGACCATTGACGGACTCCGAGCTACTTGATAGCTAGTGTGGGCAATAATCGTCAAGAGAAACCTGAATGCCCCCAATGTGGAAGACGACACCTAGGTGAATGTTGGGGTAAGTCATTAATAGGGCTGTTATGGATGCGGTTCGAAGGACCACTTCATTAGAGATTGCGAGCTAGATGAGAGGAATAAGACGCAAGGTGCAAGACCTAGTGGAACGACGGCTGGAGGTAGGCCCCCGAGAATCTCTGGAGGTAGGGGTGGTAATCAGAGAGGAGCCTCTAATACGACCGTCCGATCCGAGACCCGTGCTCCTGCTAGAGCATATGCCATCCGCGCACGAGAGGAGGCATCCTCCCCTGACGTTATCACTGGTACTTTTACTCTCTTTGATACTATTGTGATTGCATTGATTGACCCCGGCTCTACTCACTCATATGTATGTGAAACCTTAGCATCCAGTAAGACTCTACCTGTTGAGTCTACTGAGTTCGTAATTCGAGTGTCAAACCCTTTGGGTCAATACGTGCTTGTTGATAAAGTGTGCAAGAGATGCCCCCTAATAATTCGAGAATCCTGTTTTCCGGCCGATCTGATGCTTCTACCATTTCATGAATTCGATGTTATTCTTGGTATGGATTGGCTGACCGTACATGATGCAGTGGTGGACTGCAAAAGGAAAACCATTAATTTGAGGAGTGCAAATAATGAGGTAGTCCGAGTCGAGTCTACTGATTTAAAAGGAGTGCCAGCAATAATATCTTCTATGACCGCTCGAAGATATGTGAAAAAGGGGTGTGAAACATACCTTGCGTATGTGTTTGGGAGTAAAGAGACGGAAAGGAAACTCGAATCGGTACAGTGGTTTGTGAGTATTCGGATGTTTTTCCGAGGAGTTACCGGATTGCCACCGGTTCGAGAAGTGGAATTGACATCGAAGTTGTACCGGGTACTACGCCGATTTCAATAGCCCCGTATCGTATGGCATTAACGGAATTAAAGGAATTGAAGGTTCAATTGCAAGAATTGACGGATAGAGGTTTCGCTCGACCGAGTTTTTCTCCATGGGGCGCTTTGTATTGTTTGTGAAGAAGAAGGACGGAACCATGAGGTTGTGCATCGACTATCGTCAACTCAATAAAGTGACGATAAAGAATAAATATCCATTGCCACGAATTGACGATTTGTTTGATCAATTAAAGGAGCCTCGGTGTTTTCAAAGATAGATTTGAGGTCGGGTACTATCGGTTGAGGTCCGAGAATCGGACATACCCAAAACCGCTTTTAGAGCGAGGTACGGTCACTCTGAATTCTTGGTGATGCCGTTTGGGCTCACTAATGCCCCTGCGGTGTTTATGGATTTAATGAATAGAATTTTCAGCCATACTTGGATCGGTTCGTAGTTGTATTTATCGATGACATTTTGGTCTATTCGAAAGATGAAACCGAACATCTTGAACACCGAGGCTAGTGTTGCAAATCTTACGAGATAAGCGATTATACATAAAGTTCAATAAATGTGAATTTTGGTTGAAAGAGGTTAGCTTTTTGGGGCACGTGGTGTCGCGCCCGGTGTCGGTGGACTGAACAAAATTTCGGCCATAGTCAATTGGAAACCTCCAAGGAATGTTACCGAAGTTAGGAGCTTTTGGGGCTTGCGGTTACTACCGACGGTTTGTGAAAGGATTCTCGATGATAGCCACACCCATGACAAAACCGCTTGAAAGATGTCAAATTTGAATGGACGGAAAAGTGTCGAAAAGTTTCGACCAATTGAAAACCCATTTGACGAAAGCTCGATTCTAGTACAAACCGAATCGGCAAAGAGTTTGTCATCTATAGTGATGCCTCCCTACTTGGGTTAGGTTGCATATTGATGCAAGAAGGTCGAGTTGTGGCCTATCGTCGAGACAATTAAAGCCACATGAGAAAAATTATCCAACCCATGACCTCGAATTGGTCGCCATCGTATTCGCCTTAAAGATATGGCGACATTACTTATTTGGTGAGAAGTGCCAAGTGTATTCGGATCACAAAAGTCTCAAATATTTGATGACTCAAAGAGACTTAAATCTGCGACAAAGACGATGGCTCGAGTTGTTAAAAGATTATGAACTCGTTATTGATTATCACCCGGAAAGGCCAATGTGGTTGCGGATGCCTTAAGTCGGAAATCTTTGTTTGCTTTCTGACGATGAATGTACACTTGTCTATTCTACCCGACAATGTGTTAGTAGCGAATTGAAGGCCAAACCATTGTTGGCTCATCAAATTCGGGAAGCTCGAAAGTTGATGAGGAGTTGCTTGCAAAGCGAAGTGAGTGTGTTACGAACAAGGAATCGAATTTCAAATTGATGATGACGATTGTTTGAGGTTCGAAGTCGTCTGTGTGTTCCAAAGAATTGAACTTATTTCGATAATTCTAAATGAAGCCCATTGTAGTCGAATGTCAATCCACCGGGTAGTACTAAAATGTACAATGACACAAACGCCAATTTTGGTGGCCGGTATGAAACGAGACATTTCGAATTTGTTTCTAGGTGTCGATATGTCAACAAGTGAAAGCGGAACATCAAGTGCCATCGGGATTACTTGACCGATCATGATACCCGAATGGAAATGGGATCGAGTCACAATGGACTTTGTATCCGGACCGCCATTGTCGTGAGTAAGAAGGATGCGATTTGGGTCGTTGTCGATAGACTAACTAAGTCGGCTCACTTTATCCCCGTCGCACGGATTTTTCAATGGACAAATTAAGCGGAATTGTACGTTTCTCGATTGTGAGATTACACGGGTGCCTATTTCTATCGTGTCGGATAGAGACCCAAGATTTACGTCGCGATTTTGGAAGAAATTGCAAGATGCTTTAGGTACCAAGCTGCATTTTAGCACGCTTTTCATCCCCAAACCGATGGTCAATCCGAACGGATAATTCAAATACTCGAGGATATGTTGAGATGTTGCATCCTTGAGTTTAGTGGTTCATGGAACGGTATTTACCTTTGATTGAATTCGCCTACAACAATAGCTTTCAATCAAGTATTAAGATGGCGCCTTACGAGGCTTTATACGGTCGTAAATGCCGTACCCCATTATTCTGACTGAACTTAGTGAAGGTAAATTCTTGAGGTTGATTTGGTTAAGGATGCCGAGCAAAAGTTCGAGTAATTCGTGAAAGTTTGAAAGCTACTTGGATCGCCAAAAGTCGTATGCGGATTTGAAAAGAAAAGATATTCAATATCGGGTTGGAGACAAGGTCTTTCTCAAAGTTTCACCTTGGAAGAAGGTGCTTAGATTTGGTCGTAAGGGCAAATTGAGTCCGAGGTTTATCGGGCCATATGAAGTATCCGAACGAGTTGGGCGATCGCATATCGATTAATTTTGCCCCGAGCTCGAAAGGATTCTAGCGTTTTCATGTCTCGATGCTTGACGATATAGGTCTCGATCCATCGCACATAATTGCTCCATCCGAGATTGAGATTCACCTAATTTGAGCTATGAAGAGGAAGGTTCGCATTATGAGGCGTGAAGTAAAAGAGTTGCGCAATAGGAAAATCCCGTTAGTAAAGGTGTTGTGGCATAAACACGGAATGGAAGAAGCCACTTGGGAACTTGAGGACTCTATGAAAGAGCGATACCCGAGCCTATTTACTGAGTAAGATTTTGGGGACGAAAATTTCTAAGTGGGGGAGAGTTGTGACATCCCTAAATCGACCCTAGTCGGAAAGTGGTTTCGGGACCACCAAACCGAGTCATAATAATAATTAACCATCATAATTGATGCTCATTATATGTATATATGCATGTGTGAAAATTTCGTGTTTGGATTTTGTTAATAGTAAGTGAATTTTTATCAAATAGGACTTATGTGAGAAAATTTAGAAATGTGCTAGGCAATTGTAAGGTGGCCTATTAATACATGTGGGAAAATAGTTGTCCTTGCATGTCAAATAACCCACTTCCTAAGGTGAGTGGCCGGCCATGACAAGAATATGGGCAAGGGAACATGTTTCCAACATGTTTAGTTAGTGGATTATGTAGAAAAAATAAAGAAATGAAAAAAAATGAGCATGGATGCCCCCTTTGTTGCCGTGAGTAGAGGAAAAAGAAAGGAAAAAATTGTTCATCCATTCTCAAAATCTTGGCTGAAAATACTAAGGGAAAAAGGAAGGATTTTTGCTTCATGCTTGGTTTAGAAGAGAACTAGAAGGAGATTTGGTCATACTTGTGTCAAGATTAAGGTATGTTTGAGGTTGTGTCATGAGATTCATGCATGTTTTAGTTGCTAACTTGATGTTCATGTTAGCCCATGGTTCAAATCCTTGTTATGCCATGGAAATGGTATTTGGCCAAGGTTGATATTGTGTTAAAGCCATTGCATGCTAAATGTGAAGCTTGTTGATGATACATGTAATGATGGATTGATTACTCTTGAAATTTCTTTTAGCATTCTTGAGTAAGACATGGAGTTTTCTTTGTTTAACCATGACCAAAAATTGAAAGGGGATGGTGTGGGATGTATTCGCCATGGCATGCTCATAAGTGCGATTTATGCTTGTTGCATGATAGGTAAAAATTTGTGTTTTGATATATGTGTATATGTGTTTGTACATGATGTTACAAATGGATGTGAAAATATATGCTAGATTGGGAAAATTTGATTAAATGTTCATGAGATGAAATTAGGTGATTAAAAGATGTTAGTTGACATTGTACATATATATATATTCGCCATTAAAGTGAGTATGTAGGTAATGTTGAATCAAGTTTTTGGTGCATATTCGGTTAGGCGTATAATCGACCAAATGGGCGATTAGTAAGAATGGTTGCCGAATATACAAGCATACATATGCATGTGTAGTTGAATTATGAATGTTTAGCAAGATGGTTAAACTAGTGATTTATTGATTAAGCTCAAGGAGTTAAAGAAGGAGAATCAAGCAAGGGAAAGACGAAGGTCATCGAGTAGCCGACTTGGAACTATTTTACCCAACACGAGGTAAGTCATTAAGCACGTATTTGATATTGCTTAAATGATTGTAAAATTTATGCAATTGTGTTTAATGGGATGATATATATATATAAATGAAAATGTATGTGTATGGAGTGATGACAATTGTTGAATGTAAAAGAAATAGTGAAATGTGTAGAAAGTTTGCTTTCGGCACTAAGTGTCTTGGGCAATACGTGTGTACGGTGTGAGATTGGCACTAAGTGTGCGTGCTGGAAATATATGGCACTAAGTGTGCATGCTGGAAATATATGGCACTAAGTGTGCGAGCTCGAAGGGCATGGCACTGTGTGTGCGGGCTTAAATCGCATGGCACTAAGTGTGCGAAATCGAGTATTAAGCAATCGTGTGTGCGTACTCTATATATATATATAAATATCTCCAATCGAACAATTATATGGAGGGTGTGTCTCCATCGAGTGAGTATGGACAGCGGATCGGGTAAGTACCTTGAGCTCATGACGAATAGGTAATACGTTCATGCTTGGGGTTGAAGTTGGTAAGCCTTAAATCTATGTGATGATTGAAATTGTATGGTTGTGCTGGAAAATGAGTTAATGTGTAAAAATGCTTGATTATCTTGTTGTGTAGAATATGAAATGTGGATGTATGAATTGGTGCGAGATTGGACCGAAAGGTCCGAGGTATTATGGTATAGATTCGATATGGACGAGTACCTAGCCTCATTTGTTGTACATGTAGTAGTAACTTTATCAGTGGATTGACGAATGCTTATGACTTACTGAGTTGTAAACTCACTCGGTGTTTTCTTGTCACCCATTTTAGGTCTCTTGGACTCGTATTGTTGCGTGCTCGGAACCGTCGTTGAAGTCATCACACCGGCTGAAATCTTGTGGTATTGTTTTTTTGTTGTTGAAGAACATTTGGCATGTATAGGCTATTATATTTTGTCGAATTGTGGGTTGTAAACTTTAAGCCATGTGAAAATGGCCTATGTGGTCGTCGAGTGGGATGCTAGAACCTATAGCCACGAGTCTTAGAAACTCAAATTTTGTTAAGGTGGCCATAATTTGTGTCATGTATGATGGATGATTAAGGCCAAGGAAAAATTCATGAAATTGGCATAGTCTACTGCAGTAACTGTTGCGGACAGCAGCAGTGAGATGAGATTGAAAAATTACTAAAAATAGTAGAAGTAGAATTAAATAGTGAGTAAATTATGGAACTGATCCTTGATGAATCTATTTTTATATGGACGAAACGAAACGACCATATGAGCAGTATACTGGGAGATATTAAAGTTCTCGTGAGACAGGGCCAGAATGATTTCTGGGTCCCCTGTCGCGACTTTGAAAATTTACCATAAATTATCCAGAAAGAATTAGGAGTCATGCCTTATATGTACAGATTCCATTTTGAGTCTAGTTTCATTAGAAACAAACGGCACCAGTATTAAAGCCCTGTACAGAAAGATATTCAAGTTGTAACGCGCGGAGGTCAGAGCAGTCGATCCCTGTAACATGGGTGACTTTAACTAATAAACTGTACCAATTGGCCCAACAAAAAATTCTAAAAATAAATCCATGGATGGGTATATGAGTCTAAATTCAGGGAAAATTTACGAAACCAGTTTCCGAGTTTTGGAACTCGAGATATGATTTTTAAGGCGACGGTGACGCAGTTTTCCAGCCTGTCCAGAAATGCCAAATTGGTCGGTACTTTAAGAGGATTTGTCTCGTTAACCCCTCGTGTCCGACACCGGCGTCGGTCACAAGTTAGGGGTGTTACACTTTTCATCAACCATGTAATGCCTATGAGAGAATATCATTTACCTATGTCTCAGGCTATGAATTCTACTATTGTGAATGACACTACTAATTGCAGAAGTTGTACACCTAATGCACCAGCTTTCGGTTCATTATCTATTTGAACTCAGACTTTTACTTACATTAAAGTGTACGAGTCATGCATACATTGTCTGCCATCCACTTAGGATTTAAGTATGTCACACTATGAACTTCAAAACTCAATAAATCCATAAATGGATTTAGGATCTATTCTTGTTTGGTCCTGTCCAATGTATTCTCAGTCACATCTATGTCTCTATCTTTTAGAAGTTGTCTGTTCCGATACTCAAGACAATGCATCTTCCCAATTGGACTTGATAGGTGACAAATTAGTCTTTCAATCGATTTTCTCATTTCTGATTAGATTAAACACATGTTTAGGTTTGTCTACTAATACAAGTTGCTTTTTCGTATTACGATCCGACCACATAATATCGCTTAGTATCAGTTTAAACATTAGGCAACCAATGAGCAACATTTGCTTCTATTTTGTTTTGCGTACAAAACCATATGAGAACAATATAGAAAGTATTAATGTAATTCATGAATAATTTTATTAACCAATCTGTTCAAAAAATTACAAGTGTACTTAGACGAAAATTGTGATATCCCGAATTACGGCCTAATTGGAATAGTGGTTTTGAGACCACAAAACTGAGATAGAAATAATTATTTTATAATTATTTGGAGGTCTATGATATGATTACATGATTGTGTGAAACTTTCGTGAAGAAATTCTATGCATAAAGTGCTTAATTTGAAATTTGGGACTAAATTGAATAAGTTGCAAAACTTGCATTCTAAAAGTTTCTAGTATGAAATTGCTTTGAAATATTAATTAGGAGGTCTTAAATAGAATTTTACCAATTTCTAAGTTTATGGAAAAAAATTGGACATGGATGGAATTTTTGAAAGTTTAGTAAGGAAGGGCATTTTGGTCATTTGGATATTAAATGAAATAAAATGGGAAAAATAACAAAAAAATGATCATCTTCTCCATAAGTTGCTGCTGAATTTTGCTCTCCACCATAGCTAGGGTTTCAACACTTTTAAGCCTTGATTGTAAGTGATTTCTATGCCCCTTTTTAATGTTCTTTACATTTTTGAAATCCTCGTAGCTCGATTTAACTATTTCTACCAATATTTTGAGCTAAGGTTTATATTTAAAATTTTACCCATGGATGATATGTATGAATTTTGATGTTTTATGGTAGAATATGAAGCTTGAGATTGTGTTAAACAACTTTTGCTAAGTGATTTTTCGTAAAAACGAGTAAAATGACATAATCTGTAAAAATACCTAATGTTCTTAAATACATGCTAGAGTGAGAATTGGATATTGCTATAGAAGGGAAAAATGATCAGCATGTCACAAAACATAAGAAAATAGGGTGAAGTTTAATTTACGAGATTTGGGGCAAAAGTGTAAATATGTGAAAGTTTAGGGGCAAAATTATAATTTTTCCAAAATATGATTTTGGGTTGATTTGAATAATATGAGTCCTAATTAGGCTATATTTGAAATGATAGAGCAAGGAAAATCAAAATTCGGGCTAAAATCGACAAAATACCAAGTTGTGGACAAAATGGTAAAAATGACCATTTTCGCATACGACGTAAGTTCATGTGTAAATGTAGTAACATAATTGTCATTTTAAGTAATTTAATGTTATTTATATGATATGATGATTAATATCATGAAATATTATGCTTTGTGGTTATTATTGAGTAATATGCAAATTATGTGTGCTACTTGTTAAATATGAATTGCTACTAAGTATCGGTTTCGACATTTCGTGGAAGAGGGCAAAGATGTGTAATCGAGGAAAAAGCCCGTTTGAACCTTGGGAATTGATTAGGATACAAGTGACATGTCACTAGGATATTTGAGTTCTGAACTCATTGAGATGAGTCCGAGTTCGTGAGATGTAACTGGGCATCCGAGCTCGTTGAGTTGAGTTCGAGTTCACTTATGGATGCGAACGCCCGAGCTCGTTAAGTTGAGTCCTAGTTCTCTTATGGGCGGGTTACATGGTAGCTTGGCTACATTATTTCCGCAGGCTATTGAGTTTGTCTAGCTGCGGGTATGGCACTTACGTGCATGAAATCCGCGTATCCGAAATTATATTCCGATATGTTCAACGGGTAAAGTTCTAGTGAAATGGAAGAATTCTCGAGATGAAAGTGACTAGTTGGTAAGTGTTGTGGAATGGATACTTTGTACAGGTATGTACTTAACCCTCGGGTTGAGACTTCAATATAACAATAATATGATAAGATCATGAATGAGAAATATGATATGAATGCTTTGGTGATATTATGCAAATGTGGACTTTGTATTATTGCATGGTTATGTTACTTGCTATTTACATGTGAACTTACTAAGCATTTATTCTTACTCCCTCCCTTCCATTCCTTGTAGTTTTGACAAGTCGGCTTGGAGATCAAGACGGTCGGAGGCACGCTCACACTATCAATAGACCATCTCGGTATAGTGGTTTGCATATTTTGGGAATATGACATGTATAGCATTATAATCCTTTTGTGTATATAATCTTATGATATGGTGAATGAGTGATGTGGAAATGCTTGTTGATGATTAGCTATTGGAATAGCTAATCAAAATTTATATTTAGTGTTATGTATGCTTAATGTATTACCTACTCCATGGAAAACCATAAAATGGTGAAATTGGCTATAAAACAGTGTCATACATGACAGATGGACGTGAATTTGAAAAATCACTAAAAATAGTAGAAATAGAATTAGATGATGAATAAAATATGTAATTGAAGATTAATGAATCTATTTTTAATGTGTAAGAAACAAAATAGGTAAAAAAAAGTTGTATTTTATGAGATATTTACGTTTTGGTGAAACAGGGTCAGAGGATTTCTAGATCCCCTATTCTGACTTTATAAATTCACCATAAATTGTGTAAAAATAAGTAGGACTCACATTTTATATGTATGGATTCCTTATTGAGTCTATTTTTAATAAAAATAAACATCATAGTCATTGGATCTCTGTACAGGAAGAAATTTGATTCGTAGTGCATAGGGGTCAGAGTAGCCAAACCCTAAAATAGGGGAGACTTTAACTAATAAAATGTACTAATTTGCCTGACCAAAAATTCTAGAAAAAAATTAATAAGTATATATCTGAGTCTAGTTTCAGGAAAAATTTACAGAATTGGATTTCGAGTTTTGTAACTCGAGATATGATTTTTTTAGCGACTGTGACGCAGTTATCCAGCTTGTCTGGAAATTCTAAAATAAATTGTTTGAGCTGTTTAATTAATGAATTAAGTCCGTTAACACCTCGTGCTCGACTCCGGTGATGGTCTAGAGTACGGGGGCGTTACAAAAATACTACACTTAGGGCACTAGATCCAACAAAATTGTTGCTATTTTTAGTGCTATTTCACTTCTGCTTTTAATACTATTCCACTGCCATTTTGCTATTATATTACTACTATTTTGTTGTTGTTTAGATATTGTATAACTATTATTTTATTGTTAATTTTGCTACTATTTTAAATGCATTTGCTTGCTAAGTTGCAACTATCTTAGTGTTATTCAAGTATAAAGACTTTTTAATGTATTTTCCATTTATTGAGAAACATTTATTTTAATGTTTTTAGTGTATTTGACGTATTGTATTTTTTAAATTTATTTTATATAAAAATAATATAAAAAAGTTAATATGAGTAGGCTGGGTCGGGCTCGGTGTAGCATTTTTAATATGGGTCAGATTTGGTAGAATTTTTTGTCCATTTTTTGGTTCGGCCTAAACCCAACCTGACCCATGATTAGGTCTAATGGGGCCCACTAATTACAATGTTTACCTAAACATGTCATCCTTGTATAATTAAAAGCAATTACACCCAAATTCAATTACTAAGTACCTTTCCGAACATTACCAAATAGTACATATTTATGCACTATGATCAGGATTTATATGTACAATCTAATTCGAATAAATTGGAGGAATCAATTTTTTTATTAAAATTTTAGGGCTTAAAAGACTAATCTAAATAAAATCTACCATTCCAATCATAAAATATTGATTGAAATATATACCTCATATGATATTATTATTCTATATTATTTGGTTTAATAAATCATTTGGCATTAAGTTTGACATCTTTTTCAATTTGGTATTTATGTTTTTTATCCTATTAGATATTTGTTTCTAATAAAAAAGTTATATATTTTGGTACTTACTTAAAAGTAATGATGTTAAATTTTAATATTTAATTAGAGGTTTAAGGTTGATTTGATGAAAAATTATTTCCTATACTTTAAAAAAGAGTAAATTACACTAATAGGCACTCAACTTTGGGGCAGCTAATAAAACAGTCACCTAGGTTTCATTTCAATCACTCAACTTTTGAAAAATAACAAAACACTCACCAATTTTATAAAAAAGTGACAAAACAATCACCAGTTAACAGTTTTCGTTAGTGTCTTAACGGGACTACTGATGTGGAAAGTTAATTAGCTGATGTGGCTAGTTAACTTGCCACGTTAGATGTCCACAGTGGAAACCCACCCAATTTAAGAAGTAATTGAAAAAAAAAACTCTTAATAACAGAGAAGAATAAAAAAAAGAAGAAAAAACTGTAAAAAAAAAAAAACTTCTTTGCCTAATTTGGTGGGGTCTGATTCTTTGCCTCTTCCTTTGTAACCTTCCACCATTGTTGTCCTAACAAGACCGATCCTTCAATTTCTTGGATTTCCCATAGACTCCATATCAAAAAAATTTTCTTATCTCTTCAAACAAAATATTCACTGTTGGTTTTAAGTCAATGAGTTTTTCTACAAATCTCTACACTTACTCTGTTTGGTATTACAACACATCTAGAAATAACACCCTTGTTTGGTCGGCTAATGATGATTATCTGCTGACCTGAAATTTGTCTCTTGTCATCAGCCACTGATGGTGTAATTTACTCGAGCAACACAACCAAGAAAAAAGTGATGACATGCAGGCAATTTATCGTAGTAACAGCTAAAGATGTAGTGGTATAAACAAGGATGATACCACTAATATCCAAGCTTAAAGTTATCCTGAAATCCAAAATTTCTCAATAGTTGATATGATTTCTTCTACTATAATGGTTGCGTAAAAACCTTAACAGCATCCATAGCTCTTCCTTCTCTATAAAAACCCAATATAACAGTATTATAATGCACAATATTAGGGTTACACCTTTTAACTTTCATTCTATGAAGAAGCTTATAAGCTTCTCTAAGCTTCTTCTTCCTACACAAACTGTAACACCCCAAAATTTTAAATTTTTGTTTTTCGCAAATGGGTGACACAAGTGTGTTTTTGCTTCAGTGGTTAAGTGTTCTGGGTGTGTGTGAGAGGTCCCAAGTGCAAGCCATAACTTGGGCAAATTTTGGTATTTTTATGAATAAAGCCCAATCTTTGGTTGATAGGCTTTTAATTAAAAGATGGTAAGTAATTATTAGAATGGGCATGCTGGTCTGGTGGTTAAGTGGAATGTCAGTATGCTGAGGGTCTTGTGTTCAAATCCCTACATAAGCGAGAGAGTTTATTTTTGCTCATTTGATCGAGAGAGTTTTGGTCAAACTAAAAGTCTGAGAAGTGGATTAGTGGGAGAAAAATAGGGGATTTGGGAGTTATTTCAAATTAATTTTGATTTGTTTCCCAAATTTTCTCTCTTTTCCAAAAATAATTGACGTCAGTTTCTCTGCTCCCTTTCTCCTAAATTTTGTGCTATTGCCGATTTTTCTGTGGAGTTTCTGTGTTCTTAAGTTTTCGTTATCCATCATTTCTGTAAGTAAACTTTTTATACTTTGTAAGTTGGGATGTGAAAATTTTGATTGGGGTTATATTGACGTTATTGACAGCAACACATCGCGAGGATTAAGGCTCTCTTCGTACTGTTTCGTAGCGAATCGATTCGAAGCTTTGCGGTAAGTGTTCATCGCTTTAGGGATGAGTATTTTGGTTTCGAGATTTTGATTAATCGCAAAGTAAGACTGATTTTGGTGTTGGATTGGTCAATATTTAGGTTCTGGAGTGCTCGAAGTTCGGTTTAACTTCAAACGAAACCAAGTGTGTACCCGAAAACACAAAAAAGGAGATTCGATGAAAGCCAAAAAAGTAAACTGTCGATGCCACACGGGCGTGTGGTCACTCGTGTGGTTGGCCGTGTGAGGGGACAAGGCTCTGTGATGGACGAGTCAGGCCGTGCACACGCGACACAACCGTGTGATGGCCAGATGAGGCCGTGTGTGACACACGGGCTCGACCAATTGGGCCTTGTAGGCCCACACTGGTAGTCCACATGTGCATGTGGAATTTTGGGCCAGGCCATGTGATCCACACGGCCAAGGCTAGTTTAGGCCATGTGGGCCACACGAGGGTGTAGGCCCACACGTGTAGGCCCACACGTGTAGGCCACATAGGTGTGTGAGCCCATTTTTCTAAAATATCCTGTAAGGTTGCACGGGTCACCCAAGTCGACTGTAGACCTACTGTAGGGTCGATAAGCTTTACTTAAACCCCTAATTATGTGATCTGATTGTATGGTGTCTAATTGAGCCTGATATCTGTACTGAACTGAATGTATGTTCTGTTATTAGCATATTTGCATGTCATTTATGGTATGTTGCATTGCATTGGGGTGGGTTGATGATGTTTGGAGGAAGTATTTGAAAGGCTCTTAAGCTTATTATCTGGTAGCTCAGCTGCAAATTTCTAATTATGTGCCGCAATTCGGTATAGCATGGTGTGTAGGGATGGGTGAGTTGATTTAATCCCCACATAGTGTGTAGGGCTGGACGGAGATGGTGTGTAGAGGCTGGTGGGTAGGATTCTGATTTACTATAGCTGCATTCTGTGTCTGATATGGGCCAAGGCCCTAATATAATTTTGAGATTGTATCTGATTGGGGATTCTGTAATGGGCTCGAGCCCGAATTGTAAATGACTGTATTCTGATGTGTTTCTGTATGCATGTTTTCTGTGGGGATTACACACTGAGCTTGCGAAAACTCACCCTTTCTGTTTAATTTGTATAGGTAGTCCTCAGACTTGAGGGATCAGTGCAGTGGAGGACTCGACGGTGGCCACACGTAAATTTTAAACTATTTTTTAGAAATTTTCAAATTTTATTACTTATTTGGGGTTTTGATGTAATTTATAGACTTTGGACCGTCTGGCTTTAAATTTTTGATTTCTCAAATTATTTTACGATTTATTACTACAAGGCATGATAAAACATGGTTTTTCTTATGATCAAACGGGTTTTTCTAAAATAAGTGGTTTCAAAGCTTCCGCTAAAAAGATATGAATTAGACATTTCGAAAAACATGCGTTTTTACTTCGAAATTAAAGTAAAGGCTAATTAACTGGAACGGTTTTAACTCGACAAACTAGTTTTCGAATTCCATTGCATGTGACATCAACAGATTCAGCCATAACGTCTAGGCCAGGTTTGGGTAAGATACGGTTTAAGTTATGATAAGATATAAGCAGCTCGAGGATACGATTTAAGTGTCTAGTCCAGATTCGAAAGCAAGCATGATGAAGTTACGATAAGATACAAGCAGCTCAAGGATATGATTTAAGTGTTTGGGTACAGGCTTAACGTTGAATTCAAGCATTTTGTAGAACATATTGAAAGCTTTCTTAGGTAAATAAGCTTCAGTGTAGATTTTGATGAGGTAAGAAAAGAGAGTCGGGGTTACCCGATATTGATCAGATTTTAGATGAGCGAGAAGGTCGTCGACAAGAGAGAAGTAGTTGGAACGGTCGAGTTTGAGAATGAGGACGAGGAAGGAAGAGTAAGAGTGATGAAAACCGAGTTGGGTGGTGGTGACATCGAAGATTTCTTTAGCGATGAGAGGGTTGGACTGGGCAGATATCAATTTTAAAACTCGCGTAGGGGAAGCTATTGGCGACGGTGACAGTTGTCGTTGATTTCAAAATTGGAGGCATCTCCTTTTTTTCTCTTTTTCTCTTCTTCTTTTTTTTTCTTTTATTCTTTTTCTCTTTTTAAACCCTAAATTGGTGCTAATATGGTTGTTAAATTGGTGGTAACTAACCAATCGGAGGGTTTTTTTACACCAAGCACGTTGTCATCTGCCATGTCACTTTGCTGTGATGTTGTGACAGAAAACGACAAAAAGGATTATTTTGTCACTTTTTTAAAGTTGAGTAACTGAAATGAAACTAATGTGATTATTGTGTTAGTTACCCCAAAGTTGAGTGATTGTTGGTGTAATTCACCCTTAAAAAATACATTTCTCTAAAAAATGAATGAATATATATATCTTGCTTATAATATGAAATGGAAGAATTAGGAAGGATGAAGATGAAGAAGAAGATGAAGATGAAGATGAATGGGGAAAGAGGAGAGGTGATAAATATAATATTAAATAATAATTTATTTTATTTTTATTTAATATAAAATTTAAAATTTAAAATTTGTATATAATTAAAAATGCACACAAGTTGAATTTTTTTTTTTAAACGGAGGGTGTGGTTGAAAAGAAATTTTGGGCAACTAATTCAAAAAATTATAGCTTGAGGGCTTATTCATCAATTAAGTAAAAAAAAGGAAAGCTTAAATATCCGGTGGCAAAAATCTAGTACATTCCATTATCCGGCCAGTGAGGAAAGGCCAAGGGAAGTGCCACTTCTACAGGGAGAAGAACAATATAAAACCTAACACACCCGCAAAACGGCTTCCAATCTCACTGTTTTAGGCCAAAAATGATTGCCTCTGCTACTCTCTCACCTTACTTTAACATTAAGCTGCTCAATCCCCGGCATGTGTTTACAACCACCAAACCCAGGAGAAAATACTCTACCTTTTCTACAAAGTTCCATTTCAATCATCTTTGGAACGGTTTCCTCCAACCCAAGTCGTGCTCGCTCCGCACAGTCCTTAGGAAAGTTGGTGATGATGGTGGTTCCATTGATGCCAACCCACAGGAATCTGCTGCTGTTTCTGTAAGTTCCCAAGTCTAAGCTTCTTGCTTTCCCATCTGGGTCCTCATAATTTGACTTCGAGAGCTTGTTCTGTTTGTTGTTCGTTTCTTTTTATATTGTTTTTTATTTGGTTAATGGGATGAAAGATGTTTCTAATTTAGAAACTAGAAACTGTATGGTTTCAGAATGTAACTTATTGGTCAAATGAAGTGCCTTTAAAACTTGTTAATACTATCATTTTCACTGGAAAACTGTTTGGGGGTTTACTCTATATTCGAAGGAATAAAGTTTTGATTTTGGATAAAAAATTGGGAACTTTACTTTTTCAGATAGAACGTAGTAGTTCTTTTGTTTTTTGGCCATGGTGGTCGGCTATACAGATCATATTTGGGCCTCTGTGCCTGTTAAGACCATATCATTAGTGTAGCATAGAGTTTTCACTGTAGATGGGTTTTATGGAGCTTTGGCGAAATTAATCTTCAGAATGGAAGTCAAATAATGGTTGTCTAAGTGTTCTAGATTTTGAGCGATGTTAAAGAACGATAATTGAGCTTGATGAAATGTTACGCATAGAAGGTTTGTAGGTTATTTATTTGAATTGGAATGAGATAATTAGAAATTTGAAAGGTGACATAAGGATCGGGCTTATGCTTCCCTGCAGAACAGATTGAGTGTTATCATCTCATTGTTGGCTTCATACAATTTAAAGGGTAGCTGTTAGGAGAGACTTTGATTGCTGACCTCTTGAGCTTTGCCTTTAGACTCTTGCCTCATGTCTTCTTGTTCTTAGTCTTATGTTTAAATTGAAGCTTTTAAGGACCGTGAAAAACTTTAGATGGTTACTTTTAGTCTTTGAATTTGCAACTCTTTCCTTTTTTATTTTTCCCATAAGTTTTTGGAATGTACTTGCAATTAAAATTAAACTTTTATTCTAACTTCTCTCTCTCCTTTTTCCCAACTCCTCTTTCTTTTTTATTTCTTATTTAGGTTTCTTAAGATAAGAAATGTTTATTAATTTTAGGTACATAATAATGCAGCTTGTTATACTAATTCCAGGTTGGTGAAGGGACAAGCAGTAGCTCCTCCACTTTAGGTGACAACTACGTGGCTTTATTTGTACGGATGCTTGGGCTAGACCATGACGCTCTTGACCGAGAACAGGCAATAGTTGCACTATGGAAATATTCACTAGGTGGAAAGAATTGCATTGATGCTATTATGCAGTTCCAAGGCTGCATAAACTTAACTGTGAACCTTCTTAACTCTGAGTCTAGTGCTACATGTGAAGCAGCTGCTGGTCTTTTACGATCAGTATCTTCAATCAATTTGTACAAAGATATAGTAGCAGAAAGTGGAGCAATAGAAGGGATAACTGGTTTACTGAGTCGACCTTCCTTGACTTCTGAGGTACAAAGGAGGTATTTCACCTTTGAGAATGTTCATCACATTTATCTTGTTTGCTGAAATTTGAGACATTATGAACTCACTTTTCCAGGTTAAAGAGCAAAGTATGTGTACTTTGTGGAACTTGTCTGTCGATGAAGAACTTAGAGTGAAAATTGCTAACTCAGATATCCTACCATTTCTTATCAATTCCCTCGATGATGATGACATAAAAGTGAAGGAAGCAGCTGGTGGAGTTTTGTCAAATTTGGCCTTGAGCCATTGCAATCACAGCATGATGGTTGAAGCTGGTATCATTCCGAAACTGGTGAGGATCTTTGCTGAATGGGGGTAGTTGTTTTCTAATTAATTGACTGAAGGGTTATCTGGTTACATGCTGAATTGTTACATGCAATAGAGTGACTTAATGTAAATATGCTATAGCCTTTGTTTTCCTTGAACAAGATGATGTTTGTTTATTGTTATAATCTTTTGTGTGTCTAAAAACTTGTGCATTCTGGTCTATCCTCTTCGGTTATATTGTTTGCAAAGCTTTCTTATTTTTACCCAAATCAAAATGATGTTACGTACCAAAATTGTCAAATGCAAATGTGAAGTATGACATTGTTTATATACCTTTACCCGGAAACTTGTATTTTGTTTGCTGTCATGCAGTTACATTCTTGTTTTGTTTATAATCTTCTTTCTTCGCATGCACTGCTTCCTTTCCAAAGTTAACCTTTAAATTCAATTTTTAACTAGTCTCCAAAAAGTTCATAAATTCAATTGTATTAGTAGATGATGGTTGTGTATCTCACAGAAGCAAACTGTATCCATTGTTGTTGACTCATTTTTAGAACGCATTACTGCATCATTGGATTGTAGTGAATTGAAAATGCAACATAGTGAAACTTAGACTAAATTTCAGTGGCACCTGATGAAACATTCTTACTCTTAATGCAGGCAAAGCTATTAAAAACTGACATGGAAGGATCTAAAGTGTTTCGGAAGGAAGCTAGAAATGCTTTATTGGAACTCATTAAGGATCAGTATTATAGAATTCTTGTCATAGAGGAAGGTCTGGTTCCTGTTCCCATGGTTGGTGCAGCTGCTTACAAGTCTTTCAAGCCAGGATTATATTCATGGCCTACTATGCCAGATGGTACAGAGATTGAGCAGACTTCCAAAGGACCTTCAAAGTTTGGTGCCTCTGAATTACTTCTTGGGTTGAATGTTGGTGAGAATGCTGAGTTAGAGGAAGCTAAGAAGAATGCAATAGTTGGGCGCACACAGCAACAGTTTCTTGCTCGCATAGGGGCTATAGAGTTGGATGGAAAAAGAGAATCTCAGTCTGATATCCCCACTGATAACCGACTTACTCTTCTCCCATGGATAGATGGTGTGGCTCGATTAGTTTTGATACTTGAGCTTAATGATGAGGTTGCCATATCGAGAGCTGCTGAGTCAATTGCCGACTCATCTATCAATGAACATATGCGGACTTCATTCAAGGAAGCTGGTGCTATCAAGCATTTGGTTCGGCTTTTAGACCATAACAGTTTTGCTGTCAGATCAGCTGTGATCCACGCTTTGGAGAGGTTGTCTGTCAGGTATATTTTCTCTTTGTGTAGTCTTGGTAGATAATGCCTTCAGTTCTAAATGGGCAAAATTTTACCAAGTGCAGACATTTCTTGAAGTACACATTGACCCAGATTTTGGCCTTTCCTTTAGTTCACAATATTATTTTATGAATTATTGAGTCATTGTTTTGTCTTTCTTTGTTCATATTTAAAAGACAGTGAGTTTTTAGTGAGCCTTCTTGTGCTTTCTTATATGCTTCTTGAACCCTCTGGAGAAATATAACTCCCAGGGTTAGTGTTTGGGTATTGGAGGAAGCTCACATTTTGTCTCTCTACTTTATTAACAGCGAGTTGTCTAGATGCATCCATCGTCTCTTGATGGTCTCACCAGAATAGGGCCTAGTCTTATTCTTGTAACATTTTGTTGTAAAGTTGTGGCTCTTAATATCTGTTACAAAGTTATTTTTTTTTTTTTTTTTTTTGTGATTTCTCAATTTGCTTCATTGGCATTGATGCTGGTAGCATTTAATGTGTCGAATTGGTGTTATGGAATTTTCTTTATTGAACATTTGAGTCATGCCAGTAATTTTGACAATATCTTCTCATATTCATATTCATATTCACATCCACATCTCTATCCATGTATCATTTCCTTTTACTTTAGTGGTAGTTTCTGGAACTAAGTAACACAACATGTGCTTCATATTTTAGGTTTTAGATACAATAAAATGTTTCTGAAGTTTCTTGCTGGCTGCAGCCCTTCTCTTTATCATGTACTTGAAGCTGAAGGTATTTTACACCCTTTAGTTTGTACACTGAAACGCTCAGAAACCTCTGGAAGCTTGATGGAAAAGGTGAAGGCAATCTTTGTTTTCTCAAGTGGTAATTTGTAATAATTCTAGTTTGATATTTCTGACATGGATTGTTGCTGGATTTGCAGACCTTGGATATACTTGCTAGGATTTTAGACCCTAGTAAAGAAATGAAGTCAAAGGTTAGTCAGCCAATCGATTTTTACAGCATAATGTAAATGATAAAAGACATTTCCATCTGTTCCAATTTTTAAACTTAGACCCCTTAAGTTTTGCTTCTTTAGTTGCATGGCATTTGGGGTTGTCTTTTTCGGAAAGATCTTTTTGGCCATTTTCATTTTTATTAATATCTTGTTTTCTTATTAAAATGGTTATAACAGCATAAAACAAAGCAAGCAACCTCAATGATTCAAAGTTTTCGAAACACAGTCACCCATACGCTCACAAAGAATAATTTGGGCCCTATATTTTTCTGTTGACTTACCTAGTATACTGTTGTATCTAGTTCTACAATGGACCAGTTAATGGTTCAAAGATGGGTATAGATGCTGCAAGGAGCCTTAATGCTTCTGCCGGATTGACTGGAGATAAGCCTGTGTCAATAATGGATTCCAGGTTTTTCCCTCTTCTTTCTGGCATCTTTGTTTATTTGAAAAATGATGCTTCATCATTATGGTGTTCACCATTGGATCTTGTTCTGTTTCCAAAATGATTGCTTACTCTGGAGGAGATACATGGAGATAATCAATTGGGAAACATATTAATTGTTTTCCTCTTTCTGTTGTCTTCTATGTAGATCCACTTATCTTGGTAATGCAGGGTTTCAAAGTTTTATTACTTCTTCTCATCTTGGCTCTAAATTATTTTCTTCCACAATTTATCTATTTTCTCCCCAAGTTGATTCAATGAAACTGAAACTGACAGTAGCTCTTAAGGGGGACGGTGGAGTTTATATATGTTCCCTTAGTTACTTTAGGCTCCATTGTCAAAGCATGTACTACAAAAGGTTTTTTTATTTGCCTAGTGATTTAATGTTTTGGGATATTCATGTTGAATCCTTGGGTTCTTGACTGTAACACTAACCCGATGTATATTTTGGACATGTATTGTAGGAAAGAATTGCTAGACTCTACTGTCATTACTCGCCTTATTGAGATTCTGAAGACATCACCATCAAACCTGCAAAGAAAAGCAGCTTCTATCTTGGAATTCATAACAATAATTGAACCAAGCATGGAAACAATAATCAAAGTAGATGTATCGTCTGGTTTGGAAGCTGTTTTTCATCAAAAAGCTGTAAAAGGTAAGGGCAAATAATTCTTAGTTGAAAACACTTGAGCTGTACTACTGTAGACTTGTGAGAACATATACCTTTTCTATTTTGCAGACAAGGAAGCTGATGTAGAAGGTCAGGAACTAGACGAATATGCTCTTGAAATTGAGGAAGCTGGCCTTGCAGTCTCTGCAGCTTCAAGGCTACTAACAAAACTTCTTGACTCGGAACAGTTTTGCCAAAAAATAGACTCTACCCATTTCATCAAACTACTCCGCAAAATCCTTAAGTCTGATATCCCTCTTCGAAACAAAGATTGGGTTGCCGCTTGCCTTGTTAAACTGTGCTCCATATCCAATCCTAATGTAGATTTTGAGAATCCAATCAACATGGAGGTAACTCTTTATGAGACAATCCCAAGACTTATAGAGCAGATAAAATTGTCTCTTTCTCCAGAAACACAGGAATCCGCAGCTGTTGAACTTAACAGAATAATTTCTGAAGGGGTTGTGGATTCCACCCGAGCTGTTGCATCTGAGGTTGGTATATTTCCACTTGTGAATCTTATTGAACAAGGGAGTGACAGAGCAGTCGAAGCAGCCTTATCAATACTGTATAATCTGAGTATGGACAGTGACAATCATTCTGCAATCATAGCTGCTGGGGCAGTGCCAGCGTTGAGGAAGATTGTTTTATCGCAAAGATCACACTGGACACGAGCACTTCGTCTGCTAAGGAATCTGCCTGTGTGATGCCAACATGAATACTAGGTTTTTAGGGCCTTTGTACAGATCCTACAATCATTTTTGTTCTATTCAGCAGGAGCCATTTCTCTCGAGTTATAACAATCGCATTGGTATAATTTCATTGGAAAGCCCATGTTTTTGTGACAAGTTTTATGCAGTCAGCTCCTTGCCTTTTATCATAATAATGAAACTCATGTCAGATATTGTGGAAACCTTGAAGAATTCAACTGATTGCTGCAGTGTACGAATATCAATGAACAACTTTATAGTGTGATTAAGATCAAAAGTACAAAAATTGTTGATGACAGACAATGTGCTTTTTAGCTGATGATGGGTTGTACCTCCTGCTTCTAATGTTGTACGTTAAAGATCTTGTCAAGATATTTCTGACCAGCCAATGGCTCTATAGATAGTTTTATAAGTTATCCTTCGGCAGTTACCGGAGCAGAACACCATAAATAATAAATAATAAAAAATAAAAATCCAAATACGAAACAGAGAACTAAAAAAAGTGACAAGAAAAAAGAAAAAGCATGGCTTGCTTATCCTGCAGTTGTATATCCATTGCCATGGCCAAAGCTGTTATCCATCCCCCCATTGCCTCTCTTACTGACAAACCCTCCCCACAAGAAACCCAAACAAATTCAAAACCCAAAACAGCAACTCGACCAAGAAAAAGGAGACAACGTTTGCGACAACAAAAGCCACACCCTCCTCCCTCTGTCGTCCAGATTGAACGTGCCATTGGTGCTGGTTCCTTCCGTGACGCTGATTCCAGGCATATCTTTCTTCAGCCCCCCTTTGTTTTTTATGGGTAATTGAGAATAAGCTTGATGTTTGTTTTGTTTAAACATGGGCAGTGATTTGGAGGAGCAAAGGAGGAAGACGATATTCGATGGGCTTTTGCCTGTCACTGGTGGTAAATTTGAAGGAGACATTGAAAAGAAGCTCCGCGAGACTGGGGAGTGGATTGGTACCACTACTGAAGCAACCTTCCGTTCCTCCGGTACTTCATTTTTCTCTCTATTTTCTTTCAATCGAGTTCAGATAAGTTTTAGTACTGAAAGGTGAAAGCTACTTGTAAGACGGAAAGTTTAAGATGTATATGAAGCATATTTAGGTATAAGAGGTAGGCAATATGATTTTTTTTTTATACTGCTTTTGATAATAGCTTGCAGAATAGCGCAAAACAAGCAACCAATTGAATGATCTAGAAACTTCAACTCTTTTACCAAGTTAGAATGCAGATAATTTTCTGCCATTGTCAGTAGCTCAGGTCTCCACCCCTCACTGTGCTGACTTATGATATCGAATTAAGATCAATTGTTACATGCCAAGACTTAAGCTAAGCAAATATGCAGCCTTAACCTTGAATTTTACACCTTTAGTCAGCCTTCAAACACTCTATTAGCAGTTGCATTTAGAAGCAACCCACACTTAGCATATGTTGGAAAAGAGATGGGCAGTGCTGGACTTTCAACTTCTACGAATGAGGGTGAGGGTGACCTAGACTACTGTTGAGGTTGCATCCCATAAATCGTAATGTCATCCGGTTAGTGGTAAATTTCATTTGTTTTGATAGATGACTCGTATGATTGATTTTATTAATGGGAAAATTGGTTGTGCAGGAAAAACAATCCTGTTGGTTGTGCTACAATGGATCCTACCAATTTGGACCTTTTCTCTACTAGTTGCTTCTGGGGTCATAAAGCTACCATTCAGCACCCCCCTAATCGATGACCTCATCATGTGAAACCACTTTGCTTCATTCTTCTGGATATCATGTTTTGTGTATAAGATTGTTCACATCTTGTTTAAACCAATCAACCGCAGCTTCAATCATAATATCACCATGCCAAAAAATAGCAATGGATCTTAAAACCAAATTTACCTAAAGACTTTCATGTGTCTTCTAGTCTATACCGAAAATCTAATACCTTTCCTCATAAACCCTAAAAATGAAATATTAACAACTGCAATATAAATTCATCTTCCTCTACTTTTTAGGTTCGTAACTTGCAAAGTTTACTCCTAAAAACTATTAGGGCCCCTTTGGATACAAAGGTAACTGTTTCATAGCTTTTCATGCAAATCTTTTTTCAACTGGAGTTTAATGTGCTGCTTGGATCTCATTAGTGAGGTGAGATTGATGAAATATGGGTTTTTTTCTTAAATAATGTAAAAAAATTAAATACGAAAATGATACAACATGCATACTAATTATAAAAATGGGTCGATTTTTACAGTAAAATAAAGTGCCAACAAGCTGTCAAGTGGCACTATAAATTTTCCCATAACCATTAGCTAATTGTGCCGTTGAAAAAAAAATATTTTAAGTAGTACTACCTAACACATTGGCGGCATCAATATAAAGTGGCATCAATATAAAGTTTTAAATAATACATGTATTTTCGGGGATATACAGAATCAAAAATACAAAGTGAATTTTTTTTGTGATGTCGACTAACAAATTGATAACACCAGTGTTTTTTCTTTTTTTTTTTAAAGGTGGTAGAAAAAGAAAAAAAAAGGGTAAAAAATGCTGGTGTTATGGTACCACCTGCTAGGTTGACAACATTGGTTTGAAATTTTAAAATGTTTAGCCATTGTTAAAGAAAAAGGTTAAATGTTTTTTTTATGGGTGTTGCCTGATAGTGTGACAACACCAAACCTCCATATAAACCCCTTTCTTGACTAAAAAACAAAATTTTAGTTGTTTATGAGTTCCGAACAAAATGAGAGAGAAAAAAAAGTTGTTAGAAATTAAGATTGAAGATCAACAATATTTGTTTTCCATTTTAGAATTCAAGTTCTTTTTTTTTAACTTCAAAAAACAAGTTTGAATTGATAATGTTAGCTTGTAATTATTTTTATGTATTTTCATTTTATTTTATTATTATGTATGATTATGTGACTATATATTGATAATTAATAGTATGAGATGCAAGTTATATTGTTTGATAAAATTTTCTTTGTTGTTTTAAAATGGTATGAATTGTTTTAATAGGAACTAATATATATAATTTTTATTTTTAATTTGTTTTATAGATATACTATCGAAGATAAATAACCAATTCTTCATATATATCCACTTCGATGTGATAATTTTCCAAACATAAGTTGGTTGTATACTTGAATCGCGTCATCAAGTAGGAATGAGATTTAACAAGAGTGTAAAACTTGATGAAATCAAACAAAAGATTAGCGTGGAAATTGCTTGACGTTGTGAGAGGAAGATGCTCAGACTATTTTACAAATTTCTAGTTCCATCAAATCCGTGCAAATATAGGGAGATGAAACTTATAAAAGATGATGACATGACGACTATGATCGTCCTGTATTGCTTGCCTGGTAACATTGACCCAGTTGAGTTGTTCTTTGAGTTAGCAGATGTTGAGTCCCATACAAAATGTCATTCTATTAAATTAACAATATAGAGTTCATAACTCGTATACAAAGGCTTTGAGAATATTGGTCGATAGGCGATCTTCTATACACGGGTTTAATAACATCCCTAACCCGTATCCGTCGTCGAAACAGGGTTACGGAGCATTATCGGAGTTTACAATTCAATTACAATTAATTTATGTCATTTACTATTCATTTTCGAAAATCAATCATAATCAATCATAATGTCCCTTATATGGGTTCTTGAGGCCAAAATACATATTAGAATTGAGTCGGGGTTAAACTGAGATCACATAAATATTTTTTAAGGTGTAGAGGACACATGCCCGTGTGGCCAGGCCGTGTGGTTTACACAGCCAATGACATGCCCGTGTCTCAGGCCGTGTGGGCATTCGATGTGAGGCACACGGTCGTGGCCCAACCAGTGTCCTTACTCGTGTAACTCTCTAACTTGAGTCATAAGGCCAGCCACACGCTCTTGTGCTGGGCCGTGTGGTCAATCTAATTTTTGAAAATTAGGTGCACGTTTCACACGACCAAGACACACGCCTGTGTTCTAGGCTGTGTGTCACACACGGCTGAGACATACGCCCGTGTCTCTGCCGGTGTGACAAATTCTGAGCATTCTGTTTCTAAATTTTTAAGATACAGGGGACACATACCGCCAAACCACACATCCGTGAGCATGGCCGTGTGCCACAGTTAAGACACACGCCCGTGTGTATATCCGTATGGACAAAATAAGACCATTTTCCTAGCCTTATTTCTTACCCTTTTTACCTTGCACCTACATCAACATTTAATCATTTTCAACAACCAATTCAAGACAACTTATCCAAGCCAAACACAGGGGACACATACTGCCAAACCACACACCCGTGAGCATGGCCGTGTGCCACAGTTAAGACACACGCCCGTGTGTCTACCCGTATGGACAAAATAAGACCATTTTCCAAGCCTTATTTCTTACCCTTTTTACCTTGCACCTACATCAACATTTAATCATTTTGAACAACCAATTCAAGACAACTTATCAAAGCCAAACACAAGAGTTATATATAATATATTAACACTTACGTTTATGTATGTCCAAACTTACCCTTTTTTGTAAACATATAATTTACCATAATTCAATTTAACTATATCATACACACATATATGTTAAACATATTATAGCCTTATAATAATGTACTAAATCATCCATTACTGTAACACCCCTCACCCGTATTCGCTATCAGAATAGGGTTACGAGGTATTACCGATCAATACACGTCATTTATCATACAAAACTCATACATTTATGCATTTATATTCAAATACCATTCAACACAATTGAATTGTCCCTTATAAGGGCCTGCGAGGCCTAAAACATGCTTTAGAAGTGGTTCGGGACTAAACTGATAACATATAAAAAATTTTAGAAACCTAGAAAAATTTCAAACATATAAGTGTAACACCCCTCACCCGTATCCGGTGCCGGGATAGAGTTCGAGGCATTACCGGGACTTTACATTTTCAATATACCAACTCGGGTCACAAAGTTTCACCCAAAATTTAAAACTTTTCAACCATATATATCTCGTCCCTAATGTAAGCCTTTGAGGCTTAAAACAATACCTATAGGTAGTGCGGAACATAACCAAGAACGTTCGAAGAACCTGGGTCACCTTCGGAAAATTTTCTTATTTAGAAGTATCACACGCCCATGTGAGTGGGCTGTGTGGTCACACACGCCCGTGTGGCTTAGGACACACCCATGCCTTTAGTCCGTGTGCAACACTGACTTTTCAGCAGGACCTCGGCACACGCCTATGTGGCCCGCCCATGTTCAATACTGTCTTTTAAGCAAGGCCAAGGCACACGCCCGTGTGGCCTGTTTGTGTACTACACTAACCTAAAGTTTTAAGTGCAGGGGACACACGGCCATAGCAAACACCCATGGGAGTGAGCCGTGGGTCACACACGGCCTAGACACACGCCCGTGTGTCCAACCATGTAGACCCTAATAGGCTATTTCCCAAGCCTTTTTGGTCACCCCATTTTACTTCTTATGCATTATGGTTACCCAATAAAAAATAAAACATAATTATACCCTTGTAAATGATCTTGATAAAACTTACAGCATGGAGACCTCATATCATTGGTGTCATACATGCAAGGTTATTTTCCAACTAGTATTTATGGGTTTCCATGTTATTGTAATTCATTCAAAATTTGGCTCGTTTTGGTAACTCATTACCAATTATAGCAACCCACTATATAAGAGTATAAACATGCATGGATTTGTAGGTCATAGCCTACTTCGATTAAGCCAATTCCAATGGCCATATACAAAAAAGATAGATACATCTTTCCATGTCTTCATTTGGAAAATCAAATGACACATATAACAAAATACTCAAAACTTTATACATGCCATTGAACGAAATAGAAATATCTTTATACCAAAGCTGGGCTAGATGATGGTGTGCTGACTCTCCTACCGTCTTCCAATCCTGACAAGTCACTTAGCTCTAAAAAATAGAGAAAGGAGAGGGGTAAGCATGTACATGATTACTAAGCTCGAATAACCAGAAAGTAAGTTTACCAAGTAATTAGCATACATCCATAATAGATAAGGAAACCAACAAGTATGACATGGTTCCCTATCAAATGCACTTAACAAAAGAGTTAATCACATGACAATGCACCATATAAATTATCGTAGATGAGCTCATCATTTAACAATTCATTTTGTACACGTATTTCATGTTAATCTCGTTGAGTGTCTAGGAAATCTCGATGGAATATTCATTAACCATCAATTCATAAGGATGATCATATCAGGTGTGCACTTCCGCGAACCTCACATCTTATGGCAAGATTACTAGTCCAGGCTAAATCCCCCATATTGTAAACTCATAAGGTGATGTTGGGATTACCAGTCTAGGCTAAATTCAGACCTCGATCGTATTACCCGTCCGGCTAAATCCAAAATGCATATGTATTCTTCGGAAGGCTCAATCATCCAAAGGAACACCCGTCCGGGCTAGGACCTTTTCATAATCGAGATCAACGGATTACCCATCCGGGCTAAATCCTTACTGCAACACATGCAGGATCTCAATTCACATGTCAATCATGGTTATCCATCGAATTCCTTTTTTAACCTCAACCGAGTCATTTTTCAACAAATCATCATCAAAGATACATTTCATGTATTTCTATGCCATCAACCAATGCAAACATCATACATTCATAAATCATATAATTAGGCATATTAGGAGTTCACTTTAAATTATCCGAACTTACTTGGCAATCGTTTCAGAGCGGTGTTTCGGTTATTCCGAAACCTTTCGTTTTCCTCGATCGACCTCCAAAATTTGTTCCTCGGGGTCTATAACAAAAAAAATTAAATCCTTAACACTTTACATTATACATTTCAAGTCTAAATTCCACCTCTGGTCCAAATGACCGTTTTGCCCCTAACCTTTCATGTTTTTACGATTTAGTCCATAGGCTCGTATAATGAAACACATGTAATTTCTATCTTAACCAAGCCTAGCCGAACACTTTTCCCTCTTATGACAGCCCACATTTCCCACTATTTTCTCATTTCTACCACACATTTTACAACTTTTGCAAAATAGTCCCTATAAGGGTTTTTCATGAAAATCACCTAGGAAAAGATGTTTAACACATATCCAACTTTCATATTCCTCCATAATCCATCAAAATACAAGTAACTCATGCAAGGGTAAATTTTTGAATATGAACCCTAGCATGAAATATGGGTAGGAATGGAGAGAGCAAGTTATCGGGATTTTAAAAATATAAAGAGCATTAAAAACGGGGCATAGGAGCACTTACTATTGAGCTTGGAATGTGGAAAACCCTATCTTATGGAGCTTTAGGAATTTCGGCAGCTATGGGGAAGAAGATGGCTGATTTTGACTTTCTTTTTCCCATTTTATTTCATTAAAATGCAAATGACCAAAATACCCTTAAGCCCTTTCTTTAAAATTTCATCCATGCAAGCCCATTTTTGTCCAAAAACTTAGAAATTGGGTAAATTGATCTCCAAGACCTTCTAATTTATAATCTAAAGCAATCTCATACAAATTGCTTCTAGAATCCATGTTTTACAATTTATTCAATTTAGTCCCTAATTTCTAATTGGACACCTTACTCAAAGAATTTCTTCATGAGATTTTAACACATGCATATTCTCATATTCTACGCCTCATAAAAATCATAAAATAAATATTTTGATGTCAAATTTGTAGTCCCAAAACCACTATTTCGACTATGCCCTATTTTGGGATGTTACATTTCTCCCCCCTCAGGGACTTTCATCCTCGAAAGTCTTACCAGTAAATAGATTCGGATATTGGCTTCTCATCATTTCTTTCGGCTCCCATGTAGCCTCTTCTACACCATGCCGATACCATAAAACTTTTACTAAAGCCACATCTTTATTCCTCAACCGTTTAATCTTACGGGCTAAAATCTTAACCAGTTCCTCTTTATAGGTCATATCCGGTCGAATTTCAACCTTGGTCGGCGAAATCACATGAGAGGGGTCTGATCAGTATCGCTTTAACATAGATACATGGAACACATCATGAATCTTTTTCAGTTCAGGTGGCAATGCCAAACGATAGGCTAATGGTATAACTCTTTCGGTGATCTCGTATGGTCCAAAAAATCGCTAACTTAGTTTGGCTTTTCGACCAAATTTCAACACCCTTTTCCATGGAAATACTTTCAAGAATACTCTATCTCCAACTTGGAACTCAATTTCCTTTCTTTTCAGATCAGCATATGACTTTTGCCTATCCGATGCCGCTTTTAAATAATCTCGTATCACTTTAACTTTCTCTTCAGTTTCTTTAATCAGATCAACTCCATGAATATGACTTTCTTTAAGTTCTATCCAATACAATGGAGTTCGGCACTTCCTACCATACAAGGCCTCATAAGGTGCCATATTCAAACTTGTTTGAAAACTATTATTGTAGGCAAATTCTACCAACAGCAAATATTTTTCCCAGCTACCCTGAAATTCAAGGATGCAACAACGCAACATGTCCTCGAGAATCTGAATCATCCGCTTAGATTGACCATCGGTCTGAGGGTGAAAAGCTATGCTAAAGCTCAACTTCGTACCCAAGGCTTCTTGTAATTTCTTCCAAAATCTCGAAGTGAACCTCGGGTCTTTGTTTGAAATAATCAACAGCGGTACTCCGTGCAATCTTACTATCTTAGAAATGTACAAGTCAGCCAATCTATCAAGGGAATAGTCTGTCCTTACCGGAATAAAATGAGTTGACTTCGCCAATTTATCCACTACCACGCATATGGCATCTCTCTTTTTCAGAGTTAATGGCAATCCTGTCACGAAATCTATGGTAACTTTGTCCCACTTCCATTCGGGGACTATCACAGGCTGTAACAACCCTGAAAGCACTTGATATTCGCCTTTAACTTGCTAACATACTAGGCATCTTGATACAAATTCAGAGATGTCTCTTTTCATGCTGTTCCACCATTATATTTTCTTCAAATCATTGTACATCTTGGTACTTCCCGGATGAATTGAAAACAACTGTCATGCGTTTCTTGCAAGATCTTCTGAATAAGCTTATTGTCCTTGGGTATACAAACCCTATCTCTGAACATCAAACATCCATCAGAACAAATCTGAAAATCTGATTCAATACCTGACTTATATTGAGTCCTTATTTCTTGCAAGTCATCATCATTAATTTGCGCATCGAAGATTTCCTGAAGGAATGTCTGCCTAGCCTTTAGCTCTGCCAAGACTGAACCATCATCAAGTAATGCCAGACGAGCATCCATAGCTCTCAAAGCAAACAAGGATTTTCTGCTCAATGCGTCGGCCACCACATTTGCCTTTCCCGGGTGATTGTCAATGATCAGATCATAATCCTCAATTAACTCTAACCATCTCTGCTATCTCAAATTTAATTCTTTTTGAGTCAACAAGCACATCAAACTCTTGTGATCAGTGAATATGCGGCAAGTCTCACCATATAAATAATGCCTCCAAATCTTCAAAGTAAAAACAATGGCGGCAAGATCTAGGTCGTGTGTCGGATAGTTCTTCTCGTGTGGCTTCAATTTTCGTGAAGCATAGGCTATCACTCTACTGTCTTGCATAAGCACACAACCCAATCCATTCAAGGATGCATCACTGTAGACCACAAACTCTTTTCCCAGACTCAGGTAATACTAAAACAGGAGCTTCGGTTAGCAATGTTTTTAACTTCTCAAAACTTTGCTGACACTTTTCCATCCATTCAAACTTAACGTCTTTCTATAGCAACCTCATCATCGGAGTCGCTATCATGGGGAATCCTTTTACAAACGTTTGATAGTAACTGGCTAAGCCCAAAAAGCTTCTAACCTCGGTTACATTTTTAGGCGGTTTTCATTCGACGATAGCAGAGATCTCTCTTGGATCAACTCGGATGCTTTCACCCGAAACAATATGACCCAAAAATCCAACTTCCTGGAGCCAAAAGTCACTCTTGCTAAACTTAGCATACAGTTGCTTTTCTCACAAAGTCTGCAACACAATTCTCAGGTGCTTCACATTCTCTGTCTCATCTTTGGAGTAAATCAAGATGTCGTCAATGAACACAATGACAAACTTATCCAAATATGGCTGAAAGATAATATTTATTAGATCCATAAACACGGACGGTGCATTCGTCAGCCCAAACAGCATGACAAGGAATTCATAATGGCCGTACCTCGTCCTAAAAGCCGTCTTGGGTACATCCGAGTCTTTAACTTGCAGTTGATAATAGCCAGACCTCAATTCTATCTTGGAGAATACAATGGCTCCTCTCACCTGGTCAAACAAATCATCGATCCTTGGCAAAGGATACTTATTCTTGATAGTTACCTTGTTCAGTTGCCGGTAATCTATACATAGCCTCATCAAACCATCTTTCTTCTTAACAAATAATACGGGAGCACCCTAAGGTGAAAAACTCGGTCTTGCAAATCCTTAATCCATCAGCTCTTGCAACTGTGCTTTTAACTCCTTCAGTTCTGTAATAGCCCAAAATTGGGTCTAGTTGGAACAGAAGTTTCGGGACCACAAAATCCGAGATAGAAATAATTATTTTATGATTATTTTGAGGTCTATGATATGATTTCATGATTGTTTGAAAAGTTCGTGAAGAAATTCTATGCATAAAGTACTCAATTTGAAGTTAGGGACTAAATTGAATAAGTTGCAAAAATTGCATTCTAGAAGTTTCTAGTATGAAATTGCTTTGAAATATGAATTATGAGGGCTTAAATAGAAATTTTACCAATTTCTAAGTGATGGAAAAAATTGGACATGGATGGAATTTATGAAAGTTTAGTAAGGAAGGGCATTTTGGTCATTTGGTAATTAAATGAAATAAAAAGGGAAAATAAAGCCAAAATTGACTCATCTTTCTCATGGAGGCAAAAATTAGCATGGGGAAGCCATGTCTAGGGTTTTCAAGATTTCCAAGCTCAATAGTAAGTCCGTTCTAACCCCGTTTTTCAAGTTCTTTACGTTTTTGGAATCCCGGTAATTTGATTAAGCTTATTCTAGCAATAATTTAAGCTAGGGTTCATATTTGGAAAAATACCCATAGGTGAAATGTGTTTATTTTACTGTTTTATAATATAATATGAGGTTTAAAATTATGTTAGACAACTTATGCTACTCGGTTTTGAGTGAAAATGAGTAAAAGGGCTTAATCGGTAAAAATACCTAATAGTCATAAGTATATGTTAGAGTGAGAATTTGATGTTGCCATAGAAGGGAAAAGTGATCAGCATGTCATAAAAAATAAGAATAAGGGATTAATTTTAATTCCCAAGCCTAGGGGCAAAAGTGTAAATATGCAAAAGTTTAGGGGCAAAATTATAATTTTTCCAAAGTTTGAGTTAAGGACTGTTTTGAATATTACATTAATTAAATAAGTAAAGTATGATGTTTTAGATCCCGGAAAACGAGATTTGAACCTAGAATGAGAGAAAAATTAAAAATTGAGAAAGTTGGTAAAATGGCCGTTTTAGTATCAAGGTAAGTTCATATGTATAAGAAGCATTAATTTATGCATGTTTCAATATAAAATTGATATATTCATTATGATTTCGAGGTGTTGAAAGTATGTAAGTTGGTATGATAATAATCTGACAATAATCTTGTAATTTATATTTGAAAGTTAAATTTAGTGAATTAATTGAATTATATTAAATTAAATGATTATGGTGTCAAGTTTATGAATTGATTTAAAAATATGTCTATGGTACATGAAGTGCATTGTATTATCATACATAAATGTGATTTCTATGATTATGGATATTATGGGAAATTGTAAGTTCATATGATTTTTAATAAGGCAATGTGTAATTTAATGTTATTGCCTTGATATTAAATGAGATGTAAGTTTATATGTAAGTAATACATCAATATTACTTGTATTATGATATTTTCTAATAATATTGAAATATGTTTGTGGATAATTACTTGATTGGTGAAATTGTTGGAAAAGAGAGAAATCCAGTTGAACCTTGAAAGATTGGATGATCTGAGATAGTATGTAGCTAGGTCACATGTATGGTCTTGAGTGCACATCATGTGTACAAGAGAGTTACAAGACATTATGATGTAGCTAGGTCGCATAGGTGATACTATGTGTACACCATGTAGACAAGAGAGCTACGGGATATATGTAGCTAGGTCGCATGTGTGGTTCCAGGTGAAGGACACCATGTAGACAAGAGAGCTACGAGATAAATTGGCTAGGTCACATGGGTGGTACTGAGTGTTCACCATGTGTAAAAGAGAGCTGAACTATATGATGGGTGGAGCTATGTGCTAAAACCACCAAGTATCGAGGATTGATCCGAAGTGTTCAACGGGAGACTCTCTATGTATTGCTTTGTGAGTTTTGTGATGAATAAGTGCAGGAACTTGATTATGTGAAAGATGTGTTCATTAAGTGACCAGGATGTGGTGAGGTTATAAACAAGTAAGTTATACATGAGGATGATTTTATGGTGACCTTGTGATTATGGGCCTACACTTGTGATGTATGAAATGTGTTGAAAATGATTTGTGATATGTATGTTAAAATGAGGTTAATACAAAGAAAGTGTGAAAGAGTGAATTAGCAAGAAAACTGTTTTGGACAGTAGCAGTGACGTGATTTTGAAAAATCACCAAAAATAGTATAAATTGAATCAGAGACTGAATGAGATATCAAATTAAAGCTTAATGAGTCTATTTTCATATAAAAGAAACAAAGAAAGAAAAGGATTTTATATTTTTAGATATTTATGTTTTTGTGAGACTAGTTCAGAATGATTACGTGATCCCTTGTTCTGACTTTGGAAAATCACAAAAATTTGGATAAAAATAATTACAGGCTTAAAATTGTATTTTTAAAATCCCTAATGAGTATATTTTCAAGATAAATCAACAAGAACATTATCCGAGTTCTGTACTTTGAGATAATTTAATTTTTAGTGAAGAGAGGTCAGAACTGTCAGAAAGTGAAACATGAGAAATTTTAATGAATAAACTGTACTAATTGGCTAAACCAAAAATTATGAAAATTTTATGGTGGAAAGATATGTGAGTCTAGTTTCAGGGAAAATTTACAGATCTTAATTTACAGCTCTGTAGCTTGAATTATAAATAAGTAAGTGACTATGACTCGTGTGGACAGTTTGATGTGAGCATTTATTAGTAAATTGTGAAATCGTACTTACAAGAATGCTATATACATTAAGGATGTGGAATGGAGAGGAGGAGGAGGAAAATAAATATATGTGGAATACATGGAAATTATGGTATATGAAATATTGATATAACGAAATAAATGATATGTGTTTATAAGAAAACAGAAAGAGAATGATATGTATCATGACATGTATATATATATGACTAGTCTCAATGTAATGCTTGTTGGGTATGGAGTTGAATTGAAATGTTTCAGGCAAACATGTTATTTTGCGCATCTGAATTGTGGTATTTTATAAAGATATGATCTAGTTTTAAATATGAATGCTTGATGATTAAGCTAAAGATATTTGGTAAGATGATAATCTTGGTATAAATGTATAAGTGGTACTATAATAAACAAGGTAAAATGAGTATGAGAGACACATGTATGATGACATACAAATGCTATGTTTGTGGTTTAATTGAGAATATTTAATCATTAAATGAATACCATGTTATATGCTTTTGATTTTGTATAAGTGTGTAAGAGATTAAGGTTGACCAAAGCTTGGAAAATAGCCTAGGTATATTCCACACAGGCAGAGACACGACCATGTGTCTCAGCCGTGTATGGGACACGACTTTGGGACATGGGCCTGTAGAGCCTTAAAGCATGAAATTTCCAAGATTTTCGTAAGTTCTCAGATTAGTCCAGAACCCTTTCTAAAGTATGTTTTGGGCTTCGTAGACTCAAATAAGGGACTATGTGTAAGTGAATGAACGTTTTGAAATATGAATGAAATTTTATGGCCCGTATTTTAGTTTAATGTTTTTATATTTATCCGGTAACGCCTCGTACCTTATCCCGGCCTCGGGTACGGGTAAAGGGTGTTACAAGTTCGGTTGGCGCCATTCTATACTGACCAATAGAAATGGAAGTTGTCCCTGGCACCAAACTCAATACCAAACTCTATTTCCCTTTCAGGAGGTAATCCAGGTAATTCTTCCGAAAACACTTTTGGATACTCACATACTGTAACACCCCAAACCCGTGACCGTCACCGGATTTGACCACGAGGTGTTACCGGGCTTACTGTACTTATTCCTCTCTTGGAAATTTTTTTTTTGTTTTCCTTTTTCTGTTCCAGGCAGGCTAGTTAACTGCATCACTGTCACCTTAAAAATCATATCTCGAGTTCCAGAACTCAAAAATGAGTTCCGTCAATTTTCCCTGAAACTAGACTCATATATCAATCCATGGATTTATTTCTAGAATTTTTGGTCGGGCCAATTGGTACAGTTTATTAGTTAAAGTCACCCCTGTTTCAGGGTTTGACTACACTGACCTTTACGCATTACGACCTGGATATCATCTCGTTAAGAGCTCTAATGCTCATGCCGTTTCTTTCTAATGAAACTAGACTCAAAGGGGAATCTATGCATATAAGGCATGACTTCTAATTGTTTCTGGATAATTTATGGTAAATTTTCCAAGTCGGAGCAGGGGATCCAGAAACCGTTCTGGCCCTGTTTTGCGAAAACCTGAATATCTCTTAAAATACAGCTCATACGGTCGTTTCGTTTCGTCCATATGAAAATATATTCATCAAGGTTCAATTTCATAATTTATTCACTATTTAATTCTACTTCTACTATTTTTAGTGATTTTTCCATCTCACCTCACTGCTGCTGGCAGCATCTGGTACTAAAGCAAACAATGACTATTTCATAATTCTTCCATGGCCAACTATTTCATCATACATAATACAAACTATGGCCACCTTATCAAAATTAAGGTTTCTAAGGCTCCTGCCTATAGGTTTTAGATTCACACTCAACCGACCACATAGGCCATCTTCGCATGGCTTAAAGTTTACAACCCGAGATTCAACAAAACAAAATATCCTATACATGCCAAATGTTATCCTAGTTCAACTACGAAGACAATACCAAAAGATTTCCAGCCGGTGTGATGACTTCAACGACGGTTCCGAGCACATAAACGATACGAGTCCAAGAGACCTAAAATGGGTGACAAGAAAACACCGAGTGAGTTTATAACTCAGTAAGTCATAAGCATTTCACAACCATCCGTTACTAAAATTATCATAAAATGAAATAATGAAACAAGGCCCATTGTTCCAGCCATACCGAACTATACCATAGTTCCTTAGACCTTCGGATCAATCTCATACCAAGTCATACATTTACATTTCATATACTATTCAATAGGATATTTGAAGCAATTTCCATACATCATTTCATTTCCGCAACAATCATGCAATTGAAATCATCACATAGATTTAAAACTTACCGACTCAACTCCGAGCATGAACATAGTATCTATTAGCCACGAACTCAAGGTACTTACTCTTTCCGCTATCCATACTCAACTCGATGAAGACACACCCTCCATATAATTGTTCGATCGGAGATATATATATATAGAATACGCTTTACGAGTGCTTAATACTCGATTTCGCACACTTAGTGCCATGTGATTTAAGCCCGCACACATAGTGCCATACCCTTCGAGCTCGCACACCCAGTGCCGTATATTTCCAGCATGCACACTTAGTGCCATATATTTCCAGCATGCACACTTAGTGCCATATATTTCCAGCATGCACACTTAGTGCCAATCTCGTCACCGTACACACATATTGCCCAAGACACTTAGTGCCGAAAGCAAACTTTCTACACATTTCACTATTTCTTTTACATTCAACAATGTCATCATTCCATACACATACATTTTCATTTACATATCATCTCATTAAACACAATTGCATAGATATTATGATCATTTAAAACAATGCCAAATATATGCTTAATGACTTACCTTGTGTTGGGTAAAATGGTTCCAACTCGGCTATTCGATGTTCTTTCCTTTGCTTTTGCTTGATTCTCCCCCTCTAGCTTCTTGAGCTAATCAATAAATTAACTAGTTTAACCGTCTTGCCAAATATTTATACATATATACATGACATCAACAATACTATCATCATTAATTCATCAATTCACAAAGTTTTATTTCACGAACATTTGACCCATTTTTACCCCATAAATGCTACATTCATTACCCAACTAGCCATTCAACAATTTTCAGCCTCATTACCACCCTTTTTATGTCTAATCGTCTAAATGAGATCATAAACATGCCTAACTATAGCCGAATGTGCAACATTAATCTAGCATTTCCATTGCATTTAACACTTAACATTTACCCCATCTAGGCCAAATTTTGCTAGCACACAAGCCTTTGGCCGAATGTCCTTGACCTCTAGTCACCCAAAATTTCTTTGTTCTTTAAAATTCATCCAAGACTACATTCGGCACTTCCAACTAATAATTTAAGTGCTCTCAAGCTCATTCACAAGTACTATTATATATCACATTAAGCATTAAATCATTTTGTAACATAAATTTTATAGCATGGCCGAATACTCATGCACATACACACATAACAACAAGAACTCAATGGCACAAAAATCTCCTTTTTGTTAAACATTCGAACTCACTCATCTCCATGCTTTCATCACAACAACATCAAAACACTAATTAGGAAATACAACATTCTTGGCCGAAATTTAACTCACCTAACAACTTAGTTTCGATCCAAGATTCAAGGAAAAATTTGAACCAATCCTCCAAACTATGCATGCATTTTCAAGAGTGGCATAAAACATACCTTCTTGTATCAAAACACCTTAGTCTAGTAAGCTCCCATGGCTGATTTTCTCAAGCTCCCCCTTTCTTCTTAGTACATTCGGCCATGCAAAGAAAAATGAGAGAATGGACACTTTTTTTTCTTCTTCTCAAGTCATGGCAATTGTAACAAAATGAGAAAGGATGAACAACAAAATTTTTCTCCTTTCTTTTCCTCAACTCACGGCAACAAGGGGGGGCATCCACACTCTTTTTTTTTCATCATTTTCCTTTTTTTTTCATTTCTTTATTTTCCTTCCATAATGCACTAGGCCAACATGTCTAGGACATGTTTTCTTTGCCCATCATCATGTCATGGCCAGCCACTAACCTTAGGAAATGGGTTATTTGACATGCAACTCCACCCTTGTGTTAACATGCACTAATAAGCCATTTAAAATTAGCCTATCATATTTCACCATGTTTCACATTGATCCCTATTTAATAATTTCTCATAAAATTGGTAAAATTAGAGAATGAAACTTCCACATATGCATGCACACACATAGTAAGCATATAATATAACAATTAATTATTTTTATGACTCGGTTTAGTGGTCCCGAAACCACTTTCCGACTAGGGTCAATTTAGGGCTGTCACACATACTATCGGCACAAACTCAATCTTCAACTCTGTTTCCTTAGTGTTCAGTACAAATGCAAGATAGGCTTCATATCCTTTCCTCATATATCTCTGAGCAACCATTGCCGTGATTACAACCGACGGCGAAACCAATTCTCTTGAATCGACCCGTAGCATCCCACCATCCAGGCATTTCAATTTAATATACTTACTACCACAATTTACAATTACATCATGAAGGGCTAACCAATCTATACCAAGTATTACATCAAATTCATCAAATGGCAATAACATAAGATTAGTCGGAAAACAATGACCCTGAATCATCAAAGGACAATTCTTACAGACTTTATCAACCAGGACTAATTTGCCTAGTGGGTTCGACACTCTACTGATAAATTCCGTAGGTTCAACGGGTATGTTCATACTAAACACCAATCTCATGAAAATATATGAATTTGTCGACCCAGGGTCAATTAAAGAATTAAAACTTGTATTAAAAAGAGAAAAAGTACCCGTAATAACATCAGGAGTAGAGGCTTCCTCTCGAGCACGTATCGCATACGTTTTTGTCGGAGCTCGAACCTCTGTCTTTGCAATGTCTTTAGTCGCAATTCAATTGCCACTAACACTTCCAGGTAATCTCGGAGGTCTACCTCGTGGAATGGGAGTACTCGACTTCGGGGCTACTTCCACTTCTTTTTCCACTTGCTCTGGGCAGTCTCTAAGAAAGTGCTCAAGAGAACCACATCTAAAACATGCGCCGCTCTTCATTCAGAATTCTCTGAAGTGAAATTTTTTGCAACTCTTACACTTTTTCTTTTGATCATCAACACTCCCCACACTAGTACCATCCGGGAGGAAGACTTCTAACTTCATCGTTCAGAGCTTCTCGTCCTACCCGAATATCCTACCGATGAAGTAGTGTAACGCCCCCACACCCGAAACTGTCGCCGGAGTCGAACTTGAGGGGTTACCGAACATAATTTATCAAATTAAGAACTTCAAATCATTTGTTTCTACATTCACAGCTTTCTAACTACCCGCGTCATAGTTACAAGAAAAATCATATCTCGAGTTACGAAACTTGAAATGAAGATCCGTAAATTTTCCATAAATCTAGACTCATATATCTATTTACTAATTTTTTCTAGAATTTTTGGTTGGGCCAATTAGTACAGTTTATTAGTTAAAGTATCCCTGTTTGAGGGTTTGACCGCTCGACATCGTGTATTACGAATCAGATATCTCTCTATACAGAATTTCAATGACTACGAGGTTTGTTTTTGTAAAACTAGACTCAATAAGGAATCTTTACATATAAAGAAAAAGTTATAATTATTTTTTAAAATTTATTATGAATTTTAAAGTCAGAACAGGGATCTAGAAATCACTCGCCCTGTTTCACAAAAGTTTAAATATCTCATAAAATATAATTTATATTCTGTTTTGTTCAATCCATATGAAAATAGACTCATTAAGCTTAAATTTCATAACTTACTCATCATTTAGTTCCATTTATACTATTTTTAGTGAATTTTCAAATTCATGTCATTTCTGCAGACAATATTGCATTTTAAGGCAAGTTTCATCTTTCCATGAATTTTTATGAACTAGATAACTGTTAAACTTTCATGATATCAAACATGATCTAAATTAGCCATCACCATGACTTATCAATATCAAACATTTTCTCAACCAAACATGGCCATATCATAAAATTATTTACACAAAATAGGTATATTGCTATACATGCCATACTTAAGTAGTTGTACAAGCCATTTAACAAGATAAAAGTCCTTTGGATAGTGTGATCGAACCTTCGACCCGCCCCGATTCTCGAGCTGGCTTGTTCAAAACTACAGTGAATGAAAAGGAAGGAGTAAGCATAAATGCTTAGTAAGTTCATATGTAAATAACAAGTAACATAACAATACAAATATACCAAACAACTTTAGCATGGTATCTCCAAAACATATGTCATATTTCTAAACATCATTCATCATCTTACCACCTTATCGTTGTTGTATCTATTTTCAACCCGAGGGTTAAGAACATACCTGTCCAAAGTGTCCATTTCACAACACTTACCAAAACATCGCTTGCATCTTAAGTGTTCTTCCATTTCACTAGAAATTTCACCCGTTGAACACATCGGAATACAACTCGGATACATGGATAATTTGCACATAAGTGCCACATATGTAATCAAGAAATCATGTAACCCGCCCCTAAGTGAACTCAGACTCAACTCAACGAGCTCGAGCATTCGCATCCATAAATGAACTCGGACTCAACTCAACGAGTTCGGATGCCTAGTTACATCTCACGAACTCGGACTCAACTGAACGAGTTCGGACATTCGCATCCATAGGTGAACTCGGACTCAACTCAACGAGTTCGGATGCTCAACCATCCTAGTGACATGTCACTTGTATCCTAATCTATTCCTAAGGTTCAAACGGGCTTTTTCCCTCGATCTCACATTTGCCGTCTTCCATGGAATATCGGAACCGATACTCGGTAGCAATTCATATTTATCAAGTAATAAACATAATTTGCATATTACTCAACATTAACCACAGAGCATAATTTCACGATTAAAAATCAGCATATCATATAATTAACATTAATAACTTAAAAATAACATTTATGCTACATTATTTACACATGACCTTACCTTGGTACTAAAATATAAAGATTTTGCAATTTAGTCCACAATCTTTTCTTTTCCTCGATCGCGACTTGAATCTCGTTTCTCTTGATTATGGAGCTTGGAAGCTTGAAACAAACCCTAGCTATGGAGAACCCTTGAAATTTTGGCCTAATGAAGAAGATGGACAAAAATTGGCTTTTAATTTTGTTTTTAATTCATTTTAATAACTAAATGACCAAAATACCCTTACTACTAAACTTTCCAAAAATTCCTTCCATGTCCTAATTTTGTCCATGAACTTAAAATTGGTCAAATTGCTATTTAAGACCTCCTCATTAATATTCCAAAACAATTTCATACTAAAAACTTCTAGAATGCAAGTTTTGCAACTTATTCGATTTAGTCCCTACTTTCAATTTAAGCACTTTAGGCATAGAATTTCATCACGAAATTTTCACACAATCATGCAATCATCACGAAATTTTCACACAATCATACAATCATATCATAATCATCAAAATAATTATAAAATAATTATTTCTATCTCGGATTTGTGGTCACAAAACCACTATTCCGATTAAGTCCTAATTCAGGATATTACAAGTAGAGTGTTCATGCTGGCTCCTTGCTTTCTTCATGGAAAACGAGAGTGTTTTACCACTGGTCCTCTTGCTCGCAACTTGAGCCTCTCTCTTTGCTTGTTTTTTTTTGTTATTAAGCTCCTCGGCCTTCTTGGCCCGATCAGCCAATGCGGCAAACTCCCGTATTTCAAGGATTCCAATCAACAATTTGATTTCTTCATTCAAACCTTCCTCGAAGCGTTTACACATTTTCGGCTCAGTTTGGACCCATTCAGTTGCGTATTGACTTAGCCTTACGAATTCTCTCTTGTATTCTGCTACAGTCTTGTTCCCTTGTTTGAGTTCTAGGAACCCCTTTCGCTTCGAGTCTAAAAATCGTTGGCTAAAGTATTTCTTTCGAAACTCTTCTTGGAAGAAATCGCAAGTGATATTTTCCTTTGGCACTACCGAGGATACAGTCTTCCACCAATGATATGCAGTATCCTTCAAGAGGGATACGACACACTTTAAACATTCCTCGGGCGTGCACGACAATTCATCCAACACCCGTGTAGTATTTTCAAGCCAGAACTCTGCTCTTTCAGCATCATCCTCAATTTTGGCTCTAAATTCCTCAGCCCCATATTTCCTAAGTTTATCTACGAGGACCTTACCAATTCTTACCAGTGCCATACCTCGTGGCACATCCTTATCAAGTTGGTTAGGGGGCGGGGAGGTCTTGGTATGTTGGGGCGATTCCTCAAATAATCCCCAAACCATTCATCCATCATATCAAAGAAGGAAGCTTGGGCTTCTTCCTGGCCTTCAAACATAAGTCTTCTACTACTACTAGATACAACTCATTGTACAGAAGTTAGAGCATGGCTCTCAGCTCCCTCAGACTTATCTTCTGCTTGATTGGAAGACATTTACTATATTTAAAACAATTTAAACAGTTAGGAGATGTCACACTATCAATATGCGAATAATGGCATGTATAGCAAACCTTAATATCCTCTATGGTAGTCCTAGAACCGACTAAACCGTAGCTTTAATACCACTAAATGTAACACCCCTCACCCGTATCCGGCGCCGGGATAGAGTTCGAGGCATTACCGGGACTTTCCATTTTCAATATACCAACTCGGGTCACAAAGTTTCACCCAAAATTTAAAACTTTACCATATACATCTCGGCCCTAATGTAAGCCTTTGAGGCTTAAAACAATACCTATAGGTAGTACGGAACATAACCAAGAACGTTCGATGAACCTTGGTCACCTTAGGAAAATTTTCTTATTTAGAAGTATCACACGCCTATGTGGGTGGGCCGTGTGGTCACACACACTCATGTGGCTTGGAACACGCCCATACCTTTAGTCCGTATGCAACACTGACTTTTCAGCACGGTATCTACATACGCCCGTGTGGCCTGCCCGTGTTCAATACTGTCTTTTAAGCACGACCAAGGCACACACCCGTGTGGCCTGCTTGTGTACTACACTGACCTAAAATTTTAAGTGCAGGGGACACACGACCATAGCACACACCCATGGGAGTGAGCCGTGGGTCACACACGGCCTGGACACACGCCCGTGTGTCCAACCATGTGGACCCTAATAGGTTATTTCCGAAGCCTTTTTGGTCACCCCTTTTTACTTCTTATGCATTATGGTTACCCGATACAAAATAAAACATAATTATACCCTTGTAAATGATCTTGATAAAACTTATTGCATGGAGACCTCATATCATTGGTGCCATACATGCAAGGTTATTTCCCAACTAGTATTTATTGGTTTCCATGTTATTGTAATTCATTCAAAATTTGGTTCGTTTTGGTAACTCGTTGCCAATTATAGCAACCCATCATATAAGAGTATAAACATGCATGGATATGTAGGTCATAGCCTACTTCGATTAAGCCAATTCTAATAGCCATATACAAAAAAGATAGATACATCTTTACATGCCTTCATTTGGTAAATCAAATGACACATATAACAAAATACTCGAAACCTTAAACATGCCATTGAACGAAATAGAAATGTCTTTATACCAAAGTTGGTCTAGATGATAGTGTGTTGACTCTCCTACCATCTTCCAATCCTCACAAGTCCCTTTGATTTGAAAAATAGGGAAAAGAGAGGGGTAAGCATTTACATGCTTAGTAAGCTCAAATAACCAGAAAGTAAACTTACCAAGTAATTAGCATACATCTATAATAGATAAGGAAACTGACAAGTATGACATGGTTCCCTATCACATGCACTTAACAAAAGAGTTAATCACATGACAATGCACCATATAAATTATCGTAGATGAGCTCATCATTTAACAATTCATTTTGTACACGTATTTCATGTTAATCCCGTTGAGCGTCTGGGAAATCTCGATGGAATACTCATTGACCGTCAATTCATAAGGATGATCATATCAGGTGTGCACTCCCGCGAACCTCACATCCTATGGCAGGATTACCAGTCCAGGCTAAATCCCCCATATTGTATACTCATAAGGTGATGTCCGGATTACCAGTCCAGGCTAAATCCCTTACTTTGACAAACACCTTTACTGAGCTCAGGTCTGACTTACCAGTCCAGGCTAAATTCAGACCCCAATTGGATTACCTGTCCGGGCTAAATCCAAAATGCACAGTATGCTTTGGGAGGCTCAATCATCCAAAGGAACACCCGTGCAGGTTAGATCCTTTTCATAATCGAGATCAATGGATTACCCATCTAGGCTAAATCCTTACTGTAACACATGCAGGATCTCAATTCACATGTTAATCATGGTTATCCATCGAATTCCCTTTTTAACCTCAACCGAGACATTTTTCAACAAATCATCATCAAATATACATTTCATGTATTTCTATGCTATCAACCAATGCAAACATCATACATTCATAAATCATATAATTAGGCATATTAGGAGTTCACTTTAAATTATCCGAAATTACCTGGAAATTGTTTCGGAGCGGTGTTTCAGTTATTCCGAAACCTTTCACTTTCCTCAATCGACCTCCTAAATTTGTTCCTCGGGGTCTATAAGAAAAAAATTAAATCATTAACACTCCACATTATACATTTCAAGTCTAAATTCCACCTCCGGTCCAAATGATCATTTTGCTCCTAACCTTTCATGTTTTTACGATTTAGTCCCTAGGCTCGTATAGTGAAACACATGCAATTTCTATCTTACCCAAGCCTAGTTGAACATTTTTCCCTCTTATGACAGGCCACATTTCCCATTATTTTCTCATTTCTACCACACATATTACAACTTTTGCAAAATAGTCCCTATAAGGGTTTTTCATGAAAATCACCTAGGAAAATATGTTTAACACATATCCAACTTTCATATTCCTCCATAATCCATCAAAATAAAAGTAACTCATGCATGGGTAATTTTTTAAACATGAACCTAGCATGAAATATGGGTAGGAATGGAGAGAGCAAGCTATCGGGATTTCAAAACTACAAAGAGCATTAAAAATGGGGCATGGGAGCACTTATTATTGAGCTTGGAATGTGGAAAGCCCGAGCTTATGGATCTCTAGAATTTCGGCAGCTATGGGGAAGAAGATGGCTGATTTTGACTTTCTTTTTCCCATTTTATTAAATTAAAATGCCAAATGACCAAAATGACCTTAAGCCCTTTCTTTAAAATTTCATCCGTGCAAGCCCATTTTTGTCCAAAAACTTAAAAATTGGGTAAATTGCTCTCCAAGACCTTCTAATTTATAATCTAAAGCAATCTCATACAAATTGCTTCTAGAATCCATGTTTTGAAATTTATTCAATTTAGTCCCTAATTTCCAATTGGACACCTTACCCAATGAATTTCTTCATGAAATTTTAACACATAAATATTCTCATATTCTACGCTTCATAAAAATCATAAAATAAATATTTTGATGTCGAATTTGTGGTCTCCAAACCACTATTCCAACTCGGCCCTAATTTAGGATGTTACAATAAGGGTCACACGCCTGTGTGAATAGGCTGGGTGCCTCATACAGCTCCAGACACGCTTGGGTTTCAGGATGTGTGAAAATAGGGCATACATATTGATTTGGGTCACACGGATGATCACACACCCGTATGTTTAGCCTGTGTACCCTTCGAAGTGGCCACACATGCCCGTGTGCCAGGCCGTGCACTAGGCCATGCCAAACCTGTAGGGTATACTAACTTATGCAACACAACCAAGTCACACGCCCGTGTGCTAGGCCATGTACCATTTAGGGGGTATACTGATGTGTGGCACACGGCCAGTCACACGCCTGTGTGTGAAGCCATGTGGAGCATACTGACTTCAATTCAATTTCAACACTAGGGGATACACGACCGTGTAGCATGACCATGTGTCGTACATGGCTAAGACACACACCCATTTCTCTGCCCGTGTGGACAAAAATAGGCCATTTGCAAGGCCCATTTTGCCACCCTTACACATGTTCACCTAAACAATGAAAATGGTACTCTTTTATCAAACAATAGGCAGCCAAAATCATCATCAATATACACAATTCATGCCATATCCATTTCAACCAAAATCAATACTCAAGTCAATGCCAATTACCTATTCAAATACTTATATCATCAAGCATTAATTCACAATCATATAACTTTGTAGCGACGTGAAAATTTTTAACTTGGTCGCTAATTGTGGCGATTTAGTGAAAACTTGAAAACTGAAGTTTGATTTGAAATAAATAAAAAAAGGGGAGTCGCAATCGATCCTTTTATAGGTGTGATCGAACACCTAATGAATTTATTTTTAAAACAAAAAGAAGGCCGAGTTTAAGTCTACGTCAAAATCCAAAGAAAAAATTAGGGTTCGGGAGTCGGTTACGCTCGAGGAAGGTATTAGCACCCTCGCGACGCCCAAAATTGGTATATTATAAAACACGTGTTGTCTTGATTTTTAAAAATACAAGTTCAATGTAACATTTAGTCGTAATCTGATTGGAACACGAGAAATTTTAGCTTCTTTGGTTTTTTTAGAAGGGCATACCGTTTTAACACGAGTCGATTGATGTTCACCCAACATAGCGATGAAATCGGCGACTTAGTATTAAACCGATACGTTGCCTTACTTATTAAAAAAACAAGAATAAGATTTTCGAAATAATGCAAAGCGAATTGATGAAAATAGATGAAAGAGCTAGAAATATATTGAAGCAAACATAAATGCGACAAATATATTAAAACCATAAAGATATATGCGACATTAAACGTAATATTAGAATCAAACACGAAATGGAAACAATGAATATATATAATAATAACAATGGTATTAAGAATATGTATGCCAATATATATATATATATATATGTGAATTGAAGTAGTGTTAGAGATATACTATACATAATATTTGAAATATATACATGAAATAGTCAAAATATATATATACTACTTATATTGTCAAAATATATACATGATGTATAAAAAAATTAAATCTTGAAAGATGTACGTACATAGTAACACTAAAATACATGCATAATGCATACCTATATAATATATATAATGAATATGTACAAAGTACATTATAAATACTAATAACATAAAGAAAATTATATACATTGATAATACTATATAAATACACGTATATATTTTAAAATAAATACATAATAACATTAGAATAAAATAATAAGTATAGTAATAACTATAAGGATATATGAAAATAATACTATATATAAAAAATATATACAAAAACGATAGAATATATGTACTAACATTAATAATAAATATAGTAGGAATAAAATAAATGTAATAATAATATACACACAATATGGTAATAAAATATGCCTATACATATGATAGTATTTAGGAATATATATATATATATATATATATATATATATATATATATATATAAGGTGATATGGAAGTATGTACATAGAATAGTATATAAAAAAACTAATAATATTGAAAAACTATATATATATATACACATAATATATAAAAATGCATATATAATATAACATCAAAACATTTACATAATATATACATATTGAAAATAAAAACCTATTACAATACTACATGGATATATACCTATATATATATATATACTAGAGATATATACGTACATATATAAAACATATACTAAGATTAACAACAATAGTAATAAAGATAAAATATATACATAAAATAGTAATAATATATATATAACTAATAAAAATAAAAATAATGAAACATGTATGATATGTATATAAACCTATATGATATATATATTTATATTAGAAATGGTAATAAAAAGACTATTCAGACGCTATATAGATATGTACATAGATATATATAAATAATAATGATGTTATAATATACGATGGTATTAGAAATGTACATAAAATAGTATAAAAGATAGATAGCTAATAATATTAAAACATATACATAATAATATAATATTAAAAACATATATATATATATTAATATGAAAAATGCATGTGTATATATGATATAGTATTAGAACACTTACATAATATACAAATATAAATACTATTGATGTTATAAAACTTAGTAATTATATTACATAGATACATTATAAAAATATATATGTAATATATATATAGTGGTAACTATCATAATAATATATTAGTAATAAATATAAGAGGAATAAAAATAACAATAATAATATATAAAAGGAAAATAAAGACAGTACAAAAATAAACTTAAATTTGAAGAAAGGACTAAATTTAAAACAAAAAAAAGTTTTGGGTAAATTTAAAAATAAAAACAAAGAGAAGGACTTATTAGAGCACGGGCGACACTAAGGGGGATTGAGAGCGCAATATTCCCAGTTATTAAAATGCTGCGCATTGAAAGGGACCAATTTATAAAATCGATTAAATTTCAGGGCCGATCTGTAATCCAAAGATAACTTGATTGCGAAAAATAAAATTACGGAAGGACCAATTGCATAAATATACCATTGAGTTAGAACCATGCGGATCCTAAAACGGGTTCGGGTCGAACGGGTCGGGCATGGTGAAACGACGCCGTTTCAGTGTTTAAATGCAAGGCCTAAAACGACGCCGTTCCAGACCCCTATATAAGTTAAAATTTTTTGAAAATTTTCATTTCTGCCTGTTGAGAGAAAAAAAAAAAGGGAGAGGGGCTGATTTTTCCTCTGCTAGGGCTTCAGCTCCGATCCTGGTCCGGTCATCGCCCCGCCACGCCGGCCGCCGTGTCGGCCACCGTACACGATGGCCGAAAATCGTCAAAGGTATATTTTTCTATTTTTTTTATATTTTTCTATATTCGTAATATGTATGCATATATGAGAACAAAATCAAAATTAAAAAAGAAGAAAAGAATTAAAATCACCTTGAATCCCTCGTTTTTTGACTTTTGGTATTTTAGTTTGCTTTGTTCTTCTGTTTTTTTGACGTTGCAAAGATCTATATCTTTTTGTTTAAATATCTATGCTCATTTCAATCGAAGGAAAAAGAAAATAAAAATCCCCCCAAACTGTTTTTTACATTCGGCTTTTATAGCCCACTTGTTATACTATCTGTTTCCCCTTTCGTTGCTATTGCGTGTGTCATTTGCTATGCAGGTGGAGAAGTCCGGTGACAGAGGGCAAGTGGCGAGAGTTGGTGGCCATGGCAGACGGCAGAAAGCTGAAGACCCTAGGTGTGGCGCACCTAGGGTTTGGTTGTTGATTTGATTGGGATGGGCTAGGGTTTGGTGGGATTTAGGCTTCTGTAGGTATTTGGGCTGAGGGTAGGTTTAGGGTGTAATTGGGTTTTAGGTTATAATGTGAATGGGTCTGTAACCGGATAGTGGGCTAAGGGTTTTGTATTGGGTTAAATCTGTTGAGTTTGGATAGTTTTGGGTTAAAGTTTGTTTGTAATTGGGTTGTGGGTTAAAATTGTGGGTTAATTTAGATGTGTATTGGGTTTGATATTTGGGTATCGGGGTTTAATGTGAATGGGCTTATGTGATGTAAACAGGCCTAAAAATTGGCCTATAACAGCTGCCCCTCTTTGCTCATTGTCGTGTAACGAGAATAGAGCAAAGACACAAAGAAAGGCCAATTTTTCCCAGTCTTGCCGAGTCTTGACTTCTTCAGTGCCCTTCTTTTCTTCAGAATCTCATTCTAGTCCATCGCATCTTGTAGCTTTGGTTCAATCCACTATATCTTCTGACATATGCCTTGTAGCTTCAATCTATTCAAATGTAACTATGAGATTTGTGGCTTTGATCTGCTTCACTTGTAACTTCATAAAGATTAGGTCTATAACTTCGATCCGCTTCTCTATCGCTTCAGTGAGATGAGGTTTTGGTCTTCTCTTCTGTAACTCTAGAAAGGCAAGATTTGATATCTTTGATCAGCTTCACTGCAACTTCAGGGAGAAAGACTTGCAGCTTTTGACCCGCTCCACTGCAACTTTGGGGAGACCAAGTCTGGTATCTTCAATCAGCTTCAATCTTTATTCTTTATTCAGCATGTGATCTTGAGCTCAACTAATTTCTCGCAATATGAATTGACTCTTTAAATAACATAAACTAAAAAACAGAAACTGAAAATAGCTCAGCACGTGAGCCAAGTCTCAACTCACCTCTCGCAATATGAGTTGGTATTTGAAAACATGAATGAAAAGGCTCAACTCACCTCTCGCAATATGAGTTGATTCTTGACAAACAGAAACTTAAAATACCTCATCGTGTGAGCCAAAGCTCAACTCACCTCTCACAATATAAGTTGATTTTTTTGAAAAGCAGAAATTGGAAAACAGAAATTGAAATTACCTCGGTATGCGAGCCAAGGCTCAACTCACTTCTCGCAATATGAGTTGAAAAGAACAGAAATTGAAAACTCCTCAGCATGTGAGCCGGGACTCAACTCACCTCTCGCAATATGAGTTGATTTTTTTGAAAAGCAGAAATTAAAAAATAGAAATTGAAATTACCTCAGCGTGTTCTGAGGCTCAACTCACCTCTCGCAACATGAGTTGATTTTTGAAAACAGAAATTTGAAAAACAGAAACTAAAAATACCTCAGCATGTGAGCCGAGGCTCAACTCTCCTCTCGTAATATGAGTTGATTTTCTATAAATTGAAAAACATAAATTAAAAGGCTCAACTCACCTCTCGCAATATGAGTTGATTTTTGAAAACAGAAATTAAAAACAGAATTTGAAAGACAGAATTTGAAAATACCTCAGCGTGTGACCCGAGGCCCAACTCACCTCTCGCAATATGAGTTGGTTTTTGACAAACAGTAATTGAAAATACCTCAGCATATGAGTCGAGGCTCAACTCACCTCTCGTAATATGAGTTGATTTTTGGAAAAGTAGAAATTAAAGACAGAAATTGAAATTACCTCAGCGTGTCCTGAGGCTCAACTCACCTCTCGCAATATGAATTGATTTTTTTGAAAAGCAGAAATTGAAAAACAGAAATTGAAATTACCTCAACATGCCCCGAGGCTCAACTCATCTCTCACAATATGAGTTGATTTTTTTGCAACATAAATTGAAAGAACAGAAATTGAAATTACCTCAGCGTGCCCTGAGGCTCAACTCACCTCTCGCAATATGAGTTGATTTTTGAAAAGTATAAATTAAAAACAGAAATTAAAAGGCTCAACTCACCTCTCGCAATATGAGTTGATTTTTGAAAACATGAATTAGAACATCAAAATACCAAAACCTGTCATTTGGTAGAACTCAGGCGTCTTTTCCTTTGATTCAGTGCTGTATATGTCATGCAGGATGTTATCATGATATGCACATGTTTGTCTTAAATGCCTTTATGCCTACATGATTATGCAATGCGCCTTAGGCATATTTGTCGTATGTCCTTTTTCATCACGAGTTTTCATGATCTGTGTTCATTGCTTTGACTCTTGACTTTCTCTTTAGGCTCTGTACCCGTCTTCAAGCTTCACAAGTAATCAACGTATCTTAGATATCATTCTTTTGCCCCTGGTTGAACTTTGTTCTTGCTTTGAGGCTCTTGTATTTGTCAAATTTTCGTCCAGGTAATGCTTAACATTTTTTTTGTTTATAGTTTGTCATTTCACTATTTATCATGTAAATGAGCCACATAATGAGATGCATGAAAATGGTCAGATGGGGACAAAAAAAGGTACCTCACATTCATTTATTTCAAAGGTAACAAACAAAGAATGTTAACCAAGAATAGTAAAAAGTGTCGTAAAGAGAAAAGGGATCACATTCAACGAGTACAAATGCTCTAGATATTCAACGCATGAACTCTTCCACGTTCTTCAATCAAGAATCTTTTCGAGCATGGCTTCTTGCGTAGAAGATCTCGAGCTTTCAGAAATGCTTCAAATATTATAGCCTCGCCGTTTGACCCACCGTTCAAAACGCCTTACTTTTCTAAGCCCAGTGTTTGTTTCATTAGAACGCCTTTTCGGGTTTTCATCCTAATCTTTCGTGTTAATCAAGACGCCCTTTTTGGGTTTTCACCTTGATCTTTTTTTTTTAAGATGCCCTTTTCGGGTTTTCATCTTGATTTTCTTTTTCTTCAAGCATAATATTTCTTCACAGCATCTGAGTTCACTGGATTCGGTAACTCCTTCCCATCCATCTCTGTGAGAATCAAAGCTCCACCCGAGAATGCCTTCTTTACGACGTATGGTCCTTTCCCAATTTGGTGCCCATTTTCCTCGTAGGTCTTTTTGTATTGGGAGAATCTTTCTCAACACGAGTTCTCCTTCATGGAATTCTCTTGGATGTACCTTCTTGTCATGGGCCACGATCATTCTTTTCTGGTATATCTGTCTGTGACAAATTACCTTTAAATGTTTTTCTTCGATAAGGTTTAACTGGTCATATCGAGCTAGAACCCATTCTGCTTCTTCTAGTTTCGATTCCATTAAGTCTCGTAGAGAGGGGATCTCAACTTCGATGGGTAGCACAGCTTCCATTCCATAGACCAAAGAGAAAGGTGTTGTGCCCGTAGATGTCTGCACAGATGTGCGATATGCATACAAAGCAAATGGTAGCTTCTCGTGCCAATTTTTATATGTCTCGGTCATTTTCCCAATAATCTTCTTAATATTCTTGTTGGCCGCTTCAACCGCTTCATTCATTTTTGGGCGATAGGGTGATGAGTTATGATGCTTTATTTGAAATTGCTCACACACTTCCTTCATCATCTTGTTGTTCAGATTCATGGCGTTATCTGAAATGATTCTTTCAGGCAAACCATATCGACAAATGATTTCTTTTTCAAAAATCTGCAAACTGTAGTCTTCGTCACATTGGCAAACGAAGCGGCTTCTATCCATTTTGTGAAGTAATCAATGACCACAAAAATGAACCTGATTCCATTAGAAGCTTTTAGGGAAATTGGCCCTATAACATCCATGCCCCACATGGAAAAAGGCTACGGAGAAGTCATGACATGAAGGGGCGAAGGGGCTATATGAATTTTATCACCATAAATTTGACATTTGTGGCATTTTCTTGCAAAACTAATGCAGTCACTTTCCATCGTTAGCCAGTAATAACCGAGTCTCATAATCTTCCTGGCCATAGTGAAACCGTTGGCATGTGTCCCACAAATTCCTTCATGGACATCTTCAAGTATTTTTCTAGCTTCAGCATCATCCACACATCTCAAGAGCACTTGATCTTTTCCTCTTTTGTACAGGATGTCCCCATCAAGAACAAATCCCGCTGCCATTCTTCTGATTGTTCTTTTGTCATTCTCATTTGCTTGTTCGGGATACCTTTGATTCTTGATATATTCTAAGACATCATAGAACCATGGCCGTCCATCTGGCTCCTTTTCAATGCTGAAACAATGTGCAGGGGCTTCATATATGCTCATTTGAAGAGGCATTATTTCTGTTTCTCTATTTGCTTTGAACATTGAAGCCAAAGTGGCCAGGGTATCAGCCAATTGGTTTTCTTCTCGTGGGATGTAATTAAAAGTTATTTCTTTGAATTCTTTAATTAGTTCTGCCACTAGGTCGCTGTATTTGACTAATTTCGAATCTCTCACTTCCCAATCTCCACGGATTTGGTAAATCACCAACGCTGAGTCTACGTATACCTCTAAAGTTTTGATGTTTTGTTCAATTGCCACACGAAGTCCGATGATGCAAGCCTCATATTCTGCTATGTTATTGGTACAGAAGAAATTTAGCCAGTGAATGGATAATGGTTCCCTTCTGGTGATACTAAGACTGCTCCAATCCCATGCCCCAATGCATTCGATGCACCATCAAAGCTCATCTTCCATGACTTTTCTTTTGATGACTCACGTTCTTTTTCTGTAATGCACATCAAGTCTTCATCTGGGAAATCAAATCTCAATGGCTCGTATTCCTCCTTTGTTCGAGTTGCTAAGAAGTCAGCTATTGTGCTCCCTTTTATTGACTTTTGGCTTACATAGACGATGTCATATTCTGATAGTAAGATCTGCCATTGTGCCATTCTTCCTGAGAGTGCAGGTGATTCCATCATGTACTTTATTGGGTTCAACTTTGAAATTAGCCATGTCGTATAATACAGCATATATTGCCTGAGTCTCCGAGCTACCCAAACCAGAGCACAACAGTATTTTTCTATGGATGAATACTTTGCCTCATATTCAGTGAACTTTTTGCTGAGGTAGTAGATCACCTTTTCTTTCTTTCCTGACTCGTCATGTTGTCCCAGTACGCAACCCATTGAATTTTCGAACACTGTCAGATACAAAATTAGTGGTCTACTTGGAATTGGCGGTACTAGTACCAGGGGATTAGACAAATACTGCTTTATCTATAAAAAGCCTCTTGGCATTCCTCGTTCCATTCTCCGGGATTATGTTTTCGGAGGAGTCAAAAAATTGGGTCGCACTGGTTAGTGAGTTGAGCAATGAACCAAGCGATGTAGTTCAACCTTCCTAAAAATCCTCTGACTTCTTTTTGCATGCGTGGAGGTGGTAACTCTTGAATGGCTTTTATTTTATCTGGATCAACCTCGATACCTCTTTCACTGACAATAAAGCCTAGCAACTTTCCCGAGGTAACCCTAAACGTACATTTGGCTGGATTAAGCTTTAACTGAAACTTTCTCAGCCTTGCGAACAACTTCTTGAGGTTCACTACATGCTCTTCTTCCCCTCAGGATTTAACAATCATATCGTCGATGTAGACCTCTATTTCTTTATGCATCATGTCATGGAATAACGTTACCATAGCCCTCTGATATGTTGCCCCAGCATTCTTTAATTCGAACGGCATCACCTTGTAGCAGAATGTTCCCTACATTGTTATGAAAGTAGTTTTCTCCATATCCTCAGAGGCCATCTTGATCTGATTATGCCCTGAGAATCCATCCATGAAAGAAAACAATGAATGCTTTGCTGTGTTATCCACCAACGTATCAATGTGTGGTAAGGGAAAATTATCTTTGGGACTTGCTCAATTCAGGTCACGATAATCCATGCACATTCGTACTTTTCCGTCTTTCTTTGGTACCGGGACTATGTTGGTCACCCACTCTGGATATTTGGAGGGTTGTAGGAAGCTAGCATCGAATTGCTTCTTGACTTCCTTTTTTATTTTCAACAACATCTCAGGTCTCATCCGTCTTAGCTTTTGTTGAATAGGTTTGCATTCTGGCTTTAATGGGAGTTTATGGACTACTACATCTTCATCCAATCCTGACATGTCTTGATATGACCATGCGAATACATCTTTGTACTTGTGGAGCAAAGCAATCAAATTATGCCTGGTATCCTCTGAAATAGAGGTCCCAATTTTCACTTCTTGTTTCTTTTCTTCAGTTCCCAAATTTATTGTTTCAACAGATTCTTGATAAGGCAAAATCTGTTTATCCTCTTGCTCCACCATTCTTAGCAAGTCAAGAGACGAGACATAGTCTTCAGCGTTTTCTTCGACTTCAAATTCTCCTAAACAAATAGCCTTCTCAAAATCGATTTCAGGACTCGTAACGGGTTTGTTCATGCTGTTGATATCTGAGCACCTGAAAGTTGAATGGAAGAGAAAACTATAGAGGGGCAACCCGGTATTGGAACCAATAAACGAAATGTTATGGCATGGTATGAGGCAAAATGAGAAGATGATTATGAAATTAGTGATAATGCGAAAGATCGTGACAAAATGCATCTTCATTGATATTCATTTAAATGATAAAGAGTGAATGCAAGCTCTTACAAAAGAATTCTATTATATCTAAGGAAACAATAGAGGGTTAATGTTTGAGCATTACTCTGAAGACTTATAAACTACAAGAAGGTCCTCGGCAGTCCAATTGTTCAACATGAAACCAGGAGGACAAGGGCGTATCGTTGAAACATCTTTAATTGCCTCACTTCTTTTGTCAATGACATTTATACTGGCATTCTGAAGACCCCTTTCAATTAATAACAACGTGCTTTGTATATTATCCTGTCCGGGGTATATGATCCTTGCAGATGTAAATGTTTTTGACAAAGGGGGGTACGTTATGGGCTCCCATTCTACTTCTCGACCCAAAGTTCTCGCGATCCTTCTCTCTTGATCCTTCTTCCACTGTTTTCTTCTTTGACGCATGTCCGGCTGGAACCCCAAACCATATCGGGCCTTATGGTGCACTGGCTTTAGAGCCCTGACTATTCCTTGCAGATATCTCCCTAAACCTTTTCTCGCTCGAGCTCCCCTTCCTACAGTCAATTTGACACCCATTCTGGTATTTCTCGACAGTTTTGGCACAGGAATTCTGTTTCCCTCAGCAACGAATGTGGCATTGACAAATTCAAGAGATCGGAAGGAACATTCCATAGCATCTTTACTCACTTCAATGTATGGTGCGTCAGTAGAAATAGATGCTACAATGTCTTCTTCTCCCTCGACAGTGATTAAACAACCATCCATGATAAATTTCACCTTTTGATGGAGGGATGATGGGACTGCTCCAGTAGAATGGATCCAAGGTCTTCCCAAGAGACAATTGTATGATGGTGTAATGTCCATGACTTGAAATTCAACATCGTCTATGTAGGGACCCACTTCTAAAGGGATCTCGATTTTTCCCATGACTTCTCGTCTTGTTCCATCGAATGCCCTTTCTATAGAATGGCAGGGCCTTAAATAGGACAAATCCATCGAAATCCTGGAAAGTGTGGCCAAAGGCATGACGTTGAGTGCCGATCCATTGTCGATGAGCACGTTCGGTATTATATAACCCTTGCAGCGGGTTGTGATATGCAATGCTTTCACGGAGACCCTACCATTGGGTGGTATTTCATCATCATTAAAAGAAATGAAATTATCCGCGTTTAGGTTATTCAGCCATCTGTCAACCTTCTCAACAGATATATTGTTTGCCACGTAAGCTTCATTCAACACCTTTAACAAGGCATTCCGGTGCGGTTCTGAATTTTACAGCAGAGATAATACCAAAATTCGTGCTGGCTGCTTACTCAATTGTTCCACCACGTTGTACTCACTGTGCTTAATAAATTTTAAGAATTCTTGTGCTTCCTCCTCGTCCACAGGCTTTTTAGCTTCTTGCTCAGGCACAGTTTCATGCTCATCTTCGGTCACACGCATTGGTGCTTTTCCTTTCTGTTTCAAGTCACTATTCTTCTTTGCCGGCTCAATCTCTTTCAAATAACATCTCCCACTACGAGTGAAATGACCTACTTCCCCAACACTTCCAGTCATGGCTTTGGGTTTTTCATCTTCAGGTGTAACGATATTGACGTCGTATTTCCATGGTACTGCTTTATTGTCCTTGTAAGGGAAAGGAGATGGCACCTCGATTATCAATTTTGGTTTCATCGGCTCCTTCTTTGCGTCATAATAAATTATTAACAGTCGGTCGGTGCTATACAGGAAATCTAACGATTGATGGTCAGAGGCGCATATTTCTCCTCTATCGGCCTCTTTGCCTTTATAAAAAATCCCAATCTCCTTATTATCCATCATATTTTGTAGTAACCTTCTGAACTCTTCGCAGGGTTGAATATCGTGCCTCTCAATACCATGGAATTCGCAAAAACTTTGACCTTTTGTATTTCTTCCCTCGAATACTCTGTTAAGATGACAGAGCAACCCCTTTTCAACTAGCACCTCCCAGATTTTCTACAGAGGTGTTCTTATTTTAGAAACCCATATTCTACTTTTTTGTTTGTCCTCCTCTCCCACTGCACTCATATTCCCTTCGACGTAGTTTGGGAATAGGTTCCTGGACGTGCCACCGGTGCCATCAAATCACAGAATACCAGCGTCGATGAGTCCTTGAACCCTCTTTTTGAAGGCCAGGAAATTTTTCGTAGAGTGCCCCTGGTTCCCGACATGGTATGCACAACTAGCATTTGGATCGTACCATTTCGGGTATGGAGGCTTAAGGGGTGCCATGTAATGGGGAGATATTAATTGCTTCTCCAAGAGTTTTGGGTACAGTTCTCCATACGACACAGGGATAGGGGTAAATTGCGGTCTCTCGGGATTGGGCCTTGCTGGTCTTGGTTCATTTCTTGGTTGGCTTTGAGAGGGTAGAATGTTTTGTGGGAATGTGGTGACGGGCCTTTGGTTGTTCGTGGCGTATACGGGATAGGAAGGAGGTGGTGCTTGGTAGTAAGGGGTTTGAGAAGGATAATAGAAATTCAAAGGTGGATAATTTCGAGGTCGGGGTTGGTTTGGATATGGATTAGGGGTATAACGGCTTCCCATTCCCACCATATGGGCTTCTAGTTCCTTCTTCTTCATGGGCGCTGCCCTTTTTAAACTTTCTGAACCTTCCATCCTCTCACTTTTGATGGCATTCTCAATAAGTTCCCCGGATATTATGATATCCAAAAAATCCTTCGTAGCACTTCCCACCAGTTTGTCATAGAATGGTGCTCTCAGAGTATTGATGAAAAGGACTGTTATCTCAGTCTTAGTCAGTGAGGCTCTATTTGGGCCGAGGTATCTCTCCACCTTTGCGCATACTGTCTAAAGGTTTCTGCTGGTTTCTTTTCCATCATTTGTAGGGTCATTTGATCAGGCACCATATCTGATACATACTTGTACTGCTCATAGAAGGCTGACGCCAAGTCTTTCCAGGATTGGATCTTTTCCCTACTAAGCTGGTTGTACCACCGAAGATCCGATCCTACTAGACTATCTTGAAAACAATGTACGAGTAGCTTATCTTCGTTCACATAACCGGTCATTTTTCTGTAAAACATGACAAGATGCGCTTTTGGACACCTTGTCCTATCGTACTTTTCAAAATCTGGTACTTTAAATTTCGAAGGCAGAACTAGATCGGGTACCAAACTGAGCTCTTTGGCACTCAGTGCAGAGAAGGCTTCAGTACCCTCTATTGCTTTAAGTCTTTCCTCTAAGCTCCTATACTTCTCTTGAACCTCGTGATCATCGATTTTCAGCTTGGCTATTTCTACTGGATCGTCCAAATCTGGAATGAGTGGATCAGTAGGACTAGCCCCCGGGTTTGATACAAACATTCCTTGCCCTATGTGAGCAGGTGGCACCGCCCGTTGCTCCAGGTCTGTGGGTTCCCCTTGGGTGTACTCTCTTTGTGTTGCGTGGGCGTGCGGCAGAGTGAATCCTGGGGGATAGAATGGATCTTGACTGTGATTAACTCTTGACCGAGGTTCCTCGACGTCAGGGCTCTACATGGGTCCCTTTCTTTTAACTAAAGCTGACATCATTTCCATCATCTTGGTCATTTGGTCCCTTTGTTCGAGTGATTCTTCTCGATATCTCACCATTAAGTCTCTTGTCTCTTACTGTGACTTAGCCAGTTGTTCTTGTAATTCCCTTTAGACTCTTGTCATTCTTTCATTAAACTCAGCCTCCATTGTTATAGCTTGTCGACGCATTCTATATGAATGGCGTGATTCCAGATTTGAAGTGTTGTGACTACGAATTATATGATTCTAACCTTAGCGAATGATTATGGATAGATATATGCAATGAATGAATTAGTGCATAAACGAATGTCAATCATGAAAGATATGCAAGAAATGGGTGTTGATTTCAAGATAGCCCCTATTTAGGCATTTCATTCATCAAAAGAGTTCATTACAAAATATTTTTCCATTTTCGATTCAACCATTACACAATCTTCCTAGCTATATCGCCGTATTTCTTTACTCGGCTAAGAACTCTGATATGTTTGATCTTCGACTTGGAGGGAATTGGCAAATGAAAATTTTAGCTTCTTCTGATAATTGTACCACGTGCATGGCTACCCCACGAACTTCATTGATCAAATAGCTAAGTTGCATTTCTTTTTCTTGGAGGCCCTCTTCGTAAGCACGAACGTCTCTATCATACTGATTATCTTTTTCTTCCAAAGCCTTCAAGAGAGTATCTAGCTATTGTTGACGATCTTGCAACATATCTTCTAACTCTCGTATCCTCTCTTTTAGTTCTTGACGTTTAGATCGACTAGTCATTACCTCGGTAGACATAGCTTCATATTCAGTGTTCTTCTTCCTTAGCTCCATCATAGCCCGCGCAGCCTTTTCCTCTTCTTTCTTCGCTTTTCCTTTCCAAAATTCCATCCCGCCTTTAATGTTGCTTATTTCTTCCTTCCATTCTACCGACGACTTGCCCAGCCCACTATTCTTTATTGTGCTTCTTAACTTCTTATTTTCCAGATGAAGATCTCTTAAGTCATTTCTTACGACTTCAGCCTCTTTTTGCACTTTTTCGGTTCTGGATCTTTCAATCTGAACGTCGATCTTCAATTGGTAGTTTTGCTCTTGAAGAGCACTAAGGTCCCGAGACATCTTGGCCTTTTCTCGTTCAAATTCTTGTCTTGCCATTTCTAGCTTAGACGGCATTTCCTCCGAGAAAGGATTCTGGACGGTGTAGTTCGTTGACGAGATTTGCTGACTATTCACCCGTTGCTTCCTCCAGATGTCATAATCTTGGGTGAGGGTATCAGCATATAGAGCCAATTCTATCAGATGAATTTTCTTCCAAGACTTTGCAGTGTCTCGGACCCTCTTCATATACCTTTCAACCGCAAAAGCGAATTCGGACTGTACTAATCCTCCAGTGGCGGGTATGAATTGTTGCAAAGAAAATTGCCTTTGGACTAATAGCGGACGTATCCAACTCCTCCCCATAACTCGAGTAGTGGTACCCAATCTTGATTTCCAACCTTGTATAATAGAGAAGAAGGGCGGATCCACGGTGCTCTCCAAGTTACATCTTTTGCTCAAAGGTTCTGAAAAACTGAAGCCCAATGTTCTTCGGTGACATCCTTTGGCCATTCTCTCTCAATATAGGCTTCCAATGGGGCGAAAGTTTTTGAAAACATGTGGTACGGTGTGCGCTTTACTTTCCAAAAATGGCTCAAAAACCAAACGTTCAGCAACTGTGCGCATCTAATAAATCATTCTTCCCCTTTTCTTCGACAACTACTCAGGGATCTGAAGGTCTCGGCTAGGATAGTCAGGACAGGGTTGATTCCTTGTTTTAATTTTTCGAAGAAATCCACCACCGCAACTTCTATGTGTCCAAGGACTTTCGGAAAGATGATCAAACCGTAAATTGCCAAAGCAAATAGATTTACTCTTTTCAATATGTCAGGATGGTTCAGAACTAAATCCCGTAGGGAAGACCATGGGATGCAAATGGTTTCATTCTTCTTCTTTATCTGTTTTTCAGCCCATGCGTCAGTCATGTCTGTCAATCTTACTAACTTCTTCTTGAAGGTCATCGGCTTAGGCTCTTTCACATATACTTTATGGAATTGCACATTTTCAACACGAAGCAAAGCAACGTACTCCTCTATAGTCAGAGTCATATCTTCTTGATTGAAGGTAAAACATTGGTAAGCCGGATCCCAAAATCTGACCATGGCTTGGATCAATCGTTCATCTATGTTGACGGCAATCAAATTGGCTATGTCTCCATATCTCTCGGTGAAGATACCCCTAATGTCCGAGTCCCACTAATTCCAAACCTGAACCAAATCTTCAAGGTTATTCTGGTGAACATTCACAGTTACGTGCTCAGGGAAAATTGGCAATACATCCCTCCACTAGACTATCCCTTTTTTCTTTCTGAGTTTTTAGAGACCAGTCCCGAACCATGGCATTCTTCTCGGTTGTTTGTATAATTAAATCTTCCATTGGAAACCTATTTTTTGGCAACCAAATCTCTAGTCAACACCTTCCTAATATGATGCCTATAATGCATGATGTAAAATAAGAATGAAAATAAAGAAACTTGGTTAGTAACCACAACAAATGTAAATTACAGTAAATTCAGATAAAAAGTGCAAATGTCAAAGAGATAAAAGGTAAGAAGCGCGTCTCCCATGTACTTATTTTGGTGACTATTAACGGACAGAGGTTCGGCATGGCTCTAATTAGGTGGCTCATATGGTTCACTATATGCGATTTCAGTTCTAGATAGGCACTCGAATTGTTCGTACTGTCATCTAATAAGATTAGTACGAAGCCTCAGTCGTAGCCCATCATAGGCTCGCGAGTTCAATTCGAGGGATTACATTTACTTATGCCTATGCGGAGGGACAAGTTAACTCACGAAAGCATAAGTCATATGTAACCTGAAAGTATTCACTAGCCTGTGCGGAGGGACGAGTTAACTCACGAAGGCGTAGCATTTACTTTCACTTAAACGGACGGAGCTCGGGTAGAGAGCTCATGTTATGCAAAATGCAAGTGCGCGGTGTATGGGGAGAAACTCACAACCCTTTAAGTTTTATTTAAAAACTAAATCAAAACTAAAACCATAAAAATTTAAAGCTTTAAAACAACCAGACAAAATAAGTTAGAAGAATATATACAACACGATGCAAATGCATGATTTTTCAAAAGCACAATTTTAGGATCACGACTAAATATTAATTTGAACAAGGAATTTTGAAAATTTTGACAACACACGTTTAATTCGACTCGACTCTCAAAAATGCATCCCCAGTGGAGTCGCCATCTGTAGCGACGTGAAAATTTTTAACTTGGTCGCTAATTGTGGCGATTTAGTGAAAACTTGAAAACTGAATTTTGATTTGAAATAAATAGAAAAAGGGGAGTCGCCACCGATCCTTTTATAGGTGTGATCGGACACCTAATGAATTTATTTTTAAAACAAAAAGAAGGCCGAGTTTAAGTCTACGTCAAAATCCAGAGAAAAAATTAGGGTTCGGGAGTCGGTTACGCGCGAGGAAGGTATTAGCACCCTCGCGACGCCCAAAATTGGTATCTTATAAAACACGTGTTGTCTTGATTTTCAAAAATACGAGTTCAATGTAACATTTAGTCGTAATCCGATTGGAACACGAGAAATTTTAGCTTCTTTGGTTTTTTTAGAAGGGCATACCATTTTAACACGAGTCGATTGATGTTCAGCCAACATAGCGATGAAATCGGCGACTTAGTATTAAACCGATACGTTGCCTTACTTATTAAAAAAAAAGAATAAGATTTTCGAAATAATGCAAAGCGAATTGATGAAAATAGATGACAGAGCTAGAAATATATTGAAGCAAACATAAATGCGACAAATATATTAAAACCATAAAGATATATGCAACATTAAACGTAATATTAGAATCAAACACGAAATGGAAACAATGAATATATATAATAATAACAATGGTATTAAGAATATGTATGCCAAAATATATATATATGTGAATTGAAGTAGTGTTAGAGATATACTATACATAATATTTGAAATATATACATGAAATAGTCAAAATATATATATACTACTTATATTGTCAAAATATATACATGATGTATAAAAACAATTAAATCTTGAAAGATGTATGTACATAGTAACACTAAAATACATGCATAATGCATACCTATATAATATATATAATGAATATGTACAAAGTACATTATAAATACTAATAACATAAAGAAAATTATATACATTGATAATACTATATAAATACACGTATATATTTTAAAATGAATACATAATAACATTAGAATAAAATAATAAGTATAGTAATAACTATAAGAATATATGAAAATAATACTATATATAAAAATGTATACAAAAACGATAGAATATATGTACTAACATTAATAATAAATATAGTAGGAATAAAATAAATGTAATAATAATATACACACAACATGGTAATAAAATATGCCTATACATATGATAGTATTTAGGAATATATATATATAAGGTGATATGGAAGTATGTACATAGAATAGTATATAAAAAAAACTAATAATATTGAAAATATATATATATATATATATATACATAATATATAAAAATGCATATATAATATAACATCAAAACATTTACATAATATATACATATTGAAAATAGAAAACCTATTACAATACTACATGGATATATACCTATGTATATATACTAGAGATATATACGTACATATATAAAACATATACTAAGATTAACAACAATAGTAATAAAGATAAAAATATATACATAAAATAGTAATAATATATATATAACTAATAAAATAAAAATAATGAAACATGTATGATATGTATATAAACCTATATGATATATATATATATTTATATTAGAAATGGTAATAAAAAGATTATTCAGACGCTATATAGATACGTACATAGATATATATAAATAATAATGATGTTATAATATACGATGGTATTAGAAATGTACATAAAATAGTATGAAAGATAGATAGCTAATAATATTAAAACATATACATAATAATAAAATATTAAAACATATATATATATATTAATATGAAAAAGCATGTGTATATATGATATAGTATTAGAACACTTACATAATATACAAATATAAATACTATTAATGTTAAAAACTTAGTAATTATATTACATAGATACATTATAAAAAATATATACGTAATATATATATAGTGGTAACTATCATAATAATATATTAGTAATAAATATAAGAGGAATAAAATAACAATAATAATATATAAACAGGAAAATAAATACAATACAAAAATAAACTTAAATCTGAAGAAAGGACTAAATTTAAAAAAAACAAAGTTTTGGGGCAAATTTAAAAATAAAAACAAAGAGAAGGACTTATTAGAGAACGGGCCACACTAAGGGGGATTGAAAGCGCAATATTCCCAGTTATTAAAACGCTGCGCATTGAAAGAGACCAATTTATAAAACCGATTAAATTTCAGGGCTGATCTGTAATCCAAAGATAACTTGATTGCGAAAAATAAAATTGCGGAAGGACCAATTGCATAAATATAACATTGAGTTAGAAACACGTGGATCCTGAAGCAGGTTCGGGTCGAACGGGTCGGGCATGGTGAAATAACGCCGTTTCAGTGCTTAAATGCAAGGCCTAAAACAACGCCATTCCAGACCCCTATATAGGTTAAAAAATTTTGAAAATTTTCATTTCTGCCTGTTGAGAGAAAAAAAAAAAGGGAGAGGGGCTGATTTTTCCTCTGCTAGGGCTCCAGCTCCGATCCTGGTTCGGTCATTGCCCCGCCATGCTGGCCGCCGTGCCGGCCACCGTGTAATCGCCAAAGGTATATTTTTCTTTTTTTAATATTTTTTTATATTCGTAATATGTATGCATATATGAGAACAAAATCAAAATTAAAAAAGAAGAAAAGATTTAAAATCACCTTGAATCCCTCGTTTTTTGACTTTTGGTATTTTAGTTTGCTTTGTTCTTCTGTTCTTTTTGTGTAAATGTCTATGCTCATTTCAATCGCAGGAAAAAGAAAATAAAAATCCCCCCCGAACTGTTTTTTACATTCGACTTTTATAGCCTACTTGTTATACTATCTGTTTCCCCTTTCGTTGCTGTTGCGTGTGTCATTTGCTATGCAGGTGGAGTAGTCCAGTGACAGAGGGCAAGTGGGGAGAGTTGGTGGCCATGGCAGACGGTAGAAAGCTGAAGACCCTAGGTGCGGCGCACCTAGGGTTTGGTTGTTGTTTTGATTGGGATGGGCTAGGGTTTGGTGGGATTTGGGCTTCTGTAGGTATTTGGGCTGAGGGTGGGTTTAGGGTGTAATTGGGTTTTGGGTTATAATGTGAATGGGTCTGTAACCGGGTAGTGGGCTAAGGGTTTTGTATTGGGTTAAATCTGTTGAGTTTGGATAGTTTTGGGTTAAAGTTTGTTTGTAATTGGGTTGTGGGTTAAAATTGTGGGTTAATTTAGATATGTATTGGGTTTGATATTTGGGTCTCGAGGTTTAATGTGAATGGGCTTATGTGATGTAAACAGGCCCAAAATTGGCCTATAACAAACTTTTCAAGTTAACAACTTCAATCACACCATATAAATCATTTACGGAACTCAAAATATAACCATTTGAGCAACTATGAAACCATAACCACATTTATACCAAGACATACCAAAATAAGCCATCACTCATGACTATATATACAAAACAAACATATACATATACAAGCCAACTCTCATGGCTATATTCACAACCAAAGTATCGCAACTAGCCTATACATGCCATATACCAAATATACATAACTCAAAAGTATCAACTTAGGTGTTTAATAGTGCAATGATGCTCTCGATGACTCCCGTATCTGTGCTAGCTTTAATTCTCTATAAACATTAACAAATAAAACAATGTATGCTTCATAGCTTAGTAAGTTCGTAAGTGAATAATTCAATTCATCAAATAAATGTAATTCAATCAATTACACATTACCAAATCATAATCAGATTAACTACAAACCTTTCTCATGTCTCAAAACATGATTCAATACCATCTCATTGAACTTTCTGTATTTAATACTCGAATAGATTCTGTACGTACCTGTGTCACTTTGAACTAACCTCTTTCTCAACCACATCATTCATTTACCCGTTGAACCATTCAGAATAGAAGTCAGATACTCAAAGATCACAATCGATAAGTACCTATACCATGGCTCGTAGCCAAATCAAGGTAACATATCCCGGAGTACCTATACCATGGCCCGTAGCCAAATCAAGGTAACTCCTCTCTGAAATACCTATACCATGGCCCGTAGCCAAATCAAGGTATCATTCGCACCCAAAGTGCCGATATCATGGCTTGAAGCCAACACAATAACATAATGACATGTCACTAGATCCTAAACTATTCCTAAGGTTCAACCGGGAAGTTTCACTTGTCGATTTCATCGTCGAACACATACGTAGAGTCGTATTCACAATTCAATTATTTGTAATCTCATAATCTCAGTTAATGCAATATCAAAGCATATAGCATACATTTATAATGAAATTTCCACAAATGAACTTACCTCGTAATCGAGACTAACAGATCGGATCGACTATTGAAAACCTTGCTTTTCCCCCGATTTAAATCTGAATTCTTTTTTTCTTGATCTATATGAATTCAAAATTAACTCATTTATTCATTGATTCATTCAATTCAATCCACAAGCACATATTTAGGCATTTTTACACTTTAGCCCCTAAAGTTCCACATTTTAACAATTTAGTCCTTAACACATAAAAACACAAATTACACAATTTATTTCTAATTCATGAGAGCCAAATTTCTATAGGGTCCTTAGTAGCCCTAAACTTTCATTTATTTCACATTACAACCCTTCAATTTACACTTTCCACAATTAAATTCCTAAAATTCATTTTTACCTAAAATCACTTAACAAAACATTTAAATCTATCAACAAATAGTCATTTTCCATTATCAAACATTTAAAAGCTTAAATATTCATTAATGGCACTTCACGAAATTATGAACAATTTCGAAAATTAAGGCACGAGCTAACTAGAACATAGAAATTATCAAAAACTGAGCTAAAACCGTACCTTAATCAAACCAAGAATGTGCCGAACCCTAGATGAACATGGAAGCTTTCTTTTTCTTCTTCAAAATTCGGCTAGATGATAATGAGAGAATAAAAATGGCTTTTGTTTTATTATTAATACTTTATTAACCAAATTACTATATTAACCTTTAATAAAAACCATTAAAATCATCATATTAATGTCTATCTTTGTCCACTCACAATTAAAATAGTTTAATTACCATTTAAGGCCATAATATTTAAAAGTCAAAGCTATTTGACACCTTTAACTAATAGAATGCAACTTTTGCATTTTACTCGATTTAGTAATTTTTCTCAAATTGAGCTATTAAACGATAAAATTAGCTCACGAAATTTTCACACATACATGCTATCATGCTGTAAACACATAAAATAATATTAAAATAATTTTTTGACATCAGATTTGTGGTTTCGAAACCACTGTTTCGATTTAGCTAAAACTAGGTTGTTACAACTCTCCCTCGTAGGGATTTTCGTCCCCAAAAATCTTACCAGTGAATAGGTTCGAGTATTGTTTTCTCATAGCATCCTTGGGTTCCCACATAGCTTCTTGAACCTTGTGTCGATGCCATAATACTTTCACTAGTGTAATTTTCTTATTTCTCAGCTCTTTGATCTCACCTGCTAAAATTTGAATCGGTTTTTCAGCATATGAAATATCGGACTGACATTCAAACTTGACCGGGGAAATGACATGTGAAGGGTTGGATCAGTATCGTCGAAGCATTGATACATGAAACAAATTATGTATTTTCTCTAACTCAGAAGGTAAAGATAATCGATAAGCAATTGGCCCAATTCGTTTGATAATCTTATACAGTCCGATGAATCGCGGACTCAATTTCCCCTTTCGACCAAACTGCAATATCTTTTTCCACGACGACACTTTCAAAAACACTCTATCCCCGATTTGAAACTCAATATCTTTTCCTTCCAAGTCTGCAAATGATTTTTGTCGATCCAAAGCTGCTTTCAGACTATCGTGAATTACTTTTACTTTTTCTTCAGTCTCTCTGATCAGATCAACCCTGTAAATCTTATTTTAGCTGAGCTCGCTCCAATACAACGGTGTTCGACATTTACGACCATATAAAGCTTTGTACGGTGCCATTTTAATACTCGATTGAACTCTATTATTGTAAGCTAACTCAATCAGTGGTAGATATTTCTCCCAGCTACCTTCAAACTCAAGAATACAACAACGCAACATATCTTCAAGTATCTGAATAACTCATTCAGATTGACTATCTGTTTGCGGGTGAAACGCAGTGCTAAAATGCAACTTTGTACCTAAATATTCTTGCAATTTCTTCCAAAATCGTGAAGTGAACCTCGGATCTCTATCCAAAATAATAGATAGTGGCATTCCGTGCAATCGAACAATCTCTGAGATATACAACTCGACCAATTTATCAAGTGAATAATCCATACGTATAGGAATGAAATGAGTCAATTTTGTCAATCTGTCAACTATAACCCAGATTGCATTTCTTACTCGGAGATAAGGGTAAACCCGATACAAAATCCATTATTACTCGATCCCACTTCCATTCAGAAACCATAATAGGCTGTAATAAACCTGACGACACTTGATGCTTAGCTTTGACTTGCTTATATATCAAATGTTTCGAAATAAATTTTGAGATATCTTGTTTCATGCCATGCGACCAGTAATGTTGCTTCAAATCATTATACATTTTCATGCTTCCCGGATGCACTGATAAACAATTACTGTGTGCTTCGATTAGAATTCTCGAATAAGCTCAGAATTTCTTGGTACACATATTCTATCACGAAACATCAAACAGTCATTAGGCCCTATTTGAAACTCTGAATCAGAAGTCGATTCACACTAAACTTGTTTTGCTTACAACTCATTACCAAATTTTTGAGCCTCATAAATCTGCTGTAGAAATAATGGTCTCACTTTCAATTCGGCTACTATCGAACCGTCATTAGACAAAGCTAATTTTGTGTTGAAAGCACATAAAGCAAATAAGGACTTTCGCCTCAAAGCATCATCAACTACGTTCACTTTCACCAGATGATAGTCAATCACTAATTCATAGTCTTTTAGCAATTCTAACCATCTCCGCTGTCGTAAGTTCAAATCTCTCTGAGTCGTCAGATATTTCAAGCTTTTGTGATCGGTATAAATATAACATTTCTCACCAAACAAGTAATGACGCCAAATTTTCAATGCAAACACTATCATGACCAATTCTAGATCGTGCCTCTGATAATTCTTTTCGTGCAGTTTCAACTGTCTCGAGGCATTAGATACAACTTTGCCTTCATGCATCAAAACACAACCCAGGCCATTTAATGATGCATAACTGAAATCTATGAATTCTTTACCCGACTCAAATTGAACTAATACTGGGGCCTCTGTCAATAATGCTTTCAACTATTCAAAACTCTGCTGACATTTTTTTGACCACTCAAATCTAACATCTTTTTAAAGCAATCGCGTCATCGGAGTTGCAATCAACGAGAAGCCTTTCACAAACCATCTATAATAGCCGGCTAGTCCCAGAAAACTATGAACTTCGGTTACATTTCTTGGAGGCTTCCAATCTATAATTGCAAAAATCTTGCTCAGGTCTACTCGGATACCCGCGGCTGAAACTATATGTCCCAGAAAACCAACCTCTCTTAGCCAAAATTCACATTCGCTGAACTTTGCAAATACTTGTTTATCTCTCAAAATTTGTAGCACGATTTTCAAATATTCTACATGCTTAGATTCATTACAAGAGTAAATTAAAAAATCATCAATAAACACAACTACGAATCTGTCTAAGTACAGCTTGAAAATCCGGTTCATCAAGTCCATAAAAATAGTAGGTGCATTTGTTAATCCGAAAGGCATAACAAGAAATTCGTAGTGTTCGTACCTTGTTCTAAAGGCAGTCTTTGGTACATCCGAGTTGTAATAGCCCAAAATTGGGTCTAATTGGAACAGAGGTTTCGGGACCACAAAACCTGAGATAGAAATAATTATTTTATGATTATTTTGAGGTCTATGATATGATTTCATGATTGTGTGAAAATTTCGTGAAGAAATTCTATGCATAAAGTGCTCAATTTGAAGTCAGGGACTAAATTGAATAAGTTGCAAAACTTGCATTCTAGAAGTTTCTAGTATGAAATTGCTTTGAAATATTAATTAGGAGGTCTTAAATATAAATTTGACCAATTTCTAAGTGATGGACAAAAAATTGGACATGGATGGAATTTTTGAAAGTTTAGTAAGGAAGGGCATTTTGGTCATTTGGTAATTAAAAGATATAAAAAGGGAAAATAAAGCCAAAATTGACTCATCTTTCTCATGGAGGCCGAAATTAGCATGGGGGAAGCCATGGCTAGGGTTTTCAAGCTTTCCAAGCTCAATAGTAAGTTCGTTCTAACCCCGTTTTTCAAGTTCTTTACGTTTTTGGAATCCCGTAATTTGTTTAAACTTATTCTAGCAATAATTTAAGCTAGGGTTCATATTTTGAAAAATACCCATAGGTGAAATGTGTTTATTTTGCTGTTTTATGATAGAATATGAGGTTTTAAATTATGTTAGATAACTTGTGCTACTCGGTTCTGCGTGAAAACGAGTAAAAGGGCTTAATCGGTAAAAATACCTAATAGTCATAAGTATACGTTAGAGTGAGAATTTGATGTTTCCATAGAAGGGAAAAAGTGATCAGCATGTCATAAAACATAAGAATAAGGGATGAATTTTAATTACCGAGCCTAGGGGCAAAAGCGTAAACATGCAAAAGTTTAGGGGCAAAATTGTAATTTTTCCAAAGTTTGAGTTGAGGACTTTTTTTGAATATTACATTAATTAAATAAGTAAAATATGATGTTTTAGATCTCGGAAAATGAGATTTGAACCTAGAATGAGAGAAAAATCGAAAGTTGGGAAAGTTGGTAAAATAGCCGTTTTAGTATCGAGGTAAGTTCATATGTATAATAAGCATTAATTTATGCATGTTTCAATGTAAAATTGATATATTTATTATAATTTCCGAGGTGTTGAAAGTATGTAAGTTGGTATGATAATAATACAGCAATAATGCTGTAATTTATATTTGAAAGTTAAATTTAGTGAATTAATTGAATTATGTTAAATTAAATGATTATGGTGCCAAGTTTATGAATTGATTTAAAAATATGTCTATGGTACATGAAGTGCATTGAATTATCATACATAAATGTGATTTCTATGATTATGGATATTATGGTAAATTGTAAGTTCATATGATTTTGAATAAGGCAATGTGTAATTTAATGTTATTGCCTTGATATTAAATGAGATGTAAGTTTATATGTAAGTAATACATAAATATTACTTGTATTATGATATTTTATAATAATATTGGAAATATGTTTGTGGATAATTACTTGATTGGTGAAATTATTTTAAAAGAGAGAGAAATCCCGGTTGAACCTTTGAAAAGATTGGATGATACAGATAGTATGTAGCTAGGTCACATGTATGGTGCTGAGTGCACATCATGTGTACAAGAGAGCTACAAGAAATTATGATGTAGCTAGGTCGCATGGGTGATACTATGTGTACACCATGTAGACAAGAGAGCTACAGGATATATGTAGCTAGGTCGCATGCGTGGTTCCAGGTGAAGGACACCATGTAGACAAGAGAGCTATGAGATAAATTGGCTAGGTCACATGGGTGGTACTGAGTGTTCACCATGTGTACAAGAGAGCCGAACTATATGATGGGTGGAGCTATGTGCTGAAACCACCAAGTATCGAGGATTGATCCGAAATGTTCAATGGGAGACTCTCTATGTATTGCTTTGTGAGTTTTGTGATGAATAAGTGCAGGAACTTTGTTATGTGAATGATGTGTTCATTAAGTGACCAAGATGTGGTAAGGTTATAAACAAGTAAGTTATACATGAGGATGATTTTATGGTGACCTTGTGATCATGGGCCTATACTTGTGATGTATGAAATGTGGTGAAAATGATTTGTGATATGTATGTTAAAATGAGGTTAATACAAAGAAAGAGTGAAAGAGTGAATTAGCAATAAAACTGTTTTGGATAGTAGTAGTGACGTGATTTTGAAAAATCACAAAAAAATAGTAGAAATTGAATCAGAGACTGAATGAGATATCAAATTAAAGCTTAATGCATCTATTTTCATATAAAAGAAAGATAGCAAGAAACGGAGTTCTATATTTTGAGATATTTATGTTTTTGTGAGACTGGTTTAGAATGATTATGTGATCCCCTGTTCTGACTTTGGAAAATCACAAAACTTTGGATAAAAATAATTAGAGAATTAAACTTATATTTTTAAAATCCATAATGAGTATATTTTCAAGATAAATCAACAAGAACATTATCCGAGTTCTGTACTGTGAGATAATTAATTTTTAGTGAAGAGAGGTCAGAACTGTCAGAATGTGAAATAGGGGAAATTTTAATGAATAAACTGTACTAATTGGCTAAACCAAAAATTATGAAAATTTAATGATGGAAAGATATGTGAGTCTAGTTTCAGGAGAAATTTACAGATCTTAATTTGGAGCTCTGTAGCTTAAATTATAAATAAGTAAGTGACTATGACTCGTGTGGACAGTTTGATGTGAGCATTTATTAGTAAATTGTGAAATCGTACTTACAAGAATGCTATATACATTAAGGATGTGGAATGGAGAGGAGGAGGAGGAAAATAAATATATGTGGAATACATGGAAACTATGGTATATGAAATATTGATATAATGAAATAAATGATATGTGTTTATAAGAAAACAGAAAGAGAATGATATGTATCATGACATGTATATATATATATATATATATATATATATATATATATATGACTAGTCTCAATGTAATGCGTGTTGGGTATGGAGTTGAATTGAAATGTTTCGAGCAAACATGTTATTTTATGATCTGAATTGTGGTATTTTATAAATATATGATTTAGTTTTAAATATGAATGCTTGATGATTAAGTGAAGATATTTGGTAAGATGATAATCTTGGTATAAATGTATAAGTGGTACTATAATAAACAAGGTAAAATGAGTATGAGATACACATGTATGATGACATACAAATGCTATGTTTGTGGTTTAATTGAGAATATTTAATCATTAAATGAATACCATGTTATATGCTTTTGATTTTGTATAAGTGTGTAAGAGATTAAGGTTGACCAAAGCTTGGAAAATAGCCTAGGTATATTCCACACAGGCAGAGACACGACCATGTGTCTCAGCCGTGTATGGAACATGACTTTGGGACACGGGCGTGTGGAGCCTCAAAGCATGAAATTTCCAAGATTTTTGTAAGTTCTCGGTTTAGTCCCGAACCATTTCTAAAGTATGTTTTGGGCTTCGTAGACTCAAATAAGGGACTATGTGTAAGTGAATGAACGTTTTGAAAAATATAATGAAATTTTATGGCCCGTATTTTAGTTTAATGTTTGTATGTTTGTCCGGTAATGCCTCGTACCTTATCCCAGCCTCGGGTACGGGTAAGGGGTGTTACACGAGTCTTTCACTCGCAACTGGTAATAACCTGACCTCAAATCAATTTTCAAAAACACTGTTGCCCCTTTTAATTGATCAAACAAATCATCAATCCACGGTGGAGGGTATTTGTTCTTTATAGTCACTTTATTCAGTTGTCTATAATCAATACACGTTCTCATCGTGCCATCGTTATTTTTCAAAAATAACACCGGTGCACCCCTGGGAGTGAAACTCGGTCTAGTAAAACCCTTGTCTATCAACTATTGCAACTGAGCTTTCAATTCTTTTAACTCTGTCAGGGCCATTCTGTACAGAGCTATTGATATCTGCGTTATTCCCGATACTAATTCAATACCAAATTCAACTTCTCTAATAGGTGGTAAACCCGGTAACTCTTTGGGAAATACATAAGGATACTCGCGCACAAGTGGTACTGATTCAATCTTTGTTTCTATCACTTTCATATCCAGTACATAAGGAAGGTAAGCTTCACACCCCTTTCTGACAAATCTTTGAGCTAACATAGACAAGATCACAACTAGCAAACTACTCAGATTATCAGATTCAATTCTAATAGTCTCATTGTTTTGGCATTTCAGTTCGATTGTGTTATCTACAATTCACTATAGTACCATGCATCGTTAACCAATCCATACCCAAAATCACATCAAATTCATTGAATGGCAACAACATTAGATTCACTGGAAAACAGAAATCTCGATGCATTAACAGACAATTTTTGCAAACTTTGTCAACTAAAACACATTTGCCTAAAGGGTTTGATACTCTAATCACAAATTCATTAGACTCTACAGGCAAAGTCTTACTAAATACTAAATTCATGCATATAGAAGAATAAGTTGACCCTGGATCTATCAATGCAATATTAGTATCATAGAAAGTGAAAGTACCGATGGTAACATCTGGCGATGATGCCTCCTCTCATGCACGGATAGCATAAGTGCCTCAGATCTAACAATAGAATCTCTCGTAACACCTCGGTTACCACTTGTATTTCTTGTGTTTCTTGGTGGTCATCCTTTATTCGATGTATTACTCAGTCTCACATTCTAAGGTTTATCTTTCTCACCCATATCAGGACAGTCTTTTATGAAATGATCCAACAAGCTACATTTGAAGCAAGCTTTATTACCTTTATTCCAACATTCTCCAAAATGTCATCTTCTACAATGCTGACATTTGGGTTTATTATCTCTTACACTGCCAACACTAGCTATTGATGTAGCTAGAGCTTTAGAACCAGAGTGTTGTTTTCTACTATCCCTATTCGAATATTTATTTGAAGCATTTGGGCGAGTATACAAATCTCTGGATTTCTTCGATGAAAATTGATACGGCTTATTCATCGATCTTTTTCTCGAGTCTTTAGCATTTGAATCTGCTTTTCTCTTTTCTTTGCTAAGATCCTCAGCTTTACAAACCCTTTCAACCAGAACGACAAATTCTTTCAATTCAAGAATCCCTACTAATAGTTTAATATCCTCGTTCAACCCATCAATGAACCGTTTACACATAATCTCCTCAGTAGACACATACTCTCGAGCATACTTGCTTAAACATATCGAATTCTCTTTCATACTTAGTGACAGTCATCCAGCTTTATTTCAACTTTAGAAATTCTTTATGCTTCTGATCGAAAAATCTTTGACTGATTTACTTCTTTCGGAATTCAGATTGGAAAAACTCCCAAGTAACCCGTTCTCTAGGAACTACAGTTATCAACGTTTTCCACCAATGGTACGCATTATCTCTCAGCAAAGATACAACACATTTTATACATTCATCAGGAGTGCAAGATAATTCATCGAATACCCTGGTCGTGTTTTCAAGCCAGAACTCAACTCTCTCCGTATCATCATCAACAGTCTTCAGCTCCATGTTTCTAAATTTTATCTATTGGAAGCTTGTTCAATCGTATCGGATCTATAACTTGAGGAATAACAGGGATTTGTTGAGGAACAAATGGGGGTAGAGGTTGTTGACAGCCGGATTCATTCGAACGAACTCCTTAAACCGCTCGTTCATCATTTGGAAAAAGGCTTGTTTAGCCTCTCCCTCGTGGCTACTTGTAACAATCCTAGAGTCAGATTGTGCTACCCTTTGAGCAGGAGCGGGCGTGTCACTCTCTACATCGTCAGCTATAGCTCTTTCAGAATCCATTACTATATGAAAACACAATTTAAGCTGTCAAGAATCATCACACTATCATAGAGTATATATAACCTGTATAGCTAGACTCTCACACATGCTAGGTTAGTCCTAGAATCGACTAAACCTACTCTAATACCAAGAAATGTAACACCCTTCACCTGTATTCACTGTCAAAATAGGGTTACGAGGTATTACCGATCAATACATGTCATTTATCATACATAACTCATACATTTATGCATTCATATTCAGATACCATTCAACACAATCACATTGTCCCTTATAAGGGCCTACGATGCCTAAAATATGCTTTAGAAGTTGTTCAGCACCAACCCGATAACATATAGAAAATTTTAAAAACTTAGAAAAATTTCAAGCATATAAGGGTCACACGACCGTGTGCCTCACATGACTCTAGACATGCCCGTGTCTCAAGCCGTGTGAAAATACGGCATACATACTGACTTGGGTCACACGGATGATCACTCGTCTGTGTGTTTAGCCCATGTGCCCTTCGAAGTGGTCACACACGGCCGTGTGCCAGGCTGTGCCAAACCTGTAGGGTATACTGACTTATGCAACACGGCCAAGTCACACGCCCATGTGCTAGGCCGTGTGCCATTTAGGGGGTATATTGACTTGTGCCATACGGCAAGTCACATGCCAGTGTGTGAGGTCGTGTGGAGCATACTAACTTCAATTCAATTTCAACTCAGGGGACACACGACTATGTAACATGACCATGTGTCGCACACGGCTAAGACACACGCCTGTGTCTCTGCCATTTGCAAGGCCCATTTTGCCATCCTTACTCATGTTCACCTAAACAACCAAAATAGTACCCTTCATCAAACAGTAGCCAGCCAAAATCATCATCAATATACACAAGTCATACCATATCCATTTCAACCAAAATCAATACTCAAGTCAATGCAAATTTCCTATTCAAATACTTATATCATCAAGCATTAATTAACAATCATATAACTTCTCAAGTTAATAACTTCAGTCACACCTTATAAATTATTTACCGAACTCAAAACATAACCATTTGAGCAACTATGTGTAACACCCCTTACCCGTGTCCAACGCCAGGACTGATACAGAGCATTACCGGATTAAAACGTAAACAAACACACAGAACTGAGCATAAAATTTCTTTTGAATACAAAACTATACATACACATGAAACTTGTCCCTATTAAGGGCCTACAAGGCCTAAACCATACAATGGGGGTGGTTCGAGACTCAACCGTAAACTTTAGAAATTTTTTCATAAAATAGGGTTACACGTCTGTGTGCCCATGACACACTCGTGTCTCTCGGCCGTGTAACTCTCTATTTATGATGTCAGCATCAATTTAAGATCACACGACCAAGTTATACACCTGTGCGCTAGGCTGTGTGGCGAATTTAATTTTTGCATTTAAGGTGTAGACTTCACACGCCCATGTCCTGAGACCATATCCTTCACACAGATGAGACACATGGCCGTGTCTCTGCCTGTGTGTTTACTACCATGCATACTTGTAAAACAAGGGTGCAGGGAACACATGGCCTAAACACATGTCCGTGTGTTTACTCGTGTGGACAACTTTGAGGCTATTTTCCAAGCCCTCTTGTCACCCTTAACAACCCTTACACACACTCATATGTCAATGGTGATTATCATGGCATAAAAGGGTTACTTAGACATCCATAGCTTTAACTAATGCATGATAAATTCATATAAAGTATACCTAATTGGGACTCCATGAATTGTTAAGTTCATTCAATCCATTTCTCTACCTTTATCAATATGGTGACCATGCCAATTGACATCATTTATGCATCAAGCATAAATTCCACATTTTATTAACCATTATTTACAACCAATTTGGCACACACCACAATGGTAATAACACATCTCATGCATGTATCAATATTTAGGGATGTCAACCGAATAATCAATGTGAGCCATATTTCATGGCCATATACAAAATGGAACAATATACCAAAATGAGCCATCACTTTGGCTAATAAATATGACACATATAACAAAATACTAAGTCCCCTATACATGCCATACTTAAATGTAACAAACCAATTATACCCCAAAAGATTTGTTAAGACTGTGACTCGAGCTCTGACGTTCACGATCCCTGAGCTAGCTTGACAATGCTAAAAGAAAAAGGAAAAGAGAGAGAGGCAAGCATATAGCTTAGTAACTCATGTGCAAATAATAAATAACATAGGTCATGAAACTCATGGATTAAACATGCTATCAATTACCACCACATTATCATATTACACATAATGAACATATTGAGAATTGATAATAAATGTCCTTGAACATCATGCTTATCTTACTCTTTCATACCCATACCAAATTTCCCAACATGAATCGAGTCCAATACTCATGAGGTTTACGTACATATCTGTACCATATATTCTTACTCATTCTAGCCCACTTCTTAATAATAATCTTGAATGGCTCGTTGAATTACCAGAAATACTAAAGGACGTTCAGAATCATCATACACCAAATTGAATGCCAAAGCCATGTCCCCGACATGGTCTTACATGGGTCTACATATTGATGCCATATCCTAAATATGGTGTTATACAAAGTCTCATGTCGGTGCTGATGCCATGTTCCAGACATGGTCTTACACGGGAGCTCGTATCGATGCCATGTCCCAGACATGGTCTTACACAAAATCTCATATCAACGTCATATCCCAGATATGGTCTTACACTGGCACACATATTAACGCTGATGCCATGTCCCGACATGGTCTTACACAGGCTCTCATCTTAGATGCTGATGCCAAGTCCCAGACATGGTCTCACACTGGATCTCATTAATCTTGGTGTCATGATATTCGAATCCTAAGCATTCCTCAGGGTCATCCGGGACTTCCGAGATATAACGCTATCACCAAACTTTCATTAAATCGTCACAAGCCAATTCCATTAGGGCATACATACATATATCATAGAATATCAATTATTAAACGCATAATAATGGAATTGTTGAATTACTTATACACAACTTACCTCGGTGCAAAATGTGACAATTTGCAATTTAATCCACAACCTTACCTTTTCCTCGGTCAAGGTTTATTCCTTGTCCCTCTTGGTCTAGAATAGCACATTTAACTCTTTTAATACACGCATTATTCAATTTAGTCCAAAAATCACACTATCGTAAAATTATAATTTTGCCCTCAAAGTTTCACAAAATTACAAAATTGCCCTTAGGCTTGTAAAATGAAAAGTTCCCATTTTTCTCATTATCCCAGCCTAGCCGATTCATTTTCTCTTTATACCAAGCGACATTTGTTTCATTTATTCACACACTTACATAGTTTTTACAACTTTTACAATTAGGTCATTTTTATCAATTCCATCGAAAACCATCTAGTAAAAGTTGTTTATCACACATCAAACTTCCATATTCTTCCATTAGACATCAAAACACAAGCATTTCATTCATAGGTATATTTTTGAACATGAACCCTAGCTCAAATTAAGGGTAGAAATAGCTAAATCGAGCAATGAGGATTTCAAAATATAAAGAACATAAAAAACGGGGCTAGGATGCACTTACTTTTGAGCTTGAAAATGAAAGAAACCCTAGCTATGGCTTCTTGTGATATTCGACCAAGGAGGATGAAAATGGACATAATTTTTTTTATTATTTTTCCCTTTTAATTCTTTCAATAACCAATGGACCAAAATGCCCTACCATTGAAACCTTGATATTTTATCCCTCCATGTCTATTTTTGTCCATAATGAAATATAATGGTATAATTACTAAATAAGGGCTTCAAATTTCAAATCCCATCACATTTAAGCCCTATTAATCAACTAGAACACATGTTTTTCACATATTACAATTTAGTCCTAATAACTCAAGTGGACACCTTATTGGTAAAATTTTCGTCGATATTTTCACACAATTATTAAATCACACAGTAGACCTTAGAACTTTATCAATAGGAATATTTCTGCCCTGAATTTGTGGTTTCAAAACTACTTTTCCTTTTAAGCCCGAATTTGGGATGTTACAATTCTTCCATTAGAGTTTTCGTCCCCAAAAATCTTACCGGTAAATAAGTGCGAATATTGGTTTGTAATGACCTCTTCGGGCTCTCACGTAGCCTCCTCTAACCCATGCCTATGCCATAACACCTTCACTAACGTGATATTCTTATTTCTCAACTGTTTGACTTCTCGAGCCAAAATCTTGATCGGCTCTTCATCATAAATCATGTCCGGTTGAATCTCAACCTCTGTTAGTGAAATCATATGTGAGGGGTCCAATCTATAACGGTGCAATATAGACACGTGGAATACATCATGGATCTTTTCTAATTCAGGTGGTAAAGCCAACCGATAAGCTATCGGTCCTATCCTTTTCATGATTTTGTAAGGTCCTATGAAACGAGGACTCCACTTGCCTTTCCTACCGAATCTCAAACCTTTCTCCATGGGGATACTTTCAAAAATAATTTATCGTCCACTTGGTACTCAATTTCTTTTCTTTTAAATCCGCATAAGACTTTTGTTTATCGATGTCGCTCTTAAACAATCATTAATTACTTTGACTTTATCCTCGGTTTCCTTGACCAAGTTAACCCCGTGCATTTGATTTTCTTTGAGTTTTATCCAATACAAGGGAGTTCGACACTTCTGACCATACAAAGCTTCATAGGGTGCCATTTTTGAACTCGTCTGAAAACTATTGTTATAGGCAAACTCAACCAAGGGTAAGTACATTTCCCAACTACCTTAGAATTCTAGAACACAACATCTTAACATATCCCAAGGTTTGAATCACTCTCTTGGATTGGCTGTCGATTTGTGGATGAAAGGCGGTACTAAAATTCAATCTTGTGCCTCACGCTTCTTGCAACTCTTTCCCAAACCGCGAGGTAAACCTTAGATCTCTAACCCATATGATTGTTAAGGGTATTCCGTAAAGTCTTACAATTTCAGAAATATATCTCTCAGCCAATTTATCAAGGGAGTAGTCGGTACGTACTGAGATAAAGTGAGCTAACTTCGTCAATCGATCAACTATGACCCATACCGCATCTTTTTTACTTGGTGTCAAAGGTAAGCCCGTTACAAAATCCATGGTAATTCTGTCCCATTTCCACTCGGGAACCATGATACGCTGTAATAATCCTGAAGGTACTTGGTGCTCAGCTTTTACTTGTTGAAAAATTAAGCATCCCGCAACAAACTCGGAAATATCTCTCTTCATACCGTTCCACCAATATACTTTTCTCATGTCGTTGTACGTTTTCGCACTACTGGGGTGTACTGACAGATGACTATTGTGTGCCTCATGCAAAATCTTATGAGTCAACTCAGTATTTTTAGGAACACAAATCCTATCTCGGAACATCAAGCAACCATCGGAATCAATCCAAAAATCAAACCTAGAAGCCGACTCACACTGAGTTCTCTTAGCGCGCAAATAATTGTTGTTACTCTAAGCTTCACAAAATTTTTGAAGAAACATCGGCCTAGCTCTCAACTCTGCCATGACAGCACCATCATTTGATAAAGCCAACTAAGAATCCATGGATCTTAAAGCAAACAAAGATTTTCTACTTAGGGCATCAGTGACCATTTTCTCCTTTCCCGAATGGTAGTCAATTACTAACTCATAATCTTTTATCAATTCCAACCTTCTCCGTTGCCTTCGATATAAGTCCTTTTGAGTCATCAGGTATTTCAAATTCTCATGATCAGTGAATAATCTTCATATCTCACCATACAAATGGCGTCTCCAAATCTCCAATGCGAACACAATGGCGACTAGTTCTAAATCATGTGTCGGGTAATTTTTCTCATGCGGTTTCAATTGTCTAGATGCATAGGCTATCACTTTTCCTTCTTGCATAAGCACACATCCCAAACCATTCAACGATACATCACTAAAAATCACGGACTCCTTTCCTAGCTCAGGTTGAACTAACACTGGAGCCTTAGTTAATAATGCTTTCAGTTTCTCAAAACTCTGTTGGCACTTCTTTGTCCATTCGAACTTAACATCCTTTTGTAACAACCTCATTATTGGAGTGGCAATCATCAAAAATCCTTTAACAAACCGTCTGTAATAACCGGCCAAGCCTAAAAAGCTTCGGACTGTTGTCACATTCTTTGGCAGTTTCCAGTCAACAATGGCTGAAATCTTACTTGGGTCAACACTAACACTGTCTCCTGAAATAATGTGTCCTAAAAACCCAACTTTATGAAGCTAAAACTTGCTTTTACTAAACTTGGCATACAACTGTTTGTCCCTCAAAGTCTGCAAAATAGTTCTCAAGTGCTCGGTATGCTCTGCTTCATGTTTTGAATAAATCAAAATATCATCGATGAACACCACAACATTCGTTAACCCAAATGGCATAACAAGAAATTCGTAGTGGCCATACCTCGTTTTGAAGGTAGTCTCAGGCACATCTGACTATTTCACCCGTAACTGATAGAAGCCGGACCGTAGGTCTATCTTTGAAAATACAATGGCTCCCTTCAATTGATCAATAGATCATCAATCCTTGGCAACGGATTCTTGTTCTTTATAGTCACCTTGTTGAGCTTTCAATAATATATACATAGCCTCATCGAACCATCTTTCTTTTCACAAATAATACGAGAGCACCCCATGGTGAAAAGCTCGGTCTCGTAAAACTCTTATCAGTCAACTCCTGTAACTAAACCTTCAACTCTTTTAATTCTGTTTGGGCCATCCTATACAGAGCAATCAAAATAGGCACAGTACCAGGAGTCTATTCAATGCCAAACTCTACATCCCTAATAGGAGGCAAAATAGAAATTCTTCCGGGAATAGATCCGGATATTCACATACTACTGGTACTGACTCAATTTTTAACTCAGACTCTTTAGTGTTCAACACAAAGGCAAGGAAAGCTTCATACCCCTTTTTTACACATTTTTGAGCAGACATGCAAGAAATCACTGCAGGCATGCCATTTAATTCATCTGGTTCTGTAACACTCCTAACCCGTATCCGTCGCCGGAATAAGGTTATGAGGTATTACTTGACTGAAAAAAACTTCTATAAGGTCAAAGATACGTACCAGACATAAATTATCAATAATGTAAACATGTCTCATTGATTTTCCATAGGAGCTCTTATAAATTTCCAAAATGACTCACTATCAAAACATAACCGAATATCTAACAACAATTTAAATACTATCAAGTTATAACTAAAACATTTCACCACATTAGTTCAATTATAAGGCTTCTCTAAACAAAATGAGCAAGCCATCTTCGCATGGCTATAATGTATACAAGTCGAAATATCATTCTACCTATAGTCTATCCTATACATGCCTTAAACCATGATGATATGCAATCTTCTCAACTCACATAATGACTCAATAGTGTGATGATATCTCCGGCCCTTCCAACTCGAGCTAAAGTATAAACCTATAAGAAATGGAAAAGAGAACACGAAGAAAGCTTCAAAGCTTAGTAAGTTTTAAGCAATGCAAACAATTAATTTACTTATAGATCGAATTATTCAAATTTTCAAGAAATCATTCCTAGATAATTTCCATTTTGGCCAAGTATCCATGAACATAATGCATACGTAGAAAATTAACCTCACTTGAATCTAAACTGAATTAAAACCAAATATTGAAATCAAAAATAAGATCATAAGAACTCGAAAAGCATCTCATTAACAAGTTTTAACCATGTTTGCAACAAAATCACAAATTCACTACAAGCTGTCTTCCTAAGCAACAGTCACTCAATTATTTATAACTGGAGCTAAGAAACTTCAAATAAAGTTCCGTTAATTTTCCTTGAAAACAGACTCATATATCTTCCATCCATCAAATTTTCAGAATTTTTGGTTTGACCAATCAATACCAGATGTTTCTTGAAGTTTTCCCCTGTTTCACTGTTTGACTATTCTGACCACTCTTCACTACGAATCAAATTTCTCATTATACAGAATTCAAAATATGTTATCATTTATTTCATTTGAAACTAGACTCATTAAGGAGTCTAAGAATATAAATTTTATCTTATAACAATTTTTATACCATTTGTAATGATTTTCTGAAAATAGAACAGGGGACCTCGAAGTCATTTTGACTCTGTTCCATGCCACTTCAAATATCTCATTATTGGAAATTCTTTTGCTTACACGGTTTCTTTTATAAGAAACTAGACTCATTAAGATTTCATAACATAATTTATTCAGCCTCTAACTCAACTCCCACAATTTATGGTGATTTTTCAAAATCACGTTACTGCTGCTATCCCAAGCATATTTATTACACATTCTTTGCATTCATAATATTTAACATGTATATCACCAAATCAATCTCATGTAACCTTTCACCATAACCGAATACACACATACACATATGAGATTTTCACATATACTTCTCATTTCGCATTCATGATTCAATTCAGATCAATCTAACATATAAAAGTATATAATACATACCTGACCAACTTAATGCATTGAACATATTCAATGGTAGTTTACTACGAACATTTGAAATCATAATCTTACTCGAATCATCGGCATTAAGTCTGCTAGGTTTAAAACCCAAATCCAATCACCACCACAAAGCATGCGGGACTTTAAGCCCGGATATAATACCAGCACAAAGCCTGCGGGACTTTAGCTCGGATATAACACCAGCACGAATGCCTTCGGATATAACACCAGCACGAATGCCTTCGGGACTTAGCCCGGATATAACACCAGCACGAATGCCTTCGGGACTTAGCCCAGATATAACACCAGCACAAATGCCTTCGGGACTTTGCCTGGATATAACTCCAGCATGAATGCCTTCAGGACTTAGCCCGGATATAACACCAACACGAATGCCTTCGGGACTTAGCCCGGATATAACACCATTATAAAATCGTCTAAAAAAAAATTCATATAATATAGCATGTATACCTGTTCACTTTGCTGTATTTAATCATTCAATATTTTGCACACTAAGTGTCGTTCTCAATATCTCGCACATTAAGTGCCATTCTCAATATTTCGTACACTGAGTATCATATTTGATTGCCCCGCACACTAAGTGTCACATTTTGTCGATATGTCGTCAGACATTAAAATATTCACGTATATACAATTTAAACGATATCAAAGCATTAGAAACATAAATTAAACAATGTTTATTGCATACGAACTTACCTGGCTAAATTGTAGAGATACCAAAGTTTAGGGGTATTTTGGTAATTTTCTCATTTTCCTTGATTTTCCACCCGATCTTGATCTAAATTAACAATTTCATTCAATATATTAATTTAGATAGTAAAACACCTCATCTCATACAATTTGGTCATTTTTTTTCATTTTTACAAAATTACCCCTAAAGTTTTACTTTTATTCATTTTAGTCCCTGAGCTCAAAACATGCAAATTAACCATTTTAACCATAATTAAGCTTAGCCAAATGTTCATGGTATCAAAACAGTCCATAATTCACTTTATGGAAAAATTATAGTTTTGCCCCTAATATTTCAACTTCTTTACAATTTAGTCCCTATATCATAAAAATGCAAATTCATGAAATTGAGTAAAATTCTACTATAGAAGAATATCACTAGTGTCTCTAGCAGCCCACACATTTCATTTATTTGACATTTTAACCACAAAGTTTTCACATTTATCAATTTAGCCCTTAATTGTCAATTTCACAAAAATTCACTTAACAAAAAGTGTTTAACTATCAATAAGGACTCATATTCTTCCATGAAACTTCAAAACCCTATTATACTCATCAATGGAAAATATCAAACTTGTGACATCCCTAAATTGACCCTAGCCGGAAAGTGGTTTCGGGACCACTAAACCGAGTCATAAGAATAATTAACCATCATAATTGATGCTCATTATATGTATACATGCATGTGTGAAAATTTCATGTTTGGATTTTGTTAATTGTAAGTGAATTTTTATCAAATAGGACTTATGTGAGAAAATTTAGAAATGTGCTAGGCAAATGTAAGGTGGCCTATTAATACATGTGGGAAGGTGTTGTCCTTGCATGTCAAATTAGCCAAAATGAAGCAAGATGGCCGGCCATGCTATGGGTGGAAACATGTCTCCAACATGTTAGACTAGTGATGCATGTAGGAAACAATAAAATAAGAAAGTTAGCATTAAAGAAATGGAAAAAGGAAAATGATGATAACAAAAAAAAAAAGAGTGTGGATGCTTTCCCCCCTTGCAGTACATGAGAGAAACAAAAGCAAAGAAAGAAAGAAAAAAAAGTTTTGTTGCTCATCCTTGGTGTCTTGGCGAATAGAAGAGGGAAATTGATAAAAGGAAGAAAGGAGAAATTTGGTTATGTTTTGTTCTTCTTGTCATGAACTAAAGGAAGAGAAAAGGGGAGAAGAAGCTAGGTATTCGGTCTTCTACTTGTTTGATTGAGGTAAGTTTTAAGTAAATTCTTTGAGATTTCATAAAAATTTAGTTGATGGATAGGTCTTTGATTGAGCCCATGTGTGTATTTAGATCCTTGTGGTGATTTGGCCATTCGACTAAGGTAGGAAACTTAGAAGATGATTTCTATTCCTTGTGTTTTGTGAGTAGGGAGCTTAGATTAAAGTTGAATAAGGGGAATATGAGTATTGAGGATTTTGGTAATATGGAAATTGGCTATGAGAGTGTGCATGTGGTCACTTGCCGAATGTGGGTGTTAAGGTTAGTAGGTTGGCCTAATTCTTGCATTAGAAACTCATGAACTTGATTTAAATACTTTAAATTTATGGTAGTTAAATGGAATTGAAAGGATCTATTCGACCATAGTAGCTATTGAGGGTTTAAGTTTGTGATTCGTGTTAAATTTGATGATAGGAAGAAAAATTGGCTTGTATATGTGTAGTTGCCGAATGTGAATTTGGGTAACCTTTCTTGTAACATTAGCATTTTAAAAGTGGCTAATAGGGATTTTTAATGAAAATTATGCCAAGGCCGAATGTATCATGAAATGAATAAAAATGCTACATTGTGCTTATATGTATATTCGGCCAAGGAAGCATGATATGAAGCTTGATAAGCTTGAAAGACGAATGACCGAATTAGCTATAGGTCATGTAAGGATTAATTTTATGCATACGTGAGTGTGTGGCATTAGTAGTTAATGGTATTCGGCATTATTTTAACTAAGAATTGAAAATGAATGTTTGAAAGTTAAATAGGTCACCCAAGTGACCGAATGTGTTAAAAGCAAAATATGGTTGCCGTATGTGTGTGTTTGATTGAGAAGTAAATTTGTTTGATTTAGCTCAAGAACTCAAAGGATCAAAGTTGGACAAGGGGAAAGACAAAGTAATTGAATAGCCGTTGAAGACGTGCGATAACATCCGAGGTAAGTCATAAAGCATATATTTGGTATTGATTTAAATGATCATAATATATATGCAATTGTGTTTAATGAATTGATGTGTAAGTGGAAATGTATGTGTATGGAATGATGCCATCGTTGAATGTATAAAGGTAGTAAAATGCATAAAGTATTGGTCTTGGCACTAAGTGTGCGGGTTTAAAATTTGTACAGCACTAAGTGTGCGAATTTGATTATATAGCACTATGTGTGCGAGCTGATTTTATAGCACTAAGTGTGCGGACTTATTATATGCTTTTGCATCACTATTGGCACTGAGTGTGCGATATTATCGAGTTGATCACGGACAGCGGATCGGGTAAGTACCTCGAGCTCATGACGAATAGAGAATACGTTCATGCTTGGGGTTGAATTCGGTAAGCCTTAAATCTATGTGATGATTGAAATTGTATGGTTGTGCTGGAAATTGAGTTAATGTGTAAAAATGCTTGATTATCTTGTTGTGTAGAATATGAAATGTGGATGTATGAATTGGTACGAGATTGGACCGAAAGGTTCGAGGTATTATGGTATAGATTCGATAGGGACGAGTACCTAGTTTCATTTGTTGTACATGTAGTAGTAATTTTATCGATTGGATTGACGAATGCTTATGACTTCTGAGTTGTAAACTCACTCGGTGTTTTCTTGTCACCCATTTTAGGTCTCGGGACTCGTCTGTTGCGTGCTCGGAACCGTCGTTGAAGTCATCACACCGGCTGAAACCTTGTGGTATTGCGTTTTTTTTTGTTGTTGAAGAACATTTGGCATGTATAGGCTATTATATTTTGTCGATTTGTGGGATTGTAAACTTTAAGCCATGTGAAAATGGCCTATGTGGTCGTCGAGTGGGATGCTAGAACCTATAGCCACGAGTCTTAGAAACTCAAATTTTGTCAAGGTGGCCATAATTTGTGTCATGTATGATGGATGATTAAGGCCAAGGAAAAATTCATGAAATTGGCATAGTCTACTGCAGTAACTGTTGCGGACAGCAGCAGTGAGATGAGATTGAAAAATCACTAAAAATAGTAGAAGTAGAATTAAATAGTGAGTAAATTATGGAACTGAACCTTGATGAATCTATTTTTATATGGACGAAACGAAACGACCATATGAGCAGTATACCGGGAATTATTAAAGTTCTCGTGAGACAGGGCCAGAACGATTTCTGGGTCCCCTGTCGCGACTTTGAAAATTTACCATAAATTATCCAGAAAGAATTAGGAGTCATGCCTTATATTTACAGATTCCATTTTGAGTCTAGTTTCATTAGAAACAAACGGCACCAGTATTAAAGCCCTGTACAGAATGATATTCAAGTTGTAACGCGCGGAGGTCAGAGCAGTCGATCCCTGTAACATGGGTGACTTTAACTAATAAACTGTACCAATTGGCCCAACCAAAAATTCTAAAAATAAATCCATGGATGGATATATGAGTCTAAATTCAGGGAAAATTTACGAAACCAGTTTCCGAGTTATGGAACTCGAGATATGATTTTTAAGGCGACGGTGACGCAGCTTTCCAGCCTGTCCAGAAATGCCAAATTGGTCGGTACTTTTAGAGGATTTGTCTCGTTAACCCCTCGTGTCCGACACCGGTGTCGGCCACGAGTTAGGGGTGTTACAATTTTATTGGTATCAGAGCCATGGTTTAGTCGGTTCTAGGACTACCATAGCGCGTGTGAGTCTAGCTATACATGCCAAATTGTTAGCACTTAATAATGTGATGACTTCGACGGTTGGAATTTTTGTTTTGATTAGCAATGGAACCCGGTAGAGAGACCCTTGGCGGATGACGTTGAAAGTGTAGCGGCTGCTCTGCGCAAGGGACACCGCCCGTTGAGCCTCGATCATCCGCGAATAATCAAAATGAGGGCGAAACAAGCCTTCTTCACCATGATGAATGAGTGGGTCGCGAATATGCCCGAACCAACCCGGCTGTCCAACCATTCCCGAATTTAAATACTCCACCCCAAGAGCCCGCAATGCCTCCGATTCATCGATCTGTGAGGTGAGTAAACCACCTGTGGACTTGATTAGGAAGCGTGGGGCCGAGGAGTTCAAGGCCATAGTTCTTGATGATGCCGAAAAGGCCGAAGTTCGCTCGATAACACCATTAGAGTGTTAGATGATCGTCATGCACACCGACGAATGTCTTAAGTGTGCTATATCCTTGTTAAGAGACTCACTTACTATTGGTGGAGGACTTTAATTTCCATAGTCCCAAATGAACGAGTTACTTGGGATTTCTTCCAATCCAATTTCGAAAGAAATACATTAGTCAACGGTTCATCGATCGAAGCCTAAGGAATTCTTGGAACTCAAGCAAGGCGGATGATCAGATCTGAATCTGAACATGAGTTCGTAAGACTTAGTCGGTATGCTCGGGAGTGTGTGGCTGATGAGGTTGCGATGTGCAAAAGATTTGAAGAAGGATTGAATGAAGAGTTAAAGTTACTAGTGGGAATTTTGGAGATAAAGGAGTTCGTGACACTAGTCGAACGAGCTCGCAAGGCGGAAGAACTTGGGAAGGAGAAGAAGAAGGCTGAATTTGAAGCAAGAGATTACCGTAAAAGATCGACGAGTAAAGCTCCGTTCTCGGCTGTAAAGAGGTTCGTGGAGGACACCAAGAAGTCGAGGACGATGCGGGAATTTCCATTAGAACCCGACCATCGACGGACTCGAGCTACTTGAGTAGCTAGTGTGGGCAATAATCGTCAAGAGAGACCTGAATGCCCCCAATGTGGAAGACGACACCTAGGTGAATGTTGGGGTAAGTCATTAATAGGGCTGTTATGGATGCGGTTCAAGGACCATTTCATTAGGGATTGCGGAGCTAGATGAGAAGAATAAGATGCAAGGTGCGAGATCTAGTGGGGCGACTGACTAGAGGTAGACCCCGAGGGTTTCAGGAGGTAGGGGTGGTAATCGAGGGGAGCCACCGACACGGCTGTTCGATCCGAGACCCGAGCTCTGCTAGAGCATATGCCATCCGCACGAGAGGAGGCATCCTCCCCGACGTTATCACGGTACTTTTACTCTCTTTGATACTAGTGTGATTGCATTGATTGACCCGGCTCTACTCATTCATATGTATGTGAAACTTTAGCATCCAAGAAGACTCTACCGTTGAGTCTCTCGAGTTCGTAATTCGAGTGTCAAACCCTTTGGGTCAATACGTACTCGTTGATAAAGTGTGCAAGAGATGCCCCTAATAATTCGAGAATCGCTTTCCTACCGATCGATGCTTTTACCATTTAATGAATTCGATGTTATTCTTGGTATGGATTGGTGACCGTACATGATGCGTTGGTGGACGCAAAGGAAAACCATTGATTTGAGGAGTGCAAATAATGAGGTAGTCCGAGTCGAGTCTCATCGATTTAAAAGGAGCGCCATCGATAATATCTTCTATGACCGCTCGGAGGTATGTGAAAAAGGGTGTGAAACATACCTTGCGTATGTGTTTGGAAGTAAAGAGACGGAAAGGAAACTCGAATCGGTACCGAGTGGTTTGTGAGTATTCGGATGTTTTTCCGAGGAGTTCTGGGATTGCCACGGTTCGAGAAGTGGAATTCGCATCGAAGTTGTACCGGTACTACGCCGATTTCAATAGCCCCGTGATCGTATGGCATTAACGGAATTAAAGGAATTGAAGGTTCAATTGCAAGAATTGACGGATAGAGGTTTCGCTCGACCGAGTTTTTCTCCATGGGCGCACTTGTATTGTTTGTGAAGAAGAAGGACGGAACCATGAGGTTGTGCATCGACTATCGTCAACTCAATAAAGTGACGATAAAGAATAAATATCCATTGCCACGAATTGACGATTTGTTTGATCAATTAAAGGGAGCCTCGGTGTTTTCAAAGATAGATTTGAGGTCGGGTACTATCGGTTGAGGGTCCGAGAATCGGACATACCCAAAACCGCTTTTAGAGCGAGGTATGGTCACTACTGAATTCTTGGTGATGCCGTTTGGGCTCACTAATGCCCTCGCGGTGTTTATGGATTTAATGAATAGAATTTTCAGGCCATACTTGGATCGGTTCGTAGTTGTATTTATCGATGACATTTTGGTCTATTCGAGAGATGAAACCGAGCATTTGAACACCGAGGCTAGTGTTGCAAATCTTACGAGATAAGCGATTATACGCAAAGTTCATAAATGTGAATTTTGGTTGAAAGAGGTTAGCTTTTTGGGGCACGTGGTGTCCGTGACGGTGTCGAGGTGGACCCGAACAAAATTCGCCATAGTCGATTGGAAACCACCAAGGAATGTTACGAAGTTAGGAGCTTTTGGGGCTTGTCGGTTATTACCGACGATTTATAAAAGGTTTCTCGACGATAGCCACGCCAATGACAAAGCTACTCCAAAAGGATGTTAAGTTTGAATGGACGGAGAAATGTCGAAAAGTTTCGATCAATGAAAGCTTATTTAATGAAGCCCCAATTCTAGTGCAACCGAATCGGGCAAAGAGTTTGTCATTTATAGTGACGCATCCCTACTTGGGTTGGGTTGCGTATTGATGCAAGAAGGGCGAGTTGTGGCCTATGCGTCGAGGCAACTAAAGCCACATGAGAAAAATTATCCGACCCATGATCTCGAATTGGTCGCCATCGATTCGCCTTAAAGATATGGCGACATTACTTATTTGGTGAGAAGTGCCATGTGTATTCGGATCACAAAAGTCTCAAATATTTGATGACCCAAAGAGACTTAAACTGCGACAAAGGCGATGGCTCGAGTTGTTAAAGGATTATGAGCTCGTCATTGATTATCACCGGGAAGGGCTAATGTGGTTGCGGATGCCTTAAGCGGAAATCACTATTTGCTTTATGAACGATGAATGTACACTTGTCTATCCTACCCGACAATGTGTTAGTAGCTGAATTGAAAGCCAAACCATTATTGATACGTCAAATTCGTGAAGCTCGTAAAGTCGACGATGAGTTGGTTGCAAACGGGATGAGTGTGTTCGAACAAGGACTCAATTTCAAATCGATGATGACGATTGTTTGAGGTTCAAGGGTCGTTCGTGTGTCCCAAAGAATTGAACTTATTCCAATAATTTTGAACGAAGCCCATTGTAGCCGAATGGCAATCCACCCGGGAGTACGAAGATGTACAATGACCAAACGCCAATTTTGGTGGCCGGTATGAAACGAGACATTTCTAAATTTGTTTCAAGGTGTCGATATGTCAACAAGTGAAAGCGGAACATCAAGTGCCATCGGGATTACTTGACCGATCATGATACCCGAATGGAAATGGGATCGAGTAACAATGGACTTTGTGTCGGGTTACCATTGACTCGAATAAGAAAGACTCGGTTTGGGTCATTGTTGATAGATGACCAAGTCGCTCATTTTATCCTCGTCGCACGGATTTTACGCTCGATAAGTTGGCGAATTATCGTCTCCCAAATTGTTCGATTGCATGGGGTACCTATTTCTATCGTGTCGGATAGAGACCCAAGATTTACGTCGCGGTTTTGGAAGAAATTGCAAGAAGCTTTGGGTACCAAAGCGCATTTTTTGCTTTTCACCCCAAACCGATGGTCAATCCGAACGGATAATTCAAATACTCGAGGATATGTTAAGATGTTGCATCCTTGAGTTTAGCGGTTCATGGGAGCAGTATCGCCTTTGATTGAATTCGCACAACAATAGCTTTCAATCAAGTATTAAGATGGCGCCTTCGAGGCTTTATACGATCGTAGATGCCGTACCCATTATTCGGACCGAACTTAGTGAAGGAAAAATCTTGAGGTTGATTTGGTTAAGGATGCCGAGCAAAAGTTCGAGTAATTCGTGAAAGTTTGAAAGTCGCCGGATCGCCAAAAGTCGTATGCGGATTTGAAAAGAAAAGATATTGAATATCGGGTTGGAGACAAGGTATTTCTCAAAGTCTCACCACGGAAAAAGTGCTTAGATTTGGCCGTAAGGGCAAATTGAGTCCGAGGTTCATCGGTCCATATGAGATATCCGAACGAGTCGGTCGATCGCGATCGTTTGATTTTGCCCCGAGCTCGAAAAGATTCACAATGTTTTCATGTCTCAATGCTTGACGATATAGGTCGATCCATCGCACGTAATTGCTCCATCCGAGATTGAAATTCACCTAATTTGAGCTATGAAGAGGAAAGGTTCGCATTATGATGCGTGAAGTAAAAGAGTTACGCAATAAGAAAATCCCGTTAGTGAAGGTGTTGTGGCATAAACACGAATTGAAGAAGCCACTTGGGAACTTGAGGACTCTATGAAAGAGCGATACCGAGCCTATTTACGGTAAGATTTTGGGGACGAAAATTTCTTAAGTGGGGAGAGTTGTGACATCCCTAAATTGACCCTAGCCGGAAAGTGGTTTGGGACCACTAAACCGAGTCATAAGAATAATTAACCATCATAATTGATGCTCATTATATGTATACATGCATGTGTGAAAATTTCATGTTTGGATTTTGTTAATTGTAAGTGAATTTTTATCAAATAGGACTTATGTGAGAAAATTTAGAAATGTGCTAGGCAAATGTAAGGTGGCCTATTAATACATGTGGGAAGGTGTTGTCCTTGCATGTCAAATTAGCCAAAATGAAGCAAGATGGCCGGCCATGCTATGGGTGGAAACATGTCTCCAACATGTTAGACTAGTGATGCATGTAGGAAACAATAAAATAAGAAAGTTAGCATTAAAGAAATGGAAAAAGGAAAATGATGATAACAAAAAAAAAAAGAGTGTGGATGCTTTCCCCCCCTTGCAGTACATGAGAGAAACAAAAGCAAAGAAAGAAAAAAAAAAGTTTTGTTGCTCATCCTTGGTGTCTTGGCGAATAGAAGAGGGAAATTGATAAAAGGAAGAAAGGAGAAATTTGGTTATGTTTTGTTCTTCTTGTCATGAACTAAAGGAAGAGAAAAAGGGGAGAAGAAGCTAGGTATTCGGTCTTCTACTTGTTTGATTGAGGTAAGTTTTAAGTAAATTCTTTGAGATTTCATAAAATTTAGTTGATGGATAGGTCTTTGATTGAGCCCATGTGTGTATTTAGATCCTTGTGGTGATTTGGCCATTCGACTAAGGTAGGAAACTTAGAAGATGATTTCTATTCCTTGTGTTTTGTGAGTAGGGAGCTTAGATTAAAGTTGAATAAGGGAATATGAGTATTGAGGATTTTGGTAATATGGAAATTCGGCTATGAGAGTGTGCATGTGGTCACTTGCGAATGTGGGTGTTAAGGTTAGTAGGTTGGCCTAATTCTTGCATTAGAAACTCATGAACTTGATTTAAATACTTTAAATTTATGGTAGTTAAATGGAATTGAAAGGATCTATTCGACCATAGTAGCTATTGAGGGTTTAAGTTTGTGATTCGTGTTAAATTTGATGATAGGAAGAAAAATTGGCTTGTATATGTGTAGTTGCGAATGTGAATTTGGGTAACCTTTCTTGTAACATTAGCATTTTAAAAGTGGCTAATAGGGATTTTAATGAAAATTATGCCAAGGCGAATGTATCATGAAATGAATAAAATGCTACATTGTGCTTATATGTATATTCGCCAAGGAAGCATGATATGAAGCTTGATAAGCTTGAAAGGCGAATGACCGAATTAGCTATAGGTCATGTAAGGATTAATTTTATGCATACGTGAGTGTGTGGCATTAGTAGTTAATGGTATTCGGCATTATTTTAACTAAGAATTGAAAATGAATGTTTGAAAGTTAAATAGGTCACCCAAGTGACCGAATGTGTTAAAAGCAAAATATGGTTGCCGTATGTGTGTGTTTGATTGAGAAGTAAATTTGTTTGATTTAGCTCAAGAACTCAAAGGATCAAAGTTGGACAAGGGAAAGACAAAGTAATTGAATAGCCGTTGAAGGCGTGCGATAACATCCGAGGTAAGTCATAAAGCATATATTTGGTATTGATTTAAATGATCATAATATATATGCAATTGTGTTTAATGAATTGATGTGTAAGTGGAAATGTATGTGTATGGAATGATGCCATCGTTGAATGTATAAAGGTAGTAAAATGCATAAAGTATTGGTCTTGGCACTAAGTGTGCGGGTATAAATGGACACGGTAACAAGATTGGCACTAAGTGTGCGGGTTTAAAATTTGTACAGCACTAAGTGTGCGAATTTGATTATATAGCACTATGTGTGCGAGCTGATTTTATAGCACTAAGTGTGGGAACTTATTATATGCTTTTGCATCACTATTGGCACTGAGTGTGCGATATTATCGAGTTGATCACGGACAGTGGATCGGGTAAGTACCTCGAGCTCATGACGAATAGAGAATACGTTCATGCTTGGGGTTGAATTCGGTAAGCCTTAAATCTATGTGATGATTGAAATTGTATGGTTGTGCTGGAAATTGAGTTAATGTGTAAAAATGCTTTGATTATCTTGTTGTGTAGAATATGAAATGTGGATGTATGAATTGGTACGAGATTGGACCGAAAGGTTCGAGGTATTATGGTATAGATTCGATATGGACGAGTACCTAGTTTCATTTGTTGTACATGTAGTAGTAATTTTATCGATGGATTGACGAATGCTTATGACTTACTGAGTTGTAAACTCACTCGGTGTTTTCTTGTCACCCATTTTAGGTCTCGGGACTCGTCTTGTTGCGTGCTCGGAACCGTCGTTGAAGTCATCACACCGGCTGAAACCTTGTGGTATTGCGTTTTTTGTTGTTGAAGAACATTTGGCATGTATAGGCTATTATATTTTGTCGATTTGTGGGATTGTAAACTTTAAGCCATGTGAAAATGGCCTATGTGGTCGTCGAGTGGGATGCTAGAACCTATAGCCACGAGTCTTAGAAACTCAAATTTTGTCAAGGTGGCCATAATTTGTGTCATGTATGATGGATGATTAAGGCCAAGGAAAAATTCATGAAATTGGCATAGTCTACTGCAGTAACTGTTGCGGACAGCAGCAGTGAGATGAGATTGAAAAATCACTAAAAATAGTAGAAGTAGAATTAAATAGTGAGTAAATTATGTAACTGAACCTTGATGAATCTATTTTTATATGGACGAAACGAAACGACCATATGAGCAGTATACCGGGAATTATTAAAGTTCTCGTGAGACAGGGCCAGAACGATTTCTGGGTCCCCTGTCGCGACTTTGAAAATTTACCATAAATTATCCAGAAAGAATTAGGAGTCATGCCTTATATGTACAGATTCCATTTTGAGTCTAGTTTCATTAGAAACAAACGGCACCAGTATTAAAGCCCTGTACAGAAAGATATTCAAGTTGTAACGCGCAGAGGTCAGAGCAGTCGATCCCTGTAACATGGGTGACTTTAACTAATAAACTGTACCAATTGGCCCACCAAAAATTCTAAAAATAAATCCATGGATGGATATATGAGTCTAAATTCAGGGAAAATTTACGAAACCAGTTTCCGAGTTATGGAACTCGAGATATGATTTTTAAGGCGACGGTGACGCAGCTTTCCAGCCTGTCCAGAAATGCCAAATTGGTCGGTACTTTTAGAGGATTTGTCTCGTTAACCCCTCGTGTCCGACACCGGCGTCGGCCACGAGTTAGGGGTGTTACAAAACTATTCAATGGTTTTGCAAAATAGCCCCCTCATTAGATAGATTAAGCAACAACGATCCCAAAAATAGAAAAATAATTAAAAACGGGACTAGAAATGCCTACCATGCATTAGCCGAAAGTTGGAAGCTTATTCCATGGCTTCTCAAGCTTCATATTCGGCTGGTAAAAAGGGAATGAAAAAGATGACACCTTGATTCTTTTTTTTGATTCATTTTATTATTATTTTTAACCAATTTACAATATTAACCTTTATACACTTTATTTATTACACCAAATGCCAAGCCATCATATCCCACTATCTCTTTAATGGGCTAATTACCAAACAAGGACTTTCACTTTTAAGTTCTATATCTATTTAATACCTTTAGCTTATAGAATGAACTTTTGCACTTTACATAATTTAGTCCTTTTGCTTACTTAACTATCGAAGCGATAAAATTTTTCAACGAAACTTTAATACCATCTTATTGCCACTACGTAAATATTTATAAAAATATTTACGACTCAGTTTATAGAAACAAGGTCCTGATACCTCATTTTCTAAACCCACTTGACCTTAGGGTCATACCACTTGAACTTAATAAATCGCTTATAAAACAAAAATCACAATATCAAAAATATTTTTTTTTTTAAAATCACAATTAGCTCTTAAATATTAAATATAATATTTACAAACCTACTCTTCGGATTTGGTGGCCCCGAAACCACTGTTCCGATTAACCCTAAAAACGGGCTGTTACAACTCTCCCCCTTAGGGATTTTCGTCCCCGAAAATCTTACCAGTGAATAAATTAGTGATTTTCTTTCACCAACCTCAACATTTCTCACCTAGCCTCAGATTTCTCAACTTTTCAATCTCATGACCTAAGATTATGATCTGCTCTTTGCTATACATCATAACAAGCTGAGTTTCTACTTCTGTAAGAGATACCCTAGATAAAGGATCTTATTTGTATCATCACATTATATATATAAGAAACACATTACGGGTCTTCTCAAGTTTTGATAATAATCTCATTCAATCGGATGAATTGCGAACTCAACTTCTCTTTATAGCTAAATCTAGAATTTCTATTCCCATTATAATACCTTTACAAATACTCAATTTTCTAATTGAAAATTCAAAGCTTTTACGCATCAAGCCCACATATATTTTCTGCAAATCTAAAACTATTTTTTTGACGGTCATGAATTACTTTCATTTCCCCTCAGTCTTTCCAAGCACATCGACCCCGAAATTCTTTTTATAAAAATTCAATTCAATACAACGAAGTTCAGTGATTGCAACCATACCACCCTCATACAATGCTATCTTAACATTCATCTCATAACTATTATTATTATACGCAAACTTAACCAACAATAAATGTCTTTCTCGGTTGCTTTCAAGTTCTAGAACACAGTGTTACAAAGTAATTCCATACCCAAATCTCACAGTAGTTTATTTTAGTAACACGATATAATCCTCGTGTCTCCATTTGAACAATGAAAACTAGCACTCTTTTAGTACTCCCTGTAATTACCACTGTGCTAGATGTCACAATTGTTGTAAAATCTCTGGATTTCTCAATACACGAACTCTATCTCGACACAACGAACAATTGTCGGTTCCAATCTGAAATTCTAAATCAGAAATCAATTTACGTTGTACCCTTTTTAACTTGTAATTCATTGACACACCTCTTAGCCTTACAAATTTGCTAATTAAACATCAATTTAGTTTCTAGCTCAGCCAATAACTACTCATCATTTGATAAGATTAATCACATGATTATCGGCCGTAAAGCACATAAAGATTCTCGCTCAGAACCCCAAAGACTATAATCATTTGCCCAGTTTGATAATCAATTGCTGACTCATAATCTTTCAACAGTTCAAACCATCTTTAATTCTTGTGTCGAATAACTCTTTACCTGAGAACTGACACTTCAATTAACAATTTCTTCAACTGTTTACCACTTTATTGATAAATATCACATCATTCAGACTTTCCAGTCGTGATCTATAAAAACATTTCTCAATAAAATCGTTCTGATGGATATAATTCTGTATCATATCTTTTAGAATATGAATCCTGCGTTCAGAATATTCATCTATTTATCCGTGAACATTCAAACTTTATTTCCACCCTGTGGATAGATTCAGATACAAGTAACTCGATTAATCCTTCAAGCAATTAATATAATCAAACTAAACAATTGAATCGATCTCGACTGTCAAGTAATAACTTTTCCATTATTAATCAACAAAGCTTTGAACCATACTGAAGCCACAACCATCAGATAAATTAAAATCATAGTGCCATAATAAGGCTGACATCTCAATCGTATAGATACATAATGTCCCAATTATCAATAATGCATTTTGAACCTAAGAGAAATTGAAATATAATTACAATCATTTAATAGATATTTTTCACAGCTAACCATATAGAATCATAAGAAAGCAGAGATACTGTAATTCTCAAATATATCACTATACTGATCTTTTTAAGAAAGCACCCATATCAGATGACAGATATCTCAATGATGCCTCAGAGGAAATCTAGAAGTAAAGCGTCACTCATATGCACCGGAATCAACAGTAACAGAAACAATATAATCTTCATGTATACTAAGCAGATCAACAACCAGCAGGAGTAGAATACCAGCATCACACAGATTTAATCATCGATCTTTTCTTTCAATAAAATGCAATAGAATACCAGAGAAAGATATAATAATGCTGATTGTAACCTGAACAGCCCAACAATGCTTTCATATATTAATATATATAGATAACGTTCTCATATGATAAGAATTTCATCTAAAAATATATAGCTTCACATACCTCTGAGGATAATTGAACACATAGAGTACCCAGAAGAGTTCTCATAAATCATTCGACTATAATCGTTGTGCTCAAATATCTTTATAATTCAAATATGATTCTACTGTCTATCTTTGACATCACTAATATCTCATTATCCCAACACTAGCATAGGCCAATTCGGAAGAACTTCCAGTTAATATATTCTTTAGATATCATACCTGAATATTTGGTTTCATCTAATTCAACTTTTCTTTTAACAGTGACTTTGCATATTACAAATGGCCTTCAACACGATCGAATATCTTTTCTTTTACTATCTTCACTTTCGGACTCATTCTCTTATCTAATCACAGTACTAATCCTTCAATTACGAGACTCTGTCATTCCACACTTGTAAGCTTATTTAAGCCATATAGTACGGATCTTATTACAATGCTTTACCAATGAGGGGGTGCGGGTTGTAAAGCCAACAATTGTAACTCTTACGTAAGCATGCACATCACACATACTATTATGAATGAACAGTTCATTACTAATTCCGCATTCTCAAACATCTAGCAATCATTTACTTATGATCACTTGGTACTTAACATATAGCTCATACGCTAAATCAAATCATAAATTCCAAATCAAAATATTCACACAACAATTATATACCCAACATCACAACTCATATAATCATATAATTATAACATTTATCATTAGAAGAATATCATGCATTCTGATTCATACCTTTTATGAGTTTCAACTCATCACCAACACATTTTCAATCAAACGTTTGAGTATAACATTCTGTACTATCAGAATTTGCTCGGTTGGAAAGCATATCTGTCTTACAAAACAATTTCATTAAAGCCGGGAGATGTCACACTATCACGAGTAGTAATATGGCATGTATAGCTAGACTCACATACGCTAGGTTAGTCCGAGAATCGACTAAACCATAGCTTTAATACCACTAAATGTAACACTCCTAACCCGTATCCGTCGCCGGAATAAGGTTATGAGGTATTACTTGACTGAACAAAACTTCTATAAGGTCAAAGATACTTACCAGACATAAATTATCAACAACGTAAACATGTCTCATTGATTTTCCATAGGAGCTCTTATAAATTTCCAAAATGACTCACTATCAAAACATAACCGAATATCTAATAACAATTTAAATACTATCAAGTTATAACTAAAACATTTCACCACATTAGTTCAATTATAAGGCTTCTCTAAACAAAATGAGCAAGCCATCTTCGCATGGCTATAATGTACACAAGTCGAAATATCATTCTACCTATAGTCTATCCTATACATGCCTTAAACCATGATAATATGCAATTTTCCCAACTCACATAATGACTCAATAGTATGATGATATCTCCGGCCCTTCCAACTCGAGCTAAAGTATAAACCTATAAGAAATGGAAAAGAGAACACGGAGTAAGCTTCAATGCTTAGTAAGTTTTAAGCAATGCAAACAATTAATTTACTTATAGATCGAATTATTCAAATTTTCAAGAAATCATTCCTAGATAATTTCCATTTTGGCCAAGTATCCATGAACATAATGCATACGTAGAAAATTCACCTCACTTGAATCTGAACTGAATTAAAACCAAATATTGAAATAAAAAATAAGATCATAAGAACTCGAAAAGCATCTCATTGACAAGTTTTAACCATGTTTGCAACAAAATCACAAATTCACTACAAGCTGTCTTCCTGAGCAACAGTCACTAAATTATTTATAACTGGAGCTAAGAAACTCCAAATAAAGTTTCGTTAATTTTCCTTGAAAATAGACTCATATATCTTCCATCCATCAAATATTCATAATTTTTGGTTTGACCAATCAATACCAGATGTTTCTTGAAGTTTTCCCCTGTTTCACTATTTGACTATTCTGACCACTCTTCACTACAAATCAAATTTCTCATTATACAGAATTCAAAATATGTTATCGTTTATTTAATTTGAAACTAGACTCATTAAGGAGTCTAAGAATATAAATTTTATCTTATAACCATTTTTGTACCATTTGTAATGATTTTCTGAAAACAGAACAGGGGACCTCGAAGTCATTTTGACTCTGTTCCATGCCACTTCAAATATCTCATTATTGGCAATTCTTTTGTTTACACGGTTTCTTTTATAAGAAACTAGACTCATTAAGATTTCATGACATAATTTATTCAGCTTCTAACTCAACTCCCACAATTTATGGTGATTTTCTGAAATCACATTACTGCTGCTGTCCCAAGCAGATTTATTGCACATTCTTTGCATTCATATTATTTAACATGTATATCACCAAATCAATCTCATGTAACCTTTCACCATAACCGAATACACACATACACATATGAGATTTTCACATATACTTCTCATTTCGCATTCATGATTCAATTCCGATCAATCTAACATATAAAAGTATATAATACATACCTGACCAACTTAATGCATTGCATATATTCAATGGTAGTTTACTACGAACATTCGAAATCATAATCTTACTCGAATCATCGGCATTAAGTCTGCTAGGTTTAAAACCCAAATCCAATCACCACCACAAAGCATGCGGTACTTTAAGCCCGGATATAATACTAGCACAAAGCCTGCGAAACTTTAGCCCGGATATAACACCAGCACGAATGCCTTCGGGGCTTAGCCCGGATATAACACCAGCACGAATGCCTTCGGGACTTAGCCCGGATATAACACCAGCATGAATGACTTTGGGACTTAGCCTAGATATAAAACCAGCATGAATGCCTTCAGGACTTAGCCCAGATAAACACCAACACGAATGCCTTCGGGACTTAGCCCGGATATAACACCATTATAAAGTCGTCTCAAAAACAATTCATATAATATAGCATGTATACCTGTTCACTTTGCTATATTTAATCATTCAATATTTTGCACACTAAGTGTCATTCTCAATATCTCGCACATTAAGTGCCATTCTCAATATTTCATACACTGAGTATCATATTTGATTGCCCCGCACACTAAGTGTCACATTTTGTCGATATGTCGCCAGACATTAAAATATTCACGTATAAAAAATTTATACGATATCAAAGCATTAGAAACATAAATTTAACAATGTTTATTGCATACGAACTTACTTGGCTAAATTGTAGAGATACCAAAGTTTAGGGGTATTTTGGTAATTTTCTCATTTTCCTCGATTTTCCACCCGATCTTGATCTAAATTAACAATTTCATTCAATATATTAATTTAGACAGTAAAACACCTCATTTCATACAATTTAGTCATTTTTTGTCATTTTTATAAAATTACCCCTAAAGTTTTACTTTTATTCATTTTAGTCCCTGAGCTTAAAACATGCAAATTAACCATTTTAACCATAATTAAGCTTAGCCAAATGTTCATGGTATCAAAACAGTCCATAATTCACTTTATGGCAAAATTATAGTTTTGCCCCTAATATTTCAACTTCTTTACAATTTAGTCCCTATATCATAAAAATGCAAATTCATGAAATTGAGTAAAATTCTACTATAGAAGAATATCTGTGACAGCCCAAAATTGACCCTAGTCGGAATGTGGTTTCGGGACCACAAAACCGAGGCATAAAAATAATTTAAAATTTATTTTGATGCCTATAATATGTGTATGCTCATGTATGACATTTTTTGATGATTGATTTAGTGTTATAAAGGTGAATTTCACTAGAAAGGACTTAGTAGTGAACTTTGAAAGTACGATAGGAAATGTGATGACTAATTAAAGCATACATGCAAAACAATGGACTTGCATGTCAAATTCCCTTTTATAGGTGGTGGCGGCCATGACCAAGAAATATGGGCTAAACATGTCATGAAACATGTTTTGTTGGGCATTAGGGAGAAATAATAAACAAATAAGCATGGGTAAGAAAAGAATGAAAAAAATGTGTGTGTGAGTGTGGTATCTCCCCATTGCCGTGAGTTGTAAAGGAAGAAAGAAAAAATTTGTTCATCCTTTCTTTGAGCCAAAACTAAGGGGAAGAAGAGATTTTTGCTTCATTTTATTTGTTTAGAAGAGATCTAGAAGGAGATTTGGCTAAACTTGCACCAAGATTAAGGTATGTATGAGGTTGTGTCATGAGATTCATGCATGTTTTAGTTGCCAACTTGATGTTCATGTTAGCCATGGTTCAAATCCTTGTTATGCCATGGAAGTGGTATTTGGTCAAAGTTGATATTGTGATAAAGCCATTGCATGCTAAGTGTGAAGCTTGATGATGATGCATGCAATGATGGATTGTCTACTCTTGAAATTTCTTTGTAGCCATCTTGAGTAAGACTTTGAGTTTTCTTTTGTTTAACCATGATTGAAGTTGAAAGGGCATGATTGTGATGTATTCGCCATGATGCATTCATGAGCATGGTTCATGCTTCTTGCATGTTAGTTAAAATTTGTGTTTTGGATGGCTATGGACACCTTGAAATTGACCATGCACATATATGTATATATATGTTTGCACATGATGTTTTGGTTATGAAGTAAGTGATGAATATGTTTGTTTAAAGAAGAAAATGTTGAAGAATGTTTGTGAAATTGCAAGTACATTCGGCCTAGAATACCTATGATGTGGAAATCTTGGAATTTATTGTTGATTTGGTGCAAGTATGACTAAGTATAATCGGCCATATGAGTGCTTGATGATGTATTATAAGTATGGAGCCACAATATGTAAAGCATTAACTAGTAAAATGCATGCTGTTTTTGTATGGTGTTAAGTGTATAATTGGCCTCAAATTGGACATGTATGTTCGGCCTTAAGTAGCCGATTGATGGCCTTAGCTTTTCCTTGATGCTTGAATGGATTGTATTGAATTGCTTGATGTAGTATAAAATGTGCATGACCATTGTGTACTCAAGCTAAAGGGTGGCCATATGACCATTTAAACTCCTTGTCATATTCGCCATAAGCTAGCATAATAAGGTATTAATAAATTAAATTTGTTTGAATTAGCTCAAGAGCTTAGAGGGCCACAATTGGACAAGGGGAAGGAAAAAGTGATCGAATAGCCGTAAAAGCCGTTCGACAACATCCGAGGTAAGTCCTCAAGAAGTGACCCTACTTGAATTATGTGAAATGAAATATGGATGTGTATTGATTATTGATTTATGTGTGTATGAGTATTTGAATGACACCCGGGCTAAGTCCCGAAGGCGATTATGCTAGTGATTATATTTGTGTTTGAGCCTTAGTAACAAAAATGAAATATGAATGTCTAATGATTATTGATGTATGTGTGCATGAGCAATTGAATGATATCCGGGCTAAGTCCCGAAGACGTTATTGCTGGAAATTATATCCGGGTTAAGACCCGAAGGCAATTGTGCTAGCGGCTACATCCGGGCTAAGACCCGAAGGCATTCGTGCGAGTCGTTCTATCCGGGCTAAGACCCGAAGGCATTCGTGCACGTGGTTATATCCGGTTGTATTCCGAAGAAGCTTTGGCTGGAGGTGAGTGTTGGTTGCTGTAATGAATTCAATTGGTACGCTCGAAAAGCCCAAAGAATAAGGTATGTTTATACGTGCATTGGAAAGTCGACATGTTTGAGCAACATTCGCTCGATCGACTAACGAATTTCAGCTATTGAATTGGTTGATACCTTGTGAAAGTATATAATGATGAAGTGTGAAGTAAGAATGATTATGTGAATGTGTATTAATGAAATGATGCATTTGGCCATGTGAATGTATTGCTTTAATTAAAGCTGATTTTATTCCTTGAGACTTACTAAGCATAAAAATGCTTACCCGTTGCTTTGGCTCTCTTTTATAGATTGTGCTCGATAGCAATCGGATTCGGGATCATTAAAGTCAAGTCATCAACACTATCAAAGCCTCCATTTTGGTATAAATTTTTGGTTGAACTTTGAAATGGCATGTATAGGACTACCCTTGCTGGTTTAAATATGTTGTGATGTATATGTGTACGGCCATGCGAAAATGGCTCGTAAAAGTGAAGTCTGAACTTAGACTATTTGCGGTTTGTATATATATATATATATGGTGTCATGATGTGATTATGGATTGGAAATGGGAATGTTGGTCACATGATCAGCCATTGGTATGGTTAAAATGATCATATGTGAACCTATGTATGGCAAGACTAGTTGGTTCATGGAGACTACAAACTAGGTAAGACCTACCTTAAAAACAGATGCTGCCAGCTGCAGTGACGTGAATGTGAAAAATCATTAAAATTTGTAGGAATGGTATTAAATAGTGAATAAGCTATGTGAATGAACCTTGATGAGTCTATTTTCATATGGAAGAAACGAAACGGTCATAGGAGTTACTTGTTAAGAGATATTAAAGCTATTGTGAGACAGGGCCAGAACGGTTTCTGGGTCCCCTGTCGCAACTTTAAAAATTTACTATAAATTATCCAGAAAGAATTAAGATTCGTGCCTTATATGTACAGATTCCATATTGAGTCTAGTTTCATTAGAAACAAACCACACCAGTATTAAAGCCCTGTACAGAGAGATATTCAAGTTGTAATGCACGAAGGTCAGAGCAGTCGATCCCTGTAACATGGGTGATTTTAACTAATAAACTGTACCAATTGGCCCGACCAAAAATTCTAGAAATAAGTCCATGGATGGATATATGAGTCTAAATTTAGGGAAAATTTACGCAACCAGTTTCGAGTTTTGAAACTCGAGATATGATTTTAAGGGACGGTGACGCAGTTTTCCAGCCTGACTGGAAATGTCAAATTAGTGGGCAAAATATGTGGACTTGGCACGTTAACCCTCGTGTCCGACACGGCGATGGTCTCGGGTTCGGGTGTTACAATTTTATTGGTATCGAGCCACGGTTTAGTCGATTCTAGGACTACCGTGATGTGTTTGGGGTCTAGCTATACATGCCATTAAATGATGAATCGATAGTGTGGTGATTTCGACAATTTGACTTTGTGTTTGTTTATAGTAATGGATCCCGATCCCAACCGAAGCGATAGCTGATGATGTGGAGAGTGTGGCGCCTGCTCGCGCAAGGGACAGCGCGGCGGACTCTCAACCTATTGCCAGCAATCCGAATGATGAGGCTAAGCAAGCCTTTTATAGTGTGATGAATGAATGGTTTAACCAATACATTCGAACTAACACTACTGTTCCACAACCTCCATTCCCGACAAATGCAACCCAAGACCTACAATACCTCCCGAATGACCAAATAAGGTCAAGTAAGCCGCCAATCGATAGGATTCGAAAACATGGGGCCACTGAATTTAAAGCTATGGATGATGATGATGCCGAAGCGAGCTGAATTTTGGTTGGACAACACTATCCGGTGCTCGATGAGCTATCTTGTACACCGATGAGTGCTTAAAGTGTACCATCTCCTTGCTACGTGAATCCGCCTACTATTGGTGGAGTACTCGACTTGTGGTGCCTAGAGAGCAAGTGACTTGGGAATTCTTTCAAACCGAGTTAGAAAAAAGTATATCGATCGAGATTCATCGACCAAAAAGAAGGGAATTTCTTGATCTTAAGCAAGGTTCTATGTCGCCATCGACTACGAATGAAAATTTGTGAGGCTTAGTCGATGCAGCGAGAATGCATTTCGTCCGAAGCTATTATATGTAAACGCCGAGGATGGGCTGAATGATGATATAAGGATGTTCGTTGGCATTCTCGAGATACGAGAGTTCGTAGTACTTGTTGAGCGAGCTTGTAAAGTCAAGAGCTTAGAAAGGAGAAACAAAAAGCTGATGTGGGAACCGGAGAATTCGAAGAGGTCCTCGGAAAGTCTCTTCAACAAGCATCGAAGAGATTTCGAGATGATGTGAGCCGGTCTAGAGGCGCCACGGGCTTTTCTAGACGAGGACGCGATCGACCCCTATGACCACACGAGTCACTTGATCGCCGATGGTGGAAATGATCGCCGAGAGAGGGCGAGTGTCGCATTGTGGCAAATGGCATTCGGGAGCTGTTGGTTCCGTGATCGCTCCTGCTATAAGTGCGGATCGGCCGACCACTTTATGAAGGATTGCCCGAGGATGCTTGAACAAAATGTAAGTCAAAGTGGAAACCCGGTGCTACCATCGCCGAGGTAGGCCACCTAGAAATGTGGGCAATGTTAGTGGCGGTCGAGAGGATCTAGAGATGCTACCATCGATCCGAGGCTCGGGCCCTGCTAGGACTTATGCCATACGCGCACTCGAGGATCTTGCCTCTCCGGATGTCATTACGGTACTTTCACTCTTTTCAATACTAATGTGATTGCTTTGATTGACCCCGATTCTACTCATTCTTATATATGTGAAACCTTAGCATCCAAGAAGACTTTGCCTATTGAGTCTCTCGAGTTTGTAATTCGGTGTCAAACCCTTGGGTCATTACGTGCTTGTCAACAAAGTGTGCAAGAAAAGTCCCCTAGTGTTCCGAGGTTCTTGTTTTCCGGTGGACTTGATGCTTTTGCCGTTCGATGAATTGACGTTATTCTTGGTTTGGATTGGTTGACCATGCATGATGCGATTGTAAATTGCAAAAGCAAGACTATCGATTTGAGGTGCGAATAACGAGATAATTCGGGTTGAGTCTATGGATTTAAAGGGGTTGCCGGTGTAATATCGCAATGTTGGCCGGAAATATGTAAGAAAAGGGTGCGAAGCGTACCTTGCGTATGTGCTCGATGACAAGGAATCGAAAAGAAACCCGAATCTGTGCGTGGTTTGTGAATACCGGATGTTTTCCACGAAGAATTGCGGGTTTACCACTGTTCGGAAATAGAATTTGGCATCGAATTGGTACTGGTACCACTCAATTTGGATAGCTCCGTATTGTATGGCACCAACGGAATTAAAGGAGTTGAAAGCTCGATTGCAAGAATTGGTGGATAGAGGTTTTGCTCGCTTGAGTTGTTCGCCTTGGGTGCGCCGGTGTTGTTTGTGAAAAGAAAGATGGAACCATGAGGTTGTGCATCGACTATCGGCGACTTAATAAAGCGACGATAAAGAACAAATACCGTTACCACGTATCGATGACTTGTTCGATCAACTGAAGGAGCCTCGGTGTTCTCGAAAATAGATTTGAGATCGGGTTATTATCAATTGCGAATCCGAGATTGGACGTACCCAAGACCGCCTTGAGCGAGATATGGTCACTATGAGTTCCTAGTGATGCCGTTTGGGCTTACTAATGCCCTGCGGTATTTATGGATTTGATGAATCGGATCTTCGGACCATATTTGGATCGTTTCAGTAGTCGTGTTCATTGATGACATCTTGGTCTATTCAAGAAATGAGACCGAACATCTGAACACCGAGGTTAGTCTTGCAAATTTTACAGGATAAGCAATTATATGCTAAGTTCAAGCAAGTGTGAGTTACGGTTAAGAGAGGTTAGCTTCTTGGGTCATGTGGTATCTCGATCGGGTATTCGAGTCGACCGAATAAAATTTCAGCCATACTTAATTGGAAGCCTCAGAAATATTCTTGAGGTTCGAGCTTTTTGGGGCTTACTAGGTTATTACCGACGATTTGTAAAGGTTTCTCAACGATAGCCACGCCGATGACGGCTACTCCAAAAGGATGTTAAGTTCGAATGGACGGAGAAATGTCGAAAAGTTTCGATCAACTAAAAACTTATTTGGTGAAGCCCCAATTCTAGTGCAACCCGAATCCGCAAAGAGTTTGTCATCTATAGTGACGCCTCCCTACTTGGGTTAGGTTGTGTATTGATGCAAGAAGGTCGAGTTGTGGCCTGTCGTCGAGGCAATTAAAGCCACACGAGAAAAATTATCCGACCCATGATCTCGAATTAGCGCCATCGTATTCACCTTAAAGATTTGGCGACATTACTTATTTGGTGAGAAGTGCCATGTGTACTCGGATCACAAAAGTCTCAAATATTTGATGACCCAAAGAGACTTAAATCTGCGACAAAGACGTTGGCTCGAATCGTTAAAGGATTATGAGTGGTCATTGACTATCACCGGAAAGGCGAATGTGGTTGCGGATGCCTTGAGTCAGAATCGTTATTCACTCTACGAGCGATGAATGTGCACTTGTCTGCTCGATCCGACGGTGTGTTAGTGGCTGAATTGAAAGCCAAACCATTATTGACACATCAAATTCGAGAAGCTCGTAAAGTCGACGACGAGTTGGCTACAAAACGGGTGAGTGTGTTCGAACAAGGACTCGGAGTTTCAAATCGATGATGACGATTGTTTGAGGTTCAAAAGTCGTCTGTGTGTTCCAAAGAATTGAACTCATTTCGATAATTCGAATGAAGCCCATTGTAGCCGAATGGCAATCCACCCGTGAGTACGAAGATGTACAACGATTTGAAACGTCGGTTTTGGTGGCATGGTATGAAACGAGACATCTCCGACTTTGTTTCGAGATGTTTAATATGTCAACAAGTGAAAGCGGAACATCAAGTGCCTTGAGATTACTTCACCAATCACGATACCGAGTGGAAATGGGATCGAGTCACAATGGACTTTGTATCCGATCGCCATTGTCGTGAGTAAGAAGGATGCGGTTTGGGTCGTGGTAGATAGATTGACTAAGTCGGCTCACTTTGTCCCCGTCGCACGGATTTTTCAATGGACAAATTAGCCGAATTGTACGCTTATCGATTGTGAGATTGCACGGGTGCCTATTTCCATCGTGTCGGATAGAGATCCGAGATTTACCTCGCGATTTTGGAAAAAGTTGCAAGAAGCTTTGGGTACCAAGTTGCATTTCAGACCGCCTTTCACCCCAAACCGATGGTCAATCCGGCGGATAATTCAGATACTTGGGGATATGTTGAGATGTTGCGTCCTCGAGTTTAGTGGTTCATGGGAGCGGTATTTGCCGTTGATTGAATTCGCACAACAACAACTTTCAATCAAGTATTAAGATGGCACCTACGAGGCTTTGTACGTCGTAAATGCCGTACACCATTGTTTTGGGTGAGCTCGGTGAAGGTAAGATTTTCGGGATGGATTTGATTAGAGATGCTGAACAGAAAGTGAAAGTAATCCGTGAAAGTCTGAAGATAGCCTCCGATCGTCAGAAGTCGTACACGGATCTGAAGCGTAAGGATATCGAGTATCAGGTGGGTGATAAAGTGTTTCTCAAGGTATCGCCTTGGAAAAAGATACTCAGATTCGGCCGTAAGGGCAAGTTGAGCCCGAGGTTCATTGGGCCATATGAGATATCCGGCGAGTCGGTCCGATGGCATATCATTTGATTTTGCCCCGAACTCGAAAAGGTTCACGATGTCTTTCATGTTTCGATGCTTCGACGCTATAGATCGATCCATCGCACGTGATTAGTCCATCAGAAGTTGAAATTCAAGCCAATATGAGTTATGAGGAAGAACCGATTCGTATCCTATCACGGGAAGTGAAAGAGTTGCGAAACAAGCGGGTTCCGCTAGTGAAGGTGTTATGGCTCAAGCACGGATAGAAGAAGCTACTTGGGAAAACGAGAACTCTATGAAAGAGCGATACCCAACCCTATTTACGGTAAGATTTTCGGGACGAAAATTTCTTAAGTGGGGAGAGTTGTGATGACCCAAAATTGACCCTAGTCGGAATGTGGTTTCGGGACCACAAAACCGAGGCATAAAAATAATTTAAAATTTATTTTGATGCCTATAATATGTGTATGCTCATGTATGACATTTTTGATGATTGATTTAGTGTTATAAAGGTGAATTTCACTAGAAAGGACTTAGTAGTGAACTTTGAAAGTACGATAGGAAATGTGTGATGACTAATTAAAGCATGCATGCAAAACAATGGACTTGCATGTCAAATTCCCCTTTTATAGGTGGTGGCGGCCATGACCAAGAAATATGGGCTAAACATGTCATGAAACATGTTTTGTTGGGCATTAGGGAGAAATAATAAACAAATAAGCATGGGTAAGAAAAGAATGAAAAAAATGTGTGTGTGAGTGTGGTATCTCCCCATTGCCGTGAGTTGTAAAGGAAGAAAGAAAAAATTTGTTCATCCTTTCTTTGAGCCAAAACTAAGGGGAAGAAGAGATTTTTGCTTCATTTTATTTGTTTAGAAGAGATCTAGAAGGAGATTTGGCTAAACTTGCACCAAGATTAAGGTATGTATGAGGTTGTGTCATGAGATTCATGCATGTTTTAGTTGCCAACTTGATGTTCATGTTAGCCATGGTTCAAATCCTTGTTATGCCATGGAAGTGGTATTTGGTCAAAGTTGATATTGTGATCAAGCCATTGCATGCTAAGTGTGAAGCTTGATGATGATGCATGCAATGATGGATTGTCTACTCTTGAAATTTCTTTGTAGCCATCTTGAGTAAGACTTTGAGTTTTCTTTTGTTTAACCATGATTGAAGTTGAAAGGGCATGATTGTGATGTATTCGCCATGATGCATTCATGAGCATGGTTCATGCTTCTTGCATGTTAGTTAAAATTTGTGTTTTGGATGGCTATACACCTTGAAATTGACCATGCACATATATGTATATATATGTTTGCACATGATGTTTTGGTTATGAAGTAAGTGATGAATATGTTTGTTTAAAGAAGAAAATGTTGAAGAATGTTTGTGAAATTGCAAGTACATTCGGCCTAGAATACCTATGATGTGGAAATCTTGGAATTTATTGTTGATTTGGAGCAAGTATGACTAAGTATAATCGGCCATATGAGTGCTTGATGATGTATTATAAGTATGGAGCCACAATATGTAAAGCATTAACTAGTAAAATGCATGCTGTTTTTGTGTGGTGTTAAGTGTATAATTGGCCTCAAATTGGACATGTATGTTCGGCCTTAAGTAGCCGATTGATGGCCTTAGCTTTTCCTTGATGCTTGAATGGATTGTATTGAATTGCTTGATGTAGTATAAAATGTGCATGACCATTGTGTACTCAAGCTAAAGGGTGGCCATATGACCATTTAAACTCCTTGTCATATTCGCCATAAGCTAGCATAATGAGGTATTAATAAATTAAATTTGTTTGAATTAGCTCAAGAGCTTAGAGGGCCACAATTGGACAAGGGGAAGGAAAAAGTGATCGAATAGCCGTAAAAGCCGTTCGACAACATCCGAGGTAAGTCCTCAAGAAGTGACCTTACTTGAATTATGTGAAATGAAATATGGATGTGTATTGATTATTGATTTATATGTGTATGAGTATTTGAATGACACCCGGGCTAAGTCCCGAAGGCGATTATGCTAGTGATTATATTTGTGTTTGAGCCTTAGTAACAAAAATGAAATATGAATGTCTAATGATTATTGATGTATGTGTGCATGAGCAATTGAATGATATCCGGCTAAGTCCCAAGACGTTATTGCTGGAAATTATATCCGGTTAAGACCAAGGCAATTGTGCTAGCGGCTACATCCGGGCTAAGACCAAGGCATTCGTATGAGTCGTTCTATCCGGGCTAAGACCAAGGCATTCGTGCACGTGGTTATATCCGGTTGTATTCAAGAAGCTTGGGCTGGAGGTGAGTGTTGGTTGCTGTAATGAATTCAATTGGTACGCTCGAAATGCCCAAAGAATAAGGTATGTTTATCGTGCATTGGAAAGTCGACATGTTTGAGCAACATTCGCCGATCGACTAACTAATTTCAGCTATTGAATTGGTTGATACCTTGTGAAAGTATATAATGATGAAGTGTGAAGTAAGAATGATTATGTGAATGTGTATTAATGAAATGATGCATTTGGCCATGTGAATGTATTGCTTTAATTAAAGCTGATTTTATTCCTTGAGACTTACTAAGCATAAAAATGCTTACCCGTTGCTTTGGCTCTCTGTTTTATAGATTGTGCTCGATAGCAATCGGATTCGGGATCATTAAAGTCGAAGTCATCCACACTATCAAAGCCTCCATTTTGGTATAAATTTTGGTTGAACTTTGAAATGGCATGTATAGGACTACCCTTGCTGGTTTAAATATGTTGTGATGTATATGTATACGGCCATGCGAAAATGGCTCGTAAAAGTGAAGTACTGAACTTAGACTATTTGCGGTTTGTATATATATATATATATGGTGTCATGATGTGATTATGGATTGGAAATGGGAATGTTGGTCACATGATCAGCCATTGGTATGGTTAAAATGATCATATGTGAACCTATGTATGGCAAGACTAGTTGGTTCATGGAGACTACAAACTAGGTAAGACCTACCTTAAAACAGATGCTGCCAGCTGCAGTGACGTGAATGTGAAAAATCACCAAAATTTGTAGGAATGGTATTAAATAGTGAATAAGCTATGTGAATGAACCTTGATGAGTCTATTTTCATATGGAAGAAACGAAACGGTCATAGGAGTTACTTGTTAAGAGATATTAAAGCTATTGTGAGACAGGGCCAGAACGGTTTCTGGGTCCCCTGTCGCAACTTTAAAAATTTACTATAAATTATCCAGAAAGAATTAGGAGTCGTGCCTTATATGTACAGATTCCATATTGAGTCTACTTTCATTAAAAACAAACGGCACCAGTATTAAAGCCCTGTACAGAGAGATATTCAAGTTGTAATGTACGAAGGTCAGAGCAGTCGATCCCTGTAACATGGGTGACTTTAACTAATAAACTGTACCAATTGGCCTGACAAAAAATTCTAGAAATAAGTCCATGGATGGATATATTAGTTTAAATTCAGGGAAAATTTACAAAACCAGTTTCCGAGTTTTGAAACTCGAGATATGATTTTTAAGGCGACAGTGATGCAGTTTTCCAGCCTGACTGGAAATGTCAAATTGGTGGGCAAAATATGTGGACTTGGCCTGTTAACCCCTCGTGTCCGACACCGGCGATGGTCTCGGGTTCGGGGTGTTACAATATCACTAGTGTCTCTAGCAGCCCACACATTTCATTTATTTGACATTTTAACCACAAAGTTTTCACATTTATCAATTTAGCCCTTAATTGTCAATTTCACAAAAATTCATTTAACAAAAAGTGTTTAACTATCAACAAGGACTCATATTCTTCCATTAAAATTCAAAACCCTATTATACTCATCAATGGAAAATATCAAACTATTCAATGGTTTTGCAAAATAGCGCCCTCATTAGATAGATTAAGCAACAATGATCCCGAAAATATAAAAATAATTAAAAACGGGACTAGAAATGCATACCATGCATTAGTCGAAAGTTGGAAGCTTATTCCATGGCTTCTCAAGCTTCATATTCTGCTGGTAAAAAGGGAATGAAAAAGATGACACCTTGATTCTTTTATTTTATTCATTTTATTATTATTTTTAACCAATTTACAATATTAACCTTTATACACTTTATTTATTACACCAAATGCCAAGCCATCATATCCCACTATCTCTTTAATGGGCTAATTACCAAACAAGGACTTTCACTTTTAATTTCTATATCTATTTAATACATTTAGCTTATAGAACAGAACTTTTGCACTTTACGCAATTTAGTCCTTTTTGCTTAATTAACTATCGAAACGATAAAATTTTTCAACGAAACTTTAGTACCATCTTATTGCCACTACGTAAATATTTATAAAAATATCTACGACTCGGTTTATAGAAACATGGTCCCGATACCTCATTTTCTAAACCCACTTGACCTTAGGGTCATACCACTTGAACTTAATAAATCGCTTATAAAACGAAAAACACAATATCAAAAATATTTTTTTTTAAAATCACAATTAGCTCGTAAATATTAAATATAATATTTACAAACCTACTAGTTGGATTTGGTGGCCCCGAAACCACTGTTTCGATTAACCCTAAAAACGGGCTGTTACAGGTTCAACCTGAAGAACATTACCCTTCTCACATTTTAGTTCAATAAACTTTGTTCCAGAATTCACTATCACATCATGAGTGGTCAACCAATCCATACCAAGAATTACATCAAATTCATCAAACGGTAATAGCATGAGATTAGCCGGAAAACAATGACCTCTAATCATTAAAGGGTAATTTTTACACACTTTATCAACTAACACATACTTGCCTAAGGGGTTTGACACCTTTATTATGAACTCAGTAGATTCAACAAACAAGTTCATATCAGACACCAACTTCATGCAAATATACGAATGGGTAGACCCCGGATCAATCAAAGAAACAACAGAAGTTTCACAGATAGAAAATGTACCCATAATTACATTAGGAGACAAGGCCTCTTCTCGAGTGCAAATGGCTTAGGTCTTCGCAGGTGCCCTACCCTCGGGTCTCACTGTAGACTCCCTAGGTGCACCCTTACTACTCGTCCCGCAACTCAGATTCTTCTTAGGTCTTCCCTTATTAGTATTGCTATCTAACCTTGTTCCTTGAATGTTTCCTCTCCCTATCCTCTCGGGACAATCTCTAACAAAATGGTCAGGGGAACCACACTTAAAACAGGTTTTATCGCCCCCTCGGCACTCTCCAGGGTGATGTCTCCCATACTGGGGGAATCCCAATCTATTGGGTCAAGCATTGCCAACACTAGCAATTGAAGTTGTCTGAGCTTTCGAAACCATGCATTGTTTAGTCCTATTCTTGCCTGAATAACTAGCAGAGGCATTAGATCGAGTAGTGAACCTCCCGACTTCTTAGATGAAGATTGAAAAGATTTGCTTAGTTGCCTCTTCCTCGAGTCTCGAGACTCCAGATTAGCTTTCCTTTTTTCTTTAGCCAATTCTTCAACCGTGCAAGCTATTTCGACTAACAGAACAAACTCTTTCAACTCAAGGACACCGTCCAACAATCGAATGTCTTCATTCAACCCATCTTCAAATCTTTTTCACATGATGGCTTCAGTAGATACACATTCCCGAGTGTATTTGCTAAGCCTCACAAACTCACGCTCATACTCGATAACTATCATTTTACCCTGTTTCAACTCGAGGAACTCCTTCCTCTTTTGATTCATAAACCTTTGACTGATATACTTCTTGCAAAATTCCTTTTGGAAAAACCCCCAAGCCACTTTCTCCCTTGGCACAACTGACACTAGGGTATTCTACCATTGGTAAGCTGAATCTTTCAGAAGCGATACCACGCATTTCATGCACTCCTCCGGTGTGCATGACAACTCATCAAAGACTAGGATGGTGCTCTCGAGCCAAAATTCTGCTCTTTTCGGATCATCATCTATGTTAGCTCAGAACTCTTCAGCTTCTTGCTTTCTAATCCAGTCAACTGGAGGCCTTTCCCTTCTCACTATCTCAATAACTTAGGGAACTACAGAGGTAGGCTGAGGAATAGGCGGGGTGGGTGAGGTTGAACTCCCGGGTTTGTCTGAACAAACTCAGCGTACCAAACATTCATCATGTGGAGAAAGACTTCTCTGCCTTTTTCTCATCTACTAACTATCTCTGGTCTACTATCAGATGACACTGCTCCTTCAGTGGGAGCAGTGGCGTTACTTTCTACATCGTCATTAACTGCTTGTTTGAGATCCATTTACTAAATAAAACACAATTTAAATTGTTAGGAGATGTCAGACTATCATAATTTATGTATGAAATGTATAGCTAGACTTCCACACTCTCTACGTACTCCTAGAACCGACGAAATTGTAGCTCTGATACCAATAAATGTAACACCCCTTAGCTGTGTCCAACGCCAGGACGGATACAAGGCATTATCGATTTAAAACGTAAACATACATACAGAACCAAGCCATAAAATTTCTTTTGACTACAAAATTGTACATACACATGCAACTCGTTCCTATTACAGGCCTACAAGGCCCAAAGCATACATCGGGGGTGGTTCAGGACTAAACCGTGAAGTTTAACTTTTTTTCATAAAACAGAGTCATATACCCGTGTAGACACAAGGACACGTTCGTGTGCCCATGACACGTCCATGTCTCCCGGTCGTGTAACTCTCTGTTTATGACGTCAGCATCAATTTAAGAGCACACGGCCAAGGCACATGCCCGTGTGTGTAACACTCCTATCCCGTAACCGTCGCCGGAATAGGACGAGACATTACCAGAAATTAGGAATCGGATCAGAACAGTAAAACTTTGAACCTTTTCTTAAATAAAAGATCATTTATTTATATAACTAATAGACACAAACAAAGATCAAATAAAAGTAAACTTCCATAAGATGCCATATTCGCATGGCTTATATACAATAGTCAAAATATCATTCTATTTATAGTCTATCCTATACATGCCATAAGCTAAGTCCAAATCACATGATTACTACAATAGTAGATAGTGTGACGAAGTGCTGACGATCCCCGAGCTAATAGTAAGAGTCAACGATCTACAAAAATAAACAGAGAAACATAACATTCAAAGTAAGCTTTCATAAGCTTAGTAAGTCTTAAGCAATTTAAGCAGTTGAACTTAAAACAAACCAAATGTTCAAATCACATAACACTTTCTCGAGTACAATACTATTTGGTGATTATGCACAAACACATATCATTTTACTCCGTTTATACTCAAACTCATATAAACATAGTATTTACAAGCTTCTCGATTAACTTTAATTCTTTCAAATTTCACTATTGTATCATTTCTTACCCACACTTACTTTCAACATTCATAGTTAAATAGCATATCAAAAACTATCTTGTAACTTTGCATAATAACTGAATGCACACATATACAATTATACATATGAATTTACAACATCTTTTCATATGCTTCTCATTACACATTCTTAATTCTCATCAGATCAATCTCACATATAATATATATATATCACATACCTGAATCACTTAATGTGTAATACGAGTTCAATTTATCATCTTAGCATAGGATCTCGTAGTCATATACTTTATCAAATTTACTAACACTTGGCCTACGAGGTATAAAACCCAAGCATAACACCAGCACGAAGCCTACGGGACTTTAAACTCAGATATAATACCAGCACTAGGCCTGCGAGATTTAACCTGGATATAATACCATCACGAAGTTTGCGGGATTTAACCCGGATATATTACCAGCACGAAGCCTGTAGGATTTAACCCAGATATAATTCTAGCATATAGCCTGCGGGTCTTTAAGCCCGGATACACATCAAATATCATGCATCTTTAATCATATATTAACACATCTCATTCAACATATCACATTAGTAGTCATTTGCTACATTCGGATATAAGCTCCATATGAACACCATCATTTACATTTCGGTTCAAAAGTCATACATAAATATCACATATCCATTTCACCATTCAAGCTTAACCCATAGTGACTATTCGACTATAAGTCATATACATAAATTATTTATCGCACAACTTAATTCAAGTAGAACCAAAAGGTCACAATTCACCTAATATATACATATTGCTCACCGATTCGCACACTTTCAAATTAGCAATTATAAGTTGGTTCCGCACATAGCCCATCCTTATTGATAATTTACGATGGTTTTACCCTTACTCACATATATGACATAGGCATTTTTACCTATGCTTCTCAATTCACATTCATGATTCAATTCCAATCGATTTAACATGCATAAGTACATATCGCATACCTGACCAACTTAATGTATTGAACGAAATCGATTGTCGATTTAACACAAGGTCTCATAGTTGAACATAAACATGAAACCATTTCTTATATGTTCGATTCACATCAATCATCAAATTCATTTAATTCACATATACTTAATTAGGTTATTCGTACCTGAATAATTTACTTTACTGGAACGAATCCACATATCGTATTAGCCCATAGTCTTAAAGCACCACACTTTTAATAGTTTACCTCATCGAAGTTCACATTTAATCACTTTAGTGCCAAGCCATATTTGGCTACCACAAAGGACTAATAATAATAATTTTATACACATCATGGTTTCCTTTAGATATTTAATAATCACAAATCGTGATATCTCTACCAACACATATACGACATAGTTTACTCATTGTAACACTCATTTAGTGCATCAAATTTCCAAATCCAATTCAACTTAAGCATAATAGCCATAATCGGGTTATAGCCTTAAATCATTACATATTCGGCACATTAACTAAATAAAGTTTACATTCTCTTTGCCATATTAATTTAACTCTTAGGAATATAAAAAGGAATCAAGCTTAAACACTTAAGAACTTACCTCGAATGTTACCGAATGATTACAACGGCTATTCGATTACTTTCTCTTTTCCCTTATCCGAATTTGTCCCTCTATGCTCTTGAGCTTAAATTCAAAGATTTTAAACTAGTCATTATTCGACTATTAAAGCATCACTTTATAAATATAATATATATATATATATATATATATATATATATATATTCGACTTTCAAACTTACTGATCATAGTAAGCTTATAAGAAATCAATAAGCAACTCATTAACGAATTTTTTTGTCAATGTTTACCACATAATCATAATTTCACTGCAAGCTGTCTTCCTAAGCAACAGTAACTAAATCATTTATAACTGGAGCTACGAAACTCCAAATCAAGTGCCGTTAATTTTACCTGAAAATAGACTCATATATATTTTATCCATAAAATTTTTAGAATTTTTGGTTTGGAAAATCAATACCAGATTTTACTTAAAGTTTCCCTTGTTTCACTGTTTGACTAATATGACCACTCTTCACTACGAATCAAAATTCTCATTGTACAGAATTAAAAATATGTTCTAGTTTATTTCATTTGTAACTAGACTCATTAAGGAGTCTAAGCATATAAACTTCATCTTATAACCATTTTTGTAAAATTTATAATGATTTTATAAAAACAGAACAGGGGATCTAGAAGTCATTTTGACCCTGTCCCACATCAATTCAAATATCTTATTATCGGAAATTATTTTGCTTACATGGTTTCTTTTATAAGAAACTATACTCATTAAGCTTTAATTATATAATTTATTCAGCTTCTAACTCAACTCCCACAATTTATGGTGATTTTCTAAAATCACTTTACTGCTGCTGTCCCAAACAGATTATTACCAATTCACTCTTTCACACATTCTTTGCATACATATTATTCAAACATGTATATCACTAATCAATTTCATCATATATATCTATAATTTCACTTAAGCATAATATCAATAGAACAAATTGTGCTCAAATCATCATTCAAGTTCAAATCCGGCTAGCACACATATAAACACTAGTAACTAAATATTAACATTTGCATTTCACCATAATAGCCAATTGCCATTAAGAAATTAAACCACAATTATTCAATTTTACCAAGCTTCAACTTAATTTAACTTATAATAGTTTATAACACATTTAAAGCACATACATTACTAAATTTTATCCAAGTCACAATTGGCCATAGTACACCCAACACATTAGCCGATTTCCTACTTAGCATCTAATGCACATATATGCTTAATTCACCACCTAAGCAACATGAAACTCCATTACAATCACAATTATTCATTCTTTAAAACTAACATTCAACTATCAATAATTTAGCAAAAACTTAGGTAAATGGCCGAATGCTATATCCTCAACCAAAACTAAAGTTTTTAACATCGGCTATGTAGGAAACTATGTGATTAACTAGATTTTCACAAGACTTTGAAGATAGCACATGAAACATACCTTAATTTTGATGCTAACATAGCCGAAAGTTTGGTCTCTCTATCCCCCCCTTTCGGCAATGAAGAACAAAAGTTATCAACCTTGTTCTTTTCACCCACTTACTTATTTCATTATAATATAAAATTGTTATTACATATTATAATACATTTATATATATAAATACATATAAATACATATAAAATTTATACTTTTTCAATTACTCAACCACATGGCCGGCCACTATAAAAAAATGACAATTTGACATGCACATCCTTATGCTTTTTAAACCATAGTAATAAGCCATCACATAAATACCTAGCACATTTCTTAAATTTTTCACACAAGTCCCTTTCAATAAAATTCACCTTAATTGGCAAAAATCAAAGCACCACAAATTCACATATGCATTTTCACACAAATTAAGCACAAAATTTATCATTAAATTATTTTCACGACTCGGTTTAGTGGTCTCGAAACCACTTCCCGACTGGTGTCAAATTAGGGCTGTCACAGTATGCTAGGCTGTGTGGTGAATTTAATTTTCACATTTAAAGTGGAGACTTCACACTGCCTGGGCACACGCCCATGTCCTGAGGTGATTTCCTCCACACAGCTGAGACACACGACCATGTCTTTGCTTGTGTGTTTACTGCCATGCATACTGAATTGTAAAACTATGGTGCAGGGGACACACGACTGGACGACACGTCCATGGGGCTGACCGTGTGTCACATACTGCTTAGACACATGCCCGTGTGTCTACCAGTGTGGACAACTTTGAGGCTATTTTCCAAGCCCTTTTGTCACACTTAACAACCCTTACACACACTCATATGTCAATGGTAATTATAATGGCATAAAAGGGTTACTTAGACATCCATTGATTTAACTCATGCATCATAAATTCATATCAAGTATAACTAATTGGGACTCCATGACTTATTAAGTTCATTCAATCCATTTCTTTACCTTTATCAATATGGTGACCATGCCAATTGACATCATTTATGCATCAAGCATAAATTCCACATTTTATCAACCATTATTTACAACCAATTTGGCACACACCACAAGGTTAATAACACATCTCATGCATGTATCAATATTTAGGGATTTCAACCCAATAATCAATATAAGCCATATTTCATGGCTATATACAAAATGGAATAATATACCAAAATGAGCCATCACTTTGGCTAATAAATATGACACATATAACAAAATACTAAGTCCCCTATACATGCCATATTTAAATGTAATAAACCAATTATACCCCAAACGATTTGTTGATAATATGACTTGATCTCCGACATTCACGATCCCCGAGCTAGCTTAACAATGCTAAAAGAAAAAGGAAAAGAAAGATAGAGGTAAGCATATAGCTTAGTAAGCCGTGTGCAAATAATAAACAACATAGGTCATGAAACTCATGGATTAAACATGCTATCAATTACCACCATATTATCATATTAGACATAATGATGATATTGAGAATTGATATTAAATGTCTTTGAACATCATGCTTATCTTACTCTTTCATAGCCATATCGAATTTCCCAACAAGAATCGAGTCCAATACTCAAGAGGTTTATGTACATACCTGTACCATACATTCTTACTTATTCCACCCGACTTCTTAATCATAACCTTGAATGTCCCGTTGAATTACCCGAAATACTAAAAGACATTCAGAATCATCATAAACCAAATAGAATGCCAAAGCCATGTCCCCGACATAGTCTTACATGGGTCTATATATCGATGCCATATCCTAGATATGGTGTTATACGAAGTCTCATGTCGCTGTCGATGCCATGTCCCAGACATGGTCTTACACAGGACCTCATATCGATGCCATATCCCAGACATGGTCTTACACGAAATCTCATATCAACACCATATCCCAGATATGGTCTTACATGAAATCACATACCGATGCTGATGCCATATCCCAGATATGGTCTTACATTGGAACACATATCAACACTAATGCCATGTCCCAGACATGGTCTTACATGGGCTCTCATCTCAGATGCCGATACCATGTCCCAGACATGGTCTTACATAGGATCTCATTAATCGTGGTGTCATGATATCCGAATCCTAAGCATTCCTCAGGGTCACCCGGGACATACGAGATATAAAGCTATCACCAAACTTTCATTAAATCGTCACAAGCCAATTTCATTAGGGAATACATACATATATCATAGAATATCAATTATTAAATGCATAATAATGGAATTGTTGAATTACTTACACACAACTTACCTCGGTGCAAAATGTGATAATTTGCGATTTAATCCACAACCTTGCCTTTTCCTCGGTGAAGGTCTATTCCTCGTCCTTCTTAATCTAGAATAGCACATTTAACTCGTTTAATACACGCACTATTCAATTCAGTCAAAAAATCATACTATGGAAAAACTACAATTTTGGCCCTAATGTTTCACAAAATCACGAAATTACCCCTAGGCTCGTAAAACAAAAAGTACCCATTTTTCTCATTATCACAACCTAGCCGAATCATTTTCTCTCTTATATCAAGCAAAATTTTTTTCATTTATTCACACGCACAGTTTTTATAACTTTTACAATTAGGTCCTTTTTATCAATTCCACCAAAAACAACCTAGTAAAAGTTGTTTATCACACATCAAACTTCCATATTCTTCCATTAGACATCAAAGCACAAGCATGTCATTCATGGGTATATTTTGAACATGAACCCTAGCTCAAATTAAGGGTAGAAATAGCTAATTCGTGTTACGAGGATTTCAAAAATATAAAGAACATTAAAAATGGGGCTAGGTTGCACTTACTTGTTTGCTTGAAGATCAAATAAACCCTAGCTATAACTTCTTGTGATATTCGGCCAAGGAGGATAAAGGTGGACATAATTTTTGACTATTTTCCCCTTTTAATTCTCTAATAACCAATGGACCAAAATGCCCTTTGATTGAAACCTTGATATTTTATCCCTCATATGTCCATTTTTGTCCATAATGACATATAATGGTATAATTACTAAATAAGGACTTCAAATTTCAAATCCCATCACATTTAAGCCCTATTAATCAACTAGAACACATGTTTTTCACTTATTGCAATTTAGTCCTAATAACTCACTTGGACACCATATCGGTAAAATTTCTCGTTGATATTTTCACACAGTAGACCTTAAAACTTTATCAATTGTTATATTTCTACCTCAGATTTGTGGTTTCTAAACCACTTTTTTGTTTAGGCCCTAACCCTTAGGGTTTTCATCCTCGAAAATCTTACCGGTAAACAAGTGCAAATATTGGTTTCTCATGGCCTCTTCAGGCTCCCATGTAGCCTCTTCTAACCCATGCTTATACCATAACACATTCTCTAAGGTGATATTCTTATTTCTCAACCGTTTGACTTCCTGAGCCAAAATCTTGGTCTGCTCTTCACCATAAGTCATGTCCGGTTGAATCTCAACCTTTGTTTGTGAAATCACATGTGAGGGGTCCGATCTATAACGACACCACATAGACACGTGGAACATATCATGGATCATTTCCAATTTAGGCGGTAAAGCCAACCGATAAGCTATCGGTCATATCATTTTCGTGATTTCATAAGGTCCTATGAAACGAGGACTCAACTTGCCTTTCCTACCGAATCTCAAAGCCTTTCTCCATGGGGATACTTTTAAAAATACTTTGTCGTCCACTTGATGCTCAATTTCTTTTCTTTTCAAATCCGCATAAGACTTTTGTCTATCTGATGCCGCTGTTAAATAATATTTAATTACTTTGACTTTGTCCTCAGTTTCTTTGACCAAGTCAACCCCGTGCATTTGATTTTCCTTGAGTTCTGTTTAATACAGGTGAGTTTGACACTTCCAACCATACAACACTTCATACGGTGCCATTTTTAAACTCGTCTGAAAACTATTGTTATAGGCAAATTTAACCAAGGGTAAGTACTTTTCCCGACTACATTGGAATTCTAGAACACAACATCTCAACATGTTTTCCAAGGTTTGAATCACTCTCTTGGATTGGCCGTCGATTTGTGGATGGAAGGCGGTACTAAAATTCAATATCGTGCCCAAAGCTTCTTGCAACTTTTTCCCAAGCCACGAGGTAAACCTCATATCTCTATCTGATATGATCGATAAGGGTATTCCGTGAAGTCTCACAATTTCAAAAATATATAACTCAGCCAATTTATCAAGCGAGTAGTCGGTGTGTACTGAGATAAAGTGAGCCGACTTCGTCAATTGATCAACTACGACCCACACCGTATCTTTCTTACTCAGTGTCAAAGGTAAGCCCGTTACAAAATCCATGGTAATTCAGTCCAATTTCCACTCGGGAACCAAGATAGGCTGTAGTAATCTTGAAGGTACTTGGTGCTCAGCTTTTTGTTGAAAAATTAAGCATCTCGCAACAAACTCGAAAATATCATTCTTCATACCGTTCCACCAATATATTTTCTTCAAGTCGTTGTATATTTTTGTACTACTAGGGTGTACTGACAGACGACTATTGTGTGCCTCATGCAAAAACTTATCAGTCAACTCAGTATTTTTAGGAACACAAATCCTATCTCGGAACATCAAGTAACCATAGGAATCAATCCAAAAATCAGATTCAAAACTTGACTCACACTGAGTTCTCTTAGCTTGCAAATCATTGTCATTACTCTAAGCTTCAAAAATTTCTTGAAGAAACATCAGCCTAGCTCTCAACTCCACTACGATAGCACCATCATCTGATAAAGCCAACCGAGCATCCATGGCTCTCAAAGCAAACAAAGATTTTCTACTTAGGGCATCGGCGACCACAGTCGCCTAACCCGAATGGTAGAAAATTACTAACTCATAATCTTTTATCAATTCCAACCATCTCTGTTGCCTTTGATTTAAGTCCTTTTGAGTCATTAGGTATTTCAAATTCTTGTAATCGGTGAATTTTTGGCATATCTCACTATACAAATGGTGTCTCCAAATCTTTAATACGAACACAATGGCGACTAGTTCTAAATCATGTGTCAGGTAATTTTTCTCATGCGGTTTCAATTGTCTAGATGCATAGGCTATCACTTTGCCTTCTTGTATAAGCACACATCCAAACCATTCAAGGGTGCATCACTAAAGATCATGAACTCCTTCCACGGCTTAGGTTGAACTAACACTAGAGCCTCAGTTAACAATGCTTTCAGTTTCTCAAAACTCTGTTGGCACTTCACTGTCCATTCGAACTTAACATCCTTTTGTAACAACCTCGTTATTGGAGTGGCAATAATCGAAAATCCTTTAACAAACCGTCTGTAATAACCGGCCAAGCCTAAAAAGCTTCGGACTATTGTCACATTCTTTGGCAGTTTCCAGTCAATAATGGCTGAAATCTTACTTGGGTCAACACTAATATCGTCTCCTGAAATAATGTGTCCTAAAAACCCAGGTTTACGAAGCCAAAACTTGCTTTTACTGAACTTGGCATACAACTGTTTGTCCCTTAAAGTCTGCAAAATAGTTCTCAAGTGCTCGGTATGCTCTGCTTCATGTTCTGAATAAATCAAAATATCATCGATGAACACCACAACAAACTTGTTTAAATATGGTCGAAATATTCGGTTCATTAAATCCATAAACACGGTAGGAGCATTCGTTAACCCAAATGGCATAATAAGAAATTCGTAGTGGCCATACCTCATTCTGAAGGCAGTCTTAGGCACATTTGACTATTTCACCCGTAACTGATAGAAGCTGGACCGTAGGTCTATCTTTGAAAATACAATGGCTCCCTTCAATTGATCAAATAGATCATCAATCCTTGGTAAAGGATACTTGTTCTTTATAGTCATCTTGTTGAGCTGTCGATAATCTATACATAGCCTCATCTAACCATCTTTCTTTTTCACAAATAATACGGGAGCACCCCAAGGTGAAAAGCTCGGTCTTGCAAAACCCTTATCAGTCAAGTCCTATAACTGAAACTTCAACTCTTTTAATTCTGTTGAGGCCATCCTATACGGAGCAATTGAAATAGGCATAGTACCAGGAGTCAAATCAATGCCAAACTGTACTTCCCTAATAGGAGGTATAGTAATTATTTCGGGAACACATCTGGATATTCACATACTACTAGTACTGACTCAATCTTTAACTCAGACTCTTTAGTGTTCAACACAAAGGCAAGGTAAGATTCATACCCCTTTCTTACACATTTCTGAGCAGACATGGAAGAAATCACTGCAGGCATGCCATTTAATTCATCTGGTTCAACCCGAAGAATATTACCATTCTCACATTTCAGTTCAATAAACTTTCTTCCACAATTCACCACCACATCATGAGTGGTCAACCAATACATACCAAGAATTACATCAAATTCATCAAATGGTAATAGTATTAGATTAGCCGGAAAATAATGACCTCTAATCATTAAAAGGGAAATTTTTACACACTTTATCAACTAACACATACTTGCCTAATAGATTGAAACCTTTATTACGAACTCAATAGATTCAACAAACAAGTTCATATCAGACATCGACTTCATGCAAATATACGAATGGGTAGACCCCGGATCAATCAAAGCAACAACAGAAGTTTCACAGATAGAAAATGTACCCATAATTACATCAAGAGACAAGGCCTTTTCTCGAGTACAAATGGCATAGGTCCTCGTAGGTGCCCTACCCTCGGGTCTCACTGTAGACTCCTTAGGTGCACCCTTACTACTCGTTCCACTACTCAGATTCTTCTTAGGTCTTCCCTTATTAGTATTGCTATCTAACCTTGTTCCTTGAAAGTTCCCTCTCCTTGTCCTCTCGGGACAATCTCTAACAAAATGGTTAGGGGAACTACCTCGGGACAATCTCTAACAAAATGGTCAGGGGAATCACACTTAAAACAGGTTTTATCGCCCCTCGACACTCTCCAGGGTGATGTCTTCCGCACTGGGGGCATCCCGATCTATTGGGTCAAGCATTCCCAAACTAGCAATTGAATTAGTCTAATCTTTTGAAATCGTGTACTATTTACTCCTATTCTTGCCTGAATACCTAGGAAAGGCATTAGATCGAGTAGTGAACTCTCTCGACTCCTTAGATGAAGATTGAAAAGATTTGCTCAGTTGTATCTTCCTTGAGTCTCGAGACTCCAGATCAGCTTTCCACTTTTCTTTAGCCAATTCTTCAGCCTTGCATGCTCTCTCGACCAACAGAACAAACTTTTTTAACTCAAGGATACCGACCAACAACCAAATGTCTTCGTTCAACCCATCCTCAAATCTTTTGCACATGATGGCTTCAGTAGATACACATTCTCGAGCGTATTTTCTAAGCCTTAAAACTCACGCTCATACTCGGTAACTGTCATTTTACCTTGTTTCAACTCGAGGAACTCCTTCCTCTTTTGATTCAAAAACCTTTGAATGATATACTTCTTGCGAAATTCCTCTTGGAAAAACTCCCAAGTCACTTTCTCCCTCGGCACAACCGACACGAGGGTTTCCACCACTGGTAAGCTGAATCTCTCAGAAGCGATACCACGTACTTCATGCACTCCTCCGGTGTGCATGACAACTCATCAAAGACTCGGATGGTGTTCTCGAGCCAAAATTCTGCCCTTTTCGGATCATCATCTATGTTAGCTCAGAACCCTTCAGCTCCTTGCTTTCTAATCCGGTCAACTGGAGGCCTTTTCCTTGTCACCACCTCAACAACTTAGGGAGCTACAGGGGTAGGCTGAGGAATAGGTGGGGCTGGGTGAGGTTGAACTCCCGTGTTTGTCCGAACAAACTCAGTGTACCAAATATTCATCATGTGTAGAAAGGCTTCTCTGCCTCTTTCTCATCTACTAACTATCTCGGGTCTACTATCAGATGACACTGCTCCTTCAGTGGGAGCAGGCGCGTTACTTTCTACATCGTCACTAATTGCTTGTTCGAGATCCATTTACTAAATAAAAACATAATTTAAATTGTCAAGAGTTGTCAGACAATCATAATGTATGTATGCCATGTATAGCTAGACTTCCACACTCGCTACGTAATCCTAGAACTGACTAAACTGTAGCTCTAATACCAATAAATGTAACACCCCTTACCCATGTCCAACGCCGGGATGGATACTGGGCATTACCGGATTAAAACATAAACATACACACAGAACCGAACCATAAAATTTTATTTGAATACAAAACTGTACATACATATGCAACTCGTCCCTATTACGGGCCTACAAGGCCCAAAGCAAACATTGGGGGTGGTTTGGGACTAAACCATGAACTTCAAAATTTTTTTCATAAAACAGGGTCACACACCCATGTGGACACAAGGACACGTTCATGTGCCCATGACACACCCATGTCTCCCGGCCATGTAACTCTCTGTTGATAATGTCAACATCAATTTAAGATCACACGGCCAAGTCACACGCCCATGTTCTAGGCTGTGTGGCGAATTTAATTTTTTCATTTAAGGTGTAGACCTCAAACTGCCTGGGCACACGCCGATGTCCTTAGGACGTGTCCTCCACACGGCTGAGACACATGGCCGTGTCTCTACCCGTGTGTTTACTACCATGCATACTGACTTGTAAAACTAGGGTGCAAGGGACACATGGTCGAATGACATGCCCATGGAGCTGACCGTGTGTCACACACAGCCTAGACACATGCCCGTGTGTCTACCCGTGTGGACAAGTTTGAGGCTATTTTCCAAGCTCTCTCGTCACCCTTAACAACCCTTACACACACTCATATGTCAACGGTGATTATCTTGGCATAAAAGGGTTACTTAGACATCCATAGCTTTAACTCATGCATCATAAATTCATATCAAGTATACCTAATTGGGACTCCATGACTTGTTAAGTTCATTCAATCCATTTCTCTACCTTTATCAATATGGTGACATGCCAATTGACATCATTTATCCATCAAGCATAATTCCACATTTTATCAACCATTATTTACAACCAATTTGGCACACACCACAAGGGTAATAACACATCTCATGCATGTATCAATATTTAGGGATTTCAACCCAATAATCTATATGAGCCATATTTCATGGCCATATACGAAATGGAATAATATACCAAAATAAGCCATCACTTTGGCTAATAAATATGACATATATAACAAAATACTAAGTTCCCTATACATGCCATACTTAAATGTAATAAACCAGTTATACCCCAAAATATTTGTTGATAGTGTGTCTCGACCTCCAATGTTCACGATCCCCGAGCTAGCTTGATGATGCTAAAAGAAAAAGGAAAATAGAGAGAGAATTGATAACAAATGTCTTTGAACATGATGCTTATCTTACTCTTTTATACCCATACTAAATTTTCCAACATGAATCGAGTCCAATTCTCATGAGGTTTACGTACATACCTATACCATACATTCTTACTCATTCTACCAGACTTCTTAATCATAATCTTGAATGGCCCGTTGAATTATCCGGAATACTAAAGGACGTTCAGAATCATCATACACCAAATAGAATGCCAAAGCCATGTCCCCGACATGGTCTTACATGGGTCTACATATCTATGCCATATCCCAGATATGATGTTATATGAAGTCTCATGTCACTGCTGATTCCATGTCTCAAATATGGTCTTACACGGGACCTGATATCAATGCCATGTCCCAGACATGGTCTTACAAGAAATCTCATATCAACGCCATATCCCAGATATGGTCTTACATGAAATCCGATACCGATGCCGATGCCATGTCTCAAAAATAGTCTTACACGGGATCTCATTAATCGTGGTGTCATGATATCCAAATCCTAAGCATTCCTCAGGGTCACCCGGGACTTCTGAGATATAAAGTTGTCACCAAACTTTCATTAAATCATCACAAGCCAATTTCATTAGGGCATACATATATATATCATAGAATATCCATTATTAAACGCATAATAATGGAATTGTTGAATTACTTACACACAACTTACCTCGGTGCAAAATGTGATAATTTGCGATTTAATCCACAACCTTGCCTTTTCCTCAGTCAAGGTCTATTCCTCGTCCGTCTTGATCTAGATTGGCACATTTAACTCATTTAATACACGCACTATTCAACTCAGTCCAAAAGTCACACTATGGCAAAATTACAATTTTGCCCCTAAAGTTTCACAAAATTATGAAATTGCCCCTAGGCTCGTAAAATGAAAAGTACCCATTTTTCTCATTATCCCAACCTAGCCGAATCATTTTCTCTTATACCAAGCCACAATTTTTTCATTTATTCACACACTTACACATAGTTTTTACAACTTTAATAATTAGGACCTTTTTATCAATTCCACCAAAAACCAACTTGTAAAAGTTGTTTATCACACATCAAACTTCCATATTCTTCCATTAGACATCAAAGCACAAGCATGTCATTCATGGGTATATTTTTGAACATGAACCCTAGCTCAAATTAAGGGTAGAAATAGCTAAATCGAGCTACGAGGATTTCAAAAATATAAAGAACATTAAAAACGGGACCAAGATGCACTTACTTTCGAGATTAAAGATGAAAGAAACCCTAGCTATGGCTTCTTGTGATATTCAGCCAAGGAGGATGAATATGGACATAATTTTTTTACAATTTTTCCCTTTTAATTCTTTTAATAACCAATGGACCAAAATGCCCTTCCATTGGAACCTCGATATTTTATCCCTCCTATGTCCATTTTTATCAATAATGACATATAATGGTGTAATTACTAAATAAGGACTTCAAATTTCAAATCCCATCACATTTAAGCCCTATTAATCAATTAGAACACATGTTTTTCACTTATTGCAATTTAGTCCTAATAACTCAATTGGACACCTTATTTCTCGTTGATATTTTCACACAGTTATTAAACCACACAGTAGACCTTAAAACTTTATCACTAGGAATATTTCTACCTCAAAGTTGTGGTTTCGAAACCATTTTTTCATTTAGACCCTAATTTGGGATGTTACACTATGAAACCATAACTACATTTATACCAAAACATACTGTAACACCCCTAACCCGTACCCGTCGCCGGAGGGTTAAAGAGTATTACTGTAGAAGCATGAAATTCCAGTTAACTTTATTTGAATAACTTCCGTTGGCACACCTATAAAAGAGTCATCTTCAGGTAATGGGTATATTGATTCATTCTTAAGATGGATTCACCTCAAACAATGAAAACATTAATCGCATATCAACCACACATTCACATTAACTATGTGGAATACATAGAGTAACTTAACAAGCCATTTTCACATGGCTATACATATATACAACATCAAAAAGATATATATTTAACAACAAAAAGTCAAGTCTATACATGCCATTATCAAAGTTTAACTACTAGAGTACCGAATGGACTTAGATAGTGTGGACGACTTTGACTTTGAGATCCTTGAGACCGTAGCTAATGAACGAGATCTATAAAACAGAGAATTAAGGGCAATAGAGTAAGCATTTCTATGATTAGTAAGTTTTAAGCATTTCAAACAATAAAAAAAAAAACTTGTCATTAAAATCGAACATTAAGTATCACAAAATTCGAATTCAAATTGTAAATCATTTGGCCGATTATACATAAGTACACTAGTTATAAGACCTATTGGCCAAATATATATATGAAGACTCAAGAGATTTCCAGCACATTTTTCACTATACTATTTGGCTCATACAATTAAATTTAGGCATATGCTTTCATATAACGATGGTCGTTGACTGAATAGGCCATTCTCTTATTCGTAGATACGGTAATCATCCACACATATATATTCATATATATATCATTCTTTGATAATAATAATTTGCTTTAAAAATCAATTTACATATGAGAACATAATACGTACCTGGCCATCTTAATATATCATACTTAATCAATAGTGGTTTCCTCGAATATTCGAATTCATAATCTTACTCGAATCACTGGCGTTAAGCCTGCTAGGTTTTAAAACCGAAATCCAGCTACTAGCACAAAGCCTGTGGGACTTTAGGCCCAGATATATTCCAGCACGTAGCCTGCAGACCTCAAGTCAGGATATGTTTCCAGCACGTAGCTTGCGGACCTCAAGTCCGGATATGTTTCCAGCACGTAGCCTACGGACCTCAAGTCCGGATATGTTTCCAAATATCATGCATTCTTAGTCATATTTGAACACATCTCATTCGACTTATCACTTTAGTAGTCATTTGCTACATTCGGATATAAGCTAAATATGCATATCATCTTTCACTATTCAGCTCAAGAGTCGTACATAATATCACATATTATTTCACCATTCAAGCTTAAACCCAAAGTGACCATTAGACTATAAGTCTTATACATGAATTATTTATCTCACAACCTAATTTAAGTACAAACCAAAAGATCGCAATTCACCTAATATACTCGTATAGAGGCATCATCAATTATATAATAAAGGAGACTACTCAATACTTACCTCGGATATATTTGAACAGTTACGGATAGACTACTCGATTGCTTTCTCTTTTCCCCTATCTGATTTCGACCCTTTTCACTATACTACATATTGGCCGAATATATATATGAATACTCAAGAGATTTCCAGCACATTTTTCACTATACTATTTGGCTCATATAATTAAATTTAGGCATATACTTTCATATAACAACGGTCGTCGACCAGATAGGCCATTCTCTTATTCGTAGATATGGTAATCATCCACACATATATATTCATATATATATCATTCTTTGATAATAATAATTCGCTTTAAAAATCAATTTACATATGAGAACATAATACGTACCTGTCCATCTTAATATATCATACATAATCAATAGTGGTTTCCTCGAATATTCAAATTCATAATCTTACTCGAATCACCGGCGTTAACCCTGCTAGGTTTTAAAACTCGAATCCAACTACTAGCACAAAGCCTGCGGGATTGTAGGCCCGGATATATTCCAGGACGTAGCCTATGGACCTCAAGTCCGGATATGTTCCAGCACGTAGCCTGCGGATCTCAAGTCTGGATATGTTTCCAGTACGTAGCCTGCGGACCTCAAGTCCGGATATGTTTCCAAATATCATGCATTCGTAGTCATATTTGAACACATCTGATTCGACTTATCACTTTAGTAGTCATTTGCTACATTCAGATATAAGCTAAATATGCATATCATCATTCACTATTCGGCTCAAGAGTCATACGTAATATCACATATTTATTTCACCATTCATGCTTAAACCCAAAGTGACCATTAGACTATAAGTCTTATACATGAATTATTTATCTCACGACCTAATTTAAGTACAAACCAAAAGATTGCAATTCACCTAATATACTAGTATAGAAGCATCATCAATTATATAATAAAGGAGACTACTCAAAACTTACCTCGGATATATTTGAACAGTTACGGATAGACTACTCGATTGCTTTCTCTTTTCCACTATCTGATTTCGACCCTTTTTTCTCTTGAGCTTTATTTTAAAAAATAGATTTATTCAATTACTTATCAATTAAGCAATTTAATTTAATACATGCATATCATATATTTAAGGTACAAATGACTTTTACTAACTAGTTATTTAAACATCATACATATGCCCTACTCATGCACAATCGAACATATTACTAGGCTACAATCAACACCTACATTTATCCCCATATAATAGATTAAAACTATCAAGGAACATTTTACTAACTTATTACCTTGCATATTCTAATTTCATAAACTAATTTACTAAATCAATGTATAATAAATTTTAACTTAACAATTCCATAACCACACATGATTATCATATCTACAATTTTGGCGAATACTTATAAGATTATCATTTTGTAAGTTTTCATACCACTTCCAAAGCCAAATATCATTATAAATTAAAATATACTTTCACACATCTATACAAGCTTACAAAACCACATTTGACTTCATATACCATCATCACTTATTTAACTGAATATGCAAGATCAAACATATCTTTACAAATATATATATATATATATATATATATATATATACCTATGTGGTCGAATTTACAAGTTCAATTGGAACACAACATAAATACTTACCTATATAACCGGATATACCAAATTCATTATATCATTACATAAGTACATACCTATAAGACCGAATATACAAGGCTCAATATATCATCACATATGGCTAGTTATTACTAAACTCAAGCCACCATATTTTTTATCCCTTAAGTCACACCCAAAAATTACATTCGGCACTTCTCATCCAAAATTTTACAAATCTTCAAAATCACTTACAAGCTCATTTATAAAACATATAAAGCATTAAAATAAATTTTCATCAAAAAATCTAGCATGACCGATTACCTATTTTTCTCCCAAAATCCAAATTCGGCATACCCTATAAACCAAATACTAGCCTCAACTTTTAAGCTAAAATAAGAAGCAACTTAACACATTAAACATAACTAACATCTTCCCAAAAACTTATCAAAATAACACAAAATTTAGCACTTGTCGAATGGACACTTGTTCATTGATTCATAAATTTAGACCATGGGTTAGCTATGCTATGTATTTATCAATTTAATTTCACAATCAATTTCAAAGCAAATTTACAATACATAACTTTAAATGGAGATAACCATGGCCGAATGACTTGGCTTCTTCTTCAAAAATTTTCTTTCTCAAGTTCGACAAAATGAAGAAAGAAGATGAACATCCATTATTTTATTTTATTCATCTATATTATTAAACATAAAGCCATTTAACTAATAATTAATACATATTTTAATATAAAAGTATCATCATGGCCGGCCACTATAAACAAAATGGATATTTGACATGCAAGCCCAACCTTTTTATAACATGCATTAATAGGCCACTTTTAAATTTACCTATCACATTTCAAAATTTTCTCACATAAGTCCTATTTAATAAATTTCACATACAAATGACAAAATTAAAGCATGAAACTTTCACACATGCATGTACACATACAATAAGCATAGAATGTAACAGTTAATTATTTTTATGACTCGGTTTTGTGGTCCCGAAACCACTTTCCGACTAAGGTCAAATTAGGGCTGTCACACATACCAAAATAAGCCATCACTCATGACTATATATACAAAACAACATATACGAGCCAACTCTCATGGCTATATTCACAACCAAAGTATCACAACTAGCCTATACATTCCATATACCAAATATACATAACTCAAAAGTACCAACTTAGGTGTTTAATAGTGCAATGATGTTCTCGACGACTCCCAGATCTGAGCTAGCTTTAATTCTCTATAAAAAAATAAACAATTAACACAAAGTAAGCTTTATAGCTTAGTATACTTGTATGTGAATATGTCATTCAATCAATTACATATTACCAAATCATAAGCACATTAACTACAAACCTTTCTTATGTCTCAAAACATGATTAAGTACCATCTTATTGAACTTTCTCTATTTAATACTCGAATAGATTCCGTACCCACTTGTGTCATCTCGTCCTAACCTCTTTCTCAACCACATCATTCGTTTACCCGTTAAACCATTCAGAATAGAAGTCATATACTCAAGGATCACAATTGATAAGTACCTATACCATGACCCGCAGCCAAATCAAGGTAACTTATCCTTGAGTACCTATACCATGGCCTATAGCCAAATCAAGGTAACTCCTCTCTGAAATACCTATACCATGGTCCATAGCCAAATCAAGGTATCATTCGCACCCGAAGTGCCGATATCATGGCTTGATGCCAACACAATAACCTAATGACATGTCACTAGCATGCTAAACTATTCCTAAGGTTCAACCAAGAAGTTTCACTTGTCGATTTCATCGTCGAACACATCCATAGAGTCGTATTCACAATTCAATCATTATACGTAATCTCATAATCATAGTTAATGAAATATCAAAGCATATAGCATGCATTTATAATTAAATTTCCACAAATGAACTTACCTCGTAATCAGAACTAATAGATCGGATTGACTATTCAATAACCTTGCTTTTCCCCCGATACTAAATCTGAATTCTTTCTTTCTTGATTTATATGAATTCAAAATTAACTCATTTATTCATTGATTCATTCAATTCAATCCACAAGCACATATTTAGGCATTTTTACACTTTAGCCCCTAAAGTTCCACATTTTAACAATTTAGTCCTTAACACATAAAAACACAAATTACACAATTTCTTTCTAAATTCATGAGAGCCAAATTTCTATAGGGTCCTTATCAGCCCTAAACTTTCATTTATTTCACATTACAACCCCTCAATTTACACTTTTCACAATTAAATACCTAAATGCATTTTTACCTAAAATCACTTAACAAAACATTTAAATCTATCAACAAATAGTCATTTTCCATTATCAAACATTCAAAAGCTCAAACATTCATCAATTTCACTTCACGAAATTATGAACAAATTCAAAAATTAAGGCATGGGCTAGCTAGAATATGAAGCAACGATTGCAAAAATAAAAAAATCATAAAAAACCAAGCTAAAATCATACCTTAATCAAACCAAGAATGTGCTGAACCCTAGATGGACATGGAAGCTTTCTTTTTCTTCTTCAAAATTTGGCTAGATGATAGTGAGAGAATAAAAGTGGCTTATTATTATTATTATGATTACTTTATTAACCAAATTACTATATTATCCTTTAATAAAAACCATTAAAATCATCATATTAATGTCCATCTTTGTCCAATCACAATTAATATGGTTTAATTACCATTTAAGGCCATAATATTTAAAATTCAAAGCTATTTGACACCTTTAACTAATAGAATACAACTTTTGCATTTTAAGCGATTTAGTCCTTTTTTCAAATTAAACTATTAAATGATAAAATTAGCTCACGAAATTTTCACACATACATGCTATCATGTTGTAAACACATAAAATAATTTTAAAACAATTTTATGACATCAGATTTGTGGTTCTGAAACCAGTATTCTAATTTAGCTAAAACCGAGCTATTACAATTACTAGCCATTCCAATGGCTAGATTACAAACTACCATTTACATGTAAACATTGGCCAAGTTAGCCTATACATGCAATTATACCAAAATAAATTTGCTATTTATACCAAAACGAGCTGAAAATAGTGTAATGATGCTTCTACCCACTCCAACCTTTACGAGCTTTTGAGCACTATAAAACAAAAGAAAACCGATTAAGCATTTCAAATGCTTAGTAAGTTCGTATAACAGGAAATCAACTTACCAATCACATTCATTTAAAATTAGCATACACACATGCATCCAAAACTATGTGGCCAATTGCCTAGACACATGCTCACACCAAACAAGTTAGCCATGAAATTTTATATGATTATCAAGAAAACAGAAATGAGCTCATCATACTTCTATTTCTAGGTATTTCAGGGATATTCAAGATATAATTCATTTAATTCTTATATTTTCTCATGTCAAGAGTTTTATCCATTGAATCATTAAAATATCGATGGATATGTAACACCCTTTACCCGTATTCAATGCCAGAATAGGGTTATAGAGCATTACCGAACTTATACAAAAATTACACATACATTTACTCATACATTTTCAATTTTTATGCAATTATCAATCAACACATTCATGTCGTCCCTAATACGAGCCTATGAGGCCTAAAACATGCATTCGGGGTAGTTCAGGACTAAACCAATAATAGAAACTTTAATAACACTTGGAAAATATTTGCATAAGACAGGGGACATACGCCAGGGTGGCCCGGCCTTATGTCTCACACGGCCAAAAACATGCCTATGTCACAGGCCGTGTGGACATTCAAAATGGAAGCACAAGGCTGTGTCCCAGCCCGTGTTCGACCTTATGTAACTCTATGACTTGGGCCACACGGCCAACAGACATGCCCGTGTGGCAGCCTGTGTGCCCTAAAAATAGTGATACACGCCCGTGTACGAGGCCGTGTGCTAGGTCGTACCAAACCTGTAGGGTATACTAACTTAGGCCACTCGACCAAGCACATGCCCGTGTGCTAGGCCGTGTGGAGCATAGTAACTTGATTTTTAATTCAACACCAAGGGAGACACGGCCGTGTAAAATAACCGTGTGTCACACACGACTGAGACACACACCCGTGTCTTTGCCCGTGTTGTAACACCCCGTACCCGAGACAGTTTTCGGAGACGGACACGAGGGGTTAACGGGCTTAATCCACTTATTTTCACAGTCCATTTGAAAATTTTCCAGACAAGCTGGTTATTGCATCACTGTCGCCTTAAAAATCATATCTTGAGTTTCAAAACTCGAAAACCAGTTTTGTAAATTTTTCCTGAAACTACACTCATATGTTCATCTACAATTTGTTTTCTAGAATTTTGGTCAAGCCAATTAGTACAGTTTATTAGTTAAAGTCTCCCCTGTTTCAGGGTTCGACTACACTGACCTTTGCGCATTACGACTTGGATATCTCCCTGTACAGGGTTTCAATACTAATGCCGTTTGTTTCTATAGAAACTAGACTCGAAAAGGAACCTATAAATATATGGCATGACTTCTAATTATCTCTGGTTAATTTATAATGAATTTCCAAAGTCAGAACAGGGAATCCAGAAACCGTTCTGGCCCTGTCTCACAAAAACTTAAATATCTCATAATATACTGTTCATATGATCGTTTCGTTACTTTCCTATGAAAATAGATTCATCAAGGTTCGATTACATAATTTATTCACTATTTAATTCCATTCCTACTATATTTAGTGATTTTTCACATTCACGTCACTGCTGCTATCAGCATCTATTTTTAAGTTAGACTTTACCTATTACATAGTTTCCATGATTCAACTAGCCCTTTTGCATAAATAGCACAAAATATGATCCTGATTAACCATTTCAATGGCTAATCGTTCCCAAACATTTCCATACCTCTTAATGAACATCATACAAGACGATTATAATACTAAGCTCAAAGTGTATATAGGCCATTTTCGCATGGCTATCCAAATTTATACAAAACCAAAGGGTCCATGACCAACAACAAAACGGGTAGTCCTATACATGCCATTTCAAAGTTCAACCAAAAGTGTACCAAAAGGGGCTTTGATAGTGTGGGCGACTTCGACTTCGACACTCCCGAGTCTGATAGTTGACGAACCAAAATCTATAAAACAGAGATCCAAAGAAACGGAGTAAGCATTTAATTCTTAGTAAATTTTGAGCAATGAAATTAGGCTCCACTGAAGTATAGCATTCATATAACTAAACGGATAATTTCATATACACATATATTCTCAAAAATCAGTCCTACTTCACATTTCCAACCCTTATATTCATACATAAGGGATCAACTTAACCAAAAACCGGAAGCTCCTTAATCGACGGAGCGAATGCTATTTAGGAGAAATCAATTAATCCAATGCATGTACAACACATACCTCGTTGTTGAGATTTTACGAGCGTATTAATTGAAATTATTACAGCAGATCGCTCATTCCCAAACTCAAGTAATCTTGAGATTTAGCGGATATAACTACTTGCACAAGGCCTTGGTCTTAGCCAGATATGGTCACTAGCACAGATGCCTTGGGACTTAGCCGGATATAGTCGCTAGCACAAATGCCTTGAGTCTTAGCCGGATATAGCAACTCGCACGAATGCCTTGGATCTTAGTCCGGTTATAGTCACCTAGCACAAAAGCCTTGGGACTTAGCCGGATATCATTCGAATAACCATGCACATGTATCAATAAATCATGACACATCCATATTTCATTTTCATTACCAAAGCTCAAACACAAAACACTTATCACACTTACAAATTTCAGCTCAATAGCCACATACAAAGAGCATGATTTTGATTTACTTAAGACATAATCTAATCGAATCATAATCTAAGCTCCATTACTTGAAAACTTACCTCGGATGTTGTTGAACGATTTCGGCGGCTATTCGATCACTTTTTCCTTTCCCTTATCCAACTTTGGTCCTCTAAGCTCTTGAGCTAATTCAAACAAATTTAACTTATTAAAGTCTCATTATGCTAGCTTATGGCCGAACATGACAATGAATTTGATGGGTCATATGGCCACCTTTAGCTCAAATACAAAATGGTCATACGCATTTTTATTCACATTAAGCAATTTAATACAATTCATTCGAACATCAAAAGAGAAGCTCAAGGTACTTAGCCCAATACACTTTAGACATTAGAGTCACATATGTACGAAATCACGAATCGAGTTCAACATATTAGCTAATATTTCCCCTTAGCCAAATTTTCTAAGTCAAGATAAAGGCATCAATATGCTTGCCTCTAACCGAATACATGCAACACTAATCTTCTCATGTGGCCGAGTATGCATGTATATGTTGAGGCCAATTATATACTTAATACCACACATAAATGGCATACCAATACATCATGTGCAAACATATATATATATATATGTATGTGCAAGAGCTGAATCATAAGGTTGATTATAACCATTTCATATATTTTCATCATGTACCCGAATGCACAAATACATTACAATAACTTCCAACTCAAATTATGCAACAAATTTATACTTCACAAGGATAAATCATTAACCAAATATAAACATATATCCGAATTCACATGTATATTTTATTTTTACATGAAGCATAGCCGAATCATTTTAACCATGAGTAACATAACAAGCATAAATCATACTTATGGATATACCATGGCCGATTGTTTCATGAAGTTGCTAAAACCTACCCTTTTTTTTATTTCAAATTCTCACACACACTCTATCATCTTCATACCTCACCAACACAACATCTAGCATCCACCAAGAAGACAACACCCATGGCCGTGTATCATCTCCCTCACATAGCAAAGATTTAGACCATGGGCTAGGTAGGACTCAAGCTAACAACTAAAATATACATGAATCTCATGGAGCAACGTCAAACATACCTTAGCCTAGTTACATGCATGGCCGAACATCTTCAACCTTTCTTCTTCATTTCTCCTTAAAGTTTTCGGCCAAAGATGTTCAAGGATGAACACTTTTTTTTTTGTTTTCTTTCCTTCAACTCACGGCAATGGTGGGGGGGGGAACAATCACACACATTCTTTCTTTTTTTTTTTTCTCATCCTACTAACACTAATACTTTATTGCCCATGCTCTTTATTTTATTATTCCTTACATGAAGCATTAACCCAACATGTTTATGACATGTTTTAGCCATAACATTTTGTCCACTCTCATGCTCATGGCCGGCCACTACTAATTAGGGGGGAAAAATTGACATGCAAGTCCTCCTTTTGATTACATGCACTATTAGATCCTTATAGATTAGCCTATCACATTTCAAAAGTGTCACACAAGTCCTATGTACTACATTCACATGCAATTAACTAAATCGAAGCTTAAAATTTTCGCACATTCATATTCACATATTTTAGACCATAAATATCACATTCAAATAATTTGGTGACTTCGGTTTAGCGGTCCCGAAACCGCTTCCGACTAGGGTCACTATAGGGTGTCACAACTCTCCCCACTTAAGAAATTTTCGTCCCGAAAATTTTACCGGTAAATAGGTTTGGGTATCGTTCTTTCATGGCATTCTCGGTTTCCCAAGTAGCTTCTTCGATCCCGTGTTTGAGCCATAACACTTTCACTAACGGAACCCTTTTGTTTTGCAACTCTTTCACTTCACGAGCTAGGATGCGAATCGGTTCTTCTTCATAACTCATATTAGCTTGAATTTCGACCTCGGAGGGGTTTATTACGTGCGAAGGATCGGATCTGTAACGTCGAAGCATCGAAACATGAAAAACGTTGTGGATCCTTTCGAGTTCAGGGGGTAAAAGCAACCTATATGCAACTGGGCCAACTCGTTCGGAGATCTCATACGGCCCAATGAATCTCGGACTCAATTTGCCCTTACGGCCAAATCTGAGTATCTTTTTCCAAGGCGATACCTTAAGAAACACTTTGTCTCCCACCTGATACTCAATATCTCTTCGTTTTAAATCCGCGTACGACTTCTGACGATCTGATGCTGCCTTCAGACTTTCACGAATTATTTTTACTTTCTGTTCAGCATCTTTAATCCAATCCACTCCGAAAATTTTGCTTTTACTGAGCTCGGTCCAAAACAATGGCGTACGGCATCTACGCCCGTACAAAGCCTCGTAAGGTGCCATCTTAATACTTGATTGAAAACTATTGTTGTAAGCGAATTCAATCAAAGGTAAATACCATTCCCATGAACCCCTAAACTCAAGGATGCAGCATCTCAACATATCCTCGAGTATCTGAATTATCCGCTCGGATTGACCATCGGTTTGGGGATGAAAAGCAGTGCTAAAATGTAGCTTGGTACCCAAAGCTTCTTGCGATTTCTTCCAAAATCGTGAGGTGAATCTCGGATCTCTATCCCACACGATAGAAATAGGTACCCCGTGTAATCTCACAATCTGAGAAACATACAATTCAGCTAGTTTCTCCATTGAAAAATCCGTGCATACGGGAATAAAGTGAGCCGACTTAGTCAGTCTATCCACAACAACCCAAATCGCATCCTTCTTACTTGCCGATACTGGCAACCCAGATACAAAATCCATCGTGACTCGATCCCATTTCCATTCAGGTATCATGATCGGTTGAAGTAAACCGGTAGGCACTTGATGTTCCGCCTTCACTTGCTGACATACTAAGCACTTCGAGACAAAATCGGAAATGTCTCGTTTCATACCATGCCACCAAAACTGACGTCGTAGGTCGTGGTACATTTTCGTACTCCTCGGGTGAATTGACATTCGGCTACAATGAGCTTCGTTCAGAATCATCAAAATGAGTTCTGAATTTCTTGGAACACACAACCGATTTTTGAACCTCAAACAATCGTCATCATCAATTTGAAACTCTGATTCCACATTCGGAACACATTCAGCCCGTTTTGCAACCAATTCATCATCAACTTTCTGAGCTTCACGAGTTTGATGAATCAACAATGGTTTGGCCTTTAATTCTACCACTAACACATTGTCGGATAGAACGGACAAGTGTACATTCATCGCTCGTAAAGCAAACAGTGATTTACGACTTAAGGCATCCGCAACCACATTAGCCTTTCCCGGGTGATAGTCAATGACAAGCTCATAATCTTTTAACAACTCGAGCCAACGTCTTTGTCGCAGATCCAAGTCTCTTTGAGTCATAAATATTTGAGACTTTTGTGATCCGAATATACATGGCACTTCTCCCCAAATAAGTAGTGTCACCATATTTTCAAAGCGAATACGATGGCAGCTAGTTCGAGATCATGGGTCGGATAATTTTTCTGATGTGGCTTCAGTTGTCTCGACGCATAGGCCACAACTCGACCCTCTTGCATCAATACGCAACCCAACCCAAGTAGGGAGGCATCACTATAAATGACAAACTCTTTGCCTGATTCGGGCTGTACTAGAATTGGAGCTTCAGTCAAATAACTTTTCAATTGATCAAAACTTTTCTGACATTTTTCCGTCCATTTGAACTTAACATCTTTTTGAAGTAGCTCCGTCATTGGTGTGGCTATCATCGAGAAACCTTTTACAAACCGTCGATAGTAACCGACAAGTCCCAAAAAACTCCGAACCTCAGTAATATTTCTCGGAGGCTTCCAGTTAAGTATGGCTAAAATTTTGCTCGGGTCAACTCGAATACCGATCACGGATACCACATGACCCAAGAATCTAACCTCTCTTAACCGAACTCACACTTCATGAACTTAGCATATAAGCGCTTATCCCGTAAAATTTGCAACACTAATCTCGGTGCTCAAGATGTTCGGTCTCATCTCTTGAATAGACCAAGATGTCATCAATGAACACAACTACGAACCGGTCCAAATCGTTCAAGATCCAATTCATCAAATCCATAAATACCGCGGGGCATTAGTGAGCCCAAACGGCATCACTAAGAACTCGTAGTGGCCGTATCTCGCTCGAAAGCGTTTTGGGTATATCCGAATCTCGAATTCAAGAATCGGTAATAACCCGATCTCAAATCTATCTTTGAAAACACTGAGGCTCCTTTTAGTTGATCAAACAAAACATCAATACGCGGTAACGGATATTTATTCTTTATTGTCACTTTATTCAGCTGACGATAGTCAATGCACAACCTCATACTTCCATCCTTCTTTTTCACAAACAATACTGGTGCACCCCAAGGTGAGAAACTTGGTCGAGTGAAACCTCTATCCGTCAACTCTTGCAACTGAGCTTTCAACTCTTTTAACTCGGTTGGTGCCATACGATACGGAGCTATCGAAATTGGCGTAGTCCCAAGTACAAGCTCAATACTAAACTCTACCTCCCGAACGGGTGGTAAACCCGGTTATTCTTCGGGACAAACATCCGGGTATTCACAAACCACCGGCACAGATTCGGGTTTCTTTTCTAATTCTTTGTCATCAAGTACATATGCAAGGTATGCTTCGCACCCCTTTCTTACATATTTCTGAGCCAACATTGATGATATTACAGCTGGCAACCCCTTTAAGTTCGTAGACTCAACTCGGATTATCTCGTTACTTGCGCACCTCAAATCAATAGTCTTGCTTTTGCAATTCACAACCGCATCATACACGGTCAACCAATCCAAACCAAGAATAACATCAAATTCATCAAACGGCAAAAGCATCAAGTCCGCCAGAAAACAGGAACCTCGAATTACTAGGGGACATTTCTTACACACTTTGTCGACAAGCACGTAACGACCCAAGGGATTTGACACCCGAATTACGAACTCAGTAGACTCAATAGATAAAGTCTTCTTTGGATGCTAAGGTTTCACATATATAAGAATGAGTAGAACCAGGGTCAATCAAAGCAATCACATTAGTATCAAAGAGAGTAAAAATACCGGTAATAACATCTAGCGAGGAAGCATCCTCACGTGCGCGTATAGCATAAGCCCTAGCGAGAGCACGAGCCTCGGATCTGGTCGTAGCATCTCTAGATCCTCTCGACCACCACTAGCATTGCCCGTATTTCTAGATGGTCTACCTCGGCGGTGGTAGCACCCGTTTCCCACTCGATTTGCATTCTGCTCGACAACCTCGGGCAATCTTTAATGAAGTGGTCAATGACCCGACTTGTAACAGAGCGGTCATGGAATCTACAACTCCCGAATGCCATTTACCACAATATCGCACTCCGCTCTGTCTCGACGATCGGTTCCAACATCGGCGATCAAGTGACTCGTGCACTCACGTGGGGTCGATCGCGATCTCGTCTAGAAAAGCCCGAAGTGTTTCTAGATCGGCCTAAATCATCTCTAAATTTCTTCGATGACTGTTGAAAGGGCCTCCCCGAAGACCTCTTACGAAACTCCTTTGCTCCCATATCAGCTTTTCTTTTCTCCATACTGAGCTCCTCAGCTTTGCAAGCTCGCTCGACAAGTGCCACAAATTTTTGGATTTCCAAAATGCCAACATACAGCTTTATATCATCATTCAGCCCATCCTCGAAACGTTTACACATCACGGCTTCTGAATAAATGCATTCTCGCACGTACCGACTAAGCCTTACAAATTTTCGTTCATAGTCGGTAACCAACATGGAACCTTGTTTAAGTTCAAGAAATTCCTTCTGTTTTTGATCAATGAATCTCGATCGATATACTTCTTTCAAACTCGGTTTGGAAAAACTCCCAAGTTACTTGCTCTCTGGGCTGTGAAGTCAACGTATTCCACCAATAGTAGGCGTAATCACGTAGCAAGGAGATAGTACACTTTAGGCACTCATCGGTGTGCAAGATAGCTCATCGAGTACCGGATAGTGTTGTCCAACCAAAATTCCGCTTGCTCGGCATCATCACCGTGTCCGTAGCTTTAAATTGAGAGTCTCTGTTTTCGGATTACATCAGCTGGGGCTTATTTGACCTTATTTGGTCGATTACGAGGTATTGTAGGTGCGGGGTGGTATTTGTCGGGAATCGAGGTTGTGGAACAACAGATTAGTTCGAATGTATTGGTTGAACCAATCATTCATCACGCTATAAAAAGCTTGTCTAGCTTCATCATTGAATTACTAGCATTAGGTTGAGAGTCTGCCGTGCCGTCCCTTGTCTTGAGGGAGCAGCGCTACACTCTCAAGATCATCAGCTACCTCTCGGTCGGGATCGGGATCTATTACTATAAATAAACACATTTGCAAATGTCAGAAATCACCACACTATCAAATAATCACATAAAATGGCATGTATAGCTAGACCCAAACGCATTACGGTAGTCCTAGAATCGACTAAACCGTAGCTCTGATACCAATAAAATTGTAACACCCGTGCAGAGACCGTTCGGAGACGGACATGAGGGGTTAACGGCTTAATCCATTTATTTTCACAATCCATTTGAAAATTTTCCGACATAAGTTGATTATTGCATCACCGTCGCCTTAAAAATCATATCTTGAGTTTCAAAACTCGAAAACCAGTTTCATAAATTTTTCCGCAACTAGACTCATATGTTCATCTACAATTTGTTTTCTAGAATTTTGGTTGAGCCAATTAGTACAGTTTATTAGTTAAAGTCTCCCTGTTTGGGGTTCGACTACTTGACCTTTGCGCATTACGACTTGGATATCTCCCTATACGAGGTATCAATATCGATGCCGTTTGTTTCTATAGAAACTAGACTCGAAAAGGAATCTACATATATGGAATGACTTCTAATTATCTCTGGTTAATTTATAATGAATTTCCAAAGTCGAACAGGGAATCCGAAACCGTTCGCCCTGTCTCACTAAAACTTAAATATCTCATAATATACTGTTCATATGATCGTTTCGTTACTTTCCTATGAAAATAGATTCATCAAGGTTCGATTACATAATTTATTCACTATTTAATTCCATTCCTACTATTTTTAGTGATTTTTCACATTCACGTCACTGCTGCTATCAGCATCTATTTTAAGGTAGACTTTACCTATTACATAGTTTCCATGATTCAACTAGCCCTTTTGCATAAATAGCACAAAATATGATCCTGATTAACCATTTCAATGGCTAATCGTTCCCAAACATTTCCATACCTCTTAATGAACATCATACAAGACGATTATAATACTAAGCTCAAAGTGTATATAAGCCATTTTCGCATGGCTATCCAAATTTATACAAAACCAAAGGGTCCATGACCAACAACAAAACGGGTAGTCCTATACATGCCATTTCAAAGTTCAACCAAAAGTGTACCAAAAGGGCTTTGACGGTGTGGGCGACTTCGACTTGACACTCCCGAGTCCGATAGTGATTTAACCAAAATCTATAAAACAGAGATCCAAAGAAACGGAGTAAGCATTTAATTCTTAGTAAATTTTGAGCAATGAAATTAGGCTCCACTGAAGTATAGCATTCATATAACTAAACGGATAATTTCATATACACATATATTCTCAAAAATCAGTCCTACTTCACATTTCCAACCCTTATATTCATACATAAGGGATCAACTTAACCAAAAACCGGAAGCTCCTTAATCGACGGAGCGAATGCTATTTAAGAGAAATCAATTAATCCAATGCATGTACAACACATACCTCGTTGTTGAGATTTTACGAGCGTATTAATTGAAATTATTACAGCAGATCGCTCATTCCCAAACTCAAGTAATCTTCAGGATTTAGCCGGATATAACTACTTGCACAAGGCCTTCGGGTCTTAGCCCAGATATGGTCACTAGAACAGATGCCTTCGGGACTTAGCCCGGATATAGTCGCTAGCACAAATGCCTTGAGTCTTAGCCGGATATAGCAACTTCATACGAATGCCTTCGGATCTTAGTCCGGTTATAGTCACCTAGCACAAAAGCCTTCGGGACTTAGCCCGGATATCATTCGAATAACCATGCACATGTATCAATAAATCATGACACATCCATATTTCATTTTCATTACCAAAGCTCAAACACAAAACACTTATCACACTTACAAATTTCAGCTCAATAGCCACATACAAAGAGCATGATTTTGATTTACTTAAGACATAATCTAATCGAATCATAATCTAAGCTCCATTACTTGAAAACTTACCTCGGATGTTGTTGAACGATTACGGCGGCTATTCGATCACTTTTTCCTTTCCCTTATCCAACTTTGGTCCTCTAAGCTCTTGAGCTAATTCAAACAAATTTAACTTATTAAAGTCTCATTATGCTAGCTTATGGCCGAACATGACAATGAATTTGATGGGTCATATGGCCACCTTTAGCTCAAATACAAAATGGTCATACGCATTTTTATTCACATTAAGCAATTTAATACAATTCATTCGAACATCAAAAGAGAAGCTCAAGGTACTTAGCCCAATACACTTTAGACATTAGAGTCACATATGTACGAAATCACGAATCGAGTTCAACATATTAGCTAATATTTCCCCTTAGCCAAATTTTCTAAGTCAAGATAAAGGCATCAATATGCTTGCCTCTAACCGAATACATGCAACACTAATCTTCTCATGTGGCCGAGTATGCATGTATATGTTGAGGCCAATTATATACTTACTACCACACATAAATGGCATACCAATACATCATGTGCAAACATATATATATATATATATATATGTATGTGCAAGAGCCGAATCATAAGGTTGATTATAACCATTTCATATATTTTCATCATGTACCCGAATGCACAAATACATTACAATAACTTCCAACTCAAATTATGCAACAAATTTATACTTCACAAGGATAAATCATTAACCAAATATAAACATATATCCGAATTCACATGTATATTTTATTTTTACATGAAGCATAGCCGAATCATTTTAACCATGAGTAACATAACAAGCATAAATCATACTTATGGATATACCATGGCCGATTGTTTCATGAAGTTGCTAAAACCTACCCTTTTTTTTTTTTTCAAATTCTCACACACACTCTATCATCTTCATACCTCACCAACACAACATCTAGCATCCACCAAGAAGACAACACCCATGGCCGTGTATCATCTCCCTCACATAGCAAAGATTTAGACCATGGGCTAGGTAGGACTCATGCTAACAACTAAAATATACATGAATCTCATGGAGCAACGTCAAACATACCTTAGCCTAGTTACATGCATGGCCGAACATCTTCAACCTTTCTTCTTCCTTTCTCCTTAAAGTTTTCGGCCAAAGATGTTCAAGGATGAACACTTTTTTTTTGTTTTCTTTCCTTCAACTCACGGCAATGGGGGGGGAAACAATCACACACATTCTTTCTTTTTTTTTTCTCATCCTACTAACACTAATACTTTATTGCCCATGCTCTTTATTTTATTATTCCTTACATGAAGCATTAACCCAACATGTTTATGACATGTTTTAGCCATAACATTTTGTCCACCCTCATGCTCATGGCCGGCCACTACTAATTAGGGGGGAAAATTGACATGCAAGTCCTCCCTTTTGATTACATGCACTATTAGATCCTTATAGATTAGCCTATCACATTTCAAAAGTGTCACACAAGTCCTATGTACTACATTCACATGCAATTAACTAAATCGAAGCTTAAAATTTTCGCACATTCATATTCACATATTTTAGACCATAAATATCACATTCAAATAATTTGGTGACTCGGTTTAGCGGTCCTGAAATCGCTTTCCGACTAGGGTCACTATAGGGCTATCACACGTGTGGACAAAAAGAGGCTATTTACCAAGCCATTTTGCCACCCAAACTTATGGACACCTATAACAACCCAATTGGCACCAAAACATAGCATAATTTGGGATTTAAACCAACCAATTTAAGGCTAATTCATGCATATTCTATACCACATTTCTTAATACAAAAAAGTCACAAAATAGATCATACCATTTACACCAAAAACCACATTTACAATTGAACTAATTATGCACTTCCAAATATGCATCAATGTACTCAATTTCACAAACATGTATGTTCTCTAATATCAACCATTTGACATTCATAATACCAACTACCAATGAACATCACAACACCAACCTCATTCACATAACATAGGCCATATGCACACCTATATATACATAACCAAACCAATCAAATTAAGCTAACTTTCATGGCTATATAAACAAACTAATACATTTAACATTTACAAGCCATTTCAATTGACCAAAATCATTATCAACTCATGACCAAAATAGCCATAATCCTATACATGCCATATAACCAAAACATAAACTCAAAAGTACCAAAGTGATTATAGGATAGTGTGACAAAGCATTTGACGATCCCTGAATTCGAGCTAGCTTTGAGATCATTATGAGACACGGTAAAACAAACAAAGTAAGCTTTATAGCTTAGTAAGTTCAAATGAAATAAACTTAATTAATCATAAATACACAATTCAATGAATTGAATATATCAACATGTAGCTCTTCATAATTTCTTCAATTTAAACTTATATTGTTCATGTACATACCTGTACCATATCGTATCAATCTCATACACAACCATGTCATCCATTTATCCATTGAATCATTTGGAATACTATCAGATGCTCAGGCAACTCACACCCTTAATGCCACATATATCATCGAAGCTATGTCAATCTCATATCACATATATGCTCACTCTCGAGCTATCAACGAGCCTGCTCAGACAAGCTGTGGGTCAAGACGCAGCTACACGGTACTACTCATACAAGCTGTCAAGTAATGTAACACCCCGAACCCGAGACCATCGCCGGTGTCGGACACGAGGGGTTAACAGGCCAAGTCCACATATTTTGCCCACCAATTTGACATTTCCAGTCAGGCTGGAAAACTGCGTCACCGTCGCCTTAAAAATCATATCTCGAGTTTCAAAACTCGGAAACTGGTTTCGTAAATTTTCCCTGAATTTAGACTCATATATCCATCCATGGACTTATTTCTAGAATTTTTGGTCGGGCCAATTGGTACAGTTTATTAGTTAAAGTCACCCATATTACAGGGATCGACTGCTCTGACCTTCGTGCGTTACAACTTGAATATCTCTCTGTACAGGGCTTTAATACTGGTGCCGTTTGTTTCTAATGAAACTAGACTCAATATGGAATCTGTACATATAAGGCATGACTCCTAATTCTTTCTGGATAATTTATAGTAAATTTTTAAAGTTGCGACAGGGGACCCAGAAACCGTTCTGGCCCTGTCTCACAATAGCTTTAATATCTCTTAACAAGTAACTCCTATGACCGTTTCGTTTCTTCCATATGAAAATAGACTCATCAAGGTTAATTCAAATAGCTTATTCACTATTTAATACCATTCCTACAAATTTTGGTGATTTTTCACATTCACGTCACTGCAGCTGGCAGCATCTGTTTTAAGGTAGGTCTTACCTAGTTTGTAGTCTCCATGAACCAACTAGTCTTGCCATACATAGGTTCACATATGATCATTTTAACCATACCAATGGCTGATCATGTGACCAACATTCCCATTTCCAATCCATAATCACATCATGACACCATATATATATATACATACAAACCGCAAATAGTCTAAGTTCGTACTTCACTTTTACGAGCCATTTTCGCATGGCCGTACACATATACATCACAACATATTTAAACCAGCAAGGGGTAGTCCTATACATGCCATTTCAAAGTTCAACCAAAAATTTATACCAAAATGGAGGCTTTGATAGTGTGGATGTGACATCCCTAAATCGACCCTAGTCGGAAAGTGGTTTCGGGACCACCAAACCGAGTCATAATAATAATTAACCATCATAATTGATGCTCATTATATGTATATATGCATGTGTGAAAATTTCGTGTTTGGATTTTGTTAATAGTAAGTGAATTTTTATCAAATAGGACTTATGTGAGAAAATTTAGAAATGTGCTAGGCAATTGTAAGGTGGCCTATTAATACATGTGGGAAAATAGTTGTCCTTGCATGTCAAATAACCCACTTCCTAAGGTGAGTGGCCAGCCATGACAAGAATATGGGCAAGGGAACATGTTTCCAACATGTTTAGTTAGTGGATTATGTAGAAAAATAAAGAAATGAAAAAAAATGAGCATGGATGCCCCCCTTTGTTGCCGTGAGTAGAGGAAAAAGAAAGGAAAAAATTGTTCATCCATTCTCAAAATCTTGGCTGAAAATACTAAGGGAAAAAGGAAGGATTTTTGCTTCATGCTTGGTTTAGAAGAGAACTAGAAGGAGATTTGGTCATACTTGTGTCAAGATTAAGGTATGTTTGAGGTTGTGTCATGAGATTCATGCATGTTTTAGTTGCTAACTTGATGTTCATGTTAGCCCATGGTTCAAATCCTTGTTATGCCATGGAAATGGTATTTGGCCAAGGTTGATATTGTGTTAAAGCCATTGCATGCTAAATGTGAAGCTTGTTGATGATACATGTAATGATGGATTGACTACTCTTGAAATTTCTTTTAGCATTCTTGAGTAAGACATGGAGTTTTCTTTGTTTAACCATGACCAAAAATTGAAAGGGGATGGTGTGGGATGTATTCGCCATGGCATGCTCATAAGTCCGATTTATGCTTGTTGCATGATAGGTAAAATTTGTGTTTTGATATATGTGTATATGTGTTTGTACATGATGTTACAAATGGATGTGAAAATATGCTAGATTGGGAAAATTTGATTAAATGTTCATGAGATGAAATTAGGTGATTAAAAGATGTTAGTTGACATTGTACATATATATATATATTCGCCATTAAAGTGAGTATGTAGGTAATGTTGAATCAAGTTTTGGTGCATATTCGGTTAGGTGTATAATCGACCAAATGGACGATTAGTAAGAATGGTTGCCGAATATACAAGCATACATATGCATGTGTAGTTGAATTATGAATGTTTAGCAAGATGGTTAAACTAGTGATTTATTGATTAAGCTCAAGGAGTTAAAGAAGGAGAATCAAGCAAGGGAAAGACGAAGGTCATCGAGTAGCCGACTTGGAACTATTTTACCCAACACGAGGTAAGTCATTAAGCACGTATTTGATATTGCTTAAATGATTGTAAAATTTATGCAATTGTGTTTAATGGGATGATATATATATATAAATGAAAATGTATGTGTATGGAGTGATGACAATTGTTGAATGTAAAAGAAATAGTGAAATGTGTAGAAAGTTTGCTTTCGGCACTAAGTGTGCGGGCAACAACGTGTGTACGGTGACGAGATTGGCACTAAGTGTGCATGCTGGAAATATATGGCACTAAGTGTGCGAGCTCGAAGGGCATGGCACTGTGTGTGCGGGCCTAAATCGCATGGCACTAAGTGTGCGAAATCGAGTATTAAGCACTCGTGTGTGCGTATTCTATATATATATAAATATCTCCAATCGAACAATTATATGGAGGGTGTGTCTCCATCGAGTGAGTATGGACAGCGGATCGGTAAGTACCTTGAGCTCATGACGAATAGGTAATACGTTCATGCTTGGGGTTGAATTTGGTAAGCCTTAAATCTATGTGATGATTGAAATTGTATGGTTGTGCTGGAAAATGAGTTAATGTGTAAAATGCTTGATTATCTTGTTGTGTAGAATATGAAATGTGGATGTATGAATTGGTGCGAGATTGGACCAAAAGGTCCGAGGTATTATGGTATAGATTCGATATGGACGAGTACCTAGCCTCATTTGTTGTACATGTAGTAGTAACTTTATCGTGGATTGACGAATGCTTATGACTTACTGAGTTGTAAACTCACTCGGTGTTTTCTTGTCACCCATTTTAGGTCTCTTGGACTCGTATTGTTGCGTGCTCGGAACCGTCGTTGAAGTCATCACACCGCTGAAATCTTGTGGTATTGTTTTTTGTTGTTGAAGAACATTTGGCATGTATAGGCTATTATATTTTGTCGAATTGTGGGTTGTAAACTTTAAGCCATGTGAAAATGGCCTATGTGGTCGTCGAGTGGGATGCTAGAACCTATAGCCACGAGTCTTAGAAACTCAAATTTTGTTAAGGTGGCCATAATTTGTGTCATGTATGATGGATGATTAAGGCCAAGGAAAAATTCATGAAATTGGCATAGTCTACTGCAGTAACTGTTGCGGACAGCAGCAGTGAGATGAGATTGAAAAATCACTAAAAATAGTATAAGTAGAATTAAATAGTGAGTAAATTATGGAACTGATCCTTGATGAATCTATTTTATATGGACGAAACGAAACGACCATATGAGCAGTATACTGGGAGATATTAAAGTTCTCGTGAGACAGGGCCAGAACGATTTCTGGGTCCCCTGTCGTGACTTTGAAAATTTACCATAAATTATCCAGAAAGAATTAGGAGTCATGCCTTATATGTACAGATTCCATTTCGAGTCTAGTTTCATTAGAAACAAACGGCACCAGTATTAAAGCCCTGTACAGAAAGATATTCAAGTTGTAACGCGCGGAGGTCAGAGCAGTCGATCCCTGTAACATGGGTGACTTTAACTAATAAACTGTACCAATTGGCCCAACCAAAATTCTAAAAATAAATCCATGGATGGATATATGAGTCTAAATTCAGGAAAATTTACGAAACCAGTTTCCGAGTTTTGGAACTCGAGATATGATTTTAAGGCGACGGTGACGCAGTTTTCCAGCCTGTCCAGAAATGCCAAATTGGTCGGTACTTTAAGAGGATTTGTCTCGTTAACCCTCGTGTCCGACACGGCGCCGGTCACGAGTTAGGGTGTTACAATTTTATTGGTATCAGAGCTATGGTTTAGTCGGTTCTAGGACTACCATAGCGTGTGAGTCTAGCTATACATGCCAAATTGATAGTGCTTAATAATGTGATGACTTCGACGGTTGAAATTTTTGTTTTGATTAGCGATGGAACCCGGGTAGAGAGACCCTTGGCGGATGACGTTGAAAGTGTAGCGGCTGCTCCTGCGCAAGGGACACCGCCTGTTGAGCCTCGATCATCCGCGAATAATCAAAATGAAGGGCGAAACATGCCTTCTTCACTATGATGAATGAGTGGGTCGCATAATATGCCCGAACCAACCCGGCTGTCCAACCATTCCCGAATTTAAATACTCCACCCCAAGACTCGCAATGCCTCCGCCATCGATCCCGTGAGGTGAGTAAACCACTGTGGACTTGATTAGGAAGCGTGGGGCGAGGAGTTCAAGGCCATAGTTCTTGATGATGCCGAAAAGGCCGAAGTTCGCTCGATAACACCATTAGAGTGTTAGATGAATGTCATGCACACCGACGAATGTCTTAAGTGTGCTATATCCTTGTTCGAGACTCACTTACTATTGGTGGAGGACTTTAATTTCCATAGTCCCAAATGAACGAGTTACTTGGGATTTCTTCCAATCCAATTTCAAAGAAATACATTAGTCAACAGTTCATCGATCGAAGCGTAAGGAATTCTTGGAACTCAAGCAAGGCGGATGATCAGATCTCGAATCTGAACATGAGTTCGTAAGACTTAGTCGGTATGCTCGGAGTGTGTGGCTGATGAGGTTGCGATGTGCAAAAGATTTGAAGAAGGATTGAATGAAGAGTTAAAGTTACTAGTGGGAATTTTGGAGATAAAGGAGTTCGTGACACTAGTCGAACGAGCACGCAAGGCGGAAGAACTTGGGAGGAGAAGAAGAAGGCTGAATTTGAAGCAAGAGATTACCGTAAAAGATCGACGAGTAAAGCTCCGTTCTCGGCTGTAAAGAGGTTCGTGGAGGACACCAAGAAGTCGAGGACGATGCGGGAATTTCCATTAGAGCCCGACCATTGACGGACTCTCGAGCTACTTGATAGCTAGTGTGGGCAATAATCGTCAAGAGAGACCTGAATGCCCCCAATGTGGAAGACGACACCTAGGTGAATGTTGGGGTAAGTCATTAATAGGGCTGTTATGGATGCGGTTCAAGGACCACTTCATTAGAGATTGCACGGAGCTAGATGAGAGGAATAAGACGCAAGGTGCAAGACCTAGTGGAACGACGGTGGAGGTAGGCCCCGAGAATCTCTCGGAGGTAGGGGTGGTAATCGAGAGGAGCCTCTAATACGGCCGTCCGATCCGAGACCCGTGCTCTGCTAGAGCATATGCCATCCGCGCACGAGAGGAGGCATCCTCCCCGACGTTATCACTGGTACTTTTACTCTCTTTGATACTATTGTGATTGCATTGATTGACCCGGCTCTACTCACTCATATGTATATGAAACCTTAGCATCCAAAGAAGACTCTACCGTTGAGTCTCTTGAGTTCGTAATTCGAGTGTCAAACCCTTTGGGTCAATACGTGCTTGTTGATAAAGTGTGCAAGAGATGCCCCTAATAATTCGAGAATCTGCTTTTCCTACCGATCCGATGCTTCTACCATTTCATGAATTGATGTTATTCTTGGTATGGATTGGTGACCGTACATGATGCAAGTGGTGGACTGCAAAAGGAAAACCATTAATTTGAGGAGTGCAAATAATGAGGTAGTCCGAGTCGAGTCTCTTGATTTAAAGGAGTGCAGCAATAATATCTTCTATGACCGTCAAGATATGTGAAAAGGGTGTGAAACATACCTTGCGTATGTGTTTGGGAGTAAAGAGACGGAAAGGAAACTCGAATCGGTACCAGTGGTTTGTGAGTATTCAGATGTTTTTCCGAGGAGTTACCGGATTGCCACCGGTTCGAGAAGTGGAATTCGCATCGAAGTTGTACCGGTACTACGCCGATTTCAATAGCCCCGTGATCGTATGGCATTAACGGAATTAAAGGAATTGAAGGTTCAATTGCAAGAATTGACGGATAGAGGTTTCGCTCGACCGAGTTTTTCTCCATGGGGCTTTTGTATTGTTTGTGAAGAAGAAGGACGGAACCATGAGGTTGTGCATCGACTATCGTCAACTCAATAAAGTGACGATAAAGAATAAATATCCATTGCCACGAATTGACGATTTGTTTGATCAATTAAAGGGAGCCTCGGTGTTTTCAAAGATAGATTTGAGGTCGGGTACTATCGGTTGAGGGTCCGAGAATCGGACATACCAAAACCGCTTTTAGAACGAGGTACGGTCACTACTGAATTCTTGGTGATGCCGTTTGGGCTCACTAATGCCCTGCGGTGTTTATGGATTTAATGAATAGAATTTTCAGGCCATACTTGGATCGGTTCGTAGTTGTATTTATCGATGACATTTTGGTCTATTCGAGAGAAACCGAACATCTTTGAACACCGAGGCTAGTGTTGCAAATCTTACGAGATAAGCGATTATACGCAAAGTTCAAGAAATGTGAATTTTGGTTGAAAGAGGTTAGCTTTTGGGGCACGTGATGTCCGTGATCGGTGTCGGTGGACCCGAACAAAATTTCGCCATAGTCGATTGGAAACCACCAAGGAATGTTACGAAGTTAGGAGCTTTTTGGGGCTTGCGGTTATTACCGACGATTTGTAAAGGTTTCTCGATGATAGCCACGCCAATGACGGCTACTCCAAAAGGATGTTAAGTTGAATGGACGGAGAAATGTCGAAAAGTTTCGATCAACTGAAAGCTTATTTGATGAAGCCCCAATTCTAGTGCAACCCGAATCGGGCAAAGAGTTTGTCATTTATAGTGACGCATCCCTACTTGGGTTGGGTTGCGTATTGATGCAAGAAGGGCGAGTTGTGGCCTATCGTCGAGACAATTAAAGCCACATGAGAAAAATTATCCGACCCATGATCTCGAATTGGTCGCCATCGTATTCGCCTTTAAAGATATGGCGACATTACTTATTTGGTGAGAAGTGCCATGTGTATTCGGATCACAAAAGTCTCAAATATTTGATGACTCAAAGAGACTTAAATCTGCGACAAAGACGATGGCTCGAGTTGTTAAAAGATTATGAACTCGTTATTGATTATCACCCGGAAAGGCCAATGTGGTTGCGGATGCCTTAAGTCGAAATCACCGCTTGCTTTCTGACGATGAATGTACACTTGTCTATTCTACCCGACAATGTGTTAGTAGCGAATTGAAGGCCAAACCATTGTTGGCTCATCAAATTCGGGAAGCTCGAAAGTTGATGAGGAGTTGCTTGCAAAACGGGTGAGTGTGTTACGAGCAAGGAATCGAGTTTCAAATTGATGATGACGATTGTTTAAGGTTTAGAAGTCGTCTGTGTGTTCCAAAGAATTGAACTTATTTCGATAATTCTAAATGAAGCCCATTGTAGTCGAATGTCAATCCACCGGGTAGTACTAAAATGTACAATGACCAAACGCCAATTTTGGTGGCCGGTGATGAAACGAGACATTTCAATTTGTTTCAAGGTGTCCGATATGTCAACAAGTGAAAGCGGAACATCAAGTGCCATCGGGATTACTTCACCGATCATGATACCCGAATGGAAATGGGATCGAGTCACAATGGACTTTGTATCCGGACCGCCATTGTCGTGAGTAAGAAGGATGCGATTTGGGTCGTTGTCGATAGACTAACTAAGTCGGCTCACTTTATCCCCGACGCACGGATTTTTCAATGGACAAATTAGCGGAATTGTACGTTTCTCGTTGTGAGATTACACGGGTGCCTATTTCTATCGTGTCGGATAGAGACCCAAGATTTACGTCGCGATTTTGGAAGAAATTGCAAGATGCTTTGGGTACCAAGCTGCATTTTAGCACCGCTTTTCATCCCCAAACCGATGGTCAATCCGAACGGATAATTCAAATACTCGAGGATATGTTGAGATGTTGCATCCTTGAGTTTAGTGGTTCATGGGAAGCGGTATTTACCTTTGATTGAATTCGCCTACAACAATAGCTTTCAATCAAGTATTAAGATGGCGCCTTACGAGGCTTTATACGGTCGTAAATGCCGTACCCCATTATTCTCGGTGAACTTAGTGAAGGTAAATTCTTGAGGTTGATTTGGTTAAGGATGCCGAGCAAAAGTTCGAGTAATTCGTGAAAGTTTGAAAGTCGCCGGATCGCCAAAAGTTGTATGCGGATTTGAAAAGAAAAGATATTGAATATCGGGTTGGAGACAAGGTCTTTCTCAAAGTTTCACCTTGGAAGAAGGTGCTTAGATTTGGTCGTAAGGGCAAATTGAGTCCGAGGTTTATCGGGCCATATGAAGTATCCGAACGAGTTGGGCCAGTCGCATATCGATTAATTTTGCCCTTGAGCTCGAAAGGATTCACAACGTTTTCATGTCTCGATGCTTGACGATATAGGTCGATCCATCGCACGTAATTGCTCCATCCGAGATTGAGATTCACCTAATTTGAGCTATGAAGAGGAACCGGTTCGCATTATGAGGCGTGAAGTAAAAGAGTTGCGCAATAGGAAAATCCGTTAGTGAAGGTGTTGTGGCATAAACACGGAATGGAAGAAGCCACTTGGGAACTTGAGGACTCTATGAAAGAGCGATACCGAGCCTATTTACGGTAAGATTTTCGGGACGAAAATTTCTAAGTGGGGAGAGTTGTGACATCCCTAAATCGACCCTAGTCGGAAAGTGGTTTCGGGACCACCAAACCGAGTCATAATAATAATTAACCATCATAATTGATGCTCATTATATGTATATATGCATGTGTGAAAATTTCGTGTTTGGATTTTGTTAATAGTAAGTGAATTTTTATCAAATAGGACTTATGTGAGAAAATTTAGAAATGTGCTAGGCAATTGTAAGGTGGCCTATTAATACATGTGGGAAAATAGTTGTCCTTGCATGTCAAATAACCCACTTCCTAAGGTGAGTGGCCAGCCATGACAAGAATATGGGCAAGGGAACATGTTTCCAACATGTTTAGTTAGTGGATTATGTAGAAAAATAAAGAAATGAAAAAAAAATGAGCATGGATGCCCCCCTTTGTTGCCGTGAGTAGAGGAAAAAGAAAGGAAAAAAAATTGTTCATCCATTCTCAAAATCTTGGCTGAAAATACTAAGGGAAAAAGGAAGGATTTTTGCTTCATGCTTGGTTTAGAAGAGAACTAGAAGGAGATTTGGTCATACTTGTGTCAAGATTAAGGTATGTTTGAGGTTGTGTCATGAGATTCATGCATGTTTTAGTTGCTAACTTGATGTTCATGTTAGCCCATGGTTCAAATCCTTGTTATGCCATGGAAATGGTATTTGGCCAAGGTTGATATTGTGTTAAAGCCATTGCATGCTAAATGTGAAGCTTGTTGATGATACATGTAATGATGGATTGACTACTCTTGAAATTTCTTTTAGCATTCTTGAGTAAGACATGGAGTTTTCTTTGTTTAACCATGACCAAAAATTGAAAGGGGGATGGTGTGGGATGTATTCGGCCATGGCATGCTCATAAGTCCGATTTATGCTTGTTGCATGATAGGTAAAAATTTGTGTTTTGATATATGTGTATATGTGTTTGTACATGATGTTACAAATGGATGTGAAAATATGCTAGATTGGGAAAATTTGATTAAATGTTCATGAGATGAAATTAGGTGATTAAAAGATGTTAGTTGACATTGTACATATATATATATATTCGCCATTAAAGTGAGTATGTAGGTAATGTTGAATCAAGTTTTTGGTGCATATTCGGTTAGGTGTATAATCGACCAAATGGACGATTAGTAAGAATGGTTGCCGAATATACAAGCATACATATGCATGTGTAGTTGAATTATGAATGTTTAGCAAGATGGTTAAACTAGTGATTTATTGATTAAGCTCAAGGAGTTAAAGAAGGAGAATCAAGCAAGGGAAAGACGAAGGTCATCGAGTAGCCGACTTGGAACTATTTTACCCAACACGAGGTAAGTCATTAAGCACGTATTTGATATTGCTTAAATGATTGTAAAATTTATGCAATTGTGTTTAATGGGATGATATATATATATAAATGAAAATGTATGTGTATGGAGTGATGACAATTGTTGAATGTAAAAGAAATAGTGAAATGTGTAGAAAGTTTGCTTTCGGCACTAAGTGTCTTGGGCAATACGTGTGTACGGTGGCGAGATTGGCACTAAGTGTGCATGCTGGAAATATATGGCACTAAGTGTGCGAGCTCGAAGGGCATGGCACTGTGTGTGCGGGCCTAAATCGCATGGCACTAAGTGTGCGAAATCGAGTATTAAGCATGTGTGTGCGTACTCTATATATATATAAATATCTCCAATCGAACAATTATATGGAGGGTGTGTCTCCATCGAGTGAGTATGGACAGCGGATCGGGTAAGTACCTTGAGCTCATGACGAATAGGTAATACGTTCATGCTTGGGGTTGAATTTGGTAAGCCTTAAATCTATGTGATGATTGAAATTGTATGGTTGTGCTGGAAAATGAGTTAATGTGTAAAAATGCTTGATTATCTTGTTGTGTAGAATATGAAATGTGGATGTATGAATTGGTGCGAGATTGGACCAAAAGGTCCGAGGTATTATGGTATAGATTCGATATGGACGAGTACCTAGCCTCATTTGTTGTACATGTAGTAGTAACTTTATCGGTGGATTGACGAATGCTTATGACTTACTGAGTTGTAAACTCACTCGGTGTTTTCTTGTCACCCATTTTAGGTCTCTTGGACTCGTATTGTTGCGTGCTCGGAACCGTCGTTGAAGTCATCACACCGGCTGAAATCTTGTGGTATTGTTTTTTGTTGTTGAAGAACATTTGGCATGTATAGGCTATTATATTTTGTCGAATTGTGGGTTGTAAACTTTAAGCCATGTGAAAATGGCCTATGTGGTCGTCGAGTGGGATGCTAGAACCTATAGCCACGAGTCTTAGAAACTCAAATTTTGTTAAGGTGGCCATAATTTGTGTCATGTATGATGGATGATTAAGGCCAAGGAAAAATTCATGAAATTGGCATAGTCTACTGCAGTAACTGTTGCGGACAGCAGCAGTGAGATGAGATTGAAAAATCACTAAAAATAGTATAAGTAGAATTAAATAGTGAGTAAATTATGGAACTGATCCTTGATGAATCTATTTTTATATGGACGAAACGAAACGACCATATGAGCAGTATACTGGGAGATATTAAAGTTCTCGTGAGACAGGGCCAGAACGATTTCTGGGTCCCCTGTCGTGACTTTGAAAATTTACCATAAATTATCCAGAAAGAATTAGGAGTCATGCCTTATATGTACAGATTCCATTTCGAGTCTAGTTTCATTAGAAACAAACGGCACCAGTATTAAAGCCCTGTACAGAAAGATATTCAAGTTGTAACGCGCGGAGGTCAGAGCAGTCGATCCCTGTAACATGGGTGACTTTAACTAATAAACTGTACCAATTGGCCCAACCAAAATTCTAAAAATAAATCCATGGATGGATATATGAGTCTAAATTCAGGGAAAATTTACGAAACCAGTTTCCGAGTTTTGGAACTCGAGATATGATTTTTAAGGCGACGGTGACGCAGTTTTCCAGCCTGTCCAGAAATGCCAAATTGGTCGGTACTTTAAGAGGATTTGTCTCGTTAACCCCTCGTGTCCGACACCGGCGTCGGTCACGAGTTAGGGGTGTTACAGTGGATGACTTCGACTTTAATGATCCCGAATCCGATTGCTATCGAGCACAATCTATAAAACAGAGAGCCAAAGCAACGGGGTAAGCATTTTTATGCTTAGTAAGTCTCAAGGAATAAAATCAGCTTTAATTAAAGCAATACATTCACATGGCCAAATGCATCATTTCATTAATACACATTCACATAATCATTCTTACTTC